>NC_092758.1:16234874-17657645 GCF_047496795.1 Chiloscyllium punctatum
CTCCTGTGTCTGTGTGGGTTTCCTTCAGGTGCTCTGATTTTCCCCTACAGTCCAAAGATGTGCATGTTGGGTGGATTGGCCATACTAAATTGTCCATAGTTTTCAGAGATGTGCAAGTTAGGTGTATTAGTCTTGGGTAAATGTAGGGGAGTGGGTCTGGGTGGGTTACTCTTCAGAGAGTTGGTATTGACTAGTTGGGCTGAAGGGCCTGTTCTGCTTTGTAGGGATTCTATGGCTTTCCCCATTACTGATACTAAACTAACTGATCTATAGGTCTCTGTATTTTCTCTCCCTCCCTTTTTAAAGATTATGGTTAGTTTTGCCTCCACTCTGTTGGAATGTCTCTGGAGTCTGTAGAATTTTGAAAATTAACCAACACTGCATCCAATATTTTCACAGCGGATTCTTTTTATTTTCCTGGAATGTAGATTATTAGCCCTAGTGGTCAGCCTTTGGCTACCATTAATTTCCCCAGCACTGTTATCTTACTAATAATCATTTTCTTTGATTCTGTCCTCTCATGAGGTCCTTGGTTCCCTAACAAGTCCAGGAGGTTTTCTGAATCCACTTTGGTGAAGACAGAAACAACATATTTGTTCAATTTTTCAGCCATTTCTTTGTTCCCCATTATAATTTTCCAGGCTTCTGGCTGTAAAGGATCTATATTTGTCTTTACTAAACTTTTTCTCTTCTCATATTAATAGAAACTTTCACTGTCAGTTTCTATGTTCCCTGTAATTTAACTCTATTCGCCCCCATTTCATCAAACTTATTACTATTGCAAATGATTCTGACTATGACATTGAAAGAACAGAGATACCATTCCGCATCATGATGATTTAGACAATGAGACACTAAGACATAGGAGCAGAAATTAGGCCATTTGGCCCATTGTGTGTGCTCCACCATTCAATCTTGGCTGATAGGTTTTTCAACCCCATTTACCTGATTTCCTCCTGTAACTTTTGATCCTCTTGGCAATTAAGAACTTGTTTACCTCTGCTTTAAATATACTCAATGACCAGGCCTCTACAGCCCTCTGTGGCAATGAATTCCACAGATTCACCACTTTCTGGCTAAAGAGGTTTGTCCTTATCTCTGTTCTAAAAGGTCTTCCCTTTACTCTAAGGCTGTGCCCTCCAGTCCTCTTCTCTCCTGTCAATAGAAAAATCTTCTCAATGTCCACTCTGTCCAGGTCGTTCAGTATTCTATAAGTTTCAGTTGGATCCCCCGTCAACCTTCTAAACTCCAAAGTTCCAGAATTCTCAAATGTACCTCATATGTTCAGCCTTTCAGTCATGGGGTCATTCTTGGAAATCACCTCTCGATCTGCTCCATGGCCAATGCATCTTTCTTGAGGTATGGGGCCCAAAATTGCTCACAATATTCTACTTGTGGTCTGACCAGAGCCTTAAAAAGGCTCAGAAGTACCTCCCTGCTTTTATGTTCTAATGCTCTCAAGATAAATGACAACAATTGGAATTTATTTCCTAACTACCAAATCAAGCTGCAAGATTACCTTAAGAAAACTGTAGACTAGGACTCCCAAGTTCCTTTGTATTTCAGATATTTCATCTGCTACTTCTTTGCCCACTCTCCCATCCTGTCTAAGTCTTTCTGCAGCCTCCTGGACTCTTCAATAATATCTGCCCCTCCATCTATCTTTGTAACATCTGCAAACTTAGCCAGAATGCCCTTAGTTCTTTCATCCAGATCATTAATGCATAAAGTGAAAAATTGTGGTCCCAACACTGACCCTTCTAGAACACCACTAGTCACTGGCTTCCATCCTGGGAAGGACCCTTTCATCCCCACTCTCTGCCTTCTGCTAGACAGCCAATCTTCTGTCCGTGCTTGTACCTGGCCTCGAACATCATGGGCCATATCTTACTCTGCAGCCTGCTGTACGGCATCTTGTCAAAGGCCTTCTGGAAGTCTAGATAGATAACATCCATGGTTAGACCAAGGTTAGACTTTTTCACACAGAGGGTGGTGTGAGGGTGGTGTCCTTGGTCTAACTTGCTCATTACCTGCTCAAAGAATTCTAGCTGATTTGTCAGGCAGGACCTCCCTTTGGCAAAATCATGCTCACTTTGTCCTATTTTACCATGCACTTCCAAGTATTCAGAAATCTCGTCCTTCACAATGGATTCTAAAATCTTACCAATGACTGAGGTCAGGCTAATTGGCCTATAATTTCCCACCTTTTGCCTTGCTCTCTTCTAAAAGGGGGGTGGGGAGGGGTGGGGGGAGGGGGGGTGCAGTGACATGTGCAATTTTCCAGTCCTCTGGGAACCTCCCTGACTCCAGTGATACCTAACAGATCATTACCAGAACATTCACTATCTCTTCAGCTATCTCCTTTGTGAGGGTATTCTTTGAAGAAATAACAGGAAAAAAAAGCAAGGAGTAACGTGGTCAGACAGTCATAGAGATGAACAGCAGGGTAACAGACCCTTTGGTCCAACACGTCCATGCCGATCAGTTATCCTAACCTAATCTAGTCCCATTTGCCAGCACTTGGCCCATATCCCTCTAAATCTTTCCTATTCATATACCCATCCAGATGCCTTTTAAATGCTGTAATTGTACCAACCTCCACTATTTCCTCTGGCAGCTCATTCCATACTCACACCACCCTCTGTGTGAAAATGTTGCCCTTTAGGTTCCTTTATATCTTTCCCCTCTCACCCTAAACCTATATCTTCTGGTTCTGGACTCCCGCAACCCAGGGAAAAGACTTTGTCTATTTATCCTATCCATGCCCCTCATGATTTTATAAACCTCTATGAAGTCACCCCTTAGCCTCCGATGCTCCAGGGAAAACAGTCCTAGCCTATTCAGCCTGTTACCTATAGGTCAAACCTGGCAACATGCTTGCAAATATTTTCTGAACCCTTACAAGTTTCACAACATCCTTCTGATGTTCAGGAAACCAGAACCGCACGCAATATTCCAAAAAGTGGCCTAACCAATGTCCTGTACAGCCGCAACATGATTTCCCAACTTCTGTACTCAATACTCTGACTCATAAAGGAAAGCATACCAAACACCCTCTTTACTATCCTATTTACCTGTGACTCTACTTTCAAGGAACTATGAACCTGCATTCCAAGATCTCTTTGTTCAGCAACACTCCCTAGGACCTTACCATGAAGTGTATAAGTCCTGATAAGATTTATTTTTCCAAAATGCAGCACCTTGCATTTATCTAAATTAAACTCCATCTGCCACTCCTCAGCCCATTGGACCATCTGATCAAGATCCCGTTGTAATCTGAGGAAACCTTCTTCATTGTTCACCCTTCCTCCAATTTTGGTGTCATCTGCAAATTTACTAACTATACCTCTTTATGCTTGCATCCAAATCATTTAGTTAAATGACAAAAAGTAATGGACTCAGCTCGGATTCTTGTGGCACTCTACTGGTCACAGGCCTCCAGTCTAAAAAGCAACCCTCCCCATCTCCCTCTGACTTTTCCCTTCGAGTCAGTTCTATATCCAAATGGTAACTTCTCCTTGTATTCCATGAGGTCTAACTTTGTTAACCAGTTTCCCATGGCGAACCTTGTCAACACCTGACTGAAGTCCATATAGATCACCACCACTGTGCCCTCATCAATCCTCTTTGTTACTTCTTCAAAAAGCTCAATCAAGTTGGTGAGACAAGATTTCTAATGCATAAAGCTATGCTGAGTATCCCTAATCAGTCCTTGCCTTTCCAAATACGTGTAATTCCTGTCCCTCAGGATTCCCTCCAACAATTTGCCCACCACTGATGTCAGGTTTATAAAAGTTCTCTGGCTTTTCCTTACCACCCTTCTTAAATAGTGCCAACATGTTAGCCAACCTCCAGTCTTCCGACACCTCTCCTGTGACAATCGATGATACAAATATCTCGGCAAGGGCCCAGCAAACACTTTCCTAGCTTCCCACAGAGTTCCAGGGTACACCTGATCATATTCTTACATATTTCAAAAGGCTTTTGATAACATAATCTCCCAAACAAGTTAAGGACACGTGGATTCAAGGAACAGATAGCTGGATGGGTAACAAATTGGCTAAAATGGAAGTAACAGAAAGCCTGAAGAATAGCTTTCCAGGTTGAAGGAAGAGAGAAAGTGATGTTACAGAAAGATCTGCGCAGTCACCATAGTTGTTCATTGCTTACAACAGTGAGTTAATTTTAGGAATTGGTTACTTCATGTCAAAAGTTGCAAAGGTGCCAAACTGCAGATTTTATTTTACGGTAAGAAACAGTACAATGTTCACACAAGCAGTCATCAGAAAACCTGCAGACTGGACAATTAAAAATACATGAACTTTTTTTTAAACAACTATAAAGGTGGTTTGGTAGGAAAAAAATAGTGTCATTGTTTACATCTTTTTTTATTCATTCACAGGATATTGTCATCACTGGCAAGCCCACTATTTATTGCCCATTTGTAATTGCCCTGGAGAAGGTGGTGATAAGTTGCCTTCTTGAACTGTTGCACTGAGTTGGATACAGGAGTGCCCACTGAGCTATTAGGTTGGGGTTCCATGATTGTATATGAGCATATGACTTCAGAGCAGGGATGAAATCAATCAACCCCTAGACCCTGCTTCACTATTCAACAAGATCAGGCTGATCTGCTTGTAACCTCAAATCCACACTTCCATCTACGCTAAACAATCTTTCACTACCTTGCTTAACAAGGATCTAATCATTTCCATCTTCAAAATATCCATTGGTTCGCCTTCACATTGTTAAAAAGCGTTTTTGAAATTATTAATAAAAGAAGCAAAAGTGATCTTAGGAAAGCCTTTCCTATGCTGAGTGGTCTAGATCTGGAATGCTTTGTCTGACAGTGTGATGGAGATAGGTTCAATTGAGATATTCAAATGGAATTGGATAATGTCCAAAGGCTATATGAAGAAGGCAGGAGAATGGCACTAAGTGAGATACTTATATTGAGAAATGGCACAAACACAATTGGCCACATGACCTCCTTCCATATTGTAACAATTTGTTTCTGCAAAACAGCTTAGAAATTATCAGAAGGATAGTATATAAGCATGAGATAAAAAAATGTTGCAATGCTGAGATGACATAAGCAAGAAAAATTCATATTTAATACTCACTGCCTCTTCTGGTGTGAAGGGAGTCCTGGGGAAACTTAGTTACAGCATTCAAATTGTATTGTGACAATGCACTTTACGCATTTACGCTGTGTTGGAGATAGTTGGTGCCGGTAGGAAGGAAACCAGAATTGCATGCAATATTCCAAAAGTGGCCTAACCAATGAACTGCACAGCCACAACATGACCTCCAAACTCAATACTCTGACCAATAAAGGAAAGCATACCAAACACCTTCTTCACTATCCTATTTACATGAGACTCTATTTTCAAGTAACTGTGAACCTGCACTCCAAGGTCTTTTTGTTCAGCAACACTCCTTAGGACCCTACCATTAAGTGCAAAGTCTTGCTCTGATTTGCTTTTCCAAAATGCTGCACGTTACATTTATCTAAAATATACTCCATCTGCCAGTTCTCAGCCCATTGGCCCATCTGATCAAGCTCCCATTGTAATCTGAGATAACCTTCTTTGCTGTCCACTACACCTCCAATTTTAGTGTCATCTGCAAACTTACAATGTCTCCTATGTTCACATCCAAATCATTTATGTAAATGATGAAATGTAGTGAATCCAGCATTGATCCTTGTGGCACACCACTGGTTACAAGCCTCCAGTCTCAAGAGCAACCCTCTACCACCTGTCTTTTACCTTCGAGTCAATTCTGTATCCAAATGGCAAATTCTTCCTGTATTCCATGAGATCTAACCTTGCTAACCAGTCTGCCATGAGGAACCTTGTTGAGGGTGTTTTACTGACTGAGGTCTGTGACAAGGGGTTTTCTACAGGGATTGGTGCCGGGTCCTCTGTTATTTGTAATTTGTATAAATGATTTGAATGAAAGTGCAGATAGTCTGATTAGTAAATTTGCAGATGAATCAAAAATTAATGGAGTTGTGGAAAGTTGTCAAAGGATACAGCAGACTTAGATCAGTTGGAAAGTTGGGCACAGAAATGGCAGATGGAATTTGATCTGGAAAAGTGTGAGATGAGGTATTATGCGAGGTCAGCTCCCTGGGAGGGGCAACACCGGTGGATAATGTGGTAAAGAAGGCATACAGCATGCTGGCCTTCATTGACTGGAGCTTTGTGTATAACAATTGGCAAGTCAAGTTGCAACTATGTGAAACTTTCATTCAACCACATTTGAAGTATGGTGTGCAGTTCTAGTTGCCACACTATAGAAAAGATCTGGACACTTTGGAGTGGGTGCAAAAGAAGCTGACCAGGATATTGCCAGAATTGTAGTTTATTAGTTCAAAGAAAGGGTTGGACATACTTAGATCATTTTTGCAAGAGTGTGGGAGGCTGAGGGCAACTTGGTAGTATGTAAAATTTAGCAAGGCATGGATAGGGTGGATGGTCGGCATCTCTTTACCAGGATGGAAATTATAAAATATTAGGGGACATAGATTTAAGAGGAGAAGGGGAATGTTTGTTTTTGTAAATATTTTTATTAAGAAAAATTTTTTAAAGTTTTTTACAAAATCACTAAACCTGTACAAAATAGTGTGACAACTATATAATATAATAACAATAGCAGGAAACAAACTATTACTCTATTCCACAAACCACTGAAAAGAGAGAGAAAAAATCTACAAAAACTACAATTCAATAAAGAACTAAGGAAAGAAAAAGAAAAAGGAAACATAAATAAATAAAAGTAAACCAATTATACTAAGGTAACAAATTATATTCGATTAAATTACTACATTCAGTGCAATCCCACAAAACCTTCCCACCACTGTGAGCATTAGTAAGCAAACTCGTATTTATTCAGGATTCTTCCCCCCAGCGGCCCCCGGACCGCTAGACATAGCCCTCGTGACTACACAAAGGCCCTGACCAATCTTGCCGACAAGTCTGCTTCCATATCATTCAGAAAGGGCCGCCATGTTCTGTAAAACAGTTCTGTTTTCTGGTGCATCATACTCATAAAGAAGTCCAGGGGGATGTGCTCCATAACTGATCTATACCAGCCCCGAAGTCCCGGGGGATTTTCCGACACCCAGCTGTTAGAACGTTCTTCCTCGCACAGAATGAAAGAATATTAAACAATTTCTTCCCATGCATGTCCAAAGAGGGGAGGTTTGGAAGACCCAAGAGGAGGGACACAGGATCCAACTTAACCTCAGTTCCCAAAACCTCTTCCAAAACACCCGCTATGGCATTCCAATACCTGTGAAGCTTGTGGCATGACCACTGGCAATGAGTGAGAGTGCCAACATTCATTTTACATTTGTGGCATATTGGGGACACTTCTGTGTTAAATTTCACAAGCTGTTCTGATGCCAAATGAGCCCTTTGGAGAATCTTCAGTTGCATAGCCTGCATCCCGTTACAAATCAAAATCTTCCTTACATTCTCTCAAATATCCTCACACACCTCTGATGAGATTTCCACCCCCAATTTGAGTCCAGATTCTGCGTAGCCGCTTAATGTCCTTCCTAACAATGACAGAGGGTGCTGACCAAGAGAACGCCTGTGGACCGGAGCACTCTCCTCTCCATATCCAACTTACAGGCATTAACCATCAATGTAGTCTTTTTCTGTATAAGATCCCTAACCTGAAAGTAATGAAAGAGGTCACTCCTAGATAGCTCATATTTCTGACTCAGCTGCTTGAAAGACATCATAACCTCCCTGTCAAATAAACCTCCCAAACAGGGGGTTCCTCTAGACTCTCAGAACTATGGGTGGACGTTAATAACAGCTGAAAATGTTCCAGCAACACATTTTCAGCTCTGATCTCCCGCATCTGCAGTCCTCACTTTCTTCTGGAAGTTAATAACAGCAAGAGAACAGTCACTACATTGGGGTTTTTCTACAGACCACCTAATAGCAGTAGAGAGATTGAAGATCTCATAGGTGGGCAGATTCTGGAAAAATGCAGAAGTAGCAGGGTTGTTGTTATGGATGATTTCAACTTTCCCAATATTGACTGGAACGTCCAAAGTGCCGATGGTTTGGATGGAGCCGTTTTTGTCAGGTGTGTTCAGGAGGGTTTCCTTACTCAGTATATAGACAGACCGATGAGGGGAGAGGCCATTTTGGATATGGTGCACGGCAACGAGCCAGGAGAGGTATCAGATCTCGCCGTGGGAGAGCACTTTGGTGAAAGTGATCACAACTGCCTCACATTTAGCATAGCCTTGGAGAGTAAAAGGAGCAGTTACCGAGCGAAGATATTTAATTGGGGAAAAGGACATTATGATGCTATCAGACAGGAGTTGGGAGGTACAGACTGGGTGCAATTGTTCCACAGAAAGGGCAGAGCAGACATGTGGAGACTATTTAAGGAGCAGTTGTTGCGAGTGATGCACAAATTTGTTCCTCTGAGACAGGTAAGAAGGGGTAAGGTTAAGGAACATTGGATAATGAGAACAGAGGAACTTCTCGTCAAAAGGAAGACAGCAGCTTATGTAAGGTGGAGGAAGCAAGGATCTAGCACAGCTTTAGAGGATTACAGGCATGCTAGAAAGGAGCTCAGAAATGGACTGAGGACAGCCAGGAGGGGGCACGAAAAAGGCTTGGCAAGAAGGAATAGGGAGAACTCAAAGACATTTCACTCATACGTGAAGAATAAGACAATGATCAGGGAGAAGGTAGGGCCGATCAGGGATAGCATAGGAAACTTGTGCGTGGAGTCTGAGCAGATAGGGGAAGTCCTAAATGAGTTTTTTGCTTCAGTTTTCAACAAGGAAAGGGAACTTGCTGTAAATGAAAACTTAGAGGAGCTGGGATACAGTCTTGTCCAGATCAAGATTGATGAAGTTGATGTGATAGAAAATTTGGAAAACATTAAGATTGATAAGTCCCCAGGGCCAGACCAGATTTATCCTAGGCTGCTCTGGGAAGCGAGAAAGAAGGTTGCCAAGCCGCTGACGAGGTTAATTTGCCTCCTCACTCTCCACAGGAGTCGTACCGGAGGATTGGAAGGAGGTGAATGTTATTCCTCTTTTCAAGAAGGGTAATAGAGAAATCCCTGGAAATTGCAGACCAGAGAATCTTATGTCTGCAGTCAGCAAAGTTTTGGAAAGAATCCTGAGGGATAGGATTTATGACTATTTGGCAGAGCAAAGTGTGATTAAAGGCATTCAGCATGGCTTTGTGAGGGGCAGGTCATGACTCAAAAATCTTATTGAGTTCTTTGAGAAGGTGTCAAGACAGGTTGACGATGTTCGAGCAGTGGATGTGTTGTATATGGACTTCAGCAAGGCATTTGATAGGGTTCCCCATGGTAGGCTCATTCATAAAGTCAGGAAGTATGGGATACAGGGAGATTTGGCTATCTGGATTCAGAATTGGCTGGCTGACAGAAGGCAGAGTGTGGTTGTAGATGGAAAGCATTCTGCCTGGAGGTCAGTGTTGAATGGGGTCCCGCAAGGCTCTGTTCTTGAGCCTCTGCTCTTTGTAGTTTTTATAAATGACTTGGATGAGGAGGTTGAGGGGTGGGTTAGTAAATTTGTAGATGACACAAAGGTTGGAGGTGTTGTCAATAGTATAGAGAGCTACTGCAGGCTGCAGTGCGACATAGACAGGATGCAAAGCTGGGCTGAGAAATGGCAGATGGAGTTCAACCTGGATTAATGCGAAGTGATGCATTTTAGAAGGTCGAACTCGAATGCTGAATATAGGATTAAAGTCAGGATTCTTGGCAGTGTGGAGGAACAGAGGGATCTGTTCTACATCTCTACAAGTCCCTGGTGAGACCACACTTGGAATTTTGTGTCCAGTTCTGATCGCCCTACTATAGGAAAGATACAGAGGCTTTGGAGAGGGTGCAAAGAAGGTTTACCAGGATTCTGCCTGGACTGGAGGGCTTGCCTTGTGAAGAAAGGTTGAATAAGCTTGGACTTTTCTCTCTGAAGAGAAGGAGGAAGAGAGGAGACCTGATCAAGCTATACAAAATAATGAGAGGAATAGATAGAGTCAATAGCCAGAGACCTTTCCCCAGGGCAGCAATGACTGGTATGACATGTCATAGCTTAAAGATATTAGGAGGAAGGTATAAAGGAGACGCCAGAGGTAGGTTCTTTATACCGAGAGTTGTGAATGCATGGAATGTGTTGCCAGCTGTGGTGGTGGAAGCAGAGTCATGGGGGATATTTAAGCGACTGCTGGACATGCACATGGATATCAGTGAGTTGAGGGGTGTGTAGGTTAAGTTACTATATTTTACATTAGGATTAAATCTCGGCACAACATCGTGGGCCAAAGAGCCAGTTCTGTGATGTACGTTTCTATGTTCTATGTTCTAACTTAAAGCCAGAGTCCATTGACCGCAGCTGAAATACTAACATTCATGCTATGGGAGTGAAAGGGGAAGCTTTTTGTTCCTTGCCCTCACCTTGCCACACCATTCTTCACGTTTTAACTGTGTTAAGGATAATCAGGTTTCTGCAGTGGTCCATAACATCTTGTCTATAAACAACAAATTGATGAGGGGGCATTTTGCCTGGGAGGCCTCAATTCTGGATTAGTGGTGCTGGAAGAGCACGGCAGTTCAGGCAGCATCCAAAGAGCAGCGAAATCTCTAGCCAGATTGATCGCGGGTCCTGGTAGGCTCAGTCAGCCACAAAGGAATTCAATTGATATTTCTTAAGCCTCCCTTCTCCTGTGGAAGCTGCAATTTGTCCAGCTTAATAAGAAGCTGCCTATGATATCAGATGAAAGATCCAAGCCAACTGTAAAGCTTCTGTAGCACCTGCCTAGGCAGCATCAAAGGGAGCATTCACATGGGATTAATAAGTGAGGAAGAACATTCATTTTAATATTTTACCCAACCAAGATATCGGAAGATCCATCCAGTGCCGAAGGTCCTGCCTTATCTTCTCTAGCAATTGCATATAATTGATCGAAGACCCGGGTGATAAAAATACCTAAATACAGGAAACCTCCCTGTGACCACCTGAAAGGGAAACAGATTCCATCCCCAAAATTGGATATTCTAGTAAGGCCCCCCACAGGCATACCCTCCGACTTCATAAAATTAATTTTATACCCAAAAACAAACTAAATAGATTAATCACTTGTGTTAAACGAGGCACAGATGTAATTGGATGCATTAAATAAAGAAGGATGTCATCTGCATAGAGGGTGATCTTATGCCTGCCTGACCCTACCTCTGGGGCAATTATGTTAGGATCCCTCCAGATGGCCTCCACCAGCAGCTCAATCACCAATGTAAATTATAGTGGCAAGAGAGGGCACACTCTGCCGACACTAAAATTATCCGACCTTATACCATTTGTGATAATCGCTGCTTTCAGGCCACTATATAACACTGCCACCCACTTGGTAAAAACCCCTCCAAGACCAAACCGCCCCACTACATTAAAAAGTTACGGCCAGTCCATCCGGTCAAATGGTTCCTTTGCATCCAGATAGACTACCAAGCCCAAAATCGATCCTTGCTGGTATTATTGGACCATATTTAATACTCTTCTAATATTGTTGGTAGACCAATGACTCTTGACAAAAGCAGTCTGGTCCTCCTTTTCAATATTCTCCTCAGCCTTAACTCCAGCATTTTTGACAGAAATTTTAAATCCATGTTAAGTAATGATATGGACCTGTACGAAGTGCAATCCTCTGGGGCTTTTCCCTTCTTTAGAATAAGAGAAATATTTGCTTCTCTCAAAGAAGATGGAAGGCAGTCCTGACTGCATGAGTAATTGCACATATGCATGAATGGCCCGGCCAGCATGTCTATAAACTTCTTATAAAACTCATTTTGAAAACCATCTGGGCCAGAAACTTTACCACTCTGGAGCAGCCTCACTGCTTCCTGTATTTCCTGAATTGTTGGGGTGCATTCAGAAAGGACGCCTGTTCTGAAGTTACACCCGGAAGGTCGAGGGTCTAAAAAAGGATTCCATCTTTATCAGTTTGTCCTCACAGCCCTCTGATTGGTACAGCTTTTCTCTTTTAATTGATGAATGACTCCCCTTAACATTCTAGGTGCACCATTTAAACGAATGGCTAGCCACGATCGTCCAAAACAGTCCGTGACCCCCCGGGAGGAAGAACCCCATTCATAGTGCGCCAATTGAAAACCATAAACAGTTCCTATAAATTTTAAAAAAAGCTTCCTAAATGTTGCATTATCATTTTGGCATTGCACTCTCTTTGATGGATGTTATAGATTTGGGGCATTCTTCTTTCTGGTCCAAGTATGCTAGATATCTACCCGGTTTATCACCATACTCAAATGACCTCTGTTCTGCAAAAGAGATTTCCCTCTTTGGCGTCTGTTTGAGTGCAGCATTCAAAGTAGCCCTAAGGCTGTATTCCGCTGCAATTTGGTTACAGACAGTCTGTCAAAATATGTTAACTTAGCTGCCTTCAGCCGAGCCTCGAGCAAACATTACTGTTCTCCCCTCTGTCACTTCTGGTCGCAGAATAAGAAATAATCAAACCCTGTGCATAGGCCTTGGCAGTCACCCAGAGCACCAACGGATTACTGGCCATATCCAGATTAATGTCCCAAACAATTTTAAGTTCCTGCAAAAAAAACTCCCCAAAATTGCTATTTATCAAGAGGAAAGGGTACATTTGCCAGTGCCGTTACCACCGGCCTTGACCTCTATGTTCACTGCTGCATGATCAGAAATGGCTATGTTCTCTATTCTGCAAGACAGCAGCAAAGACAAAAAGGTTGATGGGACAAAACACATGTCAGTTCTAGTATAGCACTTATGTGGATTAGAAAAAAAGGTGAAATCCCTATCTTCGGGGTGAAGACAACTCCACACGTCCACCAACCCCAGGTCCCTGTTCAGGTTCCCCAATGTTTTAAAACTAAGAACTGCTGAAGGACCATTGCATGTTTTGAAATCAAGAAACCCGCCACTCAATGTCAGTTCTCTTTGCATAATTGCTGGTTCAGTTGAAGTGCAGTTTGCAGATGAGCTGCAGCTGTTGTGGCTGCAACTGGAGATTCAGCCTCTGTGACAATGCAATGGCTTGTAAAGGTGAATTCTGTCCTTTTTTTTCCCCAAGAGCATAGGTTGAAGCAAAGGCACCAAACGATCTGCTTCTAATCATTTAAGTAAACAGCTTGTGATGCCTTGGGTTTTTATCAAAGTTGGACCAATAGAAGCAGCATGAATGGGTGGAGTCAGGCTCCCACTGAACCACGGTTTTTGTTCAGCTTTCAGCAGTTGCTTGTGTTGTGAAGCTCTATGTGGAATCTGTTAGTTCTCTCCCTGTCACAGCTGAAAGCTGGAGTTCAGATTGCTGCCAGGACTGTGTGTAAGATAATCTATTTTACTGAATTTGCTTTTGCCAAAGACCTGTTTAACGGATGGTACTATATTTGGTAGAGTGGGAGGGGAAAAAATAGGTTTAAGAGAAAGGAGTTGGAAATAGTTGTTGTCTAATGTTCTCTTTTGGACTGAAAAAATAAAATGGTTGAATTTTTTTTTCTTTATATAGTGGTATTTGTGATAGTTCTTTGCCTCTCAATTTAATAGGTTATGGCACGAGGGGAGCTTTTCTGTGTGGCTGGTTTAAATTAGCAGAAGTGTTTACCCCGTGTTGCAATGGTTGAGGGGTCCGTTGCCAGGATTTGAACAGCTTGGGTCTCGGATTTGTGATTTGTACAGGTTTGCACAGATCCAGTCTGATATTTGGACAGATTTGAATAGATTATGAGTACAAAAATAACCCAGTAGGTTTAAACACCTAGTTAGTATCACAGATCTTTAAATAAAATGGAGGTGAGACAATTTGTTTAATTTTGGTTACTAGTGGTTGGTTAAATTAAAATGGAAATAAATGGCTCTTAAAATTGCTGAAGGGGTTCTGGGGTTGGAACGTGATTTCCAAATTTGCCCAGAAAGAAAAGAAAAGACCATACTCTTAGAATTAGGAAAGAGGATAGAGTTGGGTTTAACCAAGGACAAATGTAAAGCTGAAATTGTAAGGGAACTACTTAAACACTTAGGTGTGCCAGAGAAACAGACAAGTGCAGTGGAGTTAGAAAAAGTTTAATCACAATTGAGGAAAGTGGAGTTAGAAGATAAATAGAGAGAGTGAGAGGAAAAAAAGAGAGAGAGAGTTGGCTCTTAGCTGAGCAGAGAGAGAGAGAAGAAATAGAAAGAGAGAAGAGAGATAGGTAAAAGAAAGAGAGAAAAGGTTCTTAGCTGAGCAAAACGAGAGAGAGTTTGAACTTGAAATTGCAACTTAGGAAAGTCAAGTTAACAGGATGGAGATGAAAAGAGAAGGTAGTGATATATATAAATATGTCAAAACTCTGCCACATTTTGATGAGAAAGATGTTAAAGTCTTCTTTATTTCAAATGAAAAACTGGTGAGGCAGATGGGGTGGTCTGAGGATTTATGGGTAATGCTAGTTCAGACAAAACTGATGGGAAAAGCTAGTGAGGTATGTGCCGTGTTGTCAGATGAGGGGTCAAGAGCTTATGAAGAGGTCAAGCAGCTATTTTGTGTGCTTATGAATTGATATCATAAGCATACAGACAGTGGTTCAGAAGCATAAAGAATGAACCAGATTAGCCTTATGTTGGGTTGAAAGAATTAATCATAATAATTTTGATAAATGGGTATGGGCCTTAAAAATAGATAATACCAACGAGGTTCCAAGAGAGATTATTCTGCTGGAGGAGTTTAAAAACTCACGTCCAGAGATGGTAAGAATTCACATGGAGGATCAGAAAGTTCAGGAAGTGAGAAGGGCAGCAGAGTTTGCAGATGAATACATGTTGGTGCATAAGACAAGCTTCATGCCAGAATTTCATCCTGTGAGGGATAGAAGTAGGGAAAAGGGGAGAGCCTATGCAATGAAACAAAGAGTAAAAAGCACTAGTAAGTATTTACCACAGGTGAAAATAGAAACCCAAGAAGGTGGAAAGGAGGAGAAAGGCCTCAGGTGTTTCCACTGTGGTAAAATGGGACACATACAATCATAGTGCTAGTTGTTAAAGAAAGGCACTGTGGGAAAAGATGTGGTAAAAGAAGCTAAACTAGTAGCATTAGTGAAAGTAGCAAAGGAGACCCCAACAAAAGCTGAGGAGCTGCAGGAAAGTGCACAGCCAAGGCAGGGGCTGGGTATGCAGTTAGTGCCTGATCTCTGTGAAGAATTCACCTCTGTGAGTAAAGATTACTCAAAAAGAACAGGGGTAGAAGGGTATTAAGTTATAACTTTGAGCTATACAGGATCTGATAGTAAGAGATGAGAAAATTTGCACTCTTTCTGATCTGTTACCCAAGAATGTAGTAATTTGTAGAATAGATGGACAGAAGTTTAGCATTCCCCTGTGAAAGATCAGGTTGCAGTGCCAACTTAAGACTAGGAACAATACAGTGGGGGTGATTGACAGAGTGTCAGTTCCAGGAATCCAGTTTGTTCTTGGGAATGATTTAGCAGGTTCCAAAGTAGGAGCGTCACCCTTTGTTTTGGAGAATCCAGGGAAGACCAAGAAACTAAGGAGGTAAAAGAAAAATATCCTGGTATTTTCCCAGACTCTGCAGTAACCAGATCCCAATATCATAGTCACAGCATGAAGCAAAAACTAAAGAAGATGATGGAGTTGAGGTTCAATTAGCAGACAATCTGTTTGATGTGAAGGTGCAGGAAAAACCTGAACAGGCAGAGGGTCAGACAGCAGTGTTTAATCCTGAAAGGCAAAGGAACTTGCAACAGAAAGGCAATATGATAAAAGATAAGAATATTTGTGAGGGATATTATCTGTAAGGTAGAACCCTAAGGCAGAAATAGAGACCATGGCAGATTAGTGCAGAGGAGAAATGGGCTAAAGTGCACCAGATTGTGTTGCCAGTAGCATGCAGACAGGAAATGTTGGGATAACACATGATCTACATCTAGGAGGTCCCCTAGGTGTACAAAAGAATCAGGCTAAGGTACAAAAACACTTAGATTGCCCTGAAATGTGCAAGGATGTGATTAACTTTTGCTGTATGTGTCATACGTGCAAAATGGTAGGTAAGCCATAGGGGGTAATAAGACCAGCCTCTTTGTTGCCAATTCCCTCATTTGAAAAACCTTTCACATGGGTTATAATTGATTGTGTAGGTCTCTTCCCACGAACCAAAAATGGGAACCAGTACTTGTTAACCATAATGGATGTGTCTACCAGATTTCTGGAGGCAATTCCATCAGAGTATCAAGGCAAAAAGGGTGGTAGAGGAGTTAGTAGCTTTCTTCAAATGGTATGGGTTACCCAGAGCGATTCACTTGGACTAAGGGTCAAATTTTACTGCTAGGCTGTTTAAGGACGTCATGGATAGCTTAGGTATACAGCACTTTAAATCCAATGTGTATCATCCTGAATCCCAGGAAGCTTCAGAAAGGTGGCATCAGACCTTGAAGACCACGTTGAGAGCATACTGTCAAGATTACCTGAATGATTGGGATAAAGGTATCCCATTCATATTGTTTGCCATTAGAGATGGCCCAAATGAATCTACTCCATTTACTCACTTGGAGTTAATATTTGGACACGAAGTGAGAAACCCTTTGAAATTAATTAAAGAGAAATCATCAGGACCAAAGTTGGAGACCTCACACTTAGATTATGCAACGGAGGTGAAAGAGAGATTAAATCATGTCAGTGAGTCAGCTAAATAGCACCTAAAGAGCGCACAGCATAGAATGAAGCAGGCGGCAGATTAAAAACTCAGATGTTTTCCCAAGGGGACAATGTGTTGGTAATGTCACTAGTGATAAGAGATCCCTTCAAAGGCAGGTTTAGTGGTCCTTAAAAATTGAGAAAAAGTTGAGTCTGGTGAACTATCTGGTAAAGATGCCAGATAGAAAAAATTGAATTGGGTATGCGATGTGAACATGTTGAAACTGTATTATACTAGAGAGAAAGAACTGGAGAAACTGGTGTTAGTTACTGCCCTGCAGAGTAAGGAATCAAATCCAGATATAGTGGATTTTGATGTGCCTCTGAATATGTTGAAAAATGAAGAAGTCCTTGAGGAGTTGGATAGGTGAGTAAACTATCTGTCTCAGGAGCAAAGAACGCAGTTGAAAGATTTGTTGTAGCAGTATGAGGACATATGTAGAAATCAGATGTACATGAAGTAAACGTAGGGGATGCTGTTCTGACAAGACAACACCCTTATCGGCTTAATACTTTCAAAGCCAGACAGGCCCAGAAAGAGTTGAAGACAATGCGCAATGTGGATATCATTGAACCCAGCCAGATTGAGTGGTGTTTGCCAAACCTGATGGGACTCAATGATTTTGTGTGGACTATTGGAAGGTCAACGCCATTACAAAATCAGTCTCATACAAAATCAGACATGCAGCAAAAAGAATAAAGGAGAACCCTAAAGCTTTCTATAGGTATGTGAGGAATAAAAGGATGACTAGGGTAGGAATAGGGCCAGTCAAAGACAGAAGTCGGAAGTTGAGTGTGGACCCTGTGGAGATCGGAGAGATCAAACATTTCTCATTGGTTTTTACTCAGGAAAAGGAGAACATTGTAGAGGAGAAGAATGAGATACGAGATATTAGACTAGAAAGGATCAAGGTTAGTTACGAAGAGGTGTTATCAGTTCTAGAAGGAGTGAAAGTAGACAAGTCCCTGGGCCAGATGAGACTTATCCAAGGATTCTCTGGGAAGCTAAGGAGATAGCAGAGCATTTGGCTTTGATATTTGAGTCATCATTGTCTACAGGTTTTGTACCAGAGGACTGGAGGATTGCAAATGTTACGCCCTTGTTCAAGAAGGGCAGTACAGATGACCCAGGTAATTATAGACCAGTGAGTCTTACTACTGTTGTCGGAAAGGTTTTGGAAAGGATTATAAGAGATAAGATTTATAATCATCTAGCAAGCAACAATTTGATTTCAGACAGTCAACATGGTTTCGTCAAAGGCAGATCGTGTCTCACAAATCTCATTGAGTTTTTTGAGAAGGTGACCAAGCATGTAGATGAGGGTAGGGCAGTTGATGTGGTATACATAGACTTCAGTAAAGCCTTTGATAAGGTTCCACATGGTAGGCTGTTGGAGAAAATGCAGAGGCATGGGATTGAGGGTGATTTAGCAGTTTGGATTAGAAACTGGCTTTCTGAAAGAAGGCAGTGAGTGGTGGTTGAAGGAACATATTCAGCCAGGAGTTCAGTTACTACTGGTGTGCCACAAGGATCTGTTTTGGGATCACTGCTTGTTTGTCATTTTTATAAATAACTTAGAGACAGGCATAGGTGGATGGATTAGTAAATTTGCAGATGACACTAAAGTTGGTGGAGTAGCGTGCAGTTTGGAGGAATGTTACAGGTTGCAGGGTGACTTGGATAAACTGTAGAATTGGGCTGAGAGACAGCAAATGGAGTTCAATGCACTTTGGAAAGAATAACAGGGATTCAATGCACTAGGTCAATGGAAAGATTGTTGGTAGTGTGGATGTGCAGAGGGATCTTGGAGTCCATGTACATAGATCCCTGAAAGTTGCCACCCAGGTTGATAGTGCTGTTAAGAAGGCATACAATGTGTTAGGTTTCATTGGTAGAGGGATTGAGTTCCGGAGCCGCAATATCATGCCGCAACTATACAAAACACTAGTGCGTCTGTACTTGCAATATTGTGTACAGTTCTGGTCGCCATATTTTGGGAAGAATGTGGAAGCATTGGAAAAGGTGCAGAGGAGATTTACCAGGATGCTGCCTAGTCTCGAGGGAAGGTCTTATGAGGAAAGACTGAGAGACTTGGGTCTGTTCTCATTGGAAATAAGAAGGCTAAGAGGGGATTTGATAGAGACATGAAATATGATCAGAGGATTTGATAAATTAGACAGTGTAAGTCTTTTTCCTAGGATGATGACGTCAGCTTGTACGAGGGCACATAACTACAAATTGAGGGGTGATAGATTTAAGACAGATGTCAGAGGTAGGTTCTTTACTCCGAGAATGGTGAGGGAGTGGAATGCCCTGCCTGCCAATGTAGTTAACTCAGCCACATTAGGGAGATTTAAACAATCCTTGATAAGCACATGGATGATGATGGGATAGTATAGGGGAATGAGCTGACAATAGTTCACAGGTTGGTACAATATTGAGGGCCGAAGGGCCTGTTTTGCACTGTATTGTTCTATGTTCTATATCAAATTCCGAGATTGGAGGACTGTGCAAAAAAAGTCGGACAAGCCAGCTACATCACCAAGTTGAACTTACTGCATGGTTACTGGCAGGTACCTTTATCAGAGACATCAATAGAAATTTCTACATTTGTAACCCCAAATGGACTATATCAATTCAAAGTGGTGCCCCTTGGAATGAAGAACATGCCCTTCACATTCCAAAGACTTATGAATAGAGTTGTGACTGGGTTAACAAAGTGTGCAGTCTATTTGGACAATGCAGTGATCTTTATTAAGTTCTGGAAAGATCACATGGTACAGTTGGCAGAGCTGTTTGAACAACTTCGAGAAGCAAAGCTGGTAATAAATTTAAACAAAACTGAATTAACAAAAGTAGACATCATATTCTTGGGACATAACATCGGTCATGCAAGTTTACTGCATGCAACGCAAAGACAGAAGCTATCGAGGAATTTCCATGGCCAACCTTGAAGAAAGAGGTGCTTCAATATTTGGGATTAAATTGGTTCTGTTGGAAGTTTGTTTCAAACTGCAACAGTGTAGTGACAACATTAACCGATTTGTTGAAAAGAAAAATACAAAGTTTTGGTGGACAGAACAATGCCAGGAGGCAATTGATCATTTAAAAGCAATATTAACCACTACACCAGTTTTAGCGACACCAAACTTTTTGAAACCCTTCAAAATTGCCATCGATGCTAGTGACATAGGAGTTGGAGCTGTACTGCTACAGGAAGACGATGATGGGATTGCATTACCAGTTGGTTATTTTTTGCAGAAACTCAACATCCACCAGAGGAAATGCTCCATGATTGAAAAAGAACTATTGAGTGTGGTATTGGCCTTACAACATTTCAAGGTGTACATCACAAACTATGTGTCGGAGATGGTTCTGTGCACGGATCACAATCCTCTTACATTCTTGGAACATTTTAAAGACAAGAATATGAGACTATTCCATTGGCGTTTTAGGTTACAGACTTTTAATTTACAAATTGTACATTTTCAAGTTAACAGACTGTGACATTTGGAGGGCCACAATGACCAATGCTGGGGTCTATGTTAATTAATTTGGCAAAGAGTCAGAGTAAAATATTTACATTTCCTAGCCATTCAAAGCTGGACAAAAATGACAGCTGTGAGGAGCTCACAAAGCGGTTGTAATAAAGCTAAAACCAGTTAAATAATATTGAGTAACAAAGTGATGGTGAAATATCAATTTATAAGTATGCACTTGTTCACTTTGTTCATTTTTGTAGACAAGCAGAATATTTTAAAAGGCATGAAATTTGTGAAGGTTAATGTTCAGAGAGATTGGTGTGTACTCATGAAAGGAACCAATCTTAGATGCTTGCATGGTATTTGTGCATTATATATACAGAAAGCCTTTAGTCTTTGCATTGTAGTATAGCACTCACAGACAGTGACGCAGTGAATCCTACTACTCCACGCTTTGAGGCTGCATAAACTGGTCAACGGAAGAAAGGAATCAAACCTGTTCACCACGAAACAGCAGAAAATTAGCATCAAAAATGCCACGAAACAGGAACATGTGAGTATGTGGAAATGCATTGGCATGGAAACAGGTCATTCAGTCCATCTCATTCATGTCAACATTTACCCCTTACGTGAAGAAATAGTGGTGATTACATTTGCCTGCATTTACTAAATTTAAAATGTAAGGGAAAGCTAAACAGGAAATTGTCAGTCAGTCATAGAGTCATAGAGATGTACAGCATGGAAACAGACCCTTTGGTCCAACCCATCCATGCCGACCAGATATCCCAACCCAATCTAGTCCCACCTGTCAGCACCCGACCCATATCCCTCCAAACCCTTCCTATTCATATACCCATCCAAATGCCTCTTAAATGTTGCAATTGTACCAGACTCCACCACATCCCCTGGCAGCTCATTCCATACACGTACCACCCTCTGCGTGAAAAAGTTGCCCCTTAGGTCTCTTTTATATCTTTCCCCTCTCACCCTAAACCTATGCCCTCTAGTTCTGGACTCCCTGACCCCAGTGAAAAGACTTTGCCTATTTATCCTATCCATGCCCATCATAATTTTGTAAACCTCTATAAGGTCACCCTTCAGCCTCCGATGCTCCAAGGAAAACAGCCCCAGCTGTTCAGCCTCTCCCTGTAGCTCAGATCCTCCAACCCTGGCAACATCCTTGAAAATCTTTTCTGAACCCTTTCAAGTTTCACAACATCTTTCCGATAGGAAGGAGATCAGAATTGCATGCAATATTCCAACAGTGGCTTAACCAATGTCCTGAACAGCCGCAACATGACCTCCCAACTCCTGTACTCAATACTCTGACCAATAAAGGAAAGTACACCAAACACCTCCTTCACTATCCTATCTACATGCGACTCAGGTTAGGTGAATTGGCCAGGCTAAATTGCCCGTAGTGTTAGGTGCATTAGTCGGGGTGAATGTAGGGGAATGGGTCTGGTTGGGTTGCTCTTCGGAGGGTCGGTGTGGACTTGTTGGGCCAAAGGACCTGTTTCCATACTGTAGTGAATCTAATCTAATCGAATCTAATATAATTTAAATATCTTCTCTGAAAGCAAAAAATGGTGGAGATCTCCGTGACAGGCAGTAGCCATGGACAGAGAGTAAGCTAACATTTTCGAGTCTAGATGACTCTTCACCAGAGTTGATGTGAAGTGTGAACTGTGAAGGGAGCAGCATTTATTCTAAAGTGTGGGGGTGGGGAGTGCTTGGGGGAGAAAGGGTGTTGATAGTTCAGATAAAGTGATCGGAATATGAGAATGGCAGAACAATGGTGTGTCTAAGTGCCAGACTGGAAAGTACAGACAGTCCCACAGGAGTGGGATGAGGGGAGAAAGAACATGGTGACAGAGAATGTAACAAGCAAAGCTAAAGAAAGGGAAGAAATGGGAGTGGGTTCTCCATAATTAACCTCTTCATGGCAATGCTTCTGCCGAGAGGGAGGCATGGTGGCTCAGTGATTAGCACTGCTACCTCACAGCGCCAGGGACCTTGGTTCGATTCCGGCCTAAGGCGACTGGCTGTGTAGTGTTTTCGCATTCTCCCCTTGTCTGCACGTGTTTCCTCCATGTGCTCTAGTTTCCTTCCACGGTTCAAAGATATGCAGGTTAGTTGGATTGACCATGCTATATTGTGCAGAAGGGTGCAGGCTGGGTGCATTAGCCATGGGCAATGCAGTGTAACAAGGCTGGGTGAAATGCTCTTCAGATAGTCAGTGTGGAGTCGATGGGCCAAATGGCCTGTGCTCACACTGTGGAGATTCTTATGAAGCGGGCCCACTTGTCAACCAATCTACACACTCCTCACATTTGATACAAATTTAATTTATCCTTTACTTTGGTTTTTCTTGAGACTTGTCCTGATGAGTGTGAAAACAAATTGGGTTGTTTTTCAGTTATACTCTGTATTTGTGCTACAAAAGGACTGTTCAGATAAATGCTAGTAGTGATATTGGAGCTACCCCATGATCTTCTTTAAAACTGTAGCAATGGCTATGTTTATGTCCTCTGAGGGTGCAGGCATTGTTTCATTTTAACAGCTCAGCAAATGATAGCAGAGCAACATTCCCTTATTACTAAGCTGAAATGTCAGTGTATATTGTTGGGATGAAGAATTAGGCTTGGCTCATCCTTTTAGTAAAGGAAAGGCTGAGGAACATATGAATGGACTAATATATTCAGGATTTGTCATGTACACAGATAGTTTGAAATAAGGCATATACTTGGAACAGATCTCTGCATGAAGCAGCTGAGGAAATCCTTGATTTTCAGCAAGACTTGAAAGAATATCACTGCAAGAGTTACCCGAGGTCAGGAAGTGTAGTGAAGACATTGAGAGGACTTCCAACCCAGCCAGTGTGCGTGATTTGTTTAAGTCCTTAATAAATTATTTGTATTTTATAGACCTCTAAGTGTCTCTGTTATATCTTTGTCTATGTATATACTGTTGTCTCCCAGAGATGGGTAATAACTGTTGTGGGCCTCTGATGGGTCTTGTGCTGGAAAGTAAGGCTGGTGTAGATTCAGTACATTTTTGGAAGTACAGACCCAATGGGCCAAAGAGCCTCTCCTGTTCTATGTGATCCTATGGACTATTAAACAGTGACCAACAAATCCAATGATGAACAAAGGAAAAACCAGAAGTGATTCGAATGCAATCACCTTGTGACTGCGAGAGAATGGCTTGAGGTGAATGACACTTGAAGGTAAGTTACAGAAGTTGAACGATGTTGTGAGTTGAATTAGATGACCAACAGCTTGTGTGGAAGTTAAGTATCATTATCTTTGCTGTAAAATGAGCTTCCCCTGAAAATGTAATTTGCCCACTGTGGATGTTTTCCAGAATCCTCAGGCAACACTTGGAATGCTCATTGATAAGCTATTGTTACTTTGCTGACTTACCTGCAATGGAGGCGATATTAACAATCACTCCTTTCCCTCCAGTCTCTTTACTCATGTGCTGTATTCCCAGATAGGTTCCTTTAATTACACTGACCTACAATACAAGCATCATAGGAATCATCAGGGAGCAGGCCATTCAATTAATGTGAAAATACTGACATGTACAGACAGTTGCAAAATGCAGAGAGATGCATATGGACCGCAAGCTACATTCAAATTCACCCAGCAAGAGTACATTCAAGTATTAGCATATCACAGAAAAATGCAGGTGCCAGAAGAATGATAAACAGTAAAACACTGTGGAAAGATGCAGGATTATTTGTGGAATGGGAAGTCTATTAAACAGGATGGACAAACTCGGGGTTGGCAACCTGGTTTCTTGAAAAAAATGATTGATCCGTGAATGAGGAGGATATTCGGTGGAATGAGCAAATTGATTACTGTGATGTGAAGATCGGTCAATAGATGGAATAATAGGTTGGTAAAATGGAATAGATCAATCAGTGACTTGGTTAGTGAGATGGATTTAGGACCAGATACATATCAATGTGATGAGTTTTGAGCTAATCTGTTTATATGTGGTTAGTAAGCTACATTGAAATTCACCCAACAAGAATACATTCAAGCATTAGTGGAACACAGAAAAATTCAGGTGCTAGTAGAACGATAAACAGTAAAACGCTGTGGAAAGATGCAGAATAATTTATGGAATGGGAAGTCTGATAAACAGAATGGACAAACTATGGGTTTGACAACCTGGTTACTGGAATAAACCGATTGATCCACGAATGAAGAGGATATTCAGTGGAATGAGCAAACTCGTTACTGTGATGTGAAGATTGGTCAGTGAGTGGATCAGCAGGTTCCATTTTACTAACAGGTTAATCAGTCATTTGGTTAGTGGGATGGATTTAGGGTCCAGATTCACATCAATGTGATGAGTTTTGAGCAAGTCTGTTAATGAATAAATATAATGACTCGTAGTTTACTGGGTTTTCCAGCGCCACACGTTTTGACTCTGATTTCCCGCATCTGCAGTCCTCACTTTCTCCGAGTTGATTATATTAAATGGGGTGTGGTCATAGCCCACTGATATTGACAGGCAATTGACTAGCAGGCAGCTGACCAGAGAGCAGGGATAAGGAGCACATTCTCTAATGTGCAATATGTGACTGGTGATGGTGGTTTTGATTGACCGGCCTCAATCTTCAACGTTTCATTGCACTTAGCAATGAGTTGGTTTTTTATTCATTCCTGGGTGGAGTGGTCATCGCCCAGGTCAACTTTGATTGCCCATCCTCATTTCCTTTGAGAAAATGATAGAAGTAAGATTTTCTTTAATATTTATTCATTTGTGGAACATGGGCATCACTGGCTTAAGTTGATGTCAGAAGGACCTTCAACTTTCCTTCTTATTCATCATTCCTGTGGTATTTGTGTGCAGCTATATGCTGTGGTAGACCATTTTAGAGTCAACCACAATGTTGTGGGGGTAGAATCATACATAGGCAGACCGAGTAAGATCATCAGATTTCCCATCAGATTTCCTTCCCTGCAAGAGAAGTAGACAGGTTTTTATGACTGTCTGGTAGCTTCATGATCTCCATTCATTGACCTTGCATTTGTCCAGTTATCATGGTTGGATTTGAATGACTGGCATTAGGGCATTAAGCCTGGGCCATTAGATTACTAGAGTTGAGAGTGTGGTGCTGGAAAGGCACAACAGGTCAGGCAGCATCCAAGGAGCAGGAGAATTGATGTTTTGGGCATATGCCCTTCATCAGGATTCCTGCAGATGCTTCATCAGCATCTGCAGACCACACTTACTCCCATTGGATTACCACAATGCTGCCCTTACCTCAAATGTGTTGAGCTTTGAAAAGGATGTGGGTAAATTGGCTAGATATGAAGCAATTCATCCGTCTGGAGGGCAATTTAAAATGAGAGCAAAATCTTTTTGGAATAGAATTAAAAGCATTTCTTCATGCAAATATTAATTGAAATTTTATTCTTACTCGAAACAATTGTAGCTGATCAGGAAAAATTGGATCTTTAAAGAGAAAGATAATTTGTTGCTAGGTAATGTTGTCTGATGATAAGAAGCAAAAACATTTCAGTGGATATAATGTAGAGATTATCTATGATCTAACAGAGTAGTGAAACAGCTGTGACATGCTGACTCGTCTCTTTAAAAACACAGAAACATTCCATTTTTAATTTGTTTGTGGGATGTGGGCATCACTGAACAGGCCATTTCTTATTGCCCATTCCTAACTGTCCTTCAGAAAGTGACCATCAGATGTCTTTCTGACCCATTGTGGTATATGTGCTTTGGGTACACTACAAAGTAGTGAGATAGGGAGTTCCAGGATTTTGGCTAAGCCACAGTGAAAGAACGCTGACATTCTGAGTCTGCATGGTGATTGCCTTGAAGGGAAACTTGTTGGTAATGGTGCTCTCATTCATCTGCTATTCAGGGTAGGAGAGTTCATTGGTTTGGAAGGTGCTTTCAAAGAAGCTTTGTAGAAATTCTGCAGTGTATCTTATAGATGGTACACACTGCTGAGACCTAGCATTGATGTTGGAGCGAGTGAATATTTGTGGATGTGGTGCCAATTATGCTGGCCATTGAATCCTGGAGGGTGTCATGCTTCGTGAGTGAATTTTAAACTGCATTCATTCAGACAAGTTGACAGTATTCCATAACACACTTGATATGTGCTTTGGGGCTGGTGGTCACAATTTGGAGAGTTAAGAGGGAAGTGATCTGTGGTCGAATTCTCAGTGTTTGACTTAATCTTGAAGCCAAAGGAGTCTCTTGTACTTCTCATGAATGCTACAACCCAGGCTACTGATTGTGCAGAATTCAGTGATGGCAATGCCGTTACATGTGAAGATATGAGGGTAAGATTCTCTCAGGTTGAAGATGATCACTACCTTATACTTGCATGGTGTGAATATTACTTGCTACTTATCAGCCAAAGTCTGAATATTGTTCAAGCCTTGCTGTATATGGATATGTAATGTTCCTGTAAAAGAGACTGAAAGGGACTGAATTGCCTACTAATGTTTCTTAGGTGTTGTTTTAATGTCCCACATGAACGAGATCTTTATTATGAAAAATAGATTTTTCAGGAAGGTGCCAGGAATTTGTAATGGCTGAACCGTAACTGTCAGTTAACAGACCATCATCCCCTCCCATCTTCATGGGCATTTCCTGTTCTGTTGACACAACAGATGCCTTCACAGAACCTGAGCTTCCATTTCAATATTTGTTCATCTTATGTGAAATGTTATAAGAACATAAAAACATCAAGAAGACATATGTTATCAGCCTAACAAATATGTTCTGCTGTTTAATAAGAACAGTTAACATAGAACGTAGAAAAATACAGCACAGGCCCTTTGACCCATGATGATGTGCCGAGAATTAATCCTAATGTAAAATAAAATAACCTAACCTACGCACCCCTCAATTCACTGCCGTCCATGTGCATGTCCAGTAGTCGCTTAGATGTCCCTAATGACTCTGCTTCTACCATCAACGCTGCCAACACATTCCATTCATTCATAACTCTCTGCATAAAGAACCTATCTCTGATGTCCCCTCTATATCGTTCTCCTAATATCTTAAAACTATGACTTCTCGTGCCAGTCAATCCTGCATTGGCGAAAGGTCTCTGGTTATTGACTCTATCCATGCCTCTCATTACCTTGTATACCTCGATCAGGTTACCCCTCTTCCTCCTTCTCTCCAGAGAGAAAAGTCCGAGCTTAGTCAACCTCCCTTCATAAGTCAACCCCTCTAGTTCAGGCAGCAACCTGGTAAATCTTCTTTGCACCCTCTCCAAAGCCTCTATCTTTCCTAAAGTAGGGCGACCAGAACTGGACACAATATCCCAAGTGTGGTCTCACCAGGGACTTGTAGAGATGTAGTAAAACCTTGCGGCTCTTAAACTTGATCCCCCTGTTAATGAAAGCCAAAACACCATATGCTTTCTTAACATCCCTATCCACTTGGGTGGCAACTTTGAGGGATCTATGTACTTGAACACCAAGATCCCTCTGTTCCTCCATACTGCCAAGAAAAATCTTCTAAATCAATGGAAATACCTCTACCTGCAAATTCCACTTCAAGCCACTCAGTATCTTGACTTGGAAATATATCACTGTTCCTTCAGTGCTGCTGGGTCCACATCTTTGAATTCCTGCTCTAATGGCTTTTTGGGTGGACCTAATCAACATTGACTGCAGCAGTTTAGGAAGGAGCTCACCACCACCTTATTAAATGTCCCCAGGCAACTACACCCACATCCCTTGAACAAGTTAAAAAATTGTCACGGTGTGAGGTCAATAAAATCAAGGGAAATTATTGCTGGTCACCAGCTCCCATCCTTCTGTCTTACATATCTATCTCCTCCAATCCATTCTCTCGACAATCTCAGATCACAGCACATCCATGATAAGAATCACTTGATCTGAGGAAAAGAAAGCATCTGACCATTCTGCTGGGACTTCCATGTCCATCATTAGTTAGTGGTGCTTAGAAACATGGCCTTTGACAAAAGTGTCACCATCATCGGCAAGAGCCTGTGCAGTGCCACAATCATTGTTTGAGCTGACCAGATTCCAAAGGACATAGATGTCAGATGGAGGTACCTCTGGTAGTGAGGGACCGAGGATATAACCTAATTATCCTCAGATGGATTTTCAGGTGCCAGTGTCGGACTGGGCTGGACAAAGTTAAAAATCACATAACACCAGGTTATAGTCCAACAGCATTTACTTGAAAGCTACTAATTGCAAATAAACTTGGTGAACAATAACCTGGTGTTGTGTGATTTTTAACTTTATCCTTAGCCTCAGCAACCTATCAGAGGAGTACGTACTGTTGCAATCTATTGGCTTAAGGAGTTAATCACAACCGTTCTTTGCTGAGTCCTACATTGATTTACAGAATGAAACCTTAAAAACATTCATCTCCAAACTCAACCACAGCCCAATTTCAGTAAGTATCAATTAGTGTGCTCACATGAAACCCAATTAAAATAAACAATATACAATTGACACATACCAGGTTTATGCTGGGGCAGTTCTCCCAGTTTTCCTCATCAAAGATCCCTGCATTGTTACATACTATGTCCAATCTCTGAAACTATTCAAGAGTTTTGCTGAAAACATCTGGAAAAGACAGTGAATAGAGTTGGTTATCAAAGTTTGCAATGTCTACGACCAAGCATGTGAACACTAAAAACATTCCTCAGAATGACTCATTCAGTTACTGAATCATAGAGGGATTCAGCAGACAAACAGGCCCTCAGTCCATCATATCAATGCTGACCAACAAATACCAAACTATGCTAATACCATTACTTTCATTTGGACTATAACCTACTTTGCTCTGGCATGTTAAGTGCTCAATCAGATCCTTCTTAAATATTGCAAGAGCACCTGACTCCATCACCCCCTCAGCCAGTGCATTCCATATTCCCACCACCCTCTGAATGGAAATTTTATTCCTCAGGTCTTCGAGAAAACACTTACTTTAAACTTTCGTCCTTTGGTGTTAGATATATCTGCCACGTGGAAGAGAATTTCACAATCTGCCTGTCTTTGCTTCCATAGTTTTGTGTACCTGAATCAGATAACTCCTCATCCTTCTCTGCTGCAGGGAAAATAACCCCATTCTATCCAATCTCTCCTGAAAATGAGACTTTCTGTCCGAGTTGTCAGATATTTTTTTATCGAGAATGATCTTGATATGCAAACAATTGATTAATTTTCCTGATCTTTTCCCCAGGAAATGTGGTTGATCAAGGCCTAGACAGAACTTTTCACCAAATGCTCTTGATGTGCAACCAGAATTTTTGGAGTTTCTCAGGGAAGCCCGTCTCTTGGTGGTGTGTGAAATGCGAGGAATGCTCCCAGCATGCTTTCTGTTTCCCACAATTCACAACAACCAAGATCCTGAAAAAAAGGTTTGCAAAAATCACTTCCCCTCCTCCATATATACATCTGCAAGATGGTAATGGTGTGCGGCATCAAACCATTGAGGAACATCCCTGCAAGAGGCAACAGGCCTTATTCTTTTGGACAGAACTGAACAGACTCTGAAAGCCATTATCAGAAGAACTGAGACACTAAACTAGAGTATGGTCTCACGCCTGGGACATTAAACCAGGACCATCAAAACCATGACCAAGAAAGGACCACAAAGGTCAAAACAAGAGACACTTGGACTGAGATTCTCCACCAGGAACACTGAGACTCTGAAACCAAGGAACACAAAAAAGCTGAGCAGTATCATTTGGTGCCTGAGCACAGACTGAGTATTGAATTCTGGAATCTGTTCTCCTAATGAAGCATCACATTGCTGTACTGAGCATACTTAATCAAATTGCAGTGTATAAACTTACTAATGCCAACAATGTAACTCCCATTCACACTCCCCCCAGCTAATTGTTACTCCCACAGGTTGCAGCAAAGTGTCTGTTAAGAAACCAGTCAGTCAGATTGAACAAGTCAGTGGCATGTTGATAAAATTAGTGTTTGAATTGGTACCATTCAGCTGATTCTCAGACGTTACATCACATGGAAGAAACAAAATATTCTCAGCTCCGTAGATCTGTTCAAAGGCAGCTTTGGTAGCCTCCCCTGTAGGTACATTGATATCCAACCGACTCACCTAAAGGAGGTAAAACATGGTTAGTCCCAAAGGATCCTAAAATAAACGTACAGGTTGGTCAATGTGTCTGAATGGAGCTTGGGTCAGTCAATGGCCCATTTCAAACCCTAATTCCAATTCTGACCAGACAAATGAAATCTATACCTAATTTCTTCTAATGGAGAATCCTTCAGCAATGATTTGTTGCAGCGTTCTTGGAGGACATTATGCGAGATCCCCTTTCTCTGGCATGAGCTGCTGGATTAAAATGAGTAAAGAGTTCAGCTAACCCATAGCTTTTTCCAAAAGCAACAGTGGATGAAGAAGGTGTATAGTTGTAGCATCATTGTCTTATTAAATGAGGGGCACAGCTTAATGTTTAGTGGAGGTGGGTTCAAATTGCATCAAGGTTGTTGGTGGTGATTTAAGATTGAGCGGTGATCTGTTGGAGATATAAAAGATTTAGGGGCATGTACCGGGGGGATATCAAGCAGCTATTCCCCCAAGGTAGAAGGGTCAATAATAAGGGGGAATACTTTTAAAGTGAAAGGCAGAAGGTTTAGAGGGGATCCAGGCTGCACTGTGAGAAAGTAGTTGAGATGAGAAACCTCACAACCTTTAACAAGTTCTTGAATGAACTCTTGAAATGATATAACATTGAATATTATGGGCCAAGTGCTGGAAAGTGTGATGACTGTAGATTCAGAGTAACTTTTATCAGGGGAGACCTGATGGGTCTAATGGCCTCTTCTATACTGTGTGAATCTATGATTCTGTCATAGGAACAGCAAGTGGGTAATGTACAAGTGGTTGTGGGGAAGAATGGGTGAAATGTAGGTTAAGAGGTAGGATGTCAGCAAGGTAGATAGGCCAGGAGTTGTCAGGCGTGGGCATCAGAAGCCAAGTAAGGTGATAGTGCTGAATCAGTTTTGGGTGCGAGGCAGAGGAGTTGGGTCAGAAGTGAAGAAACTTAATGGGAGGGAATGAGTTGGGAAGTGGGATGGGGACAGGTCATTGCAACGTGTCCGGTTAGGTAGAGGATTTGTCAGTCAATGTGCCAGAGGGTTAGTTGACTACTGGGGGCCTCTCAAGTCATGTTGGGAGTGGTGCTGTCATTCTAGTAGTTGGATGTAAAGGGGATGGTTGGTTGGGTGGTTAATGTGAATGATTGCAGTTCAGTTGTATTGATCTTCTGCAGTTTTAAGTCTTTGCTGTTTAACATTTCCTGGGTAACTATCCCAACATGTCATGTGACACAACTGAACTCTGCAGCATGAAATCGGAGCCTTTTGTAGAGATGTGGGTATTGCTAGCTGGGCCAGCAATTAATGCCTATTTGCCCTTGAGAAGGTAATGGAGAGCAGCTTTCTTGAACTGCTACTGTGCACCTTCTGTGGTTTAACCCACAATGCCATTAAGGAGAGAATTGCAGGATTTTGATCCAAACATAGTGAAGAAAGGCCATATAACTTCCCAATCAGCATGTGAGTGACTTGGAGGGCTTCTTTCAAGTGTGGTGCTGCTGTCTATCTGCTACCTTTATCCTTCGAGATGGAAGTGGTCACAGGTTTGGAAGGTGCTGTCCAAGGATCTTTGAACTTCTGCAGTGCATCCTATTTGTAGCACATGCAGCTATTTCTGAGCTTTGGTGGTAGTAGGTGTCGATGCTTGGGGATGTGGTGCCAATCAAGTGGGCTGCTTTGTCCTGAATGGTGTCAAATTTCTTGAGTGTTGTTGGAGCTATACCAATCCACTCAAGGTGGAAGTACCCCATCACACTCCTGATCTGTGCCTTGTGGACAGGCTTTGGGGATTCAGGAGGTGAGTTACTCACCACAGTATTCGTAACTTCTGATCTGCTCTTGTTGCCATTGTGTTTACGTAGCAGGTCCAGTTGACTTTCTGGTCAATGTTAATCTCAAAGATAGTGGGGATTCAGTGATAGTGACACCGCAGAAAGTCAAGGGACGGTAGTTAGATTGTTTCTTATCAGTGATGATCATAACAGCATTTGTGTGGCACATATGTTACTTGTCACTTGTCAATCCAAGCCTGGATATTATCCACCTCTTATTACATTTGCAGATGGACCGCTTTAGTATCTGAGGAGTCATGAATAGCACTGAACCTTGTGCAATCATGAATGAATGGTTTTAATGTCACATGTATTTTCTGGTAAGAAAGACAGTAAAATACAGTGAAAAGCTTTTCCACTATCACCATGATCCTGCACCATTTTATAAAGTTTTAGGAATAAGAAAAATAGAAAGCTATATGTCAAAGAGAGTCCATCAGTCCTGAGCCAGCTTATCTTCACAGAACATCCCCATTTCTGACCTCATGACAGAGGGAAGGTCATTATGAAACAGCTGAAGGTGGTTGGTCTGGAACACCTCCACGTTCAATAAGGTTCTTCTTGTGGTTCACTGATTGTATTTCTACTCCTGAACCGAGAAACCTGGGTTAAAGTCCCAGCTGCTGTAGAGGTGTGTAATAACATGTGTGAACAGTTCAAATGGGAAAACTGTGTGCAAAATATTCGATCATGTATTCTGTATGATTGTTTGCTGACATTTAATCTATGATGTTTCAGGGCTGGTGTTGAATTGGTGTGGACAAAGTCAGTAGTCACACAATACCAGGTTAGTTCACCTGATGAAGGAGCACTGCTTTGAAAGTTTGTGATTCGAAATAAACCTTTTGGACTATAACCTGGTGTTGTGTGATAGCTGATTAAATGTATGAGCTAGTATTATTTCTTCTGCTATTGCTTTTCATGCAGTTATTTATTCTTAATACAACAAAGTAATGTTCTGTAGAGAGGGAAAAAGCTATGCCAATTGTGTGATGACACTGAGTGACTGCAACTTGCAGCAAACCAACCAAGTTTTCAATAAGAAAGAACTGAGAAAAAAACACACCTCTCGACGTGATCATATGATCACCAGCTTGGGACAATTTATCAAAGTTCCAGAACGTTATATCATAGTTGGATTATTAATTTTGTGAAAACTTATTTTAAATGTGTATATATATACAGAATTGACAACATGTGCCTCTGTACAATTATCTGTTCGGGATTGGTTCTCTTTGGAAAATGGGAAATGCGTCATGTCTTGCAGCAGATATGGAATCTTATGGAATGGCATGGTGGCTCAGTGTATAGCCCTGCTGCCTCACCGTGCCAGGAACCCAGGTTTGATTTCAGCCTTGGGTGACTCTCTGTGTGGAGTTTGCACATTCTTTGGGTGTTTGCATGGGTTACCGCTGAACGGTTTCCTCCACAATCCATAGATGTACAGTTTAGATGAATTGGCCATGCTAAATTGCCCTTGGTGCTCTGGGAGGTGTGAGTTAGATGCATGGGTTATTGTGGGTTACTCTTTGGAGGGTCAGTGTGGACTTGCTGCCTGAAGGGTCTGTTTCAGCATTGTTGGGATTCTATGATACTATTCTATATACCTTTAAAGGACATGCTCACGATGTCAGCACTGTCTATGAATGTGGCCTGTTGATATAAAGATCTCAGGGTCCATCTTGCAGAGCTCTGTCCTCTTACAGTATAACAAGCTGAGAGAAGCATGAGATCATAATACATCTGACGGACTTTGCTTAGGCCCGGCCATACAAATCATTCACTGAAGACAGCTAAAAATAACGAGACAGCCTCATGTATGAGAACTGGTGACTCCCATTCAAGCTGCTTCCATTATTCCAACTTTACAAAAAAGAATGAAAAGGCCTCCTAAGTTGTTTACTTAAGTTCTCAACAGTAGCCAATTTGCACTTCAGCCTTTACAACCTCTTTTCAAAAGTTCCCAGGACAAAATAACCTTCTTAAAGAGACAGCATCATCACATGGAATGGCACATTGCGGCTGCACACGACATTGGCTCGGCCACATTTGGAATTCCGTATTCAATTCTGGCCTCCCTGCTCAAGGGAAGATGCTGTTAAACTTGAAAATATGCAGAAAAGATTTACAAGGAGGTTGCCAGGACTGGAAGGTTTGAGCTTGAGGGAGAGGCTGGGTAGGCTGGGGCTGTTTCTCCCTGGAGCATGGGAAGCTGAGGGTCGACATAATAGAGGTTTATAAAATCATGGGGGATATGGATAGGGTGAATAGTCAAGGTCTTTTTGCTAGGGTGCAGAAGTCCAAAACTAGAGGATAGAGGATAAAGTGATAGGGCCAAGATTTAAAAAGGACCTAAGTGGCAACTTTTTTATACAGAGGGTGGTGCATGTACGGGACGAGCTGCTGAAGGTGGTGATAGAAGCAAGTACAATTACATCATTTAAAAGACATTTGGACAGCTTACGCAAGTAGCAAAGGTTTAGAAGGATATGGGCTAAATACTGGCAAATGGGACAAAGTCAACTTAGAGGTCTGGTTGACATGGAGGGATTGGACTAAAGGGTCAGTTTCTGTGCTGTATAAGTCTATGTCTTTGCTACGTTCATTTTTGCTGACAGAATGTAGGTATTCTGCAAAGTAGTTACCCAGTCTGCGCTTTGCTTTCCCAGTGTAGAGGAGACCACATTGTGAGCAGTGAATACAGTAGACTAGATGGAGTGAGGTGCAGGTATTGAATAGCGGAGTAGGCTAAAGAGACTGAATGGACCTCTCCTGCTCCTAGTTCTGTGAAGACTCCTGCACGGTCTCGAGCGTGTGGAAATTTGCCTTAATGATTAACTTCTTGCCACCTTTCAGCAGAATCTGATCCTGCTGGTGTAGATTTAAAAAAAATTTACCAGTGAAAACTAATAAATACTATATGTTAAAATTTGGTCAACAGTTCTTTTAAATCTGTCAAACAAATGTTTCAGTACTTTAACATCACTTACAGGAAAATAAACTTTATTAAACTGATTTTTTTATAACTGTGGAGCCTTTCAGAGGCATCTTTTGACTTCAGCCACCAGAAACTGTTGTGTTCTCTAGTCATGCAGCCCTGGGTACTTGTGGTTGTCGTGGTTAACACATTTTGGTTTCATATTCCTGTGTTAAGCTATATATAGACTGTCTGCTTTCTGACGTACAAAGTTAAAAATCACACAACACCAGGTTATTGTCCAACAGGTTTAATTGGAAACACACTAGCTTTCGGAGCAACGCTCCTTCATCAGGTGATAGTGGAGGGCTTAATCCTAACACAGAATTTGTAGCACACAGACACCCACACACACCCCTACAGACACAAAACTCCCACACTCACACATGCACCCCCTCACAGACTTAACACACTCTGCACTCACTACACACGCAGACATACACTTTCTCACACTCACAACCCCCAACCCAGACATACACACACACACAGGCAGACAAAGGCCCACATGCACCCATATAGCTTGTGGGGTGAATTTGTACTTGCAGGGTTACATTGTACTTTGCTCAAAAACTGCATGCATTCATGTAGAACTCTGAGCTCAAAAACTGCATGAATTTATGTAAAACTCCATTACCTCACTTTTTAGATTAGAATCAATCTAAACATCAGGTCATAGACAGAGAACACAGGGGGCCAACACTTTCAACATATTGTCTAGCTATCACCATTGTTAACAGCTAACCCGAGAATGCAACTTTTTAAAAAAAAGGTTTTGTGATTTACACATGAAAGAAGTGAAACTATCACTGTATTCTAACAGATGAAAGGCTTAACAGACAATCAATTTTTCAATGTATAATTTCAATTACATTACACTGTAAATTTTTGCTATAAATTCTGTGTTAGGATTGAGCCCTCCACTATCACCTGATGAAGGATCGTCGCTCCGAAAGCTAGTGTGTTTCCAATGAAACCTGTTGGACAATAACCTGGTGTTGTGTGATTTTTAACTTTGTACACCCCAGTCCAACACCGGCATCTCCAAATCATGCTTTCTGACGTGACTGTTTGATCGAGTTAATGTTGGTAATTTTACTAACATTTTCTTATCAAATGGTCTCCAGGTTCTGAAAGCCATTGCGTTCTTGAGGCTTTGGCTGCTGTTTCTGGGCTAGTTTGACTCTCTAAAACTTGATTGTAGATGGAGGCAGTTCAGCCCGTCGAGTCCATGATGGTAAATCAGGCAGCAAATGATGGCCACTTTAAACCCTTGCAGTCTCCTCATCTCAGGGGGTAAGGATTATTTCTGATTCCTCACCAGTTGCATCAGTTGATTGTGCCTATAGGGTGGTGTCACACCTCCAACCCAAGGACTGCATCGGTTCCAGTAGGCAGGCCAATTCCACCATCTGTAAGTTCCCCTCCAAGCCACTCACCACCATGTCCTTCATAAACAATTGTTTAAAATAAAGGTCAGGGTGGTGAGTGGCTTGGAGGGGAACTTGCAGGTGGTGGTATTCCTATGGATGTACTGCCTGTGTGCTTCTAGATGGTAGAGGTCATGGATTTGGAAAGTGTGTATCCCTTGAGGCGGGAGTTCCAAGATTTTGACCCAGCGACACTGAGGGAAACTAGGTACTGTGTACCAAAATGGCGCCATAAGTAGTGACTTGTAAACTTTTTAACTACTTATTTGAGTACGTGACTATAAAGCTAATTCAAATTAATTCAGTTGGTGTGACTTCAGGGGGTATATGAATAGGAAGGGTTTAGAGGGATATAGGCGGCTGGCAAATGGGGCTAGATTGGGTTGGGATATCTGGTCAGCATGGACAAGTTGGACCGAAGGGTCTGTTTCCCTGCTGTACATCTCTATGACTCTAAGCTTCCACGGGATGTGGGTGTCACTGGCTGGTCTAGCATTCCTTGCCCATCCCTAATCGCCCAGAGGGCAATTGGGGGTCAACTGCATTGCTGTGGGTCTGGAGTCACATGTGGGCCACACTGGGTAAAGTTGGCAGCTTTCTTCCCTAAAGGGTATCAGTGAGCTAGATGGGTTTTTTTCTGATAATCGTCGATGGATTCATGGTTCATCATTGGACTCTTAATTCCAGATTTTTGTTGGATTCAAATTCCACCATCTGCCATGGCGGGATTCAGAGCCAGGTGCCAGAAAGTTACTTAGGTCTCATGGTTCACAGTCTAGCGATAATACCATTAGGCCATCACCTCCCCTAGCTATAGGGTGCCCTGTGATGTTTTTGCACCCACCTGAGAGGGTAGCAGGTTTAATATGCCGGCACCCCAAAAAAAAAGAAAAATGGAGCTGGGTGGCACGGTAGCTCAGTGGTTAGTACTACTGCCTCACAGCACCAGGGACTAGGGTTCAAATCCTGGCTCGGGCAACTGTCCGTGTAGACTTTGCACATACACCCCACATCTGCGTGGGTTTCCTCCCACAATCCAAAAATGTGCAGGTTAGGTGAATTGTTCATGTGAAATTGCCCATAGTGTTGGGTGTACAGGAATGGTTCTGGGTGGGTTGCTGTTCGGTGAGTCGGTGTGGACTTGTTGGGCTGAAGGTAATCAAAATGGGCGGCACGATGGCACAGTGGTTAGCACTGTTGCCTCACAGCGCCAGAAACCCGGGTTCAATTCCTGCCTCAGGTGACTCTCTGTTTGATGTGTGCACATTCTCCCCGTGTCTGTGAGGGTTTCTTCCGGGTGCTCCGGTTTCCTCCCACAATCCAAAAATGTGCAGGTTAGGTGAACTGGCCACGCTAAGTTGCCCGTAGTGTTAGGTGAAGGGGTAAATATAGGGGTTTGGGTCTGGGTGGGTTGCGCTTCGGCGGGTCAGTGTGGACTTGTTGGGCTGAAGGGCCTGTTTCTACTCTGTAATCTAAGCTAATCTAATCATTTCAGGTAAAGCACTGCTTCACCTGGAATTTATTTCTGAAATGTTAGATAGTGAGGAGAGGGGAGGTGGATGGGCAGGTGTTACACCTTCTGCCATTGCATACTTACCATAAGTAACTCCTGTAAATTGCTGGAATATAGTTTACCCTGCAGATCGGTTTCAGTTTAAAACTCTGATTATTAAACCTTGCTTTTAGGCACCACTTGCTCCAGATCAGTCATCAGATTAACACAAACAGCTGCATTTCTGAACACACTGCCTGGGCAATGGTCACCTTTCTTTACATGGGAAAATTGACAGGAACTGATTCCAGCAGAATTGTTACCTTAGCGCCGTTCTTCAGGAGGATTTCAGCAATTGCTTTCCCAATGGTTGGGCAGCGCCAGTCACCAGCGCAACTTTCCCCTGGAGTTCCATTGTAGCACTGACGGCGGACTTTAGCCTTTTGCCCCCAGACCTGATGAAGTGTTTGCTGCTAACTTGTCATGAGTAAATGTTTACATGAGCTGCTGGCATCCATATATAATCAGAGAGAGACAGGAAGATTGCCGCCCATCCTCCTAATGTGATCAGTTTCCTCCCCATTTCTTCTTGTTTTTGCACCAAACTGATATTCTGTCACCCCTCCACTTCCCCCCACCCTCCTATTTCTAATTCATGGCCAGTTTCCACACGATAGGTTGGAATAGTTTCTCACCATTTAAACTAAGGAGCGTTTGATTGGGTAAGGGGCTGTAATATCTGAGTTCACTCGGTCTGTACCCCCCGCCCAGTACCCAAGCAGGGAACTGTCACAACAATATCCATCCCCTTCACTTTGAAAAAATAAGGAAAATGGATTTTGGAGAAGGATTGTGGTGTTTTGGGAGGACATCGTCCTGGTGAACATCTGTATCAAAGTTTGGGAAAAGATTTGTAGCTCGGGTGCTTGTTGTGGTTCTGTTCGCCGAGCTGGGAATTTGTGTTGCAGACATTTCGTCCCCTGTCTAGGTGACATCCTCAGTGCTTGGGAGCCTCCTGTGAAGCGCTTCTGTAATCTTTCCTCTGGCATTTGTAGTGGTTTGTATCTGCCGCTTCCGGTTGTCAGTTCCAGCTGTCCGCTGCAGTGGCCGGTATATTGGGTCCAGGTCTCGTGCTTATTGGTTGAATCTGTGAATGAGTGCCATGCCTCCAGGAATTCCTTGGCTGTTCATGGTTTGGCTTGTCCTATAATAGTAGTGTTGTCCCAGTCGAACTCATGTTGCTTGTCATCTGTGTGTGTGGCTACTAAGGATAGCTGGTCATGTTGTTTCGTGGCTAGTTGGTGTTCAAAATTGCTATTTCTACTTGTATTCCATTAGATATTAGACTAGATTAAATTACAGTGTGGAAACAGGCCCTTCGGCCCAACAAGTCCACACCGACCTGCAACCCACCCATACCCCTACATTTACCCCTTACCTAACACTACGGGCAATTTAGCATGGCCAATTCACCTGACCTGCACATCTTTGGACTGTGGGAGGAAACCAGAGCACCCGGAGGAAACCCATGCAGACACAGGGAGAACGTGCAACCTCCACACATTCAGTCACCTGAGGCAGGACTTGAACCCGGGTCTCTGGCGCTGCGAGGCAGTAGTGGTAACCACTGTGCCACCTTCCTAACCAGCCTCTCATGAGAAACCTTGTCAAGGTTTTGTTGAGGGGTGTTTTACTGACAGAGGTCTGCGACAAGGGGTTTTCCACAAGGATTGGTGCTGGGACCTCTGATATGTGTAATTTATATAAATGATTTGATTGAAAGTGTGGATAGTGTGATTAGTACTTTTGCTGATGACCTGAAAATTAATGGAGTTGTTATTAGATTAGATTAGAGCGTGGAAACAGGCCCTTCGGCCCAACAAGTCCACACCGACCCGCTGAAGCGCAACCCACCCATACCCCTACATTTACCCCTTACCTAACACTACGGGCAATTTAGCATGGCCAATTCACTTGACCTGCACATCTTTGGACTGTGGGAGGAAACCAGAGCATCCGGAGGAAACCCACGCAGACACGGGGAGAACGTGCAAACTCCACACAGTCAAGTCACCTGAGGTGGGAATTGAACCTAGGTCTCTGGTGCTGTGAGGCAGCAGTGCTAACCACTGTGTCACCGTGCTGCCCTAACCTTGTGGAAGGTTGTCAAATGACACAGCAGGATACAGATCAGTTAGAAAGTTGGACAGAGAAATGGAAGATGGAACTTAATCTGGACAAGTGTGAGATGATGTATTATGGGAGATCAGATCCCTGAAGGGGGCAACACCGATGGATAAGGTGGTAAAGCGGGCATGCAGCATACTTTCCTTCATTGATCGGGACTTCGTGTATAAAAATTGAGAAGTCATGTCGCAGCTGTGTGAAACTTACTTTCAGCCACGTTTGAAGTATCGCGTACAGTTCTGGTGGTCACATGATAGAAAAGATCTGGACTCTTTGGAGTGGATGCAATAGAAGCTGAACAGGATCTTGCCTGGATTGTAGTTTATTAGTTCAAAGGAAGGGCAAGACAAACTTAGACTGTTTTTGCAAGAGGGTGGGAGGCTGAGGTTAATTGATAGATGTATGTAAAATTTAGAGAGGCATGGATTGGGTGGATAGTCAGCATTTCTTTACAAGGATGGAAATGTCAAATACGAGGGGGCACAGACTTAAGAGGAGAAGGGGACTTTTTAAAAGAAGTATGTGAGGCAAATGTTTTGTGCATTAGGTGAACAATGCCTGGAATGCGCTGCTAGGGAAAGTGGTAGAAAAAGACAACAACGTCTCAGAGTGATTTAAATAGACACATGGACAGGTAGGGAATAGAGGGATATACGACATATGTTGGCAGATGGGATTAGTTTAGAATGGTAACATGCTGAGCACAGACATGGTGGCCCAATGGACCTGCTCCTGTGTTGTACTGTTCAATGTACTTTTTGACTGTGGACCAAGAAATTGTTTTAAAACCATGGTTTGAAATCAAGTAACCCGACACTCATTGTCAGTTCCCTTTGCACAATTGCTGGTTCAGTTTAAGTGCAATTTGCAGATGAGCTGCAGTTGTTGTGGCTGCAATTGGAGATTCAGCCTCTGTGACAATGCAATGGCTTGAAAAAGTGAATTCTGTCCTTTTTTAAGGAACAGACATTGAAAGTGAGGCACCAAGTGACCTGATCCAAGATATTTCCGTAAACAGCTTATGATGCCTTGGGTTTTTATCAAAGTTGGACCAATAGAAGCAGCATGAATGGGTGGAGTCAGGCTCCCATAGAACCAGGGTTTTTGTTCAGCTTTCAGCAGTTGCTTGGATCGTGAAGCTGTATGTGGAATCTGTTAGTTCTGTCCCTGTCACAGCTGAAAGCTGGAGTTCAGATTGCTGCCAGAACTGTGTATGAGATAATCAGTTATTCTGGTAAGTTTTCCAATGGAATGAATTTATTCAATTTCTACTTCCTTATGTTTGCATTTTAACTGCAGGGTAAGAATAAAGTGTATTTGGCTTAAAGCTGAGGAGTGCAACCAATTTAATTTTATCTGGAACAGAGCATCTTATACTTGCCCTTACGTAAGAGGAAATTTGGGGCCTAGGCTAGCTCCTTGTTAAATTTGAAGGGGTTTTAGTATAGTCCATAATACCTGTCAGATGTAACTGATGGGTCTGTGGACTAGTAACCATTTAATGATGACAAAAGTCTTCTGCTGCGAGCAATTATGTGATTTGTTCTCAGCTATGTGAACAGCTTGTGGCTGTGAACAACACAGGGAGAAGCCATCAGACATTCACCAGATCAGGAGATCTCTCTGACCTCTGCCGGAAAAGCCACCTGACACATGAATTAAATTGGTTTATCTTTCCTTCAGCAGTTGAAAGCTGTGACTATTCTGAAACCTATATCCCTCCTCTAACATAAGAAACTGTGCTTGGACATTAGTATTAAAGAATCCAATTGATATTTATGCAGCTAACTCTTGTGAATAATTGTTACTTTCCTCAACCACGTAAGTGATTGGGGCAGGGTTAATCAATCCATGCTTCAAGTGATCTGAGGTAAGATGGAGTTTGACATCTTTATACACTCTGGTCACATGTTATGATGTAGCAATGGTATCATCAGCATGCTTCTTATGAAAACATAACACAGCTTGATCAGTTCTGATTTATAACCAGCAATTTAATATGAAAACACCAAAAGTAGCACCACCAATTAAAATGTTCATCTTTTTATATTTGACAAGATTTAAACTTTCCGTTGTTCTGAGTGCCCTGTTGCTTGAATTCATTACGTCACCAAGTAGTGTTTAGATTTCTTGGAAGAATTGCAGGTTGGGCTTCAGACTCAAGTTGCCGTTATCCAACACCTTCAGCGATGCTCCATTCCTGGTCAGATTCATGATGAGGTGTAACAATCCCTCTGCAATGTGTGAGGTCCTGTAAAGGTCAGTTGGTAATCATGAGCGTTCATCCAATTAGTTTAAACTATCCCACCATCAGAACTCAAATTCCCCCAGTGTGTTAAGGCTGCACACCACCGGGCCTTCTACCCAATGTGAGAGGATCTAACTAGCAGGGTCAACAAAGGAGAAACAGCCAAGATCATTGATTTCCAGTCGGCATTCCAGGGTAGTTTCCACATCTCCTCTCACATCATTCTTTAAACTCATCAAATCAAACATGTAAATTCTCAGTTAATGCCAAAGATTCAGAAATCAATCTGTGTCATTTTGTGGATACAACAGCAGTCATTTCTGTAACACATTACTCTGCAAATGCTCCACGTAGGTATTTGGACATGTTTTCATCCTATCAATTTCCACCCCACTTCCTGATTATATTCAAACTCACTTCAGAACTCCAAGGTTGGCTATCATCATCTCAAGTTTCTCCCTGTGGTCTGGAGCCTTCACTGATTTCAGATCTGTCAGAAGTTTAGTGTCGACGAAAACAGGACACAGCGCTTGTAATCGAACCCCATGCTTCTCAAGGCAGGTCAGCTGAAAGCAGAAACCTTGTAATGTCTCGTACTCTTTTATAGAACTTTACAACTTCCTGAGTTTTGTGATGAGGGCTCATCCTGACTGCAGCACACCCTGCCTCAGCTGAGGGCCACACTGTCTCAGAATTGCAAAGCATCCACTCTGTACTACATCCTCAGGAGAATTCATATTCTCAACAAACAGTATTTCAATTCCATCTCAAACATCAAAAACTGTAAGTACAACAAACTTTTATCTACCCACCGCCGTAACCAGCGCTCCTCAAACATTCCAGAAAATTCCCCTGGCCTCGGAATCTATTCCGCCATTAGCCATGTGGCTGATGCAGCTGCCACCCCCATGCTGATTGATGATGTCACTTCCGCCCCCATCATGGCCACTTCCACAACCACTTCCACCCCTCACAATTCCTCATGCATCACACGTGACATCACTTCCGCCCTTCACATCATCGCTGATGCCACATGCTCAGTGACTTCCGCCACCCCTACTGCCGTGGTCACCACCACTTTTGCCCCCACCAGCGCCACTCACCTGCATTCTGCTGACATGCCCCCCACAGACCCCACTGTCACTATTCCCACCACCCAGAACCCCGAGGGGAACACTACCCCTGCTCATGGCTCCACCCCCAATCCCCCCACCATCACACCCACTCCAGTTACAGGTTCCGCCCCCAATCCCAACTCTACACCCACACCAGATCCCAGCTCCCAGCCCTGCCGAGTTTTCACCATCCCCCCAGACCTCCCCCTCACTGAGGACGAATGATCAGTCCTCAGCAAAGGACTCACCTTCATCCCCCTCTGTCCACGCATCAATGAATTTAATACATGCTGTGATGTCGAACAATTCTTCCGTCGCCTCCGCCTCCGGGCTTACTTTCACAATCAGGACTCCCGCCCACCTTCCGAGGACCCCTTTGCTCACCTCCAACACTCTGCATCCACCTGGACAACCCGCGCTGGCCTATTACCTGCCCTCGACCTCCTCATTTCCAACTGCCGCCGGGACATTAACCACCTCAACCTGTCTACCTCCCTCCCCCACTCCAACCTCTCACCCTCACAATGCGCAGCCTTCCAATCCCTCTGCTCCAATCCCAACCTCACCATCAAGCCAGCGGATAAAGGGGGCGCAGTGGTAGTCTGGTGCACTGACCTCTACACCGCTGAAGCCAAACGTCAACTCGAGGACACCTTTTCCTACTGCCCCCTTGACCATGACCCCACCCCCCATCACCAAACCATCATCTCCCAGACCATACAGAACCTCATTACCTCAGGAGATCTCCCACCCACAGCTTCCAACCTCATAGTCCGGGACCCCTGCACTGCCCGGTTCTACCTCCTTCCCAAGATCCACAAGACTGACCACCCTGGCCGACCCATTGTCTCAGCATGCTCCTGCCCCACTGAACTTATCTCTATCTACCTCGACACTGTCCTATCCCCCCTAGTCCAGGAACTCCCCACATACATTCGAGACACCACCCACGCCCTCCACCTCCTTCAAGACTTCCGTTTCCCCGGCGCCCAACGTCTCATCTTCACCATGGATATCCAATCCCTCTACACCTCCATCCGCCATGACCAGGGCCTCCAAGCCCTCCGTTCTTTCCTCTCCAGACGTCCCCAACAGTACCCTTCCACTGACACTCTCATTCGTTTGGCCGAACTGGTCCTCACCCTTAACAATTTCTCCTTTGAATCCTCCCACTTCCTCCAGACCAAAGGGGTAGCCATGGGCACACGTATGGGCCTCAGCTATGCCTGTCTCTTTGTTGGCTATGTAGAGCAGTTGATCTTTCGTAATTACACCGGCACCACTCCCCACCTCTTCCTCCGCTACATTGATGACTGCATTGGCGCCACCTCGGGCTCCCGCGAGGAGGTTGAGCAATTCATCAACTTCACTAACACATTCCACCCTGACCTTAAATTTACCTGGACCATCTCTGACACCTTCCTCCCCTTCCTGGACCTCTCCATCTCCATCTCCATCTCCGACTCGACACTGACATTTTTTAAAAACCCACCGACTCCCACAGCTACCTGGATTACACCTCTTCCCACCCTACCTCTTGCAAAAATGCCATTCCTTATTCCCAATTCCTCTGCCTCCGCCGGATTTGCTCCCAGGAGGACCAGTTCCACCACAGAACACACCAGATGGCCTTCTTCTTTAGAGACCGCAATTTCCCTTCCCACGTGGTTAAAGATGCCCTCCAACGCATCTCGTCTACATCCCGCACCTCTGCCCTCAGACCCCACCCCTCCAACCATAACAAGGACAGAACGCCCCTGGTGGTCACCTTCCACCCTACCAACCTTCGCATAAACCAAATCATCCACCGCAGGAACTGTAAAACCTGCGCCCACACCTCCTCCCTCACCTCTATCCAAGGCCCTAAAGGAGCCTTCCACATCCATCAAAGTTTTACTTGCACATCCATAATATTATTTATTGTATCCGTTGCTCCCGATGTGGTATCCTCTACATTGGGGAGACTGGGCGCCTCCTAGCAGAGCGCTTTAGGGAACATCTCCGGGACACCCGCACCAATCAACCACACCGCCCCATGGCACAACATTTCAACTCCCCCTCCCACTCTGCCGAGGACATGGAGGTCCTGGGCCTCCTTCACCGCCGCTCCCTCACCACCAGATGCCTGGAGGAAGAACGCCTCATCTTCCGCCTCAGAACACTTCAACCCCAGGGCACCAATGTGGACTTCAACAGCTTCCTCATTTCCTCTTCCCTCACCTCACCCTAGTTCTAAACTTCCAGCTCAGCACTGTCCCCGTGACTTGTCCAGGCTTATCCTACCTGCCTATCTCCTTTTCCACCTATCCACTCCACCCTCTCCTCCCTGACCTATCACCTTCATCCCCTTCCCCACTCACCCATTGTACTCTATGCTACTTTCTCCCCACCCCCACCCTCCTCTAGCTTATCTCTCCACACTTCAGGCTCACTGCCTTTATTCCTGATGAAGGGCTTTTACCCAAAGCGTCGATTTCGAAGCTCCTTGGATGCTGCCTGAACCGCTGTGCTCTTCCAGCACCACTAATCCAGAATCTGGATTCCAGCATCTGCATTCATTGTTTTTACCTCATTGAATCAGGAATTCAGTCCAAGTTCCTGGAAAGTGTTTGTACTTTGTGTGATGTTCACCGGAGAGGCAGCACAATTCAAACACGCATTACTACACATTCAATCTGATTAGACTTGTCTCTCAATCCCCAGACCTTGGACCCGTCTTTAGTTGGAGATGTTAAATGTTTGGAACAAGCCACCCTCACATAACCCAATAATGATTTAGCTATTGATCAGTTTGAGGTGTATCTCCTGCCCTATGTATGGTGATCTAACTACCAGTGTTGATAAAGGAGAAGCAGCCAACGTAATACATTTGGATTTCACTGAAAAGGTAACTTAAGAGTTCATGGGATCGTTGATAATATGTTAACAAATGTTATGAAGGTGTAGGTCTGTACTGTACTTTTAAGAGTGGAAGCTGGCATCGACTTAGAGAGGCACAGAATGTGTTGAAAGATTTAAAAATATAGCATTTGGTCGACACAAATAGCTGGAACTGCATTACCATGTTAACAAAACAAATTCAAATTCAGCCAAACAGTTTAAATTATGCCCCAGATACCAAAATCCAATTGAATTTGAATTTCACTGTTTTGGATGACATCAAACCAATGAAATGATCCAACGTTTTGGGGTATAAAATCGGACATTTTGAGCAGGTAGTGGGAGAACAGCAAAGAGCACCAACAAACACAGACTGCCAACAGAATAGCTCTCTGAAAGGTACCTGAACATTAGAATTTTGTGCAACAAAAGATCAATGAAAAGACAAACCAGGAAAATCTACAAAGGAGAATCGACACAGCTGGCTAGTTTTGAAACATGACTTTTAATTTGTAAATCTTAATCAGGGTTTTTTTTATTGGACCAGAATTGTGGAGTGGGAGGGTAAAAGATCGGTTTAAGAGAAAGGAGTTAGAAAGAGAAGTTGTTAAGAGAAAGGGGGTGGCACGGTGGCTCAGTTGTTTGCACTGTTGCCTCACAGCACCAGGGTCCAAGGTTCAACTCCTGCCTCAGGTGACTGTCTGTGTGGAGTTTGCACATTGTCTGCGTGGGTTTCCTCCAGGTGCTCTGGTTTCCTCCCATAGTCCAAAGATGTGCCAGTCAGGTGAATTTGCCATGCTAAATCACCCATAGTGTTAGGAGCATCATTCAGTGGAAAATGGGTCTGGGTGTGTTACTCTTCAGAGGGTTGGTGTGGGTTGGGCCAACGAGCCTGTTTCCACACTGTAAGGAATCTAATCTAATCTAAAAAAAAAGGTAATCATTCTCTAATGTTCTCTTTTGGTCTTAAAAAATAAAATTGTTATTTTTTTTTTAAAATAGTGGTATTTGTATAGTTCTTTGCCCAGCAAAATTTGACAGATTATGGCACAAGTTGAGCTTTTCTGTGTGGCTGGTTTAAATTAGCAGAGGGGTTTACCCCGTGTTGTAACAGTTTGGGGGTTCATCGCCAGGATTTGAACATTTTGGGGCTTGGATTTGTGATTTGAACAGGTTTACACAGATCCAATCTGAGATTTGGACAGATTTGAATCGATTATGGGTACAAAAAAAAGCCCAATGGGTTTAAACATTTGCTGTTTAGTGTCCTAGATCTTCAAATAAAAGGAGGTGAGACAATTTGTTTAATTTTGGTCACTTGTGGTTGGTTAAATTAAAAGTGAATAAAATGGCCCTTAAAATTGCTATAGAGATTCAGGGACCTGAAGATGATTCCCAAATTTGCCAAGAAAGTTCAGAAAGAAAAGAAAAGACCATACTCTTTGAATTAGGAAAGTGGTTAGAATTGGGTTTAGCCAAGGACCAAAGTAAAGCTGAAATTGTGAGGGAATTACTCAAACACTTAGGTGAGTCAGAGAAACAGACAAGTGCAGTCGAGTTAGAAAAAGTTCAATTACAATTGAGGAAAATGGAATTAGAAGATAAACAAAGAGAGAGAGGAAGAAGAGAGAGAATTGGTTCTTAGTTGAGCAGGGAGAGAGAGAGAAGAAAGGGAGATAGGAAGAGAAAGAGGAAAAAGAAAGAAAGAAAGAGCAAAAAGACAGAGAATTTGAACTTGAGAAGTTGCAACTTAGTCAGCAAAGTCAAGTTAACAGGATAGAGATTAAAAGAGAAGGTAGTGATAAATAAAAATATGTCAAACCTCTGCCACATCTTGCTGAGAAAATATTGAAGCCTTCTTTATTTCAATAGAAAAATTGGCGAGGCAGATAGGGTGGTCCGAGGATTTTTGGGTAATGCTCGTGCAGACTAATCTGGTCAGACAAGCTAGTGAGGTATTTGCTGCACTGTCAGATGAGCAGTCAAGAGATTATGAAGAGGTCAAGCAGGCTATTTTGCAAGCTTATGAGTAGGTACCCGAAGTGTACAGACAGTGGTTCAGAAACATAAAGAAGGAACGAGGAACGAGGACATGCCGCAACCCAAAGGACTAGCCACGTTACCATACGTTAAGAACATTTCCAAACTGACAGCCAGACTACTGCGACCACTAGGACTCATAACAGCACACAAACCAACAGCCACTCTCAGACAACAACTCACCAGAACGAAGGACCCGATACCCAGCATGAGCAAAACCAATGTAGTGTACAAAATCCCACGCAAGGACTGCACAAAACACTACATAGGACAAACAGGAAGACAGCTAACGATCCGCATCCATGAACACCAACTAGCCACGAAACGACACGACCAGCTATCCTTAGTAGCCACACACGCAGATGACAAGCAACATGAGTTCGACTGGGACAACACTACTATTATAGGACAAACCAAACTGAGAACAGCCAGGGAATTCCTAGAGGCACGGCACTCATCCACAGATTCAATCAATAAGCACGAGACCTGGATCCAATATACCGACCACTGCAGCGGACAGCTGGAACTGACAACCGGAAGCGGCAGATTCAAACCACTACAAATGCCGGAGGAAAGATCACAGAAGCGCTTCACAGGAGGATCCCAAGCACTGAGGATGTCACCTAGACAGGGGACGAAATGTCGGCAACACAAATTCCCAGCTCGGCGAACAGAACTACAACATAAAGAAGGAACCAGATCAGACGTACGTTGAGTTCGACAGAATTAAGCATAGTCATTTTGATAAATGGGTGTCTGCTTTCAAAATAGATAAGACCTATGAGCGAGATTATTCTGCTGGAGGAGTTTAAAAATTCAACTCCAGAGATGGTAAGAATTCAGGTAGAGGAACAGAAAGTTCAGGAAGTGAGAAGAGCAGCAGAGTTAGCAGACGAATACATGTCGGTGCATAAGACACGCTTCTGGCCAGAATGTCATCCTGTGAGGGTTAAAAGTTGGGAGAAGGGGAGATCTTACAGTATGAAACAAAGAGTAGAGAACACTGGTAAGTGTTTACCACAGTTTAAAAAAGAAACTCAAGAGCGTGGAAAGAACATGAAATGCCTCAGGTGTTTACACTGTGGTAAAGTGGAACACATACAATCATAGTGCTAGTTGTTAAAGAAAGGCACTGTGGGAAAAGATGTGGTAAAAGAAGCTAAACTAGTAGCATTAGTGAAAGTAGCAAAGGAGACCCCAAGATAAGCTGAGGAGCTGCAGGAAAGTGCACAGCCAAGGCAGGGGCTGGGTATGCAGTTAGTGCCAGATCTCTGTAAAGAGTTCACCTATGTGAGTAAAGATTACTCGGAAAGAACAGGGGAGAAGGGCAAGAAGTTATACTTTTGAGAGATATGGGATCTAACTAGTCTCTAATCATAAGAGATGAGCAAATTTGCACGTTTTCTGATCTGTTACTCAAGTGTGTGGTAATTTGTGGGATAGATGGACAGAAATTTAGAGTTCTCCTCTGTAAGGAGTGATTGACAGATGGTCTGTTCCAAGAATCCAGTTTGTTCTTGGGACTGATTTAGCAGGTTCCAAGGTGGGAGTGACACCCTTTGTTGTGGAGAAGCCCAGAGAAGACCAAGAAACTAAGGAGGTAAAAGAAAAATATCCTGGTATTTTCCAAGACTCTAGTCACCAGATCCCGCTGTCATAAGTCACAGCACAAAGCAAAACTTAAAGAGAAAGTTGAAGGAGTTGAGGTTCAGTTAGTGGACACTCTGTTTGACATAATGATGCAGGAAAAACCTGAACAGGCAGAGGGTCAGACAGCAGTGTTTAATCCTGAAAGGCTCAGTGACTTGCAACAGAAAGATGAGACGATAAAAGATATATATGTGGACATATACTCAGAAAAGAATTCAGAGAAAATTCATGAGCATTATTATCTGAAAGATGGAATCCTAAGATGAAAATGGAGACCACGGCAGGTTAGTGCAGAGGAGAAATGTGCTGAAGTGCACCAGACTGTGTTGCCCAAAGTATACAGACAGGAAGTATTAGGTGTAGCACATAAACTGCATCTAGGAGGTCAATTTGGAATATGAAAGCCTCAGGCTAAGGCATAAAAACATTTTTATAGACCTGGAATGCACAAGGATGTAGTTAACTTTTGCTATGTGTCATACACGCTGAATGGTAGGTAAGTCACAGGTGGTAATAAAACCAACACCTTTGTTGCCGATTCCTGCATTTGAAGAACCTTTCGCAGAGGTTATAATTGATTGTGTTAGTCCCTTCCCAAGAACTAAAGGTGGGAACCAGTACTTGTTAACCATAATGGATGTGTCTACCAGATTTCTAAAGGCCTTAATACTCCATTATGGAGTATTAAGGCAAAAAGGATGGTAGAGCAATTTGTAGCTTTCTTCATGTAATATGGGCTACCCAGAGACATTCAGTCAAACCAAGGGTCTAACTTTACTGCTAGGTTGTTTAAGGAGGTCATGGATAGCTTAGATATACAGCACTTTAAATTCAGTGCTTATCATCCTGAATCCCAGGGAGCTTTAGAAATGTAGATTCAGACCTTGAAGATCATGCTGAGAGCTTGCTGCCAGGATTACCTGAATGATTGGGATAAAGGTATCTCATTCCTATTGTTTACCATCAGACCTGCTCCAACTGAATCTGCTCAGTTCACTCCCTTCAAGTTAATATTCGGACACGAAGTGAGAAGCCCTTTGAAATGAATTAAAGAGAAATTGCCAGGACCAAAGTCGGAGATCTCACACTCAGATTAAGTATCGGAGGTGGGGGAGAGAATAAATCACATAGGTGATTTAGCTAAACAGCACTGAAAGAGGGCACAGCATGGAATGAAGTAGGTGGCAGATAAAAACTCTGAGACTTGGATGTTTTCCTGAAGGGATGACATGTTAGTACTGTTACCAGTGTTAGGAGATTCCTTCAAAGGCAGGTTTAGTGGTCCCTATCAAATTGAGAAAAAGGTTGTGTCAGGTGAACTATCTGGGAAAGATTCTGGATTAGTGGTGCTGGAAGAGCACAGCAGTTCAGGCAGCATCCAAGATGCTGCCTGAACTGCTGTGCTCTTCCAGCACCACTAATCCAGAATCTGGTTTCCAGCATCTGGAAGGATGCCAGATAGAAAAAACTGAATTGGGCATGTCATAGGAACATGTTGAAACTGTGTTATACTAGAGACAAAGAACTGGAGAAACAGGTGTTAGTTACTGCCCTGCAGAGTAAGGAATCAAATCTAGATGTTGTGGATTTTGATGTGTCTCAAAATATGTTAAAAAATGAAGAAGTCCTTGAGGAATGGGATAGGTTAGTAAACTATTTATCTTAGTAGTATAGACGCAGTTTATTTGTTACTTCAGTACATAAGGACATATGTAGGAATCAGTTGGGGAGGACTAATGCTATTGTACATCAAGGAGATGTCGAGGATGCTGTTCCGATGAAACAACGCCCTTATCATCTTAATCCTTTCAAAGCCAGACAGGTTCAGAGGGAAATGGAGGCCGTGCTCAATGAGCATATCATCAAACCAAGCCAGAGTGAGTGATGTTTGCTGGTTGTCTTAGTTCCAAAACCTGATGGGACTCAACGATTTTGTGTGAACTATCGGAAGGTCAACGCCGTTATAAAATTGGACTCATATCCAATCCTGAGATTGGAGGACTGTATAGAGAGAGTTAGACAAGCCAGTTACATTACCAAGTTGGACTTACTGCATAGTTACTGGCAGGTAACTTTATCAGAGACGCCAAAACAAATTTCTGCATTTGTAATCCCAAATGGGCCATATCAATTCAAAGTGATGCCCCTTGGAATGAAGAACCCACCCACCACTTTCCAAAGACCCATGAACAGACTTGTGGCTGGGTTAACAAATTGTACTGTCTATTTGGACGATGTAGTGATCTTCAGGCAATCCTGGAAAGATCACATGGTAAAGTTGATAGAGCTTTTTCAACAACTACGAGAAACAAAACTGGTAATAAATTTAAACAAAACTGAATTCACGAAGAGTTGATGTTCTTAGGACATAACATTGGTCATGGAAGGTTGACTGCATGGAACATAAGGATGGAGGCCATCGAGGAATTTCCATGATCAACCTCGAAGAAAGAGGTGCTTTGATATTTGGAACTCAGCGGATTCTATCAGATGTTTATTCCAAACTTTAGCAGTGTAGTGGCACCGTTAACCAATTTGCTGAAGAAGAACAATAAAAATTGGTGGACAGAACAATGCCAGGAGGCATTCAACCATTTAAAAGCAATATTAACCACCATACCAGTTTTAGCTAAACCGAACTTTTTGAAGCCCTTCAAAGTTGCCATTGATGTGAATGACATAAGAGTTGGAGCAGTACTGCTACAGGAAGATGATGATGGGATTGCACTGTCAGTTCTTTACTTTTTGGAGAAACTCCACATCCGCCAGAAGAAATGCTCAACAATCAAAAAAGAACTATTGCATTTGGTACTGGCCTTATGACATTTTAATGTGTACGACACAAACTATGTGTCAGAGACAGTTGTGGACATGATCATAATCCTCTTACATTCTTAGAAGACTTTAAAGACAAGAATATTGGACTATTTAATTGGAGTCTTAGATTACAGACATATAATTTACAAATCGTAAATGTTGTGGGTTGTAAGAATATAATAGCAGATGCATTATCATGGATTTAACTAATAAAGTATAGATGAGATTTGTATCTATCCAATGTAGTACACATATGTGAAGAAGTTAGGATGAACTTAGATTAAAGTTATATGGATATCATTTGGCATGGTGGCTCAGTGGTAGGCATTGCAGCCTCACAGCACCAAGGACCTGGGTTTGATTCCAGCCTCTGACTGTCTGTGTGGAGTTTACACATTCTCCCCGTGCCTGCATGGGTTTCCTCTGGGTGCTCTGGTTTCCTCCCACAGTCCAAAGATGTGTAGGTCAGGTGAATTGGTCATGCTAAATTGCTCATCGTGTTAGATGAATTAGTCCAGGGTAAAGGTAGAAAAATGAGTCTTGTTGGGTTACTGTTTGGAGGATCGTTGTGGGCTTGTTGTACCGAAGGGCCTGTTTCCATACTATAGGAAATTTAATGTAATTTTCTTGCTGCCGTTAAGGGCAATTAAATTGGCATTGGACGTATGTATGAGTAATAATGGAACAGTGTAGGTTAGATGGGCGTCAGATTATTTTCACAGTTCGGCGCAACATTAAGGGTCGAAGGGCCTGCACTGTGCTGTAACGTTCTATGTTCTATGTTCATGGTGATGTGGTTAAGGAATAGAGGAAAACCATGAGCCATCTCTTCATTACAATGGCTAATTTTGTTTCTAAAGGGAGGGGGTGTAATGAAGGTGTAAGCATGTACGACCCCTTTAAGAGATAGTGGAAGCTGGAATGGACTTCGAGAGGCACAGAGTGTGCTGAAAGATTTTAAAATGTAACATTTGGTTGACACAAATTGTTGGAGCTATGATACCATGATACAAAACAAATTCAAATTTGGCCAATCAGTTAAAATTATGCCCCAGATACCAAAATCCAATTGAATTTGAATTTCACTGTTTTGAATGACATCAAACCAATGAAATGATCTGGTATTTTGGGATATAAAATCAGAAATTTTGAACAGTTAGGGGGAGAAGAGTAAAGAGCACCAACAAAGACAGGTTGCTCCTATAGTATTTCTCTGAAAAGTACCTGTACATAAGAATTTTGTGCAGCAGAAGACTGAAGAAAAGATGACCCAGGAAAATCTACAAAGGAGAATCAACACAGCTGGCTGGTTTTGAAACATAATTTTTTTTCTGTAAATCTTAATCTTTTTAAAAAAATTGGACAGTATTGTGGTGGGAGGTAAAAGATAGGTTTAAGAGAAAGGAATTGTAAATAGTTGTTGTCTTATATTCTCTTTTGGACTTAAAAAATAAAATTGTTAAATCTTTTTCTTTCAATAATGATATTTGGGAGAATTCTTTACCCCTTAAAATTTAATAGATTATGGCACGAGGTAAGTTCTTCAGTGTGGCTGATTTAAATTAGGAAGGAAAAAGTTCATTTTCAAGTTGACAGACTGTGTCATTTGTAGGGCCACAATGATCAGTTCTGGGCCCTCAGTGATTTGCAATCTATGTTAATAAATTTGGCAAAGAGACAGAGTAAGATATTTACATTTACCAGCCATTCAAAGCTAGACAAAAATGCCAGCTATGATGAGGTCACAAAGAAGTTGCAATAATGCCTAAGCAGGTTAAATAATATTGTGTAACAAAGTGATGGATGAATTATCAATTTATAAGTATGCACTTGTTCACTTTGTTCATTATTGTAGACAAGCTGACATTGTTCCGAGTGTGCATGGTGATTGCCTTAAAGGGAAACTTGTTGGTAATGGTGTTCTCATGCATTTGGTGTTCAGGGTAGGAGAGTTCATGGGTTTGGAAGGTGCTTTCAAAGAAGCTTTGTAGAAATTCTGTAGTGTATGTTATAGATGGTACACACTGCTGCAACCTAGCATTGATGTTAGAAGGAGTGAATGTTTGTGGCTGTGGTGCCAATTTTGCTGGCTGTGAATCCTGCAGGGTGTCATGCTTCGTGAGTGATGTTTGAGCTGCACTGATTTAGACAAGTTGACAGTATTCCATGACACATTTGACATGTGCTTTGGGGCTGGTTGTCACAATTTGGAGCGTTAAGAGGTAAGTGATCTGTGGCTGAATTCGCAGTCTTTGACTTAACTTGAAGCCAAAGGAACCTCTTCAATTTCTCATCAATGCAACAACCCATGGTATGGCAATGCCATTGCATGTGAACAGGTGAGGGTAAGATTCTCTCATGTTGGAGATGATCACTACTTCACACTTGCATGGTGTGAAATTTATTTGCCAAGAATCAGTCCAAGCCTGAATGTTGTTCAAGCCTTGCTGTTAAAAATGTGTTGCTAAAAAAGCGCAGCAGGTCAGGCAGCATCCAAGGAGCAGGAGAATCGATGTTTCGGGCATAAGCCCTTCTTCAGGAATGAGGAAAGTGTGTCCAGCAGGCTAAGATAAAAGGTAGGGAGGAGGGACTTGGGGGAGGGGCGTTGGAAATGCGATAGGTGGAAGGAGGTCAAGGTGAGGGTGATAGGCCGGAGTGGGTGTGGGGGCGGAGAGGTCAGGAAGAAGATTGCAGGTTAGGAAGGCGGTTCTGAGTTCGAGGGATTTGACTGAGACAAGGTGGGGGGAGGGGAAATGAGGAAACTGGAGAAATCTGAGTTCAAACCTTGTGGTTGGAGGGTTCCTAGGCGGAAGATGAGGTGCTCTTCCTCCAACCGTCGTGTTGCTATGGTCTGGCAATGGAGGAGTCCAAGGACCTGCATGTCCTTGGAGGAGTGGGAGGGGGAGTTGAAATGTTGGGCTACGGGGTGGTTGGGTTGGTTGGTCCGGGTGTCCCAGAGGTGTTCTCTGAAACATTCCGCAAGTAGGCGGCCTGTCTCCCCAATATAGAGGAGGCCACATCGGGTGCAGCGGATGCAATAAATGATGTGTGTGGAGGTGCAGGTGAATTTGTGGTGGATATGGAAGGATCCCTTGGGGCCTTGCTTTGTATGCATATGGAATGTTCCTGTTCAAGAGACTGAAAGGGACTGAATTGTCCACTAATGTTTCTTGGGTGCTGTTTCAATGTTCCAGCACATGAAGGAGATCATTACTTTGAAAAGTAGATTGTTCAGGAAGGTGCCAGGAATTTGTAATGACTGAACTGAAACTGCCAGTTAACAGACCATCGTCCTCTCCCATCTTCATGGACATTTCCTGTTCCCTGGGCACAACAGTTGCCTTCACAGAACCTGAGCCTCTACTTCAATATTTGTTCGAGTTGTGTGAAATGTTATAAGAACATAAAAACATCAAGCAGACACATGTCATCAGCGTAACAAATATGTTCTGTTGTTCAAGAAGAACAGTTAAAATCTTCTAAATCAATGGAAATACCACTACCTCAAATTCCACTCCAAGTCACTCAATATCTTGACTTGGAAATATATCACTGTTCCTTCAGTGTCACTGAGTTTGCATCCTCGAATTCCCTCTCTAATGGCTTTTTGGGTGGACCTAGAAAACATTGATTGTGGCAGTTCAAGTAGGAGCTCACCACCATTTTCTCAAATGTCCCGAGACAACTCCACCCACATGCCATGAGCAAGTTAAAAAATTGTCACGGTATGAGGTCAATAAAATCAAGGGAAATTATTGCTGGTCAGCATCTCCCATCCTTCTTTCTTACATATCTCTCTCCCCCATCCCATTCTCCTGACAATCTCAGATCGCAGCACATCCATGATAAGAATCACTTGATCTGAGGGAAAGAAAGCTTCCAAACATTCTGGGTGGGGTCTTCCACGTCTATCATTGCTTAGTGGTGTTTAGAAACATGGCCTTTGACAAAAATGTCACCATCATCGTCAAGAGCCTGTGCAGTGCCACCATTGATGTCTGAGCTGGCCAGATCCTAAAGGACGTAGATTTCAAATGGAGGTACCTCTGGTAGTGAGGGAGCAAGGATATAACTTAATTATCCTCAGCCTCAATTTGGAGATGCTGATGTTGGACTGGGCTGCACAAAGTTAAAAGTCACACAACACCAGGTTATAGTCCAACTTTCCAAATAAACCTGATGGACTATAACCTGGTGTTGTGTGATTTTTAACTTTATCCTTAGCCTCAGCAACCTACCAGAGGAGTACGTACTGTTGCAATCTATTGGCTCAAGGAGTTTATCACAACCGTTCTTTGCTGAGTCGTACGTTGATTTACAGAATGAAACCTAAAAGACATTCATCGCCAAATTTAACACAGCCCAATTTCAATATATGTTCATTATTCAGCTCATATGAAACCCAATTAAAATAAACAATATACATTTGATACATACCAGGTTTACACGAGGCAGTTCTCCCAGTTTTACTGAAGCAATCTGGAAAAGACAGTGAATACAGTTGATTAGCAACAATTACAACCTCCACACGGGAGGCTGCTGAGCTGCTGAGCAAGGTGAGGGCCCATGGTGTTCGAGGTGAGCTACTGGGATGGATTGAGGATTGGCTGTCTGACAGAAGGCAGAGAGTTGGGATAAAAGGTTCTTTTTCAGAATGGCAGCCGGTGACGAGCGGTGTCCCGCAGGGTTCAGTGTTGGGGTCACAGCTGTTCGCATTATATATTAATGATCTGGATGAAGGGACTGGGGGCATTCTAGCGAAGTTTGCCGATGATATGAAGATAGGTGGACAGGCAGGTAGTACTGTGGAAGTGGGGAGGCTGCAGAAGGATCTAGACAGTTTGGGAGAGTGGTCCAGGAAATGGCTGATGGAATTCAACGTGAACAAATGCGAGGTCTTGCACTTTGGCAAAAAGAATAAAAGCACAGACTACTTTCTAAATGGTGAGTAAATTCATAAAGCCAAAGTACAAAGAGATCTGGGAGTGCTAGTCGAGGGTTCTCTAAAGGTCAACATGCAGGTTGAGTCTGTGATTAAGAAAGCGAATGCGATGTTGTCACTTATCTCAAGAGGGTTGGAATATAAAAACACCATTGTGCTACTGAGACTTTTTAAAGCTCTGATTAGGCCCCATTTGGAGTACTGTGTCCAGTTTTGGTCCCCACACCTCAGGAGGGACATACTGGCACTGGAACGCGTCCAGCAGAGATTCACACGGATGATCCCTGGAATGGTAGGTCTAACACATGAGGAACGGCTGAGGATCCTGGGATTGTATTCATTGGAGTTTAGAAGATTAAGGGGAGACTTAATAGAGACGTACAAGATAATACATGGCTTAGAAAGGGTGGATGCTAGGAAATTGTTTCCGTTAGGTGAGGAGACTAGGACCCATGGACACAGCCTTAGAATTAGAGGGGGTAAATTCAGAACAGAAATGTGGAGACATTTCTTCAGCCAGAGAGTGGTGGGCCTGTGGAATTCATTGCTGCAGAGTGCAGTGGAGGCCAGGACGCTAAATGTCTTCAAGGCAGAGATTGATAGATTCTTGTTGTCTCGGGGAATTAAGGGCTACGGGGAGTATGCGGGTAAGTGGAGTTGAAGTGCCCAGCAGCCATGATTGAATGGCGGAGTGGACTCGATGGGCCGAATGGCCTTACTTCCACTCCTATGTCTTATGGTCTTATGGTCTTATGGAACAAACATATCAACGCTACATACATTCCTCAGAATGACTCATTCAGTTACTGAGTCATAAAGTGATGCAGCAGAGAAACAGGCCTTTCAGTCCAGCATATCTATGTTGACCAACAAATACCAACTATGCTAATCCAATTTATCTGCACTTGGTCCATAACCTACCTTGCTCTGGTATGTTAAGTACTCAATCAGATACTTCTTAAATATTGCAAGAGCACCTGACTCCATCACCCCCTCAGCCAATGCATTCCACATTTCCACCACCATCTGAGGGGAAATTTCATTCCTCAGGTCTTCTGTAAAACACTTAGTCCTCACTTTAACCTTCTGGCCTTTGGCCTTAGATACATCTGCCATGGGGAAGAGAATATCACAATTTGCCTGTCTGTGCCTCCATAGTTTTGTGTACCTGAATCAGATCACTCCTCAGCCTTCTCTGCTACAGGGAAAGAAACCCCATTCTATCCAATCTCTCCCTATAATGAGACTTTCTATCCCAGTTGTCAGATGTTTCATTATCGTGGATGGTCTCTACATGCAAACAATTGGTGAATTTTCCTGATATTTTCCCCATGAAATGTGGCTGAGCAAGGCCTAGACAGAACTTTAAACTAAACTCTCCTGCTGTGCAGTCAGAATTTTTGAAGTTTCTCATCGGGAATACTTCTCTTTGTGGTGTGTGAAATGGGAGGAAAACTCCCTGCATGCTTTCTGTTTCCCACAATCAATAACAACCAAGATCCTAAAAAAAAAGCCACCAGTAGATTTGCAAAAAGCACTTCCCTTCCTCCATATACACTTGGAAATGTTAATGGTGTGCAACATCAAACCATTGAGGAACATCCCTGCTTCCCTGCAAGAGGCAACAGGCCTTAGTCTTTTGGACAGAACTGAACAGACTGTGGGAACCATCATCAGGAGAAATGAGACACTAAACTGGAATATGGTCTTACTCCGGGGCACTAAACCAGGATCATCTTAACCATGATCTACACAAGAAGTATGTACTAAGACCACAAGGGTCGAAACAAGGAACACCTGAACTGAGATTCTCCACCAGGAAAACTGAGACCCTAAAACTGAGGAACACGAAAAAGTTGAGCAGTATAAATTGGTGCCTGAGCACAGACTGAGTATTGAATTCTGGATATACTGGATTAGTGGTGCTGGAAGAGCACAGCAGTTCAGGCAGCATCCAACGAGCAGCGAAATTGCCCGAAACGTCGATTTCGCTGCTCGTTGGATGCTGCCTGAACTGCTGTGCTCTTCCAGCATCACTAATCCAGTATTTGCTTTCCAGCATCTGCAGTCATTGTTTTTACCTTATTGAATTCTGGAATCTGTTCTCACAATGAAGCATCCCATTTTTTGGTGGATGTTTACCCTCGGTTTTGAGGGCCCAGTTTTGAAGTGTAAACGCATCTTTGTGCTCCTTTCTCAGTACATGGAAGATGATCCTCAATGCTGTACTGATTCTGGATTAGTGGTGCTGGAAGAGCACAGTAGTTCAGGCAGCATCCAAGAAGCTTCGAAATCGACGTTTCGAGCAAAAGCCCTTCATCAGGAATAAATGCAGTGAGCCTGAAGCGTGGAGAGATAAGCTAGAGGAGGGTGGGGGTGGGGAGAAAGTAGCATAGAGTACAATGGGTGAGTGGGGGAGGGGATGAAGGTGATAGGTCAGGGAGGAGAGGGTGGAGTGGATAGGTGGAAAAGGAGATAGGTAGGACAAGTCCGGACAAGTCACGGGAACAGTGCTGAGCTGGAAGTTTAGAACTAGGGTGAGGTGGGGGAAAGGGAAATGAGGAAACTATTGAAGTCCACATTGCCCTGGGGTTGAAGTGTTCCGAGGCGGAAGATGAAGCGTTCTTCCTTCAGGCGTCTGGTGGTGAGGGAGCGGCAGTGAAGGAGGCCCAGGACCTCCATGTCCTCAGCAGAGTGGGAGGGGGAGTTGAAATGTTGTGCCACGGGGCGGTGTGGTTGATTGGTGCGGGTGTCCCAGAGATGTTCCCTGAAGCGCTCTGCTAGGAGGTGCCCAGTTTCCCCAATGTAGAGGAGACCGCATCGGGAGCAACGGATACAATAAATGATATTAGTGGATGTGCAAGTAAAACTTTGATGGATGTGAAAGGCTCCTTTAGGGCCTTGGATAGAGGTGAGGGAGGAGGTGTGGGTGCAGGTTTTACAGTTCCTGTGGTGGCAGGGGAAAGTACCAGGATGGGAGGGTGGGTTGTAGGGGGGAGTGGACCTGACCAGGTAGTCACAGAGGGAACGATCTTTGCGGAAGGTGGAAAGGGGTGGGGAGGGAAAAATATCCCTGGTGGTGGGGCCTGTTTGGAAGTGGCAGAAATGTCGGCGGATGATTTGATTTATATGAAGGTTGGTAGGGTGGAAGGTGAGCACCAGGGGCGTTGTGTCCTTCTTACAGTTGGAGGGATGGGGTCTGAGGGCAGATGTGCGGGATGTAGACGAGATGCGTTGGAGGGCATCTTTAACCACGTGGGAAGGGAAATTGCGGTCTCTAAAGAAGAAGGCCATCTGGTGTGTTCTGTGGTGGAACTGGTCCTCCTGGGAGCAGATCCGGTGGAGGCAGAGGAATTGGGAATACGGGATGACATTTTTGCAAAAGGTAGGGTGGGAGGAGGTGTAATCCAGGTAGCTGTGGGAGTCGGTGGGTTTGTAAAAAATGTCAGTGTCGAGTCGGTCGTCATTAATGGAGATGGAGAGGTCCAGGAAGGGGAGGGAGGTGTCAGAGATGGTCCAGGTAAATTTAAGGTCAGGGTGGAATGTGTTAGTGAAGTTGATGAATTGCTCAACCTCCTCGCGGGAGCCCGAGGTGGCGCCAATGCAGTAAACAATGTAGTGGAGGAAGTGGTGGGGAGTGGTGCAGGTGTAATTACGGAAGATCAACTGCTCTACGTAGCCAACAAAGAGACAGGCATAGGATCTCAACATAATGAAGAAAAGCAATATATTTCCCAGTCTGCATGTGAATGTCTTTTAGGGCAACTTTCAAGTGTGGTGTTCCTGTATATCTGCAGCCTATAATCCTTTGAGATGGAAGTGGACACAGGTTTGGAAGGTGCTGTCTTTGATGAACTTCTGCAGTGCATCTTATTTATGGCACACAAGCTGCTTCTGAGCATCGGCGGTGGGAGGAATCGATGCTTGTAGCTGTGCTGCCAATCAAGCCGGCTGCTTTGTCCGAGATGGTCTCAAACTTCTTGAGTGTTGTTGGAGCTGCACCCATGCAGTCAAGTTGGAAGTATTCCATCACACTCATGATTTGTGCCTTGTGGACAGGCTTTGGGGATTCAGGAGGTGAGTTGCTCACCACTGTTCATAACTTCTGATCTGTTCTTGTTGGCATTGTGTTTATGCAGCATGTCCGTTTGACTTTCTGGTCAATGTTAATCTCAAAGATAGTGGGGATTCAGTGATGGTGACACCACAGAAAGGCAAGGGGCTGTAGTTAGATTGTTTCTTATCAGTGATGGTCATAACTTAGCATTTGTGTCGCACAAATGTTACTTGCTACTTGTCAATTCAAGCCTGGATATTATCCAGCTCTTATTGCATTTGCAGATGGACTGCTTTAGTATCTGAGGAGTCATGAATGGCACTGAACCTTGTGCAATCATGAATGAATGGTTTTAATGTCACATGTATTTTCTTGTAAGAAAGACAGTAAAATACAGTGAAAAGCTTTTCCACTATCACCATGATTCTGCACCATTTTTTACATTTTTCAGAATAAGAAAAGTAGAAAGTTTTATGTCAAAGGGATTCGAGCAGTCCTGAGCCAGCTCATCTTCAGAGAACATCCCCATTTCTGACCTCTTGACAGAGGGAAGGTAATTATGAAACAGCTGAAGATGTTTGGTTTAGAAAATCTCCATGTTCAACAAGGGTCCTCATGTGTTGCAGTGATTGTATTTCTACTCCTGAACTAAGAAACCCAGGTTAAAGTCCCAGCTGCTTAAGAGGTGTGTAATAACACCTGTGAACGGTTCAATTGGGAAAAATGTGTGCAGGATATCCAGTCATGTATTCTGTATGATTATTTGCTGACATTAAATCTATGATAAGTTGGTGCTGGTGTTGAATTAGTGTTGAATTGGTATTGTGTGACTTCTGACAAAGTCAGAAATCACACAATACCAGATTAGTGATCCTGACGAAGGAGCACCATTCTGAAAGTCTTAATTTGAAATAGACCTTTTGGATTATAACCTGGTGTTGTGTAATATCTGATTGAATCCATGAGATCATATTATTTCTTCTGCCATTGATTTTCAGGCAGTTATTTATCCTTAATACAACAAAGCAATGTTATATGGAGAGGAAGAAAACTATGCTGATTGAATGATGATGCTGAGTGATTGCAACTAGCAGCAAACCAACCAAGTTTTCAATAAAAAAGGAACCGAGTAAAGAACATACCTGTCGATGTGATTACATGATCACTAGTTTGGGGCAAGTTGCCAAAGCTCCAGAACGATATACCAAAGTTGAATTATTAATTTTGTTAAAGCTTATTTTACACGTGTGTATAATTACTGAATTGACCACATGTGCCTCTGTACAATTATCTGTTTGGGATTGGTTTTCTTTGGAAAATGGGAGATGTTGTGCCATGTCTTGTAGCAGATGTGGAATCTGTGGAGTGACACGGTGGCTCAGGGCTTAGCATTGCTGCCTCACAGTGCCAGGGACCCAGGTTTGATTCCAGCGTCTGTGTGGTGTTTGCACATTTTCCTTGTGTCTGGCCTGAGTTACTTCCAAGTGGTTTCCTTCAACAATCCAAAGATGTGCAGCCTAGGTGAATTTGTCATGCTAAATTGCCCTTGGTGTTAAGGAAGATGTGTGTTAGTTGCATTAGTCAGGGGTAAATGGAGGGCAGTAGGGTAGGTGGAATGGGTTTGTGTGGGTTACTCTTCGGAGAGTTGGTGTGGACTTGTTGTCCGAAAGGTCTGTTTCCACACTCTAGAGATTCTATGATACTATTCTATATACGTTTAAAGAGCATGCTCATGATGTCAGCACTATATATGCATGTGGCTTGTTGATATAAAGATCTTAGGCTTCATCTTGCAGAGCTCTGTCCTCTTCCAGCATAACAAGCTGAGAGAAGCATGAGCACGTAATACATCTGACGGACTAGGTTTAGGTCCAGTCCCACAAATCCTTCACTGAAGCTTCCAACTTTTCTGGGATCCCAAACTGCTTCTGACCGCTACAGCTAAAAATAACGAGATGGCCTTGTGTAAGAGAATTGGCCACTGCCATTCAAGCTGCTTCCATTATTCCAACTTTTCAAAAAAGAACCTAAAGCCTCCCCACGTTTTCACTTAGGCTCTTGCAAGTAGCCAGCTTTTATAACTTCTTTTCAAAAAAACCCAGGATAAGAAAAAACCTTCTTGAAGTGACAGCATCATCACATGGGATGGCACATTTTGGCTGTACAGGACATTGGTTTGGCCATGTTTGGATTGCTGTGTTTAATTCTGGTCTCCCTGCTCAAGGAAAGAAGCTGTTAAACTTGAAAATGTGCAGAAAAGATTTACAAGAATGTTGCCAGAATGGAAAGTTTGAGTTGGAGGGAGAGGGTGAATAGGTTGGGGCCTTTTTCCCTGGAGCATGGGAGGCCAAGGGGCGACCTTATAGAGGTTTATAAAATCATGAGGGGTATGGATTGGGTGAATAGTGAAGATCTTTTTCCTAGGGTGGGGGAATCCAAAACTAGAGGATAGAGGTTAAATTGACCAGACCATGATTTAAAAAGGGTCAACATTTTATTCAGAGGATGGTGCACATAGGGGACGAGCTGCCAGAGCAGGTGATAGAAGCAAGTACAATTATATCATTTAAAAGACATTTGGAAAGGTACATGAATAGGAAAGATTTAGAAGGATATAGGCCAAATGCTGGCAAATGGGACTTGGTCAGATCTGAAGTCTGGATGGCAGGGAGGGATTGGACTAAAGGGCCAGTTTCTGTGCTGTGTGAGTCTATGACTTTACAATGTTCATTTTTGCTGACAGAATGTAGGTATTCTGCAAAGTAGTTACCCAGTCTGTGCTTTGTTTCCCCAGTGTAGAGGATACCACATTATGAGCAGTGAATACAGTTGACTAGATGGAGTGAGGTGCAGGTGAAGCACTGCTTCACCTGGAACTTATATCTGGAGCATTAGATAGTGAGGAGAGGGGAGGTAGATGGGCAGGTGTTACACCTTCTGCCATTGCATACTGACCCGCAGGTAACTCCTGTAAATTGCTGGAATACATTTTACCCTGCAGATCAGTTTCAGTTTAAAACTCTTTTTATTCAACCTAGCTTTTATGCACCACTTGCTCCATATCAAACTTCAGATAACACAAATGGTTGCATTTGTGAACACGCTGCATGGATAATCGTTGCCTTTCTTTATGCAGGGAAATTGACAGAATCCGATTCAACCAGAATTGTTACCTTAGCGCCGTTCTTCAGGAGGATTTCAGCAATTGCTTTCCCAATGCCTTGGGCAGCACCAGTCACCAGCGCAACTTTCCCCTGGAGCTCCATTGCAGCACTGACGGTGGACTTTTCTGTTTTGCTCAAAGACTTTATGAAGTGTTTGCAGTTAACTTATCACAAGTAAACATTTACATGAGCAACTGAAACCAATCTATAATCAGAGAGAGACAGAAAGTCCACTGTCCATCTTCCTGATCTGATCAGTTTCCTCCCCATTTTCTTCCTGTTTTTGCACCAATCTGAAATTCTCTCACCCTCCCACTTTTCCCCACCCAAACATTTCTAGTTCATGACTAGCATCCACACTATGGATTGGAAAAGTTTCTCACCCTTAAAATCAAGTAACGTTTGATCGGGTAAAGGGCTGCCAGATCTGAGTTCACTCTGCCTGTATTCCCTGTACCCAGGCAGAGAGCTATCACAACAAGATCCATCCGTTTACTTTGAAAAACTAACGAACATGGATTTGGGAGAAGGGTTGTGGGGTTTTTGGAGGAGTTGGTTGAGGTGAGCATATTGTCAATTTCCATGGCTCAGCACTGTTCTTTGTGGCACACCACTGGTCACAGGCCTCCAAACCGAAAATCAGCCTTCTACCACCAGCCTCATCTTCTACATCCGAGCCAGTTGTGTATCAAAATCACTAGTTCTACCTGTATTCCATTATATCTAACCTTGCTAACCAGCCTCCCATGAGAAACCTTGTTAAAGTGTTGTTGAGTGGTGTTTTACTGATGGAGGTCTGCGACGAGGCGTTTTCCACAAGGATTAGTGGTGGGACTGCTGTTATTTGTAACTTATATAAATGATTTGATTGAAAGTGTGAATAGAGTGATTAGTAATTTTGCAGGTGACTCAAAAATTAATGGCATTGTGGAAGGTTGTCAAAGGACACAGCAGGATACAGATCAGTTGGAAAACTGGGCTGAGAAATGGCAGATGGAATTTGATCTGGAAAAGTCTGAGATGATGTATTATGGGAGGTCAGCTCCCTGAAGGGGGCAACACCAGTGGATAAGGTGGTAAAGAAGGCATACAGCATGCTTGCCTTCGTTGATTGGGGTTTTGTTTTATAAAAATTGGCAAGTCATGTTGCAGTTGTGTGAAACATTTGAAGTATTGTTTGCATTTCTGGTTGCCACACAATAGAGAAGATCTGGACACTTTGGAGTGGATGAAAAGAATTTGACCAAGTTATTGCCTGGGTTGTAGTTTATTAGTTCAAAGGAAGGGTTGGACAAACTGAATTGATTTTGCAAGAGTTTGGGAGGCTGAGGGCACCTTGATAGATATATGTAAAATTTAGAGAGGCATGGATAGCTTGGATAGTCATCACCTCTTTACCACGTTAGAACTGTCAAATATGAGGGGACATAGATTTAAGAGGAGAAGGAGATTGTTTAAAGGAGGTGTGCGAGGCAAATGTTTTATGCACAAGGTGATCAATGCCTGGAATGCGCTGATATGGGAAGTGTTAGAAAGAGACAGCAGTGTTTCAGAGTGATTTAGACAGACACATGGACAGGCAGGGAATGGAGGGATATACGACATATGTTGGCAGATGGGATTAGTTTAGAATGGTAACATAATGAGCACAGACATGGTGGCCCAATGGACCTGCTCCTGTGTTGTACTATTCAATGTACTTTTTGATTGTGGACCAAGAAATTGTTTTAAAACTAAGAATTGTTGAAGGATGGTTGCATGTTTTGAAATTAGTAACCCGACACTCATTGTCAGTTCTCTTTGCACAATTGCTGGTTCAGTTGAAGTGCAGTTTGCAGATGAGCTGCAGTTGTTGTGGCTGCAACTGGAGATTCAGCCTCTGTGATGATGCTATGGCTTGAAAAGGTGAATTATGTCCTTTTTTGATGGCCAGATATTGATACAAAGGCACCAAGTGATCTGCTCCAAGTCAATTAAGTAAACATCTTGTGATGCCTTGGGTTTTTTTCAAAGTTGGACCAATAGAAGCAGCATGAATGGGTGGAGTCAGGCTCCCACTGAACCAGGGTTTTTGTTCAGCTTTCAGCAGTTGTTTGGATCATGACACTGTATGTGGAAGCTGTTATTCCTCTCTCTGTCACAGCTGAAACCTGGAGTTCAGATTGCTGCCAGAATTCTATGTGAGATAATCTATTTTACTGAATTTCTCTTTGCCAAAGGTATGTTTATTGGATGTTACTATATTTGGATTAGAGTCAGAGTCATAGAGATGTACAGCATGGAAACAGACCCTTCGGTCCAACTTGTCCATGCTGACCAGATATCCCAACCCAATCTAGTCCCACCTGCCAGCAACAGACCCATATCCCTCCAAACCCTTCCTATTCATATATCCATCCAGATGTCTTTTAAATGTTGCAATTGTACTAGCCTCCCCCACTTCCTCTGGCAGCACATTCCATACATATACCACCCTCTGTGTGAAAATGTTGCCCCTTAGGTTTCTTTTATATCAAACATAGAACATAGAAAAATACAACACAGGACAAGCCCTTTGGCCCAGGATATTGTGTCGAGATTGAATCCTAATGTAAAATATAGTAACTTAACCTACACACCCCTCAACTCACTGATATCCATGTGCATGTCCAGCAGTCGCTTAAATATCCCCAATGACACTGCTTCCATCACCACAGCTGGCAACGTATTCCATGCATTTACAACTCCCGGCATAAAGAACCTACCTCTGAAGTCTCCTTTAAACCTTCCTCCTAATATCTTCAAACTATCACTTCTCATACCAGTCAATCCTACCCTGGGGAAAAGTTTCTGGCTATTGACTCTATCTATTCCTCTCATTATTTTGTATAGCTTGATCAGGTCTCCTCTCTTCCTCCTTCTCTTCAGAGAGAAAAGTCCAAGCTTATTCAACCTTTCTTCACAAGGCAAGCCCTCCAGTCCAGGCAGCATCCTGGTAAACCTTCTTTGCACCCTCTCCAAAGCCTCTGTATCTTTCATATAGCAGGGTGACCAGAACTGGACACAATATTCCAAGTGTGGTCTCACCAGGGACTTGTACAGCTGCAGCAAAACCTCGCGGCTCTTAAATTCGAGCCCCCTGTTAATGAAAGCTAAAACACCATATGCTTTCTTAAAAACCCTATCCACTTGGATGGCAACTTTGAGGGATCTATGGACTTGCACACCCAGATCCCTCTGTTCCTCCACACTGCCAAGAATCCTGTCTTTAATCCTATATTCAGCATTCAAGTTCGACCTTCCAAAATGCATCACTTCGCATTTATCCAGGTTGAACTCCATCTGCCATTTCTCAGCCCAGCTCTGCATCATGCTGCAGCCTGCAGTAGCCCTCTATACTATCGATGACACCTCCAACCTTTGTGTCATCTGCAAATTTACTAACACACCCCTCAACCTCCTCATCCAAGTCATTTATAAAAACTACAAAGAGCAGAGACTCAAGAACAGAGCCTTGCGGGACCCCATTCAACACTGACCTCCAGGCAGAATGCTTTCCATCTACAACCACACTCTGCCTTCTGTCAGCCAGCCAATTCTGAATCCAGATAGCCAAATCTCCCTGTATCCCATACTTCTAAACTTTATGAATGAGCCTACCATGGGGAACCCTATCAAATGCCTTGCTGAAGTCCATATATACCACATCCGCTGCTCGACTGTCATCGACCTGTCTTGACACCTCCTCAAAGAACTCAATAAGATTTGTGAGGCATGACCTGCCCCTCATAAAGCCAAGCTGGCTGCCTTTAATCACATTACGCTTTGCCAAATAGTCATAAATCCTATCCCTCAGAATTCTTTCCAAAGCTTTGCTGACCACAGATGTAAGATTGACTGGTTCGTAATGTCCAGGGATTTTCCTGTTACCCTTCTTGAAAAGAGGAACAACATTCACCTCCTTCCAATCCTCCGGTACGACTCCTGTGGAGAATGAGGAGACAAATATCCTTGCTAGCGGCTTAGCAATCTCCTTTCTCACTTCCCAGAGCAGCCTAGGATAAATCTGGTCTGGCCCTGGGGACTTATCAATCTTAATATTTTCCAAAATTTCTATCACATCAACGTCATCAGTCTTGATCTGGTCAAGACTGTATCCCAGCTCCTCTAAGTTTTCATTTACAACAAGTTCCATTTCCTTGGTGAAAACCAAAGCAAAAAACTCATTTAGGGCTTCCCCTATCTGCTCAGACTCCACGCACAAGTTCCCTATGCTATCCCTGATCGGCCCTACCTTCTCCCTGATCATTCTCTTCTTCCTCACGTATGAGTAAAATGCCTTTGGGTTCTCCCTAATCCTTCTTGCCAAACCTTTTTCGTGATCCCTCCTGGCTCTCCTCAGTCCATTTCTAAGCTCCTCTCTAGCAAGCCTCTAAAGCTGTGCTAGATCCTTGTTTCCTCCACCTTATGTAAGCTGCTTTCTTTCTTTTGATGAGAAGTTCCTCTGTTCTTGTCATCCAAGGTTCCTTAATCTTACCCCTTCTTACCTGTCTCAAAGGAACAAATGTGTGCATCACCAGCAACAACTGCTCCTTAAATAGTCTCCACATGTCTGCTGTACCCTTTCTGTGGAACAATTGCTCCCAGTCCATACTTCCCAACTCCTGTCTGATAGCATCATAATGTCCTTTTCCCCAATTAAATATCTTCTCTCTGTAACTGCTCCTTTCACTCTCCAAGGCTATGCTAAATGTGAGGCAGTTGTGATCACTTTCACCAAAGTGCTCTCCCACCGCGAGATCTGACTCTTGTCCTGGCTCTTTGCCAAGCACCAAATCCAAAATGGCCTCTCCCCTCGTCAGTCTGTCTACATACCGAGTAAGGAAACCCTCCTGAACACACCTGACAAAAATGGCTCCATCCAAACCATCGGTACTTTGGAGGTTCCAGTCGATATTGGGAAAGTTGAAATCACCCAAAACAACAATCCTGCTACTTTTGCATTTTTCCAAAATCTGCCCTCCTATGAGGTCTTCAATCTCTCTACTGCTATTAGGTGGTGTGTAGAAAACCCCCAGTGCGGTGGCTGTTGCCTTGCTGTTCCTAACTTCCACCCATACTGACTCAGTAGACAAAACTTCCTCAACAACCTTCATTTCTATAGCTGTGATGCACTCTCTGATTAGCAATGCTACATCCCCTCCTCTTTTTCCACCCGCCCTGTTCTTTTTAAACGTTCTAAACTCTGGAACATCAAGCAACCATTCCTGCCCCTGTGAAACCCACGTCTCCGTTATGACCGCAACATCGTATCCCCAAGTACTGATCCATGCTCTAAGTTCGTCACTCTTATTTCGGACACTCCTTGCATTAAAGCAGACACACTTTAACCGATCTCTTTGTTTCATCGCGTGAGAAACCTTCCTGATAGATTCAATATATCCTGTCACTGTCCCTTCTGCAACTGACGTCCTCTCAGACATATGGCCCTGATTCCCACCCCCCTGCCAAACTAGTTTAAACCCTCCCGAATCACATGGGCAAATCTTCCACCCAGGACATCTGTGCCTCTCCAGTTCATGTGCAACCCATCCTTCATGTACAGGTCCCATCTTCCCCAGAAGGTATCCCGATGGTCGAGGTATCTGAAGCTCTCCCTCCTGCACCAGCCTTGCAGTCACATGTTAAGTTGCATTTGCTGACTGTTCCTCATCTCACTATCTTGTGGCACCGGTAGCAAACCTGAGATCACTACTCTACTCGTCCTGCTCTTCAACTTCCAACCTAGCTCGCTGTAGTCACTTTTCAGATCCTCAATCCCTCTCCTGGCTATATCATTGGTGCCACTATGTATCATGATTTCTGGCTGCTCACTCTCTCCCTTCAGAATCTTGTAAACCTGATCGGCAACATCCCAGACGCTGGCACCAGGGAGGCAACATACCTTCTGGGAGTCCCGTTCCTAACTACAAAATTTCCTGTCAATCCGTCTATTGAATCCCCTACCACTAGCGCTTTTCTATTTCCCCCCACCCCGTCCTTCTGAGCCACAGTGCCAGGCTCAGTGCCTGAGACCTGACAACTATGGCTTTCCCCTGGTAGGCTGTCATCACCAACAATATCCAAAATGGTATACTTATTGCTGAGGGGAACGGCCACAGGGGTCCCTGCTCTGACTATCGGTTCCTTTTCCTCCCCCTGACAGTAACCCAGCTGTCTTTATCCTGTGTCTGGGGAGTGTCCACCTCCCTGTACATCCTCTCAATTTCCCCCTCAGCCTCCTGGATGATCCGTAGTTCATCCAGCTCCAGCTCCAGTTCCCTGACCCAGTTTTAAAGGAGCTGGAGTTTTGTGTGTACTTCCCGCAGATGTAGTTGGCAGAGACATGTGAAGTGAATCTCACCTGCCACATTCTGCAGGAGAAACATGCAACTGCCCTAACATCCATCTCCCACTACTCTGAAAGCCATACAGAACTAAACAAAGGAAGAGAAGAAGAAAAAAAGAGAAACCTGAAAATTTAGCTAGTTTACAGACACTTAGTAAGGTTAGAGGAGGTGGGTGGGAGGGAGGCCCTATGGTGTATGGTCTCGGGTTTAGATCTCACCCACTTAAAGCCTTCCCAGAAGTTCATCACTCCTCCCTCGCACCTCTTGGTAAATGGAGGCCCCGACGCCTGAAGTAAGTCTTTTAAACCATTAGACTCACTTTCCCAGAAGTCCTTCGCTCCTCCCTCGCACCTCTCAGCACCTTTTTCCTCTCACCCTAAACCTATGCCCTCTAGTTCTGGACTCTCCCACCCCGGGGAAAAGACTTTGTCTATTTATCCTATCCATGCCCCTCATGATTTTATAAACCTCTATAAGGTCACCCCTCAGCCTCTGACACTCCAGGGAAAACAGCCATGTGTGCACAACCTCTCCCTATAGCTCAAATCCTCCAACCCTCGCAACATTCTTGTAAATCTTTTCTGAACCTTTTCAAATTTCTCCACATCTTTCTGATCGGAAGGAGACCAGAATTGCACTCAATTTTCCAACGGTGGCCTAACCAATGTCCTGTAGAGCTGCAACATGACCTCCCAACTCCTGTACTCAATACTGTGACAATAAAGGAAAGCAAACCAAACGCCTTCTTCACTATCCTATCTACCTGCAACTCCACTTTCAAGGAGCTATGGACCTGCACTCCAAGGGCTCTTTGTTCAGCAACACTGTCTGGGATCTTACCATTAAGTGTATAAGTCCTGCTAAGATTTGCTTTCCCAAATTGCAGTACCTCACATTTATCTAAAATTAAACACCATCTGTCACTCCTCAGCCCATTGGCCCATCAGATCAAGATCCTGTTGTAATCTGAGGTAACCTCCACTACCCCTCCAATTTTGGTGTCATCAGCAAACTTACTAACTATACCTCTTATGCTCTCATCCAAATCATTTACATAAATGATAAAAAGTACTTGTTGTTTGGTAGTTAAATAATTAGTTATTCTGTTAAGTTTTCCAATAGAAAGAATTTATTCTACTTTTTCGTCCTTTTGTTTGTAGTTTAACTGCAGGGTAAAAATAAAGTGTATTTGGCATAAAGCCAAGGAGTGCAACCAAACTAGTTTCATCTAGAACATAGCATCTAATGCATGCCCTTGCATGAGAGAGAAGTTGGGGCCTAGGCTACCTCCTTGTTAAATTTGATGGGGATTTGATCTAGTCCATAACACCTCTAACATGTCACTGATTGGTCTGTAGACTAGTAACCATCTAATGATAAAAAAAGTCTTCTGCTGCTTATAATTATGTGTTGTGTTCTCAGTTCTCTGAACAGTTTGTAGCTGTGAACAACAGAGGGAGAAGCCATCAGACATTCACCAGATCAGGAGATCTCTCTAATCTCTGCCATAAAAGCCACCTGGCCCATGAATAAAATTGATTTATCTTCCCTTCAGCAGTTGAAAGCTGTGAAAATTCTGAAACCTATGTCTCTCCTGTATCATCAATATTGGTATTAAAGAATCCAACTGATATTTATGCAGCTAACTATTGTGAACAATTGTTACTTCCCAGCCACCTAAGTGGTTAGGGCAGGGTTAAGCAATCCATGCCTCAAGTGATCTGATGTAAGATGCAGTTTGACCGCTTTATACCCTCTGGTCACATGCTATGATGTAGTAATGGTATCATCAGCATGCTTCTTCCAAGAACATAACACAGCCTCGATCAGTTCTGATTTATATCCAACAATTTCATATGAAAACACCAAAAGCATCACCACCAATTAAAATGTTCATCCTTTTATATTTGACCATGTTTAAACTTTTCATTGTTCTCAATGACCTGTTGCTTGAATTCATTTGGTACCTAAATAGATTTTGGATTTTCTGGAAGAATTGCCGGAATGGCTTCATACTCAAGCTTGCCATTATCCAACACCTTCAGCGATGCTCCATTCCTGGTCGGATCCATGACGAGCTGCAAGAATCCCTCTGCAACATGTGAGGTCCTATAAAAGTCATATGGTAATCATGAGCATTAAGCTAGTTAGTTTAAAATATCCCACCATCAGAACTCAAATTCCCCCAGTGTGTTAAGGCTGCACACCACTGGGCCTTCTACCCAATCTGAGAGGATATAACTAGCAGGGTCAACAAAGGAGAAACAGCCAAGATCATTGATTTCCAGTCGGCATTCCAGGGTAGTTTCCACATCTCCTCTCACATCATTCTTTAAACTCATCAAATCAAACATGTAAATTCTCAGTTAATGCCAAAGACTCAGAAATCAATCTGTGTATTTTGTGGATACCACGCCAATCATTTCTGTAACACATTACTCTACAAATACTCCATGTTGATATTTGAACATGTTTTCATCCTATCAATTCCCACCCCACTTCCTGATTATGTTCAAACTCACTTCAGAACTCCAAGGTTGGCTATCATCATCTCAAGCTTCTCCTTCTCATCTGGAGTCTTCACTGATTTCAGATCTGTCAGAATCTTCGTGTCGACGAAAACAGGACACAGCACTTGTAATCGCACCCCATGCTTCTCAAGGCAAGTCAGCTGAAAGCAGAAACTTCGTAATGTCTCATACTCTTTGAGCTTTATAGAACTTTACAACTTCCTGACAGGAAGCTCTCAGATGTTGGTTTATGTGGAGTTTTATGTTGAGGGCCCATCCTGACTGCAACAGACTGGGGGAATCAGGAATCCAGCCCAAGTTCCCTGGAAAGAGTTTGTGCTTTGCTTGAGGCTCAGCTGAGTGGCAGCACAATTCAAACACACATAACTATTAGGGTTATTGACGGATGAATTATCAATTTATAAGTATGCACTTGTTCACTTTGTTAGTTATTGTAGACAAACAGAATATTTTAAAAAGCATGAAATTTGTAAAGGTTAATGTTCAGAGAGATTGGTGTGTACTCATGAAAGGAAACCGATCTTAGATTCTTGCATGGTATTGGTGCATTATTTATTTAGAAAACCTTTACTCTTTATAGTATAGCACTCACAGACAGTGACGCAGTGAATCCTACTACTCCGTACTTTGAGGCTGAATAAACTGGTCCAAAGAGGAAAGGAATCAAACCTGTTCACCACAAAACAGCAGAGAATTAGCATCAAACACTCCATCAAACAGAAACATGTGAAAATATGGAAATGAATTGGTATGGAAACAGGTCATCTAGGTCACGTCAACATTTACCACTTACATGAAGAAATAGTCCTGATTCCATTTGCCTGCATTTATTAAATTTAAAATGTAAAGGAAAGGCAAGCAGGAAACTGTCAGTCATAAATAACTTCTCTGAAAACATGAAATACTGGCAGCAGGCATGGAGAGAGAGAGGAAGCTAACATTTTGAGTCCAGGTGACACTTCAGCAGGGCGGATGTGAAATGTGAACTGTGAAGGGGGCAGCATTTATGCTATAGTGTGGGGGTGGGGGTGTGGAATGCTTGAGGGAGAAAAGTTCAGATAAAGTGATCGGAATGTGAGAATGGCAGAAAATAGTGTGTCCAAGTACCAGACTGGAAAGAACAGACAGTCCCGCTGGAGTGGGATGAGGGGAGAAAGGATTTGGTGACAGAGAATATAACAAGCAAAGTTAAAGAATGAGAGTGGGTTCTCCATAATTAACCTCTCCGTGGCAATACTTCTACCAAGAGGGTGGTATGGTGCCTCAGTGATTAGGACTGCTACCTCACAGCGCCTTAGACCTGGGTTCGATTCCAGCCTCAGGCGACTGGCTGTGTGGTGTTTTCGCATGCTCCCCTTGTCTGCATGTGTTTCCTCCAGTTTCCTTCCACAGTTCAAAGATGTTCAGGTTAGGTGATTTTCCTGAACTGGGCAGGCTGGGTGGATTAGACATGAGCAATGCAGGGTTGCAGGGATCGGGTGAGTTTAGGTAAGATGCTCTTCAGAGAGTTGGTGTGGACCTGATGGGCCAAATGGCCTGTTTTCACACTGTAGGGATTCTATAAAGAGGGTCCATTTGTCAAACAATCTGCACTTTCCTCACATTTGGTATCAATGTAGTTTTTCTTTTACTTTGTTTTTCCTTGAGACCTGTCCTGATGAGTAGAAGTGTTTTTTCAGCTATATTCTGTATTTATGTGCTACAAAAGTTTGTTTGGATAAAATAACACTGGAAGTATTCTGTGATCTTCTTTAAAACAGTAGCAATGGTAACTGTTCTGTCCCTTGAGGGGGCAGGCATCGTCTCATTTTAACATCTCAGCTATTGATAGCAGAACAACCTTCTCTTATTGCTAAGCTGAAATGTCAGCTAAAATTGTTGGGTCAAAGAGTTAGGCTTGGCTTATATTTTTTGGAAAGAGAAGGCTGAGGAATAGATAAAGGGGTTATAATAGAGGAGACTTAAAAAGAATGTTTCGACTAGAGGTCAACTGTGTTGGACAACGCTGAAGATACCAGGAACTGATAGGAGGCTTTACAATGGGCAGTTATGTCAATGTTTTATGAGGGTAATTATGCTGAGACATTCAAGTCTGCAAACATTGCAGGAAATCAGTAACTGGTGTCTTTCCCAAATGAGGGCAAAATAGTCAGGTTTGGTCATGTACACAGATAATTCGAAATAAGGCATACACTTGGCACAGATCTGTTTATGAAGCAGCCCAGGAAATCCTTGATTTTCAGCAAGACTTCAAAGAATACCTCTGCAAAAGGTACTCTAGGTCAGGAGGTGTCATGAAGACATTCAGAGGACATCCATCCCAGGCAGCGTGCATTATTTATTTAAGTCCTTTATAAGTTAATTGCATTTTATAGAGCTCTAAGTGTCTCCGTTATATCTTTGTCTACGTCTATCCTATTGTCTCCCAGAGATGGCCAATAACGGTAGTGGGCCTCTGATGGGTCTTGTCTTGGAAAGCAAGGCTGGTGCAGATTCAATACATTTTTGGTAGTACAGATCTGATGGGCCAAAGAGCCTCTCCTGTTCTGTGTAATTCTACGGACTATTGAACAGTCACTAACAAATCCAGCGAAGAATAAAGGAAAAACCAGAAGTGATTCAAATGTAATCACCTTGTGACTGCGAGAGAATGGCTTGAGGTGAATGACACTTGAAGGGAAGTTACGGAAGTTGAATGATGTTGTGAGTTGTTCAGATGACCGGCAGCTTGTGTGGAGATAAATATCTTCTCCTTTGCTGTACATTACGTGCAAAGTGTAATTTGTCCACTGTGGATGTTTTCCAGAATCCTCAGGCAAAACTTAGAATATTCATTGATAAACTATTGATAAACTTTGCTGACTTACCTGCTAAGGAGGCGATATTAACAATCACTCCTCCTTTCCCTCCAGTCTCTTTACTCATGTGCTGTATTCCCAGATAGGTTCCTTTAATTACACTGACCTGAAATACAAACATCATAGGAATCACCAGGCAGCAGGCCATTCAGTTAATGTTAAAATACTGACATGTAGACAATTGCAAAATACAGAGATGTATGTGGATAGCAAATCTCATTGATATTCACCCAGCAAGAGTACATTCAAGCATTCTGGATTAGTGGTGCTGGATGCTGCCTGAACTGCTGTGCTCTTCCAGCACCACTAATCCAGAATCTGGTTTCCAGCATCTGCAGTCATTGTTTTTACTACATTCAAGCATTAGCAGAACACAGAAAAATTCAGATGCTAGTAGAATGATAAACAGTAAAATGCTGTGGAAAGATGCAGAATAATTTGTGGAATGGGAAGTCTGATAAACAGGATGGACAAACTAAGGGATTGGCAAACTGGTCACTAGAATAAACCGACTGATCCATTGAATGAAGAGGATATTCAGTGGAATGAACAAACTAGCTACGATGGTGTGAAGATTGGTCAGTGGATGGATGAACAGATTGGTCAAATGGATTCGATCAATCTGTGACTTGGTTAATGGGATGGATTTCGCGCCCAGATTCATATCAACGTAGTGAGTTTTGAACAGATCTGTTTCTGAATAAATATAATGACTCGTAGCTTACTGGGTTTTCCTGCGCCACACTTCTTGACTCTGATTTCCCTCATCTGCAGTCCTCACTTTCTCTGAGTCGATTGTATTAAATGGGGTGTGGTAGTGCTCCACTGACATCCACAGGAAATTGATTGGCAGGCAGCTGACAGAGACCAGGGAAAAGGAGCACATTCTCTGGTGCGTGATATATGTCTGGTGATGGTGTTTTCCAGTGACTGGTCTCAAGCTTAAACTTTTCATCGCACTTAGCAATTAGTTGGGTTTTTATTCGTTCCTGGGTGGAGTAGTCATCGCCCAGGTCAAATTTGATTGCCCATCCTCATTTCCTTTGAGAAAATGATAGAGGTAAGATTTTCTTTAATATTTGTTCATTCATGGAATGTGGGCAATGCTGGCTGGGCCAGTATTTATTGCCCATTCCTAATTGCTCAGAGTGCAGTTAATTGCCTAACAATGTGGATCGAGAGTCAAATGTAGGCAGAACTTGGAAGGGCAGTAGTTTTTCTTCCCGAAAGGACGTTAGTGATGCAGCTGGTTTTTTCCAACAATCAACAACAGTTCATGGTAACAATAACTTCAGCTTCTAATTCCAGATTTTGTTTTTTTGAATTTAAATGTCACCATCTGCCATGGTAGGATTTGAACCCATGATATTAGGGCGACTATTATAGTGACATGATTACTAACTCACAAAAGCAGTTAGCATATCTATGTGAGGCTGGTGCTTGAATAGCCTGTGGGATACCTTTCTCAATTTTGGCACACATCCTGAGTTAATAGCCCTGAGGAGGACTTTGCGATATTAACTTTGCTGTTTTTGTCATTTCTGATACTTAAGATGATGTCCAATGGTCCTCCACCTTTCCTTCTTATTCATCTTTCCTGTGGTATTTTTGTGCCACTATATCCTGTGGTAGACCATTTTAGAGTTAATCACAATGCTGTGGGTGTAGAATCAGGCAGACCAGGTAAGATAATCAGATTCCCCATTAGATTTCCTTCTGTACAGAACGCAAGAGAAGTAGGCAGGTTTTTATGATTATCTGATAGCTTCATGCTCTTCATTCATTGACCTTGCATTAGCCCAGTTATCATGATTCATGGGTTTGGAAGGTGCCTTCAAAGAAGCTTTTTAGAAATTCTGCAGTGTATCTTATAGATGGTACACGCTGCTGTGACCTAGCATTGATGTTAGAAGGAGTGAATGTTTGTGGCGTAGTGCCAATTATGTAGGCAGTTGAATCCTGGAGGGTGTCATGCTTGGTGAGTGATGTTTGAGCTGCATTGAATCAGACAAGTTGACAATATTCTGTGACACACCTGAAATGTGCTTTGGGGATGGCAGTCAATACTTGGGGAGTCAGGAGGTAAGTCATCTGTGGTTGAATTCCCAGTGTTTGTCTTAATTTTGAAGCCAAAGGAGCCTCTTCAATTTCTCATCAACGCTACAACCCAGGTTACTGATTGTGTAGAATTCAGTGATGGCAATGCCATTACATGTGAAGAGGTGAGGGTGAGATTCTCTCAGGTTGGAGATGATCACTACCTTATACTTGTGTGGTGTGAATGTTACTTGTTACTTATCTGACAAAGCCCGGATGTTGTTCAAGCCTTGCTGTATATGGATATGTAATGTTCCTGTACAAGACACTGAAAGGGACTGAATTGCCCACTAAAGTTTCTTGGGTGCTGTTTTAATGTTCCAGCACATAAATGAGATCATTATTATGAAAAGTAGATTTGTAATGACTGAACCGTAACTCTCAGTTTACAGACCATCATCTTCTCCCATCTTCATGGGAATTTCCTGTTCCCTTGGCACAACAGTGCCTTCACAGAACCTGAGCCTCCACTTCAATATTTGTTCATGTTGTGTGAAATGTCATAAACACATCAAGCAGACATATGTCATCAGCCTAACAAATATGTTCTGCTATTTAATAAGAACAGTTAAAATCTTCTAAATCAATGGAAATACCACTACCGCAAATTCCACTCCAAGTCACTCACTATCTTGATTTGGAAATATATCACTGTTCCTTCAGTGCCACTGGGTCTACACCCAGGAATTCCCTCTCTAATGGCTTTTTGGGTGGACCAAAAGAACATTGATAGTGACAGTTTAAGAAGGAGCTCATCACCACCTTCTCAAATGTCCCGAGGCAACTATACCCACATCCCAAGTTAAAAAATTGTCATGGTGTAAGGTCAAGGGAAATTATTGCTGGTCACCAATTCCCATCCTTCTGTCTTACATATCTCTCTCCGCCATCCCATTCTCCCAGCAATCTCAGATTACAGCACATCCATGATAAGAATCACCTGATCTGAGGAAAAGAAAGCTTCCAAAAATTCTGGATGGGGACTTCCACACCCATCATTAGTTAGTGGTGCTTAGAAACATGGGCTTTGACAAGAGTGCCATCATCATCGGCAAGAGCCTGTGCAGTGTCACCATCGTTGTCTGAGTTGGCCAGATTCCAAAGGGTATAGATATCAGATGGAGATATCTTTTGGTAGTGAGGGATCAAGGATATGACCCAATTATCCTCAGATGGATTTTCAGGTGCCAGTGTTGGACTAGGCTGGAGAAAGTTAAAAAAAAATCACACTACACCGGGTTAGAGTCCAACATGGTTTATTTGAAAGCTACTGCTTCCAAATAAACCTGTTGGACTGTAACCTGGTGTTGTGTGATTTTTAACTTTATCCTCAGCCTCAGCAAAGTACCACAGGAGTCCATATTGTTGCAATCTATTGAGTCAAGGATTTTATTGCGACCATTCTTCGCTGAGTTTTACATTGATTTACAGAATGAAACCTTAAAAATATTCATCTCCAAACTAAACCACATCCCAGTTTCATTAAGTGTTAATTAATGTGCTCACATGAAACACAATTAAAATAAACAATATACAATTGACACATACCAGGTTTATACTGAGGCAGTTCTCCCAGTTTTGCTCATCAAAGATCCCTGCATTGTTACATACTATATCCAATTTCTGAAATTTTTCAAGAGTTTTGCTGAAGCAATCTGGAAAAGACAGTGAATGTAGTTAATTATCAAAGTTTGCAATGTCTACGGCCAAAATACCAGTACTAAATACATTCCTCAGAATGTCTCATTCAGCTACTGAGTGATAGAATCATAGGGAGATGCAGCAGAGAAACAGTCCACCATATGTATGCTGACCAACAAATGCCAAACTATGTTCGTCCCATTTACCTGCACTTGCTTTGCTCTGGCATGTTATGTGCTCAATCAGATGCTTCTTAAATATTGCACGAGCACCTGACTCCATCACCCTTTCAGCCAGTGCATTCCATACTTCCACTACTCTGAGTGGAAATTTCATTCCTTACATCTTTTGTAAAACACTTACTCCTCACTTTGTGGTTTACACATAAAAGAAGTGGAACTATCATGGTATTCGAACAGATGAAAGACTCAACAGACAATCAAGGTATTTTTCAATGTATAATTTCAATTACATCACACTGTAAATTTTTGCTATAAATTCTGTGCCTTACAATTGTGTCCTTCACAACCACCTGATGAAGGAGCAGCGCTCCGAAAGCTAGTGATTCCAATTAAATCTGTTGGACTATAACCCGGTGTTGTGTGATTTTTAACTTTGTACACCCCAGTCCAACACCGGCATTTCCAAATCCTCACTTTAAACTTTCGTCCATTGGTCTGAGACACATGTGCCACAGGGAAGAGAATTTCGCGATCTCCCCTGTTTTTACCTCCATAGGTTTGTATACCTAAATTAGATTACCCCTCAACCTTCTCTGCTGCAGGAAAAATAATCCCATCCTATCCAATCTCACCTTATAATGAGACTTTCTATTTCAGTTGTTAGATGTTTCATTATCGAGGATGATCTATACGTGCAAACAATTGATGAATTTTCCTGATCTCTGTCCTGGGAAATGAGGTTGGGCAAGGCCTTTTCACCAAACTCTCTTGATGTGCAACCAGAATTTTTGGAAATTCTCATAGAGAATCTGTTGGGCCAAAGGGCCTGTTTCCACACTGTAAGTAATCTAATCTAAACATTTCAGCTGATGTTGCAATTTAAAAAAGTGGGCGGCACGGTGGCATAGTGGTTAGCACTGCTGCCTCACAGCGCCAGAGACCCGGGTTCAATTCCCGCCTCAGGCGACTGACTGTGTGGAGTTTGCACGTTCTCCCAGTGTCTGCGTGGGTTTCCTCCGGGTGCTCCGGTTTCCTCCCACAGTCCAAAAGATGTGCAGGTCAGGTAAATTGGCTATGCTAAATTGCCCGTAGTGTCAGGTAAGGGGTAAATGTCGGGGTATGGGTGGGTTGCGCTTCGGCGGGTCGGTGTGGACTTGTTGGGCCAAAGGGCCTGTTTCCACACTGTAAGTAATCTAATCTAATCAGAACCCTTCTACTGTATGTGCATGAAATGTGAGGAATGCTCCCAGCATGCATCCTGTTTCCCACAATCAACAACCATCCAGATCCTGAAAAAAAAAGCCACCTGTAGATTTGCAAAAAGCACCTCCCCACCTCCATATACACACCTGGAAATGGTAATGGTGTGCGACATCAAACCATTGAGGAACATCCCTGCTTCCTTGCAAGAGGCAACAGGCCTTAGTCTTTTGGACAGAACTGAACAGACTGTGGGAACCATCATCAGGAGAAATGAGACACTAAACTAGAATATGGTCTCACTCCTGGGGCACTAAATCAGGGTCATCTAAACCACGACCTACACAAGAAGCATGTACTGAGATCACAAGATTCTCCACCAGGAACACTGAAACCCTGAAACCAAGGAACACGAAAAAGCTGAACAGTATAAATTGGTGCCTGAGCACAGACTAAGTATTGAATTCTGGAATTTGTGTTCCCAATGAAGTACCCCATTTCTGGGTAGATATTTGCTCCCTGCTCTGATGGCATGATTTCTAAGTGTAATTGCATCCTTGGGCTTCTTTCTCAGTACATGAAAGGTGATCCTCAATGCTGTACTGATTATATTTAATCATATTGCTGTGTATAAACATACTCTGCCAGCAATGTAACTCCCATTCATGTTCACTCCAGCTAATTGTTACATTCATTGGTTGCAGCAAAGTGTCTGTTTAGAAACCAGTTAGTCAGATTTAACAAGTCAGTGGCATGTTGATAAAATTAGTGTTTGAATTGGTACCTTTCAGCTGATTCTCAGATGTTACATCACATGGAAGGAATAAAATATTCTCAATTCCATAGATTTGTCCAAAGGCAGCTTTGGTAGCTTCCCCTCTGGATACACTGATATCCAACAGACTCACCTAAAGGAAGAAAACATGGTTCAATCCCAAAGGATCCTAAAGTAAACGTACAGGTTGGTCAATGTGTCTGAATGGAGCTTGGGTCAGTCAATGGCCCATTTCAAACCTTAATTCCAATTCTGACCAGACAAATGAAATCTACACCTAACTTCTTCTAATGGAGGATCCTTCAGCAATGATTTGATGCAGCGTTCCTTGGAGGAGATAGTGTAGAGATCCCCTTTTTCTTGGGCATGAGCTGCTGGATTAAAATGAGTAAAGAGTTCAGTTGACCCAAAGCTTCTTCCAAAAGTAACAGTGCATGAAGAAGGTGTATAGTTGTAACATCATTGGAGGTAGAATGGCAGCAAGGTAGATAGGTCAGGAGTTGTTAGGGGTGGGCATCAGAAGCCATGTCTGGTGATAGTGCTGAATCAGGTTTGAGAGCATGGGGGAGGAATTAGGCCAGGAGTGAAGAATCTCAATGGCAGGTCACTGGTGCGAGACACCGGGTAGAGGGCTTGTCAGTCAATGTGCCAGAGGATTAGTTGATTATTGATGGCGACTCAGGTCATGTTGGGAGTGATGCTGCCAGGCTAGTAGTTGGATGTCAAGGGGAAAGTTGGTTGGGTGGTTAATGTGAGTGATTTGTGTTCAGTTGTATTGTTCTCCTGGAGTTTTAAGACTTTGGTGTTTAACATTTCCTGGGTGACTATCCCGACATATAATGTGACACAACCAAACTCTGCAGCATGAAATCAGAGCCTTTTGTGGGGTAGTGGGTGCTGCTAGCTAGGCCAACATTTATCAGCTGGCTCTATTTGCCCTTGAGAAGGTAGTGGTGAGTGTCTTTCTTGAACAGCTACTGTGCACCTTCTGTGGTTTAAGCCACAATGCTGTTAAGGAGGAAGTTGCAGGATTTTGATCCAAAGATAGTGAAGGAAGGCAATATATATTTCCCTGTCAGCATGTGAGTGGCTTGGAGGGCAAATTTCAAGTCTGGTGTTCCCATGTATCTGTTGCCTTTATTAGATTCCCTACAGTGTGGAAACAGGCCCTTCGGCCCAACAAGTCCGCACTGACCCTCTGAAGAGCAACCCATCCAGACCCATTCCCCTACACCTAACACTATGGACAATTTAGCATGGCCAATTCACCTGACCTGCACATCTTTAGACTGTGGGAGGAAATCGGAGCACCCGGAGGAAACCCACGCAGACACGGGGAGAATGTGCAAACTCCACACAGACAGTGGCCCAAGGCAGGAATTGAACTCTTGTCCCTGGTCTTGTGAGGCAGCAGTGCTAACCACTGAGCCACCATGCCACCCCATGAGATGGAAGTGAGCACAGATTTGGAAGGTGCTGTCCAAGGATCTTTGATGAACTTCTGCAGTGCATCTTATTTGGAGCACACAAAGCTACTTCTGAGTATCTGTGGTGGAAGGATTCAATACTTGTGGATGTGGTGCCAATCAAGCAGATTGCTTTGTCCTAGATGGTGTCGAGCTTCTTGAGTGTTGTTGGAGCTGCACCCATCCAGTCAAGTTGGAAGTATTCCATCACACTCCTGATCTGTGCCTTGTGGGCAGGCTTTGGGGATTCAGGCGGTGAGTTACTCACCACAGTATTCATAACTTCTGATCTGCTCTTGTTGTCATTGTGTTTACGTAGCAAGTCCATTTGAGTTTCTGGTCAATGTTAATCCCAAAGATAGTGGGGGATTCAGTGATGGTGACACCACAGAAAGTCAAGGGGTGGTAGTTAGATTATTTCTTATCAGTGATTGTCATAACTTAGTATTTGTGTGGCACAAACATTACTTGCCACTTGTCAATCCAAGCCGAGATATCATTCAGCCCTTATTGCATTTGCAGATGGACTGCTTTTTAGTATCTGAGGATTCATGAATGGTAATGAACGTTGTGCAATCATGAATGAATGGTTTTAATGTCACATGTATTTTCTTGTAAGAAAGACAGTAAAATACAGTGAAAAGCTTTTCCACTATCACCATGATTCTGTGCCATTTTTTGCAGTTTTAAGAATAAGAAAAATAGAAAGCTATATGTCAAAGAGAGTCCATCAGTCATGAGCCAGCTCATCTTCAGAGAACATCTCCATTTCTGACCTCATGACACAGAGAAGTCATTATGAAGCAGTTGAAGATGGTTGGTCGAGAAAATCTCCATCATGTTCAATAAGGGTCCTCTTGTGGTGCAGTGATTGTGTTTCTACTCCAGAAATCTCGAAACCTGGGTTCAAGTCCCAACTGCTTTTGAAGTGTGTAATGACACGTGTGAACAGTTCGATTGGTAAAAATATTCAATCATGTATTCTGTTTGATTGTTTGTTGACATTAAATATGATGTGTTGGTGCTGATATTGATCTGGTGTAGACAAAGTCAGAAGTCACACAATACCAGGTTAGTTCACCTGATGATGAAGCACCGCTCTGAAAGTTTGTGATTTCAAATAAACCTTTTGGACAACCTGGTGTTGTATGGCATCTGATTAAATCTATGAGCTAATATTATTTCTTCTGCTATTGCTTTTTTGTGCAGTTATTTATTCTTAATACAACAAAGCAATGTTATATGGAGAGGAAGAAAACTATGCCAATTGAATGATAATGTTGAGTGATTGCAACTAGCAGCAAACCAACCAAGTTTTCAATAAAAAAGGAACCGAGTAAAGAACATACCTCTTGACGTGATTACATTATCACCAGCTTGACAACTTGTCAAAGCTCCAGAACATTATATCAAAGTTTAATTATTAATTTTGTTAAAGCTTATTTTAAATGTGTGTATAATTACTGAATTGACAACATGTCCCTCTGTACAATTATCTGTGAAGGAGAGTCGCTCCAAAAGCTAGTGTGCTTCCAATTAAACCTGTTGGACTATAACCTGGTGTTGTGTGATTTTTAACTGTTGGGGATTGGTTTGCTTTTGAAAATGGGAGACATTGTGTCATGTCTTGCAGCAGGTATGGAATCTGTGGAGTAGTACAATAGCTCAGTGGTTAGCACTGCTGCCTCACATTGCCAGGGAATCAGGTTCGACTGTTTGAGTGGAGATTGCACATTCTCCAGGTGTCTGCAAGGGTCACCTCTGAGTGGTTTCCTTCCAATATCTAAAGATGTGCAGCTTAGGTGAATTGGCCATGCTAAATTGCCCTTGGTGTTCAGGGAGGTGTGGGTTAGGTGCATTAGTCAGGGGTAATATGGGGTAATAGGGTAGGTGGAGTGGGTTACTCGTCAGAGGGTTCGTGTGGACTTGTTGCCCAACAGGCCTGTTTCCCCACCATCAGGATTCTCTGATACTATTCTATATACTTTTAAAGGGCATGCCTATGATGCCAGCACTGTATATGCATGTGGCCTGTTGATATAAAGATCTCAGGCTCCATCTTGCAGAGCTCTGTCCTCTTACAGCATAACAAACTGAGAGAAGCATGAGATCGTAATGCATCTGATGGACTTAGCTTAGTCCCAGTCACACAAATCATTCACTGAAGCTTCCAACCTTTCTGGGATCCCAAACAGCTTCAGATTGCTACAGCTAAAAATAATGAGACAGCCTGGTGTATGAGAACTGGCCACTCCCATTCAAGCTGCTTTCATTGTTCCAGCTTTTCAAAAACAGAACCTAAAAGCCTCCCACATTTTTACTTTAGGCTCTCACCAGTAGCCAGCTTTGCACCTCAGCCTTTACAAACTCTTTTCAAAAATTCCCAGAACAATATAACCTCCTTAACGTGACAGCATCATCACATGGGATGGCACATTGTGGCTGTACAGGACATTGGTTAGGCCACGTTTGAAATGCTGTGTTCGATTCTGATCTCCCTGCTCGAGGAAAGAAACTGTTAAACGTGAAAGTGTGCAGAAAAGATTAACAAGAACGTTGCCAGGATTGGAAGGTTTGAGTTAGAGGGAAAAGTTCATTAGGCTGGGGCTGTTTTTCCCTGGAGCATGGGAGGCTCAGGGGCGACTTTTTGAAGTTTATAAATTCATGAGGGGTATGGATAGGGTAAATAGTCAAGGTCTTTTTCCGAGAGTGTGGGAGTCTACAAGTGGGGGATAGAGGTTAAGGTGACAGGACCAAAATTTAAAAATGATCTAAGGGCAACTTTTTCATATAGATGGGTGATGCATTTGTGGAACCATCTGCAAGTCGGGGTGATAGAAGCAAGTGCAATTACATCATTAAAAGTCATTTGGACAGATAAAGAGGAAAGGTTTGAAAGCTATGGGATAAATGCTGGCAAAAGGGACTAGGTCAGATTGGAATGTCTGGTTGGCTGTGAGGAATTGGATCAAAGGGTCAGTTTCTGGGTTGTATGACTCTGACTTTACAATGTTCATTTTTGCTGACAGCTTTTAGGTGTTCTGCAAAGCACTTACCCAGTCTCCTCTTTATTTCCCCAATGTAGAGGAGACCACACTGTGAGTAGGGAATATAGTTGACCAGATTGTGTGAAAAACAGGTAAAGAGCTGCTTTTCTGAGAATTTGTGCCTGGAGCGTTAGATAGTGAGGAGGGGGGAGAGGTAGACGGGCAGGTGTTACACCTTCTGCCATTGTATACTGACCCGCAGGTAAATTGGTGGAATATGGCTTTCACTGCAGTTCAGTTTCAATTTAAAACTCTTATTGTTCAACCTAGCTCTTACACACCACTTGCTCCAGATCAGGTTAACACAAATAGCTGCATTTCTGAACACACTGCCTGGGCAATCGTCACCTTTCTTTGCATGGGGAAATTGACAGGAACTGATTCCAGCAGAATTGTTACCTTAGCACTGTTCTTCAGGAGGATTTCAGCAATTGCTTTCCCGATGCCTTGGGCAGCGCCAGTCACCAGCGCAACTTTCCCCTGGAGCTCCATCGTAGCACTGACGGTGGACTTTAGTGTTTTGCACCGAGACTTTATGAAGTACTTGCAGTTAACTTATCACTAATAAACATTTGCAGGATATCCACCTATACAACAGAGAAAGACAGGAAGACTGCCGCCCATCTTCCTGACCTGGTCAGTTTCCTCCCCATTTCGTCTTGTTTTTGCACCAATCTGAAATTCCGTACCCTCTCACTTTTCCCCGCCCTCACATTTCTAGTTCATGGCCAGCATCCACATTATGGATTGGACTAGTTCCTCATCCTTGAAACCAAGCAGCGTTTGATCGAGTAAAGGGCTGTAAAATATGTGAGTTCACTCTGCCTGTACCCCCTACCCAGTACCCAGGCAGCGAGCTATCACAACAAGATCCATCCCCTTCACTTTCACAAACTAAGGAACATGGATTTGGGAGAAGGATTGTGGAGGTTTGATCAGACTTGGTTGGGGTGAACATATTGTTAATTACCATGGCCCTTTCTTCCAGGGGAGCTGTTCTCAGGCAGCGGTGACCCTGGCTGTTGCGATTGCCCTATGCTCAAATGTGCTCCCAAACAAAACCCAGTATGTACTGGGTGCTCACACTTATGTTCACATTCAAATCATTCATTTAAATGATGAAAAATAGTGGACCCAGCTCTGATCTTTGTGGCAAACCACTGGTCACATGCCTCCAGTCTGAAAATCAGCCTTCCATCACCATCCTCATCTTCTACATCCGAGCCAATTGTGTATCAAAATTGTGAGTTCTACCTACATTCCAACTGCTCTAACCTTGCTAACCAGTTCCCCTTGAAGAACCTTGCCAAAGTGTTGTTGAGGGGTGTTTTACTGACGGAAGCCTGTGACAAAGGGTTTTCCACAAGGATTGGTCCTGGGGCCTCTGATATTTGTAATTTATACAAATGATTTGATTGAAGGTGTGTATAGTGTGATTAGTAATTTTGCTGATGACACGAAAATTAATGGAGTTGTTAAAGGACAAAGCAGGATTAGATCATTTGGAAAGTTGGGCAGAGAAATGGCTGATGGAATTTGATCTGGACAAGTGTGAGATGAGGTCAGCTCCCTGGAGGGGCAATACCGATGGATAAGGTGGTAAATAAGGCATACAGCCTTCATTGATTGGAGCTTTGTGTATAAACAATGGCAAGTTATGTTGCAGCTGTGTGAAACTTTCATTCGGCCACATTTGAAGTATCGTGTGCAGTTCTCATTGCCACACTATAGAAAAGATCTGGACACTTTGGAGTGGGAGCAAAAGAAGCTGAACAGGATATTGCCTAGATTGTAGTTTAATAGTTGAAAGGAAGGGTTGGACAAACTTAGATTGTTTTTGCAAGAGCGTGGGAGGCTGAGGGCGACTTGATAGATGTATGTAAAATTTAGAGAGGCATGGATATTCAGTATCTCCTTACCAGGATGTAAATGTCAAATATTTGGGGACATAGATTTAAGAGGAGAAGGGGAATGGTTAAAGGAGATGTGTGAGGCAAATGTTTTATGCAGAAGGTGATCAATGTCTGGAATGCGTTGCTAGGGGATGTTTTAGAAAAATTTAACAATGATTCAGAGTGTATTAGACAGACACTTGGACAGGTAGGGAATGGTGGGATATAAGTCATATATCGGCAGATGAGATTAGTTTAGAATGGCAACATGATGAGCACAGACATGGTTGTCCAAAGGACATGCTCATGTGTTGTACTGTTCGATATATTTTTGATTGTGGACCAAGAAATTGTTTTAAAACTAAGAATTGCTGGAAGATCATTGCATGTTTTGAAATCAATTAACTCGATACATTGTCAGTTCTCTTTGCACAATTGCAGGTTCAACTGAGGTGCAGTTTGCAGATGATCTGCATCTGTTGTGGTTGCAACTGGAGATTCAGCCTCTGTGATGATGCTATAGCTTGAAAAGGTGAATTCTGTCCTTATTTTAGGACTAGACATTGAAACAATGGCACCAAGTGATCTAGATTAGATTAGATTACTTACAGTGTGGAAACAGGCCCTTCGGCCCAACAAGTCCACACCGCCCCACCGAAGCGCAACCCACCCATACCCCTACATTTACCCCTTACCTAACACTACGGGCAATTTAGCATGCCAATTCACCTGACCTGCACATCTTTGGACTGTGGGAGGAAACCGGAGCAAACCCACGCAGACACGGGGAGAACGTGCAAACTCCACACAGTTAGTCACCTGAGGCGGGAAATGAACCTGAATCTCTGGCGCTATGAGGCAGCAGTGCTAACCACTGTGCCACCGTGCCGCCCACAGACTTGTGGCAGGGGTCGGGCTTGAACCCGGATCCCCGGCGGCGACTCTATCACAGCGCCACGAGAATCTGCTCCAAGTCAATTAAGTAAACAGCATGTGATGACTTGGGTTCTTTTCAAAGTTGGACCAATAGAAACAGCATGAATGGGTGGAGTCAGGCTCCCACAGAACAAGGGTTTTTGCTTAGCTTCCAGCAGTTTCTTGGGTCTTGTAGTTGTATGTGAAAGCTGTAATTTTTTCTCTCTGTCACAGCTAAAAGTGGAGTTCGCTCTGATGCCAGAATTGTATATGAGATAATCTATTTTACAGAATTTGCCTTTGCCAAAGGTATGTTTATGGGATGATACTACATTTGCATTTGTTGCTGTTTGGTGGTTGAATAATCTGGTATTCTATTAAGTTTTCCAATAGAGTTAATTTATTTGAATTCCTCGTCCTTTTGTTTGTGTTTTAACTACAGGGTAAGAATAAAGTGTATTTTGCTTAAAGCCAACTAGTGTAACCAATTTAATTTCACCTGGAACACAGCATCTTACGCTTGCTTTTATGTAAGAGAAACGTTAGGGTCTAGGCTACGTTCATGTTATATTTGAAGGGGGTTTGGTCTAGTCCATAACACCTTCAACATATAACTGATTGGTCTGTGAACTAGTATCCATTTCATAAGAACAAAAGTCTTCTGCTGCTAAGAATTATGTGATTCGTTCTCAGCTATGTGAACAGCTTGTGGCTGTGAACAACAGAGGGAGAAGACATCAGACGTTCACCAGATCAGGAGATCTGTGTTCTCTGCCGTAAAAGCCATTTTGCATGGGAATAAAATTGATTTATCTTCCCCTCAGCAATTGAAAGCTGTGACTATTCTGAAACCTGTGTTTCTCCTGTAACGTAAGAAATGGGGCATGGTTATTGGTATTAAAGAATCTAGCGATATTTGAGCAGCTAACTACTGTGAACAATTGGTATTTTCCTTAGCCACGTAAGTGGCTGTGGCAGGGTTAAGCCATCATCTGTTGTGGAGTGCCATGCTTCAAGTGATCTGACGTAAGATGATGTTTGAGATCTTAATACCCTCTGGTCATATGCTAAGATGCTGCAATGGTATCATCAGCATGCTTCTTATGAGAACATAACACAGCTCGATCAGTTCTGATTTATAACCAACAACTTAATATGAAAGCACTAATGAAGCACCATTAATTAAAATGTTAATCATTTTATATTTGAACAGGTTTAAACTTTCCATCATTCTCAGTGACCTGTTGCTGGATACATTAGGTTTCTAAATAGATATCGTATTTTCAGGAAGAATCACAGGTAGGGGTTCATACTCAAGCTTGCCATTTTCCAACACCTTCAGCGATGCTCCATTTCTGGTCTGATCCATGACGAGCTGCAAGAATCCCTCTGCAATGTGTGAGGTCCTGTAAAAGTCAGATGGTAATCATGAGCATTCATCCCGTTGGTTTAAAATATCCCACCATCAGAACACAAATCCATCCAGTGTGTTAAGGCAGCACACCACTAGGACTTCCATCCAATTTGGGAGGATCTAATTAGTAGAGTCAAGAAAGGAGAAGCAGCCAATGTTGTATATTTACATTTCACTGTAAAGGTAACGTAAGAGTTTGTGGGATTATGGGCAATACTTTAACATGCATAAACAATTGGTTGATGATTCAGAAGGAAAAAGTTCATTTTCAAGTTGATAGGCTGTGTTTTGGGGGGGGGCACAATGATCAGTTCTAGGGCCTCAGCTATTTGCAATCTGTGCTAATGGATTTGGCAGAGACAGAGAATTATATTTACATTTGCTACCTATTCAAAGCTAGACAAAAATGTCAGCTGTGAGGAGGTCACAAAGTGATTGTAATAATGCTTAAGCAAAATGAGAATGCTTAAGCAGGTTAAATAATGTTGTGTAATAAAGTTATTAATAAATTATTAATTTATAAGTATGCACTTGTTTACTTTGTTCATTATTGTAGACAAACAGAATATTTTACAAGGCATGAAATTTGTAAAGGTTAATATTCAGAGAAATGGTGTGTACTCATAAAAGGAAACCAATCTTTGATTCTTACACAGTATTAGTTCATTACTTATACAGAAAACTTTTAGTATTGCAATATAATATAGTACTCACAGTGATGTAGTTGATCCTGCTACTCTGTACTTTGAGGATGCATAAACTGGTCAAAAGAAGAAAGGAATCAGACCTGTTCACCGCGAAACAGCAGAGAATTAGCATCAAACACTTCATTAAACAGAAACATGTGAAAATATGGAAACGCATTGGCATAGAAACAGGTCATCTAATTCACGTCAACATTTACCACTTATATGAAGAAATAGTCCTGATTACATTATTAAGTTTAAAATGTAACGGAAAACTAAGCAAGAAACTGTCAGTCATAAATAACCTCTCTGAAAGCAAAAAATGCTGGCAATCACAGTGACAGGCAGCAGGTATGGAGAGAGAGCAAGCTAACATTTCGAGTCTAGATGACTATTTACCAGAGCTGAAGTGAAGTGTGAGCTGTGAAGGGGCAGCATTTATGTTATAGTGTGGGGGTGGGGATGGGGAGTGCTTCAAGGAGAAAGGATGTTGATAGTTCAGATAAAGTGATCAGAATGTGAGTGAGTCTAAGTGCCAGACCGGTTGGACAGTCCCATTGGAGTGGGATGAGGGGAGAAAGGACACGGTGGCAGTGAATGTAACAAGCAAAGCTAAAGAAAGGGAAGGAATGGGAGTAGGTTCTCCATAATTAACCTCTCCTTGGCAATGTTTCTACCAAGAGGGAGGTATGGTGTCTCAGTGATTAGCACTGCTACCTCACAGCACCAGAGACCTGGGTTTGATTCCAGCCTCAGGTGACCCGCTGTGCGGCTTTTGCTCATTCTCCCCTTTTCTCTGTGTGTTTCTGCTGGTGGCTCTAGTTTCCTTCCTCAGTTCAAAGATATACAGGTTAGGTAGATTGGTCAATTGCAATGCAGGGTCACAGGGATAGGGTGAGTTTGCTTGTGATGCTCTTCAGAGGGTCAGTTTGGACTTGGTGGACCAATTGGCCTGTGCTCACACTGTAGGGATTCTATGAAGAGGGTCCACGTGTCAACCAATCTGCACATTCTTCGCATTTGGTATAAATGTAGTTTTTCCTTTCCTTTGTTTTTCCTTGGGACTTGTCCTGATGAGTGTGAAACAAAATGTGTTGTTATTCAGCTATTCTCTGTATTTATGTGCTACAAAAGGACTGTTCGGATAAATGCTAGTCAGTGCACTGGAGTTATCCCGTGATCATCTTTAAAACAGTAACAATGCTAATGTTTATATCCACTGAGGGGGCAGGCAGAGTCTCATTTTAACATCTCAGTTACTGATAGCAGAACAACCTGCCCTTATTGCTAAGCTGAAGTGACAGCGTAAATTGTTAGGATAAAGAGTTAGGCTTGGTTCATATTTTCAGAAAAGAGAAGGCTGTGGAGTAGGTGAAGGGGTTATAACAGAGGAAACTTCAAAAAAAAATGTTTCGACTTGTATTGTAATCTAAAACTCAAGGTCAACTGTGCTGGACAATGAGGATAACAGGAGATAACAGGAACTTTACAATGGGCAGTTATGTAAATGTTTTGTGAACGTAATTGTGCTGAGATATTCAGGTCTGCTAAGAGCTAACATTGCAGGAAATCTGTAACTACTGTTGCTTTCACATATGGACAAAACATTTAGGATTGGTCATGTACACAAATTATACGAATTAAGGCATACACTTGGAACAGATCTCTGAATGAAGCAGTCTAGGAAATCATTGATTTTCAGCAAGACTTCAACGATTACACAAGGCTTAGTTTCCAGCACAAGACCCATCAGAGGCCCAGTACACTTATTCCCTGTCTCTGAGAAACAGCAGTACATATATAGACATAGCTATAATGGAGACACTTAGAGCTCTGTAACATGCAATTAACTTGTTAAGGAAATAAACACATAATGCAAGCTGGCTGGGATGGAACACCTCTCAATGCCTTCACCACAGCTCCTGACCCATCCTTTGAAGTATTGCTGAAAATCAATGATTTCCTCGGCTGCTTCACACATAGATCTATTCCAAGTGTATGCCTTATTTCAAATTATCTGTGTATATAACCAGTCCTGAACGTTTTGTCAATATTTGAAAGCAACAGTAGTAACTGATTTCCTGCAATCTTAGGTCTCAGCAGACCTGAATGTCTCAGCACGTTCACAAATCATTGACATAACAGCCCATTGTAAAACCTCATATCAGTTCCCATTGCCTTCAGCCTTGACCAGCATAGTTGACCTTGAGTTTTGGATTGCAACACAAGTCGAAACTTTTTTTAAAGTATATTTTTGGCAGTACAGACTTGATTGGCTGAAGACCCTCTCCTGTTCTGAGTAATTCTATGGATTGTTAAACAGTCACTAGCAAATCCAGTGAGGAACACAGGAAAAACCAAGAGTGATTAGAATTAGTCATCTTGTGACGGCGAGAGAATGACATTTGAAGGGAAGTTACAGAAGTTGAATAATGTTGTGAGCTGAATCAGCTGACCAGTAGCTTTTGTGGAGGTTAAACATCTTTTCCTTTACTGTATGTTATGTGTAAAATGAGCTTCCCCTGAAAATGTAATTTGCCCACTATGGATGTTTTCCAGAATCCTCAGGCAACACTTAGAATATTCATTGATAAACTATTGTTTAGGGGTTTTGAATTTTGAAAAGGATTTGTTAAATTGAGTAGATATGGAGAAATGTTTCCCTCTGCAGGGGAATAATTTAAAAACAGAGCAAAACCTTTTTGGAATACAGTTAAAAACATTTCTTCGGGCAAATATTATTTGAAATTTTATTTTTTATTCCAAACAACTGTAGCTGATGGTGAACAATTGGATTTTTGAAGAGAAAGATAATTTGTTGCTGGGTGAGGTTGTCTGATGATGAGATGCAAAAGCATTTCAATGAAATTAATGTTGAGATTATCTATGATCTAACTGAGTAATGAAACAGGCTCGACATGCTGACTGGTCTCTTTACAAACATTGAAGCATTCTGTTATTTAATGTAAGTGTGGGATGTTGGCATCACTGAACAGACCATTACATGTTGTCAATGTCCTTGAGAAAGGATAACCGAAGATATTGATAGTGCAGAATTCAGCAGTGTTGTGAGTGGTATTTGCCTCACAGCAGCCTAACTCTGGATGTTGTTCAAGCCTTGCTGTATATGGATTTTGAAGTTTCCTCTATAATAGACCGTAAGGGACTGAATTGTCCACTAATTTTTCTTAGGTGCAATTTTGATGCTCCAAAACATGAAGGAGATCATCATTATCAAAAGTAGATTGTTCAGGAAGGTACCAAGAATTTGTAATAACTTAACCGTAACGATCAGTTAACAGACCATAGTCCTCTCTCACCTTCATGCACATTTTCTGTTCCAATGGCCCAACAGATGCCTTTACAGAACCTGAGCCTGTACTTCAATATTTGTTCCTATTGTGTGAAATATCATAAGAACATAAAAACATCAAGGAGACATGTGCCATCAGCTTAACAGACATGTTCTGCTGTTCAATATAAACAGTGAAAATCTTCTAAGTCAATGGAAATACCACCACCTACAGTTTCACTCTAAGCTACTCACCATCTTGATTTGGAAATATATCGCTGTTCCTTCAGTGTCGCTGAGTCTAAATCCTCAAATTCCTTCTCAAGTGGCTTTGAGGGTTGACGTAAAGATCATTGACTGCGGAGTTTAAGAAGGAGCTCACCAACACCTTCTCAAATGTCCCTAGGCAAGTATGCCCACATCCAATGAACAAGTTAAAACGTTGTCATGGTGTGAGATCAATAAAATTAAGGGAAATTATTGCTTGTCACCATCTGCCATCCTTCTGTCTTATATATCTCTTTCCCCCATTCCCATTCTCCCAAAAATCTCAGATCAAAGATGGAGGTACCAAGGATATAACCTAATTATCCTCAGCCTCAGCAATCTACCACAGGAGTACACACTGTTGCAATCTATTGGATCAAGGATATTATTAGAACCGTTCTTTGCAGAGTCTTACTTTGATTTACATAATAAGGCTTTAAAACATTCATCTCCAAACTCAACCACATCCCAGTTTCAATAAGTGTTAATTAATGTGCTCACATGAAACCTAATTAAAATAAACAATATACAATTGACACATACCAGGTTTATACTGAGGCAGTTCTCCCAGTTTTGCTCATCAAAGATCACTGCATTGTTACATGCTATGTCCAATCTCTGAAGGTTTTCAAGAGTACTGCTGAAACAATATGGAAAAGACAGTGAATGGAGTTGATTAGCGAAGTTTGCAAAGTCTTCGACCAAGCATACCAACACAAAATATGTTCCTCAGAATGACTCATTCAGTTACTGAGTCCAAGAGATATGCAGCAGAGATACAGGCCCTTCAGTCCATCATATCTCTGCTAACCAACAAATACCAAACTATGTTAAATCCCATTTACCTGCACTTGGTCCATAACTTGCTTTGGTCTGGCATGTTAAGTGCTCATTCAGATGCTTCTTAAATATTGCGAGAGAACTTGACTCCATCACCCTCTCAGCCAGTGCATTTCATATTTCCACCACCCTCTGAGTGGAAATTTCATTCCTCAGGTCTTCTGTAAAACAATTTAAACTTTTGGCCTTTGGTCCTAGATATCAAACCTACAGCTCAGCGAGCAAATCTACACCCTGGCCCTAGACACATCTGCCACGGGGAAGAGAATTTCATGATCTGCCCTATTTTTGCCTCCTAAATCAGATCACTATTCTTAGCCTTCCCTGCTACAGGGAAAATACCCCCATTATAATCAATCTCTCCTTATAATGAGATTTTCTATCCCAGTTGTCAGATGTTTCATTATCGAGGATGACCTAGACATGCAAACAATTGATGAATTTTCTCTGATCTTTGCCTTGGGAAATGTGGTTGACCAAAGCATAGATAGAACCTTTTCACCAAACCCTCATGATACTGAATCAGAATTTTTGGAGATACTCATAGGAACCCTTCTATTGGTGGTGCGTGGAGTGAGAAGAATGCTCCCAGGATGCTTCCTGTTTCCCACAATCAACAACCATCAAAATCTTGAAATAAAAGCTACCTATAGATTTGTAAAAATCACCTCCTCTCCTCCATACATACACCTGGAAGATGGAAATGGTGTGCAACGTCAAACCATTGGGGAACATCCTTGTTTCCGAGCAAGAGGCAACAGGCCTTAATCTTTTGACCAGAACTGGACAGACTGTGACAGCCATCATCAGGAGAACTGAGACACTAAACTAGGACGTGTACTCACTCCTGGGGCACTAAACTAGTACCATGTGATCCAAGATCTACACAAGAAGCAGCTACTGAGACCACAAGGGTCTAAACAAGGAACACTTGGACTGAAATCCTCCACCAGGAAAACTGGAACTCTGAAACCGAGGAAGACGGAAAATCAGTATTATTTGGTGCTGTGCACAGACTGAGTATCTCATTTCAGGGTTGATATTTGCTCTGAAGGCATGGTTTCTAAGTGCAAATTGTGTCCTTGTGCTCCTTTCTCAGTACATGGAAGGTGATCCTCAATGCTGTACTGATTTTATGTACTGCAATATGATTAAATATACTTACTAATGCCGACAAAGTAACTCCCATTCACACTCACTCCAGCTGATTGTTACTCCCACTGGTTGCAGTAAAAGTGTCTGTTTAGAAACCAGTCAGTCAGATTGAACCAGTCAGTCAGATTGTGGCATGTTGTTAAAATTAGTGTGTGAATTGGTACCTTTCAGCTGATTTTTCAGATGTAACACCACATGGAAGGAACAAAGCATTTTCAGCTCCATAATCTCTCCAAAGGAAGGTTTTGTGGCTTCCCCTCTGGGTACACTGATATTCAACAGACTCACCTAAAGGAGGTAAAGCATAGTTCAGTCCCAAAGGATCCTAAAGTAGACATACAGATTGGTCAATGCGTCTGAGGGGAGCTTGGGTCTATCAATGGCCCATTTGCACCAAGACGTGGCTTGGCTGGTGGTGAGAAGGGCTCTGCCTGTGAGATCCTTCATGCACGCCTGGACTCTCTGCCGCACCGCATGCTGCCCTCGAAGCAGCTGCGGGGGGGGATGAGACTGTCACACACCTCCTTCTGGAATGTGCCTATGCAGAGGAAGTCTGGAGAGGAATGCAGTGGTGCTTGTTGAGGTTCGTCCTGAGCAGCACTGTGACGCGGGACTCCGTGCTCTATGGCCTGTTCCCCGGGACTCACACCGAGATGAACATCAACTGTGCCTGGAGGATCATCAACTCGGTGAAGGACGCTCTCTGGGCGGTCCGAAACCTGTTGATCTTCCAGCTGAAGGAGTTGACCCCGACTGAGTGTTGCAGACTGGCACATTACAAAGGTCCAAGACTACGTGTTGAGGGACGCGCTGAAGCTTGGGGCAGCTGCCGCCAAGGCGCGGTGGGGAAAGACCACTGTGTAAGATCGGCCTGCCTAAAGAAGAACAGGGGGCCCATGTGGACGTTTTTTGGGCTCTGCTGATACCTCAGCCAAATATATGCATAAGATTGAAAAATGCACAGACCTGTATATGACAAGGATAAATTCGAATCTGTGTTTGTAAATGTGGACATATGTATGGCATGACCAAATGTACAGACCATCAAATCATTTTATGAATAAAGTATATTTTTGAAATAAAAAAAAAATTCAAAGCCTATTTCCAACTCTGACCAAACAAATGAAACTACGCACTGAACTTCTGATATTTACTGAATGCACTTGATGGACGATCCAGTTAATCCGGACCTCGGAGGGCACAGTGCAGAGATTCCCCTTCCTGGGGCATGAGCTCCTGGATTAAAATGAGTAAAGAGTTCAGTTGACGCAAAGCTTCTTTCAAAAGCAACAGTAGATGAAGAAGGTGTGTAGATGTAACATTATTATCTTAGTAAACCAGGAGCACAGCTTAATGCTTCATGCATGTGGGTTCAAATTGCATCAAGGTTATTGGTGGTGTTTGAAAGCTGTGAGAAGGTTTAGACGGGATTTACAGAAGGTTTTTTTGTTCACCCAGAGGATGGTGGGGATCCAGGCTGCACTGCCTGGGAATGTAGTTGAGATGAGAAATCTCACAACCTTGAACAAGTACATGAAAGAGCTTTTAAAGTGATAGAACAAGTTGTGAGACAAGTGCTGGAAAGTGGGATGAATGCAGACTTAGAGTAATTTTTATTAGGGGAGATCTGATGGGCCTAAGGGCCTCTTCTGTACTGTGTGAATCTGTGATTCTGTCATAGGAAAGCAAGTGGTCATAGGAAGGATGGGTGAAATATACAGGTTAAAAGGTAGGAGGGAAGCAAGGTAGATAGGTCAGGAGTTGTTCGGGGTGGGGATCAGAAGCCAAGTCAGGTGATAGTGCTGAGTCTGGTTTGGAAGCATGGGGAATGATTTGGGTGAGGAGTGAAGAAGCTCAATGGAAAAGAATACATTGGAATTTGGGATTGGAACAGGTCATTGGAGTGAGAAAGGTTGGGTAGAGGGTTTATCAGTCAATATGCCAGAGTGTCAGTTGATTGTTGAAGACTACTCAGGTCATGATGTGAGTAGGACTGCCAGGCCTGTAGTTGGTTGTCAAGGGGGATGTTGGTTGGGTGGTCACTGTGAATGATTGGGGTTTAGTTGTATTTTTCTCCTGAAGTTTTAAGACGTTTTGCTGTCAAACATTTCCTGGGTAACTATCCAGTTATGTAATTTGCCAGAAGCAAACTCTCCAGCTTGAAATCAGAGCTTTTTGTGGGTATGTGAGTACTGCTAGCTAGGCCAGCCTGTTCCTATTTGCGCTTGAGAAGGTAGTGGTGAGTGTCTTTCTTGAATCGCTGCCACGCACCTTCTGTGGTTTAACCCACAATGGCATTAGGGAGTGAAGTGCAGGATTTTGAATCAAAGTTAGTGAAGGAATGGCAATATATTTTCAAGTCAAGATTAGAGTGTTTTAGAGGGCAAATTTCAAGTGCGGTGTTCCCATGTATCTGCTGCCCTTATCCTTCTAGATCGCAGTGGTCATAGGTTTGGAAGGATCTTTGATGAACCTCTGCAGTGTATCTTATTTATAGCACACACAGCTGCTTCTGAGCATTGGTGATGGTTAGAGTTGATGCTTGCGGATGTGGTGCCAATCAAGTAGGCTGCTTTGTCCTGGATGGTGTCAAGTTTCTTGACTGTTGTTGGAGTTGCACCCATTTAGGCCAGTTGGGAGTATTCCATCACACTCCTGATTTGTGCCTTGTAGATGGTGGACAGGCTTCGGGGATTCAAGAGGTGAGTTACTCACCACAGTATTCATAACTTCTGATCTGCTCTTGTTGGCACTGTGTTTAAGTAGCAGGTCCAGTTGACTTTCTGGTCAATGTTAATCCCAACGATAGTGGGGGGATTCAGTGATGGTAACACTACAGAAAGTCAAGGAGCAGTTTCTTCTCAGTGACGGTCATAATGTAGCATTTGTGTGGTACAAACATTACTTCCGTCTTAGGCAGAAGTGGGTATTGCAGATGCTGGAGATTAGAGTCAAGATTAGAGTGGTGCTGGAAAAGCACAGCAGGTCAGAAGCAGGAAAATCGACAAGGTGGCAGGAGGGGAAGATGGTTTGTTGGGGGGGCATGGACCTGACCAGGTAGTCGCAGAGGGAACGGTCTTTGCGGAAAGTGGATAGGGGTGGTGAGGAAAACATCCCTGGTGGTAGAGTCCATTTGAAGGTGGCAGAAATGTCGGCGGATGATGCAATTTATGCGGATGTTGGTGGGGTAGATGGTGAGGACCTGGGGGTTCTATCCTTGTTGCGGTTGGAGGGGTTGGGGTTCGAGGGTGGCGGTGCGGGACGTGGATGAGATACATTGGAGGAAATCTTCAACTATGTGCGAGGGGAAATTGTTGTCTTTAAAGAAGGAGGCCATCTAGTGTGTTCTGTGGTGGAACTGGTCCTCCTGGGAGCAGATGCTGTGGAGGCAGAGGAATTGGGATCATAGGATAACATTTTTATAGGAGGCAGGGTGGGAGGAGGTGTAATCCAGATAGGTCTGGGAGTCAGTGGGTTTGTAAAAAATGTCAGTGTTGAGTCAGTCATCATTGATGGAGATGGAAAGGTCCATGAAAGGGACAAAGCGACAGACATACCTGGGGCCCATGTGGGTGCCCATGGCTACCCCTTTCATCTGAAGGAGGTGAGAGGATTGGAAGGAAAAAATTTTTGAGGGCGAGGACCAGTTCAGCCAAACGAATAAGTGTGTTAGTGGAAGGGTACAGGTGGGGACATCGGGAGAGGAAGAAAAGGAAGAGGAAACGGAGGAAATTAGTGGAGGCCCTGGTCATGGTGGATGGAGGTGCAGAGGGACTGGATGTCCATGGTGAAGATGAGGCATTTGGGGCCAGGGAAATGGAAGTCTTGGAGGAGGTGGAGGGCGTGGGTGATGTCCCAAATGTATGTGGGGAGTTCCTGGACTGGGGGTGGGGGTGGGAATAGGACAGTATCAAGGTAGATGGAGATGAATTCGGTGGTGCAGGAGCAGGCTGAGATGATGGGTTGGCCAGGGTAGTCAGGCTTGTGGATCTTGGGTAGGAGGTACAATCGGGCGGTGCAGGGTTCCTGAATTCATTTCTTGCCACTTGTCAATCCAAGCCTGGATATCATCCAGGTCTTATTGCATTTACAGATGGACTGCTTTAATGTCTGAGATGTCTTGAATGGCACTGAACGTTGTGCAATCATGAATGAATGGTTTTAATGTCACATGTATTTTCTGGCAAAAATGACAGTAAAATACAGTAAAAAGCTTTTCCACTATCACAATGATCCTGCACCATTTTTACAGTTTTCAGAATAAGAAAAATAGAAAGCTAGATGTCAAAGAGAATTGATCAGTCCTGAGCCAGCTCATCTTCAAAGAACATCCCCATTTCTGACCTTATCACAGAGGGAAGGCCATTATGAAGCAGCCGAAGATGGTTGGGCTAGAACATCTCCAACATGTTCAATAAGCGTCCTCTTGTGGTGCAGTGATTGTATTTCTTCTCCTGAACCGAGAAACCCAGGTTAAAGTCCCAGCTGCTTTAGAGGTGTGTCATAACATTTGTGAACAGTTAGATTGGGGAAATTGGGAGCAAGATATTAAATCATGTATTCTGTATGATTGTTTGCTGATGTTCAATCTATGCTGTGTTGGTGCTGGTGTTGAACTGGTGTGGATAAAGTCAGAAATCACACAATACCAGATTAGTTCACCTGATGAAGGAGCATCACTCTGAAAGTTTGTGATTTCATATAAACCTTTTGGACTATAACCCAATGTTGAGTGACATCTGATTAAATCTATGAACTAGCATTATTTCTTCTGCCGTTGCTTTTCATACAGTTATTTATTCTTAATATGACAAAGCAATGTTATATAGAGAGGAAGAAAACTATGATAATTGTGTGATCTTGCTGAGTGACAGCGACTAGCAGCAAACCAACTAAGCTTTCAATAAAAAAAGAACCGAGATGAGAACATTCCTCCTGACGTGATCATATGATCACCACTTTGGGAACATTATATCAAAGTTGAATTCTTAATTTTGTTAACAATTATTTTAAATGTGTATATAATTGCTGAATTGAATACATGTGATTCGATGTGATTATCTATTTGGGATTGGGAGAAAGAGAGGACTGCAATGCTGTAGATCAGAGTTGTGAGTGTGGTGCTGGAAAAGTGCAGCAGATCTGGCAGCATCCAAGGAGCAAGACAATTGACATTTCATTCATATGCCCTTCATCAGGAATCAAGCTTGTGGGCCAGGGAGGCTGACAGATAAATGGGAGGAGGGGGGTGGGTGGAGCTGGTGGGAAGGTAGCTGAGAATGCAATAGGGAGATGAAGGTGGGGGGAAGGTGATAGGTCTGAGAGGAGGGTGGAATGGATGGGTTGGAATGTTAATGGAAAGTTCAAGAGGGCAGTGCTGAGTTAGAGGCTTGGGACTGGGACAAGGTAGGCGGAGCGGAATTGAGGAAACTGGTGAAATCCACATTAATCCCATGTAGTTGCAGGGTCCCAAGGCAGAGGTTGAGGCATTCCTCCTCTAGGTATTGGGTGGTTAGGGTTTGGTGATGGAGGAGGCCCAGGATCTGCATGTCCTTGATGGATTCATAGGGGGGAGTTGAAGTGTTCAGTCGTGGGGCGGTGGGGTTGGTGCGTATGCGTGTCCTAGAGATGTTCTCTAAAATGATCCGCAAGTTGGCATTCTGTCTCCCCGTTGTAGAGGAGACTACATCGGGTGCAATGGATACAGTAGATGACATTTGTGGGGGTACAGGTAAATTTCTGTCGGATGTGGAAGGATCCTTTGGGACCTTGGATGGAGGTGAGGGGCCGGTGTGTCTGCAGGTTTTGCAATTCTTGCAGTGACAGGGGAAGGTGCCGGGAGTGGGGTGTGGGCTGGTCGGGACATGGATCTGACAAGGCAGTTGTAGAGGGAATGGTTACTCTGAAACGCAAGTGGGGTGGGAGGGAAATATATCCCTAATGGTGGGGTCTATTTGTAGGTGGCGGATGTGGCATAGGATGATACAATGCATATGGAGATTGGTTGGGTGAAAAGTGAGGACCAGGGGTGTTCTCTCCTTGTTGCATTGGGAGGGGTGGAGTTCAAGGGCACAGGTGCAGGAAGTAAAGGAGATGCACTGGAGGGCATTGTCGACCATGTGGGAGGAGAAATTGCCGCCTTTGAAGAAGGAGGCCATGTGTGATTTTCTATGGTGGATTTGGTCATCCTGGGAATATTTGCGGCAGAGGCAGAAGAATTGGGAATAAGGAATGATGTGTTTACAGGAGGTAGGGTGGGCAGAGATGTAGTCCACATAGCTGTGGGAGTCGGTGGGCTTGTAGAAGTTAGTTGGTCACTGTAGATGGAGATGGAGAGGTCCAGGAAGGGGAGGGAGATGTCTGAGATGAGCTGAATTTGAGGTCTGGGTGAAAAGTGTTAGTGAAGTTGATGAACTGTTCAACCTCCTCGTGGGAGCACGAGGTAGTGCTGATACAGTCATCGATGTAGCGGAGTAAAAGGTCGAGGATGGGACGTCCATACACATCACACCATCCTCCGCCTTTTCTGCCACCTAAAAACAGACCCCACCACTAGGGATATATTTCCTTCCCACCCCTATTAGCGTTTTGGAGAGACCATTCCCTCCACGACCCCCTTGTCAGATCCATGCCCCCCATTGGCCCATACTCCACTCCCAGCACCTTCCCCTGCCACTACAAGAATTGCAAAACCTGCACCCACACCTCCCCCTCTCCTCCATCCTATGCTCCAAGGGTCCTTCTACATCTGACAGTGATTTACTTGTACCTCCACAAATGTCATCTACTAAATCCGTTGCACCCAATGTGGTCTCCTCTCCACCGGGGAGACAGGACACCAACTTGCAGACCATTTTTGAGATCATCTCTGGGACACCTGCAACAACCAACCCCACTGCCCCGTGGCTGAACACTTCAACATCCCCTCCCACTCCACCAAGGACATGCAGGTCCTGGGTCTCCTCCATCGCCAAATCCCAATCACGCGACGCCTGGAGGAAGAATGCCTCATCTTCCGCCTTAAGACCCTGCAACCACGTGGGATTAACAGTATTCTCATATCCCCTCCCCCCATCTTATCCCAGTCCCAAGCTCTCCAACTTGTTATTGCCTTCTTGACCAGTCCATTGTCTTTCCCATCTATCTACTCCACCCTCCTCTCCAACCTATCACTTTCTCCTCCCCCCCCCCCCACTTTCATCTACCTGTTGCATTCTCAGCTACCTTCATCCCAGCTCCACTCCCCTCCCACTTATCTCTCAGCCTCCATGGCCCACAAGCTTCATTCCTGATAAAGTGTTTATGCCCGAAACATCGAGTCTGCTGCTCCTCGGGTGCTGCCTGACTGACTGTGCTTTTCCAGCACCACACTCTCGATTCTATTTGGGGTTGGTTTTCTTTGGAAAATGGGAGATAGAACATAGAACATAGAAAAATACAGCGCAGTACAGGCCCTTTGGCCCTCAATGTTGCGCCGATCCAAGCCCACCTAACCTACACTGGCCCACTATCCTCCATTTGCCTATCCAATGCCTGTTTAAATGCCCATAAAGAGGGAGAGTCCACCACTGCTACTGGCAGGGCATTCCATGAACTCACGACTCGCTGAGTAAAGAATCTACTCCTAACATCTGTCCTATACCTACCACCCCTTAATTTAAAGCTATGCCTCCTCGAATTGGTGACTCCATATGTGGAAAAAGGTTGCATGGTCAACCCTATCTAAACCCCTAACCATCTTGTACACCTCTATCAAGTCACCCTTAAACCTTCTTTTCTCCAATGAAAACAGCCCCAAGTGCCTCAGCCTTTCCTCATACGATTGTCCTACCATACCTGGCAACATCCTGGTAAACCTCCTCTGCACCCGTTCCAGTGCCTCCACATCCTTCCTATAGTATGGCGACCAAAGATGCACACAATACTCCAGATGCGGCCGCACCAGAGTCTTATACAACTGCAACATGACCTCAGGATCTGGAACTCAATTCCTCAACCAATAAAAGCCAGTGCGCCATATGCCTTTTTCACAGCACTATTTACCTGGGTGGCAACTTTCAGAGATCTGTGTACATGGACACCAAGTTCCCTCTGCTCATCCACACTACCAAGTATCCGACCATTAGCCAAGTACCCCATCTTTTTGTTACCCATACCAAAGTGAATCACCTCACACTTACCCACATTGAACTCCATTTGCCACCTTTCTGCCCAGCTCTGAAGCTTATCTATATCCCACTGTAACCTAACACATCCTTCCTCACTGTCAACAACTCCACTGACTTTCGTATCATCTGCAAACTTGGTCACCCAACCTTCTAGCCCCTCCTCCAGGTCATTTATAAAAATGACAAACAGCAATGGTCGCAAAACAGATCCTTGTGGAACACCGCTAGTAACTGCACTCCAAGATGAACCTTTACCATCAACTACGACCCTCGGTCTTCATCCAGCCAGCCAATTCCTAATCTAAACCTCCAACTCACCCTCAATGCCATACTTCTGTATTCTTTGCAGTAGCCTACCATAGGGAACCTTATCAAACGCCTTACTAAAATCCATATACACTACATCTACTGCTTTACCCTCGTCCACCTCCTTAGTCACCTCCTCAAAGAATTCAATAAGGTCTGCCTTTCACAAAACCATGCTGACTATCTTTGATCACATTATTCCTATCTAGATGTTGATAAATCCTATCCCTTACAATTCTCTCTAAGATTTTGCCCACAACAGAAGTGAGGCTCACCGGCCTATAGTTACTAGGGTTATCCTTACTCCCCTTCTTGAACAAGGGAACCACATTTGCTATCCTCCAGTCTTCTGGCGCTATTCCTGTAGACAACAAGGACATAAAAATCAAGGCCAATGGCTGTGCAATCTCCTCCCTTGCTTCCCAGAGAATCCTAGGATAAATGCCATCAGGCCCAGGGAACTTATCTATTTTCACCCTTTCCAGAATTTCCAATACCTCTTCCCTACATACCTCAAAGCCGTCCATTCTAATTAATTGTGACTCAGTATTCACATCGGCAACAATGTCCTGTTCCTGAGTGAATACTAACGAAACGTATTCATTCAGTGTCTCCCCAATCTCTTCAGCCTCCACACGCAACTTCCCACCACTATCCTTGACTAGACCTATTCCTACCCTAGTCATTCTTTTATTCCTGACATACCTATAGAAAGCCTTTGGGTTTTCCCTAATCCTACCAACTAAGGAGTTTTCATGTCCTCTCCTTGCTGCTCTTAGCTCTCTCTTCAGATCCTTCCTGGCTACCTTATAACTCTCAATCGCCCCAATTGAAATTTCACGCCTCATCTTTACAAAGGCCGCCCTCTTCCCTTTAACAAGGGATTCCAATTCCTTATTAAACCACGGCTCCCTCACATGACCCTTTCCTCCCTACTTGACAGGTACATACTTATCAAGGACACTCAATAGTTGCTCCTTGAACAAGCTCCACATATCAATTGCGCCCTTGCCTTGAAGCCTACTTTTCCAAGCCACGCATCCTAAGTCGTGCCTCACCGCATCATAACTTCCCTGCCCCCAGCTATAACTCTTGCCCTGCAGTGCACACTTATCCCTCTCCATCACTAAAGTAAAAGTCACCGAATTGTGGTCACTGTCCCCAAAGTGCTCACCTACCTCCAATTCTAACACCTGGCCTGGTTCGTTACCCAGAACCAAATCCAGTATGGCCTCACCTCTTGTTGGCCTGTCTACATAGATGTTGGGTCATGTCTTGTAGCAGATATCGAATATACCTTTAAAGGACATGCTCGTGATGTCAGCACTGTATTTGCATGTGGCCTTTTGATATAAAGATCTCAGGCTCCATCTTGCAGAGGTCTGTCCTCTTACAGCATAACAAGCTGAGCGAAGCATTAGATCATAATATATCTGACAGACTTTGCTTAGGCCCAGTCATACAAATCATTCACTGAGGCTTCCAACCTTTCTGGGACAACAAACAGCTTCTGACTGCTACAGCTAAAAATAACGAGATGGCCTGGTGTAAGAGAACTGGCCACTCCCATTCAAGCTGCTTCCACTGATCCAACTTTTTGTAAAAAAGAACCTAAAGGCCTCCTAAGTTGTTTACTTAGGCTCTCGCCAGTAGCCAGCCTTTACAACCTCTTTTCAAAAAACCCCGGGATAGAATAACCTCTTTAAAGTGACATGGATGGCACATTGCAGCTGTACAGGACATTGGTGAGACCACATTTGGAATACTGTGTTCAATTCTGGTCTCCCTGCTCAAAGGAAGATGCAATTAAATGTACAAGGTGGTTGTCATGATTGGAAGGCTTGAGTTCGAGGGAGAGGGTGAATAGGTTGGGGTTTTTTTTTCCTGGAGCATGGGAGGCTGAGGGGCAGCATTCCAGAGGTTTATAAAATCATGAGGGGCATGGATAGGGTGAATAGTCAAGTTCTTTTTTTATAGGGTGTGGGAGTCCAAAACTAGAGGATAGAGGTTAAGGTGAGAGAGGCAAGATTTAAGAAAAGGACCTCAGGGGCAACCTTTTCATACACAGGGTGGTACATATATGGAATATAGTTCTCCCTGCAGTTCAGTTCCAATTTCAAATTCTTATTATTCAACCTAGCTGTTATGCACTGCTTGCTTCTGATCAATCATCAGGTTAACACAAACAGCTGCATTTCTGAACACACTGGGCAGGCAATTGCTGCCTTTCTTTGCACGGGGAATTAACAGAAACCGATTCCAGCAGAACCGTGACCTTAGCGCTACTCTTCAGGAGGATTTCAGCAATTGCTTTCCCAATGCCCTGGGCAGTGCCAGTCACCAACACAACTTTCCCCTGGGGCTCCATCGTAGCACTGACGGTGGACTTTGGCATTTTGGCCCCCGGACTTTATGAAGTGTTTGCAGTTAACTTGTCACGAGTAAATATTTGCATGAGTTGCTGATACCCATGTATACACAGAGAAAGACAAAAAGACCACTGTCCATCCTCCTGATCTGATCAGTGTTCTCCCCATTCCTTCTTGTTTTTGCACCAATCTGAAATGCCGTCACCCTCCCACTTTCTCCTGCCCTCATTTCTAATTCATGGCCAGTTTCCAAACTATAGATTGGAATAGTTCCTTACCCTTTAAACCAAGCGGTGTTTTACCGGGGGAAGGGCTGCAATATCTGAGTTCACTCTGCCTATAGCCCTTGCCCAGTACCCAGACAGAGAGCTGACACAACAAGATCCACCCCCTTCACTTTGAAGAACTAAAGAACGTGGATTTGGGAGAAGGATGGTGGGTGGGACTCCTGGAGGCCTTGGTCAGCATGAACAAATTGTCAATTACTGTGGCCCTTTTCTTTGAGGGGAGCTGTCCTCAGGCAGTGCTAACCCTTGCTGTGGTGAGTGCGTGATGCTCAAATGTGCTCCCAAACAAAAGCCAGTATGTATTGGATGCTCATTCCTATGTTCACATCCAAATCAGTTATATAAATGAAGAAACATAGTGGACCCAGCATTGATCTTTGTGGCACACCACTAGTCACAGACCTCCAGCTTGAAAAGTAACCTTCCACTAGCACCCTCTGTCTTCTATGTTTGAGCCAGTCCTGTATCTAAATGGCTAGTTCTCCCAGGATTCCAAGAGATGTAACCTTGCTAACCTGTCTCCCATGAAGAACGTTGTTGAGGTGTTGTTGAGGGTTGTTTTACTGACTGAGGTCTGGGACAGGAAGGTTTCTGCAGGGATTAATGCTGGGACATCTAATATTTGTAATTTATATAAATGGTTTGAATGAAAGTGTAGATTGTCTGATTAGTAAATTTGCAGATGACATGAAAACTAATGACATTGTGGAAAGTTAGCAAAGGACACAGCAGGATATAGATCAGCTGAAAGGTTGTGCAGAAAAATGGCAGACAGAATTTAATTTGGACAAGTGTGAGATGATGTATTATGGGAGGTCTGCTCCCTGAAGGGGGCAACACCGATGGATAAGGTGGTAAAGCGGGCATGCAGCATACTTTCCTTCATTGATCGGGGCTTCGTGTATAAAAATTGGCAAGTCATGTTGCAGCTGTGTGAAACTTTCATTTAGCCACATTTGAAGTGTTGTGTGCAGTTCTCAAAGCCACACTATAGAAAAGATCTGGACTCTTTGGAGTGGCTACAAACGAAGTTGACCAGAATATTGCCTGGAGTGTAGTTTAATAGTTTGAAAGGAAGGGTTGGACAAACTTAGATTGTTTTTACAAGAACGTGGGAGGCTGAGGGCGACTTGATAGACGTCTGAAAAATTTAGAAAGGCATGGATAGGGTGGATAGTGAGCATCTCTTCACCAAGATGGAAATGTCAAATATGAGGGGGCACAGATTTAAGACGAGTAGGGGAATGTTTAAAGGAGGTGTGTGAGGCAAATGTTTTATGCAGAAGGTGATCAATGCCTGGAATGCGCTGCTACCACCACCGATAGAAAAAGGCAGCAATGTTTCAGAGTGATTTAGACAGACACATGGAGAGGTGAGGAGTAGAGGGAAATAAACCATATGCAGGCAGATGGGATTAGTTTACAACAGCAACATGAAGAGCATGGTGGACCAAAGGACCTGCTCCTGTGTTGTACTGTTCAATGTATTTTTGATTGTGGACCAAGAAATTGTTTTAAAACCAAGAATTGCTGAAGGATCATTGCATGTTTTGAAAACAACTAACCTGGCACTCATTGTCAGTTCTCTTTGCACAATTGCTGGTTCAGTTGAAGTGCAGTTTGCAGATGAGCTGCAGTTGTTGTGGCTGCAACTGGAGATTCAGCCTCTGTGGTGGTGCTATGGCTTGAAAAGGTGATTTCTGTCCTTTTTTAAGAATAGTTGTTGAAACAGAGGCACCAAGCGATGTGTTCCAAGCCAATTAAGTAAACAGCTTCTGATGCCTTGGGTTTTTTTTCAAAGTTGGACCAATAGAAGCAGCATGAATGGGTGGAGTCAGGCTCCCACAGAACCAGGGGTTTTTTGTTCAGCTTTCAGCAGTTGCTTGAGTCATGAAGCTCTATGTGGAAGTTATTATTCCTCTCTCTGTCACAGCTAAAAGCTGGAGTTCAGATTGCTGCCAGAATTGTGTATGAGATAATCTATTTTATTGAATTTGCCTTTGCCCAAAAGCATGTTTATTGGATGGTATTGTATTTGGATTAGTTGTTTTTTGCCAGTTAAATAATCTGTTATTCTATTAAGTTTTCCAACTGAGTTAATTTATTCTATTTCTTCTTTCTTTTGTGATTTGGAGATGCCGGTGTTGCACTGGGGTGTACAAAGTTAAAAATCACACAACATCAGGTTACATCTAAAAGGTTTAATTGGGAGCACTAGCTTTCGGAGCACTGCTCCTTCATCAGTGGTTGTGGAGTATAAGATTGTAAGATATAGGTAAGAGCAGTGCTCCGAAAGCTAGTGCTCCCAATTAAACCTGTTGGACTATAACCTGGTGTTGTGTAATTTTTATCTTTATTCTTACCTTGTAGTTAAAATGCACACAAAAGAAAGTGTATTTGGCTGAAAACCAAGAAGTATAACCAACTTAATTTCATCTGGAACACAGCATCTTACACTTGCCTTTTAAGAAGAGAGATATTAGGATCTGGGCTACCTCCAGGTTATGTTTGAAGGGGGTTTGGTCTAGTCCATAATACCTCCAACATGTAACTGATTGGTCTGTGGACTAGTAACCACTTAATGATAACAAATGTCTTCTGCTGCTAACAATTTTGTGAATTATTCTCAGTTATGTGAGCAGCTTGTGGTTGTGAACAACAGAGGAAAAAGACCTCAGACATTCACCAGATCAGGACATCTTTCTGTTCTTTGATGTAAAAGCCACTTTACACAGGAATAAAACTGGTTTATCTTCCATTCAGCAGTTGAAAGCTGTGGCTATTCTGAAACCTGTGTCACTCCTGTATCATATGAAATTGGGCATATTTATCTGTATTAATGAATCCAACTGATATTTATGCAGCGAACTATTGTGAACAATTGTTACTTTCCTCAGCTACATAAGTAGCTGGGGCAGGGTTACACAATCCTCTGTTGTAGAGTGCTATGCTTCAAGTTATTTGTGTAAGGTAGAGTTTGATATTTATATACCCTCAGGTTACATGCTATGATGCTACAATAGTATCATTAGCATGTGTCTTATGAGAGTGCAACATAGCCTGGATCAGTGCTGATTTATCACCAACAGTTTAACATGAAAACACCAAAAGCATCACCAACAATTAAAATGTTAATCATTTTATATTTGAACAGGTTTAAAGTTTCCATTGTTCTCAGTGACCTGTTGCTTGAATTCATTGAGGTCCCGAAATAGATTTTGGATTTTCTGGAAGAATCGTCGGTATGGCTTCATACTCAAGCTTGCCATTTTCCAACACCTTCAGCGATGCCCCATTCCTGGTCTGATCCCTGACAAGCTGCAAGAATCCCTCTGCAATGTGTGTAGGCCTGTAAAAGTCAGATGTTGATCATGAGCATTCATCCAGTTAGTTTGAAATATCCCACCATCAGAATACAATTTCTTCCAGTGTGTTAAGGCAGCACACCACTTGGACAGATCTACCCAATCTGGGAGGTTCTAACTAGCAGGGTCGAGAAAGGAGAACATCATTGATTTCCAGTTAACATTGCAGGGTAATTTGCATATCTACTCTCTCATCATACTGTAGACTAATCAAATCAAACAGCAAATTCTCAGGTTAATGCCGAAGATTCAGAATTCAATCTGTCATTTTGTGGATACCACACCATTCATTTCTGTAAGACATTACTCTACAAATACTCCATGTCGATATTTGAACATGTTTTCATCCTATCAATTCCCACCCCACTTCATGATTATGTTCAAACTCACTTCAGAACTCCAAGATTGGCTATCATCATCTCAAGCTTCTCCTTGTGGTCTGGAGACTTCACTGATTTCAGATCTGTCAGAATCTTAGTGTCGACAAAAACAGGACACAGCGCTTGTAATCGCACCCCATGCTTCTCAAGGCAGGTCAGCTGAAAGCAAAAACATTGTATTGCGTGAGGTTCACCTGAGTGGCAGCACAATTCAAACACACATAACTATGAGGGTCATCAACGTTTTCAATCTGATTAGACTTGTCTCTCAATCCCCATACCCAGGTCTCATTTTGACTTTGGGATGTTAAATATTTGAGCATATCAACCTCCACATAGCCCCACAGCCTTTTAGCCATTAGTTGGTTTGAGGTGTGTCTCCTGCCCCATGTATGATGATCTAACTAACAATGTTGATAAAGGAGAAATAGCCAATGTAGTACATTTGGATTTCACTGAAAAAGTAACATAAGAGTTCATGGCGTTATGGGTAATATATTAACATGCATAAACAATTAGGAAGGTAAAAACTCATTTTCAAGTTGGCAGACTGTCATTTGGAGGACCACAATGATCAGTGCTGGGGCCTCAGCTATTTGTAATCCATGTTAATAAATTTGGCAAAGAGACAGAGTATTATACCTAAGTTTGATAGCCATTCCAAGGTGGACAAAAATGGTAGCTATGAGGAGGTCATAAAGTGGTTGACATCATGCTTAAGCAGGTTAAATAAAATTGTTCAACAAAGTAATGGATGAATTGTCATTTTATAAGTCTGCACTTCTTCACTTTGCTCATTTTTGTAGTCAAGCAGTATATTATAAAAGGCATCAAATTTGTAAAGGTTGATATTCAGAGAGATTTGTGTGTACTTATAAAAGGAAAGCAATGTTCGCATGTAGCTCCAGCATGTATAAGCCCTGATGAAGGGCTTATGGGCCAAACATTGATTCTCCTGCTCTTCGGATGCTGCCTGACTTGCTGTGCTTTTCCAGCACCGCACTCTCTTCCCAGCAAATAATTTGGAAGGCAAACGGCATGTTGATCTTGATTGCAAAGAGATTAGAATACAGAATGAGGAAGTCATTGGTGGAGGCATCACTCACATGCACATTGTGTTTGACTGAAGGACCCTGCGTCCGGAAGTGGGAGCTGGTGTTTCGAAAGCCACTGCACATGCCTGACTTCGAACTTCCCCACAAGCTGGATCTCATCAACACTCACCTCTATCTAGGGATCCATCCTCCTCCACACCCACATGTAGTATTGACAATGCCCACCATTCTATTAATGGAGAGGAAGGCCTGAAGCTGTTCAGAGGAGTGCCTTAATACCAGGACATTGTGTTGGGCCTCCAGGAGAGAAGCAATGCCAGGGTCTTCACAGTTCTCCTAGTGATAGATGAGGTCCCTGTATGACATTCTCCTATCTTTAGAAGAATGAGAGGTGGTCTAATTGATCTTTGCAAAATTCTGACAGGGCTTGTCAGAGTAGACATTGAGTCAGAAGTCGCACGTGACACCAGGCTATAGTTCACCAGGTTTATTTGAAATCAGACAAGCTTTCGGAGTGCAGCTCATTTGTCAGGTGTAGTAGAACAGTGCTCCAAAAGCTTGTGATTTCAAATAAACCTGTTTGACTATAATCTGGTGTTGTGTGACTTCTGACTTTTCCTACCCCAGTTCAACACAGTCTTCATCAAGCATAGATGCAGAGGTTGTTTCACCTGGCTTGGGAATCTAAAACACAGTGAGCACAGTGGTTAATAATTTTGGCCTGAGATGAGGAGAATTGAGGAAATTCTGTCAAAGGTTAGTGAATCTTTGGAGCTCTCCATCCCAGACGATGACACTTCCATTGCTCAACACTCAGGTTAATGCCGAAGATAGATCTTTGGTCCATCAGGATCACTGGGTATAAGGATAAGGCAGGAAAGAGGTATTGAACCGCAAAACCATTTATGAGTGTACTGATTTCAGTACAAAAATGGTCAACTAAACTCCTATTTCATAAGTACCAGCAGTGCCATTTAGGAGCAGCTGTTGGGATTGCAGATGACATGAAGCCATGTTGTTTGAAACAAACTCAGTCCATGGACCAGCAGAGGCCAATCGTGCAGATCCCAGTTGGGTGGTGGAAACAGGTTTGCACGGGCAGCGCAATAATTTTGGTAACCTTCATGTCAATGTATGGCATTACTTACTCAATCCCACTATGTTGTGAGACTGTGGATCCTCAGTTACTGACAACACTCAAGGTCAACATTGACAGAGTTTGGGGCACTAAGGTAATCAAGAGGCAGGGTGAGAAAATTAAATCAAGGTGCTAACTGAGCTCTCATCTTACTGAGGAGCATGGCAAACTTGAGGGACCATGTGGCCTGTTACTTGCTCTACAGCTGGTGCTCGTTCTTAGATTCTGACAAGGTATTAGTGCATTATTTATAGAGAAAACTTTTACTCTTTGCATTTATAGTATAGCACTCACAGACAATGATGCAGTGAATCCTACTACTCCATACTTTGAGGCTGCATAAACTGGTCCAAGGAAGAAAGGAATCAGACCTGATCACCAGGAAACAGGAAAGTATTAGCAACAAACTCTCTATCAAACAGAAACATGTGAATATTTGGAAACGCTTTGGCATGGAAACAGGTAATCTAATTCAAGTCAACATTTACCCCTTACATGAAGAAATAATCCTGATCACATTTGCCAGCATTTATTAAATTTAAAATGTAAAGGAAAGCTAAGCAGGAAACTGTCAGCCATAAATAACTTATCTGAAAACAAAAAATGCTGGAGATCACAGCAACAGGCAGTAGGCATAGCGAGAGAGTAAGCTAACATTTCGAGCCTCGATGACTCTTCAACAGAGCTGATGTGAAGTGTGAACTGAAAGGGGGGCAGCATTTATGTTATAGTGTGGGGGTGGGTGTGGAGCGCTGGGGGTGGGGGTGGGGGAAGGATGTTGATAGTTCAGATAAAGTGAATGGAATGTGAGAATGACAGAACAATGGTGTGTCTAAGTGCCAGACTGGAAAGGACAGACAGTCCCACTGGAGTGAGATGAGGAGAGAAAGACATGGTAACAGAGAATGTAACAGGCAAAGCTAAAGAAATGGAAGGAATGGGAGCAGGTTCCTCATAATTAACCTCTCCTTGGCAATGCTTCTACCAGCAGGTGGCGTGGTGGCTCAGTGGTTAGCACTGCTACCTCACAACGCCAGAGACCTTGGTTTGATTTCAGCCTCAGGCGATTGTCAGTATGGTGTTTGCGCATTCTGTCCTTGACTGTGAGGGTTCCCTCCGGGCAAGCTGATTTCCTTCCACAGTTCAAAGTTATGCACGTTTGGTGGATTGCTGAATTGTCCAAAAATGTGCAGGCTGGGTGGACTAGCCATGGGCAATGCAGGGTTACAGGGTTGGGGTGAGTTTAGTTGAGATGCTTTTCAGAGGGTTGGTGTGGACTCCATGGGCCAAATGGCCTGAGTTCACACTGTATGGAATCTATGAAAAGGGTTCTCTGGTCAACTAATGTGCACATTCCTCACATTTGGTATAGATGTAATTTTTCCCTTACTTTGGTTTTCCTTGAGACTAGTCTTGATGAGTGTTAGACAAAACAGGTTGATTTTCAATGGTACACTGTATCTATGTGCCACAAAAGGATGGTTTGGATAGATGTTGGTGAGGACACTGGACATATTCCATGATCATCTTTTAACCAGTAGCAATGGTAACATTTATATCTCCTGAGGGGCAGACATAGTCTCATTTTAACATCTCAGTGACTTATAGCAAAGCAATATTCCCTTATTGTTAAACTGAAGTGTCAGTGTAAATTGTTGGGATGAAGAGTTAAGCTTGGTTCATATTTTTAGGAAAGACAGGAATCGACAAAGGGGTTACAATAGAAGAGACTTCAAAACTAATGTTTCGACTTGTGTTGCAATCCAAAACTAGAAGTCAACTGTGTTGGATAAGGCTGAAGATAACAGGAATTAATAGGAGGCTTTACAATGGGCTGTTATGTGAATGTAATTATGCTGAGACATTCACTCCTCCTTTCCCTCCAGTCTCTTTACTCATGTGCTGTATTCCCAGATAGGTTCCTTTAATTACACTGACCTGCAATACAAGTATCATAGGAATCATCAGGCAGCAGACCCATTCAGATAATATTAAAATACTGACATGTACAGACAGTTGCAAAATGCAGAGAGAAGCATATGGACAGCAAGCTAAGATTGCAGATATTAACTACTGTCATTTTCAAATAAGGATAAAACACTCAGGTTTGGTTGTGTACACAGATAATTCAAAATAAGGCATACTTTGGCACAGATCTGTTTCTGAAGCAGCCCAGGAAATCCTTGATTTTCAGCAACTCTTTAAAAAATACCTCTGCAAGAGGCACCCGTGGTCAGGAGGTGTGGTGAAGACAGTGAGAGGAATTCCATCCCAGCCAGCGTGTGTTATTTGTTTAAATCTTTCATAAATGAATTGCATTTTTTTTGGAGCTCTATGTGTCTCCATTGTATCTTTGTCTCTGTATACATTTGTTGTCTTCCAGAGACTGGCAATAACTGTAATGGGCCTTTGATGGGTCTTGTGCTGGAAAGTAAGACGAGTGTTGATTAAGTACTTTTCTGGCAGTACAGACCCGATGGGCCAAAGATCCTCTCCTATTCTGTGTGATTCTATGGACTATTAGACAGTCACTAACAAATCCAGTGAGGAATGTAAGAAAAATCAGAAGTGATTAGAATACAATCACCTTGTGATTGTGAGAGAATGGCTTGAGCTGAATGACACTTGAAGGGTAGTTACAGAAGTTGAATGATGTTCAGATGACCGGCAGCTTGTGTGGAGGTAAATATCTTTTCCTTCATTGTATATTATGTATAAAATGAGCTTCCCCTGAAAATGTAATTTATCCACTGTGGATGTTTTCTAGAATCCTCAGGCAACACTTAGAATATACATTGATAAGCTATTGTTACTTTGGTGACTTACCTGCCATGGAGGCGATATTAACAATCACTCCTCCTTTCCCTCCAGTCTCTTTACTCATGTGCTGTATTCCCAGATAGGTTCCTTTAATTACACTGAACTGCAATACAAGCAACATAGGAATCATCAGGGAGCAGGCCATTCAGTTAATGTGAAAATACTAACATGTACAGACAGTTGCAAAATGCAGAGAGATGCATATGGACAGCAAGCTACATTCAAATTTACCCAGCAAGAGTACATTCAAGTATTAGCATATCACAGAAAAATGCAGGTGCCAGTAGAACGATAAACAGTAAAACATTGTGGAAAGATGCAGGATTATTTGTGGAATGGGAAGACTATTAAACAGGATGGACAAACTCGGCGTTGGCGACCTGGTTTCTTGAAAAAAATGATTGATCCATGAATGAGGAGGATATTCGGTGGAATGAGCAAATTGGTTACTGTGATGTGAAGATCGGTCAATAGATGGAATAATAGGTTGGTAAAATGGAACAGATCAATCAGTGACTTGGTTAGTGAGATGGATTTAGGACCAGATACATATCAATGTGATGAGTTTTGAGCTAATCTGTTTATGAATAAATATAATGACCAAAGTGTACTGGGTTTCCAGCGCCATACTATTTGACTCTGATTTCCCGCATCTGTAATCCTCACTTTCTCTGAGTTGATTATATTAAATGGGGTGTGGTAGTAGCCAACTAGTATCCACAGGAAATTGATTAGCAGGATGCTGACAGAGAGCAGGGATAAGGAACACATGCTCTGGTGGGCAATATGTGACTGGTGATGGTGTTTATCAGCAATTGGTCTCAAGCTTCAACTATTCATTGCACTTTGCAATGAGTTGGGTTTTTATTCGTTCCTGGATGGAACGGTCATCGCCCAGATCAACTCTGATTGCCTGTTCTCATTTTCCTTGAGAAAATGATTGAAGTAAGATTTTCATTAATATTTATTCATTCATGGAAAATGGGCATCGCTGGCTGGGCAAGTATTTATTGCCCATTCCTAATTGTTCAGAATGCAGTTAATCACCTAACAATGTGGATCTTGAATCACACATCAGCCAGAACATGGAAGGGCAGGAGATTTTCTTCCCTAAAGGACGTTAGTGATCCAGATGGAATTTTCCAACAATCAGCAATAGTTCATGGTAACAATAACCCCAGTTTCTAATTCCAGATTTTGTTTTGATTAATTTAAATGTCACCATGTGCCATCTTAGGATTTGAACCCATTTCTGCAGAACATTTGGGCCTAGTGGCTACTATTATAGTGACATCATAATTAGCTCACAAAAGCAGTGAGCATATCTATGTGAGGCTGGTGCTTGAACAGCCTGTGGCTCATCTCTCTGAATTTTGGAACACATCTTGAGTTGATAGCCCTGAGGAGGACTTTGCTGTATTGAGTTTGCTGATTTTGTCATTTCTGATGCTTAGGATGATGTCAGATGATCCTTCACCTTTCTTTCTTATTCATCTTTCCTGTGGTATTTTTGTGCAGCTATATCCTGTGCTAGACCATTTTAGAGTCAACCACAATGCGGTGGGTGTAGCATCATACACAGACAGACTGGGTAAGATCATCAGATTTCATATCAGATTTCCTACCCTGAAGAATGCAAGAGAAGTAGACAGGTTTTTATGACTATCTAGGAGTTTTATGATCTCCATTCGGTGACCTGCCTTTTGCCAAGTTATTGTGGCAGATTTATATGACTGGCATTAAGGCATTAAGCGTGGGCCATTGGATTACTAGTCTAGTAACATTCCCACAATGCTACCCTTTGCCTGAATGTTTTGAATTTTGAAAAGGATTTGGTTAGATTAGGTAGATATGGAAAATGTCTTCCCACTGGAGGGGAATAATTTAAAATGAGAGCAAAACCTTTGTGGAACAGAAATAGAAGCATTTCTCCATGCAAATATTAATTGAAATTTTATTCTTTCTTCCAAACAACTATTGCTGAGGGGAACAATTGGATCTTTGAAGAGAAAGATAATTTGTTGCTGGGGAAGGTTGTCTGATGATAAGATGCAAAAGCAATCAAATGGAAATAATGTAGAGATTATCTATGATCTAACTGAGTAGGTTCAACATGCTGACTTGTCTCTTTAGAAACATAGAAACATTCCATTTTTTAATTTGTCTGTGGGATGTGGGCATTGCTGAACAGACCATTACTTATTGCCCATTCCTAACTGTCCTTGAGAAACGATAACCCAGGATATTGATAGTGCAGAATTCAGTGATGGCAATGCCATTGAAGATCAGAATGTGAGGGTAAGATTCTTTCATGTTTGAGATGATCACTATCTTGCACTTGCATGTTGTGAATGTTACTTGCCACATGTCAGCCCAAGCCTGGATGTTGTTCGAGCCATGCTGTATTTGGATATTGAATTTTTTTCTGTAATGGACTGAAAGGGACTGAATTGACCACTAACTTTCTTTTATATACAGTTTTGATGCTGCAGCACATGAAGGAGATCATAATTATCAAAAATAGATTATTCAGGAATGTACCAGGAATTTGTAGTAACTGAACCATAACTATCCGTTAACAGACCACAGTCCTCTCCCATCTTTATGGGCACTTCCTGATTCACTGGCAGAACAGGTGACTTCACAGAACCCAAGCCTACACTTCGGAATTTGTTCATGTTGTGGGAAATGTCACAAGAACATAAAAACCACAAGCAGACATATGCCAGCAGCTGAACAAATGTCTTCTGCTGTTCTATAAGAACAGTTAAAATCTTCCAAATCAATGGAAATGCCACTACCTGCAAAGTCTGCTCCAAACCACTGACTGTCCTGACTTGGAAATATATCACTGTTCCTTCAGTGTCACTGGGTCTAAATCCTGGAATTCCTGCTCTATTGGCATTGTGGATGGACCTGTAGATCATCAACTATGCAGTGTGAGAGGAAGCCCTCCACCACCTTCTCAAATGTCCACAGGCATCTGCACCCACAACTCATGAGTAAGTTAAAAAATTGTCATAGTGTGAAGTCAATAAAATCAAGGACATTATTGCTGGTTACCAGCTCCCATCCTTCTGTATTACATAACTCTCTCCCCCATCTGATTCTTCTGACAATCTCAGACCACAACACATCCATGATAAAGGTTACTTTATCTGAGGAACAGAAAGCTTCTGAACATTCTGGGTGGGGACTACCATGTCTATTATTGGTTAGTGGTACTTAGAAATATAGGATTTCACAAGAGTGTCACCATCATTGGCAAGAGCAAGTGGAGTGCCACCTTCATTGTCTGACTCTGCCAGATTCTAAAAGTCATAAATGTCAGATAGAGATGCCTCTTGTAGTGAGGGACCGAGGATATAACCTAATTCTCCTCAGCCTCAGCAACCTATCAGAGAAGTACATACTGTTGCAATCTATTGGGTCAAGAATATTAGTAGAATCATTCTTTGCTGACTTTTACATTGATTTACAGAAAGAAGCCTTCAAAGCATTCATCTCCAAACTCAACCACATCCCAGTTTCATTAAGTGTTAAAAAATAAGCTCATACGAAACCCAGTTAAAATAAACAATATACAATTGATACATACCAGATTTATGCTGAGGCAGTTCTCCCAGTTTTTCTCATCAAAGATCCCTGCATTGTTGCATACTATGTCCAATCTCTGAAATTTTTCAACAGTTTTGCTGAAACAATCTGGAAAAGACAGTGAATTAAGTTGATTATCAAGGTTTGCAATGTCTACGATTAAGCATGCCAACACTAAATACATTCCTCAAAATGGCGCATTCAGTTACTGAGTCATAGAGAGATGCAGCAGAGAAACAGGCCTTTCAGTCATACGTACGCTGACCAGCAAATGCCAAATGATGCTAATCCCATTGACCTGCACTTGGTCCATAACTTGCTTTGCTCTGGCATTTCAAGTGCTCGTTCAGCTGCTTCTTAAATATTTCAAATGCACCTGACTCCATCATCCTCTCAGCCAGTGCATTCCATATTTCCACCATTCTCTGAGAGGAAATTTAATTCCTCAGGTCTTCTGGAAAACATTTACTCCTCACTTTAAACTTTAGGCCTTTGATCTTAGATGCATCTGTGATGGGGAAGAGAATTTCACTATCTCCCCTATTTTCACCTCCACAGGTTTGTATACCTAATTCAGATCACCCCTTAACCTTCTCTGCTGCAGGGAAAATAATCCCATCCTATCCAATCTCTCCTTATAATAAGACTTTCCATCTCAGTTATCAAATATTTTATTATCAAGGATGACCTTTATATGCAAACAATCATGTACTCTACAACCACCTGATGAAGGAGTAGTGCTCCGAAAGCTAGTGCTTCCAATTAAACCTGTTGAACTATAATCTGGTGTTGCGTGGTTGTTAACTTTGTACACCCCAGTCCAACACCGGCATCTCCAAATCCTGAAAGGAAAGCAAGCTGTAGATTTGCAAAAATCACCTCGCCTCTTCAATCCATACACCCAGAAGATGGTAATGGTGTGTAACATCAAACCATCCTTGTTTCCTAGGAAGAGGCAACAGGCCTTAATTCTTTGACCAGAACTGGACAGACTCTGAGAACCATTGTCAGGAGAACTGAGACACTAAAGTAGAACATGTACTCACACCTGGGGCACTAAACCAGGGCCATGTGAGCCAAGACCTACACAAAAAGCATGTACTGAGACCACAGGGATCTAAACAAGGAAAACTTGGACTGAGATCCTCGACCAGGAATACTGAGACCCTGAAACTGAGGAAGATGGAAAAGCTGATCAGTATCAATTGGTGCCTGAGCACAGACTGAGTACTGAATTCTGGAATCTGTGCTCCCAATGAAGCATCCCATTTCTGGCTGGATATTTACACGCTGCTTTGAGGGCACAGTTTTTAAGTGTAAATGCATCCTTGTACTCTCCTTTTTAGCACATGGAAGTTGATCCTCAATGCTGTACTGATTATATTTAATCATATTGCAGTGTATAAACTTACTAATGCCAACAATGTAACTCCCATTCACACTCACTCCAGCTGATTGTTACTCCCATTGGTTGCAGCAAAGTGTCTGTTTAGAAACCAGTCAGTCAGATTAAACAAGTCAGTGGCATGTCGTTAAAATTAGTGTTTGAATTGGTACCTTTCAGCTGATTCTCAGATGTTACATCACATGGAAGGAATAAAATATTCTCAGCTCCATAGGTCTGTCCAAAGGCAGCTTTGGTAGCTTCCCCTCTGGATGCATTGATATCCAACAGACTCACCTAAAGGAAGAAAACATGGTTGAGTCCTAAAGTAAACATGTGGGTTGGTCAATGTGTCTGAGGAGAGCTTGGGTCAGTCAATGGCCCATTTCAAATCCTCTTTCCAACTCTGACCAGGGAATTAAAAACTACACACTCAATGTATTCTGATATTTTCTGAATGCACTTCAGATGGACAATTCGTCAGCACTGATTTGTTGCTGCGTTCCTCGGAGGACATAGTGCAGAGATTCCCCCTTTCTGGGGCATGAGCTGCTGGATTAAAATGAGTAAAGAGTTCAGTTGATCCAAAGCCTCTCTCAAAAGCAACGGTGGATGACGAAGGTGTGTAGGTGTAACATAATTGTGTTATTAACCCAGGGGGCCAACTTAATGCTCAAGGGATGTGGGTTCAAATGACACCAAGAGAGCTGGTGGTGTTTTAAAGCTGAGAGAGGACCTGTTGGAGGTGTCATAGGTTATGCAGTGCATGGACCAGATGGATGTCAAGCACCTGTTCTTGACAATTGAATTGTCAATAATAAGGGGGCATTCTTTTAAAATGAATCACAGAAGGTTTAGAGGGGATTTGCAGAAGGTTTTTTTATGCTGAGGATGGTAGGGATCCAGGCTGAATTGATTGAGAGGGTAGTTGAAATGAGAAACCTCACAACCTTTAAAAACATGTAAATGAGCTCTTGAAGTAGTATAACATTCAAGGCTATAGGTTAAGTGCTGGAAAGTGGCATGAGCGTTGATTTAGTGTAGTATTTATCAGGGAGACCTGATGTGTCTAAGGGCCTCTTCTGTGTTGGGTCATAGGAAATGAAAGTGGGTAATGCACAAGTGGTCATGGGGAAAGGTGGGTGAAATATACAGGTTAAGAGGTAGGATGGCAGCAATGTAGATAGGTCAGGAGTTGTTAGGGATGGGCATAAGAAGCCAAGTCAGGTGATAGTGCTGAGTCAGGTTTGGGAGCATGGGGGAGGACTTGGGTGATGATACTGAATGGGAGGGAATGAGTTGGAAATTGGGGTTGGGACAGGTCATTGGAGCAAGTCTGGTAGGGTAGAGGGCTTGTCAGCTAATGTGCCAGAGGGTTAGTTGACTAATGGGGGCTAATCAGGTCATGTTGGGAGTGGAGGTGACAGGCCGGTAGGTGGACATCAAGAGGAAGCTTGGTTGGGTGGTCAATGTGAATGATTAGGGTTCAGCTGTGTTGTTCTCCTTGAATTTTAAGGCTTTGCTGTTTAACATTTCCAGGGTAATAATCTAAACATGCAATGTGACACAACCAAACTATGCAGCAGGAAATCAGAGCCTTTTGGGGGGGGGGGGATGTAGGTATTGCTAACTAGGCCAGCATTTATTGCCTGGTCCTATTTGCCCTTGAAAAGTTGGTGGTGAGCAGCTTTATTGAACCGCTACCATGCACCTTCTGTGGTTTAACCCACAATGTCATTAGGGAAGGAACTGCAGGGTTTTGATTCAAAGATAGTGAAGGAAGGATGATATATTTCCAAGATACCACAGAAAGTCAAGTGAAGGCAGTTAGATTGTTTCTTGTCAGTGATCGTCTTTATTCATTCATGAGAAGAGGTTATCAATGGCCAAGCCAGCATTTATTGCCCATCCCTAATTGCCCAGAGAGAGAAAGAAATCCACCCTGCTGACTGATAAAGCATTTAACCTGCGTAGTTAGTGTCTTTGCTGTTTGAATTCATGTATTTGTTAGACATCGGAGTGCGTCTGGAAAAATTAACAAACAGTGAAATCCACAACTAATCTTGGAGGAACCTGTTTGGGAGAGGTCACAGCACAGAGACAGATAAGTAAATATTTTTGCACGTGGCCTTACAGTAAGTCTGCAGTAATGAATAGAGTGGGTTCTTTTTTGATTATATGTTTTATTGAGTTATGTCTCTTGATTAAACTTAAAAACATAAACCATAGAATGTTCTCAAGGGAGAGAGGGACCAGCAGGAGATCATTGTACACATTGGAACCAATGACATAAGAAGGGAAAAGGATGATATTCTGAAGGGAGAATATAGAGAGTTAGGCAGGTATTTAAAAAGGAGGTCCTCGAGAGTGGTAATATCTGGATTACTCTCGGTGCTGTGAGCTAGTGAGGGTAGGAATAGGAGGATAGAGCAGATGAATGCATAGCTGAGAAACTGGTGTATGGGAGAAGGATTCTCATTTTTTGATTACTTGAATCTCTTCTGGGGTAGAAGTGACTTGTACAAGAAAGATGGATTGCAACTGAATTGGAAAGGGACTAATATACTGGCAGAGAGATTTAAACTAGTAAGGTGGATGGGTGGGACCCAGGGAGATAGTGAGGAAAGAGATCAATCTGAGACTGGTACAATTGAGAAAAGAAGCAAGTCCAGCAGTAAGAGTAGGCAGGGACAAAGCAGAGAACAAGGTAGGACTGATAAATTAAATTGAATTTATTTCAATGCAAGGGGCCTAACGGGGAAGGTAAATGAACTCAGGGCATGGTTAGGAACATGAAACTGGAATATCATAGCAATTACAGAATTGTGGCTCAGAGATGGTCAGGACTGGCAGCGTAGTGTTCCAGGATACAAATGCTACAAGAAAGACAGAAAGGGAGGCAAGAGAGGAGGGGGAGTGGCATTTTTAATAAGGGATAGCATTACAGCTGTGCTGAGGCAGGACATTCCCAGAAACACATTCAAGGAAGTTATTTGGGTTGAACCGAAATATAAGAAAGGGATGATTACCTTACTGGGATTATATTATAAACCCCCTAATAGTCAGAGACAAATTGAGAAACAAATTTGTAAGGAGATCTCAGTTATCTGTAACAATAATAGGGTGGTTATGGAAAAGGATTTTAATCTTCCAAACATAGATTGGGACTGTCATAGTGTTAAGGGTTTGGATAGAGAGGAATTTGTTAAGTGTGTACAAAAAAAATTTTGATGCAGTATGTGGACGTACCTACTAGAAGAGGTGCAAAACTTGACCTACACCTGGGAAATAAGGCAGGGCAGGTGACTGAGGTGTCAGTGGGGGAGCACTTTGGGGCCAGCGACCATAATTCTATTTGTTTTTAAAAAGTGATGGAAAAGGATAGACTAGATTTAAAAGTTGAAGTTCTAAACTGGAAGAAGGTTAATTTTGATGGTATTAGGCAAGAACTTTCAAAAGCTGATTGGATGCAGATGTTCGCAGGTAAAGGGATGAGATAACAAGAAATGAGATAACAAGAGTCGAGAGACAGTATATTCCTGTCAGGGTAAAAGGAAAGGCTGATAGATGTAGGGAATGCTGGATGACTGAAGAAATTGAAAGTTTGCTTAAGAAAAAGAAGGAAGCATGTGTCAGGATAGATCGAATGAATCCTTAGAAGTGTATAAATGCAGTAGGAGTATACTTAAGAGGGAAAACAGGTGGGCAAAAGGGGACATGAGACTGCTTTGGCAAATAGAGTTAAGGAGAATCCAAAGGGTTTTTACTAATACATTAAGGACAAAAGAGTAATTAAGGAGACAATAGGGCCCCTCAAAGTTCAGCAGGGCGGCCTTTGTGTTGAGCCGCAGGAGATGGAGGAGATACTAAACGAGTATTTTGCATCAGTATTTACTGTGGAAAAGGACTTGGAATATATAGAATGTAGGGAAATAGATGGTGACATGTTGAAAAATGTCCATATTACAGAGGAGGAAGTGCTGAATGTCTTGAAACACAAAAAATCCCAAGGACCTGATCAGATGTATCCTAGAATTCTGTGGGATGTGAGGGAAGTGATTGCTGGGCCTCTTACTGAGATATTTTATCATCGATAGTCACAGGTGAGGTGCCAGAAGACTGGAGGTTGCCTAACGTGGTGCCACTATTTAAGAAAGGTAGTAAGGGCAAGCCAGGGAACTAGAGACTGGTGAGCTATAGGGAGAGATTGAATAGGCTGGGGCTGGAGTGTCGGAGGCTGAGGGGTGACCTTATAGAGGCTTATAAAATCATGAGGGGCATGGATAGGATAAATAGTCAAAGTCTCTTCCCTGGGGTGGGTGCATCAAGAACTAGAGGGCATAGTTTAGAGTGAGAGAGAAAGGATATAAAAGAGACCTAAGGGGCAACTTTTTCACACAGAAGGTGGTACATGTATGGATTGAGCTGCCAGAAGAAGTGGTGGAAGCTGGTACAATTGCAACATTTTAAAGGCATTTGGATGGGTATATGAATAGGAAGGGTTTGGAGGGATATGGGGTGGGTGCTGGATGGTGGGACTTGATTGGGTTGGGATGTCTGGTCAGCATGGATGAGTTGGACTGAAGGGTCTGTTTCCATGCTGTACATCTCCATGACTTTCCTGGGTCTGGAGTCACATGCAGGACAGACAATGGAAGAATGGCAGTTTCCTTCCCGAAAGGACATTATTGACCCAGATGGGTTTTACTGACTATTGATATTGGATTTCTGGTCATTATGAGATTCTTAATTCCAGATATTTGTTGAATTCAAGCTCTACCAATTGCTGTGGCGAGATTTGAACCTGGGTCCCCAGAATATTATCGGGATCTCTGCATTAACAGTCCAGCGATATTATCACTCATCCATTGCCTCCCCGGTAAATGGTCAGAATCTACCATTTGTGTGGCACCAACATTACTTGCCACTTGTTAATCCAAGCCTGGATCTCATCCAGCTTTGTTTGCCTTTGAACATGGACTGCATTACTATCTGAGGAGTCACGAATGACGCTGAACATTGTGCAATCATGAATGAATGGTTTTAATGTCACGTGTATTTTACAGTAAGAAAGACAGTAACATATAGTGAAATGATTTTCTGCTGATACCATGATCCTGCGCTATGTATTACAGTGTTAATAAGAAAAATAGAAAGCTATTTTATGATGGAAAAAGAGACACAATCAGTCCTGTGTCAGCTCATCTTGAGAGAAAATCCCCATTTCTGACCTAATGACAGAGGGAAGGTCATCATGAAGCAGCTGAAGATGTTTGGTCGAGGACATCTCCAACATATTCAATCAGGGTCCTCTCGTGGGGCACTCATTGTACTTCCAGCCCTGAACCAAGGAACCTGGGCTCAAATTGCACGTACTTTTGAGGTGTGTAATAATATCTGTGAACATTTTGATTGGAAAAAATCTGTGCAAGATATTCAGTCATGTATTCTGTATGATTGTTTGCTGACATTAAATCTATGATGTGTTGGTGTTGGTGTTGAACTGGTGTGGATAAAGTCAGAAGCCACACAATACCAGGTTAGTTCATCTGATGAAGGAACACTGCTCTGAAAGTTTGTGATTTCAAATAAACATTTTGGACTATAACCTGGTGTTGTGTGACATCTGATTAAATCTATGAGCTGGTATTATTTCTCTTGACATTGCAGTTATTTATTCTTTATACGAGAAAGCAATTTTATATGGAGAGGAAGAAAACAATGCTGATTGTGTGATGATGCTGAGTGACAGCAGCGATCAACAAACAATCAAGTTATCAATAAAAAGGAACCAAGAGAAGAACATACCTCTCATGGGAGCATTTGATCACCAGTTTGGGACAAGTTGTCAAAGCTTCAAGACGTTATATCAAAGTTGAATAATTAATTTTGTTTACAGTTATGTTAAATGTGTGTATAATTACTGAATTGACAACACGTGCCTCTGTACAATTATCTGTTTGGGATTGTTTTTTTTTTGAAAATGGGAGGTGTTGTATCATGTCTTGCAGATGATGTATCATAAAGGAATATATCTTTAAAGAATATGCATATGATGTCAGCACTGTAACTGCATGTGGCCTGTACTTATAAAGTTTTCAGGCTCCGTCTTGCAGAGCTCTGTCCTCTTACAGCATAACAGCTGAGAGAAGCATGAGATCAGAGTACATCTGATGAACATGGCTTAGACCCAGGCACGCAAATCATTTACTGAAGCTTCCAACTTTTCTGGGACAACAAACAGCTTCTGACTATTGCAGCTAAAATTAACTAGAAAGCCTGGTGAATGAGAACTGGCTACTCCCATTCAAACTGTTTCCATTGTTCCAACATTTCAAAAAAAACTAAAGTCCTCCTAAGTTGTTCACTTGGGCTCTCGCCAGTACCTAGTTATGCACCTTAACCTTTATAACCTCTTCAGAAAAATACCCCAGGACAAGATAGCCTTATTAAAGTGATAAGCGTTGTTACATGGGATGGCACATTGCAGCTGTACATTAGTTAGGCCACGTTTGGAATGCTGTGTTCAGTTCTTGTCTCCCTGCTCAAGGAAAGAAGCTGTTAAACTTGAAAGGAAGCAGAAAAGATTGATAAGTATGTTGCCAGGACTGGGAGGTTTGAGTAGGATGGAGAGGCTGAATGGGCTTGTGCTTTTTTCCCTGGACCTTGGGAGGCTGAGGGGTGACCTTTTAGAGGTTGATAAAATCATAAGGGGTGTGGATAGGATGAATATTTAAGATCATTTTCTGAGGGTGGGGTAGTCCAAAACTAGAGGAGAAATGTTTAAGGTGAGGGGGAAAGATTTATCAATGACCTAAGGGGCAACCTTTTCATATAGAGGGTGGTGTTTGTATGGAATGAGCTGCCAGAGAAGGTGATGAAAGAGGTACAATTACATCATTTTAAAGACATTTGGACAGGTCCATGAAACAGGAAGGTTTAGAACAATATGGTGTAAATACTGGCAAGTGGGCTGAGGTCAGATTGGAATGTCTGGTTGGCAGGGAGGGATTCGACTGAAGAGTCAGTTTCTATGCTGTATAAGTCTGTGACTTTACAATGGTAATTTTTGCTGACAGAATGTAGGTGTTCTCCAAAGCTGTTACCCAGTCTGCACTTTGTTTCCGCGTTGTATAGGAGGCCACATTGTGAGCAGTGAATACAGTAGACTAAATGGAGTAAAGTGCAGGTAAAGTGCCGCAGCACCTGGAACTTGCGTTGGATAGTGAGGAAGGGGTAGGTAGATGGGCAGGTGTTACGTCTTCTGCCATTGCAGGTAATTCCTGTAAATTGCTGGAATATTGTTTTCCCTGCAGTTCAGTTCCAAATTAAAATCTTATTATTCAATCGAAATTTTGCGCGCCACTTGTTCCAGATCAATTGTCAGGTTAACACAAACGGCTGCATTTCTGAACACACTGCGCGGGCAATCGTCATCTTTCTTTATATGGGGAAATTAACAGAAACCGATTCAAACAGAATTGTTACCTTAGCGCCGTTCTTCAGGAGGATTTCAGCAATTGCTTTCCCAATGCCTTGGGCAGCACCAGTCACCAGCGCAACTTTCCCCTGGAGCTCCATTGTAGCACTGACGGTGGATTTTAGCGATTTGCCCCTGGAATTTATTAAATATTTGCAATTAACTTGTCATAAATAAATATTTGAATGAGCTGTTGACATTTACCTACACAAAGAAAGAGGATAAAGTCCAAATTCTAATCAGTTTTCTCCCCATTCCTTTGTGGTTTTGCACCAATCTGAAAATCCATCACCCTCCCACTTTCTCACGCTCTCACATTTCTAGTTCATGTCCAGCATCCACATTATGGATTGGAATCGATCCTCAGCCTTTAAACCAAGCAGCGTTGGATTAGAGAAAGGGCTGTCATATCTGAGTTCACTCTGCCTTTAGTCCCTGCACAGTACCCAGGCAGTGAGCTGTCATAACAAGACCCATCCCCTTCAATTTGAAGAACTAAGAAACATGGATTTGGGAGAAGGATGGTGGGGATGTAGGATGGCTTGTTCAGCGTGAACATATTGTCAATTACCATGGCCCATTTCTTCAAGGGGAGGTCACCCTTGCTGTGGTGATTGCCTTGTGCACAAATACACTGCCAAAAGATAACCAGTATGCACTGGGTACTCACTCCTATGTTCACTTCCAAGATCTTTCATATAAATAAGAAAAGGAGTGGACCCAACACTGATCCTTGTGACACACCGCTGGTCATAGGCCTCCAGTCTGAAAAGCAACACTCCTATGTTTTCTACCTTCTAGCCACTTCTGTATCAAAATAGCTAGTTCTACCCGTATTCCATGAGATTGATCCTTGCTGACCAGTTTCCCATGAGGAACCTTGTCAAGGTGTTGTTGAGAGTTGTTTTACTGACTGAGGTCCGTGACAAAGGGTTTCCGCTGGGATTGGTGCTGGGACCACTGTTATTTGTCATTTATATAAATGATTTGATTGAAATTGTGGTGTGTCTGATCAGTAATTTTGCTGATGACACGAAAATTAATAGAGTCGTGGAAGGTTATCAAAAGACACAGCAGAATATAGATCAATTGGAAAGTTGGGCAGAGAAATGGAACTGTGAGATGACGTATTATGGGAGGTCAGCTCTGCAATGGTGGAGCTGTGGATAAGGTGATAAAGAAGGCATGCAGCATACTTGCCTTCATTGATTGGGACTTGGTTTATAAAAATTGGCAAATCATGTTGCAGCTATGTGAAACTTTCGCTCAACCACATTTAAAGTATTGTGTGCACTTCTGGTGGCCACACTATCGAAAAGATCGGGACACTTTGGAGTGGGTGCAAAAGAAGCTGACCAGAATATTACCTGGATTGTAGTTTATGAGTTCAAAGGAAGGGTTAGACAAATCTAACTTGTTTTTGCAAGAGTGTGGGAGGCTGAAGGTGAATTGAAAGATGTATGTAAAGTGTGTGTTCTATTGTAAGATGTATTTTTGATTGTGGACAAAGAAATTGTTTTAAAACCAAGAGTTGCTAAAGGATCATTGCTTGTTTTGAAAGCAAGTAACCTGGCACTCATTGTCAGTTCTGTTTGCACAATTGCTGGTTCAGTTGAAGTGCAGTTTTGCAGATGAGCTGCAGCTGTTGTGGCTGCAACTAGAGTTTCAGCCTCTGTGACAATGCAATGGCTTATAAAGGTGAATTCTGTCCTTTTTTCTTCAAGAGCAGAGGTTGAAACAGAGACACCCAGCAATCTGTTCCAAATCATTTAAGTAAACAGCTTGTGATGCCTTGGGTCTTTTTCAAAGTTGGACCAATAGAAGCAGCATGAATGGGTGGAGTCAGGCTCCCACAGAACCACGGTGTTTTTCAGCTTTCAGCAGTTGCTTGGGTCGTGAAGCTGTATGTGGAAGCTGTTATTCCTTTCTCTGTCATGGCTAAAAGCTGGAGTTCAGATTGCTGCCAGAACTGCGTATAAGATAATCTATTTTACTGAATTTGCCTTTGCCAAAGGCATGTTTAGTGAATGGTACTACATTTGGATTAGTTATTTTTTTGCTAATAATCTGTAATACTATTAAGTTTTCCAATAGAATTAATTTATTACAATTCTTTTATCTTTTGTGTGTATTTTAACTACAGGGTAAGATTAAAGTGTATTTGGCTTAAAGCCAAACTGTGCAACCAATTTAATTTCATCTGGAACACAGCATCTTACACTTGTCTTTGAATAATAGAGATGTTAGTGTCTAGGCTACCTTCATGTTATATTTGAAGGAGGTATGTAACTGATGGGTCTGTGGATGAGTAACATTTAATGATTACAAAAATCTCTCTGCTGCTGACAATTATGTGATTTGTTCTCAGCTATGTGAGCAGCTTGTGGCTGAGAACAACATAGGGAGGAGACATCAGACATTCACCAGATCAGGAGGTCTCTCTGTTCTCTGCGGCAAAAGCCACTTTACACAGAAATAACGCTGGTTTGTGTTCCTTTCAGCAGTTGAAAGCTGTGACTATTCTGAAACCTGTGTCTCTCCTGTGACATCAGAAATTGGGCATGGTTATTGATATTAAAGAATCCAACTGCTTTTTATGCAGCTAACTATTGTATTGTGAACAATTGCTGCTTTCCTCAGCCACATAAGTAGCTGAGGCAGGGATATGCAATCCTGTGTTGTCGAGTGCCATGCTTCAAGTCATCTGTGTAAGATAGAATTTGAAGTCTTTATGCCCTCGGGTCATATGTTATGATATCACAAGAGAATCATCAGCATGCTTCTTATGAGAATGTAACATCGCCTTGATCAGTTCTCATTTATCATCAACAATTTAATATGAAAACACCAGTTAAAATATGAATTATTTTATATTTGAAAAGGTTTTAAGTTTTGGATGTTCTCAGTGACCTGTTGCTTGAATACACTGAGGTTCCTAAATAGATTTTGGATTTTCTGTAAGAATTGTAGGGATGACTTTATACTCAAGCTTGCCATTTTCCAACAACTTCAGCGATGCTCCACTCCTGGTCTGATCCATGACGAGCTGCAAGAATCACTCTGCAATGTGTGAAGTCCTGTAAAAGTCAGATGGTGATCATGAGCATTCTGTTCGTTTAAAATACCCCACCATTAGAACATAAATCCTTCCAGTATATTAAGGCAGCACACCACTTGGACTTCTACCCAATCTGGGAGAATCTAACGAAACAGCCAACATCACTGATTTCCAGTAGACATTCCCGGGTAGTTTGCATATCGACTCTCATCATTCTGCAGACTCATCAAATCAAACATGCAAATTCTCAGGTTAATGCTGATGATCCAGAATTCAATCTGTGTCATTTTGTGGTTACCACACCAGTCATTTCTGAAAGACATTACAAATACTGCATGTAGACATTTGAACATGTTTTCATCCTCTCAATTCCCACCCCACTTCCTGATTATGTTCAAACTCACTTCAGAACTCCAAGGTTGGCTATCATCAGCTCAAGTTTCTCCTTGTGGTCTGGAGCCTTCACTGCTTTCAGATCTGTCAGAAGCTTAGTGTCGACGAAGACAGGACACAGCGCTTGTAATCGAACCCCATGCTTCTCAAGGCAGGTCAGCTGAAAGCAGAAACTTTGTAATGTCTCATACTCTTTGAGTTTTATAGACCTTTACAACTTCCTGACAGGAAGCTCTCAGATGTTAGTTTATGTGGAGTTTTGTGATGAGGGCCCATCCTGACTGCAGCAGACTGGGGGAATCAGGAATCCAGTCCAAGTTCCTGGAAAGTGTTTGTGCTTTGTGTGAGGCTCACCTGAGAGGCAACATAATTCAAACACATGTAACAATTAGGGTCATCAATACATTCAATCTGATTAGACTTGCCTCTCAAACCCCATACCCTGGGGTCATTTTTACCTGGAGATATTAAACGCTTGGAGCAAGTCGACCTCCATGTAGCCCCACACCCTTTTACCAATAATCAGTTTGAGGTGTGTCTCCTGCCCCATGTATGATGATCTAACCACCAGTGAAGAAAGTGAGGACTGCAGATGCTGGAGATCAGAGTTGAGAGTGTAGTGCTGGAAATGCACAGCCGGTCAGGCAGCATCCATGAGCAGGAGAATCATGTTTCGGGCATAAGCCATTCATCATCCCATCCTGATGAAGTGCTTATGCCCGAAACATCGATTCTCCTGCTCCTCGAATGCAGCCTGACCTGCTGTGCTTTTCCAGTACTATACTCGATCTAACTGCTAGTGTCGATAAATGAGAACCAGGCAATGCAGTATATTTGGATTTCACTGGAAAGATAACACAAGAGTTCATGGTATTGTTGCTAATAATATTAACATGCATAAACAATTAGGAAGGAAGAAGCTCATTTTTTGAATTGACAGACTGTGTCATCTGGAGGGTCACAATGATCAGTGTTGGGGGCTAAGGCATTTGCACTCTATGTTAATGAATTTTGCAAAGAGAGTATTATATCGACATTTGCTAGACATTCAAAGCTAGACAAAAATGGCAGCTGTGTGGAGGTCACAAAGCGGTGGTAATAATGCTTAACCAGGTTAAATAATGTCGAGTAACAAAGTGGTGGACGAATTGTCATTTTATAAGTATGCACTTGTTCACTTTGTTCATTTTTGTCATCAAGTAGAATATTTAAAAGGCTTGAAATTTGTGAAGGTTGATGTTTAGAGAGATTGGTGTGTACTCATTAAAGGAAAACAATGCTCACATGTCGATGCAGCAAACATAAGGCCTGCTGAAGGGCCTATGTCCAAAACGTTGATTCTCCTGCTCCTCGGATGCTGCCTTACCTGCTGTGATTTTCCAGCACCAAGCTCTCACCCCAGCTAACAAGTAAGAAGGCAAACAGCATGTTGGCCTTAATTGCAAGAGATTAGAATACAGGCATGAGGAAGTCATTCATTGGAGATTAGAACCCAGGAATAAGGAAATAATTGGTGGAGGTATCATTCACATGCACATTGTGTTTGACTGAAGGACCCTGTATTAGGAAGTGGGAGCTGGTGTTTTGAAAGCCACTGCACATGCCTTACTTCCAATTTCCTGCCAACCCCCACCACACAAGCTGCATCTCATCAACACTCGCCACTATCTAGGGATCCATCCTCCTCCACACCCACATGTAGTATTGACAATACCCACCATTCCATTAATGGAGAGGAAGGCCTAAAGCTGTTCAGAGGAGTGCCTGAATACCAGGACATTGTGTTGGGGCCTCCAGGAGAGAAGTGATGCCAGGCTCTTCACGGTTCTCCTAGTGATAGGTGAGGTCCCTGTAAGATGTTCTCCTATCTTTAGAAGAATGAGAGGTGGTCTAACTGATCTTTGCAAATTTCTGACAGGGCTTGTCAGAGGAGACATTGAGTCAGAAGTCGCATAGTTATAGTCCACCAGGTTTATGTGAAATCAGACAAGCATTCGGAGCACAGCTCATTCATTAGGTGTAATGGAGCAGTGATTTCAAACAAAACTGTTGGAGTATAACCTGGTGTTGTGTGACTTCTGACTTAGCCTACCCCAGTTCAACACCAGCACGTCTTCATCAAGAATACATGTAGAGATTGTTTCACCTGGCTTGGGAATCTAAAACACAGGGAGCACAAGGGTTTTGTGCACAATCATTTTGGCCTGAGAAGAGGAAAATTGAGGAAATTCTGTCAAAAGTTCATGAATATTGAAGCTCTCCATCCCAGAAGATTGTATTTCCATTGCTGAGATAGATCTTTGGTCCCTCAGAATCACTGGGTGTGAGGATAAGTCAGGAAAATGGTGTTGAAGCCCAAAACCAGTCTTGATTGTACTAGTTTTGGTGCAGACATGGTCAACTAAAACTCCTATTTCATAAGTACCATAATTGTGACTTGGGATCAGCTGCTGGGATTGCAGAAGAAATGGAGCCATGGAGTTTGAAACAAGCTCAGTCCATGGACCAGCAGAGGCCAGTCTTGCAGATCCCAGTTTGGTGCATGGTCACAGGTTTGCACAGGCAGCGCAATAGCTTTGGTACCCTCCATATCAATGTATGGCATTACTTACTCAATCCCACTATGTGAGAGTGTGGATCCTTACTTACTGGCGACATTCACGGTCAACATTGACAGAGTTTTGGGCACTAAGGTTATCAAGAGGTAGGGTGAGAAAATTAAGTCAAGGTACTTACTGAGGAAGCAGAGCAAGCTTGAGGGACCATGTGGCCTGTTACTTGCTCTACAGCTGGTGCTTGTTCTTAGATTCTTACAAGGTATTAGTGCATTATTTATACAGAAAGCCTTTACCCTTTGCATTATAATACAGCACTCACAGACAATGACGTAGTGAATCCTACTACTCGGTGCTTTGAGGCTGAATAAACTGGTCTAAGGAAGAAAGGAATCAGACCTCTTCACCATGAAATAGCAGAGAATTAGCTGGAACACTCCACCAAACAGAAATATGTGTATATATGGAAATACACTGGCACAGAAACAGGTCACCTAAGTCATGTCAACATTTACCCCTTACATGAAGAATAGTCCTGATTACGTTTGTCAGCATTTATTTAATTTAAAATGTGAAGGAAAGCTGAGCAGGAAACTGTCAGTCATAAGTAACTTCTCTGAAAGCAAAAAATGCTGGAGATCACAGCGACAGGCAGTAGGCATGGAGAGTGAGAGCAAGCTACCATTTTGAGTCTAGATGACTCTTCACCAGAGCTGAAGTGAAGTGTGAACTGTGAAGAGGGCAGCATTTATGTTATAGTGTGGAGCTGAAGATGTGGAGTACTTGTGGGAGAAAGGTTTTTGATAGTTCAGATAGTTAGAATGGCAGAACAATGGTGTGTCTAAGTGCCAGACTAGAAAGAACAGACAGTCCCACTGAAGTGGGATGAGGGGAGAACGGACTTGGTAACAGAGAATGTAACAAGCAAAGCTAAAGAAAGGGAAGGAATCTATGTGGATTCTCCATAATTAACCTCTCCATGGCAATGCTTCTACCAAGAGGGTGACGTGGTAGCTCAGTGGTTAGCACTGCTACCTCATGGTGCCAGGGACCTGGGTTCAATTTCAGCCTCAGGCGACTTGTCTGTGTGGTGTTTGTGCATTCTCTCCTTCTCTGCGTGCATTTCCTCCAGGCATGTTGGTTTCCTTCTAGAGTCAAAGATGTGCAGGTAGGTGAATTGGCCATGCTAAAGGTCCAGAATTGTGCAAGTTAGGTGAAGAAGCCATGGGCAATATAGCGTTACAGGGTTGGGGTGAATTTGGGTGAGATGCTCTTCAGAGAGTCGGTGTGGACTCAATAGGCCTGTCTTCACACTATGGATTCTATGAAGTGGGTACTTCTGTCAACCAATCTGTACACTCCTCACATTTGGGATAAATGTAGTTTTTCCCTCACTTTGGTTTTCCTTGGCATTGTCCTGATGAATGTAAGACAAAATGGGTTGTTATTCAGCTATACTCTGTATTTGTATGCCACAAAGGGACGGTTTAGATAAATACTAGTCAGTACACTGGAGATATCCCATGGTCCTCTTTGAAACAGGAGTAATGGTAACGTTTATATCCCCTGAGGGGGCAGGCATAGTCTCATTTTAACATCTCAGTGACTAATAGCAGAGCAACATTCCCTCATTGCTAAACTGAAGTGTCAGCGTAAATTGTTGGGACGGAGTTAGGCTAGGCACATATTTTTAGTAAAGAGAGAGGGCCGTGAAATAGAGGACTTCTGTTTTGGATAAGGCTAAAGATATCAGGAACATGGTGGCTCAGTGGTTAACACCGATGCCTCACAGTACCATGGACCCGGGTTCAATTCCTGCCTTGGGCAACTGTTTTTGTGGAGTTTGCACATTCTCCCTGTGCCTGTGTGGGTTCCCTCCAACAGTCCAAAGATGTGCAGGTTGGGTGAATTGGCCATGCTAAATTGCCCGTAGTATTAGATGCATTAGTCAGGGGTGAATGTAGGGGAACAGGTCTGGGTGGGTTACTCTTTGGAGGGTCAGTGTGAACTGGTGCGGCCGAAGAGTTTGTCTCCACACTGTAGGGTTTCTTATCTAATCTGAGGCTTTTAGGTGAATGTGATTATGCTGAGTCATTCAGGTCTGCTAAGAGTTAAGATTGCAAATCATTAACTACTATTACTTTCAAATAAGGACAGAAGATTCAAGTTTGGTTAAGTACACAGAGAAGAGAACCCCTCTGGTGCTTACCTTCCACCCTACCCACCTTCGCATAAACCAAATCATCCAACGACATTTCCGACACTTCCAAGCGGACCCCACCACCAGGGATATATTTCCCTCCCCACCCCTTTCCAGCTTCCGCAAAGACCATTCCCTCCGTGACTACCTGGTCAGGTCCACACACCCCTACAACCCACTCTCCCATTCTGGCACCTTCCCCTGCCACCGCAGGAATTGCCCACACCTCCTCCCTCACCTCCATCCAAGGCCCTAAAGGAACCTTCCACATCCATCAAAGTTTTACCTGCACATCCACCAATATCATTTATTGTATCCGTTGCTCCCGATGCGGTCTCCTCTACATTGGGGAGACTGGACGCCTCCTCGCAGAGTGCTTTAGGGAACATCTCCGGGACACCCGCACCAATCAACCATACCACCCTGTGGCCCAACATTTCAACTCCCTCTCCCACTCTGCCGAGGACATGGGGGTCCTGGGCCTCCTTCACCACTGCTCCCTCACCATCCGACACCTGGAGGAAGAATGTCTCATCTTCCGCCTCGGAACACTTCAACCCTTCAACTGTTTTCTCATTTCCCCTTCCCCCACCTCACCCCAGTTCCAAACTTCCAGCTCAGCACTGTCCCCATGACTTGTCCTACCTGCCTATCTACCTTTCCACCTATCCACTCCACCCTCCTCTCTGAGCTATCACCATCATCCCACCCCCATCCACCCATTGTACTCTTTGCTACCTTCCCCCACCCTCCTCCCAGACCTATCACCTTCATCCCCATTCCCACTCACCTATTGTACTCTATGCTACTTTCTCCCCACCCCCACCCTCCTCTCATTTATCTCTCCACCCTTCAGGCACTCTGCCTGTATTCCTGATGAAGGGCTTTTGCCTAAAACGTTGATTTTACTGCTCCTCGGATGCTGCCTGAACTGCTGTGCTTTTCCAGCACCACTAATCCAAAATAAAGCACACACTTGGCACAGATCTGTTTCTGAAGCAGCCTAGGAAATCCTTGATTTTCAGCAAGGTTTCAAAGAATACCACTACAAGAGATACCCTTGATCAGGAGGTGTGGCTAAGACAGTGAGAGGAATTCCATCCCAGCCAGTGTGCATTATTTGTTTAAGTCCTTTATAAATTAATTGTATTTATAGAGCTCTAAGTGTCTCTGTTATATCTTTGTCTATGTATATCCTGTTGTCTTTTCCTGTTGCTTTCCAGGAAAAGACCCATCAGAGGCCAACCATAGTTGTGGTTGGCCTCTGATGGGTCTTTTCCTCTTGCTCCTTGGATGCTGCCTGGCCTGCTGTGTTTTTCCAGCATCACATTTTTCAACTCTGATGGGTCTTGTCCTGGAAAGCAAGGCTGATGCAGATTCATTACATTTTTGGCAGTACAGACCCGATGGACCAAACAGCCTCTCCTGTTCTGTGAGATTCTATGGACTATTAAACAGTGACCAACAAATCCAGTGAGGGACGAAGGAAAAACCCAAAGTGATTCAAATGTAATCATCTTGTGATTGTGAGAGAATGGTTTGAGGTGAATGACACTTGAAGGGAAGTTACAGAAGTTGAATGATGTTGTGAGTTGAATCAGATGACCGGCAGCTTGTGTGGAAGTTAAATATCTTTTCCTTTGTTGTATATTATGTGAAAAATCAGCTTTGCCCTTAATTGTATTTTGTCCACTGTGGAAGTTTTCCAGAATCCTCTGGCAATGCTTTGAATATACATTCATAAACTATTGTTACTTTGCTGAATTAGCTGCTATGGAGGCGATATTAACAATCACTCCTCCTTTCCCTCCAGTCTCTTTACTCATGTGCTGTATTCCCAGATAAGTTCCTTTAATTACACTGACCTACAATACAAGTATCATAGGAATCATCAGGCAGCAGGCCATTCAGTTAATGTGAAAATACTGACATGTACAGACAGTTGCAAAATGAAGGCAACCTGGTTACTGGAATAAACCGATTGATCCACGAATGAAGAGGATATATAGTGGAATGAGCGAACTAGTTACTGTGATGTGAAGATTGTTCAGTGGGTGGATCAACAGTTTGGTCGGATGGATTAGATCAATCAGTAACTTGGTTAATTTATATTCCAGATTCACATCAATGCGGTATATTTTGAGCAAGTATGTTTATGAATAACTGTAATGACCAAAGTTTTCAGCACCACACACTTTGACTCTAATTTACTGCATTGGCAGTCCTCATTTTCTCTGAGTTGATTATATTAAATGGGGTGTGGTCATAGCCCACTGACATCTACAGGAAATTGATGAGCATGTGGCTGACAGAGAGCAGAGATGAGGAGCACATGCTCTGGTGTGCAATATGTGACTGGTGATGGTGTTTTGCAGCAACTGGTCTCAAGCTTCTACTCTTCATTGCACTTAGTAATGAGTTGGGTTTTTATTCATTCCTGGATGGAATGGTCTTCACCCAGGTCAACTTTGATTGCCCGTCCTCATTTCCTTTGAGAAAGTGATAGAGGTACTATTTTATTTTATTATTTATTCATTCATGGAATATGGGCATCGCTGGCTGGGCCAGTATCTATTGCCCATTCCTAATTGCTCAGAATGCAGTTAATCGCCGAGAAGTGTGGCTCTGGAATCACACATCGACCAGAGTATGGAAGGGCAGTAGATTTTCTTCCCTAAAAGATGTTAGTGAACCAGGTGGATTTGTCCAACAATTGACAAATAGTTCATGGTAGCAATTATACCAGCTTCTAATTCCAGATTTTGTTTTGTTGAATTTAAATGTCACCATGAGCCCTGATAGGACTTGAACCCGGGTCTCCAGAACATTAGGCCTTAGTGGCTACTATTATAGTGACATTCTCACTAACTCACAAAAGCAGTGAGCATATTTATGTGAGGCTGGTGCTTGAATAGCCTGTGTGACACCTCTCTCAACATCCCGAGTTGATAGTCCTGAGGAGGACTTTGCTGTATTAACTTTGCTGTTTTTATCATTCCTGATGCTTAAGATGGTGTCAGATGGTCCTTTACCTTTCTTTTTTATTCATCTTTGCTGTGGTAGTTTTGTGCAGCTGTATGCTGTGGTAGGCCATTTTAGAATCGATCATAATGGTGTAGACTCGGGGCAGACTGGGTAAGATCCTCAGATTTCCCATCAGATTTCCTTCCCTGAAGAATGCAAGAGAAGTAGACAGGTTTTTAGGACAATCTGGTAGCTTTGTGATCTCCATTCATTGACCTGTCTTTTGCCGTGTTATCATGGTCAGATTTGTATAACTGGCATTAGGGCATTAAGCTTGGGTCTTTGCATTACTAGTCTAGTAACATTCCTGCAATGCTACCCCTCCCCTGAATGTTTTGAATTTTGAAAAGGATTTGGTTAGATTAGGTAGATTTGGATAAATGCTTCCCACTGGAGGGGAATAATTTAAAATGAGAGCAAAACCTTTGTGGAATCGCAATAAAAGCATTTCTTCATGCAAATATTAATTGAAATGTTATTCTTTCTTCCAAACAACTATTGCTGAGGGGAACAAATGGACCTTTGAAGAGAAAGATAATTTGTTGCTGGGTAAGGTTGTCTGATGATAAGAAGCAAAAGCATTCAAATGCAATTAATGTTGAGATTCTGTATTCTCTAACTGAGTAGTGAAACAGATTCAACATGCTGACTGGTCTGTTTTGAAACATAGAAACATTCTGGTTTTTAATTTGTCTGTGGGATGTGGGCATCACTGATCAAGCCATTACTTATTGCCCATTCGTAGCTGTCCTTGAGAATGGATAACCCAGGATATTTGTAGTTCAGAATTCAGTGATGGCAATGCCATTGCATATATGTGAAGTTAAGATTGTCTCATGTTGGAGAAGATCACTGCCTTGCACTTGCATGTTGTGAATGTTACTTGCCACTTATCAGCCCAAGTGTGAATGTTGTTCAAGCCTGCTGTGTATGGATATTGAATTTTCTGACTCATCTGACTCATGCAAATACTGAGTGATAGAGTCACAGCAGGAAGCAGCAGAGAAACAGGCCCTTCAGTTCATCATATCTATGCTGACTAACAAACAACAAAGTATGTTAATCCCATTTACCTCCACTTGCTTTGCTCTGGCATTTTAAGTGCTCGTTCAGATGCTTCTTTAATATTGCAAGAGCACCTGACTCCAACACCCTTTTAGCCAGTGCATCCCATATATCCACCACCCTCTGAGTGGAAATTTCATTCCTCAGGTCTTCTGGAAAACACTTACTCCTCAATTTATGTTTTCAGCCATTGGTCTGAGATACATCTGAAATGGGGAAGAAAATTTTACAGTTTCCCCTGTCTTTGCCTCCAGCATCTGCAGTCATCACTTTCTCCCAGTTTGCCTCCATAGGCTTGTGTAACTAAATCAGATCACTCCTCAAACTTCTTTGCTGCGGGGAAAATAATCCCATCCTATCCTATCCTATCTCTCCTTACAAAGAAACTTTCCATCCCAGTTGTCAGATGTTTCATTATCAAGGATGATCTATTCATGCAAACAATTGATGAATTTTCCTGATCTTTGCCTCGGGAAATGTGGTTGACCAAGGCCTAGACAGAACCTTTTCACCAAACCCTCTTGCTGCTGAATCAGAATGTTTGGAGATTCTCACAGGGAACCCTTCTATTGGCAGTGCATGGAATGGGAAGAGTGCTCCCAGGGTGCTTCCTGTTTCCCCACAATCAGCAACATCAAAATCCTGAAATATAAGCCACCTGTAGATTTGCAAAAAGCATCTCCCCTCCTCCATATACTCACCTGGAAAATGGTAATGGTGTGCAACATCAAACCATTGAGGAGCATCCTGGTTTCCTAGCAAGAGGCAACAAGCCTTAATCTTTTGACCAGAACTGGATAGACTCTGAGAACAATCATCAAGAGAATTGAGATACTAAAGTAGAACATGTACTCACTCCTTGGGCACTAAACCAGGACCATCTGAACCAAGACCTACACAAGAAACATGTACTGAGACCACAAGGGTTTAAACAAGGAACAATTGAACTGAGATCCTCTGCCAGGAACACTGAGACCCTCAAACCGAGGAAGATGAAAAATGTGAGCAGTATAAATTAGTGCCTGAGGAAAGACTGAGTACTGAATTCTGGAATCTGTGCTCCCAATGAAGCATCCCATTTCTGGCTGGATATTTACACGCTGCTCTGAGGGCACATTTTTAAAATGTAAATGCATCCTTGTGCTCCTTTTTCAGCACATGGAAGTTGATCCTCAATGCTGTACTGATTATATTTAATCGTATTGCATTGTGTAATCTTACTAATGCCAACAATGTAACTCCCATTCATACTCACTCCAGCTAATTGTTACTCCCACTGGTTGCAGCAAAGTGTCTGTTTAGAAAACAGTCAGTCAGATTGAACAAGTCAATGTTGACAAAATTAGTGTTTGTTTTAGTACCTTTCAGCTAATTCTCAGACGTTACATCATGTGGAAGGAACAAAATATTCTCAGTTCCATAGATTTGTCCAAAGGCAGCTTTGGTAGCTTCCCCTCTGGATACATTGATATCCAACAGACTCACCTAAAGGAAGAAAACATGGTTGAGTCCTAAAGTAAACATGTGGGTTGGTCAATGTGTCTGAGGAGAGCTTGGGTCAGTCAATGGCTCATTTCAAACCCTCTTTCCAACTCTGACCAGGCCATTGAAAACTAAACACTCAACGTATTCTGAAATTTTCTGAATGCACTTCAGATGGACGATCCGTCAGCACTGATTTGGTGCAGCGTTCCTCGGAGGACATAGTGCAGAGATTCCCCCTTTCTGGGGCATGAGCTGCTGGATTAAAATGAGTAAAGAGTTCAGTTGACCCAAAGCTTCTCTTAAAAGCAACAGTGGGTGTAGAAGGTGTGTAGGTGTAGCATAATTGTGTTATTAACCCAGGGGAGCAGCATAATGCTCAAAGGATATGGGTTCAAATGGCACTAAGAGAACTGGTGGTATTTTAAAGCTGAGAGAGGACCTGTTGGAGGTGTCATAGGTTATGCGGTTCATGGACCAGATGGATGTCAAGCACCTGTTCCTCTCAGTTGAAGGGCCAGTAATAAGGAGGCATTATTTTAAAATGAAATGCATAAGATTTAGAGGTTATTTGAGGAAGGCTTTTTTTCACCGAGAGCATGGTGGGGATCCAGGCTGCATGCGCTGGAGAATTGTTGAGACGAGAAACCTCACAACCTTTAACAAGTACTTAAATGAGCTCTTGAAGTTGTGTAGCATTTAAGGCTATGGGCCAAGTGCTGGAAAGTGGGAAAAGTGTAGATTTAGTGTAGTTTTTATCAGGGGAGACCCGATGGGTCTGAGGGCCTCTTCTGTACTGTGTGAATCTATGCTTCTGTCATCGTAAAAGCAAGTGGGTAATGTATAAGTAGTATTTTGGGAAGGATGGGTGAAATATACAGGTTGAAGAGTTAAGATGACAGCAAGGCAGATAGGTCAGGAGTTGTTAAGATTTGGGGTCAGAAGCCAAGTCAAGTGATGGTGCTGAGTCAGTTTTGGGAGCATGGGGGAGGAGTTGGATCAGGAATGATGATACTGAATGGGAGGAAATGAGCTGGAAAGTGGGATTGGGACAGGTGATTAGAGCAAGTCAGGTAGGGTAGAGGGTTTGTCAGTCAATGTGCCAGAAGTTTAGTTGACTATTGGGGGCTAGTCAGGTCATATTGGGAATGAGGGTGTCAAGGGAAAGCTTGGTTGGGTGGTCAATGTGAATGATTGCGGTTCAGTTGTGTTGTTCTCCTGGAGGTTTAAGACTTTATTGTCAAACATTTCCACGGTACTTATCTAGACATGCAATGTGACACAACCAAACTCTGCAGCATGAAATCCAAGCTTTTTGGGGGGATGTGGATATTACTAGCTAGACCAGCATTTATTGCCTGGTCCTATTTGCCCTTGAGTAGGTGGTGGTGAGCAGCTTTCTTGAACCACTACTGTGCACCTTCTGTGGTTTAACCCACAATGCCATTAGGGAGGAAGCTGCAGGGTTTTGATGCAAAGATCCAAAGATAGTCACAGAACGGCGATATATTTCCAAGTCAGCATGTGAGTGGCTTGGGGGGCAACTTTCAAGTTTGGTGTTCCCATGTATCTACTACCCTTATCCTTGGAAATAGAAGTGGTCAAAGTTTTGGAAGGTGCTGTACAAGGATGTTTGGTGAACTGCTGCAGTGCATCTTATTTGTAGCACTCACTGCTGCTTCTGAGCATTGGTGGTGGAAGGAGTCAATACTTGTGGATGTGGTGCCAATCAAGCGGGCTGCTTTGTCCTGGATGGTGTCAAGCTTCTCGAGTGTTGTTGGAGCTGCTCCCATCCAGGCCAGTTGGGAGTATTCCATCACACTCCTGATTTGTGCCTTGTAGATAAGGGACATGTTTTGGGGATTCAAGAGGTGAATTACTCACCACAGTATTCTTACCTTCTGACCTGTTCTTGTAGGCATTGAATTTATGCAACTTGTCAAATTGAGTTTCTGGTCAATGTTAATCCCAAAAATAGTGGGGGATTAAATCATAGTGACACCACAGAAAGTCAAGGAGTGGGAGTTAAATTGTTTCTTATCAGTGATGGTCTTTATTCATTCATGTGAAGAGGTTATCACTGGCCAAGCCAGCATTTATTGCCCATCCCTAATTGTCCAGAGGGCAGGTAAGCATCGACCACATTGCCATCGGTCTGGAGTCAAATGTAGGCTTGACCAGTAAGAATGGCAGTTTCCTTCCCTAAAGAACATTAGTGACCCAGATGGGTTTTTCTAACAAGCGACGATGGATTCATGGTCATCATGAGATTCTGAATTTCAGATATTTATTGAATTCAAACTCTGCAAACTGCTGTGGCTCATTTTGAACCTGGGTCTCCAGAATATTATGTGGATCTCTGGATGAGCAGTCTAGCAATAATACCAGCAGGCCATTGCCTCCCCCATAAATGGTCACAGTCCAGCATTTGTGTGGCACTAGATTTATCTGCCTCTTGTTAATGCAAGCTTGGATCTCATCCAGCTTTGTTTGCATTTGAACATGGAGAAAGTGAGTACTGCAGATGCTGGAGATCAGAGCTGAAAAATGTGTTGCTGGAAAAGCGCAGCAGGTCAGGCAGCATCCAAGGAGCAGGAGAATCGGCGTTTTGGGCATAAGCCCTTCTTCAGGAACAAGGAAGGTGTACCAAGCAGGCTAAGTAAAAGATAGGGAGGAGGGACTTGGGGGAACGGGTGTTGGGAATGCGATAGGTGGAAGGAGGTTAAGGTGATAGGCCAGAGAGGGGATGGGGGTGGAGAGGTCGGGAAGAAGATTGCAGGTCAAGAAGGCGGTGCTGAGTCCAAGGGTTGGGACTGAGATAAGGTGGGGGGAGGGGAATTGAGGAAGCTGGAGAAATCTGCATTCATCCCTTGTGGTTGGAGGGTTCCTAGGCAGAAGATCAGGCGCTCTTCTTCCGGGCGTCGTGTTGCCATGGTCTGGCGATGGAGGAGGCCAAGGACCTGCATGTCGTTGGTGGAGTGGGAGGGGGAGTTAAAGTGTTCAGCCACGGGGCGGTTGGGTTGGTTGGTCCGGGTGTCCCAGAGGTATCCTTTGAAATGTTCTGCAAGTAGGCGGCCTGTCTCCACACTGTAGAGGAGGCCAGATTGGGTGCAGCGGATGCAGTAAATGATGTGTGTGGAGGTGCAGGTGAATTTGTGACGGATATGGAAGGATCCCTTGGGTCCTTGGAGGGAAGTGAGGGGGGAGGTGTGGTAGCAAGTTTTGCATTTCTTGCGGTTGCAGGGGAAGGTGCCAGGAGTGGAGGTTGGGTGGGTAGGGGGTGTGGACCTGACGAGAGAGTCGTGGAGGAAATGGTCTTTCCGGAACGCTGATAGGGGAGGGGAGGGAAATATATCCTTGGTGGTGGCGTCTGTTTGGAGGTGGTGGAAATGATAAAGGGTGATACGATGTATCTGGAGGTTGGTGGGGTGGTAGGTGAGGACCAGTGGGGTTCTGTCCTGGTGGCGATTGGAGGGGCGGGGTTCAAGGGCGGAGGAGCGGGAAGTGGAGGAGATGCGGTGGAGAGCATCGTCAACCACGTCTGAGAGGAAATTGCGGTCTTTGAAGAAGGAGGCCATTTGGGTTGTTTGGTATTGGAATTGGTCCTCCTGGGAGCAGATGCAGTGGAGGCGAAGGAATTGGGAATATGGGATGGCGTTTTTACAGGGGGCAGGGTGGGAGGAGGTGTAATCTAGGTAGCTGTGGGAGTCGGTCGGTTTAAAGTAAATGTCCGTGTTGAGTCGGTCGCCCGAGATAGAAATGGAGAGGTCTAGGAAGGGGAGGGAGGAGTCTGAGACAGTCCAGGTAAATTTGAGGTTGGGGTGGAAGGTGTTAGTAAAGTGGATGAACTGTTCAACCTCCTGGTGGGAGCACGAGGTAGCGCCGATACAGTCATCGATGTAGAGGAGGAAAAGGTGGGGGGTGGTGTCAGTGTAGCTGCGGAAGATGGACTGTTCCACATGTCCGACGAAGAGGCAGGCATAGCTGGGGCCCACGGTATGTGAAAACTTCTTTAGGTATGAAAAACAAAAATGTTTGGTGAAAACAAAATGTGCATGCATTTTATGCAGAGTCAGCAGAATTTATAATGAAGAAATGGCAAAGAAACTAAATGTTTACTTGGGCCTGTTTTCACTAAGAAAATCCAAGAAATCCTTTGGTTTGGAGGAAGTGGGAGGATTAGAAAGAGAAGTTGTTCAGAGTGAGGACCAGTTCAGTCAGTCGAAGGAGGGTGTCAGTGGAAGGGTACTGGTTGGTTCGGCAGGAAAGGAAGAAGCAGAAGGCTTTGTGGCCTTCATGATGGGGGATGGAGGTGTATAGGGACTGGATGTCCATGGTGAAGATAAGGCGTTGGGGGCTAGGGAAGCGAAAATCATGGAGGAGGTGGAGGGCGTGGGTGGTGTCCCGAACGTAAGTGGGGAGTTCTTGGACTGAGGGGGACAGGAATGTGTTGAGGCATGCAGAGATGAGTTCGGTGGGGCAGGAACAGGCTGAGACAATGGTTCGGCCAGAGCAGTCAGGTTTGTGGATTTTGGGCAGGAGGTAGAAATGCCTAATTCCTAAACATAACAAAAATGGAAAGCTAGTTGCCAAATAGAATCCATTAGTCCTGAGCCAGCTCATCTTCAGAGAACATCTCCATTTCTGACCTTATGACAGAGGAAAGGTCATTGGTCATTATGAAGCAGCTGAGGTTGTTTGGTCGTGGACATCTCCAATATATTCCTCTCGTGGTGCAGTGATTGTATTTCTAGCCCTGAACTGTGAAATCTAGGCTCAAGTCCCACCTACTTCAGAGGTGTGAAACAACATCTCTCAACAGTTCACCTGGGAAAAATGGATGCAAGATATTCAGTCATGTATCCGGTATGATTGTTTGATGACATTAAATCTATGATGTGTTGGTACTGGGTTAGAACTTGTGTGGATAAAGTCAGAAGTCACACAATACCAGGTTAGTTCACCTGATGAAGGAACACTGCTCTGAAAGTTTGTGATTTCAAATAAACATTTTGGACTATAACCTGCTGTTGTGTGACATCTGATTAAATCTATGAGCTAGTATTATTTCTCTTGACATTGCAGTTATTTATTCTTAATACGACAATGCAATTTTATATGGAGAGGCAAAAAAACAATGCTGATTGTGTGATGATGCTGAGTGACAGCAGCGATCAACAAACAACCAAGTTATCAATAAAAAGGAATCAAGACAAGAACACACCTCTCCATGGGACCATATGATCACCAGTTTGGGACAAGTTGTCAAGGCTCCAAGACCCTATATCAATGTTGAATTATTTATTTTGTTAACACTTATGTTAAATGTGTGTATAATTACTGAATTGACAACATGTACCTCTGTACAATTATCTGTTTGGGATTGGTTTTCTTTGGAATATGGGAGATTTTGTACCATGTCCTGCAGATGATGTATCATAAAGGAATATACCTTTAAAGGATATGCATATGATGTCAGCACTGTATCTGCATGTGGCCTGTACTTATAAAGTTTTCAGGCTCCATCTTGCAGACCTCTGTCCTCTTACAGCATAACAGCTGAGAGAAGATCAGAGTACATCTGACAGACATGGCTTAGGCCCAGGCACGCAAATCATTTACTGAAGCTTCCAATTTTTCTGGGACAACAAACAGCTTCTGACTATTACAGCTAAAATTAACTAGAAAGCCGGGCGTATGAGAACTGGCTGCTTCCATTCAAACTGTTGCAACTTTTCAAAAAAAAACTAAAGACCTCACTTAGGCTCTTACCAGTAATTAGTTTTGAACCTTAACCGTTACAACCTCTTTAAAACAAAAACCCCAAGACAAGATACGAAAGTGACAGTGTTGTCACATGGGATGGCACATTGCAGCTATACATTGGTGAGGCCACGTTTGGAATGCTGTGTTCCGTTCTCATCTCCCTGCTCAAGGAAAGAAGCTGTTAAACTTGAAAGGAAGCAGAAAAGACTGACAAGTATGTTGCCAGGACTGGAAGGCTTGAGTTGGACGGAGAGGCTGAATGGGCTCGTGCTTTTCTCGCTGGAGCATGGGAGGCTGAGGGGCGACCTTTTAGAGGTTTATGAAATCATGAGGGGTATGGGTAGGGTGAATATTCAAGATTATTTTCTGAGGGTGGGGTAGTCCAAAACTAGAGGAGAAAGGCTTAAGGTGAGAGGAGAAAGATTTTAAAACGATCTAATGGGCAACCTTTTCATGTAGAAGGTGGTGTTTGTATGGAATGAGCTGCCAGATGGAAAGAAGTGCAATTAAGTGATTTTAAAGACATTTGGACAACTCCACAAAACAAGAGAGGTTGAGAATGATATGGTGTCAATGCTGGCAAGTGGGTTGAGGTGAGATTGGAATGTCTGGTTGGTTGGGAGGAATTGGACTTAAGGGTCAGTTTCTGTGCTGTAGGAGTCTATAACTTTACAACGGCCAATTTTGCTGACAGAATGTAGGTGTTCTCCAAAGCAGTTACCCATTGTAGGGGACCACATTGTGAGCAGTGATTACGTAGAGTAAATGGAGTGAAGTGCAGGTAAAGTGCTGCTTCACCTGCAACTTGTGTCTGAAGTGTTAGGTAGTGAGGAGAGGGGATGTAGATGGGCATGTGTTACACCTTCTGCCATTGAATACTTACCCACAGATAATTCCTGTAAATTGCTGGAATATAGTTTTCTTTACAATTCAGTTCCAAACTAAAATCTTATTATTGAACCGAAATTTTGTGTACTGCTAGCTCCAGATCAATTGTCGGGTTAACACAAACAACTGCATTTCTGAACACACTATGTGGTAATTGTCGCCTTTCTTTACATAGGGAAATTAACAGAAACCAATTCCGCTGAATCGTTATCTTAATGCTATTCTTCAGGAGGATTTCAGCAATTGCTTTCCCAATGCCTTAGGCAGCGCCATTCACCAGCGCAACTTTCCCCTAGAGCTTCATTATAGCACTGACGGTGGACTTTAGCGATTTGCCCCTGGACTTTATTGAAAGGTTTGCAGTTAACTTGTCATGAGTAAATATTTGTATGAACTGCTGACATTTACCTACCCAACGAAAGAGGAAAAACTCCAACGTCTGTTCAGTTTCCTCCCCATTCCTCCTTGATTTTGCACAAATCTGAAATTTAGTCACCCTCCCAATATGTCTTGCCCTCACATTTCTAGTTCTTGGCCAGCATCCACATTAGAGATTGGAATAGTTCCTCAGCCTTTAAACCAAGCAGCGTTGGATTAGAGAAAGGGCTATCATATCTGAGTTCACTCTGCCTTTAGCCTCTGCCTAGTACCCAGGCAGTGAGCTGTCATAACAAGTCCCATCCCCTTCAATTTGAAGAACTAAGAAACATGGATTTGGGAGAAGAATGGTGGGGATGTAAGAGGGCTTGTTCCGCGTGAACATATTGTCAATTACCATGGTCCATTTCTTCGAGGGTAGCTCACCCTTGCTGTGGTGCTGGCCTTATGCCCAAATGTGCTCCCAAAAGATACCCAGTATGCACTGGGTGCTCACTCCTACGTTTTCATCCAAATCCTTTGTACAAATGAGAAAAGGAGTGGACCTATCACTGATCCCTGTGGCACACCACTGGTCACAGGCCTCCAGTTGAAAAGCAACCCTCCACCAACACTCTCTGTTTTCTACGTCTGAGCCATTTCTGCATCAAAACCACTAGTTCTACCTGCATTCCATGAGATCGAACCTTGCTAAAAATGTGTTGCTGGAAAAACACAGCAGGTCAGGCAGCATCCAAGAAGCAGGAGAATCGACGTTTCGGGCATGAGCCCTGAAGAAGGGCTCATGCCCGAAATGTCGATTCTCCTGCTCCTTGGATGCTGCCTGACCTGCTGCGCTTTTCCAGCAACACATTTTCAGCTCTGATCTCCAGCATCTGCAGTCCTCACTTTCTCTTAGAAGATCTAACCTTGCTAGCCTGTCACCCATGAGGAACCTTGTCAAGGTGTTTTTGAGGGTTGTTTTACTGACTGAGGTCGGTAACAAGGGGTTTTATGCTGGAATTGGTGCTGGCAACGCTGTTATTTGTAATTTATATGAATGGTTTGATTGAAAGTGTGGATAGTGTGATTAGTAATTTTGCTGAAGACACAAAAATTAATGGATTTGTGGAAAGTTGTCAAACTACAGAGCAGAATCCAGATCGGTTGGAAAGTTGGGCTGAGAAATGACAGATAGAACTTAATCTGGACAAATGTGAGATGATGTATTATGGGAGGTCAGTTCTGGTGGCCACACAATAGTAAAGATCTGGACACTTTGGAGTAGATGCAGAAGAAGCTGACCAGGATAATTCCTGGATTGTAGTTTATTAGTTCAATGGAAGGGTTGGACAAACTTAGATTGTTTTTGCAAGAGGATGGAAGGCTGAGGGCGACTAGACAGATGTATGTAAAATGTATATTCTGTTGTAAAATATACTTTTGATTGTGGACCAAGAAATTGTTTTAAAACCAAGAAATGCTGAAAGATCATTGCATGTTTTGAAATCAACTACCTGACACTCAATGTCAGTTCTCTTTGCACAGTTGCTGGTCTAGCTGAAGTGCAGTTTGCAGATGAACTGCAGCTGTTGTGGCTGCAACTGGAGATTCAGCCTCTGTGACAATGCTCTGACTTGAAAAGGTGAATTCTGTCCTTTTTTTTGAGACCAGAGGTTGAAACAAAGGCGTCAAGTGGTCTGTTCCAAGCCAATTAAGTCAACAGCTTGTGATGCCTTGGGCTTTTTTCAAAGTTGTACCAATAGAAGCAGCATGATTGGGTGGAATCAGGCTCCCATAGAACCAGGGTTATTGTTCAGCATTCAGCAGTTGCTTGAGCCATGAAACTGTATGTGGAGTTTGTTTTTTTTCTCTCTCTCTCACAGAGCTGGACTTCAGAACTGAGCTGAGAGAACTGTGTGTGAGATAATCTACTTTGCTGAATTTGCCTTTGCCAAAGGCGTGTATATTGGATGGTCCTATATTTGGATTAATTGTTATTTGTTAGTCAATAATTTGTTAAATTTTTCAATACAGTTAATTTATTACAATTCTTCTTTATCTTGTTTGTATTTTAACTACTGCATAAGGATAAAGTGGATTTGGCTTATAGCCAAAAGCACAACCAATTTAATTTCATGTGGAATACAGCATCTTACACTTGCCTTTGAAGAAGAAAGATGTTAGGGTCTACCTACCTCCATGTTATATTTGAAGGGGGATTGGTCTAGTCCTTAACACCTCCAATACATAACTGATTGGTTTGTGGACTAGTAACCATTTAATGATAACAGAATTCTTCTGCTGCTAACAATTATGGGAATTATTCTCAGCTATGTGAGCAGCTTGTGGCTGTGAACAATGGAGGGAGAAGACATCAGACATTCACCAGATCAGGAGATCACTCTGTTCTCTGCCGTAAAAGCCACTTTACATGATTAAAACTGGTTTATAGGTTTAAGCCTGGGAGTCTCTGGAGAAGGAACGCCTGGTATCTCCCAACACCCTTGAGCTGCTCAGGGAGTGGTGGGCACCACAGGGAGTTGAGCATTTTATTTCCCCCTCCAACTCTATTTTGATTCAACCCCTGCACTCCCTGTCACTTTTTTGATGACACAGTATTGCCCTTTGATGAAAAGGGCACTGCTTGTCACTGGCCACTCTGGTGTTTCCTCTCTTCCTGGTAGTGGGAAGTGAATAAAGATTTGTACACCAGTTGTCTTTCACTGTGTCTCACAGCTTCACACAAACAACATGGGTGCTGGGGAAAATATAAGCACTATGGCTGTTAGGCGGTAGTGTGGTGGGGGGGAGAAAATTAAAAAGAAACAAATAAATGAAATGGATTTATCTTCCTTTCAGCAGTTGAAAGCTGGGACTATTCTGAAATGTGTCTCTCTCCTGAAATGTAAGATATTGGGCATGGTTAACTGTATTAAAGAATCCAACTGATATTTATGCAGCTAACTATTGTGAACAATTGTTACTTTCCTCAGCCACGTAAGTAGCTGGGGCAGGGTTAATCAATCCTCTGTTTTCGAGTCTCAAGCCATGTCTCAAGCGATCTGTGGTAAGATGGAATTGAGTTCTTTATACCCTCAGGTCACATGCTATGATGCCACAATAGTATCATCAGCATGATTCTTATGAGAGTGTAACATAACCTTGGTCAGTTCTGATGTATAACTACAATTTAATATGAAAACACCAAAAGCATCACCAACAATTAAAATGTTAATCATTTTATATTTGAACAGGTTTAAAGTTTCCATTGTTCTCAGTGACCTGTTGCTTGAATACATTGAGGTCCCTAAATTGATTTTGGATTTTCTGGAAGAATCGTCGGTATGGCTTCATACTCAAGCTTGCCATTTTCCAACACCTTCAGCGATGCTCCATTCTTGGTCTGATCCCTGACAAGCTGCAAGAATCCCTCTACAACGTGTGAGGTCCTGTAAAAGTCAGATGGTAATCATGAGCATTCACCCTGTTAGTTTAAAATATCCCGCCATCAGAACACAAATCCTTCCAGTGTGTTAAGGCAACACACCACTGGGCTTTCTACCCAATCTGGGAGAATCTAACTAGCAGGGTTGATGAAGAAGAAACAGCCAACATCATTGATTTCCAGTCGACATTCCCGGGTAGTTTGGATATCGACTCTCTTACCATTCTGCAGACTCATCAAATCAAATTTGCAAATTCTCAGGTTAATGCTGAAGATTCAGAATTCAAGCTGTGATATTTTGTGGATACCACACCAATCATTTCTGTCAGATATTCCTCTACAAATGCTCCATGTAGACATGCTGAACACATTTTCACCCTATCAATTCCCACCTAACTTCCTGATTATGTTCAAACTCACTTCAGAACTCCAAGGTTGGCTATCATCAGCTCAAGTTTCTCCTTGTGGTCTGGAGCCTTCACTGATTTCAGATCTGTCAGAAGCTTAGTGTCGACGAAAACAGGACACAGCGCTTGTAATCGAACCCCATGCTTCTCAAGGCAGGTCAGCTGAAAGCAGAAACCTTGTAATGTCTCATACTCACTGAGTTTTATTGAACTTTACAACTTCCTGACAGGAAGCTCTCAGATGTTAGTTTATGTGGAGTTTTGTGATGAGGGCCCATCCTGACTGCAGCAGACTGGGGGAAATCAGGAATCCAGTCCAAATTCCTGGAAAGTGTTTGTGCTTTGTGTGAGGTTCACCTGAGTGGCAACACAATTCAAACACATGTAACAATTAGGGTCATCAAATCACTCACTCTGATTAGACTTGTCTCTCAAACCCATACCCTGGGTTCATCTTTAGTTGGGTGATATTAAACGCTTGGAGCAAGTTGACCTGCACATAGCCCCACAGCCTTTTACCAACAATCAATTTGTGGTGTGTCTCCTGCCCCATGTATAATGATCTAACTGCCAGTGGAGAAAGTGAGGAATGGCGACACTGGAAATCTGACTCAAGAATGTAATGTGAAGGGCTTATGCCCGGAACGTCGATTCTCCTGTTCCTCGGATGCTGCCTGACCTGCTGTGCTTTTCCAGCACTACACTCTCAATCTAACTGCCAGTGTCGATAAATGAGAACCAGACAATATCATATATTTGGATTTCACTGTAAAGCTATCATAAGAATTCATGGGATTGTGAGTAATATATTAACATGCATAAACAATTAGGAAGGAAAATGTTCATTTTTGAGTTGACATTCAGTTGGACGGCCGCAATGATCAATGCTGGGGCCTCAGCTATTTGCACTCAATGTTAATGAATTTGGCAAAGTGACAGAGTATTATATCTACATTTGCTAGCCATTCAAAGCTATATAAAAATGGCAGCTGTGAGGACGTCACAAAGCAATTGCAATAATGCTTAAGCAGGTTAAATAAAATTGTGTAACAAAGTGATGGATGTTCGCATGTAGGTCCTGGTGAAGGGCTTATGCCCAAAATGTTGATTCTCCTGCTCCTCGGATGCTGCCTGACCTGCTGTGCTTTCCCAGCACCAAGCTCTCTTCCCAGCAAACAATCAGGAAGGCAAACAGCGCGTTGACCTTGATTGCAAGGAGGTTAGATTACAGGAATGAGGAAATCATTGGTGGAAGCATCGCTCATATCCACATTGTGTTTGACTAAAGGATCCTGTATCAGGGAGTTGGGGCTATAGTTTTGAAAGCCACTATGCACACTTTACTTCCAACTTCCTACCAACCCCCACCCCACAAGCTGCATCTCATCATGACTCACCTCTATCTAGGGATCCATCCTCCTCCACACATACATGGAGTATTGACAATGTCCACCATTCCATTAATGGAGAGGAAGGCCTAAAGCTGTTCAGAGGAGTGCCTTAATACCAGGACATTGTGTTGGGGCCTCCAGGAGAGAAGCAATGCCAGAGTCGTAATGGTTCTCCTAGTGATAGATGAGGTTCCTGTATGACATTCTCCTATCTTTTGAAGAATGAGAGGTGGTCTAATTGATCTTTGCAAATTTCTGAGAGAGCTTGTCAGAGTAGACATTGAGTCAGACGTTGCACACGACACCAGGTTATCCACCAGGTTTATGCGAAATCAGACAAGCTTTTGGCGCACAGCTCATGGGTCAGGTGGAGTGGAGCAATGCTCCAAAAGTTTGTGATTTCAAACCAACCTGTAGGACTATAACCTAGTGTTGTGTGACTTCTGACTTTACCTAAACCAGTTCAATATTGGTATATCTACATCAAGAGTAGATATCGACATTGTTTCACCTGTCTTAGGAATCTATAACACAGTGAGCATGTGGGTCAATCATTTTGGCCTGAAATGAGGAGAATTGAGGAAATCCGATTAAAAGTTAGTGAATCTTTGGAGCTCTCCGTCCCTGAAGATGACAGTTCCATTGTTGAATACATTTCGGTGTGAGATAGGTCTTTGGTCCCTCAGAATCACTGGGTATGAGGATAAGGCAGGAAAGTGGTGTTGAAGCCCAAAACCAGTCATGATTGTTCTGGTTTAGGCACAAACATAATTCAACAAAATCTCCTATTTCATAAGTACCAGCAGTGCCACTTGGGAGCAGGTGCTGGGATTGCAGAATAAACAAAGCCATGGAGTTTGATACAAGCTCAGTCCATGGACCGGCAGTTCCATTCTTGCAGATCCCAATTTGGTGTGTGGACACAGGCTTGCATGGGCAGCACCATTGCTTTTGTAACCTCCGTGCCAATGTATGGCATTATCCAGGTAAAAACAATGACTGCAGATGCTGGAAACCAGACTCTGGATTATTGGTGCTGGAAGAACACAGCAGTTCAGGCAACATCCAAGGAGCAGTTAAATCGACGTTTCGGTCCAGCACCAATAATCCAGAATATGGTATCTTCCACCCCATCCACTCTGTGAGACTGTGGATCAGTTACTGATGACATTCAAAGTTAACATTGACAGAGTTTGGGGCACTAGGGTAATCAAGAGGGAGGGTGAGAAAATTAAGTCAAGGTGCTAACTGAGCTCTCATCCTACTGAGGAGCAGGGCAAGCTTGAGGGACCATGTGGCCTGTCACTTGCTCTGCAGCTGCTGCTTGTTCTGAGATTCTGACAAGGTATTAGTGCATTATTTATCAAGATAACCTTTACACTTTGCATTCTAGTATAGCACTCACAAACAATGACGCAGTGAATCCTACTACTCCATACTTTGAGGCTGCATAAACTGCTCCACGGAAGAAAGGAATCAGACCTGTTCACCATGAAATAGCAGAGAATTAGCTTCAAACACTCCATCAAACAGAAACATGTGAATATATGGAAACGCTTTGGCATGGAAACAGGTCACCTAATTCATGTCAACATTTATCCCTTACATGAAGAAATAGTCCTGATTACATTTGCCAGTATTTATTGAATTTAAAATGTAAAGGAAAGCTAAGCAAGAAACTGTCAGTCATAAATAGCTTTTCTGAAAACAAAAAGTGCTGGACATTAGAGCAAGAGGCAGTAGGCATGGCGAGAGATCAGGCTAACATTTTGAGTCGAGAGCTGAAGTGAAGTGTGAACTGTGAAGGAGGCAGCATTTATGCTATATTGTGGAGTTTGAGGTGTGGAGAGCCTGGCAGGGAAAGGAATTTGATAGTTCAGATAAAGCGATCAGAATGTGAGATCGGCAGAACAATGGTGTGACTAAGTGCCAGACCGGAAAGAACAGGCATTCCCACTGAAGAGGGATGCGGGGACAAAGGACTTGGTGACAGAGAATGTAACAAGCAAAGCTAAAGAAATGGAAGGAATGTATGTGGATTCTTAATAATTAACCTCTCCATTGCAGCGCTACTACCCAGTGGGTGGCATAGAGGCTCAGTGATTAGCACTGCTATCTCACAGCGCCAGGGACCTGGGTTCGATTCCAGCCTCAGGCGATTGTGTGGCGCTTGTGCATTCTCTCCTTCTCTGCGTGGACTTCCTCCGGACATGTTGGTTTCCTTCCACAGTTCCAAGAATATGCAGGTTAGGTGGATTGGCAAATGCTAAAATGTCCAGAAATGTGTAGGCTGGATGGATTAGCCATTCGCAATGGAGGGTTACAAGGTTAGGGTGAATTTGGGTGAGATGCTATTCAGAGGGTCGGTGGGGACTCCCTGGGCCAAATGGCATGCGTTCACACTGTATGGATTCTATGAAGAGGGTTTTCTTGTCACTCAATCTGCACATTCCTTCCATATGGTATAAATATAGTTTTTCCCTTACTTTGGTTTTCATTGAGACTTGTCCTGATGAGTGTAAGACAAAATGGGTTGTTACTCCGCTATACAAAGTATTTATGTGCTACAAAAGGATAGTCTAGATAAATGCTAGTCAGGACACTGGATAGATCCCCGATCTTCTTTGAAACAGAAGTAATGGTAATGTTCCTATCCCTGAGTGGGCAGGCATAATCTCATTTTAACATCTCAGTGACTAATAGCTGAGCCACACTCCCTTATTGCTAAACTGAAGTGTCAGTGCAAATTGTTGGGATGAAAAGTTAGGCTTGGCTCATATTTTTAGGAAAGAGAAGTCTGTGGAATAGACATCAACTGTGTTGGATAAGGCTGAAGACACCAGGAACTGATTGGAAGCTTGACAATGGACAATGTGAATGTAATTATGCTGATTCATGTATGTCTGCTAAGAATTAAGATTGCAAATCATTGACGACTGTTACTTTCCAATAAGGACAAAACATTCAGGTGTGGTCATGTACACAGAAAATTCAAAGTAAGGCATATACTTGACACACATCTCTTTATGAAGCAGCCCAGGAAGTCCTTCATATTTAGCAAGACTTTCAAAAATACTTCTACAAGAGATACCGGTGGTCAGGAGGTGTGGTGATGACAGTGAGAGGAATTCCATCCCAGGCAGCGTGCAGTATTTGTTTATGCCTTTTACAAATTAATTGCATTTTTTAGAGCTGTAAGTGTCTCTGTTATATCTTTGTCTATGTATATCCTGTTGTCTCCCAGAGACGTGCAATAACTGTGGTGGGCCTCTGATCAGACTTGTCCTGGAAAGTGAGGCTAGTGTAGATTCAGTATATTTTCGGCAGTACAGACCCGATGGGGCAAAGAGCCTCTCCTGTTCGATGTGATTCTATGGACGATTAAACTGTCGCCACCAAATCCAATGAGGAACAAAGGAAAAACCTAAAGTGAGTTGAATGTAATCATCTTGAGATTGTGAGAGAATGGCTTGAGGTGAATGACACTTGAAGGGGAGTTACAGAAGTTGAATGATGTTGTGAGTTGAATCAGATGACCGGCAGCTTGTGCGGAAGTTAAATATCTTTTCCATTGCTGTACATTACGTGAAAAATGAGCTTCCACCGAAATTGTATTTTGTCCACTGTGGATGCTTTCCAAAATCCTCAGGCAGCACTTCGAATATACATTGATAAACTATTGTTACTTTGCTGACTTACCTGCAATGGAGGCGATATTAACAATCACTCCTCCTTTCCCTCCAGTCTCTTTACTCATGTGCTGTATTCCCAGATAGGTTCCTTTAATTACACTGACCTACAATACAAGCATCATAGGAATCATCAGGCAGCAGGCCATTCAGTTAATGTGAAAATACTGACATGTACAGACAGTTGCAAAATACAGAGAGATGCATATGGATAGCAAGCTACATTCAAATTCACCCAGCAAGAGTACACTCAAGCATTAGCAGAACACAGAAAAATTCAGGTGCTAGTAGAACAGGAAAGAATAAAACACTGTGGAAAGATGCAGGATTATTTGTGGAATGGGAAGTCTATTAAACAGTATGGACCAACTCGGGGTTGGCAACCTGGTTACTTGAAAAAAACGATTGATCCATAAATGAAGAGGATATTCAGTGGAATGAGCAAATAGGTTACTGTGATGTGAAGATTGGTCAGTGGGAGGATCTGTTAACAGTTCATAAAATGAAATAGATCAACCAGTGACTTGGTTAATGGAATGGATTTACAGTCCAGATTCACATCAATGTGGTGAGTTTTGAGCAAATCTGTTTATGAAGAAATATAATGATCAAAGTGTACTGGGTTTTCCAGCACCACACTTTTTGACTCTTATCTGCAGCATCTGCAGTCCTCATTTTCTCCGAGTTGATTATGTTAAATGGGGTGTGGTAGTAGTCCACTGATATCGACAGGAAATTGATTAGCAGACAGCTGACAGAGAGCAGAGATAAGAAGCACACGGTCTGGTGTACAATATGTGATTGGCGATGATGTTTTGCAGCGACTGGTCTCAAGCTTCAGCTATTCTTCGCACTTAGCAATGAGTTGGGTTTTTATTCAATCCTGGATGGAGTGGTCTTCGCCCAGGTCAACTTTGATTGCCTGTCCTCATTTCCTTTGAGAAAGTGATAGAGGTAAGATTTTCTTTTATTATTTATTCATTCATGGAATGTGGGCATCGCTGGCCTCACCAGTACATATTGCCCATTCCTAATTGCTCAGAATGCAGTTAATCACCGAACAATTTGGCCCTGGCATCACACATCGGCCAGAACATGGAAAGGCATTGGATTTTTACCCCTAAAGGACGTTAGTGAACCAGATGGATTTATTCAACAATCGACAAAAAGTTCATGGTAAGAATTATACCAGTTTCTAATTCCAGATTTTGTTTTGTTGAATTTAAATGTCACCATGTGCCCTGATAGGACTTAAACCCAGGTCTCTAGAACATTAAGCCTTAGTGGCTACGATTATAGTGACGTCATAATTAACTCACAAAAGCGGTGAGTATATTTATGTGAGGCTGATGCTTGAATAGCGTGTGTGACACCTCTTTCAATTTTGGCACACATCCCGAGTTGATAGTCCTGAGGTGGACTTTGCTGTATTAAGTTTGCTGTTTTTGTCATTTTTGATACATAAGGTGATGCCAGAAGGACCTTAACCATTCCCTCTTAATCATCTTTGCTGTGTAGCTTTGTGCAGCTATATGCTGTGGGAGGCCATTTTAGAGTCAACCACAATGCCGTGGGTATAGAATCATACATAGGCAGTCCGGGTAAGATCATCAGATTTCCCATCAGATTTCCTTTCCAGTGGAACGTAAGAGAAGTAGACTGGTTTTTATGACTATCTGGTATCTTCATGATCTCCATTCATTTGAGCAGCGTTTTGCCAAGTTATAATGGTCAGATTTGTACAACTGGCATTAGGGCATTAAGCGTGGGTCATTGGTTTACTAGTCTAGCAATATTCCTGCAATGCTTGTCTTCCCCTGAATGTTTTGAATTTTGAAAATGATTTGGTTAGATTAGGTAGATATGGAGAAATTCTTCCCACTGGCAGGGAATAATTTAAAATGAGAGCAGGACCTTTGTGGAACAGAAAGAAAATCATTTCTTCATGCAAGTATTAATTAAAATTTTATTCTTTCTTCCAAACAACTAATGCTGAGGGGAACAATTTGACCTATGAAGAAAAAGATAATTCGTTGCTGGGTGAGGTTGTCTGAGAATAAGAAGCAAAATCATTCAAATGCAATCAATGTAGAGATTATCTCTGATCTAACTGAGTAGTGAAACAGGATCGACATGTTGACTGGTCTCTTTACAAACATAGAAACATTCCACTTTTAATTTGTTTGTGGGATGTGGGCATTGCTGAATTGGTCATTACTTATTGCCAATTCCTAACATCTTTGAGAAAGGATAACCCAGGGTATTGACAGTGCAGAATTCAGTGATGGCAATGCCATTGCATATCAGAACGTGATTTTCTCATGTTTGAGATGATCACTGCCTTGTACTTGCAGGTTTTAAATGTTACTTGCCACATATCAGACCAAGTCTGGATGTAGTTCAAGCCTTGCTGTATATGGATACTTAACTTACCTCTATAATAGACTGAAAGGGACTGAATTGTCCACTAAATTTTCTTAGTTGCAGTTTTGATGCTGCAGCATATGAAGGAGATCATAATTGTCAAAAGTAGATTGTTCAGAAATGTGCCAGGAAATTGTAACAACTGAACCATAACTATGCATTAACAGACCATAGTCCTCCAACACCTTCATGGGTATTTCCTGTTCCACTGGCGCAACAGATAACTTCACAGAATCCAAGCCTACACTTCAGAATTTCTTCATGTTGTGGGAAATGTCACAAGAACATAAAAACAATTTGCAGACATATGCCATCAGCTGCACAAATGTCGTCTGCTGTTCTATAAGAACAGTTAAAATCTTCCAAATCAATGGAAATACCACAACCTGCAACATCTATTCCAAGCCACTGCTGTCCTGACTTGGAAATATATCGCTGTTCCTTCAGTGTCGCTGGGTCTAAATCCTGGAATTCCTGCTCTAATGGCATTGTGGATGGACCTAAAGATCATCAACTGCACAATGTAATAAGGAGCCCTCCACCACCTTCTCAAATGTCCATAGGCGCCTTCACCTACATCTCATGAGTAAATTAAAAAAATTGTTATGATGTGAGCTCAACAAATCAAGGGAAATTATTACCAATTACCGATTTCCATCCTTTTTTACATATTTCTCTCGCTCATCCCATTCTCTCAACAGTCTCAGATGACATCACATCCATGATAAAGATAACTTGATCTGAGGAAAAGAAAGATTCCAAACATTCTGGGTAAGGACTTCCATGTCCATCATTGGTTAGTGGTAGCTAGAATCTTGGGGTTTCACAAGAGTGTCTCCATCATTGGCAAGAGACTGTGTTGTGACACCATCGTTGTCAGATAGAGATACTTCTGGTAGTGAGGGACTGAGGATGTAACCTAGTTATCCTCAGCCTCAGCAACCTGCCAGAGGAGTGCATACTATTGCGTGATATTGAATCAAGGATGTCATTGGAACCATCCATTGCTGACTATTACATTGATTTATGGAATGAGGACTTAAAAACATTCATCTCCAAACTCAACCATATCCCGTTTGGTCTGAGATACATCTGTGATGGGGAGGAAGATTTCATGGTCTCCCTGTCGTTGCCTCCAAAGGTTTTTATGCCTAATTCAGATCACCCCCAAACTTCTCTGCTGCAGGGAAAATAATCCCATCCTATACGATCTCTCCCTACAATGAGGCTTTCCATCCCATTTGTCAGATGTTTCATTATCGAGGATGATCTATTCATGCAAACAATTGATGAATTTTCCCGATCTTTGCCTCGGGAAATGTGGTTGACCAAAGCCGAGACAGAACTTTTTCACTGAACCCTCTTGATGATGAATCACAATGTTTGGAGATTGGCAGTGCATGGAATAGGAAGAATGCTCCCAGCATGCTTCCTGTTGCCCACAATCAGCAATCATCAAAATGCTGAAATAAAACCTGTAGATTTACAAAAATCACCTCCTCTCCTCCATGCATAAACCTGGAAGATGGTAATGGTGTACAACATCAAACCATTGAGGAACATCTTTGTTTCATAGCAAGAGGCAACAGGCCTTAATTCTTTGACCAGAACTGGATAGACTCTGAGAACCATTATCGGGAGAACTGAGATACTAAAGTAGAACATGTACTCACTACTCGGACACTAAATCTGGACCATCTGAACCAAGACCGACACAAGAATCATGTTCTTAGATGATAAGGGTCTAAAGAAGGATCACTTGGACTGAGATCCTCGACCAGGAACACTGAGACCCTCAAACCGAGGAAGATGAAAAAGCTGAGCAGTATCAATTGGTGTCTGAGCACAGACTGAGTATTGAATTCTGGAATCTGTGCTCCCAATGAAGCATCCCATTTCTATATAGATATTTGCTCCATGTTCTGAGGGCGCAGTTTTTAATTGTAAATGCATTCTTGTGCTCCTTTTCGGCACATGGAAGGTTATCCTCAATGCTGTACTGATTATATTTAATCATATTGCAGTGTATAAGCTTACTAATGCCAACAATGTAACTCCCAGCAAAGTGTCTGTTAAGAAACCAGTCAGTCAGATTAAACAAGTCAGTGGCATGTTGATAAAATGAATGTTTGAATTGGTACCTTTCAGCTGATTCTCAGATGTTACATCACATGGAATGAACAAAATATTCTCAGCTCCATAGGTCTGTCCAAAGGCAGCTTTGGTAGCTTCCCCTCTGGATACATTGATATCCAACAGACTCACCTAAAGGAAGAAAACATGGTTGAGTCCTAAAGTAAACATGTGGGTTGGTCAATGTGTCTGAGGAGAGCTTGGGTCAGTCAATGGCTCATTTCAGACTCTCTTTCCAACTCTGACCAGACAACTGGAAACTACACACTCAAACTATTCTGATATTTTCTGAATGCACCCCTGATGGACGATCCTTCAGCACTGATTTGTTGCAGCATTCCTCAGAGGAAATAGTGCAGAGATTTTTCCTTACTGTGGCATGAGCTGCTGGATTAGAATGAGTAAAGAGGTCAGTTGACCCAAAGCTTCTTCAAAAGCAACAGTGGATGAAGAAGGTGTGTAGGTGTAACATCATTGTGTTATTAACCCAGGGGAGCAGTGTAATTCTCAAGGGATATGGGTTCAAATGGCACCTAGTGAGCTGGTGGTGTTTTAAAGTTGAGAGGTGACCTGTTGGAGGTGTAATAGCTTATGAGAGGCATAGACTAGGTGGAAATCAAGTATCTGTTTGTTTTAGTTGAAGGGTCAGTAATAAGGGGCATTCTGTTAAAATGAAATGCAGAAGATTGAGAGGAGATTTGAGGAAGGTTTTTGTTTTCACCGAGAGCATGGTGGAGATCCAGGCTGCATGCGCTGGAGGTTGGTTGATACGCGGAATCTCGCAACTTTTAATAAGTACTTGAATGAGCTCTTGAAATGGTATAATATTCAAGGCTATGGGCCAAGTGCTGGAAAGTGGGGTAACTGTAGGTTTAATGTAGTTTTTATCAGAGGAGACCTGATGAGTCTAAGGGCCTCTTCTGTTCAGTGTGAATGTATGATTCTGTCATAAGTAAGCAAGTGTGTAATGTATAAGTGGTATTTGTGGAAGGGTGAGTGAAATATACAGATTAAGAGGTAGGATGGCAGCAGGGTAAATAGGTCAGGAGTTGTGCCAGAGGATTAGTTGACTACTGGGAGCTAATCAGGTCATGTTAGGAGTCGGGGTGACAGGCTAGTTGTTGGATATCAAGGAGAAGCTTGGTTGGGTGGTCAATGTGAATGAGTGTGGTTCAGTTGTATTGTTCTTCGGGAGGTGTAAGACTTTACTGTCAGACATTTCCGGAGTAATTATCTATACATGTAATGTGACACAACCAACTTTGTGGCATGAAATCCAAGCTTTTTGTGGAGATGTGCCACCATAGCCTGGTCCTATTTGCCCTTGAGGAGGTGGTGATGAGCAGCTTTCTTGAACCACTAGTGTGCACCGTCTGTGGTTTAACCCACAATGCCATTAGGGAGGGAGCTGCAGGGTTTTGATTCAAAGACGGAACAGTGATATCTTTCCAAGTCAGCATGTGAGTGGCTTGCAGGGCAACTTTCACCTTCAATGTTCCCATAAATCTGCTGCCCTTATCCTTTGTGATAGAAGTCATCAAAGATTTGGAAGGTGCTGTTCAAGGATGTTTGGTGAACTGCTGCAGTGCATTTTATTTTTAGCACATACTGCTGCTTCTGAGCATCAGTAGTGGAAGGAGTCAATGCTTGTGTTTGTGGTGCCAATCAAGTGGGCTGTTTTGTCCTGGAAGGTGTCAAGCTTCTTGAGTGTTGCTGGAGCTACTCCCATCCAGGCCAGTTGGGAGTATTCCATCACACTCCTGATTTGTGCCTTGTAGATAATGGTCATGCTTTGGGGATTCAATGGGTGAGTTACTCATCACTGTATTCTTACCTTCTGATCTGCTCTTGTTGGCATTGTGTTTATGCCTCAGGTCCAGTTGAGTTTCTGGCCAATGTTAATCCTAAAGATAGTGGGGGATTCCGTGATAGTGACACCACAGAAATCAAGGGATGTTAGTTAGATTGTAAGTTTTCAGTGATGCTCTTCATCCATGTGAAGAGATTATCACTGCCCAAGCCAGGATTTATTGCCAATCCCTAATTGTCCAAAGGGCAGATAAGCATCAATCACAGTTCTGTGGATCTGGAGTCAAATGTAGGCCAGACAAGGTAAGGATGGTAGTTTCCTTCCCTAAAGGACATTATTGACTCAGATGGGCTTTTCAGACAATCGACAATGGATTCATGATCATTAGATTCTTAATTTCAGATATTTGTTGAATTCAAACTCTACCAACTGCTGTGGTGTGTTTTGAACCTGGGTCCCCAGAATATTATGTGGATCTCTGGATGAGCAGTCCAGCGATTACACCACGAGGCCATTGCCTCCCCATAATGGTCATAATCTAGCATTTTTGTGACACCAATGTTATTGGCCCTTTGTTAATCCAAGCCTGGATCTCATCCAGCTTTGTTTGCCTTTGAACATGGACTGCGTTAGTATTTGAGGAGTCTCGATTGATGCTGAACATTGTGCAATCATGAATGAATTGATGTAATCTCACGTTACTTTATGGTAAGAAAGAGTAAAATATAGTGAAAAAGTTTTCTCCTGATACCATGATCCTGCAGCATTTTTTACTGCTTTTCGAATAAGAAAAATAGAAAGCCATTTGTCAAATAGAATTCATCAGTCCTGAGCCAGCTCAGCTTCGGAGAACTTGTCCATTTCTGACCTTATGATAGAGGGGAGGTCATTGGTCATTATGAAGCAGCTGAGATGTTTATTCCAGAACATCTCCAACATATTAAATAAGGATCCTCTCGTGGTGCAGTGAGTGTATTTACAGCCATGAACCGAGAAACCTGGGCTCAAGTTGCACCGATGTTAGAGGGGTGTAATAACGACTCTCGATGGTTCAAATGGGAAAAATGGATGCAAGATATTCAGTCATGTATTCTGTATGATTGGTTGATGACATTAAATCAATGATGTGTTGGTGCTGGTGTTGAACTGGTGTGGATAAAGTCAGAAGTCACACAAAACCAGGTTAGTTCACCTGACGAAGGAGCACTGCTCTGAAAATTTGTGATTTCAACTAAACATTTTGGACTATAACCTGGTGTTGTGTGACATCTGATTAAATCTATGAGCAAGTTTTATTTCTCTTGCCATTGCAGTTATTTATTCTTCTTCAAGCAAAGCAATTTTATATGGAGTGGAAGAAAACAATGCTGATTGTGTGATGATGCTGAGCGACAGCAGTGAACAACAAACCAACCACGTTATCAATAAAAAGGAAGCAAGACAAGAACATACCTCTCCATGGGACCATATAATCACCAGTTTGGGACAAGTTGTCAAAGCTCTAAGACATCATATCAAAGTTGAATAATTAATCTTGTTAACAATTATGTTAAAAGAATGTATGTTCACTGAATTGACATCATTTGCTTCCGTACAATTATCTGTTTGTGATTGGTTTTCTTTGCAGACGATTTATAATAAAGGAACATACCTTTAAAGGATGTGAATATAATGTCAGCATTGTATCTGCATGTGGCCTGTATTTATAAAGTTTTCAGGATCCATCTTGCAGAGCTCTGTCCTCTTACAGCATAACAAGCTGAGAAAAGCATGAGATCAGAATCCATCTCACGGACATGGCTTAAGGGCCAGCCACACTAATCATTCACTGAAGCTTCCAACTTTTCTGGGACAACAAACAGCTTCTGACTATTACAGCTAAAATTAACGAGAAAGCCTGTTGTATGAGAACTGGCCATTCCCATTCAAGCTTCTTCCATTTTTGCAACTTTTCAAAGACACCTCAAGACCTCCTACGTTGTTCATTTGGGCTCTCACCAGTCCCTTCAACTTTACAAATTTTTTTCAGAAAAAAACCCAGGACAAGATAACCTTATTAAAGTGACAGCATTGTCACATGGGATGGCACATTGCAGTGAACATTGGTGAGGCCACGTTTGGAATGCTGTGTTCAGGTCTTGTCTCCCTGCTCAAGGAAAGAAGCTGTTAAACTTGAAAGGAAGCAGAAAAGATTGACAAGTGTGTTGCCAGATCTGGAAAGTTTGAGTTGGATGGAGAGGCTGAATTGGCTCTTGCCTTTCTCCCGAGAGCACAGGAGGCTGAGGGGTGACCTTTTTAGAGGCTAATAAAATCATGAGGGGTATGGGTAGGGTAAATTTGCAAGATTATTTCCTTCGGGTGGTGTAGTCCAAAACTAGAGGTTTAAGGTGAGAGGGCGAAGATTTAACAATCACCTAAGGACCAACTTTTTCATAAAGAGGGTGATGAGTCTGTATGAGTCTATAACTTTACATCGGTCATTTTTGCTGTGAGGATGTAGGTGTTCTGCAAAGCAGTTACCCAGTCTGCGCTTTGTTTCTCCAGTGTAGAGGAGACCATATTGTGAGCAGTGAATACTGTAGACGAAATGTAGCAAAGTGCAGGTAAAGTGCTGCTTCACCTGGAACTTGTGCCAGGAGCATTAGATAGTGAGGAAGGGGGATGGAGATGGGCAGGTGTTACACTTTCTGGCATTGCATACTTACTCGCAGGTAATTCATATAAATTGCTGGAATATCGTTTTCACTGCACTTCAGTTCCAATTTAAAATCTTATTATTCAAACTAGCTTTTGTGTACCACTCGCTCCAGATCAGTCATCAGGTTAACACAAACTGCTGCATTTCTGAACACACTGCCTGGGCAATCATCGTCTTTCTTTGCATGAGGAAATTGACAGGAATGATTCAAGCAGAATTGTTACCTTAGCGCCGTTCTTCAGGAGGATTTCAGCAATTGCTTTCCCGATGCCTTGGGCAGCGCCAGTCACCAGTGCAACTTTCCCCTGGAGCTCCATCGTAGCACTGACGGTGGACTTTAGCGATTTGCCCCTGGACTTTATGAAGAGTTTGTAGTTAACTTGTTATGAGTAAATATTTGCGTGATCTGCTCATATTTACCTTCACAAAGAAAGAGGACAAACTCCAATGTCTAATCAGTTTCCTCCCCATTCCTTCATGGTTTTGCACCACTCTGATAATCTGTCACCCTCTCACTTTCTCGCACCCTCACATTTCTAGTTCATGGCCAGCATCCACATTATGGATTGGAATAGGTCCTCAGCCTTTAAACCAAGCCGCGTTTGACTGGGGAAAGGACTGTCATATCTGTGTTCACTCTGCCTGTACCCCCTACCCAGCACACAGGCAGGGAGCTGTCATAACAGGACCCATCCCCTTCACTTTGAAGAACTACGAAATGTGGATTTGTGAAAGGGATGGTGGGGATCTAGGAGGGCTTGTTTGGGGTGAACATGTTGTCAATTACCATGGCCCATTTCTTCGAGGGGACCTCACCCTGACTGTGGTGACTGCTTTATGCTCAAATGTGTTTGCAAAAAATACCCACTATGCTCTGGGTGCTCACTCCTCCGTTCACATCCAAATCCTTTATATAAATGAGAAAAGGAGTGGAACCAACACCGATCCTTCAGGCACACCACTGGGGACAGGCCTCCACTCTGAAAGGCATCCCTCCATCAACAATCTCTGTATTTTACCTTTGAGTTATTTCTTTATCAAAATAGATGGTTCTACCTGTATTCCATTAGATCTAGCCATGCCAGCCTATCTCCCATGAGGAAGCCTGTCAAGGTGTTGTTGGTGGCTGAGGTATGTGACAAGGGATTTTCTGCTTGGAGTGGTGCAGGGAAAGCTGTTATTTGTAATTTATATGAATGATTTAATTGAAATTGTGGTTTGTGGGCTTTGTAATTTTACTGATTACATGAAAGTTAATGGAGTTGTGGAAAGCTGTCAAAGGATATAGCAGGATATAGATCAGTTGGAAAGCTGAGTAGAGAAATGGCAGATGGAACTTAATCTGGACAAGTTCTGGTGGCCACACAATAGAAAAGATCTGGACAGTGTGGAGTGGGTGAAAAAGAAGCTGACCAGGATATTGTCTGGATTATATTGTATTAGTTCAAAGGTAGAGTTGGACAAAATCTATTTTTTGTCAAGTGTGTGGGAGGCTGAGGGCGATTTGATAGATGTATGTAAAATATGTACTCTGTTGTAAAATGTACTTTGTGAACCAAGAAATAATTTTAAAACCAAGAGCTGCTGAAAGATCATTGCGTTTTGAAATCAAGTAACCTGACTTTCATTGTCAGTTCTCTTTGCACAATTGTAGCTTCAGTTGAAGTGCAGTTTGCAGATGAGCTGCAGCTGTTGTGGCTGCATCTGGAGATTCAGCCTCTGTGATGACAGATGGCTTGTGAAGGTGAATTCTGTCCTTTTTTTTGAGAACAGACATTGAAACAGATGTGTCCCAAGCCCATTACGTAGACAGTGTGTGACGCCTTGGATTTATTTCAAGGTTGTACCAATAGAAACAGCATGATTGGGTGGAGTCAGGGTCCCATAGAGCCAAGGGTTTTGTTCAGCTTTCAGCTGTTACTCGGGTCATGAAACTGTATGTGTCAGCTATTTCTTTTTTCTCTCTGTCACAGCTAAAAGCTGGACTTCAGAACTGAGCTGAGAGAACTATGTATGGTATAAACAGTTTTGCTGAATTTGCCTTTGCCAAAGGCATGTATATTGGTTGGCACTATATTTGGATTAATTGTTGTTTGTTAGTTAAATAATCTGTTATTGTATTAAGTTTTCCAATATAGTTAAATTATTATAATTCTTCTTTGTTTTGTGTGTATTTTCACTACAGGGTAAGAATAAAGTGGACTTGACTTAAAACCAAGTAGTGTCACCAATTTAATTTCATGTGGAACACAGCATCTTACACTTGCCTTTGAATAAGAGAGATGTTAGGGTCTCGGCTACCTCCATGTTATATTTGAAGGGGGTTTGGTCTAGTCCATAATACCTCCAAGACGTAACTGCTTGGTCTGTAGACTAGTACCCATTTAATGATAACAGAAGTCTTCTGCTACTAACAATTATGGGAATTATTCTCAGCTATGTGAGCAGCTTGTGGTTGCGATCAACAGAGAGCGAAGCCATCAGACATTCACCAAGTCAGGAGATCTCTCTGTTCTCTGCCGTAAAAGCCACTTTACACGCATAAAACTGGTTTATATGTTTCAGCCTGGGAGTCTCTGGCGAAGGAACACGTGGTGTCTCCCAACACCCTCGAGTTGTTCAGGGACAGGAAGGCACCACAGGGAATTGAGCGTTTTATTTTCCCCTCCAACTCTGTTTTGATTCAATCACTGCACTCTCCGTCACTTTTTTGATCACATAGTATTGTCTTTTGATGAAAAGGGCATTGCTTTTCACTGGACACTCTGGTGTTTCTTTTCTTCCTGGTGGTGGGAAATGAATAAAGATGAGTTCACCAGTTGTCATTCACTGTGTCTCACAGCTTTACACACTTCAGGCAGTAGTATGGGGTGGGAGGAAATTAAAAAGAAAAAAAAAACAATAAAGCTGGTTTATCTTCACTTCAGCAGTTGAAAGCTGAGACTATTCTGAAACCTGTGTCTCTCCTGTAACATAAGATATTGGTCATGGTTTTCTATGTTAAAGAATCTAACTGATATTTAAGCAGCTCATTATTGTGAACAATTGTTACTTTCCTCAGACAGATAAATAGCTGGGACAGGGTTGTGCAATCCTCTGTTGTCGAGTGCTATGCCTCAAGCGATCTGTGGTAAGATGGAATTGAGTTCTCTATACCCTCAGGTCACATGCTATGATGCCACATTAATATCATCAGCATGATTCTTATGAGAGTGTAACATAACCTTGGTCAGTTCTGATTTATAACCACAATTTAATATGAAAACACCAAAAGCATCACCAACAATTAAAATGTTAATCATTTTATATTTGAACAGGTTTAAAGTTTCCATTGTTCTCAGTGACCTGTTGCTTGAATTCATTGAGGTCCCGAAATTGATTTTGGATTTTCTGGAAGAATCCTCGGTATGGCTTCATACTCAAGCTTGCCATTTTCCAACACCTTCAGCGATGCCCCATTCCTGGTCTGATCCCTGACAAGCTGCAAGAATCCCTCGGCAATGTGTGTAGGCCTGTAAAAGTCAGATGGTGATCATGAGCAAACATCCTGTTTGTTTAAAATATCCCGCCATCGGAACACAATTCCTTCCAGTGTGTTAAGGCAGCACATGACTAGGACATCTACCCAATTTTGGAGGATCTAACTAGCAGGGTTGATGAAGGAGAAACAGCCAACATCATTGATTTCCAGTCGACATTCCCGGTTGGTTTGCATATCTCATCATTCTGCAGACTCATCAAATCAAACATGCAAATTCTGAAGATTCTGAAATTAATCTGTGATATTTTGCGGATAACACACCAATCATTTCTGTCAGATATCCCTCTACAAATGCTTCATGGAGACATGCTGAACACATTTCCATCCTATCAATTCCCACCCCGCTTCCTGATTATGTTCAAACTCACTTCAGAACTCCAAGGTTGGCTATCATCAGCTCAAGTTTCTCCTTATGGTCTGGAGCCTTCGCTGCTTTCAGATCTGTCAGAAGCTTAGTGTCGACGAAAATAGGACACAGCGCTTGTAATCGAACCCCATGCTTCTCAAGGCAGGTCAGCTGAAAGCAGAAACCTTGTAATGTCTCACACTCTTTGAGTTTTATAGAACTTTACAATTTCCTGACAGGAAGCTCTCAAATGTTAGTTTATGTGGAGATTTGTGATGAGGGCCCATCCTGACTGCAGCAGACTGGGGGAAATCAGGAATCCAGCCCAAGTTCCTGGAAAGTGTTTGTGCTTTGTGTGAGGTTCACCTGAGAGGCAGCACAATTCAAACACATGTAACAATTAGGGTCATCAACACATTCAATCTGATTAGACTTGTCTCTCAAACCCATACCCTGGGTTCATCTTTAGTTGGGTGATATTAAACGCTTGGAGCAAGTCGACTTGCACATAGCCCCACAGCCTTTTACCAATTATCAATTTGTGGTGTGTCACCTGCCCTATGTATAATGATCTAACTGCCAGTGGAGAAAGTGAGGAATGGAGATGTTGGCGCTCCGAGTGAAGAGTGTAATACAGGAAGGCACAGCCGGTCAGGCAGCATCCGAGGAGCAGAAGAATTGAAGTTTCGGGCTTAAGCCCTTCATCATCCCATTTGCCTGACCTGCTGTGCTTTTCCAGCACTACACTCTTGATCTAACTGCCAGTGTCGATGAATGAGAACCAAGCAATATACTTGGATTTCACTGTAAAGGTATCATAAGAGTACATGGGATTATGGGTAATATATGAACATGCATAAACATTTAGGAAGGAAAACATTCATTTTTGAGTTGACAGCCTGTGTCATTTGGACGGCCACAACGATCAGGGCTGGGACCTCAGCTATTTGCACTCTATGTTAATGAATTTGGCAAAGTGACAGAGTATTATATCAACATTTGCTAGCCTTTCAAAGCTAGACAAAAATGGCAGCTGTGAGGAGTACAAAAAGCGGTTGTAATAAAGCTTAAGCAGGTTAAATAAAATTGTGTAACAAAGTGATGGATGAATTGTCATTTTATAAGTATGCACTTGTTCACTTTGTTCAATTTTGTAGTCAGGCAGAACATTTTAAAAGGTAAGAAATTTGTAAAGGTTGATGTTCAGAGAGATTGGTGTGTACACATAAAAGGAAAACAATGTTCGCATGTAGGTCCAGCAAACATAAACTCTCGTGAAGGGCTTATGCCCAACACATCGATTCTCCTCCTCCTCGGAAGCTGCCTGACCTGCTGTGCTTTCCCAGCACCAAGCTCTCTTCCCAGCAAACAACCAGGAAGGCAAACAGCGTGTTGACCTTGATTGCAAGGAGGTTAGATTACAGGAATGAGGAAATCATTGGTGGAAGCATCGCTCATATCCACATTGTGTTTGACTAAAGGACCCTGTATCAGGGAGTTGGTGCTCTAGTTTTGAAAGCCACTACACACACTTCCAACTTCCTACCAACCCCCACCCCACAAGCTGCATCTCATCGAAACTCACCTCTATCTAGGGATCCATCCTCCTCCACACACACATGGAGTATTGACAATGCCCACCATTCCATTAATGGAGAGGAAGGTCTAAAGCTGTTCAGAGGAGTGCTTGAATACAAGAAATTGTGTTGGGTCCTCCAGGAGAGAAGCAATGCCAGGGTCGTAATGGTTCTCCGAGTGATAGTTGAGGTTCCTGTATGACATTCTTCTATCTTTAGAAGACTGAGAGTTGTTCTAATTGATCTTTGCAAATTTCTGACTGGGCTTGTCAGAATAGACATCGAGTCAGACGTTGCACACGACACCAGGTTATCCACCAGGTTTATGCGAAATCAGATAAGCTTTTGGCGCACAGCTCATTGGTCAGGTGTAGTGGAGCAGTGCTCCAAAAGCTTGTGATTTCAAACCAACCTGTAGGAGTATAACCTAGTGTTGTGTGACTTCTGACTTTTCCTAAACCAGTTCAATATTGGTATATCTACATCAAGAGTAGATATCGAGATTGTTTCACCTGTCTTAGGAATCTATAACACAGTGAGCATGAGGGTCAATCATTTTGGCCTGAAATGAAGAGAATTGAGGAAATTCTATGAAAGGTTAGTGAATCTTTGGAGCTCTCCATCCCGGAAGATGACAGTTCCATTGTTGAATACATTTCAGGCTGAGATAGGTCTTTGGTCCCTCAGAATCACTGGGTATGGGGATAAGGCAGGAAAGTGGTGTTGAAGCCCAAAACCAGTCATGATTGTTCTGGTTTCGGCACAAACATAATTCAACAAAATCTACTATTTCATAATTACCAGCAGTGCCACTTGGGAGCAGCTGCTGGGATTGCAGAATAAACAAAGCCATGGAGTTTGATACAAGCTCAGTCCATGCACCAGCAGATACATTCTTGCAGATCCCAATTTGGTGCGTCGACACAGGCTTGCATGGGCAGCACCATTGCTTTTGTAACCTCCGTGCCAATGTATGGCATTATCCACCCCATCCACTATGTGAAACTGTGGATCCTCAGTTACTGATGACATTCAAGGTCAACATTGACAGAGTTTGGGGCACGAGGGTAATCAAGAGGTAGGGTGAGAAAATTAATTCAAGGAGCTAACTGAGCTCTCCTCCGACTGAGGAGCAGGGCAAGCTTGAGGGACCATGTGGCCTGTCACTTGCTCTACAGCTGCTGCTTGTTCTGAGTTTCTGCCAAGGTATTAGTGCGTTATTTATAGAGAAAATGTTTACTCTTTGCATTATAGTCTAGCACTCACAGACAATGACGCAGTGAATCCTACTACTCCATACTTTGAGGCTGCGTAAACTGCTCCACGGAAGAAAGGAATCAGACCTGTTCACCATGAAATAGCAGAGAATTAGCTTCAAACACTCCATCAAACAGAAACATGTGAATATATGGAAACGCTTTGGCATGGAAACAGGTCACCTAATTAGATTACTTACAGTGTAGACACAGCCCCTTCGGCCCAACAAGTCCACACCGCCCCGCCGAAGCGTAATCCACCCATACCCCTACCCCTACATCTACATCTATATCTACATCTACATCTACCCCTTACCTAACACTACAGCAATTTAGCATGGCCAATTCACCTGACCTGCACATCTTTGGACTGTGGGAGGAAACTGTAGCACCTGGAGGAAACCCACACAGACACAGGGAGAACGTGCAAACTCCACACAGTCAGTCGCTGGAGGCGGGAATTGAACCCAGGTCTCTGGCGCTGTGAGGCAGCAGTGCTAACCAGTGTGCCACCGTGCCGCCCAAATTCATGTCAACATTTATCCCTTACATGAAGAAATAGTCTTGGTTACATTTGCCAGTACCTATTGAATTTAAAATGTAAAGGAAAGCTAAGTAAGAAACTGTCAGTCATAACTAGCTTTTCAGAAAACAAAAAATGCTGGACATCTGAGCAAGAGGCAGTAGGCATGGCGAGAGATCAGGCTAAGAATTAAGATTGCAAATAATTGACGACTGTTACTTTCCAATAAGGACAAAACATTTAGGTGTGGTCATGTCCACAGAAAATTCAAAGTAAGGCATATACTTGACACAGATCTCTTTATGAAGCAGCCCAGGAAGTCCTTCATATTTAGCAAGACTTTAAAAAATACTTCTACAAGAGATACCTGTGGTCAGGAGGTGTGGTGAACACAGTGAGAGGAATTCCATCCCAGGCAGCGTGCGTTATTTGTTTATGTCTTTTATAAATTAATTGCATTTTTTAGAGCTGTAAGTGTCTCTGTTATATCTTTGTCTATGTATATCCTGCTGTCTCCCAGAGACGTGCAATAACTGTGGTGGGCCTCTGATCAGACTTGTCCTGGAAAGTGAGGCTAGTGTAGATTCAGTATATTTTCGACAGTACAGACCCGATGGGGCAAAGAGCCTCTCCTGTTCGATGTGATTCTATGGACGATTAAACTGTCGCCACCAAATCCAATGAGGAACAAAGGAAAAACCCAAAGTGAGTTGAATGTAATCATCTTGAGATTGTGAGAGAATGGCTTGAGGTGAATGACACTTGAAGGGAAGTTACAGAAGTTGAATGATGTTGTGAGTTGAATCAGATGACCGGCAGCTTGTGAGGAGGTTAAATGACTTTTCCTTTGCTGTACATTATGTGAAAAAACAGCTTTGCCCTTAATTGTATTTTGTCCACTGTGGATGCTTTCCAAAATCCTGAGTATTCATTGGTAAACTATTGTTACTTTGCTGACTTACCTGCAATGGAGGCGATATTAACAATCACTCCTCCTTTCCCTCCAGTCTCTTTACTCATGTGCTGTATTCCCAGATAGGTTCCTTTAATTACACTGACCTACAATACAAGCAACATAGGAATCATCAGGGAGCAGGCCATTCAGTTAATGTGAAAATACTGACATGTACAGACAGTTGCAAAATGCAGAGAGATGCATATGGATAGCAAGCTACATTCAAATTCACCCAGCAAGAGTACATTCAAGCATTAGCAGAACACAGAAAAATTCAGGTGCCAGTAGAACGATAAAGAGTAAAACACTGTGGAAAGATGCAGGATTATTTGTGGAATGGGAAGTCTATTAAACAGGATGGACAAACTCGGGGTTGGCGACCTGGTTACTGGAAAAAAATGATTGATCCATGAATGAGGAGGATATTCGGTGGAATGAGCAAATTGGTTACTGTGATGTGAAGATTGGTCAGTGGGTGGATCAACAGTTCATAAAATGAAATAGATCAATCAATGACTTGGTTAATGGAATGGATTTACAGTGCAGATTCACATCAATGTGGTGAATTTTGAGCAAATCTGTTTATGAAGAAATATAATGAGCAAAGTGTACTGGGTTTTCCAGCACCACACGTTTTGACTCTTATCTGCAGCATCTTCTGTCCTCATTTTCTCCGAGTTGATTATATTAAATGGGGTGTGATAGTAGTCCACTGATGTCAACAGGAAATTGATTAGCAGACAGCTGACAGAGTTCAGGGATAAGGAGCACACGGTCTGGTGTGCACGATGTGATTGGTGATGGTATTTTGCAGCGACTGGTCTCAAGCTTCAGCTATTCATCGCACTTGCCAATGAGTTGGTTTTGTATTCATTCCTGGATGGAGTGGTCTTCACCCAGGAGAAAGTGAGGACTGCAGATGCTGTAGGTCAGAGCTGAAAATGTGTTGCTGGAAAAGTGCAGCAGGTCAGGCAGCATCCAAGGAGCAGGAGAATCGACATTTTGGGCATGAGCCCTTCTATAGGAATGAGGAAAGTGTGCCAAGCAGGCAGAGTAAAAGGTAGGGAGGAGGGACTTGGGGGAGGGGCGTTGGAAATGTGATAGGTGGAAGGAGGTTAAGGTGAGGGTGATAAGGTGAGTGTAACAGGCCGGAGTGTGGGTGGGGGCGGAGAGGTCAGGAAGAAGATTGCAGGTTAGGAAGGTGGTGCCGAGTTCTAGGGTTGGGACTGAGACAAGTTGGGGGGAGGGGAAATGAGGAAACTGGAGAAATCTGAGTTCATTCCTTGTGGTTGAAGGATTCCTAGGCAGAAGGTGAGGCGCTCTTCCTCCAGTTGTCGTATTGCTATGGTCTGGTGATGGAGGACTCCAAGGACCTGCATGTCCTTGGTGGAGTGGGAGGGGGAGTTGAAGTGTTGAGCCACGGGGTGGTTGGGTTGGTTGGTCCGGATGTCCCAGAGGTTTTCTCTGAAACGTTCCACAAGTAGGCGGCCTGTCTCTGCAAATTAGAGGAGGCCACATTGGGTGCAGCGGATGCAGTAAATGATGTGTGTGGAGGTGCAGGTGAATTTGTGATGGATATGGAAGGATCCCTTGGGGCCTTGGAGGGAGGTTGGGGGGGAGGTGTGGGCGCAGGTTTTGCTTTCCTTGCGGTTGCAGGGGAAGTTGCTGGGAGTGGAGTTTGGGTTGGTGAGGGTTGTGGTCCTGATGAGGGAGTCACGGAGGGAGTGGTCATTTCGGAACGCTGATAGGGGAGGGAAGGGACATATATCCCTGGTGGTGGGATCCGTTTGGAGGTGGCGGAAATGACGAAGTATGATACGATGTATATGGAGGTTGGTGGGGTGGTAGGTGAGGACCAGTGGGGTTCTGTCCTGGTGTCCTGGACTCCTCCATTGCCAGACCATAGCAACACGATGGCTGGAGGAAGATCATCTCATCTTCCGCCTAGGAACCCTCCAACCACAAGGGATGAACTCAGATTTCTCCAGTTTCCTCATTTCCCCTCCCCCCACCTTGTCTCAGTCCCAACCCTCGAACTCAGCATCACTTTCCTAACCTGCAATATTCTTCCTGACCTCTCCGTCCCCAAACCCACTCCGGCCTATCACCCTCACCTTAACCTCCTTCCACCTATCGCATTTCCAACGCCCCTCCCCCAAGTCCCTCCTCCCTCCCTTTTATCTTAGCCTGCTTGGCACACTTTCCTCATTCCTGTAGAAGGGCTCATGCCTGAAACGTCGATTCTCCTGCTCCTTGGATGTTGCCTGACCTGATGCGCTTTTCCAGCAACACATTTTCAGCTCTAGTCTTCGCCCAGGTCAACTTTGATTGCCCATCCTCAAATCCTTTGAGAAAGTGATAGGGGTAAGATTTTCTTTTATTATTTATTCATTCATGGAATGTGGGCACCTGGGGCCGCGCGAGTATCTATTGCCCATTCCTAATTGCTCAGAATGCAGTTAATCGCCGAACAATTTGGCCCTGGCATCACACGTTCGCCATAACATGGAAAGTTATTGGATTTTCACCCCTGAAGGATGTTAGTGAACCAGATGGATTTTTCCAACAATCGACAAAATGTTCATGGTAACAATTATACCAGCTTCTAATTCCAGATTTTGTTTTGTTGAATTTAAATGTCACCATGTGCCCTGATAGGACTTGAACCCAGGTCTCCAGACCATTAGGCCTTAGTGGCTACTATTATAGTGACGTCATAATTAACTCACAAAAGCAGTGAGCATATTTATGTGAGGCTGGTGCTTGAATATAGTGTGTGACACCTCTCTCAATTTTGGCACACATCCCAAGTTGATATTCCTTCTTATTCATCTTTGCTGTGGTATTTTTGTGCAGCTACATGGTGTTGGAGGCCATTTTGGACCCATTTTGCTGTGGGTATAGAATCATACACAGGCCGTCTGGGTAAGATCATCAGATTTCCAATCAGATTTCCTTCCCTGAGGAACGCAAGAGAAGTAGACAGGTTTTTATGACTATTTGGTATCATCATCATCTCCATTCATTTGAGCTGCGTTTGCCGAGTTTTAATGGTCAGATTTGTACAACTGGCATGAGGGCATTAAGCGTGGTTCATTGGTTTACTAGACTAGCAACATTCCCGGAATGCTTCTCTTCCCCTGAAGGTTTTGAATTTTGAAAATGATTTGGTTAGATTAGGTAGATATGGAGAAATTCTTCCAACTGGCGGGGAATAATTTAAAATGCGAACACGACCTTGGTGGAACAGAAATAAAAGCATTTATTCATGCAAATATTAATTGAAATTTTATTCTTTTTTCCAAACAACTAATGCTGAGGGGAACAATTTTGACCTTTGAAGAGAAAGATAATTTGTTGCTGGGTGAGGTTGTCTGATAATAAGGAGCAAAATCATTCAAATGCAATTAATGTAGAGATTATCTCTGATCTAACTGAGTAGTGAAACAGGATCGACATGTTGACTGTTCTCTTCAGAAACATAGAAACATTCGATTTTTTAATTTGTATGTGGGATGTGGGCATCGCTAAACAGGCCATTACTTGTTGCCAATTCCTAACGTCTGTCAGAAAGGATAAACCAGGATTATTGATAGTGCAGAATTCAGTGATGGCAATGCCATTGCATATCAGAACTTGAGGGTAAGATTTTCTCATGTTTGAGATGATCACTGCCTTGCATGTGCATGTTGTGAATGTTACTTGCCACATATCAGACCAAGTCTGGATGTTGTTCAAGCCTTGCTGTATATGGATACTGAATTTTCCACCATAATAGACTGAAAGGGAATGAATTGTCTAATAATTTTTTTAGGTACAGTTTTGATGCAGCAGTATATGAAGGAGATTGTAGTTATCAAAAGTAGATTGTTCAGGAATGTGCCTGGAAGTTGTAATAACTGAACCATAACTATTTGTTAACAGACCATAGTCCTCCAACACCTTCATGGGTAATTTCCTGTTCCACTGGCACAACAGATGACTTCACAGAACCCAAGCCTACACTTCAGAATTTCTTCACGTTGTGGGAAATGTCACAAGAACATAAAAACTACAAGCAAACATATGCCATCAGCTGAACAAATGTCTTCTGCTGTTCTATAAGAACAGTTAAAATCTTCCAAATCAATGGAAATAGCACAATCTGCAACATCTATTCCAAGCCACTGCTGTCCTGACTTGGAAATATATCACTGTTTCTTCAGTGTCACTGGGTCTAAATCCTGGAATTCCTGCTCTAATGGCATTGTGAATGGACCTAAAGATCATCAACTGCACAATGTAATAAGGAGCCCTCTACCACCTTCTCAAATGTCCATATGCGCCTTCACCTACATCTCATGAGTAAATTAAAAAATTGTCATGATGTGAGCTCAACTAAATCAAGGGAAATTATTGCTGGTTATCGGTTTCCGTCCTTTTTTACATATTTCTCTCGCTCATCCCATTCTCTCAACACTCTCAGATGACAGCACATCCATGATAAAGATAATTTGATCTGAGGAAAAGAAAGATTCCGAACATTCTGGGCAAGGACTTCCATGTACATCATTGGTTAGTGGTAGCTAGAATCTTGGGGTTTCACAAGAGTGTCTCCATCATTGGCAAGAGACTGTGTCATGCCACCATCGTTGTCAGATAGAGATACTTCTGGTAGTGAGGGACTGAGGATGTAACGTAATTATCCTCAGCCTCAGCAACCTGCCAGAGGAGTGCAGACTATTGCATTATATTGAATCAAGGATGTCATTGGAACGATCCATTGCTGACTATTACATTGATTTATGGAATGAGGCCTTAAAAACATTCGTCTCCAAACTCAACCACATCCCAGTTTCAAGAAGTGTTAATTAATGTGCTCACATAAATCACAATTAATAAACAATGTACAATTAACACAAACCAGGTTTATACTGAGGCATTTCTCCCAGTTTTGCTCATCAAAGATCCCTGCATTGTTGCATACTATATCCAATCTCTGAAATTTTTCAAGAGTTTTGGTGAAACAATCTGCAAAAGATAGTGAATGGAGTTGATTATCAAAGTTTGTAATGTCTTTGACCAAGCATACCAACACTAAGCACATTCCTCAGAATGACTCATTCAGTCACTGAGTCACAGATAGCTGCAGCAGAGAAACAAGCCCTTCAGTGCACCATATCTGTGCTGACCAACAAACGCCAAACTATGTTAATCCCATTGACCCGCACTTGGTCGATAAATTGCTTTGCTCTGGCATTTTAAGTGCTCGTTCGGACGCTTAATAAATATTTCAAGAGCATCTGACTCCATCATCCTTTTCACCAGTGCATTCCATATTTCCACCACCCTCTGAGAGGAAATTTCATTCCTCAGGTCTTCTGGAAAACACTTACTCCTCACTTTATGCTTTTGACGTTTGGTCTGAGATACATCTGTGATGGGGAGGAAGATTTCATGGTCTCCCTGTCGTTGCCTCCAAAGGTTTATATGTCTAATTCAGGTCACCCCCAAAACTTCTCTGCTGCAGGGAAAATAATCCCATCCAATATGATCTCTCCCTATAATGAGGCTTTCCATCCCATTTGTCAGATGTTTCATTATCGAGGATGATCTATTCATGCAAACAATTGATGAATGTTCCTGATCTTTGCCTCGGGAAATGTGGTTGACCAAAGCCGAGACAGAACTTTTTCACTGAACCCTCTAGATGCTGAATCAAAATGTTTGGAGTTTGGCAGTGCATGGAATGGGAAGAATGCTCCCAGCATGCCTCCTGTTGCCCACAATCAGCAATCATCAAAATCCTGAAATAAAACCTGTAGATTTACAAAAATCACCTCCTCTCCTCCATGCATACACCTGGAAGATGGTAATGGTATGCGACATCAAACCATTGAGGAGCATCCTTGTTTCCTAGCAAGAGGCAACAGGCCTTAATTCTTTGTCCAGAACTGGATAGACTCTGAGAACCATTATCAGGAGAACTGAGACACTAAAGTAGAACATGTACTCACTACTCGGACACGAAACCAGGACCATCTGAACCAAGACCTACACAAGAATCATGTACTTAGACGACAAGGGTCTAAAGAAGGATCACTTGGACTGAGATCCTCGACCAGGAACACTGAGACCCTCAAACCGAGGAAGATGAAAAAGCTGAGCAGTATCAATTGGTGTCTGAACACAGACTGAGTTTTGAATTCTGGAATCTGTGCTCCCAATGAAGCATCCCATTTCTATATAGATATTTGCTCCCTGTTCTGAGGGCGCAGTTTTTAATTGTAAATGCATTCTTGTGCTTCTTTTCAGCACATGGAAGGTTATCCTCAATGCTGTACTGATTATATTTAATCATATTGCAGTGTATAAGCTTACTAATGCCAACAATGTAACTCCCATTCACTCTCACTCCAGCTGATTATTACACCCACTGGTTGCAGCAAAGTGTCTGTTAAGAAACCAGTCAGTCAGATTGAACAAGTCAGTGGCATGTTGATAAAATGAGTGTTTGAATTGGTACCTTTCAGCTGATTCTCAGATGTTACATCACATGGAAGGAACAAAATATTCTCAGCTCCATAGGTCTGTCCAAAGGCAGCTTTGGTAGCTTCCCCTCTGGATACATTGATATCCAACAGACTCACCTAAAGGAAGAAAACATGGTTGAGTCCTAAAGTAAACATGTGGGTTGGTCAATGTGTCTGAGGAGAGCTTGGGTCAGTCAATGGCTCATTTCCAACTCTCTTTCCAACTCAGACCAGACAATTGGAAACTACACACTCAAACTATTCTGATATTCTCTGAATGCAGCCCTGATGGACGATCCTTCAGTACTGATTTGTTGCAGCATTCCTCAGAGGACATAGTGCAGAGATTTTTCCTTACTGTGGCATGAGCTTCTGGATTAGAATGAGTAAAGAGGTCAGTTGACCCAAAGCTTCTTCAAAAGCAACAGTGGATGAAAAGGTGTGCAGGTGTAACATTATTGTGTTATTAACCCAGGGGAGCAGTGTAATTCTCAAGGGATATGGGTTCAAATGGCACCTCGTGAGCTGGTGATGTTTTCAAGTTGAGAGGTGACCTGTTGGAGGTGTAATAGCTTATGAGAGGCATGGACTGGATGGATATCAAGTATCTGTTTGTTTTAGTTGAAGGGTCAGTAATAAGGGGCATTCTGTTAAAATGAAATGCAGAAGATTGAGAGGAGATTTGAGGAAGGTTTTTGTTTTCACCGAGAGCATGGTGGAGATCCAGGCTGCATGCGCTGGAGGTTGGTTGATACGCGGAATCTCGCAACTTTTAATAAGTACTTGAATGAGCTCTTGAAATGGCATGATATTCAAGGCTGTGGGCCAAGTGCTGGTGAGTGGGGTAACTGTAGGTTAAATGTAGTTTTTATCAGAGGAGTCCTGATGAGTCTAAGGGCCTCTTCTGCTCAGTGTGAATCTATGATTCTGTCATAAGTAAGCAAGTGTATAATGTATAAGTAGTATTTGGGGAAGGGTGAGTGAAATATACAGATTAAGTGGTAGGATGGCAGCAAGGTAAATAGGTCAGGAGTTGTGCCAGAGGATTAGTTGACTCCTGGGGTGCTAATCAGGTCATGTTAGGAGTCGGGTGACAGGCTAGTTATTGGATGTCAAGGGTAAGCTTGGTTGTGTGGTCAATATGAATGATTGGGGTTCAGTTGTATTGTTCTTCTGAAGGTGTAAGAGTTTACAGTCAGACATTTCTGGGGTAATTATCTCGACATGTAATGTGACACAACCAAACTTTGCGGCATTAAATCCAAGCTTTTTGTGGAGATGTGGGTGTTGCTGGCTAGGCCACCATAGCCTGGTACTATTTGCCCTTGAGGAGGTGGTGGTGAGCAGGTTTCATGAACCACTAGTGTGCACCGTCTGTGGTTTAACCCACAATGCCATTAGGGAGGGAGCTGCAGGGTTTTGATCCAAAGGCGGAACAGTGATATCTTTCCAAGTCAGCATGTGAGTGGCTAGGAGGGCAACTTTCATGTTCAATGTTCCCATATATCTGCTGCCCTTATCCTTTGAGACAGAAGTCATGAAAGATTTGAAAGGTGCTGTTCAAGGATGTTTGGTGAACTGCTGCAGTGCATTTTATTTTTAGCACACACTGCTGCTTCTGAGCGTCAGTTGTGGAAGGAGTCAATGCTTTTGGTTGTGGTGCCAATCAAGTGGGTTGTTTTGTCCTGGAAGGTGTCAAGCTTCTTGAGTGTTGCAGGAGCTGCACCCATCCAGGCCAGTTGGGAGTATTCCATCACACCCCTGACTTGTGAGTTGTAGATAATGGTCACGCTTTGGGCATTCAATGGGTGAGTTACTCATCACTGTATTCTTACCTTCTGATCTGCTCTTGTTGGCATTGTCTTTATGCCTCAGGTCCAGTTGAGTTTCTGGCCAATGTTAATCCTAAAGATAGTGGGGGATTCAGTGATAGTGACACCACAGAAATCAAGGGGTGGTTGGTAGATTGTAAGTTATCAGTGATGATCTTCATTCATGTGAAGAGATTATCACTGCCCAAGCCAGGATTTATTGCCCATCACTAATTGTCCAAAGGGCAGATAAGCGTCAATCACAGTTCTGTGGATCTAAAGTCAAATGTAGGACAGACCAGATAAGGATGGTAGTTTCCTTCCCTAAAGGACATTATTGACTCAGATGGGCTTTTCAGACAATCGACAATGGATTCATGATCATCATTAGATTCTTAATTTCAGATATATGTTGAATTCAAACTCTACCAACTGCTGTGGTGTGTTTTGAACCTGGGTCCCCACAATATTATGTGGATCTCTGGATGAGCAGTCCAGCGATTACACCACGAGGCCATTGCCTCCCCATAATGGTCATAATCTAGCATTTTTGTGGCACCAATGTTACTTGCCCTTTGTTAATCCAAGCCTGGATCTCATCCAGCTTTGTTTGCCTTTGAACATGGACTGCGTTGGTATTTGAGGAGTCTCGATTGATGCTGAACATTGTGCAATCATGAATGAATGGATGTAATCTCACGTTAGTTTATGGTATGAAAGAGTAAAATATAGTGAAAAGGTTTTCTCCTGATACCATGATCCTGCGCCATTTTTTTCTGTTTCTCGAATAAGAAAAATAGAAAGCCATTTGTCAAATAGAGTTCATCAGTCCTGAGCCAGATCACCTACGGAGAACATGTCCATTTCTGACCTGATGTTAGAGGGGAGGTCATTGCTCATTATGAAGCAGCTGAGATGTTTAGTCCAGAACATCTCCAACATATTCAATAAGGATCCTGTCGTGATGCAGTGATTGTATTTACAGCCATGAACCGAGAAACCTGGGCTCAAGTTGCACCGATGTTAGAGGGGTGTAATAACAACTCTCGACAGCTCAAATGGGAAAAATTGGATGCAAGATATTCAGTCATGTATTCTGTATGATTGGTTGATGACATTAAATCTATGATGTGTTGGTGCTGGTGTTGAACTGGTGTGAATAAATTCAGAAGTCACACAATACCAGGTTAGTTCACCTGACGAAGGAGCACTGCTCTGAAAGTTTGTGATTTCAAATAAACATTTTGGACTCGAACCTGGTGTTGTGTGACATCTGATTAAATCTATGAGCAAGATTTATTTCTCTTGCCATTGCAGTTATTTATTCTTCTTAAAGCAAAGCAATTTTAAATAGAGTGGAAGAAAACAATGCTGATTGTGTGATGATGCTGAGCGACAGCAGTGAACAACAAACAACCAAGTTAGCAATAAAAAGGAAGCAAGACAAGAACATACCTCTCCATCGGACCATATAATCACCAGTTTGGGACAAGTTGTCAAAGCTCCAAGGCATCATATCAAAGTTGAAAAATTAATTTTGTTAACAGTTATTTTAAATGATTGTATGTTCACTGTATTGACATCATTTGCTTCCGTACAATTATCTGTTTGTGATTGGTTTTCTTTGCAGACGATGTATAATAAAGGAACATACATTTAAAGGATGTGCATATGATGTCAGCATTGTATCTGCATGTGGCCTGTACTTATAAAGTTTTCAGGATCCATCTTGCAGAGCTCTGTTCTCTTACAGCACAACAAGCTGAGAAAAGCATGAGATCAGAATCCATCTGACGGACATGGCTTAGGGCCAGCCACACTAATCATTCACTGAAGCTTCCAACATTTTTGGGACAACAAACAGCTTCTGACTATTACAGCTAAAATTAACGAGAAATCCTGTTGTATGAGAACTGGCCATTCCCATTCAAGCTGCTTCCATTGTTGCAACTTTTTAAAGATACCTACAGTCCTCCTAAGTTGTTCATTTGGGTTCTCACCAGTACCCTAAACTTTACAAATTTTTTTCAGAAAAAAACCTAGGACAAGATAAGCTGATTGAAGTGACAGCATTGTCACATGGGATGGCACATTGCAGTGAACATTGGTGAGGCCACGTTTGGAATGCTGTGTTCCGTTCTCATCTCCCTGCTCAAGGAAAGAAGCTGTTAAACTTGAAAGGAAGCAGAAAAGATTGATAAGTATGTTGCCAGATCTCGAAAGTTTGAGTTGGACGGAGAGTCTGAATGGGCTCGTGCTTTTCTCCCTAGAGCACAGGAGGCTGAGGGGCGACATTATTAGAGGCTTTTAAAATCATGAGTGGTATGGATAGGGTGAATATGCAAGATTATTTCCTTCGGGTGTGGTATTCCAAAACCAGAGGAGAAAGGTTTAAGGTGATGGGGAAAGATTTAACAAACACCTAAGGACCGACCTTTTCATAAAGAGGGTGATGAGTCTGTATGAGTCTATAACTTTACATCGGTCATTTTTGCTGAGAGGATGTAGGTGTTCTGCAAAGCAGTTACCCAGTCTGTGCATTGTTTCTCCAGTGTAGAGGAGACCATATTGGCAGCAGTGAATACTGTAGACTAAATGTAGCGAAGTGCAGGTAAAATGCTGCTTCACCTGGAACTTGTGCCAGGAGCATTAGATAGTGAGGAAGGGGGATGGAGATGGGCAGGTGTTACACTTTCTGCCATTGCATACTTACTCGCAGGTAATTCATATAAATTGCTGGAATATCGTTTTCACTGCACTTCAGTTCCAATTTAAAATCTTATTCTTCAAACTAGCTTTTGTGCACCGCTCGCTCCAGATCAGTCATCAGGTTAACATAAACTGCTGCATTTCTGAACACACTGCCTGGGCAATCGGCGTCTTTCTTTGTACGGGGAAATTGACAGGAATGATTCAACCAGATTGTTACCTTAGCGCCATTCTTCAGGAGGATTTCAGCAATTGCTTTCCCGATGCCTTGGGCAGCGCCAGTCACCAGCGCAACTTTCCCCTGGAGCTCCATTGTAGCACTGATAGTGGACTTTAGCGATTTGCCCCTGGACTTTATGAAGAGTTTGCAGTTAACTTGTCATGAGTAAATATTTGCGTGATCTGCTGATATTTACCTACACAAAGAAAGAGGACAAACTCCAATGTCTAATCAGTTTCCTCCCCATTCCTTCATGGTTTTGCACCACTCTGATAATCTGTCACCCTCTCACTTTCTCGCACCCTCACATTTCTAGTTCATGGCCAGCATCCACATTATGGATTGGAATAGGTCCTCAGCCTTTAAACCAAGCTGCGTTTGACTGGGGAAAGGACTGTGATATCTGAGTTCACTCTGCCTGTACCCCCTACCCAGCACACAGGCAGGGAGCTGTCATAACAAGACCCAACCCCTTCACTTTGAAGAACTACGAAATGTGGATTTGTGAAAAGGATGGTGGGGATCTAGGAGGGCTTGTTTGGGGTGAACATGTTGTCAATTACCATGGCCCATTTCTTCGAGGGGACCTCACCCTGACTGTGGTGACTGCTTTATGCTCAAATGTGTTTGCAAAAAATACCCACTATGCTCTGGGTGCTCACTCCTACGATTACATCCAAATCCTTCATATAAATGAGAAAAGGAGTGGAACCAACAGCGATCCTTCAGGCACACCACTGGGGACAGGCCTCCACACTGAAAGGCATCCCTCCACCAACATTCTCTGTATTCTACCTTTGAGTGATTTCTGTATCAAAATAGCTGGTTCTACCTGTATTCCATTAGATCTAGCCATGCCAGCCTATCTCCCATGAGGAAGCCTGTCAAGGTGTTGTTGATGGCTGTGGAATGTGACAAGGGGTTTTCTGCTGGGAGTGGTGCAGGGAAAGCTGTTATTTGTAATTTATATGAATGATATAATTGAAACTGTGGTTTGTCTGCTTTGCAATTTTACTGATTACATGAAAGTTAATGGAGTTTTGGAAAGCTGTCAAAGGACATAGCAGGATAGAGATCAGTTGGAAAGCTGAGTAGAGAAATGGCAGATGGAACTTAATCTGGACAAGTTCTGGTGGCCACACAATAGAAAAGATCTAGACAGTGTGGAGTGGGTGAAAAAGAAGTTGACCAGTATAATGCCTGGATTGTATTGTATTTGTTCAAAGGTAGGGTTGGACAAAATTTATTTTTTTTCAAGTGTGTGGGAGGCTGAGGGCGACTTGATAGATGTATGTAAAATATGTACTCTGTTGTAAAATGTACTTTTGATTGTGAAGCAATAAATTGTTTTAAAACCAAGAACTGCTGAAAGATCATTGCATTTTGAAATCAAGCAACCTGACATTCATTGTCAGTTCTCTTTGCACAATTGTAGTTTCAGTTGAAGTGCAGTTTGCAGATGAGGTGCATCTGTTGTGGCTGCATCTGGCGATTCAGTCTCTGTGATGACAGGATGGCTTGTGAAGGTGAATTCCGTCCTTTAATTTGAGAACAGAAATTGATACAGATGTGTCCCAAGCCCATTAAGTAGACAGTGCGTGATGCCTTGGGTTTTTATCAAGGTTGTACCAATAGAAACAGCATGATTGGGTGGATTCAGCTTTCAGCAGTTACTTGAGTCATGAAACTGTATGTCTAAGTTATTTCTTTTTTCTCTCTGTCACAGCAAAAAGCTAGACTTCAGAACTGAGCTGAGAGAACTATGTATGAGATAAATGTTTTGCTGAATTTGCCTTTGCCAAAGGCATGTACATTGGTTGGCACTATATTTGGATTAATTGTTGTTTGTTTGTTAAATAATCTGTTATTCTATTAGGTTTTCCAATAGAGTTAATTTATTACAATTCTTCTTTGTTTTGTGCGTATTTTCATTACAGGGTAAGAATTAAGTGGATTTGGCTGAAAACCAAGTAGTGTGACCAATTTAATTTCATGTGGAACCCAGCACCTGACACTTGTCTTTGAAGAAGAGAGATATTAGGGTCTAGGCTACCTCCATGTTATATTTGAAGGGGGTTTGGTTCAATCTATAATACCTCTAATACGTAACTGATTGGTCTGTGGACTAGTAACCATTTAATGATAACATAAGTCTTCTGCTGCTAACAATTATGGGAATTATTCTCAGCAATGTGAGCAGCTTGTGGTTGTGAACAACAGAGAGAGAAGCCATCAGACATTCACCAAGTCAGGAGATCTCTCTGTTCTCTGCCGTAAAAGCCACTTTACACGCATAAAACTGGTTTATATGTTTAAGCCTGGGAGTCTCTGGAGAAGTAACACATTGTGTCTCCCAACACACTCGAGTTGTTCAGGGAGAGGAAGGCACCACAGGCAGTTGAGTGCTTTATTTCCCCCTCCAACTCTGTTTTGATTCAATCGCTGCACTCTCAGTCACTTTTTTGATCACACAGTGAAAAGGGCATTGCTTGTTACTGGGCACTCTGGTGTTTCTTTTCTTCCTGGTGGTGGGAAATGAATAAAGATGTGTACACCAGTTGTCTTTCACTGTGTCTCACAGCTTTACACACTCCAGGCAGTAGTATGGGGTGGGAGAAAATTAAAAAGAAAAAAAACAATAAAGCTGGTTTATCTTCACTTCAGCAGTTGAAAGCTGAGACTATTCTGAAACCTGTGTCTCTCCTGTGACATAAGATATTGGTCATGGTTATCTATGTTAAAGAATCTAACTGATATTTATGCAGCTCATTATTGTGAACAATTGTTACTTTCCTCAGACAGATAAATAGCTGGGGCAGGGTTGTGCAATCCTCTGTTTTCAAGTGCCATGCCTCAAGTCATCTGTGGTCAGATGGAATTGAGATCTCTATTCCCTCAGGTCACATGCTATGATGCCACAATAGTATCATCAGCATGCTTCTTATGACCTTGGTCAGTTCTGATTTATAACCACAATTTAATATGAAAACACCAAAAGCATCACCAACAATTAAAATGTTAATCATTTTATATTTGAACAGGTTTAAAGTTTCCATTGTTCCCAGTGACCTGTTGCTTGAATTCATTGAGGTCCCTAAATTGATTTTGGACTTTCTGGAAGAATCGTCGGTATGGCTTCATACTCAAGCTTGCCATTTTCCAACACCTTCAGCGATGCCCCATTCCTGGTCTGATCCCTGACAAGCTGCAAGAATCCCTCTGCAATATGTGTCGGCCTGTAAAAGTCAGATGGTGATCATGAGCAAACATCCTGTTTGTTTAAAATATCCTGCCATCGGAACACAATCCCTTCCAGTGTGTTAAGGCAGCACATGACTAGGACATCTACCCAATCCTGGAGGATCTAACTCGCAGGGTTGATGAAGGAGAAACAGCCGACATCATTGATTTCCAGTCGACATTCCCGGTTGGTTTGCATATCTCATCATTCTGCAGACTCATCAAATCAAACATGCAAATTCTCAGGTTAATGCTGAAGATTCAGAAATCAATCTGTGATATTTTGCGGATACCACACCAATCATTTCTGTCAGATATTCCTCTACAAATGCTCCATGTAGACATGCTGAACACATTTTCACCCTATCAATTCCCACCCCACTTCCTGATTATGTTCAAACTCACTTCAGAACTCCAAGGTTGGCTATCATCAGCTCAAGTTTCTCCTTGTGGTCTGGAGTCTTCACTGCTTTCAGATCTGTCAGAAGCTTAGTGTCGACGAAAACAGGACACAGCGCTTGTAATCGAACCCCATGCTTCTCAAGGCAGGTCAGCTGAAAGCAGAAACCTTGTAATGTCTCACACTCTTTGAGTTTTATAGAACTTTACAACTTCCTGACAGGAAGCTCTCAGATGTTAGTTTATGTGGAGTTTTGTGATGAGGGCCCATCCAGACTGCTGCAGACTGGGGGAAATCAGGAATCCAGTCCAAGTTCCTGGAAAGTGTTTGTGCTTTGTGTGAGGCTCACCTGAGAGGCAGCACAATTCAAACACATGTAACAATTAGGGTCATCAATACATTCAATCTGATTAGACTTGTCTCTCAAACCCATACCCTGGGTTCATCTTTAGTTGGGTGATATTAAACGCTTGGAGCAAGTCGACTTGCACATAGCCCCACAGCCTTTTACCAATAATCAATTTGTGGTGTGTCACCTGCCCTATGTATAATGATCTAACTGCCAGTGGAGAAAGTGAGGAATGGAGATGTTGGCGCTCCGAGTGAAGAGTGTAATACAGGAAGGCACAGCCGGTCAGGCAGCATCCGAGGAGCAGAAGAATCGACGTTTCGGGCTTAAGCCCTTCATCATCCCATTCACCTGATCTGCTGTGCTTTTCCAGCACTACACTCTTGATCTAACTGCCAGTGTCGATGAATGAGAACCAAGCAATATACTTGGATTTCACTGTAAAGGTATCATAAGAGTTCATGGGATTATGGGTAATATATTAACATGCATAAACATTTAGGAGGGAAAACCTTCATTTTTGAGTTGACAGACTGTGTCATTTGGACGGCCACAATGGGGCCTCAGCTATTTGCACTCTATGTTAATGAATCTGGCAAAGTGACAGAGTATTATATCTACATTTACTAGCCTTTCAAAGCTAGACAAAAATGGCAGCTGTGAGGAGGTCAAAAAGCGGTTGTAATAAAGCTTAAGCATGTTAAATAAAATTGTGTAACAAAGTGATGGATGAATTGTCATTTTATAAGTATGCACTTGTTCACTTTCTTCAATTTTGTAGTCAAGCAGAATATTTTAAAAGGTAAGAAATTTGTAAAGGTTGATGTTTAGAGAGATTAGTGTGTACACATAAAAGGAAAACAATGTTTGCATGTGGGTCCAGCAAAATAAGCTCTCGTGATGGGCTTATGCCCAAAACATTGATTCTCCTGCTCCTCGGATGATGCCTGGCTTGCTGTGCTTTCCTAGCACCAAGCTCTCCTCCAGCAATCAATCAGGAAGGCAAACAGCATGTTGACCTTGATTGCAAGGAGGTTAGATTACAGGAATGAGGAAATCATTGGTGGAAGCATCGCTCATATCCACACTGTGTTTGACTAAAGGACCCTGTATCAGGGAGTTGGGGCTGTAGTTTTGAAAGCCACTATGCACACTTTACTTCCAACTTCCAACCAACCCCCACCCCACAAGCTGCATCTCATCGACACTCACCTCTATCTAGGGATCCATCCTCCTCCATACCCACATGGAGTATTGACAATGTCCACCATTCCATTAATGGAGAGGAAGTCCTAAAGCTGTTCAGAGGAGTGCCTGAAAACCAGGAAATTGTGTTGGGGCCTCCAAGAGAGAAGCAATGCCATGGTCGTAATAGTAATCCTCGTGATAGGTGAGGTTCCTGTATGACATTCTCCTATCTTTGGAAGAATGAGAGGTGGTCTAACTGATCTTTGCAAATTTCTGACAGGGCTTGTCAGAGTAGACATCGAGTCAGACATTGCACACAACAACCTGGTTATCCACCAGATTTATGCCAAATCAGATAAGCTTTTGGCGCACAGCTCATTGGTCAGGTGCAGTGGAGCAGTGCTCCAAAAGCTTGTGATTTCAAACCAACCTGTAGGACTATAACCTAGTGTTGTGTGACTTCTGACTTTGCCTAAACCAGTTCAATATTGGTATATCTACATCAAGAGTAGATATCGAGATTGTTTCACCTGTCTTAGGAATCTATAACACAGTGAGCATGAGGGACAATCATTTTGGCCTGAAATGAGGAGAATTGAGGAAATCCTATCAAAGGTTAGTGAATCTTTGGAGCTCTCCATCCCTGAAGATGACAGTTCCATTGTTGAATACATTTCAGTCTGAGATCGGTCTTTGGTCCCTCAGAAACACTGGGTATGAGGATAAGGCAGGAAAGTGGTGTTGAAGCCCAAAACCAGTCATGATTGTTCTGGTTTAGACACAAACATAATTCAACAAAATCTACTATTTCATAAGTACCAGCAGTGCCACTTGGGAGCAGCTGCTGGGATTGCAGAATAAACAAAGCCATGGAGTTTGATACAAGCTCAGTCCATGGACCAGCAGATCCATTCTTGCAGATCCCAATTTGGTGCGTTGACACAGACTTGCATGGGCAGCACAATTGCTTTTGTAACCTCCGTGCCAATGTATGGCATTATCCACCCCATCCACTATGTGAAACTGTGGATCCTCAGTTACTGATGACATTCAAGGTCAACATTGACAGAGTTTGGGGCACGAGGGTAATCAAGAGATAGGGTGAGAAAATTAAGTCAAGGTGCTAACTGAGCTCTCTTCCTACTGAGGAGCAGGGCAAGCTTGTGGGACCATGTGGCCTGTCACTTGCTCTACAGCTGCTGCTTGTTCTGAGATTCTGACAAGGTATTAGTGCGTTATTTATAGAGAAAATGTTTACTCTTTGCATTATAGTCTAGCACTCACAGACAATGACGCAGTGAATCCTACTACTCCATACTTTGAGGCTGCGTAAACTGCTCCACGGAAGAAAGGAATCAGACCTGTTCACCATGAAATAGCAGAGAATTAGCTTCAAACACTCCATCAAACAGAAACATGTGAATATATGGAAACGCTTTGGCATTGAAACAGGTCACCTAATTCATGTCAACATTTATTCCTTTCATGAAGAAAGAGTCCTGATTACATTTGCCAGTATTTATTGAATTGAAAAAGTAAAGGAAAGCTAAGTAAGAAACTGTCAGTCATAAATAGCTTTTCTGAAAACAAAAAATGCTGGACATCATAGGAAGAGGCAGTAGGCATGGCGAGAGATCAGGCTAAGAATTAAGATTGCAAATCATTGACGACTGTTACTTTCCAATAAGGACAAAACATTCAGGTGTGGTCATGTACACGGAAAATTCAAAGTAAGGCATAAACTTGACACAGATCTCTTTATGAAGCAGCCCATTAACCCTTCATATTTAGCAAGACTTTAAAAAATACTTCTCCAAGAGATACCTGTGGTCAGGAGGTGTGGTGAAGATAGTGAGAGGAATTTCACCCACGCAGCGTGCGTTATTTGTTTATGTCTTTTATAAATTAATTGCATTTTTTAGAGCTGTAAGTGTCTCTGTTATATCTTTGTCTATGTATATCCTGCTGTCTCCCAGAGACGTGCAATAACTGTGGTGGGCCTCTGATCAGACTTGTCCTGGAAAGTGAGGCTAGTGTAGATTCAGTATATTTTCGATAGTACAGACCCGATGAGGCAAAGAGCCTCTCCTGTTCTATGTGATTCTATGGACGATTAAACTGTCGCCACCAAATCCAATGAGGAACAAAGGAAAAACCTAAAGTGAGTTGAATGTAATCATCTTGAGATTGTGAGAGAATGGCTTGAGGTGAATGACACTTGAAGGGGAGTTACAGAAGTTGAATGATGTTGTGAGTTGAATCAGATGACCGGCAACTTGTGAGGAGGTTAAATGTCTTTTCCTTTGCTGTACATTTTGTGAAAAATCAGCTTTGCCCTTAATTGCATTTTGTCCAATGTGGATGCTTTTCAAATCCTCAGGCAACACTTAGAATGTTCATTGGTAAAGTATTGTTACTTTGCTGACTTACCTGCAATGGAGGCGATATTAACAATCACTCCTCCTTTCCCTCCAGTCTCTTTACTCATGTGCTGTATTCCCAGATAGGTTCCTTTAATTACACTGACCTACAATACAAGCAACATAGGAATCATCAGGGAGCAGGCCATTCAGTTAATGTGAAAATACTGACATGTACAGACAGTTGGAAAATGCAGAGAGATGCATATGGATCGCAAGCTACATTCAAATTCACCCAGCAAGAGTACATTCAAGCATCAGCAGAACATAGAAAAATTCAGGTGCTAGTAGAACGATAAACAGTAAAATACTGTGGAAAAATGCAGGATTATTTGTGGAATGGGAAGTCTATTAAACAGGATGGACAAACTCGGGGTTGGTGACCTGGTTACTGGAAAAAATGATTGATCCATGAATGAGGAGGATATTCGGTGGAATGAGCAAATTGGTTACTGTGATGTGAAGATTGGTCAGTGGGTGGATCAACAGTTCATAAAATGAAATAGATCAATCAGTGACTTGGTTAATGGAATGGATTTATAGTCCAGATCACATCAATGTGGTTAATTTTGAGCAAATCTGTTTATGAAGAAATATAATGAGCAAAGTGTACTGGGTTTTCCAGCACCACACTTTTTGACTCTTATCTGCAGTATCTGCAGTCCTCATTTTCTCCGAGTTGATTATATTAAATTGGCTGTGTTCGTAGTCCACTGACATCAACAGGAAATTGATTAGCAGACAGCTGACAGAGAGCAGGAATAAGGTTCACACAGTCTGGTGTGCACGATGTGATTGGTGATGGTGTTTTGCAGCAATTGGTCTCAAGCTTCAGCTATTCCTCGCACTTGCCAATGAATTGGTTTTGAATTCATTCCTGGATGGAGTGGTCTTCACCCAGGAGAAAGTGAGGACTGCAGATGCTGGAGGTCAGAGCTGAAAATGTGTTGCTGGAAAAGTGCAGCAGGTCAGGCAGCATCCAAGGAGCAGGAGAATAGACATTTTGGGCATGAACCCTTCTACAGGAATGAGGAAAGTGTGCCAAGCAGGCAGAGTAAAAGGTAGGGAGGAGGGACTTAGGGGAAGGGGCGTTGGAAATGTGATAGGTGGAAGGAGGTTAAGGTGAGGGTGATAGGCCAGAGTGGGGTTGGGGGCGGAGAGGTCAGGAAGAAGATTGCAGGTTAGGAAGGTGGTGCTGAGTTTGAGGGTTGTGACTGAGACAAGGTGGGAGGAGGCAAAATGAGGAAACTGGAGAAATCTGAGTTCATTCCTTGTGGTTGAAGGGTTCCTAGGTGGAAGATGAGGCGCTCTTCCTCCAGCTGTCGTGTTGCTATGGTCTGACGATGGAGGAGTCCAAGGACCTGCATGTCCTTGGTGGAGTGGGAGGGGGAATTGAAGTGTTGAGCCACGGGGTGGTTGGGTTGGTTGGTCCGGATGTCCCAGAGATGTTCTCTGAAACGTTCCACAAGTAGGCAGCCTGTCTCTCCAAATTAGAGGAGGCCACATTGGGTGCAGCGGATGCAGTAAATGATGTGTGTGGAGGTGCAGGTGAATTTGTGGTGGATATGGAAGGATCCCTTGGGGCCTTGGAGGGATGTGACGGAGGGAGGTGTGGGCGCAAGTTTTGCTTTTCTTGCGGTTGCAGGGGACGGTGCCGGGAGTGGGGGTTGGGTTGGTGGGGGGTGTGGGCCTGACGAGGGAGTCACGGAAGGAGTGGTCTTTTCAGAACGCTGATAGCGGAGGGGAGGGAAATATATCCCTGGTGGTGGGATCCGTTTGGAGGTGGCGGAAATGACGAAGGATGATACGATGTATATGGAGGTTGGTGGGGTGGTAGGTGAGGACCAGTGGGGTTCTGTCCTGGTGTCCTGGACTCCTCCATCACCAGACCATAGCAACACGACTGCTGGAGGAAGAGCGCCTCATCTTCTGCCTACGAACCCTTCAACCACAAGGAATGAACTCAGATTTCACCAGTTTCCTCATTTCACCTCCCCCCACCTTGTCTCAGCCCCAACTCTCGAACTCAGCATCACTTTCCTAAACTGCAATCTTCTTCCTGCCTTGCATTTGGATGTTGTGAATGTTACTTGCCACATATCAGACCAAGTCTGGATGTTGTTCAAGCCTTGCTGTATATGGATACTGAATTTTCCACCAAACTAAACTGAAAGGGAATGAATTGTCCACTAATTTTTTTAGGTACAGTTTTCATGCAGCAGCATACGAAGGAGATTGTAATGATCAAAAGTAGATTGTTCAGGAATGTGCCAGGAAGTTGTAATAACTGAACCATAACTATCCGTTAACAGACCACAGCCCTCCGACACCTTCATTGGTAATTCCCTGTTCCACTGGCACAACAGATGACTTCACAGAACCCAAGCCTACACTTCAGAATTTCTTCACGTGGGAAATGTCACAAGAACATAAAACTACAAGCAGATATATGCCATCAGCTGAAAAAATGTCTTCTGCTGTTCTATAAGAACAGTTAAAATCTTCCAAATCAATGGAAATAGCACAATCTGCAACATCTATTCCAAGCCATTGCTGTCGTGACTTGGAAATATATCACTGTTTCTTCAGTGTCGCTGGGTCAAAATCCTGGAATTCCTGCTCTAATGGCATTGTGGATGGACCTAAAGATCATCAACTGCACAATGTAATAAGGAGCCCTCCACCACCTTCTCAAATATCCATAGGCGCCTTCACCTACATCTCATGAGTAAATTAAAAAATTGTCATGATGTGAGCTCAACTAAATCAAGGGAAATTATTGCTGGTTATCGGTTTCCGTCCTTTTTTACATATTTCTCTCGCTCATCCCATTCTCTCAACACTCTCAGATGACAGCATATCCATGATAACGATAACTTGATCTGAGATAAAGAAAGATTCCGAACATTCTGGGTAAGGACTTCCATGTACATCATTGGTTAGTGGTAGCTAGAATCTTGGGGTTTCACAAGAGTGTCTCCATCATTGGCAAGAGACTGTGTTGTGACACCATCGTTGTCAGATAGAGATACTTCTGGTAGTGAGGGACTGAAGATGTAACCTAATTATCCTCAGCCTCAGCAACCTGCCAGAGGAGTGCATACTATTGCATGATATTGAATCAAGGATGTCATTGGAACCATCCATTGCTGACTATTACATTGATTTATGGAATGAGGCCTTAAAAACATTCGTCTCCAAACTCAACCGCATCCCAGTTTCAAGAAGTGTTAATTAATGTGCTCACATAAATCACAATTAATAAACAATGTACAATTGACACATACCAGGTTTATACTGAGGCAGTTCTCCCAGTTTTGCTCATCAAAGATCCCTGCATTGTTGCATACTATATCCAATTTCTGAAATTTTTCAAGAGTTTTGGTGAAACAATCTGCAAAAGACAGTAAATGGAGTTGATTATCAAAGTTTGCAATGTCTGTGACCAAGCATACCAACACTAAGCACATTCCTCAGAATGACTCATTCAGTCACTGAGTCACAGATAGCTGCAGCAGAGAAACAAGCCCTTCAGTGCACCATATCTGTGCTGACCAACAAACGCCAAACTATGTTAATCCCATTGGCCTGCACTTGGTCCATAACTTGCTTTGCTCTAGCATTTCAAGTACTCATTCAGATGCTTCTTCTATATTTCAAGAGCACCTGACTCCATCATCCTCTCAACCAGTGCATTCCATATTTCCACCAGCCTCTGAGAGGAAATTTCATTCCTCAGGTCTTCTGGAAAACACTTACTCCTCACTTTATGCTTTCGACGTTTGGTCTGAGATACATCTGTGATGGGGAGGAAGATTTCATGGTCTCCCTGTCGTTGCCACCAAAGGTTTGTATACCTAATTCAGATCACCCCCCAAACTTCTCTGCTGCAGGGAAAATAATCCCATCCAATATGATCTCTCCCTATAATGAGGCTTTTCATCCCATTTGTCAGATGTTTCATTATCGAGGATGATCTATTCATGCAAACAATTGGTGAATTTTTCCATCTTTGCCTCGGGAAATGTGGTTGACCAAAGACGAGACAGAACTTTTTCACTGAACCCTCTTGATGCTGAATCAAAATGTTTGGAGATTGGCAGTGCATGGAATGGGAAGAATGCTCCCAGCATGCTTCCTGTTGCCCACAATCAGCAATCATCAAAATCCTGAAATAAAACCTGTAGATTTACAAAAATCACCTCCTCTCCTCCATGCATACACCTGGAATATGGTAATTGTGTGCAACATCAAACCATTGAGGAGCATCTTTGTTTCCTAGCAAGAGGCAACAGGCCTTAATTCTTTGACCAGAACTGGATAGACTCTGAGAACCATTATCAGGAGAACTGAGACACTAAAGTAGAACATGTACTCACTACTCAGACACTAAACCAGGACCATCTGAACCAAAACCTACACAAGAAGCATGTTCTTAGACGATAAGGGTCTTAAGAAGGATCACTTGGACTGAGATCCTCGACCAGGAACACTGAGACCCTCAAACCGAGGAAAATGAAAAAGCTGAGCAGTATCAATTGGTGTCTGAGCACAGACTGAGTATTGAATTCTGGAATCTGTGCTCCCAATGAAGCATCCCATTTCTATATAGATATTTGCTCCCTGTTCTGAGGGCAGTTTTTAATTGTAAATGCATTCTTGTGCTCCTTTTCAGCACATGGAAGGTTATCCTCAATGCTGTACTGATTATATTTAATCATATTGCAGTGTATAAGCTTACTAATGCCAACAATGTAACTCCCATTCACACTCACTCCAGCTGATTATTACACCCACTGGTAGCAGCCAAGTGTCTGTTAAGAAACCAGTCAGTCAGATTGAACAAGTCAGTGGCATGTTGATAAAATTAGTGTTTGAATTGATACCTTTCAGCTGATTCTCAGATGTTACATCACATGGAAGGAACAAAATATTCTCAGCTCCATAGGTCTGTCCAAAGGCAGCTTTGGTAGCTTCCCCTCTGGATGCATTGATATCCAACAGACTCACCTAAAGGAAGAAAACATGATTGAGTCCGCAAGTAAACACGTGGGTTGGTCAATGTGTCTGAGGAGAGCTTGGGTCAGTCAACAGCTCATTTCGGACTCTCTTTCCAACTCTGACCAGACAATTGGAAACTACACACTCAAACTATTCTGATATTTTCTGAATGCACCCCTGATGGACGATCCTTCAGCACTGATTTGTTGCAGCATTCCTCAGAGGACATAGTGCAGAGATTTTTCCTTACTGTGGCATGAGCTGCTGGATTAGAATGAGTAAAGAGGTCAGTTGACCAAAAGCTTCTTCAAAAGCAACAGTGGAAGAAGAAGGTGTGTAGATGTAACATCATTGTGTTATTAACGCAGGGGAGCAGTGTAATTCTCAAGGGATACGGGTTCAAATGGCACCTCGTGAGCTGGTGGTGTTTTAAAGTTAGGAGGTGACCTGTTGGAGGTGTAATAGCTTATGAGAGGCATGGACTGGATGGATATCAAGTATCTGTTCCTCTAAGGTGAAGGGTCAGTAATAAGGGGCATTCTGTTAAAATGAAATGCAGAAGATTGAGAGGAGATTTGAGGAAGGTTTTTGCTTTGACCGAGAGCATGGTGGAGATCCAGGCTGCATGCGCTGGAGGTTGGTTGATACGCGGAATCTCGCAACTTTTAATAAGTACTTGAATGAGGTCTTGAAATGGGAAAATATTCAAGGCTGTGGGCCAAGTGCTGGCGAATGGGGTAACTGTAGGTTTAATGTAGTTTTTATCAGAGGAGTCCTGATGAGTCTAAGGGCCTCTTCTGTTCAGTGTGAATGTATGATTCTGTCATAAGTAAGCAAGTGTGTAATGTATAAGTGGTATTTGGGGAAGGGTGTGTGTAATATACAGATTAAGAAGTAGGATGGCAGCAAGGTAAATAGGTCAGGAGTTGTGCCAGAGGATTAGTTGACTACTGGGGGGCTAATCAGGTCATGTTAGGAGTCGGTGACAGGCTAGTTGTTGGATGTGAAGGGGAAGCTTGGTTGGGTGGTCAATGTGAAGGAGTGGGGTTCAGTTGTATTGTTCTTCAGGAGTTGTAAGACTTTACTGTCAGATATTTCCAGTGTAATTATCTATACATGTAATGTGACACAACCAAATTTTGCGGCATGAAATCCAAGCTTTTTGTGGAGATGTGGGTGTTGCTGGCTAGGCCACCATAGCCTGGTCCTATTTGCCCTTGAGGAGGTGGTGATGAGCAGCTCTCTTGAACCACTAGTGTGCACCGTCTGTGGTTTAAACCACAATGCCATTAGGGAGGAAGCTGCAGGGTTTTGATCCAAAGGCGGAACAGTGATATCTTTCCAAGTCAGCATGTGAGTGGCTCGGTGGGAAGCTTTCACGTTTAGTGTTCCCATATCTCTGCTGCCCTTATCCTTTGAGATAGAAGTCATCAAAGATTTGGAAGGTACTGTTCAAGGATGCTTGGTGAACTGCTGCAGGGCATTTTATTTTTTGCACACACTGCTGCTTCTGAGCGTCAGTTGTGGAAGGATTCAATGCTTGTGGTTGTAACGCCAATCAAGTGGGGTGTTTTGTCCTGGAAAGTGTCAAGCTTCTTGAGTGTTGCTGGAGCTACTCCCATCCAGGCCAGTTGGGAGTATTCCATCACACTCCTGACTTGTGCCTTGTAGATAATGGTCATGCTTTGGGGATTCAAGGGGTGAGTTACTCATCACTGTATTCTTACCTTCTGATCTGCTCTTGTTGCCATTGTGTTTATGCCTCTGGTCCAGTTGAGTTTCTGGCCAATGTTAATCCTAAGGATAGTGGGGGATTCAATGATAGTGACACCACAGAAATCAAGTGATGGTAGTTCGATTGTAAGTTATCAGTGATGGCCTGCATTCATGTGAAGAGATTATCACTGCCCAAGCCAGGATTTATTGCCCATCCCTAATTGTCCAAAGGGTAGATAAGCATCAATCACAGTTCTGTGGATCTAAAGTCAAATGTAGGACAGACCAGGTAAGGATGGTAGTTGCCTTTCCTAAAGGACATTATTGACTCAGATGGGCTTTTCCGACAATCGAGAATGGATTCATGATCATCATTAGATTCTTAATTTCAGATATATGTTGAATTCAAACTCTACCAACTGCTGTGGCGTGTTTTGAAACTGGGTCCCCAGAATATTATGTGGATCTCTGGATGAGCAGTCCAGCGATTACACCACGAGGCCATTGCCTCCCCATAATGGTCATAATCTCGCATTTTTGTGGCACCAACGTTACTGGCCCTTTGTTAATCCAAGCCTGGATCTCATCCACCTTTGTTTGACTTTGAACATGGACTGCGTTAGTATTTGAGGAGTCTCGATTGATGCTGAACATTGTGCAATCATGAATGAATTGATGTAATCTCACGTTACTTTATGGTAAGAAAGAGTAAAATATCGTGAAAAAGTTTTCTCCTGATACCATGATCCCGCACCATTTTTTACTGTTTCTCGAATAAGAAAAATAGAAAGCCATTTGTCAAATAGAGTTCATCAGTCCTGAGCCAGCTCACCTTCGGAGAACATGTCCATTTCTGAACGTATGATAGAGGGGAGGTCATTGGTCATGATGAAACAGCTGAGATGTTTAGTCCAGAACATCTCCAACATGTTCAATAAGGATCCTGTCGTGATGCAGTGATTGTATTTACAGCCATGAACTGAGAAACCTGGGCTCAAGTTGCACCGATGTTAGAGGGGTGTAATAACAACTCTCAACAGTTCAAAAGGGAAAAATGGATGCAAGATATTCAGTCATGTATTCTGTATGATTGGTTGATGACATTAAATCAATGATGTGTTGGTGCTGGTGTTGAACTGATGTGGATAAAGTCAGAAGTCACACAATACCAGGTTAGTTCACCTGACGAAGGAGCACTGCTCTGAAAGTGTGTGATTTCGAATAATCATTTTGGACTATAACCTGGTGTTGTGTGACATCTGATTAAACCTATGAGCGAGATTTATTTCTCTTGACATTGCAGTTATTTATTATTCTGAAAGCAAAGCAATTTTATATAGAGTGGAAGAAAACCACACTGATTGTGTGATGATGCTGAGCGACAGCAGTGAACAACAAACCAACCAAGTTATCAATAAAAAGGAAGCAAGACAAGAACATACCTCTCCATGGGACCATATAATCACCAGTTTGCAACAAGTTGTCAAAGCTCCAAGACATCATATCAAAGTTGAAAAATTAATTTTGTTAACAGTTATGTTAAATGAATGTATGCTCACTGAATTGACTTCATTTGCTTCTGTACAATTATCTGTTTGTGATTGGTTTTCTTTGCAGACGATGTATCATAAAGGAACATACCTTTAAAGGATGTGCATATGATGTCAGCATTGTATCTGCATGTGGCCTGTACTTACAAAGTTTTCAGGCTCCATCTTGCAGAGCTCTGTCCTCTTACAGCATAACAAGCTGAGAAAAGCATGAGATCAGAATACATCTGACGGACATGGCTTAGGGCCAGCCACACTAATCATTCACTGAAGCTTCCAACATTTTTTGGGACAACAAACAGCTTCTGACTATTACAGCTCAAATTAACTAGAAAGCCTGTTGTATGAGAACTGGCCATTCCCATTCAAGCTGCTTCCATTGTTGTAACTTTTCAAAGACACCTAAAGACCTCCTAAGGTGTTCATTTGGGCTCTCACCAGTACCTTAAACTTTACAAACTCTTTTCAGAAAAAACACAGGACAAGAAAACCTTATTAAAGTGAAAGCGTTGTCTCATGGGACGGCACATTGCAGTGGACATTGGTGAGGCCACGTTTGGAATGCTGTGTTCAGTTCTTGTCTCCCTGCTCAATGAAAGAAGCTGTTAAACTTGAAAGGAAGCAGAAAAGATTGACAAGTGTGTTGCCAGGTCTGGAAAGTTTGCGTTGGACGGAGAGGCTGAATGGGCTCGTGCTTTTCTCCCGAGAGCACAGGAGGCTGAGGGGCGACCTTTTTAGAGGCTTTTAAAATCATGAGGGGTATGGGTAGAGTGAATATGCAAGATTATTTCCTTCGGGTGGTGTAGTCCAAAACTAGAGGAGAAAGGTCTAAGGTGAGAGGGGGAAGATTTAACAATCACCTAAGGACCGACTTTTTCATAAAGAGGGTGATGTTTGTATGGAACGAGCTGCCAGAGAAGGCGATAAAAGGAAGTGCAATTAACTCATTTTGAAGACTTTTGGACAGGTTCACAAAGAGGAATTGTTTAGAATGATGTGGTGAAAATCTCGCAAGTGGGAGGAGGTCAAATTGGAACGTCTGTATGGTCGGGAGGGAATGGAGTGAAGGGTCAGTTTCTGAGCTGTGTGAGTCTATAACTTTACACCGGTCATTGTTGCTGAGAGGATGTAGGTGTTCTGCAAAGCAGTTACCCAGTCTGCGCTTTGTTTCTCCAGTGGAGCGGAGACTGTATTGTGAGCAGTGAATACTGTAGACTAAATGGAGTGAAGTGCAGGTAAAGTGCTGCTTCACCTGGAACTTGTGCCAGGAGCATGAGATAGTGAGGAAGGGGGATGGATTTGGGCAGGGGTTACACTTTCTGCCATTGCATACTTACTCGCAGGTAATTCATGTAAATTGCTGGAATATCGTTTTCACTGCACTTCAGTTCCAATTTAAAATATTATTATTCAAACTAGCTTATGTGCACCACTCGCTCCAGATCAATCGTCAGGTTAACACAAACTGCTGCATTTCTGAACACACTGCCTGGGCAATTATTGTCTTTCTTTGCACGAGGAAATTGACAGGAATGATTCAAGCAGAATTGTTACCTTAGCGCCGTTCTTCAGGAGGATTTCAGCAATTGCTTTCCCGATGCCTTGGGCAGCGCCAGTCACCAGCGCAACTTTCCCCTGGAGCTCCATCGTAGCACTGACGGTGGACTTTAGCGATTTGCCCCTGGACTTTATGAAGAGTTTGCAGTTAACTTGTTATGAGTAAATATTTGCGTGATCTGCTGATATTTACCTACCCAAAGAAAGAGGACAAACTCCAATGTCTAATCAGTTTCCTCCCCATTCCTTCATGGTTTTGCACTACTCTGATAATCTGTCACCCTCTCACTTTCTCGCACCCTCACATTTCTAGTTCATGGCTAGCATCCACATTATGGATTGGAATAGGTCCTCAGCCTTTAAACCAAGCAGCGTTTGACTGGGGAAAGGACTGTCATATCTGAGTTCACTCTGCCTGTACCCCCTACCCAGCACACAGGCAGGGAGCTGTCATAACAGGACCCATCCCCTTCACTTTGAAGAACTACGAAATGTGGATTTGTGAAAAGGATGGTGGGGATCTAGGAGGGCTTGTTTGGGGTGAACAGATTGTCAATTACCATGGCCCATTTCTTCGAGGGGACCTCACCCTTGCTGTGGTGACTGCTTTATGCTCAAATGTGTTTGCAAAAAATACCCACTATGCTCTGGGTGCTCACTCCTACGATTACATCCAAATCCTTTATATAAATGAGAATAGGAGTGGAAACAAAACCGATCCTTCAGGCACACCACTGGGGACAGGCCTCCACTCTGAAAGGCATCCCTCCATCAACAATCTCTGTATTTTACCTTTGAGTGATTTCTGTATCAAAATAGATGGTTCTACCTGTATTCCATTAGATCTAGCCATGCCAGCCTATCTCCCATGAGGAAGCCTGTCAAGGTGTTGTTGATGGCTGTGGTATGCGACAAGGGGTTTTCTGCTGGGAGTGGTGCAGGGAAAGCTGTTATTTGTAATTTATATGAATGATTTAATTGAAACTGTGGTTTGTCAGCTTTGTAATTTTACTGATTACATGAAAGTTAATGGAGTTGTAGAAAGCTGTCAAAGGACAGAGCAGGATATAGATCAGTTGTAAAGTTGAGTAGAGAAATGGCAGATGGAACTTAATCTAGACAAGTTCTGGTGGCCACACAATAGAAAAGATCTGGACAGTGTGGAGTGGGTGAAAAAGAAGCTTACCAGGATAATGACTGGATTGTATTGTATTTGTTCAAAGGTAGGGTTGGACAAAATTCATTTTTTTCAAGTGTGTGGGAGGCTGAGGGCGACTTCATAGATGTATGTAAAATATGTACTCTGTTGTACAATTTACATTTGAAAACAAGAAATTGTTTTAAAACCAAGAACTGCTGAAAGATCATTGCATTTTGAAATCAAGCAACCTGACATTCATTGTCAGTTCTCTTTGCACAATTGAAGCTTCAGTTGAAGTGCAGTTTGCAGATGAGCTGCAGCTGTTGTGGCTGCATCTGGAGATTCAGCCTCTGTGATGACAGGATGGCTTGTAAAGGTGAATTCTGTCCTTTTTTTTGAGAACCGACATTGAAACAGATGTGTCCCAAGCCCATTAAGTAGACAGTGTGTGACGCCTTGGGTTTTTATCAAGGTTGTACCAATAGAAACAGCATGATTGGGTGGAGTCAGGCTCCGATAGAGCCAAGGGTTTTGTTAAGCTTTCAGCAGGTCCTTGGGTCATGAAACTGTATGTGTAAGTTATTTCTTTTTTTCTCTCTGTCACAGCAAAAAGCTGGACTTCAGAACTGAGCTGAGAGAACTATGTATGAGATAAACTATTTTGCTGAATTTGCCTGTGCCAAAGGCATGTATATTGGTTGGCACTATATTTGGATTAATTGTTGTTTGTTTGTTAAATAATCTGTTATTCTATTTCATTTTCCAATAGAGTTAATTTATTACAATTCTTCTTTGTCTTGTGTGTATTTTCACTACAGGGTAAGAATAAAGTGGATTTGGCTTAAAACCAAGTAGTGTGACCAATTTAATTTCATGTGGAACACAGCACCTGACACTTGTCTTTGAATAAGAGAGACATTAGGGTCTAGGCTACCTCCATGTTATATTTGAAGGGGGTTTGGTCCAATCCATAATACCTCTAATATGTAACTGATTGGTCTGTGGACTAGTAACCATTTAATGATAACATAGGTCTTCTGCTGCTAACAATTATGGGAATTATTCTCAGCTATGTGAGCAGCTTGTGGTTGTGAACAACAGAGAGAGAAGCCATCAGACATTCACCAAGTCAGGAGATCTCTCTGTTCTCTGCCGTAAAAGCCACTTTACACGCATAAAACTGGTTTATATGTTTAAGCCTGGGAGTCTCTGGAGAAGGAACACGTGGTGTCTCCCAACACCCTCGGGTTGTTCAGGGAGAGGAAGGCACCACAGGCAGTTGAGTGTTTTATTTCCCCCTCCAACTCTGTTTTGATTCAATCCCTGCACTCTCCGTCACTTTTTTGATCACACAGTATTGCCTTTTGATGAAAAGGGCATTGCTTGTTACTGGGCACTCTGGTGTTTCTTTTCTTCCTGGTGGTGGGAAATGAATAAAGATGTGTACACCAGTTGTCTTTCACTGTGTCTCACAGCTTTACACACTCCAGGCAGTAGTATGGGGTGGGAAGAAATTAAAAAGAAAAAAAACAATAAAGCTGGTTTATCTTCACTTCAGCAGTTGAAAGCTGAGACTATTCTGAAACCTGTGTCTCTCCTGTGACATAAGATATTGGTCATGGTTATCTATGTTAAAGAATCTAACTGATATTTATGCAGCTCATTATTGTGAACAATTGTTACTTTCCTCAGACAGATAAATAGCTGGGGCAGGGTTGTGCAATCCTCTGTTGTCGAGTGCCTTGCCTCAAGTGATCTGTGTTAAGATGGAATTGAGATCTTTATACCCTCAGGTCACATGCTATGATGCCACAATAGTATCATCAGCATGCTTCTTATGACCTTGCTCAGTTCTGATTTATAACCACAATTTAATATGAAAACACCAAAAGCATCACCAACAATTAAAATGTTAATCATTTTATATTTGAACAGGTTTAAAGTTTCCATTGTTCCCAGTGACCTGTTGCTTGAATTCATTGAGGTCCCTAAATTGATTTTGGACTTTCTGGAAGAATCGTCGGTATGGCTTCATACTCAAGCTTGCCATTTTCCAACACCTTCAGCGATGCCCCATTCCTGGTCTGATCCCTGACAAGCTGCAAGAATCCCTCTGCAATGTGTGTAGGCCTGTAAAAGTCAGATGGTGATCATGAGCAAACATCCTGTTTGTTTAAAATATCCTGCCATCGGAACACAATCCCTTCCAGTGTGTTAAGGCAGCACATGACTAGGACATCTACCCAATCCTGGAGGATCTAACTCGCAGGGTTGATGAAGGAGAAACAGCCAACATCATTGATTTCCAGTCGACATTCCCAGTTGGTTTGCATATCTCATCATTCTGCAGACTCATCAAATCAAACATGCAAATTCTCAGGTTAATGCTGAAGATTCAGAAATCAATCTGTGATATTTTGCGGATACCACACCAATCATTTCTGTCAGATATTCCTCTACAAATGCTCCATGTAGACATGCTGAACACATTTTCACCCTATGAATTCCCACCCCGCTTCCTGATTATGTTCAAACTCACTTCAGAACTCCAAGGTTGGCTATCATCAGCTCAAGTTTCTCCTTGTGGTCAGGAGTCTTCACTGCTTTCAGATCTGTCAGAAGCTTAGTGTCGACGAAAACAGGACACAGCGCTTGTAATCGAACCCCATGCTTCTCAAGGCAGGTCAGCTGAAAGCAGAAACCTTGTAATGTCTCACACTCTTTGAGTTTTATAGAACTTTACAACTTCCTGACAGGAAGCTCTCAGATGTTAGTTTATGTGGAGTTTTGTGATGAGGGCCCATCCTGACTGCAGCAGACTGGGGGAAATCAGGAATCCAGTCCAAGTTCCTGGAAAGTGTTTGTGCTTTGTGTGAGGCTCACCTGAGAGGCAGCACAATTCAAACACATGTAACAATTAGGGTCATCAACACATTCAATCTGATTAGACTTGTCTCTCAAACCCATACCCTGGGTTCATCTTTAGTTGGGTGATATTAAACGCTTGGAGCAAGTCGACTTGCACATAGCCCCACAGCCTTTTACCAATAATCAATTTGTGGTGTGTCACCTGCCCTATGTATAATGATCTAACTGCCAGTGGAGAAAGTGTGGAATGGAGATGTTGGCGATCCGAGTGAAGAGTGTAATACAGGAAAGCACAGCCGGTCAGGCAGCATCCGAGGAGCAGAAGAATTGAAGTTTCGGGCTTAAGCCCTTCATCATCCCATTCACCTGATCTGCTGTGCTTTTCCAGCACTACACTCTTGATCTAACTGCCAGTGTCGATGAATGAGAACCAAGCAATATACTTGGATTTCACTGTCAAGGTATCATAAGAGTTCATGGGATTATGGGAAATATATTAACATGCATAAACATTTAGGAGGGAAAACCTTCATTTTTGAGTTGACAGACTGTGTCATTTGGACTGCCACAATGATCAGGGCTGGGGCCTCAGCTATTTGCACTCTATGTTAATGAATTTGGCAAAGTGACAGAGTATTATATCTACATTTGCTAGCCTTTCAAAGCTAGACAAAAATGGCAGCTGTGAGGAGGTCAAAAAGCGGTTGTAATAAAGCTTAAGCAGTTTAAATAAAATTGTGTAACAAAGTGATGGATGAATTGTCATTTTATAAGTATGCACTTGTTCTCTTTCTTCAATTTTGTAGTCAAGCAGAATATTTTAAAAGGTAAGAAATTTGTAAAGGTTGATGTTTAGAGAGATTGGTGTGTACACATAAAAGGAAAACAATGTTTGCATGTGGGTCCAGCAAACATAAGCTCTCGTGATGGGCTTATGCCCAAAACATTGATTCTCCTGCTCCTCGGATGATGCCTGGCCTGCTGTGCTTTCCCAGCACCAAGCTCTCCTCCAGCAAACAACCAGGAAGGCAAACAGCATGTTGACCTTGATTGCAAGGAGGTTAGATGACAGGAATGAGGAAATCATTGGTGGAAGCATCGCTCATATCCACATTGTGTTTGACTAGAGGACCCTGTATCAGGGAGTTGGGGCTGTAGTTTTGAAAACCACTATGCACACTTTACTTCCAACTTCCAACCAACCCCCACCCCACAAGCTGCATCTCATCGACAGTCACCTCTATCTAGGGATCCATCCTCCTCCACACCCACATGGAGTATTGACAATACCCACCATTCCATTAATGGAGAGGAAGGCCGAAAGCTGATGACATTCAAGGTCAACATTGACAGAGTTTGGGGCACGAGGGTAATCAAGAGGTAGGGTGAGAAAATTAAGTCAAGGTGCTAACTGAGCTCTCTTCCTACTGAGGAGCAGGGCAAGCTTGAGGGACCATGTGGCCTGTCACTCGCTCTACAGCTGCTGCTTGTTCTGAGATTCTGACAAGGTATTAGTGCGTTATTTATAGAGAAAACGTTTACTCTTTGCATTATAGAATAGCACTCACAGACAATGACGAAGTGAATCCTACTACTCCATACTTTGAGGCTGCGTAAACTGCTCCACGGAAGAAAGGAATCAGACCTGTTCACCATGAAATAGCAGAGAATTAGCTTCAAACACTCTATCAAACAGAAACATGTGAATATTTGGAAACGCTTTGGCATGGAAACAGGTCACCTAATTCATGTCAACATTTATTCCTTTCATGAAGAAAGAGTCCTGATTACATTTGCCAGTATTTATTGAATTTAAAATGTAAAGGAAAGCTTAGTAAGAAACTGTCAGTCATAAATAGCTTTTCTGAAAACAAAAAATGCTAGACATCATAGGAAGAGGCAGTAGGCATGGCGAGAGATCAGGCTAAGAATTAAGATTGCAAATCATTGACGACTGTTACTTTCCAATAAGGACAAAACATTCAGGTGTGGTCATGTACAAAGAAAATTCAAAGTAAGGCATATACTTGACACAGATCTCTTTATGAAGCAGCCCATTAATCCTTCATATTTAGCAAGACTTTAAAAAATACTTCTACAAGAGATACCTGTGGTCAGGAGGTGTGGTGAAGACCGTGAGAGGAATTTCACCCACGCAGCGTGCGTTATTTGTTTATGTCTTTTATAAATTAATTGCATTTTTTAGAGCTGTAAGTGTCTCTGTTATATCTTTGTCTATGTATATCCTGCTGTCTCCCAGAGACGTGCAATAACTGTGGTGGGCCTCTGATCAGACTTGTCCTGGAAAGTGAGGCTAGTGTAGATTCAGTATATTTTCGATAGTACAGACCCGATGGGGCAAAGAGCCTCTCCTGTTCTATGTGATTCTATGGACGATTAAACTGTCGCCACCAAATCCAATGAGGAACAAAGGAAAAACCTAAAGTGAGTTGAATGTAATCATCTTGAGATTGTGAGAGAATGGCTTGAGGTGAATGACACTTGAAGGGGAGTTACAGAAGTTGAATGATGTTGTGAGTTGAATCAGATGACCGGCAACTTGTGAGGAGGTTAAATGTCTTTTCCTTTGCTGTACATTTTGTGAAAAATCAGCTTTGCCCTTAATTGCATTTTGTCCAATGTGGATGCTTTCCAAATCCTCAGGCAACACTTAGAATGTTCATTGGTAAAGTATTGTTACTTTGCTGACTTACCTGCAATGGAGGCGATATTAACAATCACTCCTCCTTTCCCTCCAGTCTCTTTACTCATGTGCTGTATTCCCAGATAGGTTCCTTTAATTACACTGACCTACAATACAAGCAACATAGGAATCATCAGGGAGCAGGCCATTCAGTTAATGTGAAAATACTGACATGTACAGACAGTTGGAAAATGCAGAGAGATGCATATGGATCGCAAGCTACATTCAAATTCACCCAGCAAGAGTACATTCAAGCATCAGCAGAACATAGAAAAATTCAGGTGCTAGTAGAACGATAAACAGTAAAATACTGTGGAAAAATGCAGGATTATTTGTGGAATGGGAAGTCTATTAAACAGGATGGACAAACTCGGGGTTGGTGACCTGGTTACTGGAAAAAATGATTGATCCATGAATGAGGAGGATATTCGGTGGAATGAGCAAATTGGTTACTGTGATGTGAAGATTGGTCAGTGGGTGGATCAACAGTTCATAAAATGAAATAGATCAATCAGTGACTTGGTTAATGGAATGGATTTATAGTCCAGATCACATCAATGTGGTTAATTTTGAGCAAATCTGTTTATGAAGAAATATAATGAGCAAAGTGTACTGGGTTTTCCAGCACCACACTTTTTGACTCTTATCTGCAGTATCTGCAGTCCTCATTTTCTCCGAGTTGATTATATTAAATTGGCTGTGTTCGTAGTCCACTGACATCAACAGGAAATTGATTAGCAGACAGCTGACAGAGAGCAGGAATAAGGTTCACACAGTCTGGTGTGCACGATGTGATTGGTGATGGTGTTTTGCAGCAATTGGTCTCAAGCTTCAGCTATTCCTCGCACTTGCCAATGAATTGGTTTTGAATTCATTCCTGGATGGAGTGGTCTTCACCCAGGAGAAAGTGAGGACTGCAGATGCTGGAGGTCAGAGCTGAAAATGTGTTGCTGGAAAAGTGCAGCATGTCAGGCAGCATCCAAGGAGCAGGAGAATCGACATTTTGGGCATGAACCCTTCTACAGGAATGAGGAAAGTGTGCCAAGCAGGCAGAGTAAAAGGTAGGGAGGAGGGACTTAGGGGAAGGGGCGTTGGAAATGTGATAGGTGGAAGGAGGTTAAGGTGAGGGTGATAGGCCAGAGTGGGGTTGGGGGCGGAGAGGTCAGGAAGAAGATTGCAGGTTAGGAAGGTGGTGCTGAGTTTGAGGGTTGTGACTGAGACAAGGTGGGAGGAGGCAAAATGAGGAAACTGGAGAAATCTGAGTTCATTCCTTGTGGTTGAAGGGTTCCTAGGTGGAAGATGAGGCGCTCTTCCTCCAGCTGTCGTGTTGCTATGGTCTGACGATGGAGGAGTCCAAGGACCTGCATGTCCTTGGTGGAGTGGGAGGGGGAATTGAAGTGTTGAGCCACGGGGTGGTTGGGTTGGTTGGTCCGGATGTCCCAGAGGTGTTCTCTGAAACGTTCCACAAGTAGGCAGCCTGTCTCTCCAAATTAGAGGAGGCCACATTGGGTGCAGCGGATGCAGTAAATGATGTGTGTGGAGGTGCAGGTGAATTTGTGGTGGATATGGAAGGATCCCTTGGGGCCTTGGAGGGATGTGACGGAGGGAGGTGTGGGCGCAAGTTTTGCTTTTCTTGCGGTTGCAGGGGACGGTGCCGGGAGTGGGGGTTGGGTTGGTGGGGGGTGTGGGCCTGACGAGGGAGTCACGGAAGGAGTGGTCTTTTCAGAACGCTGATAGCGGAGGGGAGGGAAATATATCCCTGGTGGTGGGATCCGTTTGGAGGTGGCGGAAATGACGAAGGATGATACGATGTATATGGAGGTTGGTGGGGTGGTAGGTGAGGACCAGTGGGGTTCTGTCCTGGTGTCCTGGACTGCTCCATCACCAGACCATAGCAACACGACTGCTGGAGGAAGAGCGCCTCATCTTCTGCCTACGAACCCTTCAACCACAAGGAATGAACTCAGATTTCACCAGTTTCCTCATTTCACCTCCCCCCACCTTGTCTCAGCCCCAACTCTCGAACTCAGCATCACTTTCCTAAACTGCAATCTTCTTCCTGCCTTGCATTTGGATGTTGTGAATGTTACTTGCCACATATCAGACCAAGTCTGGATGTTGTTCAAGCCTTGCTGTATATGGATACTGAATTTTCCACCAAACTAAACTGAAAGGGAATGAATTGTCCACTAATTTTTTTAGGTACAGTTTTCATGCAGCAGCATACGAAGGAGATTGTAATGATCAAAAGTAGATTGTTCAGGAATGTGCCAGGAAGTTGTAATAACTGAACCATAACTATCCGTTAACAGACCACAGCCCTCCGACACCTTCATGGGTAATTCCCTGTTCCACTGGCACAACAGATGACTTCACAGAACCCAAGCCTACACTTCAGAATTTCTTCACGTGGGAAATGTCACAAGAACATAAAACTACAAGCAGATATATGCCATCAGCTGAAAAAATGTCTTCTGCTGTTCTATAAGAACAGTTAAAATCTTCCAAATCAATGGAAATAGCACAATCTGCAACATCTATTCCAAGCCACTGCTGTCGTGACTTGGAAATATATCACTGTTTCTTCAGTGTCGCTGGGTCAAAATCCTGGAATTCCTGCTCTAATGGCATTGTGGATGGACCTAAAGATCATCAACTGCACAATGTAATAAGGAGCCCTCCACCACCTTCTCAAATATCCATAGGCGCCTTCACCTACATCTCATGAGTAAATTAAAAAATTGTCATGATGTGAGCTCAACTAAATCAAGGGAAATTATTGCTGGTTATCGGTTTCCGTCCTTTTTTACATATTTCTCTCGCTCATCCCATTCTCTCAACACTCTCAGATGACAGCATATCCATGATAACGATAACTTGATCTGAGATAAAGAAAGATTCCGAACATTCTGGGTAAGGACTTCCATGTACATCATTGGTTAGTGGTAGCTAGAATCTTGGGGTTTCACAAGAGTGTCTCCATCATTGGCAAGAGACTGTGTTGTGACACCATCGTTGTCAGATAGAGATACTTCTGGTAGTGAGGGACTGAAGATGTAACCTAATTATCCTCAGCCTCAGCAACCTGCCAGAGGAGTGCATACTATTGCATGATATTGAATCAAGGATGTCATTGGAACCATCCATTGCTGACTATTACATTGATTTATGGAATGAGGCCTTAAAAACATTCGTCTCCAAACTCAACCGCATCCCAGTTTCAAGAAGTGTTAATTAATGTGCTCACATAAATCACAATTAATAAACAATGTACAATTGACACATACCAGGTTTATACTGAGGCAGTTCTCCCAGTTTTGCTCATCAAAGATCCCTGCATTGTTGCATACTATATCCAATTTCTGAAATTTTTCAAGAGTTTTGGTGAAACAATCTGCAAAAGACAGTAAATGGAGTTGATTATCAAAGTTTGCAATGTCTGTGACCAAGCATACCAACACTAAGCACATTCCTCAGAATGACTCATTCAGTCACTGAGTCACAGATAGCTGCAGCAGAGAAACAAGCCCTTCAGTGCACCATATCTGTGCTGACCAACAAACGCCAAACTATGTTAATCCCATTGGCCTGCACTTGGTCCATAACTTGCTTTGCTCTAGCATTTCAAGTACTCATTCAGATGCTTCTTCTATATTTCAAGAGCACCTGACTCCATCATCCTCTCAACCAGTGCATTCCATATTTCCACCAGCCTCTGAGAGGAAATTTCATTCCTCAGGTCTTCTGGAAAACACTTACTCCTCACTTTATGCTTTCGACGTTTGGTCTGAGATACATCTGTGATGGGGAGGAAGATTTCATGGTCTCCCTGTCGTTGCCACCAAAGGTTTGTATACCTAATTCAGATCACCCCCCAAACTTCTCTGCTGCAGGGAAAATAATCCCATCCAATATGATCTCTCCCTATAATGAGGCTTTTCATCCCATTTGTCAGATGTTTCATTATCGAGGATGATCTATTCATGCAAACAATTGGTGAATTTTTCCATCTTTGCCTCGGGAAATGTGGTTGACCAAAGACGAGACAGAACTTTTTCACTGAACCCTCTTGATGCTGAATCAAAATGTTTGGAGATTGGCAGTGCATGGAATGGGAAGAATGCTCCCAGCATGCTTCCTGTTGCCCACAATCAGCAATCATCAAAATCCTGAAATAAAACCTGTAGGTTTACAAAAATCACCTCCTCTCCTCCATGCATACACCTGGAATATGGTAATTGTGTGCAACATCAAACCATTGAGGAGCATCTTTGTTTCCTAGCAAGAGGCAACAGGCCTTAATTCTTTGACCAGAACTGGATAGACTCTGAGAACCATTATCAGGAGAACTGAGACACTAAAGTAGAACATGTACTCACTACTCAGACACTAAACCAGGACCATCTGAACCAAAACCTACACAAGAAGCATGTTCTTAGACGATAAGGGTCTTAAGAAGGATCACTTGGACTGAGATCCTCGACCAGGAACACTGAGACCCTCAAACCGAGGAAAATGAAAAAGCTGAGCAGTATCAATTGGTGTCTGAGCACAGACTGAGTATTGAATTCTGGAATCTGTGCTCCCAATGAAGCATCCCATTTCTATATAGATATTTGCTCCCTGTTCTGAGGGCAGTTTTTAATTGTAAATGCATTCTTGTGCTCCTTTTCAGCACATGGAAGGTTATCCTCAATGCTGTACTGATTATATTTAATCATATTGCAGTGTATAAGCTTACTAATGCCAACAATGTAACTCCCATTCACACTCACTCCAGCTGATTATTACACCCACTGGGAGCAGCCAAGTGTCTGTTAAGAAACCAGTCAGTCAGATTGAACAAGTCAGTGGCATGTTGATAAAATTAGTGTTTGAATTGATACCTTTCAGCTGATTCTCAGATGTTACATCACATGGAAGGAACAAAATATTCTCAGCTCCATAGGTCTGTCCAAAGGCAGCTTTGGTAGCTTCCCCTCTGGATGCATTGATATCCAACAGACTCACCTAAAGGAAGAAAACATGATTGAGTCCGCAAGTAAACATGTGGGTTGGTCAATGTGTCTGAGGAGAGCTTGGGTCAGTCAACAGCTCATTTCAGACTCTCTTTCCAACTCTGACCAGATAATTGGAAACTACACACTCAAACTATTCTGATATTTTCTGAATGCACCCCTGATGGACGATCCTTCAGCACTGATTTGTTGCAGCATTCCTCAGAGGACATAGTGCAGAGATTTTTCCTTACTGTGGCATGAGCTGCTGGATTAGAATGAGTAAAGAGGTCAGTTGACCAAAAGCTTTTTCAAAAGCAACAGTGGAAGAAGAAGGTGTGTAGATGTAACATCATTGTGTTATTAACGCAGGGGAGCAGTGTAATTCTCAAGGGATACGGGTTCAAATGGCACCTCGTGAGCTGGTGGTGTTTTAAAGTTAGGAGGTGACCTGTTGGAGGTGTAATAGCTTATGAGAGGCATGGACTGGATGGATATCAAGTATCTGTTCCTCTAAGGTGAAGGGTCAGTAATAAGGGGCATTCTGTTAAAATGAAATGCAGAGGATTGAGAGGAGATTTGAGGAAGGTTTTTGCTTTGACCGAGAGCATGGTGGAGATCCAGGCTGCATGCGCTGGAGGTTGGTTGATACGCGGAATCTCGCAACTTTTAATAAGTACTTGAATGAGGTCTTGAAATGGGAAAATATTCAAGGCTGTGGGCCAAGTGCTGGCGAGTGGGGTAACTGTAGGTTTAATGTAGTTTTTATCAGAGGAGTCCTGATGAGTCTAAGGGCCTCTTCTGTTCAGTGTGAATCTATGATTCTGTCATAAGTAAGCAAGTGTGTAATGTATAAGTGGTATTTGGGGAAGGGTGTGTGTAATATACAGATTAAGAAGTAGGATGGCAGCAAGGTAAATAGGTCAGGAGTTGTGCCAGAGGATTAGTTGACTACTGGGGGGCTAATCAGGTCATGTTAGGAGTCGGTGACAGGCTAGTTGTTGGATGTGAAGGGGAAGCTTGGTTGGGTGGTCAATGTGAAGGAGTGGGGTTCAGTTGTATTGTTCTTCAGGAGTTGTAAGACTTTACTGTCAGATATTTCCAGTGTAATTATCTATACATGTAATGTGACACAACCAAATTTTGCGGCATGAAATCCAAGCTTTTTGTGGAGATGTGGGTGTTGCTGGCTAGGCCACCATAGCCTGGTCCTATTTGCCCTTGAGGAGGTGGTGATGAGCAGCTCTCTTGAACCACTAGTGTGCACCGTCTGTGGTTTAAACCACAATGCCATTAGGGAGGAAGCTGCAGGGTTTTGATCCAAAGACAGAACAGTGATATCTTTCCAAGTCAGCATGTGAGTGGCTCGGTGGGAAGCTTTCACGTTTAGTGTTCCCATATCTCTGCTGCCCTTATCCTTTGAGATAGAAGTCATCAAAGATTTGGAAGGTACTGTTCAAGGATGCTTGGTGAACTGCTGCAGGGCATTTTATTTTTTGCACACACTGCTGCTTCTGAGCGTCAGTTGTGGAAGGATTCAATGCTTGTGGTTGTAACGCCAATCAAGTGGGGTGTTTTGTCCTGGAAAGTGTCAAGCTTCTTGAGTGTTGCTGGAGCTACTCCCATCCAGGCCAGTTGGGAGTATTCCATCACACTCCTGACTTGTGCCTTGTAGATAATGGTCATGCTTTGGGGATTCAAGGGGTGAGTTACTCATCACTGTATTCTTACCTTCTGATCTGCTCTTGTTGCCATTGTGTTTATGCCTCTGGTCCAGTTGAGTTTCTGGCCAATGTTAATCCTAAGGATAGTGGGGGATTCAATGATAGTGACACCACAGAAATCAAGTGATGGTAGTTCGATTGTAAGTTATCAGTGATGGCCTGCATTCATGTGAAGAGATTATCACTGCCCAAGCCAGGATTTATTGCCCATCCCTAATTGTCCAAAGGGTAGATAAGCATCAATCACAGTTCTGTGGATCTAAAGTCAAATGTAGGACAGACCAGGTAAGGATGGTAGTTGCCTTCCCTAAAGGACATTATTGACTCAGATGGGCTTTTCCGACAATCGAGAATGGATTCATGATCATCATTAGATTCTTAATTTCAGATATATGTTGAATTCAAACTCTACCAACTGCTGTGGCGTGTTTTGAAACTGGGTCCCCAGAATATTATGTGGATCTCTGGATGAGCAGTCCAGCGATTACACCACGAGGCCATTGCCTCCCCATAATGGTCATAATCTCGCATTTTTGTGGCACCAACGTTACTGGCCCTTTGTTAATCCAAGCCTGGATCTCATCCACCTTTGTTTGACTTTGAACATGGACTGCGTTAGTATTTGAGGAGTCTCGATTGATGCTGAACATTGTGCAATCATGAATGAATTGATGTAATCTCACGTTACTTTATGGTAAGAAAGAGTAAAATATCGTGAAAAAGTTTTCTCCTGATACCATGATCCCGCACCATTTTTTACTGTTTCTCGAATAAGAAAAATAGAAAGCCATTTGTCAAATAGAGTTCATCAGTCCTGAGCCAGCTCACCTTCGGAGAACATGTCCATTTCTGAACGTATGATAGAGGGGAGGTCATTGGTCATGATGAAACAGCTGAGATGTTTAGTCCAGAACATCTCCAACATGTTCAATAAGGATCCTGTCGTGATGCAGTGATTGTATTTACAGCCATGAACTGAGAAACCTGGGCTCAAGTTGCACCGATGTTAGAGGGGTGTAATAACAACTCTCAACAGTTCAAAAGGGAAAAATGGATGCAAGATATTCAGTCATGTATTCTGTATGATTGGTTGATGACATTAAATCAATGATGTGTTGGTGCTGGTGTTGAACTGATGTGGATAAAGTCAGAAGTCACACAATACCAGGTTAGTTCACCTGACGAAGGAGCACTGCTCTGAAAGTGTGTGATTTCGAATAATCATTTTGGACTATAACCTGGTGTTGTGTGACATCTGATTAAACCTATGAGCGAGATTTATTTCTCTTGACATTGCAGTTATTTATTCTTCTGAAAGCAAAGCAATTTTATATAGAGTGGAAGAAAACAATGCTGATTGTGTGATGATGCTGAGCGACAGCAGTGAACAACAAACCAACCAAGTTATCAATAAAAAGGAAGCAAGACAAGAACATACCTCTCCATGGGACCATATAATCACCAGTTTGCAACAAGTTGTCAAAGCTCCAAGACATCATATCAAAGTTGAATAATTAATTTTGTTAACAGTTATGTTAAATGAATGTATGCTCACTGAATTGACTTCATTTGCTTCTGTACAATTATCTGTTTGTGATTGGTTTTCTTTGCAGACGATGTATCATAAAGGAACATACCTTTAAAGGATGTGCATATGATGTCAGCATTGTATCTGCATGTGGCCTGTACTTACAAAGTTTTCAGGCTCCATCTTGCAGAGCTCTGTCCTCTTACAGCATAACAAGCTGAGAAAAGCATGAGATCAGAATACATCTGACGGACATGGCTTAGGGCCAGCCACACTAATCATTCACTGAAGCTTCCAACATTTTTTGGGACAACAAACAGCTTCTGACTATTACAGCTCAAATTAACTAGAAAGCCTGTTGTATGAGAACTGGCCATTCCCATTAAAGCTGCTTCCATTGTTGTAACTTTTCAAAGACACCTAAAGACCTCCTAAGGTGTTCATTTGGGCTCTCACCAGTACCTTAAACTTTACAAACTCTTTTCAGAAAAAACACAGGACAAGAAAACCTTATTAAAGTGAAAGCGTTGTCTCATGGGACGGCACATTGCAGTGGACATTGGTGAGGCCACGTTTGGAATGCTGTGTTCAGTTCTTGTCTCCCTGCTCAATGAAAGAAGCTGTTAAACTTGAAAGGAAGCAGAAAAGATTGACAAGTGTGTTGCCAGGTCTGGAAAGTTTGCGTTGGACGGAGAGGCTGAATGGGCTCGTGCTTTTCTCCCGAGAGCACAGGAGGCTGAGGGGCGACCTTTTTAGAGGCTTTTAAAATCATGAGGGGTATGGGTAGAGTGAATATGCAAGATTATTTCCTTCGGGTGGTGTAGTCCAAAACTAGAGGAGAAAGGTCTAAGGTGAGAGGGGGAAGATTTAACAATCACCTAAGGACCGACTTTTTCATAAAGAGGGTGATGTTTGTATGGAACGAGCTGCCAGAGAAGGCGATAAAAGGAAGTGCAATTAACTCATTTTGAAGACTTTTGGACAGGTTCACAAAGAGGAATTGTTTAGAATGATGTGGTGAAAATCTCGCAAGTGGGAGGAGGTCAAATTGGAACGTCTGTATGGTCGGGAGGGAATGGAGTGAAGGGTCAGTTTCTGAGCTGTGTGAGTCTATAACTTTACACCGGTCATTGTTGCTGAGAGGATGTAGGTGTTCTGCAAAGCAGTTACCCAGTCTGCGCTTTGTTTCTCCAGTGGAGCGGAGACTGTATTGTGAGCAGTGAATACTGTAGACTAAATGGAGTGAAGTGCAGGTAAAGTGCTGCTTCACCTGGAACTTGTGCCAGGAGCATGAGATAGTGAGGAAGGGGGATGGATTTGGGCAGGGGTTACACTTTCTGCCATTGCATACTTACTCGCAGGTAATTCATGTAAATTGCTGGAATATCGTTTTCACTGCACTTCAGTTCCAATTTAAAATATTATTATTCAAACTAGCTTATGTGCACCACTCGCTCCAGATCAATCGTCAGGTTAACACAAACTGCTGCATTTCTGAACACACTGCCTGGGCAATTATTGCCTTTCTTTGCACGAGGAAATTGACAGGAATGATTCAAGCAGAATTGTTACCTTAGCGCCGTTCTTCAGGAGGATTTCAGCAATTGCTTTCCCGATGCCTTGGGCAGCGCCAGTCACCAGCGCAACTTTCCCCTGGAGCTCCATCGTAGCACTGACGGTGGACTTTAGCGATTTGCCCCTGGACTTTATGAAGAGTTTGCAGTTAACTTGTTATGAGTAAATATTTGCGTGATCTGCTGATATTTACCTACCCAAAGAAAGAGGACAAACTCCAATGTCTAATCAGTTTCCTCCCCATTCCTTCATGGTTTTGCACTACTCTGATAATCTGTCACCCTCTCACTTTCTCGCACCCTCACATTTCTAGTTCATGGCTAGCATCCACATTATGGATTGGAATAGGTCCTCAGCCTTTAAACCAAGCAGCGTTTGACTGGGGAAAGGACTGTCATATCTGAGTTCACTCTGCCTGTACCCCCTACCCAGCACACAGGCAGGGAGCTGTCATAACAGGACCCATCCCCTTCACTTTGAAGAACTACGAAATGTGGATTTGTGAAAAGGATGGTGGGGATCTAGGAGGGCTTGTTTGGGGTGAACAGATTGTCAATTACCATGGCCCATTTCTTCGAGGGGACCTCACCCTTGCTGTGGTGACTGCTTTATGCTCAAATGTGTTTGCAAAAAATACCCACTATGCTCTGGGTGCTCACTCCTACGATTACATCCAAATCCTTTATATAAATGAGAATAGGAGTGGAAACAAAACCGATCCTTCAGGCACACCACTGGGGACAGGCCTCCACTCTGAAAGGCATCCCTCCATCAACAATCTCTGTATTTTACCTTTGAGTGATTTCTGTATCAAAATAGATGGTTCTACCTGTATTCCATTAGATCTAGCCATGCCAGCCTATCTCCCATGAGGAAGCCTGTCAAGGTGTTGTTGATGGCTGTGGTATGCGACAAGGGGTTTTCTGCTGGGAGTGGTGCAGGGAAAGCTGTTATTTGTAATTTATATGAATGATTTAATTGAAACTGTGGTTTGTCAGCTTTGTAATTTTACTGATTACATGAAAGTTAATGGAGTTGTAGAAAGCTGTCAAAGGACAGAGCAGGATATAGATCAGTTGTAAAGTTGAGTAGAGAAATGGCAGATGGAACTTAATCTAGACAAGTTCTGGTGGCCACACAATAGAAAAGATCTGGACAGTGTGGAGTGGGTGAAAAAGAAGCTTACCAGGATAATGACTGGATTGTATTGTATTTGTTCAAAGGTAGGGTTGGACAAAATTCATTTTTTTCAAGTGTGTGGGAGGCTGAGGGCGACTTCATAGATGTATGTAAAATATGTACTCTGTTGTACAATTTACATTTGAAAACAAGAAATTGTTTTAAAACCAAGAACTGCTGAAAGATCATTGCATTTTGAAATCAAGCAACCTGACATTCATTGTCAGTTCTCTTTGCACAATTGAAGCTTCAGTTGAAGTGCAGTTTGCAGATGAGCTGCAGCTGTTGTGGCTGCATCTGGAGATTCAGCCTCTGTGATGACAGGATGGCTTGTAAAGGTGAATTCTGTCCTTTTTTTTGAGAACCGACATTGAAAGAGATGTGTCCAAAGCCCATTAAGTAGACAGTGTGTGACGCCTTGGGTTTTTATCAAGGTTGTACCAATAGAAACAGCATGATTGGGTGGAGTCAGGCTCCGATAGAGCCAAGGGTTTTGTTAAGCTTTCAGCAGGTCCTTGGGTCATGAAACTGTATGTGTAAGTTATTTCTTTTTTTCTCTCTGTCACAGCAAAAAGCTGGACTTCAGAACTGAGCTGAGAGAACTATGTATGAGATAAACTATTTTGCTGAATTTGCCTGTGCCAAAGGCATGTATATTGGTTGGCACTATATTTGGATTAATTGTTGTTTGTTTGTTAAATAATCTGTTATTCTATTTCATTTTCCAATAGAGTTAATTTATTACAATTCTTCTTTGTCTTGTGTGTATTTTCACTACAGGGTAAGAATAAAGTGTATTTGGCTTAAAACCAAGTAGTGTGACCAATTTAATTTCATGTGGAACACAGCAACTTACACTTGTCTTTCAATAAGAGAGACATTAGGGTCTAGGCTACCTCCATGTTATATTTGAAGGGGGTTTGGTCCAATCCATAATACCTCTAATATGTAACTGATTGGTCTGTGGACTAGTAACCATTTAATGATAACATAGGTCTTCTGCTGCTAACAATTATGGGAATTATTCTCAGCTATGTGAGCAGCTTGTGGTTGTGAACAACAGAGAGAGAAGCCATCAGACATTCACCAAGTCAGGAGATCTCTCTGTTCTCTGCCGTAAAAGCCACTTTACACGCATAAAACTGGTTTATATGTTTAAGCCTGGGAGTCTCTGGAGAAGGAACACGTGGTGTCTCCCAACACCCTCGGGTTGTTCAGGGAGAGGAAGGCACCACAGGCAGTTGAGTGTTTTATTTCCCCCTCCAACTCTGTTTTGATTCAATCCCTGCACTCTCCGTCACTTTTTTGATCACACAGTATTGCCTTTTGATGAAAAGGGCATTGCTTGTTACTGGGCACTCTGGTGTTTCTTTTCTTCCTGGTGGTGGGAAATGAATAAAGATGTGTACACCAGTTGTCTTTCACTGTGTCTCACAGCTTTACACACTCCAGGCAGTAGTATGGGGTGGGAAGAAATTAAAAAGAAAAAAAACAATAAAGCTGGTTTATCTTCACTTCAGCAGTTGAAAGCTGAGACTATTCTGAAACCTGTGTCTCTCCTGTGACATAAGATATTGGTCATGCTTATCTATGTTAAAGAATCTAACTGATATTTATGCAGCTCATTATTGTGAACAATTGTTACTTTCCTCAGACAGATAAATAGCTGGGGCAGGGTTGTGCAATCCTCTGTTGTCGAGTGCCTTGCCTCAAGTGATCTGTGTTAAGATGGAATTGAGATCTTTATACCCTCAGGTCACATGCTATGATGCCACAATAGTATCATCAGCATGCTTCTTATGACCTTGCTCAGTTCTGATTTATAACCACAATTTAATATGAAAACACCAAAAGCATCACCAACAATTAAAATGTTAATCATTTTATATTTGAACAGGTTTAAAGTTTCCATTGTTCCCAGTGACCTGTTGCTTGAATTCATTGAGGTCCCTAAATTGATTTTGGACTTTCTGGAAGAATCGTCGGTATGGCTTCATACTCAAGCTTGCCATTTTCCAACACCTTCAGCGATGCCCCATTCCTGGTCTGATCCCTGACAAGCTGCAAGAATCCCTCTGCAATGTGTGTAGGCCTGTAAAAGTCAGATGGTGATCATGAGCAAACATCCTGTTTGTTTAAAATATCCTGCCATCGGAACACAATCCCTTCCAGTGTGTTAAGGCAGCACATGACTAGGACATCTACCCAATCCTGGAGGATCTAACTCGCAGGGTTGATGAAGGAGAAACAGCCAACATCATTGATTTCCAGTCGACATTCCCAGTTGGTTTGCATATCTCATCATTCTGCAGACTCATCAAATCAAACATGCAAATTCTCAGGTTAATGCTGAAGATTCAGAAATCAATCTGTGATATTTTGCGGATACCACACCAATCATTTCTGTCAGATATTCCTCTACAAATGCTCCATGTAGACATGCTGAACACATTTTCACCCTATGAATTCCCACCCCGCTTCCTGATTATGTTCAAACTCACTTCAGAACTCCAAGGTTGGCTATCATCAGCTCAAGTTTCTCCTTGTGGTCAGGAGTCTTCACTGCTTTCAGATCTGTCAGAAGCTTAGTGTCGACGAAAACAGGACACAGCGCTTGTAATCGAACCCCATGCTTCTCAAGGCAGGTCAGCTGAAAGCAGAAACCTTGTAATGTCTCACACTCTTTGAGTTTTATAGAACTTTACAACTTCCTGACAGGAAGCTCTCAGATGTTAGTTTATGTGGAGTTTTGTGATGAGGGCCCATCCTGACTGCAGCAGACTGGGGGAAATCAGGAATCCAGTCCAAGTTCCTGGAAAGTGTTTGTGCTTTGTGTGAGGCTCACCTGAGAGGCAGCACAATTCAAACACATGTAACAATTAGGGTCATCAACACATTCAATCTGATTAGACTTGTCTCTCAAACCCATACCCTGGGTTCATCTTTAGTTGGGTGATATTAAACGCTTGGAGCAAGTCGACTTGCACATAGCCCCACAGCCTTTTACCAATAATCAATTTGTGGTGTGTCACCTGCCCTATGTATAATGATCTAACTGCCAGTGGAGAAAGTGTGGAATGGAGATGTTGGCGATCCGAGTGAAGAGTGTAATACAGGAAAGCACAGCCGGTCAGGCAGCATCCGAGGAGCAGAAGAATTGAAGTTTCGGGCTTAAGCCCTTCATCATCCCATTCACCTGATCTGCTGTGCTTTTCCAGCACTACACTCTTGATCTAACTGCCAGTGTCGATGAATGAGAACCAAGCAATATACTTGGATTTCACTGTCAAGGTATCATAAGAGTTCATGGGATTATGGGAAATATATTAACATGCATAAACATTTAGGAGGGAAAACCTTCATTTTTGAGTTGACAGACTGTGTCATTTGGACTGCCACAATGATCAGGGCTGGGGCCTCAGCTATTTGCACTCTATGTTAATGAATTTGGCAAAGTGACAGAGTATTATATCTACATTTGCTAGCCTTTCAAAGCTAGTCAAAAATGGCAGCTGTGAGGAGGTCAAAAAGCGGTTGTAATAAAGCTTAAGCAGTTTAAATAAAATTGTGTAACAAAGTGATGGATGAATTGTCATTTTATAAGTATGCACTTGTTCTCTTTCTTCAATTTTGTAGTCAAGCAGAATATTTTAAAAGGTAAGAAATTTGTAAAGGTTGATGTTTAGAGAGATTGGTGTGTACACATAAAAGGAAAACAATGTTTGCATGTGGGTCCAGCAAACATAAGCTCTCGTGATGGGCTTATGCCCAAAACATTGATTCTCCTGCTCCTCGGATGATGCCTGGCCTGCTGTGCTTTCCCAGCACCAAGCTCTCCTCCAGCAAACAACCAGGAAGGCAAACAGCATGTTGACCTTGATTGCAAGGAGGTTAGATGACAGGAATGAGGAAATCATTGGTGGAAGCATCGCTCATATCCACATTGTGTTTGACTAGAGGACCCTGTATCAGGGAGTTGGGGCTGTAGTTTTGAAAACCACTATGCACACTTTACTTCCAACTTCCAACCAACCCCCACCCCACAAGCTGCATCTCATCGACAGTCACCTCTATCTAGGGATCCATCCTCCTCCACACCCACATGGAGTATTGACAATACCCACCATTCCATTAATGGAGAGGAAGGCCTAAAGCTGATGACATTCAAGGTCAACATTGACAGAGTTTGGGGCACGAGGGTAATCAAGAGGTAGGGTGAGAAAATTAAGTCAAGGTGCTAACTGAGCTCTCTTCCTACTGAGGAGCAGGGCAAGCTTGAGGGACCATGTGGCCTGTCACTCGCTCTACAGCTGCTGCTTGTTCTGAGATTCTGCCAAGGTATTAGTGCGTTATTTATAGAGAAAACGTTTACTCTTTGCATTATAGAATAGCACTCACAGACAATGATGAAGTGAATCCTACTACTCCATACTTTGAGGCTGCGTAAACTGCTCCACGGAAGAAAGGAATCAGACCTGTTCACCATGAAATAGCAGAGAATTAGCTTCAAACACTCTATCAAACAGAAACATGTGAATATTTGGAAACGCTTTGGCATGGAAACAGGTCACCTAATTCATGTCAACATTTATTCCTTTCACGAAGAAAGAGTCCTGATTACATTTGCCAGTATTTATTGAATTTAAAATGTAAAGGAAAGCTTAGTAAGAAACTGTCAGTCATAAATAGCTTTTCTGAAAACAAAAAATGCTAGACATCATAGGAAGAGGCAGTAGGCATGGCGAGAGATCAGGCTAAGAATTAAGATTGCAAATCATTGACGACTGTTACTTTCCAATAAGGACAAAACATTCAGGTGTGGTCATGTACAAAGAAAATTCAAAGTAAGGCATATACTTGACACAGATCTCTTTATGAAGCAGCCCATTAATCCTTCATATTTAGCAAGACTTTAAAAAATACTTCTACAAGAGATACCTGTGGTCAGGAGGTGTGGTGAAGACCGTGAGAGGAATTTCACCCATGCAGCGTGCGTTATTTGTTTATGTCTTTTATAAATTAATTGCATTTTTTAGAGCTGTAAGTGTCTCTGTTATATCTTTGTCTATGTATATCCTGCTGTCTCCCAGAGACGTGCAATAACTGTGGTGGGCCTCTGATCAGACTTGTCCTGGAAAGTGAGGCTAGTGTAGATTCAGTATATTTTCGATAGTACAGACCCGATCGGGCAAAGAGCCTCTCCTGTTCGATGTGATTCTATGGACGATTAAACTGTTGCCACCAAATCCAATGAGGAACAAAGGAAAAACCTAAAGTGAGTTGAATGTAATCATCTTGAGATTGTGAGAGAATGGCTTGACGTGAATGACACTTGAAGGGGAGTTACAGAAGTTGAATGATGTTGTGAGTTGAATCAGATGACCGGCAGCTTCTGAGGAGGTTAAATGTCTTTTCCTTTGCTCTACATTTTGTGAAAAATCAGCTTTGCCCTTAATTGCATTTTGTCCAATGTGGATGCTTTCCAAAATCCTCAGGCAACACTTAGAATGTTCATTGGTAAAGTATTGTTACTTTGCTGACTTACCTGCAATGGAGGCGATATTAACAATCACTCCTCCGTTCCCTCCAGTCTCTTTACTCATGTGCTGTATTCCCAGATAGGTTCCTTTAATTACACTGACCTACAATACAAGCAACATAGGAATCATCAGGGAGCAGGCCATTCAGTTAATGTGAAAATACTGACATGTACAGACAGTTGGAAAATGCAGAGAGATGCATATGGATCGCAAGCTACATTCAAATTCACCCAGCAAGAGTACATTCAAGCATCAGCAGAACATAGAAAAATTCAGGTGCTAGTAGAATGATAAACAGTAAAATACTGTGGAAAAATGCAGGATTATTTGTGGAATGGGAAGTCTATTAAACAGGATGGACAAACTCGGGGTTGGTGACCTGGTTACTGGAAAAAATGATTGATCCATGAATGAGGAGGATATTCGGTGGAATGAGCAAATTGGTTACTGTGATGTGAAGATTGGTCAGTGGGTGGATCAACAGTTCATAAAATGAAATAGATCAATCAATGACTTGGTTAATGGAATGGATTTACAGTCCAGATCACATCAATGTGGTTAATTTTGAGCAAATCTGTTTATGAAGAAATATAATGAGCAAAGTGTACTGGGTTTTCCAGCACCACACTTTTTGACTCTTATCTGCAGTATCTGCAGTCCTCATTTTCTCCGAGTTGATTATATTAAATTGGCTGTGTTCGTAGTCCACTGACATCAACAGGAAATTGATTAGCAGACAGCTGACAGAGAGCAGGAATAAGGTTCACACAGTCTGGTGTGCACGATGTGATTGGTGATGGTGTTTTGCAGCAATTGGTCTCAAGCTTCAGCTATTCATCGCACTTGCCAATGAATTGGTTTTGAATTCATTCCTGGATGGAGTAGTCTTCACCCAGGAGAAAGTGAGGACTGCAGATGCTGGAGGTCAGAGCTGAAAATGTGTTGCTGGAAAAGTGCAGCAGGTCAGGCAGCATCCAAGGAGCAGGAGAATAGACATTTTGGGCATGAACCCTTCTACAGGAATGAGGAAAGTGTGCCAAGCAGGCAGAGTAAAAGGTAGGGAGGAGGGACTTAGGGGAAGGGGCGTTGGAAATGTGATAGGTGGAAGGAGGTTAAGGTGAGGGTGATAGGCCAGAGTGGGGTTGGGGGTGGAGAGGTCAGGAAGAAGATTGCAGGTTAGGAAGGTGGTGCTGAGTTTGAGGGTTGTGACTGAGACAAGGTGGGAGGAGGCAAAATGAGGAAACTGGAGAAATCTGAGTTCATTCCTTGTGGTTGAAGGGTTCCTAGGTGGAAGATGAGGCGCTCTTCCTCCAGCTGTCGTGTTGCTATGGTCTGACGATGGAGGAGTCCAAGGACCTGCATGTCCTTGGTGGAGTGGGAGGGGGAGTTGAGCCACGGGGTGGTTGTGTTGGTTGGTCCGGATGTCCCAGAGGTGCTCTCTGAAACGTTCCACAAGTAGGCGGCCTGTCTCTCCAAATTAGAGGAGGCCACATTGGGTGCAGCGGATGCAGTAAATGATGTGTGTGGAGGTGCAGGTGAATTTGTGGTGGATATGGAAGGATCCCTTGGGGCCTTGGAGGGATGTGACGGGGGGAGGTGTGGGCGCAAGTTTTGCTTTTCTTGCGGTTGCAGGGGGCGGTGCCGGGAGTGGGGGTTGGGTTGGTGGGGGGTGTGGGCCTGATGAGGGAGTCACGGAAGGAGTGGTCTTTTCAGAACGCTGATAGCAGAGGGGAGGGAAATATACCTGGTGGTGGGATCCGTTTGGAGGTGGCGGAAATGACGAAGGATGATACGGTGTATATGGAGGTTGGTGGGGTGGTAGGTGAGGACCAGTGGGGTTCTGTCCTGGTGTCCTGGACTCCTCCATCACCAGACCATAGCAACACGACTGCTGGAGGAAGAGCGCCTCATCTTCTCCCTACAAACCCTTCAACGACAAGGAATGAACTCAGATTTCACCAGTTTCCTCATTTCCCCTCCCCCCACCTTGTCTCAGCCCCAACCCTCGAACTCAGCATCACTTTCCTAACCTGCAATCTTCTACCTGCCTTGCATTTGGATGTTGTGAATGTTACTTGCCACATATCAGACCAAGTCTGGATGTTGTTCAAGCCTTGCTGTATATGGATACTGAATTTTCCACCATACTAAACTGAAAGGGAATGAATTGTCCACTATTTTTTTTAGGTACAGTTTTGATGCAGCAGCATACGAAGGAGATTGTAATGATCAAAAGTAGATTGTTCAGGAATGTGCCAGGAAGTTGTAATAACTGAATCATAACTATCCGTTAACAGACCACAGCCCTCCGACACCTTCATGGGTAATTCCCTGTTCCACTGGCACAACAGATGACTTCACAGAACCCAAGCCTACACTTCAGAATTTCTTCACGTTGTGGGAAATGTCACAAGAACATAAAACTACAAGCAGATATATGCCATCAGCTGAAAAAATGTCTTCTGCTGTTCTATAAGAACAGTTAAAATCTTCCAAATCAATGGAAATAGCACAATCTGCAACATCTATTCCAAGCCACTGCTGTCGTGACTTGGAAATATATCACTGTTTCTTGAGTGTCGCTGGGTCTCAATCCTGGAATTCCTGCTCTAATGGCATTGTGGATGGACCTAAAGATCATCAACTGCACAATGTAATAAGGAGCCCTCCACCACCTTCTCAAATATCCATAGGCGCCTTCACCTACATCTCATGAGTAAATTAAAAAATTGTCATGATGTGAGCTCAACAAAATCAAGGGAAATTATTGCTGGTTATCGGTTTCCGTCCTTTTTTACATATTTCTCTCGCTCATCCCATTCTCTCAACACTCTCAGATGACTGCACATCCATGATAAAGATAACTTGATCTGAGATAAAGAAAGATTCCGAACATTCTGGGTAAGGACTTCCATGTACATCATTGGTTAGTGGTAGCTAGAATCTTGGGGTTTCACAAGAGTGTCTCCATCATTGGCAAGAGATTGTGTTGTGACACCATCGTTGTCAGATAGAGATACTTCTGGTAGTGAGGGACTGAAGATGTAACCTAATTATCCTCAGCCTCAGCAACCTGCCAGAGGAGTGCAGACTATTGCATTCTATTGAATCAAGGATGTCATTGGAACCATCCATTGCTGACTACTACATTGATTTATGGAATGAGGCCTTAAAAACATCGTCTCCAAGCTCAACCACATCCCAGTTTCAAGAAGTGTTAATTAATGTGCTCACATAAATCACAATTAATAAACAATGTACAATTAACACAAACCAGGTTTATACTGAGGCAGTTCTCCCAGTGTTGCTCATCAAAGATCCCTGCATTGTTGCATACTATATCCAATTTCTGAAATTTTTCAAGAGTTTTGGTGAAACAATCTGCAAAAGACAGTAAATGGAGTTGATTATCAAAGTTTGCAATGTCTGTGACCAAGCATACCAACACTAAGCACATTCCTCAGAATGACTCATTCAGTCACTGAGTCACAGATAGCTGCAGCAGAGAAACAAGCCCTTCAGTGCACCATATCTGTGCTGACCAACAAACGCCAAACTATGTTAATCCCATTGGCCTGCACTTGGTCCATAACTTGCTTTGCTCTAGCATTTCAAGTACTCATTCAGATGCTTCTTATATATTTCAAGAGCACCTGACTCCATCATCCTCTCAACCAGTGCATTCCATATTTCCACCAGCCTCTGAGAGGAAATTTCATTCCTCAGGTCTTCTGGAAAACACTTACTCCTCACTTTATGCTTTCGACGTTTGGTCTGAGATACATCTGTGATGGGGAGGAAGATTTCATGGCCTCCCTGTCGTTGCCACCAAAGGTTTGTATACCTAATTCAGATCACCCCCCAAACTTCTCTGCTGCAGGGAAAATAATCCCTTCCAATATGATCTCTCCCTATAATGAGGCTTTTCATCCCATTTGTCAGATGTTTCATTATCGAGGATGATCTATTCATGCAAACAATTGGTGAATTTTTCCATCTTTGCCTCGGGAAATGTGGTTGACCAAAGACGAGACAGAACTTTTTCACTGAACCCTCTTGATGCTGAATCAAAATGTTTGGAGATTGGCAGTGCATGGAATGGGAAGAATGCTCCCAGCATGCTTCCTGTTGCCCACAGTCAGCAATCATCAAAATCCTGAAATAAAACCTGTAGATTTACAAAAATCACCTCCTCTCCTCCATGCATACACCTGGAATATGGTAATTGTGTGCAACATCAAACCATTGAGGAGCATCTTTGTTTCCTAGCAAGAGGCAACAGGCTTTTAATCTTTGACCAGAACTGGATAGACTCTGAGAACCATTATCAGGAGAAATGAGACACTAAAGTAGAACATGTACTCACTACCAGGACACTAAACCAGGACCATCTGAACCAAGACCTACACATGAAGCATGTTCTTAGACGACAAGGGTCTAAAGAAGGATCCCTTGGACTGAGATCCTCGACCAGGAGCACTGAGACCCTCAAACCGAGGAAAATGAAAAAGCTGAGCAGTATCAATTGGTGTCTGAGCACAGACTGAGTATTGAATTCTGGAATCTGTGCTCCCAGTGAAGCATCCCATTTCTATATAGATATTTGCTCCCTGTTCTGAGGGCACAGTTTTTAGTTGTAAATGCATTCTTGTGCTCCTTTTCGGCACATGGAAGGTTATCCTCAATGCTGTACTGATTATATTTAATCATATTGCAGTGTATAAGCTTACTAATGCCAACAATGTAACTCCCATTCACACTCACTCCAGCTGATTATTACACCCACTGGTTGCAGCCAAGTGTCTGTTAAGAAACCAGTCAGTCAGATTGAACAAGTCAGTGGCATGTTGATAAAATTAGTGTTTGAATTGATACCTTTCAGCTGATTCTCAGATGTTACATCACATGGAAGGAACAAAATATTCTCAGCTCCATAGGTCTGTCCAAAGGCAGCTTTGGTAGCTTCCCCTCTGGGTACACTGATATCCAACAGACTCACCTAAAGGACGAAAACATGGTTGAGTCCGCAAGTAAACATGTGGGTTGGTCAATGTGTCTGAGGAGAGCTTGGGTCAGTCAACGGCTCATTTCAGACACTCTTTCCAACTCTGACCAGACAATTGGAAACTACACACTCAAACTCTTCTGATATTTTCTGAATGCACCCCTGATGGACGATCCTTCAGCACTGATTTGTTGCAGCATTCCTCAGAGGACATAGTGCAGAGATTTTCCCTTACTGTGGCATGAGCTTCTGGATTAGAATGAGTAAAGAGGTCAGTTGACCAAAAGCTTCTTCAAAAGCAACAGTGGAAGAAGAAGGTGTGTAGATGTAACATCATTGTGTTATTAACCCAGGGGAGCAGTGTAATTCTCAAGGGATACGGGTTCAAATGGCACCTCGTGAGCTGGTGGTGTTTTAAAGTTAGGAGGTGACCTGATGGAGGTGTAATAGCTTCTGAGAGGCATGGACTGGATGGATATCAAGTATCTGTTCCTCTAAGGTGAAGGGTCAGTAATAAGGGGCATTCTGTTAAAATGAAATGCAGAAGATTGAGAGGAGATTTGAGGAAGGTTTTTGCTTTGACCGAGAGCATGGTGGAGATCCAGGCTGCATGCGCTGGAGGTTGGTTGATACGCGGAATCTCGCAACTTTTAATAAGTACTTGAATGAGGTCTTGAAATGGGAAAATATTCAAGGCTGTGGGCCAAGTGCTGGCGAGTGGGGTAACTGTAGGTTTAATGTAGTTTTTATCAGAGGAGTCCTGATGAGTCTAAGGGCCTCTTCTGTTCAGTGAGAATCTATGATTCTGTCATAAGTAAGCAAGTGTGTAATGTATAAGTGGTATTTGGGGAAGGGTGTGTGTAATATACAGATTAAGAAGTAGGATGGCAGCAAGGTAAATAGGTCAGGAGTTGTGCCAGAGGATTAGTTGACTACTGGGGGGCTAATCAGGTCATGTTAGGAGTCGGTGACAGGCTAGTTGTTGGATGTGAAGGGGAAGCTTGGTTGGGTGGTCAATGTGAATGAGTGGTGTTCAGTTGTATTGTTCTTCGGGAGTTGTAAGACTTTACTGTCAGATATTTCCAGTGTAATTATCTATACATGTAATGTGACACAACCAAATTTTGCGGCATGAAATCCAAGCTTTTTGTGGAGATGTGGGTGTTGCTGGCTCGGCCACCATAGCCTGGTCCTATTTGCCCTTGAGGAGGTGGTGATGAGCAGCTTTCTTGAACCACTAGTGTGCACCGTCTGTGGTTTAACCCACAATGCCATTAGGGAGGGAGCTGCAGGGTTTTGATCCAAAGGCGGAACAGTGATATCTTTCCAAGTCAGCATGTGAGTGGCTCGGTGGGAAGCTTTCACGTTTAGTGTTCTCATATATCTGCTGCCCTTATCCTTTGAGATAGAAGTCATCAAAGATTTGGAAGGTACTGTTCAAGGATGCTTGGTGAACTGCTGCAGGGCATTTTATTTTTTGCACACACTGCTGCTTCTGAGCGTCAGTTGTGGAAGGATTCAATGCTTGTGGTTGTAACGCCAATCAAGTGGGCTGTTTTGTCCTGGATGGTGTCAAGCTTCTTGAGTGTTGCTGGAGCTACTCCCATCCAGGCCAGTTGGGAGCATTCTATCACACTCCTGACTTGTGCCTTGTACTTAATGGTCATGCTTTGGGGATTCAAGGGGTGAGTTACTCATCACTGTATTCTTACCTTCTGATCTGCTCTTGTTGGCATTGTCTTTATGCCTCAGGTCCAGTTGAGTTTCTGGCCAATGTTAATCCTAAAGATAGTGGGGGATTCAATGATAGTGACACCACAGAAATCAAGGGATGGTAGTTAGATTGTATGTTATCAGTGATGGCCTGCATTCATGTGAAGAGATTATCACTGCCCAAGCCAGGATTTATTGCCCATCCCTAATTGTCCAAAGGGTAGATAAGCATCAATCAGAGTTCTGTGGATCTCAAGTCAAATGTAGGACAGGCCAGGTAAGGATGGTAGTTGCCTTCCCTAAAGGACATTATTGACTCAGATGGGCTTTTCCGACAATCGAGAATGGATTCATGATCATCATTAGATTCTTAGTTTCAGATATATGTTGAATTCAAACTCTACCAACTGCTGTGGCGTGTTTTGAACCTGGGTCCCCAGAATATTATATGGATCTCTGGATGAGCAGTCCAGCGATTACACCACGAGGCCATTGCCTCCCCATAATGGTCATAATCTAGCATTTTTGTGGCACCAACGTTACTGGCCCTTTGTTAATCCAAGCCTGGATCTCATCCAGCTTTGTTTGCCTTTGAACATGGACTGCGTTAGTATTTGAGGAGTCTCGATTGATGCTGAACATTGTGCAATCATGAATGAATTGATGTAACCTCACGTTACTTTATGGTAAGAAAGAGTAAAATTAAGTGAAAAAGTTTTCTCCTGATACCATGATCCCGCACCATTTTTTACTGTTTCTCGAATAAGAAAAATAGAAAGCCATTTGTCAAATAGAGTTCATCAGTCCTGAGCCAGCTCACCTTCGGAGAACATGTCCATTTCTGAACGTATGATAGAGGGGAGGTCATTGGTCATTATGAAGCAGCTGAGATGTTTAGTCCAGAACATCTCCAACATGTTCAATAAGGACCCTGTCGTGATGCAGTGATTGTATTTACAGCCATGAACTGAGAAACCTGGGCTCAAGTTGCACCGATGTTAGAGGGGTGTAATAACGACTCTCAACAGTTCAAAAGGGAAAAATGGATGCTAGATATTCAGTCATGTATTCTGTATGATTGGTTGATAACATGAAATGAATGATGTGTTGGTGCTGGTGTTGAACCGATGTGGATAAAGTCAGAAGTCACACAATACCAGGTTAGTTCACCTGACGAAGGAGCACTGCTCTGAAAGTGTGTGATTTCGAATAATCATTTTGGACTATAACCTGGTGTTGTGTGACATTTGATTAAACCTATGAGCGAGATTTATTTCTCTTGACATTGCAGTTATTTATTCTTCTTAAAGCAAAGCAATTTTATATAGAGTGGAAGAAAACCACACTGATTGTGTGATGATGCTGAGTGACAACAGTGAACAACAAATTAACCAAGTTAGCAATAAAAAGGAAGCAAGACAAGAACATACCTCTCCATGGGACCATATAATCACCAGTTTGCAACAAGTTGTCAAAGCTCCAAGACATCATATCAAAGTTGAATAATTAATTTTGTTAACAGTTATGTTAAATGAATGTATGCTCACTGAATTGACTTCATTTGCTTCCATACAATTATCTGTTTGTGATTGGTTTTCTTTGCAGACGATGTATCATAAAGGATCATACCTTTAAAGGATGTGCATATGATGTCAGCATTGTATCTGCATGTGGCCTGTACTTACAAAGTTTTCAGGCTCCATCTTGCAGAGCTCTGTCCTCTTACAGCATAACAAGCTGAGAAAAGCATGAGATCAGAATACATCTGACGGACATGGCTTAGGGCCAGCCACACTAATCATTCACTGAAGCTTCCAACATTTTTTGGGACAACAAACAGCTTCTGACTATTACAGCTCAAATTAACTAGAAAGCCTGTTGTATGAGAACTGGCCATTCCCATTCAAGCTGCTTCCATTGTTGTAACTTTTCAAAGACACCTAAAGACCTCCTAAGGTGTTCATTTGGGCTCTCACCAGTACCTTAAACTTTACAAACTCTTTTCAGAAAAAACACAGGACAAGAAAACCTTATTAAAGTGAAAGCGTTGTCTCATGGGACGGCACATTGCAGTGGACATTGGTGAGGCCACGTTTGGAATGCTGTGTTCAGTTCTTGTCTCCCTGCTCAATGAAAGAAGCTGTTAAACTTGAAAGGAAGCAGAAAAGATTGACAAGTGTGTTGCCAGATCTGGAAAGTTTGAGTTGGACGGAGAGGCTGAATGGGCTCGTGCTTTTCTCCCGAGAGCACAGGAGGCTGAGGGGCGACCTTTTTAGAGGCTTTTAAAATCATGAGGGGTATGGGTAGAGTGAATATGCAAGATTATTTCCTTCGGGTGGTGTAGTCCAAAACTAGAGGAGAAAGGTCTAAGGTGAGAGGGGGAAGATTTAACAATCACCTAAGGACCGACTTTTTCATAAAGAGGGTGATGTTTGTATGGAACGAGCTGCCAGAGAAGGCGATAAAAGGAAGTGCAATTAACTCATTTTGAAGACTTTTGGACAGGTTCACAAAGAGGAATTGTTTAGAATGATGTGGTGAAAATCTCGCAAGTGGGAGGAGGTCAAATTGGAACGTCTGTATGGTCGGGAGGGAATGGAGTGAAGGGTCAGTTTCTGAGCTGTGTGAGTCTATAACTTTACACCGGTCATTGTTGCTGAGAGGATGTAGGTGTTCTGCAAAGCAGTTACCCAGTCTGCGCTTTGTTTCTCCAGTGGAGCGGAGACTGTATTGTGAGCAGTGAATACTGTAGACTAAATGGAGTGAAGTGCAGGTAAAGTGCTGCTTCACCTGGAACTTGTGCCAGGAGCATGAGATAGTGAGGAAGGGGGATGGAGATGGGCAGGGGTTACACTTTCTGCCATTGCATACTTACTCGCAGGTAATTCATGTAAATTGCTGGAATATCGTTTTCACTGCACTTCAGTTCCAATTTAAAATATTATTATTCAAACTAGCTTATGTGCACCACTCGCTCCAGATTAATCGTCAGGTTAACACAAACTGCTGCATTTCTGAACACACTGCCTGGGCAATTATTGTCTTTCTTTGCACGAGGAAATTGACAGGAATGATTCAAGCAGAATTGTTACCTTAGCGCCGTTCTTCAGGAGGATTTCAGCAATTGCTTTCCCGATGCCTTGGGCAGCGCCAGTCACCAGCGCAACTTTCCCCTGGAGCTCCATCGTAGCACTGACGGTGGACTTTAGCGATTTGCCCCTGGACTTTATGAAGAGTTTGCAGTTAACTTGTTATGAGTAAATATTTGCGTGATCTGCTGATATTTACCTACCCAAAGAAAGAGGACAAACTCCAATGTCTAATCAGTTTCCTCTCCATTCCTTCATGGTTTTGCACCACTCTGATAATCTGTCACCCTCTCACTTTCTCGCACCCTCACATTTCTAGTTCATGGCTAGCATCCACATTATGGATTGGAATAGGTCCTCAGCCTTTAAACCAAGCAGCGTTTGACTGGGGAAAGGACTGTCATATCTGAGTTCACTCTGCCTGTACCCCCTACCCAGCACACAGGCAGGGAGCTGTCATAACAGGACCCATCCCCTTCACTTTGAAGAACTACGAAATGTGGATTTGTGAAAAGGATGGTGGGGATCTAGGAGGGCTTGTTTGGGGTGAACAGATTGTCAATTACCATGGCCCATTTCTTCGAGGGGACCTCACCCTTACTGTGGTGACTGCTTTATGCTCAAATGTGTTTGCAAAAAATACCCACTATGCTCTGGGTGCTCACTCCTACGATTACATCCAAATCCTTTATATAAATGAGAATAGGAGTGGAAACAAAACCGATCCTTCAGGCACACCACTGGGGACAGGCCTCCACTCTGAAAGGCATCCCTCCATCAACAATCTCTGTATTTTACCTTTGAGTGATTTCTGTATCAAAATAGATGGTTCTACCTGTATTCCATTAGATCTAGCCATGCCAGCCTATCTCCCATGAGGAAGCCTGTCAAGGTGTTGTTGATGGCTGTGGTATGCGACAAGGGGTTTTCTGCTGGGAGTGGTGCAAGGAAAGCTGTTATTTGTAATTTATATGAATGATTTAATTGAAACTGTGGTTTGTCAGCTTTGTAATTTTACTGATTACATGAAAGTTAATGGAGTTGTAGAAAGCTGTCAAAGGACAGAGCAGGATATAGATCAGTTGTAAAGTTGAGTAGAGAAATGGCAGATGGAACTTAATCTAGACAAGTTCTGGTGGCCACACAATAGAAAAGATCTGGACAGTGTGGAGTGGGTGAAAAAGAAGCTTACCAGGATAATGACTGGATTGTATTGTATTTGTTCAAAGGTAGGGTTGGACAAAATTCATTTTTTTCAAGTGTGTGGGAGGCTGAGGGCGACTTCATAGATGTATGTAAAATATGTACTCTGTTGTACAATTTACATTTGAAAACAAGAAATTGTTTTAAAACCAAGAACTGCTGAAAGATCATTGCATTTTGAAATCAAGCAACCTGACATTCATTGTCAGTTCTCTTTGCACAATTGAAGCTTCAGTTGAAGTGCAGTTTGCAGATGAGCTGCAGCTGTTGTGGCTGCATCTGGAGATTCAGCCTCTGTGATGACAGGATGGCTTGTAAAGGTGAATTCTGTCCTTTTTTTTGAGAACCGACATTGAAAGAGATGTGTCCAAAGCCCATTAAGTAGACAGTGTGTGACGCCTTGGGTTTTTATCAAGGTTGTACCAATAGAAACAGCATGATTGGGTGGAGTCAGGCTCCGATAGAGCCAAGGGTTTTGTTAAGCTTTCAGCAGGTCCTTGGGTCATGAAACTGTATGTGTAAGTTATTTCTTTTTTTCTCTCTGTCACAGCAAAAAGCTGGACTTCAGAACTGAGCTGAGAGAACTATGTATGAGATAAACTATTTTGCTGAATTTGCCTGTGCCAAAGGCATGTATATTGGTTGGCACTATATTTGGATTAATTGTTGTTTGTTTGTTAAATAATCTGTTATTCTATTTCATTTTCCAATAGAGTTAATTTATTACAATTCTTCTTTGTCTTGTGTGTATTTTCACTACAGGGTAAGAATAAAGTGTATTTGGCTTAAAACCAAGTAGTGTGACCAATTTAATTTCATGTGGAACACAGCAACTTACACTTGTCTTTCAATAAGAGAGACATTAGGGTCTAGGCTACCTCCATGTTATATTTGAAGGGGGTTTGGTCCAATCCATAATACCTCTAATATGTAACTGATTGGTCTGTGGACTAGTAACCATTTAATGATAACATAGGTCTTCTGCTGCTAACAATTATGGGAATTATTCTCAGCTATGTGAGCAGCTTGTGGTTGTGAACAACAGAGAGAGAAGCCATCAGACATTCACCAAGTCAGGAGATCTCTCTGTTCTCTGCCGTAAAAGCCACTTTACACGCATAAAACTGGTTTATATGTTTAAGCCTGGGAGTCTCTGGAGAAGGAACACGTGGTGTCTCCCAACACCCTCGGGTTGTTCAGGGAGAGGAAGGCACCACAGGCAGTTGAGTGTTTTATTTCCCCCTCCAACTCTGTTTTGATTCAATCCCTGCACTCTCCGTCACTTTTTTGATCACACAGTATTGCCTTTTGATGAAAAGGGCATTGCTTGTTACTGGGCACTCTGGTGTTTCTTTTCTTCCTGGTGGTGGGAAATGAATAAAGATGTGTACACCAGTTGTCTTTCACTGTGTCTCACAGCTTTACACACTCCAGGCAGTAGTATGGGGTGGGAAGAAATTAAAAAGAAAAAAAACAATAAAGCTGGTTTATCTTCACTTCAGCAGTTGAAAGCTGAGACTATTCTGAAACCTGTGTCTCTCCTGTGACATAAGATATTGGTCATGCTTATCTATGTTAAAGAATCTAACTGATATTTATGCAGCTCATTATTGTGAACAATTGTTACTTTCCTCAGACAGATAAATAGCTGGGGCAGGGTTGTGCAATCCTCTGTTGTCGAGTGCCTTGCCTCAAGTGATCTGTGTTAAGATGGAATTGAGATCTTTATACCCTCAGGTCACATGCTATGATGCCACAATAGTATCATCAGCATGCTTCTTATGACCTTGCTCAGTTCTGATTTATAACCACAATTTAATATGAAAACACCAAAAGCATCACCAACAATTAAAATGTTAATCATTTTATATTTGAACAGGTTTAAAGTTTCCATTGTTCCCAGTGACCTGTTGCTTGAATTCATTGAGGTCCCTAAATTGATTTTGGACTTTCTGGAAGAATCGTCGGTATGGCTTCATACTCAAGCTTGCCATTTTCCAACACCTTCAGCGATGCCCCATTCCTGGTCTGATCCCTGACAAGCTGCAAGAATCCCTCTGCAATGTGTGTAGGCCTGTAAAAGTCAGATGGTGATCATGAGCAAACATCCTGTTTGTTTAAAATATCCTGCCATCGGAACACAATCCCTTCCAGTGTGTTAAGGCAGCACATGACTAGGACATCTACCCAATCCTGGAGGATCTAACTCGCAGGGTTGATGAAGGAGAAACAGCCAACATCATTGATTTCCAGTCGACATTCCCAGTTGGTTTGCATATCTCATCATTCTGCAGACTCATCAAATCAAACATGCAAATTCTCAGGTTAATGCTGAAGATTCAGAAATCAATCTGTGATATTTTGCGGATACCACACCAATCATTTCTGTCAGATATTCCTCTACAAATGCTCCATGTAGACATGCTGAACACATTTTCACCCTATGAATTCCCACCCCGCTTCCTGATTATGTTCAAACTCACTTCAGAACTCCAAGGTTGGCTATCATCAGCTCAAGTTTCTCCTTGTGGTCAGGAGTCTTCACTGCTTTCAGATCTGTCAGAAGCTTAGTGTCGACGAAAACAGGACACAGCGCTTGTAATCGAACCCCATGCTTCTCAAGGCAGGTCAGCTGAAAGCAGAAACCTTGTAATGTCTCACACTCTTTGAGTTTTATAGAACTTTACAACTTCCTGACAGGAAGCTCTCAGATGTTAGTTTATGTGGAGTTTTGTGATGAGGGCCCATCCTGACTGCAGCAGACTGGGGGAAATCAGGAATCCAGTCCAAGTTCCTGGAAAGTGTTTGTGCTTTGTGTGAGGCTCACCTGAGAGGCAGCACAATTCAAACACATGTAACAATTAGGGTCATCAACACATTCAATCTGATTAGACTTGTCTCTCAAACCCATACCCTGGGTTCATCTTTAGTTGGGTGATATTAAACGCTTGGAGCAAGTCGACTTGCACATAGCCCCACAGCCTTTTACCAATAATCAATTTGTGGTGTGTCACCTGCCCTATGTATAATGATCTAACTGCCAGTGGAGAAAGTGTGGAATGGAGATGTTGGCGATCCGAGTGAAGAGTGTAATACAGGAAAGCACAGCCGGTCAGGCAGCATCCGAGGAGCAGAAGAATTGAAGTTTCGGGCTTAAGCCCTTCATCATCCCATTCACCTGATCTGCTGTGCTTTTCCAGCACTACACTCTTGATCTAACTGCCAGTGTCGATGAATGAGAACCAAGCAATATACTTGGATTTCACTGTCAAGGTATCATAAGAGTTCATGGGATTATGGGAAATATATTAACATGCATAAACATTTAGGAGGGAAAACCTTCATTTTTGAGTTGACAGACTGTGTCATTTGGACTGCCACAATGATCAGGGCTGGGGCCTCAGCTATTTGCACTCTATGTTAATGAATTTGGCAAAGTTACAAGATTATTATATCTACATTTGCTAGCCTTTCAAAGCTAGTCAAAAATGGCAGCTGTGAGGAGGTCAAAAAGCGGTTGTAATAAAGCTTAAGCAGTTTAAATAAAATTGTGTAACAAAGTGATGGATGAATTGTCATTTTATAAGTATGCACTTGTTCACTTTCTTCAATTTTGTAGTCAAGCAGAATATTTTAAAAGGTAAGAAATTTGTAAAGGTTGATGTTTGGAGAGATTGGTGTGTACACATAAAAGGAAAACAATGTTTGCATGTGGGTCCAGCAAACATAAGCTCTCGTGATGGGCTTATGCCCAAAACATTGATTCTCCTGCTCCTCGGATGATGCCTGGCCTGCTGTGCTTTCCAAGCACCAAGCTCTCCTCCAGCAAACAACCAGGAAGGCAAACAACATGTTGACCTTGATTGCAAGGAGGTTAGATGACAGAAATGAGGAAATCATTGGTGGAAGCATCGCTCATATCCACATTGTGTTTGACTAGAGGACCCTGTATCAGGGAGTTGGGGCTGTAGTTTTGAAAACCACTATGCACACTTTACTTCCAACTTCCAACCAACCCCCACCCCACAAGCTGCATCTCATCGACACTCACCTCTATCTCGGGATCCATCCTCCTCCACACCCACATGGTGTATTGACAATACCCACCATTCCATTAATGGAGAGGAAGGCCTAAAGCTGTTCAGAGGAGTGCCTGAAAACCAGGAATTTGTGTTGGGGCCTCCAAGAGAGAAGCAATGCCATGGTCATAATGGTAATCCTCGTGATAGGTGAGGTTCCTGTATGACATTCTCCTATCTTTGGAAGAATGAGAGGTGGTCTAACTGATCTTTGCAAATTTCTGACAGGGCTTGTCAGAGTAGACATCGAGTCAGACGTTGCACAAAACACCAGGTTATCCACCAGATTTATGCGAAATCAGATAAGGTTTTGGCGCACAGCTCATTGGTCAGGTGCTGTGGAGCAGTGCTCCAAAAGCTTGTGATTTCAAACCAACCTGTAGGACTATAACCTAGTGTTGTGTGACTTCTGACTTTGCCTAAACCAGTTCAATATTGGTATATCTACATCAAGAGTAGATATCGAGATTGTTTCACCTGTCTTAGGAATCTATAACACAGTGAGCATGAGGGTCAATCATTTTGGCCTGAAATGAGGAGAATTGAGGAAATCCTATCAAAGGTTAGTGAATCTTTGGAGCTCTCCATCCCTGAAGATGACAGTTCCATTGTTGAATACATTTCAGTCTGAGATCGGTCTTTGGTCCCTCAGAAACACTGGGTATGAGGATAAGGCAGGAAAGTGGTGTTGTAGCCCAAAACCATTCATGATTGTTCTGGTTTAGACACAAACTTAATTCAACAAAATCTACTATTTCATAAGTACCAGCAGTGCCACTTGGGAGCAGCTGCTGGGATTGCAGAATAAACAAAGCCATGGAGTTTGATACAAGCTCAGTCCATGGACCAGCAGATCCATTCTTGCAGATCCCAATTTGGTGCGTTGACACAGACTTGCATGGGCAGCACAATTGCTTTTGTAACCTCCGTGCCAATGTATGGCATTCTCTACCCCATCCACTATGTGAAACTGTGGATCCTCAGTTACTGATGACATTCAAGGTCAACATTGACAGAGTTTGGGGCACGAGGGTAATCAAGAGGTAGGGTGAGAAAATTAAGTCAAGGTGCTAACTGAGCTCTCTTCCTACTGAGGAGCAGGGCAAGCTTGAGGGACCATGTGGCCTGTCACTTGCTCTACAGCTGCTGCTTGTTCTGAGATTCTGACAAGGTATTAGTGCGTTATTTATGGAGAAAACGTTTACTCTTTGCATTATAGAATAGCACTCACAGACAATGATGAAGTGAATCCTACTACTCCATACTTTGAGGCTGCGTAAACTGCTCCACGGAAGAAAGGAATCAGACCTGTTCACCATGAAATAGCAGAGAATTAGCTTCAAACACTCTATCAAACAGAAACATGTGAATATTTGGAAACGCTTTGGCATTGAAACAGGTCACCTAATTCATGTCAACATTTATTCCTTTCATGAAGAAAGAGTCCTGATTACATTTGCCAGTATTTATTGAATTTAAAAAGTAAAGGAAAGCTAAGTAAGAAACTGTCAGTCATAAATAGCTTTTCTGAAAACAAAAAATGCTGGACATCATAGGAAGAGGCAGTAGGCATGGCGAGAGATCAGGCTAAGAATTAAGATTGCAAATCATTGACGACTGTTACTTTCCAATAAGGACAAAACATTCAGGTGTGGTCATGTACAAAGTAAATTCAAAGTAAGGCATATACTTCACACAGATCTCTTTATGAAGCAGCCCATTCATCCTTCATATTTAGCAAGACTTTAAAAAATACTTCTCCAAGAGATTCCTGTGGTCAGGAGGTGTGGTGAAGACCGTGAGAGGAATTTCACCCACGCAGCGTGCGTTATTTGTTTATGTCTTTTATAAATTAATTGCACTTTTTAGAGCTGTAAGTATCTCTGTTATATCTTTGTCTATGTATATCCTGCTGTCTCCCAGAGACGTGCAATAACTGTGGTGGGCCTCTGATCAGACTTGTCCTGGAAAGTGAGGCGAGTGTAGATTCAGTATATTTTCGACAGTACAGACCCGATGGGGCAAAGAGCCTCTCCTGTTCGATGTGATTCTATGGACGATTAAACTGTTGCCACCAAATCCAATGAGGAACAAAGGAAAAACCTAAAGTGAGTTGAATGTAATCATCTTGAGATTGTGAGAGAATGGCTTGACGTGAATGACACTTGAAGGGGAGTTACAGAAGGTGAATGATGTTGTGAGTTGAATCAGATGACCGGCAGCTTGTGAGGAAGTTAAATGTCTTTTCCTTTGCTGTACATTTTGTGAAAAATCAGCTTTGCCCTTAATTGCATTTTGTCCAATGTGGATGCTTTCCAAAATCCTCAGGCAACACTTAGAATGTTCATTGGTGTAGTATTGTTACTTTGCTGACTTACCTGCAATGGAGGCGATATTAACAATCACTCCTCCTTTCCCTCCAGTCTCTTTACTCATGTGCTGTATTCCCAGAAAGGTTCCTTTAATTACACTGACCTACAATACAAGCATCATAGGAATCATCAGGGAGCAGGCCACTCAGTTAATGTGAAAATACTGACATGTACAGACAGTTGGAAAATGCAGAGAGATGCATATGGATAGCAAGCTACATTCAAATTCACCCAGCAAGAGTATATTCAAGCATCAGCAGAACACAGAAAAATTCAGGTGCTAGTAGAATGATAAACAGTAAAATACTGTGCAAATATGCAGGATTATTTGTGGAATGGGAAGTCTATTAAACAGGATGGACAAACTCGGGGTTGGTGACCTGGTTACTGGAAAAAATGATTGATCCATGAATGAGGAGGATGTTTAGTGGAATGAGCAAATTGGTTACTGTGATGTGAAGATTGGACAGTGGGTGGATCAACAGTTCATAAAATGAAATAGATCAATCAGTGACTTGGTTAATGGAATGGATTTATAGTCCAGATCACATCAATGTGGTTAATTTTGAGCAAATCTGTTTATGAAGAAATATAATGAGCAAAGTGTACTGGGTTTTCCAGCACCACACTTTTTGACTCTTATCTGCAGTATCTGCAGTCCTCATTTTCTCCGAGTTGATTATGTTAAATTGGCTGTGTTCGTAGTCCACTGATATCAACAGGAAATTGATTAGCAGACAGCTGACAGAGAGCAGGAATAAGGTTCACACAGTCTGGTGTGCACGATGTGATTGGTGATGGTGTTTTGCAGCAATTGGTCTCAAGCTTCAGCTATTCATCGCACTTGCCAATGAATTGGTTTTGAATTCATTCCTGGATGGAGTGGTCTTCACCCAGGAGAAAGTGAGGACTGCAGATGCTGGAGGTCAGAGCTGAAAATGTGTTGCTGGAAAAGTGCAGCAGGTCAGGCAGCATCCAAGGAGCAGGAGAATAGACATTTTGGGCATGAACCCTTCTACAGGAATGAGGAAAGTGTGCCAAGCAGGCAGAGTAAAAGGTAGGGAGGAGGGACTTAGGGGAAGGGGCGTTGGAAATGTGATAGGTGGAAGGAGGTTAAGGTGAGGGTGATAGGCCAGAGTGGGGTTGGGGGTGGAGAGGTCAGGAAGAAGATTGCAGGTTAGGAAGGTGGTGCTGAGTTTGAGGGTTGTGACTGAGACAAGGTGGGAGGAGGCAAAATGAGGAAACTGGAGAAATCTGAGTTCATTCCTTGTGGTTGAAGGGTTCCTAGGTGGAAGATGAGGCGCTCTTCCTCCAGCTGTCGTGTTGCTATGGTCTGACGATGGAGGAGTCCAAGGACCTGCATGTCCTTGGTGGAGTGGGAGGGGGAGTTGAGCCACGGGGTGGTTGTGTTGGTTGGTCCGGATGTCCCAGAGGTGTTCTCTGAAACGTTCCACAAGTAGGCGGCCTGTCTCTCCAAATTAGAGGAGGCCACATTGGGTGCAGCGGATGCAGTAAATGATGTGTGTGGAGGTGCAGGTGAATTTGTGGTGGATATGGAAGGTTCCCTTGGGGCCTTGGAGGGATGTGACGGGGGGAGGTGTGGGCGCAAGTTTTGCTTTTCTTGCGGTTGCAGGGGGCGGTGCCGGGAGTGGGGGTTGGGTTGGTGGGGGGTGTGGGCCTGAAGAGGGAGTCACGGAAGGAGTGGTCTTTTCAGAACGCTGATAGCAGAGGGGAGGGAAATATATCTGGTGGTGGGATCCGTTTGGAGGTGGCGGAAATGACGAAGGATGATACGGTGTATATGGAGGTTGGTGGGGTGGTAGGTGAGGACCAGTGGGGTTCTGTCCTGGTGTCCTGGACTCCTCCATCACCAGACCATAGCAACACGACTGCTGGAGGAAGAGCGCCTCATCTTCTCCCTACAAACCCTTCAACGACAAGGAATGAACTCAGATTTCACCAGTTTCCTCATTTCCCCTCCCCCCACCTTGTCTCAGCCCCAACCCTCGAACTCAGCATCACTTTCCTAACCTGCAATCTTCTACCTGCCTTGCATTTGGATGTTGTGAATGTTACTTGCCACATATCAGACCAAGTCTGGATGTTGTTCAAGCCTTGCTGTATATGGATACTGAATTTTCCACCATACTAAACTGAAAGGGAATGAATTGTCCACTATTTTTTTTAGGTACAGTTTTGATGCAGCAGCATACGAAGGAGATTGTAATGATCAAAAGTAGATTGTTCAGGAATGTGCCAGGAAGTTGTAATAACTGAACCATAACTATCCGTTAACAGACCACAGCCCTCCAACACCTTCATGGGTAATTCCCTGTTCCACTGGCACAACAGATGACTTCACAGAACCCAAGCCTACACTTCAGAATTTCTTCACGTTGTGGGAAATGTCACAAGAACATAAAACTACAAGCAGATATATGCCATCAGCTGAAAAAATGTCTTCTGCTGTTCTATAAGAACAGTTAAAATCTTCCAAATCAATGGAAATAGCACAATCTGCAACATCTATTCCAATCCACTGCTGTCGTGACCTGGAAATATATCACTGTTTCTTCAGTGTCGCTGGGTCTCAATCCTGGAATTCCTGCTCTAATGGCATTGTGGATGGACCTAAAGATCATCAACTGCACAATGTAATAAGGAGCCCTCCACCACCTTCTCAAATATCCATAGGCGCCTTCACCTACATCTCATGAGTAAATTAAAAAATTGTCATGATGTGAGCTCAACAAAATCAAGGGAAATTATTGCTGGTTATCGGTTTCCGTCCTTTTTTACATATTTCTCTCGCTCATCCCATTCTCTCAACACTCTCAGATGACAGCACATCCATGATAAAGATAACTTGATCTGAGATAAAGAAAGATTCCGAACATTCTGGGTAAGGACTTCCATGTACATCATTGGTTAGTGGTAGCTAGAATCTTGGGGTTTCACAAGAGTGTCTCCATCATTGGCAAGAGATTGTGTTGTGACACCATCGTTGTCAGATAGAGATACTTCTGGTAGTGAGGGACTGAAGATGTAACCTAATTATCCTCAGCCTCAGCAACCTGCCAGAGGAGTGCAGACTATTGCATTCTATTGAATCAAGGATGTCATTGGAACCATCCATTGCTGACTACTACATTGATTTATGGAATGAGGCCTTAAAAACATCGTCTCCAATCTCAACCACATCCCAGTTTCAAGAAGTGTTAATTAATGTGCTCACATAAATCACAATTAATAAACAATGTACAATTAACACAAACCAGGTTTATACTGAGGCAGTTCTCCCAGTGTTGCTCATCAAAGATCCCTGCATTGTTGCATACTATATCCAATTTCTGAAATTTTTCAAGAGTTTTGGTGAAACAATCTGCAAAAGACAGTAAATGGAGTTGATTATCAAAGTTTGCAATGTCTGTGACCAAGCATACCAACACCAACACTCATTCAGTCACTGAGTCACAGATAGCTGCAGCAGAGAAACAAGCCCTTCAGTGCACCATATCTGTGCTGACCAACAAACGCCAAACTATGTTAATCCCATTGGCCTGCACTTGGTCCATAACTTGCTTTGCTCTAGCATTTCAAGTACTCATTCAGATGCTTCTTCTATAATTCAAGAGCACCTGACTCCATCATCCTCTCAACCAGTGCATTCCATATTTCCACCAGCCTCTGAGAGGAAATTTCATTCCTCAGGTCTTCTGGAAAACACTTACTCCTCACTTTATGCTTTCGACGTTTGGTCTGAGATACATCTGTGATGGGGAGGAAGATTTCATGGCCTCCCTGTCGTTGCCACCAAAGGTTTGTATACCTAATTCAGATCACCCCCCAAACTTCTCTGCTGCAGGGAAAATAATCCCTTCCAATATGATCTCTCCCTATAATGAGGCTTTCTATACCATTTGTCAGATGTTTCATTATCGAGGATGATCTATTCATGCAAACAATTGGTGAATTTTTCCATCTTTGCCTCGGGAAATGTGGTTGACCAAAGACGAGACAGAACTTTTTCACTGAACCCTCTTGATGCTGAATCAAAATGTTTGGAGATTGGCAGTGCATGGAATGGGAAGAATGCTCCCAGCATGCTTCCTGTTGCCCACAATCAGCAATCATCAAAATCCTGAAATAAAACCTGTAGGTTTACAAAAATCACCTCCTCTCCTCCATGCATACACCTGGAATATGGTAATTGTGTGCAACATCAAACCATTGAGGAGCATCTTTGTTTCCTAGCAAGAGGCAACAGGCCTTAATTCTTTGACCAGAACTGGATAGACTCTGAGAACCATTATCAGGAGAACTGAGACACTAAAGTAGAACATGTACTCACTACTCGGACACTAAACCAGGACCATCTGAACCAAAACCTACACAAGAAGCATGTTCTTAGACGATAAGGGTCTTAAGAAGGATCACTTGGACTGAGATCCTCGACCAGGAACACTGAGACCCTCAAACCGAGGAAAATGAAAAAGCTGAGCAGTATCAATTGGTGTCTGAGCACAGACTGAGTATTGAATTCTGGAATCTGTGCTCCCAATGAAGCATCCCATTTCTATATAGATATTTGCTCCCTGTTCTGAGGGCACAGTTTTTAATTGTAAATGCATTCTTGTGCTCCTTTTCAGCACATGGAAGGTTATCCTCAATGCTGTACTGATTATATTTAATCATATTGCAGTGTATAAGCTTACTAATGCCAACAATGTAACTCCCATTCACACTCACTCCAGCTGATTATTACACCCACTGGTAGCAGCCAAGTGTCTGTTAAGAAACCAGTCAGTCAGATTGAACAAGTCAGTGGCAGGTTGATAAAATTAGTGTTTGAATTGATACCTTTCAGCTGATTCTCAGATGTTACATCACATGGAAGGAACAAAATATTCTCAGCTCCATAGGTCTGTCCAAAGGCAGCTTTGGTAGCTTCCCCTCTGGATGCATTGATATCCAACAGACTCACCTAAAGGAAGAAAACATGATTGAGTCCGCAAGTAAACATGTGGGTTGGTCAATGTGTCTGAGGAGAGCTTGGGTCAGTCAACAGCTCATTTCAGACTCTCTTTCCAACTCTGACCAGACAATTGGAAACTACACACTCAAACTATTCTGATATTTTCTGAATGCACCCCTGATGGACGATCCTTCAGCACTGATTTGTTGCAGCATTCCTCAGAGGACATAGTGCAGAGATTTTTCCTTACTGTGGCATGAGCTGCTGGATTAGAATGAGTAAAGAGGTCAGTTGACCAAAAGCTTCTTCAAAAGCAACAGTGGAAGAAGAAGGTGTGTAGATGTAACATCATTGTGTTATTAACCCAGGGGAGCAGTGTAATTCTCAAGGGATACGGGTTCAAATGGCACCTCGTGAGCTGGTGGTGTTTTAAAGTTAGGAGGTGACCTGTTGGAGGTGTAATAGCTTATGAGAGGCATGGACTGGATGGATATCAAGTATCTGTTCCTCTAAGGTGAAGGGTCAGTAATAAGGGGCATTCTGTTAAAATGAAATGCAGAAGATTGAGAGGAGATTTGAGGAAGGTTTTTGCTTTGACCGAGAGCATGGTGGAGATCCAGGCTGCATGCGCTGGAGGTTGGTTGATACGCGGAATCTCGCAACTTTTAATAAGTACTTGAATGAGGTCTTGAAATGGGAAAATATTCAAGGCTGTGGGCCAAGTGCTGGCGAGTGGGGTAACTGTAGGTTTAATGTAGTTTTTATCAGAGGAGTCCTGATGAGTCTAAGGGCCTCTTCTGTTCAGTGAGAATCTATGATTCTGTCATAAGTAAGCAAGTGTGTAATGTATAAGTGGTATTTGGGGAAGGGTGTGTGTAATATACAGATTAAGAAGTAGGATGGCAGCAAGGTAAATAGGTCAGGAGTTGTGCCAGAGGATTAGTTGACTACTGGGGGGCTAATCAGGTCATGTTAGGAGTCGGTGACAGGCTAGTTGTTGGATGTGAAGGGGAAGCTTGGTTGGGTGGTCAATGTGAAGGAGTGGGGTTCAGTTGTATTGTTCTTCAGGAGTTGTAAGACTTTACTGTCAGATATTTTTAGTGTAATTATCTATACATGTAATGTGACACAACCAAATTTTGCGGCATGAAATCCAAGCTTTTTGTGGAGATGTGGGTGTCGCTGGCTAGGCCACCATAGCCTGGTCCTATTTGCCCTTGAGGAGGTGGTGATGAGCAGCTTTCTTGAACCACTAGTGTGCACCGTCTGTGGTTTAAACCACAATGCCATTAGGGAGGGAGCTGCAGGGTTTTGATCCAAAGGCGGAACAGTGATATCTTTCCAAGTCAGCATGTGAGTGGCTCGGTGGGAAGCTTTCACGTTTAGTGTTCCCATATATCTGCTGCCCTTATCCTTTGAGATAGAAGTCATCAAAGATTTGGAAGGTGCTGTTCAAGGATGCTTGGTGAACTGCTGCAGTGCATTTTATTTTTAGCACACACTGCTGCTTCTGAGCGTCAGTCGTGGAAGGAGTCAATGCTTGTGGTTGTAACGCCAATCAAGTGGGCTGTTTTGTCCTGGAAAGTGTCAAGCTTCTTGGGTGTTGCTGGAGCTACTCCCATCCAGGCCAGTTGGGAGTATTCCATCACACTCCTGACTTGTGCCTTGTAGATAATGGTCATGCTTTGGGGATTCAAGGGGTGAGTTACTCATCACTGTATTTTTACCTTCTGATCTGCTCTTGTTGCCATTGTGTTTATGCCTCTGGTCCAGTTGAGTTTCTGGCCAATGTTAATCCTAAAGATTGTGGGGGATTCAATGATAGTGACACCACAGAAATCAAGGGATGGTAGTTAGATTGTATGTTATCAGTGATGGCCTGCATTCATGTGAAGAGATTATCACTGCCCAAGCCAGGATTTATTGCCCATCCCTAATTGTCCAAAGGGTAGATAAGCATCAATCACAGTTCTGTGGATCTAAAGTCAAATGTAGGACAGACCAGGTAAGGATGGTAGTTGCCTTCCCTAAAGGACATTATTGACTCAGGTGGGCTTTTCCGACAATCGAGAATGGATTCATGATCATCATTAGATTCTTAATTTCAGATATATGTTGAATTCAAACTCTACCAACTACTGTGGCGTGTTTTGAACCTGGGTCCCCAGAATATTATGTGGATTTCTGGATGAGCAGTCCAGCGATTACACCACGAGGCCATTGCCTCCCCATAATGGTCATAATCTCGCATTTTTGTGGCACCAACGTTACTGGCCCTTTGTTAATCCAAGCCTGGATCTCATCCAGCTTTGTTTGACTTTGAACATGGACTGCGTTAGTATTTGAGGAGTCTCGATTGATGCTGAACATTGTGCAATCATGAATGAATTGATGTAATCTCACGTTACTTTATGGTAAGAAAGAGTAAAATTAAGTGAAAAAGTTTTCTCCTGATACCATGATCCCGCACCATTTTTTACTGTTTCTCGAATAAGAAAAATTGAAAGCGATTTGTCAAATAGAGTTCATCAGTCCTGAGCCAGCTCACCTTCGGAGAACATGTCCATTTCTGAACGTATGCCCCCAAACAGTAGTCTGGATGTTGGAGGTAAGTTGAATCAGGAGCTGAAATTGGCTTGTCGCAAAGATGTTACTACAGTTGTTATGGGGGATTTTAACATGCAGGTAGACTGGGAAAATCAGGATGGTATCGGGCCTCAAGAAAGAGACTTTGTGGAGTGCCTCAGAGATGGATTTTTAGAGCAGCTGGTGCTGGAGCCGACCAGGGATAATGCGATTCTGGATCTGGTATTGTGTAACGAACCTGAATTGGTCAGTGACCTCGAAGTGAAGGAGCCATTGGGAAGTAGTGACCATAATACAATAAGCTTCAATCTGCAATTTGAGAGGGAGTGGGTACAATCTGAAGTGACAATATTTCAGTTGAATAAAGGGAAATATGGAGCTATGAGGGAGCAACTGGCCAAAATTCAATGGTTCAATACCTTAACAGGGAAGACCGTGGAGGAACAATGGCGGATATTTCTGTGTATAATGCAGAAGATGCAGGATCAGTTCATTCCTAAAAGGAAGAAAGATCCCAGGAGGAGACATGGGTGGCCGTGGCTGACAAGGGAAGTAAAGAAACATATAAGGTTAAAAGAGAAAAAGTATAACTAAGCGAAGATAAGCGGGAAAACGGAGGACTGGGAAGCTTTTAAAGAACAACAGAGGATTAGGAAGAAGGAAATACGCAGAGAAAAAATGAGGTACGAAGGTAAACTGGCCAAGAATATAAAGGAGGATAGTAAAAGCTTTTTTAGGTATGTCCAAGGCAAAAAAATGGTTAGGACAAAAATTGGGCCCTTGAAGACAGAAGCAGGGGAATATATTACTGGGAACGAAGAAATGGCAGAGGAATTAAATGGGTACTTCAGATCTGTGTTCACTGGGAAGACACAAGCAATCTCCCTGAGGTAACAGTGGCTGAAGGACCTGAACTTAAGGGAATTTCTATTTGCCAGGATTTGGTGTTGGAGACACTGTTAGGTCTGAAGGTTGATAAGTCTCCGGGACCTGATGGCCTGCATCCCAGGGTACTGAAGGAGGTGACTCGGGAAATCGTGGATGCGCTGGTGATTATTTTCCAGAGTTCAATAGAATCGGGGTTGGTTCCTGAGGATTGGAGGGCGGCTAATATTGTGCCACTTTTTAAGAAGGGTGGGCGGGAGAAAGCAGTAAATTATAGACCAGTTAGTCTGACCTCAGTGGTGGGAAAGATGCTGGAGTCTATTATAAAGGATGAAATTACGGCACATCTGGATAATAGTAACAGGATAGGACAGAGTCAGCATGGATTTATGAAGGGGAAATCATGCTTGACTAATCTTCTTGAATTTTTTGAGGATGTAACTCGGAAGATGGACGAGGGAGATCCAGTGGATGTAGTGTACCTGGACTTTCAGAAAGCTTTTGATAAAGTCCCACACAAGAGGTTAGTGAGTAAAATTAGGGCACACGGGATTGGAGGCAAAGTACTAGATTGGATAGAGAATTGGTTGGCTAATAGGAAACAAAGGGTAGTGATTAACGGCTCCATTTCGAAATGGCAGGCAGTGACCAGTGGGTACTGCAGGGATCCGTGCTGGGACCGCAGCTTTTTACAATATATGTAAATGATATAGAAGATGGTATCAGCAATAACATTAGCAAATTTGCTGATGACACAAAGCTAGGTGGTAGGGTGAAATGTGATGAGGATGTTAGGGGATTACAGGGTGACCTGGACAAGTTAGGTGAGTGGGCAGATGCATGGCAGATGCAGTTTAATGTGGATAAATGTCTGGTTATCCACTTTGGTGGCAAGAACAGGAAGGCAGATTACTACCTCAATGGTATCAAATTAGGTAAAGGGGCTGTTCAGAGAGATCTGGGTGTTCTTGTCCACCAGTCAATGAAGGCAAGCATGCAGGTACAGCAGGTCGTGAAGAAGGCTAATAGCATGCTGGCCTTCATAACAAGAGGGATTGAGTATAGAAGCAAAGAGGTGCTTCTGCAGCTGTACAGGGCCCTGGTGAGACCACACCTGGAGTACTGTGTACAGTTCTGGTCTCCAAATTTGAGGAAAGACATTCTGGCTATTGAGGGAGTGCAGCGTAGGTTCACGAGGTCAATTCCTGGAATGGCAGGATTGCCTTACACGGAAAGACTGAAGCGACTGGGCTTGTATACCATTGAGTTTAGAAGACTGAGAGGGGATCTGATTGAAACGTATAGGATTATGAAAGGACTGGACACTCTGGCAGGAGGGAACATATTTCCGTTGATGGGGGAGTGCCGAACCAGAGGACACAACTTAAAAATACGGGGTAGACCATTTAGGACAGAGATGAGGAGAAACTACTTCACCCAGAGAGTGGTGGCTGTGTGGAATGCTCTGCCCCAAAGGGCAGTGGAGGCCCAGTCTCTGGATTCTTTTAAGAAAGAATTGGATAGAGCTCTTAAAGATATTGGAGTCAAGGGGTATGGAGATAAGGCTGGAACAGGATACTGATTAGGAATGATCAGCCATGATCATATTGAATGGCGGTGCAGGCTCGAAGGGCAGAATGGCCTACTCCTGCATCTATTGTCTATTGTCTATTGTTTATTGTCTAGGGGAGGTCATTGGTCATTATGAAGCAGCTGAGATGTTTAGTCCAGAACATCTCCAACATGTTCAATAAGGATCCTGTCGTGATGCAGTGATTGTATTTACAGCCATGAACTGAGAAACCTGGGCTCAAGTTGCATCGATGTTAGAGGGGTGTAATAACGACTCTCAACAGTTCAAATGGGAAAAATGGATGCAAGATATTCAGTCATGTATTCTGTATGATTGGTTGATGACATTAAATCAATGATGTGTTGGTGCTGGTGTTGAACTGATGTGGATAAAGTCAGAAGTCACACAATACCAGGTTAGTTCACCTGACGAAGGAGCACTGCTCTGAAAGTGTGTGATTTCGAATAATCGTTTTGGACTATAACCTGGTGTTGTGTGACATCTGATTAAACCTATGAGCGAGATTTATTTCTCTTGACATTGCAGTTATTTATTCTTCTTAAAGCAAAGCAATTTTATATAGAGTGGAAGAAAACAATGCTGAATGTGTGATGATGCTGAGCGACAGCAGTGAACAACAAACCAACCAAGTTATCAATAAAAAGGAAGCAAGACAAGAACATACCTCTCCATGGGACCATATAATCACCAGTTTGCAACAAGTTGTCAAAGCTCCAAGACATCATGTCAAAGTTGAATAATTAATTTTGTTAACAGTTATGTTAAATGAATGTATGTTCACTGAATTGACTTCAGTTGCTTCCGTACAATTATCTGTTTGTGATTGGTTTTCTTTGCAGACGATGTATCATAAAGGAACATACCTTTAAAGGATGTGCATATGATGTCAGCATTGTATCTGCATGTGGCCTGTACTTATAAAGTTTTCAGGATCCATCTTGCAGAGCTCTGTCCTCTTACAGCATAACAAGCTGAGAAAAGCATGAGATCAGAATCCATCTGACTGACATGGCTTAGGGCCAGCCACACTAATCATTCACTGAAGCTTCCAACATTTTTTGGGACAACAAACAGCTTCTGACTATTACAGCTCAAATTAACTAGAAAGCCTGTTGTATGAGAACTGGCCATTCCCATTCAAGCTGCTTCCATTGTTGTAACTTTTCAAAGACACCTAAAGACCTCCTAAGGTGTTCATTTGGGCTCTCACCAGTAACTTAAACTTTACAAACTCTTTTCAGAAAAAACACAGGACAAGAAAACCTTCTTAAAGTGAAAGCGTTGTCTCATGGGATGGCACATTGCAGTGAACATTGGTGAGGCCACGTTTGGAATGCTGTGTTCAGTTCTTGTCTCCCTGCTCAAAGAAAGAAGCTGTTAAACTTGAAAGGAAGCAGAAAAGATTGACAAGTGTGTTGCCAGGTCTGGAAAGTTTGCGTTGGACGGAGAGGCTGAATGGGCTCGTGCTTTTCTCCCTAGAGCACAGGAGGCTGAGGGGCGACCTTTTTAGAGGCTTTTAAAATCATGAGGGGTATGGGTAGAGTGAATATGCAAGATTATTTCCTTCAGGTGGTGTAGTCCAAAGGACCGACTTTCTCATAAAGAGGGTGATGTTTGTATGGAACGACCTGCCAGAGAAGGCGAAGAAAGGAAGTGCAATTAACTCATTTTGAAGACTTTTGGACAGGTTCACAAAGAGGAATTGTTTAGAATGATGTGGTGAAAATCTCGCAAGTGGGAGGAGGTCAAATTGGAACGTCTGTATGGTCGGGAGGGAATGGAGTGAAGGTCAGTTTCTGAGCTGTGTGAGTCTATAACTTTACACCGGTCATTTTTGCCGAGAGGATGTCGGTGTTCTGCAAAGCAGTTACCCAGTCTGCGCTTTGTTTCTCCAGTGTAGAGGAGACCGTATTGTGAGCAGTGAATACTGTAGACTAAATGGAGTGAAGTGCAGGTAAAATGCTGCTTCACCTGGAATTTGTGCCAGGAGCATTAGAAGTGAGGAAGGGGGATGGAGATGGGCAGATGTTACACTTTCTGACATTGCATACTTACTCGCAGGTAATTCATGTAAATTGCTGGAATATCGTTTTCACTGCACTTCAGTTCCAATTTAAAATCTTATTATTCAAACTAGCTTATGTGCACCACTCGCTCCAGATCAATCGTCAGGTTAACACAAACTGCTGCATTTCTGAACACACTGCCTGGGCAATCATCGTCTTTCTTTGCACGGGGAAATTGACAGGAATGATTCAAGCAGAATTGTTACCTTAGCGCCGTTCTTCAGGAGGATTTCAGCAATTGCTTTCCCAATGCCTTGGGCAGCGCCAGTCACCAGCGCAACTTTCCCCTGGAGCTCCATTGTAGCACTGACGGTGGACTTTAGCGATTTGCCCCTGGACTTTATGAAGAGTTTGCAGTTAACTTGTCATGAGTAAATATTTGCGTGATCTGCTCATATTTACCTGCACAAAGAAAGAGGACAAACTCCAATGTCTAATCAGTTTCCTCCCCATTCCTTCATGGTTTTGCACCACTCTGATAATCTGTCACCCTCTCACTTTCTCGCACCCTCACATTTCTAGTTCATGGCCAGCATCCACATTATGGATTGGAATAGGTCCTCAGCCTTTAAAACAAGCAGCGTTTGACTGGGGAAAGGGCTGTCATATCTGAGTTCACTCTGCCTGTCCCCCCTACCCAGCACACAGGCAGGGAGCTGTCATAACAGGACCCAACCCCTTCACTTTGAAGAACTACGAAATGTGGATTTGTGAAAAGGATTGTGGGGATCTAGGAGGGCTTGTTTGGGGTGAACATGTTGTCAATTACCATGGCCCATTTCTTCGAGGGGACCTCACCCTTACTGTGGTGACTGCTTTATGCTCAAATGTGTTTGCAAAAAATACCCACTATGCTCTGGGTGCTCACTCCTACGATTACATCCAAATCCTTTATATAAATGAGAATAGGAGTGGAAACAAAACCGATCCTTCAGGCACACCACTGGGGACAGGCCTCTACTCTGAAAGGCATCCCTCCACCAACATTCTCTGTATTCTACCTTTGAGTGATTTCTGTATCAAAATAGATGGTTCTACCTGTATTCCATTAGATCTAGCCATGCCAGCCTATCTCCCATGAGGAAGCCTGTCAAGGTGTTGTTGATGCCTGTGGTATGCGACAAAGGGTTTTCTGCTCGGAGTGGTGCAGGGAAAGCTGTTATTTGTAATTTATATGAATGATTTAATTGAAAATGTGGTTTGTCAGCTTTGTAATTTTACTGATTACATGAAAGTTAATGGAGTTGTAGAAAGCTGTCAAAGGACATAACAGGATATAGATCAGTTGGAAAGTTGAGTAGAGAAATGGCAGATGGAACTTAATCTAGACAAGTTCTGGTGGCCACACAATAGAAAAGATCTGGACAGTGTGGAGTGGGTGAAAAAGAAGCTGACCAGGATAATGACTGGATTGTATTGTATTCGTTCAAAGGTAGGGTTGGACAAAATTTATTTTTTTCAAGTTTGTGGGAGGCTGAGGGCGACTTCATAGATGTATGTAAAATATGTACTCTGTTGTACAATTTACTTTTGAAAACAAGAAATTGTTTTAAAACCAAGAACTGCTGAAAGATCATTGCGTTTGGAAATCCATCAACCTGACATTCATTGTCAGTTCTCTTTGCACAATTGAAGCTTCAGTTGAAGTGCAGTTTGCAGATGAGCTGCAGTTGTTTTGGCTGCATCTGGAGATTCATCCTCTGTGATGACAGGATGGCTTGTAAAGGTGAATTCTGTCCTTTTTTTTGAGAACCGACATTGAAACAGATGTGTGCCAAGCCCATTAAGTAGACAGTGTGTGATGCCTTGGGTTTTTATCAAGGTTGTACCAATAGAAACAGCATGATTGGGTGGAGTCAGGCTCCCATAGAGCCAAGGGTTTTGTTCAGCTTTCAGCTGTTACTTGGGTCATGAAACTGTATGTCTAAGTTATTTCTTTTTTTCTCTCTGTCACAGCAAAAAGCTGGACTTCAGAACTGAGCTGAGAGAACTATGTATGAGATAAACTATTTTGCTGAATTTGCCTTTGCCAAAGGCATGTATATTGGTTGGCACTATATTTCGATTAATTGTTGTTTGTTTGTTAAATAATCTGTTATTCTATTTCATTTTCCAATAGAGTTAATTTATTACAATTCTTCTTTGTCTTGTGTGTATTTTCACTACAGGGTAAGAATAAAGTGGATTTGGCTTAAAACCAAGTAGTGTGACCAATTTAATTTCATGTGGAACCCAGCAACTTACACTTGTCTTTGAATAAGAGAGCCATTGGGGTCTAGGGTACCTCCATGTTATATTTGAAGGGGGTTTGGTCCAATCCATAATACCTCTAATATGTAACTGATTGGTCTGTGGACTAGTAACCATTTAATGATAACATTGGTCTTCTGCTGCTAACAATTATGGGAATTATTCTCAGCTATGTGAGCAGCTTGTGGGTGTGAACAACAGAGAGAGAAGCCATCAGACATTCACCAAGTCAGGAGATCTCTCTGTTCTCTGCCGTAAAAGCCACTTTACACGCATAAAACTGGTTTATATGTTTAAGCCTGGGAGTTTGTGGCGAAGGAACACGTGGTGTCTCCCAACACCCTCGAGTTGTTCAGGGAGAGGAAGGCACCACAGGCAGTTGAGTGTTTTATTTCCCCCTCCAACTCTGTTTTGATTCAATCCCTGCACTCTCCGTCACTTTTTTGATCACACAGTATTGCCTTTTGATGAAAAGGGCATTGCTTGTTACTGGGCACTCTGGTGTTTCTTTTCTTCCTGGTGGTGGGAAATGAATAAAGATGTGTACACCAGTTGTCTTTTCCTGTGTCTCACAGCTTTACACACTCCAGGCAGTAGTATGGAGTGGGAGGAAATTAAAAACAAAAAAATCAATAAAGCTCGTTTAACTTCACTTCAGCAGTTGAAGGCTGAGACTATTCTGAAACCTGTGTCTCTCCTGTAACATAAGATATTGGTCATGGTTATCTATGTTAAAGAATCTAACTGATATTTATGCAGCTCAATATTGTGAACAATTGTTACTTTCCTCAGACAGATAAATAGCTGGGGCAGGGTTGTGCAATCCTCTGTTGTCAAGTGCCATGCCTCAAGTGATCTGTGGTTAGATGGAATTGAGATCTTTATACCCTCAGGTCACATGATATGATGCCACAATAGTATCATCAGCATGCTTCTTATGACCTTGCTCAGTTCTGATTTATAACCACAATTTAATATGAAAACACCAAAAGCATCACCAACAATTAAAATGTTAATCATTTTATATTTGAACAGGTTTAAAGTTTCCATTGTTCCCAGTGACCTGTTGCTTGAATTCATTGAGGTCCCTAAATTGATTTTGGATTTTCTGGAAGAATCGTCGGTATGGCTTCATACTCAAGCTTGCCATTTTCCAACACCTTCAGCGATGCCCCATTCCTGGTCTGATCCCTGACAAGCTGCAAGAATCCCTCTGCAATGTGTGTAGGCCTGTAAAAGTCAGATGGTGATCATGAGCAAACATCCTGTTTGTTTAAAATATCCTGCCATCGGAACACAATCCCTTCCAATGTATTAAGGCAGCACATGACTAGGACATCTACCCAATCCTGGAGGATCTTACTAGCAGGGTTGATGAAGGAGAAACAGCCAACATCATTGATTTCCAGTCGACATTCCCGGTTGGTTTGCATATCTCATCATTCTGCAGACTCATCAAATCAAACATGCAAATTCTCAGGTTAATGCTGATGATTCAGAAATCAATCTTTGATATTTTGCAGATACCACACCAATCATTTCTGTCAGATATTCCTCTACAAATGCTCCATGTAGACATGCTGAACACATTTTCACCCTATCAATTCCCACCCCTCTTCCTGATTATGTTCAAACTCACTTCAGAACTCCAAGGTTGGCTATCATCAGCTCAAGTTTCTCCTTGTGGTCTGGAGTCTTCACTGCTTTCAGATCTGTCAGAAGCTTAGTGTCGACGAAAACAGGACACAGCGCTTGTAATCGAACCCCATGCTTCTCAAGGCAGGTCAGCTGAAAGCAGAAACCTTGTAATGTCTCACACTCTTTGAGTTTTATAGAACTTTACAACTTCCTGACAGGAAGCTCTCAGATGTTAGTTTATGTGGAGTTTTGTGATGAGGGCCCATCCTGACTGCTGCAGACTGGGGGAAATCAGGAATCCAGTCCAAGTTCCTGGAAAGTGTTTGTGCTTTGTGTGAGGCTCACCTGAGAGGCAGCACAATTCAAACACATGTAACAATGAGGGTCATCAAATCACTCACTCTGATTAGACTTGTCTCCCAAACCCATACCCTGGGTTCATCTTTAGTTGGGTGATATTAAACGCTTGGAGCAAGTCGACTTGCACATAGCCCCACAGCCTTTTACCAACAATCAATTTGTGGTGTGTCACCTGCCCTATGTATAATGATCTAACTGCCAGTGGAGAAAGTGAGGAATGGAGATGTTGGCGATCCGAGTGAAGAGTGTAATACAGGAAAGCACAGCCGGTCAGGCAGCATCCGAGGAGCAGAAGATTCGACGTTTCAGGCTTAAGCCCTTCATCATCCCATTCGCCTGACCTGCTGTGCTTTTCCAGCACTACACTCTTGATCTAACTGCCAGTGTCGATAAATGAGAACCAAGCAATATACTTGGATTTCACTGTAAAGGTATCATAAGAGTTCATGGGATTATGGGCAATATATTAACATGCCTAAACATTTCGGAGGGAAAACCTTCATTTTTGAGTTGACAGACTGTGTCATTTGGACGGCCACAATGATCAGGGCTGGGGCCTCAGCTATTTGCACCCTCTGTTAATGAATTTGGCAAAGTTACAGAGTATAATATCTACACTTGCTAGTCTTTCAAAGCTAGACAAAAATGGCAGCTGTGAGGAGGACAAAAAGCGGTTGTAATAAAGCTTAAGCAGGTTAAAAAAAATTGTGTAACAAAGTGATGGATGAATTGTCATTTTATAAGAATGCACTTGTTCACTTTGTTCAATTTTGTAGTCAAGCAGAATATTTTAAAAGGTAAGAAATTTGTAAAGGTTGATGTTCAGAGAGATTGGTGTGTACACATAAAAGGAAAACAATGTTCGCATGTAGTTCCAGCAAACATAAGCTGTCGTGAAGGGCTTATGCCCAAAGCATTGATTCTCCAGCTCCTCGGATGCTGCCTGACCTGCTATGCTTTCCTAGCACCAAGCTCTTTTCCAGCAAACAACCAGGAAGGCAAACAGCATGTTGACCTTGATTGCAAGGAGGTTAGATGACAGGAATGAGGAAATCATTGGTGGAAGCATCGCTCATATCCACATTGTGTTTGACTAAAGGACCCTGTATCAGGGAGTTGGCGCTGTAGTTTTGAAAGCCACTATGCACACTTTACTTCCAACATCCTATCAACCCCCACCCCACAAGCTGCATCTCATCGACACTCACCTCTATCTAGGGATCCATCCTCCTCCACACCCACATGGAGTATTGACAATACCCACCATTCCATTAATGGAGTGGAAGGCCTAAAGCTGTTCAGAGGAGCGCCTTAATACCAGGAAATTGTTTTGGGGCATCCAAGAGAGAAGCAATGCCATGGTCGTAATGGTTCTCCTCGTGATAGGTAAGGGTCCTGTATGACATTCTCCTATCTTTGGAAGAATGAAGGTGGTCTAACTGATCTTTGCAAATTTCTGACAGCGCTTGCCAGAGTAGACATCGAGTCAGACGTTGCACACAACACCAGGTTATCCACCAGATTTATGCGAAATCAGTTAAGCTTTTGGTGCACAGCTCATTGGTCAGGTGCAGTGGAGCAGTGCTCCAAAAGCTTGTGATTTCAAACCAACCTGCAGGACTATCACCTAGTGTTGTGTGACTTCTGACTTTGCCTAAACCAGTTCAATATTGGTATATCTACATCAAGAGTAGATATCGAGATTGTTTCACCTGTCTTAGGAATCTATAACACAGTGAGCATGAGGGTCAATCATTTTGGCCTGAAATGAGGAGAATTGAGGAAATCCTATCAAAGGTTGGTGAATCTTTAGAGCTCTCCATCCCTGAAGATGACAGTTCCATTGTTGAATACATTTCAGTCTGAGATAGGTCTTTGGTCCCTCAGAATCACTGGGTATGGGGATAAGGCTGGAAAGTAGTTTTGAAGCCCAAAACCAGTCATGATTGTTCTGGTTTAGACACAAACATAATTCAACAAAATCTCCTATTTCATAAGTACCAGCAGTGCCACTTGGGAGCAGCTGCTGGGATTGCAGAAGACACAAAGCCATGGAGTTTGATACAAGCTCAGTCCATGGACCAGCAGATCCATTCTTGCAGATCCCAATTTGGTGCGTTGACACAGACTTGCATGGGCAGCACCATTGCTTTTGTAACCTCCGTGCCAATGTACGGCATTATCCACCCCATCCACTATGTGAGACTGTGGATCCTCAGTTACTGATGACATTCAAGGTCAACATTGACAGAGTTTGGGGCACTAGGGTAATCAAGAGGTAGGGTGAGAAAATTAAGTCAAGGTGCTAACTGAGCTCTCATCCTACTGAGGAGCAGGGCAAGCTTGAGGGACCATGTGGCCTGTCACTTGCTCTACAGCTGCTGCTTGTTCTGAGATTCTGCCAAGGTATTAGTGCGTTATTTATAGAGAAAATGTTTACTCTTTGCATTATAGTCTAGCACTCACAGACAATGACGAAGTGAATCCTACTACTCCATACTTTGAGGCTGCGTAAACTGCTCCACGGAAGAAAGGAATCAGACCTGTTCACCATGAAATAGCAGAGAATTAGCTTCAAACACTCCATCAAACAGAAACATGTGAATATGTGGAAATGCTTTGGCATGGAAACAGGTCACCTAATTCATGTCAACATTTATTCCTTTCATAAAGAAAGAGTCCTGATTACATTTGCCAGTTTTTATTGAATTTAAAATGTAAAGAAAAGCTAAGTAAGAAACTGTCAGTCATAAATAGCTTTTCTGAAAACAAAAAATGCTGGACATCAGAGCAAGAGGCAGTAGGCATGGCGAGAGATCAGGCTAAGAATTAAGATTGCAAATCATTGACGACTGTTACTTTCCAATAAGGACAAAACATTCAGGTGTGGTCATAGAACATAGAACATAGAACATCGAACAATACAGCACAGAACAGGCCCTTCGGCCCACGATGTTGTGCCGAACTTCTATCCTAGATTAAGCACCCATCCATGTACCTATCCAAATGCCGCTTAAAGGTCGCCAATGAATCTGACTCTACCACTCCCTCGGGCAGCGCATTCCATGCCCCCACCACTCTCTGGGTAAAGAACCCACCCCTGACATCTCCCCTATACCTTCCACCCTTCACCTTAAATTTATGTCCCCTTGTAACACTCTGTTGTACCCGGGGAAAAAGTTTCTGACTGTCAACTCTATCTATTCCTCTGATCATCTTATAAACCTCTATCAAGTCACCCCTCATCCTTCGCCGTTCCAACGAGAAAAGGCCGAGAACTCTCAACCTATCCTCGTACGACCTACTCTCCATTCCAGGCAACATCCTGGTAAATCTTCTCTGCACCCTCTCCAAAACTTCCACATCTTTCCTAAAGTGAGGCGACCAGAACTGCACAGAGTACTCCAAATGTGGCCTAACCAAAGTCCTGTACAGCTGCAACATCACTTCACGACTCTTGAATTCAATCCCTCTGCTAATGAACGATAATACTCCATAGGCCTTCTTACAAACTCTATCCACCTGAGTGGCAACCTTCAAAGATCTATGTACATAGACCCCAAGATCCCTCTGTTCCTCCACCTGACCAAGAACCCTACCATTAACCCTGTATTCCGCATTCTTATTTGTTCTTCCAAAATGGACAACCTCACACTTGGCAGGGTTGAACTCCATCTGCCACTCCTCAGCCCAGCTCTGCATCATATCTAAGTCCCTCTGCAGCCGACAACAGCCCTCCTCACTGTCCACAACTCCACCTATCTTTGTATCATCTGCAAATTTACTGACCCACCCTTCGACTCCCTCCTCTAAGTCATTAATAAAAATTACAAACAGCAGAGGACCCAGAACTGATCCCTGCGGAACTCCACTTGTAACTGGACTCCATGCTGAATATTTACCATCTACCACCACTCTCTGACTTCGACCGGTTAGCCAGTTTTCTATCCAATTGGCCAAATTTCCCTCTATCCCATGCCTCCTGACTTTCCGCATAAGCCTACCATGGGGAACCTTATCAAATGCCTTACTAAAATCCATGTACACTACATCCACTGCTCTACCCTCATCCACATGCTTGGTCACCTCCTCGAAGAATTCAATAAGACTTTTAAGGCAAGACCTACACTTCACAAATCCGTGCTGGCTGTCCTGAATCAAGAGGTGTCTTTCCAGATACTCGTACATCCTATCCCTCAGTACCCTTTCCATTACTTTGCCTACCACAGAAGTAAGACTAACTGGCCTGTAATTCCCGGGGTTATCCCTATTCCCTTTTTTGAACAGGGGCACAACATTCGCTACTCTCCAGTCCCCTGGTACCACCCCCGTTGCCAGTGAAGATGAGAAGATCGTTGCCAACGGTACTGCAATTTCCTCTCTTGCTTCCCACATAATCCTAGGATATATCCCGTCAGGCCCGGGGGACTTGTCTATCCTCAAGTTGTTCAAAATGTCCAACACATCTTCCTTCCTAACAGGTATCTCTTCTAGCTTATCAGTCCGTTTCACACTCTCCTCTTCAACAATACGGTCCCTCTCGTTCGTAAATACTGAAGAGAAGTACTTGTTCAAGACCTCTCCTATCTCTTCCGACTCAATACACAGTCTCCCACCACTGTCCTTGATCAGACCTACCCTCGTTCTCGTCATTCTCAGGTTTCTCACATACGCATAGAATGCCTTGGGGTTATCCTTGATCCTATCCGCCAGGGATTTTTCATGCCCTCTCTTAGCTCTCCTAATCCCTTTCTTCAGGTCCCTTCTGGCTATCCTGTATCCCTCCACTGCTCTGTCTGAACCTTATTTCCTCAACCTTATGGAAGCCTCCTTCTTCCTCTTTACTAGACATTCAACCTCCCTCGTCAACCAAGGCTCCCTCACACGACCATTTCTTTCCTGCCTGATCGGTACATACATATCAAGGACACGTCGTATCTGCTCCTTGAAAAAGTCCCACATTTCCACCACATCCTTCCCTGACAGCCTATGCTCCCAACGTATGCTCCTCAAATCCTGTCTTACAGCATCGTAATTTCCCTTCCCCCAATTGTAAAAACTTCCTTGTTGTGCGCACCTATCTCTCTCCATAACCAAGGTGAAAGTCACAGAATTGTGGTCGCCATCACCAAAATGTTCACCCACTAACAAGCCCACCACTTGTCCCGGTTCGTTACCGAGTACCAAATCCAATATGGCCTCCCCTCTGGTTGGACAATCTACATACTGCGTTAGAAAAGCTTCCTGGACACACTGCACAAACACCGCCCCATCCAATCTACTTGATCTAAAGAGCTTCCAATCAATATTTGGGAAGTTGAAGTCGCCCATGACTACGACCCTGTGGTTTCTGCACCTTTCCAAAATCTGTTTCCCAATCTGTTTCTCCACATCTCTGCTGCTATTGGGGGGCCTATAATAAACACCCAACAAGGTGACTGCACCTTTCCTATTTCTGACTTCAGCCCATACTACCTCCAGAGGCAGATCCCCCTCAAAATTCCTTTCTGCAGCCGTTATACCATTTCTAATTAGCAATGCCACCCCCCCTCCTTTTTTACCACCCTCCCTAATCTTACTGAAACATCTGTAACCAGGAACCTCCAACAGCCATTCCTGTCCCTCATCTATCCATGTTTCCGTGATGGCCACAACATCGTAGTCCCAGGTACCGATCCACGCCTTAAGTTCACCCACCTTATTTCTGATCATGTACACAAAAAATTCAAAGTAAGGCATATACTTGACACAAATCTCTTTATGAAGTAGACCATTAATCCTTCATATTTAGCAAGACTTTAAAAAATACTTCTACAAGAGATACCCGGGGTCATGAGGTGTGGTGAAGATAGTGAGAGGCATCCATCCCAGGCAGCGTGCGGTATTTGTTTATGTCTTTTATAAATTAATTGCATTTTTTAGAGCTGTAAGTGTCTCTGTTATATCTTTGTCTATGTATATCCTGTTGTTTCCCAGAGACGTGCAATAACTGTGGTGGGCCTCTGATCAGACTTGTCCTGGAAAGTGAGGCTAGTGTAGATTCAGTATATTTTCGACAGTACAGACCCGATGGGGCAAAGAGCCTCTCCTGTTCGATGTGATTCTATGGACGATTAAACTGTCGCCACCAAATCCAATGAGGAACAAAGGAAAAACCCAAAGTGAGTTGAATGTAATGATCTTGAGATTGTGTGAGAATGGCTTGAGGTGAATGACACTTGAAGGGGAGATACAGAAATTGAATGATGTTGTGAGTTGAATCAGATGACCGGCAGCTTGTGAGGAGGTTAAATGTCTTTTCCTTTGCTCTACATTTTGTGAAAAATCAGCTTTGCCCTTAATTGCATTTTGTCCAATGTGGATGCTTTCCAAAATCCTCAGGCAACACTTAGAATGTTCATTGGTAAAGTATTGTTACTTTGCTGACTTACCTGCAATGGAGGCGATATTAACAATCACTCCTCCTTTCCCTCCAGTCTCTTTACTCATGTGCTGTATTCCCAGATAGGTTCCTTTAATTACACTGACCTACAATACAAGCATCATAGGAATCATCAGGGAGCAGGCCATTCAGTTAATGTGAAAATACTGACATGTACAGACAGTTGTAAAATGCAGAGAGATGCATATGGATCGCAAGCTACATTCAAATTCACCCAGCAAGAGTACATTCAAGCATCAGCAGAACATAGAAAAATTCAGGTGCTAGTAGAACGATAAACAGTAAAATACTGTGGAAAAATGCAGGATTATTTGTGGAATGGGAAGTCTATTAAACAGGATGGACAAACTCGGGGTTGGTGACCTGGTTACTGGAAAAAATGATTGATCCATGAATGAGGAGGATGTTTAGTGGAATGAGCAAATTGGTTACTGTGATGTGAAGATCGGTCAGTGGGTGGATCAACAGTTCATAAAATGAAATAGATCAATCAGTGACTTGGTTAATGGAATGGATTTATAGTCCAGATCACATCAATGTGGTTAATTTTGAGCAAATCTGTTTATGAAGAAATATAATGAGCAAAGTGTACTGGGTTTTCCAGCACCACACTTTTTGACTCTTATCTGCAGTATCTGCAGTCCTCATTTTCTCCGAGTTGATTATATTAAATTGGCTGTGTTCGTAGTCCACTGACATCAACAGGAAATTGATTAGCAGACAGCTGACAGAGAGCAGGAATAAGGTTCACACAGTCTGGTGTGCACGATGTGATTGGTGATGGTGTTTTGCAGCAATTGGTCTCAAGCTTCAGCTATTCATCGCACTTGCCAATGAATTGGTTTTGAATTCATTCCTGGATGGAGTGGTCTTCACCCAGGAGAAAGTGAGGACTGCAGATGCTGGAGGTCAGAGCTGAAAATGTGTTGCTGGAAAAGTGCAGCAGGTCAGGCAGCATCCAAGGAGCAGGAGAATCGACATTTTGGGCATGAACCCTTCTACAGGAATGAGGAAAGTGTGCCAAGCAGGCAGAGTAAAAGGTAGGGAGGAGGGACTTAGGGGAAGGGGCGTTGGAAATGTGATAGGTGGAAGGAGGTTAAGGTGAGGGTGATAGGCCAGAGTGGGGTTGGGGGCGGAGAGGTCAGGAAGAAGATTGCAGGAAGGTGGTGCTGAGTTTGAGGGTTGTGACTGAGACAAGGTGGGAGGAGGCAAAATGAGGAAACTGGAGAAATCTGAGTTCATTCCTTGTGGTTGAAGGGTTCCTAGGTGGAAGATGAGGCGCTCTTCCTCCAGCTGTCGTGTTGCTATGGTCTGACGATGGAGGAGTCCAAGGACCTGCATGTCCTTGGTGGAGTGGGAGGGGGAATTGAAGTGTTGAGCCACGGGGTGGTTGGGTTGGTTGGTCCGGATGTCCCAGAGGTGTTCTCTGAAACGTTCCACAAGTAGGCGGCCTGTCTCTCCAAATTAGAGGAGGCCACATTGGGTGCAGCGGATGCAGTAAATGATGTGTGTGGAGGTGCAGGTGAATTTGTGGTGGATATGGAAGGATACCTTGGGGCCTTGGAGGGATGTGACGGAGGGAGGTGTGGGCGCAAGTTTTGCTTTTCTTGCGGTTGCAGGGGACGGTGCCGGGAGTGGGGGTTGGGTTGGTGGGGGGTGTGGGCCTGACGAGGGAGTCACGGAAGGAGTGGTCTTTTCAGAACGCTGATAGCGGAGGGGAGGGAAATATATCCCTGGTGGTGGGATCCGTTTGGAGGTGGCGGAAATGACGAAGGATGATACGATGTATATGGAGGTTGGTGGGGTGGTAGGTGAGGACCAGTGGGGTTCTGTCCTGGTGTCCTGGACTCCTCCATCACCAGACCATAGCAACACGACTGCTGGAGGAAGAGCGCCTCATCTTCTGCCTACGAACCCTTCAACCACAAGGAATGAACTCAGATTTCACCAGTTTCCTCATTTCACCTCCCCCCACCTTGTCTCAGCCCCAACTCTCGAACTCAGCATCACTTTCCTAAACTGCAATCTTCTTCCTGCCTTGCATTTGGATGTTGTGAATGTTACTTGCCACATATCAGACCAAGTCTGGATGTTGTTCAAGCCTTGCTGTATATGGATACTGAATTTTCCACCATACTAAACTGAAAGGGAATGAATTGTCCACTAATTTTTTTAGGTACAGTTTTGATGCAGCAGCATACGAAGGAGATTGTAATGATCAAAAGTAGATTGTTCAGGAATGTGCCAGGAAGTTGTAATAACTGAACCATAACTATCCGTTAACAGACCACAGCCCTCCGACACCTTCATGGGTAATTCCCTGTTCCACTGGCACAACAGATGACTTCACAGAACCCAAGCCTACACTTCAGAATTTCTTCACGTGGGAAATGTCACAAGAACATAAAACTACAAGCAGATATATGCCATCAGCTGAAAAAATGTCTTCTGCTGTTCTATAAGAACAGTTAAAATCTTCCAAATCAATGGAAATAGCACAATCTGCAACATCTATTCCAATCCACTGCTGTCGTGACCTGGAAATATATCACTGTTTCTTCAGTGTCGCTGGGTCCAAATCCTGGAATTCCTGCTCTAATGGCATTGTGGATGGACCTAAAGATCATCAACTGCACAATGTAATAAGGAGCCCTCCACCACCTTCTCAAATATCCATAGGCGCCTTCACCTACATCTCATGAGTAAATAAAAAAATTGTCATGATGTGAGCTCAACTAAATCAAGGGAAATTATTGCTGGTTATCGGTTTCCGTCCTTTTTTACATATTTCTCTCGCTCATCCCATTCTCTCAACACTCTCAGATGACAGCACATCCATGATAACGATAACTTGATCTGAGATAAAGAAAGATTCCGAACATTCTGGGTAAGGACTTCCATGTACATCATTGGTTAGTGGTAGCTAGAATCTTGGGGTTTCACAAGAGTGTCTCCATCATTGGCAAGAGACTGTGTTGTGACACCATCGTTGTCAGATAGAGATACTTCTGGTAGTGAGGGACTGAAGATGTAACCTAATTATCCTCAGCCTCAGCAACCTGCCAGAGGAGTGCATACTATTGCATGATATTGAATCAAGGATGTCATTGGAACCATCCATTGCTGACTATTACATTGATTTATGGAATGAGGCCTTAAAAACATTCGTCTCCAAACTCAACCGCATCCCAGTTTCAAGAAGTGTTAATTAATGTGCTCACATAAATCACAATTAATAAACAATGTACAATTGACACATACCAGGTTTATACTGAGGCAGTTCTCCCAGTTTTGCTCATCAAAGATCCCTGCATTGTTGCATACTATATCCAATTTCTGAAATTTTTCAAGAGTTTTGGTGAAACAATCTGCAAAAGACAGTAAATGGAGTTGATTATCAAAGTTTGCAATGTCTGTGACCAAGCATACCAACACTAAGCACATTCCTCAGAATGACTCATTCAGTCACTGAGTCACAGATAGCTGCAGCAGAGAAACAAGCCCTTCAGTGCACCATATCTGTGCTGACCAACAAACGCCAAACTATGTTAATCCCATTGGCCTGCACTTGGTCCATAACTTGCTTTGGTCTAGCATTTCAAGTACTCATTCAGATGCTTCTTATATATTTCAAGAGCACCTGACTCCATCATCCTCTCAACTAGTGCATTCCATATTTCCACCAGCCTCTGAGAGGAAATTTCATTCCTCAGGTCTTCTGGAAAACACTTACTCCTCACTTTATGCTTTCGACGTTTGGTCTGAGATACATCTGTGATGGCGACGAAGATTTCATGGTCTCCCTGTCGTTGCCACCAAGGTTTGTATACCTAATTCAGATCACCCCCCAAACTTCTCTGCTGCAGGGAAAATAATCCCAACCAATATGATCTCTCCCTATAATGAGGCTTTCTATCCCATTTGTCAGATGTTTCATTATCGAGGATGATCTATTCATGCAAACAATTGGTGAATTTTTCCATCTTTGCCTTGGGAAATATGGTTGACCAAAGACGAGACAGAACTTTTTCACTGAACCCTCTTGATGCTGAATCAAAATGTTTGGAGATTGGCAGTGCATGGAATGGGAAGAATGCTCCCAGCATGCTTCCTGTTGCCCACAGTCAGCAATCATCAAAATCCTGAAATAAAACCTGTAGATTTACAAAAATCACCTCCTCTCCTCCATGCATACACCTGGAATATGGTAATTGTGTGCAACATCAAACCATTGAGGAGCATCTTTGTTTCCTAGCAAGAGGCAACAGGCTTTAAATCTTTGACCAGAACTGGATAGACTCTGAGAACCATTATCAGGAGAACTGAGACACTAAAATAGAACATGTACTCACTACTAGGACACTAAGCCAGGACCATCTGAACCAAGACCTACACATGAAGCATGTTCTTAGACGACAAGGGTCTAAAGAAGAATCACTTGGACTGAGATCCTCGACCAGGAACACTGAGACCCTCAAACCGAGGAAGATGAAAAAGCTGAGCAGTATCAATTGGTGTCTGAGCACAGACTGAGTATTGAATTATGGAATCTGTGCTCCCAGTGAAGCATCCCATTTCTATATAGATATTTGCTCCCTGTTCTGAGGGCACAGTTTTTAGTTGTAAATGCATTCTTGTGCTCCTTTTCGGCACATGGAAGGTTATCCTCAATGCTGTACTGATTATATTTAATCATATTGCAGTGTATAAGCTTACTAATGCCAACAATGTAACTCCCATTCACACTCACTCCAGCTGATTATTACACCCACTGGTTGCAGCCAAGTGTCTGTTAAGAAACCAGTCAGTCAGATTGAACAAGTCAGTGGCATGTTGATAAAATTAGTGTTTGAATTGATACCTTTCAGCTGATTCTCAGATGTTACATCACATGGAAGGAACAAAATATTCTCAGCTCCATAGATCTGTCCAAAGGCAGCTTTGGTAGCTTCCCCTCTGGGTACACTGATATCCAACAGACTCACCTAAAGGACGAAAACATGGTTGAGTCCGCAAGTAAACATGTGGGTTGGTCAATGTGTCTGAGGAGAGCTTGGGTCAGTCAACGGCTCATTTCAGACACTCTTTCCAACTCTGACCAGACAATTGGAAACTACACACTCAAACTCTTCTGATATTTTCTGAATGCACCCCTGATGGACGATCCTTCAGCACTGATTTGTTGCAGCATTCCTCAGAGGACATAGTGCAAAGATATTTCCTTACTGTGGCATGAGCTTCTGGATTAGAATGAGTAAAGAGGTCAGTTGACCAAAAGCTTCTTCAAAAGCAACAGTGGAAGAAGAAGGTGTGTAGATGTAACATCATTGTGTTATTAACCCAGGGGAGCAGTGTAATTCTCAAGGGATACGGGTTCAAATGGCACCTCGTGAGCTGGTGGTGTTTTAAAGTTAGGAGGTGACCTGTTGGAGGTGTAATAGCTTATGAGAGGCATGGACTGGATGGATATCAAGTATCTGTTCCTCTAAGGTGAAGGGTCAGTAATAAGGGGCATTCTGTTAAAATGAAATGCAGAAGATTGAGAGGAGATTTGAGGAAGGTTTTTGCTTTGACCGAGAGCATGGTGGAGATCCAGGCTGCATGCGCTGGAGGTTGGTTGATACGCGGAATCTCGCAACTTTTAATAAGTACTTGAATGAGGTCTTGAAATGGTATAATATTCAAGGCTGTTGGCCAAGTGCTGGCGAGTGGGGTAACTGTAGGTTAAATGTAGTTTTTATCAGAGGAGACCTGATGAGTCTAAGGGCCTCTTCTGTTCAGTGTGAATCTATGATTCTTTCATAAGTAAGCAAGTGTGTAATGTATAAGTGGTATTTGGGGAAGGGTGAGTGAAATATACAGATTAAGAAGTAGGATGGCAGCAAGGTAAATAGGTCAGGAGTTGTGCCAGAGGATTAGTTGACTACTGGGGGGCTAATCAGGTCATGTTAGGAGTGGGTGACAGGCTAGTTGTTGGATGTGAAGGGGAAGCTTGGTTGGGTGGTCAATGTGAATGAGTGGTGTTCAGTTGTATTGTTCTTCGGGAGTTGTAAGACTTTACTGTCAGATATTTCCAGTGTAATTATCTATACATGTAATGTGACACAACCAAACTTTGCGGCATGAAATCCAAGCTTTTTGTGGAGATGTGGGTGTTGCTGGCTAAGCCACCATAGCCTGGTCCTATTTGCCCTTGAGGAGGTGGTGATGAGCAGCTTTCTTGAACCACTAGTGTGCACCGTCTGTGGTTTAAACCACAATGCCATTAGGGAGGGAGCTGCAGGGTTTTGATCCAAAGGCGGAACAGTGATATCTTTCCAAGTCAGCATGTAAGTGGCTCGGTGGGAAGCTTTCACGTTTAGTGTTCCCATATATCTGCTGCCCTTATCCTTTGAGATAGAAGGCATCAAAGATTTGGAAGGTACTGTTCAAGGATGCTTGGTGAACTGCTGCAGGGCATTTTATTTTTTGCACACACTGCTGCTTCTGAGCGTCAGTTGTGGAAGGATTCAATGCTTGTGGTTGAAACGCCAATCAAGTGGGCTGTTTTGTCCTGGATGGTGTCAAGCTTCTTGAGTGTTGCTGGAGCTACTCCCATCCAGGCCAGTTGGGAGCATTCCATCACACTCCTGACTTGTGCCTTGTAGATAATGGTCATGCTTTGGGGTTTCAAGGGGTGAGTTACTCATCACTGTATTCTTACCTTCTGATCTGCTCTTGTTGGCATTGTCTTTATGCCTCAGGTCCAGTTGAGTTTCTGGCCAATGTTAATCCTAAAGATAGTTGGGGATTCAGTGATAGTGACACCACAGAAATCAAGGGGTGGTTGTTAGATTGTAAGTTATCAGTGATGGCCTGCATTCATGTGAAGAGATTATCACTGCCCAAGCCAGGATTTATTGCCCATCCCTAATTGTCCAAAGGGTAGATAAGCATCAATCACAGTTCTGTGGATCTCAAGTCAAATGTAGGACAGACCAGGTAAGGATGGTAGTTGCCTTCCCTAAAGGACATTATTGACTCAGATGGGCTTTTCCGACAATCGAGAATGGATTCATGATCATCATTAGATTCTTAGTTTCAGATATATGTTGAATTCAAACTCTACCAACTGCTGTGGCGTGTTTTGAACCTGGGTCCCCAGAATATTATATGGATCTCTGGATGAGCAGTCCAGCGATTACACCACGAGGCCATTGCCTCCCCATAATGGTCATAATCTAGCATTTTTGTGGCACCAACGTTACTGGCCCTTTGTTAATCCAAGCCTGGATCTCATCCAGCTTTGTTTGCCTTTGAACATGGACTGCGTTAGTATTTGAGGAGTCTCGATTGATGCTGAACATTGTGCAATCATGAATGAATTGATGTAATCTCACGTTACTTTATGGTAAGAAAGAGTAAAATATCGTGAAAAAGTTTTCTCCTGATACCATGATCCCGCACCATTTTTTACTGTTTCTCGAATATGAAAAATAGAAAGCCATTTGTCAAATAGAGTTCATCAGTCCTGAGCCAGCTCAGCTTCGGAGAACATGTCCATTTCTGACCTTATGATAGAGGGGAGGTCATTGCTCATTATGAAGCAGCTGAGATGTTTAGTCCAGAACATCTCCAACATGTTCAATAAGGATCCTGACGTGATGCAGTGATTGTATTTACAGCCATGAACTGAGAAACCTGGGCTCAAGTTGCACCGATGTTAGAGGGGTGTAATAACGACTCTCAACAGTTCAAATGGGAAAAATGGATGCTAGATATTCAGTCATGTATTCTGTATGATTGGTTGATGACATTAAATGAATGATGTGTTGGTGCTGGTGTTGAACCGATGTGGATAAAGTCAGAAGTCACACAATACCAGGTTAGTTCACCTGACGAAGGAGCACTGCTCTGAAAGTGTGTGATTTCGAATAATCATTTTGGACTATAACCTGGTGTTGTGTGACATTTGATTAAACCTATGAGCGAGATTTATTTCTCTTGACATTGCAGTTATTTATTCTTCTTAAAGCAAAGCAATTTTATATAGAGTGGAAGAAAACAACGCTGATTGTGTGATGATGCTGAGCGACAGCAGTGAACAACAAATTAACCAAGTTAGCAATAAAAAGGAAGCAAGACAAGAACATACCTCTCCATGGGACCATATAATCACCAGCTTGCAACAAGTTGTCAAAGCTCCAAGACATCATATCAAAGTTGAATAATTAATTTTGTTAACAGTTATGTTAAATGAATGTATGTTCACTGAATTGACTTCATTTGCTTCCATACAATTATCTGTTTGTGATTGGTTTTCTTTGCAGACGATGTATCATAAAGGAACATACCTTTAAAGGATGTGCATATGATGTCAGCATTGTATCTGCATGTGGCCTGTACTTACAAAGTTTTCAGGATCCATCTTGCAGAGCTCTGTCCTCTTACAGCATAACAAGCTGAGAAAAGCATGAGATCAGAATACATCTGACGGACATGGCATGGGGCCAGCCACACTAATCATTCACTGAAGCTTCCAACATTTTTTGGGACAACAAACAGCTTCTGACTATTACAGCTTAAATTAACTAGAAAGCCTGTTGTATAAGAACTGGCCATTCCCATTCAAGCTGCTTCCATTGTTGTAACTTTTCAAAGACACCTAAAGACCTCCTAAGGTGTTCATTTGGGCTCTCACCAGTACCTTAAACTTTAAAAACTCTTTTCAGAAAAAACACAGGACAAGAAAACCTTATTAAAGTGAAAGCGTTTTCTTATGGGATGGCACATTGCAGTGGACATTGGTGAGGCCACGTTTGGAATGCTGTGTTCAGTTCTTGTCTCCCTGCTCAAAGAAAGAAGCTGTTAAACTTGAAAGGAAGCAGAAAAGATTGACAAGTGTGTTGCCAGTCTGAAAATTTTGAGTTGGACGGAGAGGCTGAATGTGCTCATGCTTTTCTCCCGAGAGCACAGGAGGCTTAGGGGCGACCTTTTTAGAGGCTTTTAAAATCATGAGGGGTATGGGTAGGGTGAATATGCAAGATTATTTCCTTCAGGTGGTGTAGTCCAAAGCTAGAGGAGAAAGGTTTAAGGTGAGAGGGGGAAGATTTAACAATCACCTAAGGACCGACTTTTTCATAAAGAGGGTGATGTTTATATGGAACGACCTGCCAGAGAAGGTGAAGAAAGGAAGTGCAATTAACTCATTTTGAAGACTTTTGGACAGGTTCACAAAGAGGAATTGTTTAGAATGATGTGGTGAAAATCTTGCAAGTGGGAGGAGGTCAAATTGGAACGTCTGTATGTTCGGGAGGGAATGGAGTGAAGGGTCAGTTTCTGAGTTGTGTGAGTCTATAACTTTACACCGGTCATTTTTGCTGAGAGGATGTAGGTGTTCTGCAAAGCAGTTACCCAGTCTGCGCTTTGTTTCTCCAGTGTAGAGGAGACCATATTGTGAGCAGTGAATACTGTAGACTAAATGGTGTGAAGTGCAGGTAAAATGCTGCTTCACCTGGAACTTGTGCCAGGAGCATTAGAAGTGAGGAAGGGGGATGGAGATGGGCAGGTGTTACACTTTCTGACATTGCATACTTACTCGCAGGTAATTCATGTAAATTGCTGGAATATCGTTTTCACTGCACTTCAGTTCCAATTTAAAATCTTATTATTCAAAGGAGCTTATGTGCACCACTCGCTCCAGATCAATCGTCAGGTTAACACAAACTGCTGCATTTCTGAACACACTGCCTGGGCAATCATCGTCTTTCTTTGCACGGGGAAATTGACAGGAATGATTCAAGCAGAATTGTTACCTTAGCGCCGTTCTTCAGGAGGATTTCAGCAATTGCTTTCCCGATGCCTTGGGCAGCACCAGTCACCAGCGCAACTTTCCCCTGGAGCTCCATCGTAGCACTGACGGTGGACTTTAGCGATTTGCCCCTGGACTTTATGAAGAGTTTGCAGTTAACTTGTCATGAGTAAATATTTGCGTGATCTGCTCATATTTACCTTCACAAAGAAAGAGGACAAACTCCAATGTCTAATCAGTTTCCTCCCCATTCCTTCATGGTTTTGCACCACTCTGATAATCTGTCACCCTCTCACTTTCTCGCACCCTCACATTTCTAGTTCATGGCCAGCATCCACATTATGGATTGGAATAGGTCCTCAGCCTTTAAAACAAGCAGCGTTTGACTGGGGAAAGGACTGTCATATCTGAGTTCACTCTGCCTGTACCCCCTACCCAGTACACAGGCAGGGAGCTGTCATAACAAGACACATCCCCTTTACTTTGAAGAACTACGAAATGTGGATTTGTGAAAAGGATGGTGGGGATCTAGGAGGGCTTGTTTGGGGTGAACATGTTGTCAATTACCATGGCCCATTTCTTCGAGGGGACCTCACCCTTACTGTGGTGACTGCTTTATGCTCAAATGTGTTTGCAAAAAATACCCACTATGCTCTGGGTGCTCACTCCTACGATTACATCCAAATCCTTTATATAAATGAGAAAAGGAGTGGAACCAACAGCGATCCTTCAGGCACACCACTGGGGACAGGCCTCCACGCTGAAAGGCATCCCTCCACCAACATTCTCAGTATTCTACCTTTGAGTGATTTCTGTATCAAAATAGATGGTTCTACCTGTATTCCACTAGATCTAGCCATGCCAGCCTATCTCCCATGAGGAAGCCTGTCAAGGTGTTGTTGATGGCTGTGGTATGCGACAAGGGGTTTTCTGCTGGGAGTGGTGCAGGGAAAGCTGTTATTTGTAATTTATATGAATGATTTAATTGAAACTGTGGCTTGTCTGCTTTGCAGTTTTTCTGATTACATGAAAGTTAATGGAGTTGTGGAAAGCTGTCAAAGGACATAGCAGGATATAGATCAGTTGGAAAGTTGAGTAGAGAATTGGCAGATGGAACTTAATCTGGACAAGTTCTGGTGGCCACACAATAGAAAAGATCTGGACAGTGTGGAGTGGGTGAAAAAGAAGCTGACCAGGATATTGCCTTGATTGTGGTTTATTAGTTGAAAGGAAGTGTTGGACAATATTTATCTTTTTTATTCAAGTGTGTGGGAGGCTGAGGGCGACTTGATAGATGTCTGTAAAATATGTACTCTGTTGTAAAATGTACTTTTGATTGTGTACCAAGAAATTGTTTTAAACACAAGAACTACTGAAAGATCATTGCATGTTTTGAAATCAAGTAACCTGACTTTCATTGTCAGTTCTCTTTGCATAATTGTAGCTTCAGTTGAAATGCAGATTGCAGATGAGCTGCAGCTGTTGTGGCTGCATCTGGAGATTTCATCTCTGTGATGACAGGATGGCTTGTAAAGGTGAATTCTGCCCTTTATTTTGTGGACAGAAATTGAAACAAATGTGTCCCAAGCCAATTAAATAGACAGTGTGTGACGTCTCAGGTTTTTTTCAAAGTTGTACCAATAGAAGCAGCATGATTGGGTGGAATCAGGCTCCCATAGAGTGAAGGTTTTTGTTCAGCTTTCAGCACTTACTTGGGTCATGAAACTGTATGTGTAAGTTATTATTTTTTCTCTCTCTCTCACAGCTAAAAGCTGGTCATCAGATTTGAGCTGAGAGAACCGTGTATGAGATAATCTATTTTGCTGAATTTGCCTTTTCAAAAGCCATTGGATGGCACTATATTTGGATTAATTGTTGTTTGTTCGTTAAATATTCTGTTATTCTATTAAGCTTTCCAATAGAGTTAATTTATTACAATTCTTCATTGTTTTATGTATATTTTAACTACAGGGTAAGAATAAAATGGATTCGCCTTAAAACCAAATAGTGTAACCAATTTAATTTCATGTGGAATCTTACACTTGCCTTTGAATGAGACATTCGGGTCTGGGCTACCTCCATGTTATATTTGAAGGGGTTTGGTCCAATCCATAACACCTCCAATACATAACTGATAGATCTGTGGACTAGTAACCATTTAATGATAACAGAAGTCTTCTGCTGCTAACAATTATGGGAATTATTCTCAGCAATGTGAGCAGCTTGTGGTTGTGAACAACAGAGAGAGAAGCCATCCGACATTCACCATGTCAAGAGATCTCTGTGTTCCCTGCCATAAAAGCCACTCTGTACGAATAAAACTGGTTTATACGTTTAAGCCTGGGAGTCTCTGGAGAAGGAACACATGGTGTCTCCCAACACACTTAAGCTGTTCAGGGAGAGGTGGGCACCACAGGGAGTTGAGTGTTTTATTTCCCCCTCCAACTCCATTTTGATTCAATCCCTGCACTCTCCATCACTTTTTTGATCACACAGTATTGCCTTTTGATGAAAAGGTCATTGCTTGTCAGTGGGCACTCTGGTGTTTCTTTTCTTCTTGGTGGTGGGAAATGAATAAAGATGTGCACACCAGTTGTCTTTCACTGTGTCTCATAGCTTTACACACTCCAGGCGGTAGTCCGGGGAGGGGCGGGGGGAGGGGGTGGTGGTGGGGGGAGGAAATTGAAAGCTGAGACTATTCTGAAACCTGTGTCTCTCCTGTAACATAAGATATTGGTCATGGTTATCTATGTTAAAGAATCTAACTGATATTTATGTAGTTCATTATTGTGAACAATTGTTACTTTCCTCAGACAGATAAATAGCTGGGGCAGGGTTGTGCAATCCTCTGTTGTCAAGTGCCATGCCTCAAGTGATCTGTGGTAAGATGGAATTGAGATCTTTTTACCCTCAGGTCACATGCTATGATGCCAAAATAGTATAATCAGAATGCTTCTTATGAGAGTGTAACATAGCCTTGATCAGTTCTTATTTATAACCACAATTTAACATGAAAACATCAAAAGCATCACCAACAATTAAAATGTTAATCATTTAATACTTGAGCAGGTTTAAAGTTTCCATTGTTCTCAGTGATTTCTTGAATTCATTAGGTCCCTAAATAGATTTTGGATTTTCTGTAAGAATTGTAGGGATGGCTTCATACTCAAGCTTTCCATTTTCCAACACCTTCAGTGATGCTCCACTCCTGGTCTGATCCATGACGAGCTGCAAGATTCCTCTGCAATGTGTGAGATCCTGTAAATGTTAGATGGCGATCATGAGCATTCATCAGTTATTTTAAACTATCACACCATCAGAACACAAATCCTTCCAGTGTGTTAAGGCAGCACACCACTAGGACTTTTGCCTAATCTGGGAGTATCTAATTAGCAGGGTCAATAAACAAGAACATCATTGATTTCCAGTCGACATTCCAGGGTAGTTTGCATATCTACTCTCTCATCATTCTGCAGATTCATCAAATCAAACATGCAAATTCTCAGGTTAATGCAAAAGATTCAGAATTCAATCTGTGTCATTTTGTGAATACCACACCAGTCATTACTCTACAAATACTCCATGTAGACATGCTGCACACATTTGCATCCTATCAATTCCCACCCCACTTCCTGATTATGTTCAAACTCACTTCAGAACTCCAAGGTTGGCTATCATCATCTCAAGCTTCTCCTTCTTGTCTGTCGCCTTCACTGATTCAGATCTGTCAGAATCTTAATGTCAACAAAAACAGGATACAGCACTTGTAATCGAACCCCATGCTTCTCAAGGCAGGTCAGCTGAAAGCAGAAACTATGTCATGTCTCGTACTCTTTGAGTTTTATAGAACATTACAACTTCCTGACAGGAAGCTCTCAGATGTTAGTTTATGTGGAGTTTTGTGATGAGGGCCCATCCTGACTGCTGCAGACTGGAGGAAATCAGGAATCCAGTCCAAGTTCCTGGAAAGTGTTTGTGCTTTGCGTGAGGTTCACCTGAGAGGCAGCACAATTCAAACACGTATAACTATTAGGGTCATTAACACATTCAATCTGATGTAGCCATTAATCGGTTTGAGATATGTCTCCTATCCCATGGATTATGATCTAACTACAAATCTTGGTAAATGAGAACCAGCCAATGAAGTGCATTTGGATTTCACCCAAAATGTAACATGGAAGTTCATGGGATTGTGGATAATATATAAACATTCATAACCTATTGATTGGTGATTAGGAAGGAAAAAGTTCACTTTCAAGTTGATAGACTGTGCCATTTGGAGGGCCACAATGATCAGTGCTGGGGCCTCAGCTATTTGCAATCTGTACTAATGAATTTGGTAAAGAGACAGAGTAAGTAATCGACATTTGATAGCAATTCAAACCTAGACAAAAATGCCACTGTGAGGAGGTCACAAAGCTGTTGCAATAAAGCTTAAGCAGGTGAAATAATATTGTGTAACAAAGCGATGGATGAATGATCAATTTATAAGTATTCACTTGTTCACTTTATTCATTATTGTAGACAAGCAGAATATTTTAAAAGGCATGAAATTTGTAAAGGTTGATGTTCAGAGAGATTGGTGTGTACTCACGAAAGGAAACCGATCTTAGATTCTTAGCTTATCTAATACACATTATCAGTGTATTAGTTATGCAGAACTATTTACTCTTTGCATTATAATATAGCACTCACAGACAGTGACACAGTGAATCCTACTACTCTGTACTTTGAGGCTGCATGAACTGGTCCAAGGAAGAAAGAAATCAAACCTGTTCACCATGAAACTGCAGAGAATTAGCATCAAACACTCCATCAAACAGAAACATGTGAATACATTGGAAATGCATTGGCATGGAAACATGTCATCTAATTCATATCAATGCTTACCCCTTACACGAAGAAATAGTCCAGATTACATTTGTTAGCATTTATTAAATTTAAAATGTAAAGGAAAGCTAAGCAAGAAACTATCAGTCATAAATGACTTCTCTGAAAACAGAAAATGCTGGACATCTCAGCGACAGGCAGTAGCCACGGAGAGAAAGCAAGCTAGCATTTTGAGTCTAGATGAAACTTCACCAGAGCTGATGTAAAGTGGGAACTGTGAAGGGGGCAGTGTGTGGGAGAGGGTGTGGTGTGCTTGGGGGAGAAAGGATGTTAATAGTTTAGATAAAATAAATGAAATGCGAGAATGGTGACACAGTGGTTCGTCTCCGTGCCAGACTGGAAAGACATGGTTTCAGAGAATGGCACAAGCAAAGCTAAAGAAATGGAAGGAATGGGAGTGGGGTTCTCCATAATTAATCTTTCCATGGCAATGCATCTACTAATAGAGTGGCATGGTGGCTCATAGTTAGCACTGCTACCTCAGCACCAGGGACCTGGGTTTGATTCCACCTTCGATTTGCACATTCTCCCCTTGTCTGTGTGGAGTTCCATTGGATGCTCTGGTTTCCTTCCATCATTCAAAGATGTGCAGGCTCGCTGGATTGGGGTGAATTTAGGTGAAATGTTCTTCAGAAGGTCGGTGTGGACTCGATGGGCCAAATGGCCTGCCCTCACACTGTGAAGAGGTCCACTTGTCACCAATCTGCACATTCCTCACATTTGGTTTAAATGCAATTTTTCCTTTACTTTGTTTTTCCTTGCGACTTGTCCTGATGAGTGTGAGACAAAAGGGGTTGTTTTTCAGCTATACTCTATATTTATGAGCTACAAAAGGGCTGTTTAGATAAATGCTAGTCAGGACACTGGAAATATCCCATGATCTTCTTTAAAACAGTGGCAATGGTAATGTTTATATCCCCTGAGGGGGCAGGTATAGTCTCAATTTAACACCTCAGCTACTGAGAGCAGAGCAATATTCCCTTATTACTAAGCTGAGGTATCAGTGTACATTGTTAGGATGAAGAGTTTAATGTTCTAATGGCATAAAATTCACTAAAGAGGAGGAAAACAACAACAAATTGCCATTCCTAGATATCACAGTGGAGTGATCAGCCAATGGGGAACATCAAACTTGTGTCCACAGGAAAACAAGACATACAAACCAAATACTGAACTACAGAAGCAATTATCCCAACACCCACAATGAAGCTGCATTGGAACATTATTTCAATGAGCTACCATACACTGCAGCACAGAGGAACTACAAAGAGCTGAGGAAAATCACCTGTACAGCATATGTAAAACAAATGGGTACCCAATGAACACAGTCTGCCGATTTCTCAGCAACAAACCCAAACAAGCAGACAAAATGCATGCAGAAACCCTAGCCACTCTCCCCTTCATCAAAGACATTTCGGAAATGACTGCCAGACTACTCTGACCATTTGAATGGTGGCCAACAAACCCACCAACACACTAAGCTATGAATTTGAAAGACCTGATACAGACAACAAGCAAAACTAATGTCATTTACAAAATACCTTGCAAGAATTATAGGAAACACTACATTGGACAAACAGACAGAAAACTAGTCACCAGGATACATGAACATCAACTAGCCACAAAAAGACATGACCCAGTCTCACTAAATTCCTAACATATTGATGAGGAAGGACACCAGTTCAACAACACATCCATCCTTGGACAAGCCAAACAGAGACATGCACGAGAATTCGAGAAGTATGGCATTCCAACCGGAACTCTACCAACAAACACATCAACTTGGACCCCATTTACCACCCTCTGAGAGGAAGAACAGGAAATGACATCACCACAGGATATGACTTCACAAACCCAAGGAAACCTGAACACATAAATAGAAAGCGGGTCACTAACACCAGTGCATCATTGGAGGCTCACTGATGATGTTACCTAGTATGGTGACAAAATGCCTGAAACAGCACTTTCCAGATAAGTGACCAAGTGTATATCCTTGGATGTGGAATGTTTCTCTATAATCGACTGAAGGGGTATGGAGAGCCCACTCATTTTTCTTAGGTGCAATTTTGATGCTCCACAACACAAATATTGTTCAGGAAGGTGCCAGGAATTTGTAATAACTGAAACATATCATCACTTAACAGATCACAGTCCTCTCCAATCTTCTGGTCATTTCCTGTTACACTGGCATAACAGATGCCTTCAGACAACTTGAGCCTCCATTTCAATATTTGTTCATTTTGTGTGAAATGTCATAAGAACATAAAACATCAAGCTGACGAATGCCATCAACCTAACAAATGTGTTCTGTTGTTCAATAAGAACAGTTAAAATCTCCTAAATCAATGGAAACACCACCACATACAAGTTCTATTTCAAACCACTCATTATCCTGACTTGGAATTAATTCATTGCTCCTTCAGTGTTGCTGGATCTAAATCCTGGAATTTCTCTTGTAATGGCTTTGTTGGTAGACCTAAAGATCATCGACTGCAGCAGTTTAAGAAGGAGCACACCACCACCTTCTCAAATGTCGATAGGCAACTGCACCCACATCCCATGAGCAAGTTTAAAAAATTGTCATGGTGTGAGGTCAATAAAATCAAGGGAAATTATTGCTGGTCACCAACTCCCATCCTTCTGCCTTAACTATCACTCTCCCCCATCCCATTCTCTCAACAATCTCAGATCATTGCACCTCCATGATAAAGATTACTTGATTCAAGGAAAAGAAATTGCAGAACAATCTGGGTGGGGACTTCCATGTTCACCACTGGTTATTAGAGTTCAGAAACATGGGCTTTTACAAGTGTGTCACTATCATCGGCAAGAGCCTATGCAGTGCCACCATCATTGTCTGACTTGGCCAGATCCTAAAGGACTTAGATGTCAAATGGAGGTACATCTGGGAGTGAGGGACCAAGGATATAACCTAGTTATCCTAAGCCTCAGCAACCTACCACAGGAGCACATACTGTTGCAATCTATTGGGTCAAGGATATTATGAGTACCATTCTTTGCTGAGTCTTACTTTGATTTACAGAATGAAGCCTTAAAAACATGCATCTCTAAACTCAACCACATTCCAGTTGCAATAAGTATTAATTAATGTACTCATATGAAACCCTATCAAAATAAACAATATACATTTGACATTTACTAGGTTTATACTAAGGCAGTTCTTGCAGTTTTGCTCATCAAAGATCCCTGCATTGTTACAGACTATGTCCAAACTCTGAAATTGTTCAAGAGCTTTGTTGAAACAACTTGGAAAAGACAGTGAATGGATTTGATCATGAAAGTTTGCAATGTCTTTGACCAAGCATACCAATACTAAATACGTTCCTCAGAATGACTCATTCAGTTACTGAGTGATAGAGCGATAGAGAGATACAGTAGAGAAACAGGCCCTTCAGTCCACCATATCTATGCTGACCAACAAATCCCATTTACCTTCATTTGGTCGATAACCTACTTTGCTCTGCATGTTAAGTGCTCAATCAGATGCTTCTTAAATATTGCAAGAGCACCTGACTCCATCACCCTTTCAGCCAATGCATTCCACATTTCCACCACCCTCAGAGGAGAAATTTCTTTCCTCAGATCATCTGAAAAACACTTACTTCCTCACTTTAAACTGTCGGCTTTTGGTCTCAGATATATCTGCGATTGGGAGGAGAATTTCACGATCTCCCCAGTTGTTGCTTTCTCTGCTGCAGGGAAAATAATCCCATCCTATCCAATCTCTCCTTATAATGAGACTTTCTATCCCAGTTGTCAGATGCTTCATTATTGAGGATGATCTATACATGCAAACAATTGGTTAATTTTCCTGATCTTTGCCACGGGAAATGTGGTTGACCAAGGCCTAGACAGAACATTTTCACCAAACCCTCCTGATGCTGAACCAGAATATTTGGAAGTTCTCATAGGGAACCCCACCCCCGCGTCCCCAAACCAGTTTTAAAGGCCCAGTTTTTAAGTGTAAAAGCATCCTTGTGCTCTTTTGTCAGTAAATGGAAGGTGATCCTCAACGCTGTAACTGATTATATTTAATCATATTGCAGTGCATAAACTTACTAATGCCAGCAATGTAACTCCCATTCACACTCACTCCAGCTGATTGTTACTCCCATTGGTTGCAGCAAAGTGTCTGTCTGGAAACCAGTCAGTCAGATTGAACAAGTCTGTGGCACATTGATAAAATTAGTGTTTGAATTGTTAACTTTCAGCTGATTCTCAGATGTTACATCACATGGAAGGAACCAAATATTCTCAGCTCCATAGGTCTGTCCAAAGGAAGCATTGGTGGCTTCCCCTCTGGGTACACTGATATCCAACAGACTCACCTAAAGGAGGGTTAAAACATGACTTGGAGGTGCCAGTGTTGGACTGGGGCGGACAAAGTTAAAAATCACACAACACTAGATTATAGTCCAAGAAGTTTATTTGAAAGCACTAGCTTTTGGATCGCCACTCCTTCGTCAGGTGGGACACAGACTTCATGCCTATTGTTAGAAAAGCTGAACTATTTTGATAATGTAATTTAAATGAAGTTCTGGGATTTATATATCAAAGAAAAGAAACAAGCATATCCAAATTTAAAAGATGAAAGATTTAATCAAAATTTGTTTAATGTATTATATTTGTGTGACACTGGACTCTTTTGGCTATTAATTCTGAGGTCATGGCCTTATACTCCACAACCACCTGCTGAAGGGGTGGCACTCCAAACGCTAGTGCTTCCAAATAAACCTGTTGGATTATAATGAGGTAAAACATGGTTCAGTCCCAAAGGATCCTGAAGCAAACACACAGATTGATCAATGTACCTGAGGAGAGATTGGGCCAATCAATGACCCATTTCAAGTCCTGCACACTCAACTTCTTCAGATTTTTTCTGAATACACTTCTGATGGACGATCTTTCAGCACTGATTTGGTGCAGCATTCCTCGGAGAACATAGTGTGGAGATTCCCCCTTTCTAGGGCATGAACTACTGGATTAAAATGAGTAGAGAGATCATGTGACCGAAAGAGGCTTTCAAAAGCTACAATGGATGGTGTGGTTGTAATAACATTTTGTTAGGAAACCAGTGGCCCAGCTTAATGCTTAAGGGATCTGGGTTCAAATGGCACATGGTGCTGTTTTAAAGCTGAGAGGCGACCTGTTGGAGGTGTAAAAGGGGCATGGACTGGATGGATGTCAAGCACCTGTTAGTTGAAGGGTCAATAATAAGGGCACATTTTTTCAAAATAAAAGGCAGAAGGTATGGGGGGATTTAACGAAGGTGTTTTGTTTCAAGCAGAGGATGGTGGGGATCCAGGCTAAACTACCTGTGAGGATAGTTGAGGCGAGAAACTTCACAACCTTTAACAAATACTTGAATGAACTCTTGAAATGGTATAATATTCAAGGCTAAGCGCCAAGTGCTGGAAAGTGGGATAAGTGTAGGTATAGTGTAACCTTTATCAGGTGAGACCTGATGGGTCTAAGATCCTCTTTTGTACTGTGTGAATTTATGATTCTGTCATTAGAAAGCAAGTGGGTAATGTATAAGTGGTGTTTGGGGAAGGGTGGGTGAAATATCCAGGTTAAGAGGTAGGATGGTAGCAAGGTAGATAGGTCAGGAGTTGTTATGGGTGGGAGTCAGAAGCCAAGTCAGGTGATAGTGCCGAGTCAGTTATGGGAGAATCAGGGAGGGGTTGGCTCAGGAATGATGGTACTGAATGGGAAGGAATGAGTTGGAAAGTGGGCTTGGGACAGGCCATTGGAGCGAGTCAGGTGGGGCGGAGGTTTGTCAGTTAATGTGCCAGAAGGTTAGTTGAGTATTAAGGGCTAATCAGATCATGTTAGGAGTCGGGGTGACAGGCTAGTTGTTGGATGTCAAGGAGAAGCTTGGTTGGGTAGTCAATGTGAACGATTGGGGTTTAGTTGTATTGTTCTCGTGGAGGCTTAAAATTTTATTGTCTAACATTTCCAGGGTAACCTTCTCGACATGTTATGTGACAGAGTTGAAGGTGTGGTGCTGGAAAAGCACAACAGGCCAGGCAGCATCCGAGGAGCAGGAGGATCAATGCTTCGTGCCGAAGCACTACACCAGGAATGTTGCCTCCCAAAAATGGCCTTATGTAATGTGGCACAACCAAACTCTGCAGCATGAAATTCAAGCCTTTTATGAGGCTGACGGTATTGCTACCTAGGCCAGCATTTATTGCCTGGTCCCAATTGCCTATGGGAAAGTGGTGGAGAGCAGCTATCTTGAACTATGACTGTCTACCTTCTGTCGTTAATCCACGATGCCTTTGGGGAGAAACTGCAGGTTTTTGATCCAAAGATAGTGAAGGAATGGTGGTATATTTCCAAGTCAGCAAGTGAGTGGCTTGGAGGGTAACTTTCAGGTTTGGTATTCCAATGTATCTGCTGCCTTTATCCTTTGAGACAGAAGTGGTCATAGGTTTTGAAGGTGCTGTAGAAGGATCTTTGGTAAATATCTGCAGTGGATCTTATTTATAGTGCAAATTGCTGCTTCTGAGTATTTGTGGTGAAAGGAGTCGATGCTTGTGGATGTGGTGCCAATCAAGTGGGCTGCTTTGTCCTAAATGGTGCCAAGCTTCTAGAGTGTTGTTGGAGCTGCATCCATCCAGGCCAGTTGGGAGTATTCCATCACACTCCTGATTTACCTTGTAGGTAATGGACATACTTCGGGGATTCAAGAGGTGAGTTACTCTTGAATCAGTTTTCTTACCTTCTGACCTGTTCTTGTAGGCATTGTGTTTATGCAGCAGACCCGTTGAGTTTTGGCCAATGTTAATCCCAAAGATGGTATGGGATTCAGTGATGGTGACACCACAGAAAGTCAAGGGGCAGTAGTTAGATTGTTTCTTATCAGTGATGGTCTTTATTCATTCATGTGAAGAGGTTATCACTGACCAAGTCAACATTTATTGCCCATCCCTAATTATCCAGAGTGCAATTAAGCATCAACCACATTGCAGTGGGTCTGGAGTCACAAGTAGGCCAGTCTCAGATGGGTTTTTCCAACAATCAAAAATGGATTCATGATCATCGTGAGATTCTTAATTTCAGATATTTATTGAATTCAAACTCTACCAACTGCTGTGGTGGGTTTTGAACCTGTGTCACCAGAATATTATCTGGATCTCTGGATGAGCAGTTCAGAGATAATACCACTAGGCCATTGCCTCCCTCATCAATGGCCATAGTCCAGCATTTTTGTGGCACCAATGTTACTTGCCACTTGTTAATCCAAGCCTGGATATTATCCAGCTTTGTTTGCATTTGAATATAGACTGCGTTAGTATCTAAGGAGACATGAGTGAAGGTGAACATTGTGCAATCATGAAGGAATGCTTTTAACCTCCATGTATTTTAGGGTAAGAAAGGCAGTAAGCTACATTGAAAAGCATTTCCATTATTATCATGATCCTGTGCTATTTTTACAGTTTTAAGGTTTCCTCCCACGGTCTAAAGATATGCAGGTTAAGTGAATTGGTCATGCTAAATTGCCCACAGGGTTAGGTGCATTAGTTGGGTGAATGGGTCTGGGTGGGTTGCTCTTTGGAGGGTCAGTGTGGACTGGTTGGGCCAAAGGGCCTGATTCCACACTGTAGGGAATCTAATTATGAAATAGTGAAATCAAGATACGACAAATAGAAAGCTATATGTCAAAGAGAGTCCATCAGTCCTGAGCCAGCTCATCTTGAGAGAACATCCCCATTTCTGACCTTATGACAAAGGGAAGATCATTATGAAGCAACTGAAGGCACTTGGTCCAGGACATCTCCAACATATTCAATCAGGGTCCGCTCGTGGGGCACTGATTGTATTTCCAGCCCTGAACTGAGAAACCTGGGCTCAAGTCACACCTATTTTAGACAGTTCGATTGGGGAAAAAGGGGTGCAAGATATTCAGTCATGTATTCTGCATGATTGTTTGCTGATATTAAATCTATGATGTGTTGGTGTTGGTGTTGAACTGCTGTGGACAAAGCCAGAAGTCACACAATAGAAGGAGCACCGCTCTGAAAATTTGTGATTTTAAATAAATGTTTTGGATTAGTGTGCCATCTGATTAAATGTATGAGCTAATATTATTTCTCGTACAATTGCAGTTATTTATTCTTAATATGGCAAATCATTTTTATACAGAGGTAAAGAAAACAATGTTTTTTGTGTGATGGCGCTGAATGACAGCCACAATAAACAAACCAATAAAAAGGAACCGAGAAAAGAACATACCTCTCCATGTGATCATATAATCACCAGTTTGGGACAAGTTGTCAAAGCTCCAAGACACTACATCAAAGTTGAATTATTAATTTTGTTAACAGTTATGTTAAATGCTTGTATAATTTCTGAATTGACAACATGTGCCTCTGTACAAGTTTGTTTGGGATTGGTTTTCTTTGGAAAATGGGAAATGTTGTATTATGTTTTGCAGCAGCTATGAAATATATCTTTAAAGGACATGCACATGATGTCAGCACTGTACTTGCATGCGGCCTGTGTAATCAATCCTTAAGATAAAGGAAACGGCTGCATTCCTGAACACACTGCAGGGTAATCGGCGCCTTTCTTTACATGGGGAAATTGTAGAAACCGATTCCAGCAGAATTGTTATCTTAGCGCCATTCTTCAGAAGGATTTCAACAAATGCTTTCCAAATGTCTTGGGCAGCACCAGTCACCAGCGCAACCTTCCCCTGGAGCTCTATCGTAGCAGTGATGGTGGACTTGACTTTATGAAAAGTTTGCAGTTAACTTATCACGAGTAAATATTTGCATGAGCTGCTGACATTTACCGACACAAAGAAGGACAAAGTCAAACGGTCTCATGAGTTACCTACCCATTCCTTCTTGTTTTTGCACAAATCTGAAACTCCGTCACCCTCCCACTTCCTCCCGCCCTCACAATTCTAGTTCATGGCCAGCATCACGTGGTAAAATTCCTCATCCTTTCAACCAAGCAACGTTTGATCTGGAAAAGGGCTATCATATCTCAGTTCACGCTACCTTAACCCCCCCTGCCCAGTACCCAGGCAGCGAGCTGCCATAACAATATCCATCCCTTTCACTTTGAAGAACTAAGTAACGTGGATTTGGGAGAAGAATGGTGGGGATCTAGAATGTACTTCCTGGGAGTGTCAGGAAACCTCACAACCTTTAAAGAGGACTTGGATGAGCACTTGAAATGTCATAACGTTGGCCAAGTGCTGGAAAATAGAACTGGTGTAGACTTAGAGTAGTTTACAGGTGCCAGCTGGATGGGCCAAGGGCTTATTTTGCTCTGTATGATTCTATGATTCTGAGGGTCAGAGCAAGTTTGAGGTTTCTTTTTTTTTCTCTGAGGTTGCTGAAGGTGACTGAGGGTGAGAGAGGCAGAACCTGTCCCCACACAGGGATGTACACTGACTGAGACATAAACCAGAAGGCTGTATACCAAGAATTGAAAAGGAGCATGGATGATATTTCTTCACTGGCCAGCAATGGGCTGAATGGCCTCCTAGTGCCACAGGTCTTTCAGCATACAATCCTGGTATTCATCCACACTCAGTAATTGCAGTGCCTGCATTCACCCTTTCCACATGCTGAGTACCAGACAATAAGTATGCCCAGAAAGCTGATTTTGAACTTATATTCTGCCTTATTTTAATCGGCTCAGGCATCTGCCTGCATGTCAGGCCTGACAAGAGTGAAGTTTAGCCAAATTAAAGGGCATGGCTAATCTCCAACAGCCTTTTCTCATATTTTGCAAGACTCATCAGGATATTACAGACACTGTGATAATCAGACATTTCGTGTTCGTGTCCCAATCCAAACAATTGAGCTAATGCTCCAGGTTGATTTTCCCAGTGTGAGAGATTCACTACTGGAGGAGCACTGTCAAAGGGTCAGCATTGAGAGATTGTTGCACTGTCAGAGGATTAGTACTGAGGCAGTGCTGCACTGTCAATAGACATTACTGAGAGAGTGTAGCACTGTCAGATGGACAGCAGTAAGGGAGTGCTGCAATGTTGAAAGATCTGTACTTAGGATAAACTGCACTGGGAAGCCTTGGTCGGGGTGATCATATTGTCAATTACCATGACCCATATCTTTGAGGGGAGGTATCCTCAGGCAGCGCTGACCCTTGCTGCCATGATTGCCGGATGCTTAAATGTGCTCCCAAACAAAACCCAGTATGTATTGGGTGCTCACTCTGGAACTAATCAAAGAGTATGGTGCTGGAAAAGCACAGCCAGTCAGGCGGCGTCCGTGGAGCAGGAGAGTCGATTTCTCATGCATAAGCACTTCTTCAGGAATAGAGGATGGCGCAAAGGGACTGAGAGATAAATGGGAGGCGGGTGGGGGGTGCAGTCGGACTGGGGGGATGGTAACTGAGAATGCAATGGGTAGATGAAGTTGGGGATGAAGGTGATAGGACTGGGAGGATGGTGGACCAGATAGGTGCTGAAAATGTGTTGCTGGAAAAGCGCAGCAGGTCAGGCAGCATCCAAGGAGCAGGAGAATCGACGTTTCGGGCATGAGCCCTTCTTGAAGATGGATACGTAGGACAGGTCAAGAGAGTGCTACCAAGTTGGAAGGTTGGCTCTGGGATAAGGTGGGGTGGGGAAATGAGGAACCTGGTGAATCCACATTAATCCCGTGTAGTTGCAGTGTCCCAAGTTGGAAGATGAGGCATTCTTCCTCTAGGCATCAGGTGGTAAGGATTTGGCAGTGGAGGATGCCGAGGACCTGCATATCTTGGCGGAGTGGGATAGGGAGTTAAAGTGTTTGATCATGGGCCGAAACTCATACCTCCAACTGCAACATGGACAGAATCCCCCTGGTCCTCACCTTCCACCCCACCAACCTCCGGATACATCGCATTATCCTCTGCCATTTCTGCCACCTACAAACAGACTCCACCACCATGGATATATATTCCCCCCCCACCCCTATTTGCATTCCGTAAAGACCATCCCCTCCCTGACTCCCTTGTTAGGTCCATTATCCCCACCAACCCTCGCCCTCCTCCCAGCACCTTCCCTGCCATTGCAAGAATTGCAAAACCTGTTCCCACACATCACCCCTTATCTCTGTCCAAGGCCCCAAAGGATCCTTCCACAGCCATCAGGGATTTACTTGCACTTTCACATGCGTAATTTACTGTGTGCGTTGCTCCTGGTATGGTCTCCTCTATATTGGGGAGACAGGATGCTTACCTGCGGAACACTTCAGAGAACATCTCTGGGACACACACACACGAAACAACCCCACCGCCCCATGGCCAAATGCTTTCACTCCCCCTCTGGCAAGGACATGCAGGTCCTGGGCCTACTCCACCGCCAAACACTTACCATCTGACACCTGGAGGAAGAATGCCTCGTCTTCCACCTTGGGTCCCCCCAATCATACAGGAGTAATGTGGATTTCACCAGTTTCCTCATTTTGCCTCCCCCAACTTATCCCAGATCCAACTTTCCAACTTGGCACTGCCCTCTTGACCTGTCCTGCATGTCCATTTTCCTTCCCACCTATCCACTCCACTGTCCTCTCTGACTTATCATCTTCACCCCCAAAGTCATCTACCTATCGCATTCTCAGCTACCTTGCCCTCAGCCCCACGCCCCTCTTCTCACTTATCTCTTATCCTGCTTGGGCCACCCCCTCATTTCTGATGAAGAGCTTAAGCTTGAAACATCGATTCTCCTGCTCCTCGGATGCTGCCTGACCGGCTGTGCTTTCCCAGCACCACACTCTTCGACTCTGATCTCCCGATCTGCAGTCCTCACTTTCTTTCATTCTGGAACTGGAGCCAATGCTTGAGATTTGTTTAGCCTGGCTCAAATCTCAAATCTCTGTGGTCATTTGTAGGTCAGCGTACACAAGCAGTCGAAGTGTGCCCTCTATATCGGCTCTGGCGGTCTAAAGAATCCATCCCATGGACAATTCAGTTGTCTTCAACTGACGGTAGCAGAGTGAGGTTGGGGAAGGTTTTGAGAGCTTTAATTTATTTTTCCTTCCTGTACTACTTCCTTTGATTGATTGTAATTATTTAGTATTGTTGTGCTTGTTTCATTTGTGCATTGCAGGTTACACATGACTAGTAGACTTTTACTCTTTCATTTCTTTCATATTTATTTGATTAATTGCTGGTTTGCTGATAATTAATACAATGACCCAGATTAATATGTCAGTACTATGAATTTGTTTATTAGGTCCTTATATTTCTCCATTATTAGCTTTTGATATAATTTATCAGATTACTTTCTGTGTTTTCACTACAAAATTATATTAAGCCTGTATTTGTGTGACATACATGGAACACTCTTCAAATTATTTTTCCAGTTCATTATCCAACTCCTTTCAGGGTTAGTTTTGTGTTTGCATTGACCAATAAAATAAATTCAAAATAAACATTAAGTTGCTTCTTGAACTTGTTTTGCCCTTGGCCAAGCCCTGTCTGACTCAATCTCCCGTCCTTTGACGGTGTGGTGCAGGAAAGAGTAGGAGGGTGTGTCTGAACCCTGAGACTAGGAGTGATTTGAACATTTACACACAGAGAGCTTAGTGCAGGGATGTACATATCGTACTCCTCCTCCTCCCCGACCTGTCTCAAAAACCTATCCATACATAGAAGCAGAAGAGGAAGACAACTTAACATCAACTATTGTATGAATTCTGCTGCAGTCAGCTCAGAGTGAGCTTCAGCCCTCTTCCCTTGTCACTCCTCTTCCCTTCCCTACAGGACTTGGGACCTGGGACATGGTCTGTTTCTTTCTAGCTCTGCTTGCTCAGCTAAAAGGCAGAGGAAAAAGCTTTATTGGTTAGCTTTGCTGCACTGTTGGTGGTACAACATCAAGTTGGTGCTGCACTCTTGGAGGTGTAGCATTGAGGATGTCCCGCTGTGTGAGAAAGGTAATACTGAGAAACAGAGTGATTAAGCATTATGCAATATGGCTGCCACACACATGCATAGGTGCAGCCAGTCACATGGCTTGGCCATGACTAGACAGGCCACAGGAAGCAACTGCACATGTGCTGGTCATGTCAGTGCATTCTATGCATGGTGGTATCATTATCATCATCAACATTAGAACATTATATTAAATGAGCAAGAAGTATAAAAATATTATAGGAACTTCAATAAGAATGTAAAAAGAAAGTAATTTGCAAAATTAATGTGAACATCAGAGAGATAATGGCAGGAGAAATTACAACAGAGACTGGGGAACTATAATAAATACAAACAGGAGTAGGCCATTCAGCCTTCCAAGCCTGCTCCACCACTCAATAGGATCATGGCTGATCTGACGACATTCCTCATATCCACTTTCCTGCCCTTTCCCTGCAACCTCTACTGATCAGGAATCTATTTATCTCAGTCTTAAATACATACACTCTCTCTGCTCCTTGGCTCTTTGTGTCAAGGTGTTCCAAAGACCGTCAAACCTCAGAGAAGAAATTCTTCCTCATCTCAGTATTAAATTGGCATGCCTTTATACTGAGACTGTGTCCTCTGGTCCTAAACTTACTCCTGAATGGAAACATCTTCTCAGTATTTACTCTGTCATCCCCTTAAGAATCCTATCTGTTTCAATGAGAGGACTATCTCCCTATAACATCTTTGTATCCCTCTCACAACTTGCCTTTCCATTTACTTCTGTGTCATCTGCAAATTTGGCCACAGTAATTGATCTTCTTCCTCCATGTCATTAAAATATATTGTAAACAATTGCTATCCTTCAGGATAATGACTATTCTCACTTGCCAGTTAATCAGCAACGTTTTGCCTGCAATGAATGTTGTTGCAATTATTTGAAATTTAGTGTTTTTGTGCTTGTCCTTATGACAGCATGAGGATAGTTTCAGTAATGTGTTTCTCCTTTCATCAATATTTAAGATTGGGGAATGTTGATACACAGGGGGACTCATGTATCCTTCTCCATATTATGGCGTTTGTTACTTAGGGTTATGTTCACTATTTCGTCATTAATTAATGCTATCTCTTTACATGATGCCAGGTCCAGTATGTCCTTTTCTCTGGTTGACTCCAGAACATGGTGATTGAAGGAATTTCTAAAAAGGGTCCACAAGTTCTATTACAATATCTCTGTCATGCCAGAAATCAATCTAATGGACATTTGTTATACTCTTCAAAGCAAGGCCATCATTTTTTTATATAAGGGCAAAACAACTGTATGCAATACTTTGGATTTAGTCTCATATATAATTTATGGCAAGACTTCCTTGCCTTTCTACTGCAATCTTCTCTTTTTCTTTCCTAAATGCTTGCTGTGATACCTGTTCTAACGGTGTGATCCCTGAATTATACGCAGTGCCCCTATTTCTGCACTGAACCATAAGAGGAAAAATCTTTTCCATATCCACCTTGTCAAGACCATTCACAATCTTATACATATTAATCATGTCACCCCTCACTCTTCTAAACTCCAGCGGGCACAATACTATTCTGTCCAATTCATCCTCACAAGACCACCCACTTATTCCAAGTATCAGTCTAGTCAACCTCCTCTGAACCACCTCAATCGCGTTAACATTCTTCCTTAAATGAGGAGACCAAAATTTCACACAGTAATTGGAGATGTGTTCTCATCAATGCCCTGTATAACTGAAACATAACTTCCTTATAATAAACAATAGGATTCTATTAGCTTACTTGATTAAGTGCTGTACCTGTTTACTAATCTTTTGTGACTCATGCACCAGAACATATAACTCCCCTACATCTTCGAATTCAGCAGCTATTTTCTATTTAAGTTATACTCTGATTTTTCATTCTTTCTGTGAAAGTGTATTAGTTTACAAACTCCCACGTTTTATCCCTCGAACAATCTATATCCACCTGCGACTTCCTTGCAAATTCATCACAACATACCTTCCTACCTATCTTGATGTCATCTGCAAATTTAGCTACAATGTCTTTGATTTGATTTGTTTTATTATTGTCACATATACCTCAGTACAGTGAAAAGCTTTATAGTATAGGCAGATCATACCATATGAAGATCATAGGGTGATAGAATAGAATAAGGAATACAAAGTTACAACTGCAAATAAGGTGCACAAAAAGCAAAATCAACATTAGATTTGAAATTTGAGAGGTCCATTAAGAAGTCTAATCGTTGGTAATACTCGGGTCTGAACAGTTGTAGAATCTTCAGGCCTATAAATAGATTTAAGAGAACATTGTTAGTAATTTTAACAGGCTTAGAATTGAGATTAAAATGTCCGGAACAATTGTAAGAAATGTGAGAATAGGTTCTACTGTAAAGAGCTCACAGACAGTTGTCCTGTGTCAATGTTATTGCTTGGCTCAGCTAAATCATTTATGTAAGTTATAAAATCTCAAGGCCCCAGCACAGGACTTCACTCATTCCATCTTGCTGATCAAAGATATATTTAAACTTATTGTCTGATTTCTGACAGCCAACCAACCTTCTTTCCATATTAAAATTTACCATTTACACTATGAAATGTTATTTTCTACAATAACCTTTGATATAGTTCTTAGGAACTTTGGGAAAACCAAGTGTAGCACATCTGCAGGCTTCCCTTTATCGACAATACACGTTATTCTTTCAATGAACTTCAACAAGTTGATTAAACATAATTTCCCTTTGACAAAACCCTGTTGACCTTTCCTGATTACCTTGCATTTTTATAAGTGCACAGCTGTAATCTCTCTAATGATCAACTCTAACACCCAGCACAGACAACAAGCTAACTGGCCTATAGATTCCTACTTACTTCCCATATTTGCTATTTTCCAGCTGGATGAAAGCTTTTCTAAATCATGGGAAATTTGGAAAATTAACACAAACTACAGTAATGTATTTAAGATCCTAAATTGCCCGTAGCGTTAAGTGAAGGGGTAAATGAAGGGGAATGGATCTGGGTGGGTTGCTCTTCGGAGGGTCGGTGTGGACTTGTTGGGCCGAAGGGCCTGTTTCCACACTGTAAGTAATCTAATCTAAAAATACTTGAATGAAGTCCATTTGGGCCCATAGAATGTTTAACCTGCAACTCCATCAGTTTGCTTTGTCCCATTTCCCTTGTGATTTAAGTAAGTTCCTCTGCCCTTTTCACCTCCTATTTACAGGAACATTTTCTACAATGAAGAGAAGAAAATATTTGTTAATTTCATCTCCATTTGCTGAAAATGTACTATCCTGATTATTACTCTCTAGAAGACTAACACTCACTACATTTACTCTTTTCCTTTTTAAATACCTGTAGAAACTCTTGCTATCATTTTGATATTTCTAGCTAGCTTCCTCTCATTCTGTATTATTTTCCTCCTGATCATCCTATTAATGATTCTCTACTGTTCTTCATATTTTAACCAATCATCTGATCTGCCTCTCAGCTTTGTCCAGTTATATTTTTCCTTAGGTTTAATACATTCCCTTTTTTAAAAAAATAACTACAGAAGGGAGTTCTTCCTTTAGAATTATCCTTATGTTATGACACTAGATAAACATTCCTGCTTAATTTAAAACAGCAACATAGAAAAAAATTATCCCATACAGTAATCTGTGAAAATTTGAGAGGCCAAAAACTATTTAAAATAAAAATTAACAATTTTATTTCTTAAAGTGTAACAGAGAATAATTAACTAACAATTATTTACAACTTCTTCCTCTTCTATCTTTTACCTTCCTCTTCCACAATACTAGCCCGGTAAAACTCCGAATTAAGATTTACAAAACAAAACTTGTTATCTCAAAACCAGGCAGTTTACAGTTTTCTCCATATTCCTGTCTTCTTTTCTTCCTCTTGGGGATTCTTACTGATTGGTAAAGGTACCTTTAACAGAGCGATATCTCAGACAGTCTTTACATGCTGGTAGCTTGGCAGTTCTCCTTTCAACTGTTCAATTTTCCCTGGTCTTATACCCCCAAAGATTGTGTCATTGGCTTTTAAGATTGTCAATATACTCAATCCAAATTGGATTGGAGTTTGGTATTTTCAGGGTATAATTTAAACTGATTAGCCTAATTTGAATCTGTTTTGTCATTTCCAGGCAACCAACTACCTGAACTAGCCTTGTAGCAGGAGCACATTATTATATTGTATCTTTTTTTCAAAACACTTGATGCTGTCAGGTCATTTTTGCTAGCTTTTAACTCTCTTGAAGGTACAGTACACCCACATCTTCATAATACTTAATAGTAGAGAGTCAATTTTATTGAATATTTTGAAATATCCCCTTAAATGTCTACTAATGTGTCTCTAATGTTCTATCCCTAGTATTTGAGTTGTTGCTATCATGTTTAAAATACCAGTCATAGAGTCATAGAGTCATAGGGATGTACTGCATGGAAACAGACCCTTCAGTCCAACTGATCCATGCCGACCAGATATCCCAACCCAATCTAGTCCCACCTGCCAACACACAGTCCAAATCCCTCCAAACCTTCCTATTCATATACCCATCCAGATGCCTTTTAAATGTTGCAATTGTCCTAGTCTCCACCACTTCCTCTGGCAGTTCATTTCATTGATGTACCACCCTCTGCGTGAAAAAGTTGCCCCTTCGGTCTCTTTTATATCTTTCCCCTCTCACCCTAAACCTATGGCCTCTAGTTCTGGATTCCCCCACCCCAGGGAAAAGACTTTGTCTATTTATTCTATCCATGCCCCTCAAGATTTTATAAACTTCTATAAGGTCACCCCTCAGCTTCCGATGGTCCAGGGAAAACAGCCCCAGCCTGTTCAGCCTCTCCCTATAGCTCAAATCCTCCAACCCTGGCAACATCCTTGTACATCTTTTCTGAACCCTTTCAAGTTTCACAACATCCTTCCAATGGTAAGTAGACCAGAATTGCATGCAATATTCCAAAAGTGGCCTAATGAATGTCCTGTACAGCCAACTTCCTACTCAATACTTTGACCAATAAAGGAAAGCTAACCAAACATCTTCTTCACCACCACCCTCTGTCTTCTACCGCTAAGCCAGTTTTGTATCCAAACAGCTAGTTCTCCCTGTATTCCATGAGATCTAACTTTGCTAACCAGTCTCCCATGGAGAATCTGGTCGAACACCTTACTAAAGTCTATATCCATCGCATCTACCGCTATGCTCTCATCAATCCTCATTGTTACTTCTTCAAAAAACCTAATCAAGTTTGTGAAACATAATTTCCCATGCGCAAAGCCATGTTGACTATAGCTAATCAGTCCTTGCCTTTCCAAATACATGTACATCCTGTCCATCAGGATTCCCTCCAACAACTTGCCCATCACCGACGTCAGGCTCACTGGTCTACAGTTCCCTTGACCTTACCACCTTTCTTAAACAGGGGTACTACATTAGCCACATCAGACAAGAAAAGCATAACACTCTACTGAGGGCTATTTTTGCTTCTTCCAATCTGCAGACCCAGAAAACAGCACTGTCCTATACCTCTTTAAACCACTACTCCTGGTTAACTTAATACTTATGGATTATATATTTAAGTTTAATCAAGAGACATATTTCAATAAAACATATAATCAAGCGAATACCCACTCTACTCACAACTGCAGGCTTACAGCAAGGCCACACTTAAAACTAATCACTTCTCTGTTTCTGTGCTGTGACCTCTCCCAAGCAGGTTCCTGAAAGATCAGTTGTGAATTTCACTGTTTGTTAATTTTCCTCAACGCACTCTGATGTCCAGTGATACATGAATTCAACAGCAAAGACAGTAACTGCTCAAGTTCACTGCTCTGTCATTTGGCAATGTGGGTTTTTTTTCTCTCCCGCAGCACCTGACCATGTGCTGCCTTCGTCTGTTCCTCTCCCTTTTGAAAGTGCTGTTATTCTGGCTTTTTTTTCTCCAAAGTTCCAAAGTAATGTTCTTGGAATTTGAGGAAATCACCTCCAATACCTAAAATATCTCAAAAAAGGAGCAACTGTTACAGCCAGAATTTTTTCCTATCTTCCATCTTGAATTACTTCTGCCTTTCAAACTGAATGGAAACTTTAATTATAATTGGCCTCTGCTATCTAGGAATCCCTTAATTCTGTGATCATTAATTAATTCTGTCATATTACACATTATCAAATGTTATGGCACAGTGATAGTGATTCAAACCAAATCTGACTCACCATCAATGTATTCATAACACAGTGACATTAAAACATTAAACAACCTCAAAATTGTTAAATTGTTCCTAACCAGACACCAAGTTTACAACTTAAACAAAAATTATCAATTTATTCTTAATGATGGACTGAACACTTGGATGAATCATAAGATTCCTTTGAGGAATTTTGTTAGCAAACAACATGAAATCTCATCCTATGGCCCAATTCTGTGAGTAATTGTGAAAATACACTTTAATCATTGTTTTGAGAGATTTAGGCCTCGCCTGCTTTCAATATGATCATGACTAATCTGTTCCAAGCTGAAAGCCTTTTGAGTGGCAGCTCACGATAGCCTTGATCGCCTCAATATTTCAAAAATCTGTCTCCTTTTCTTTCAATACTTTCAGTCATCTAACCTTCACAATTCTATAAGGTAGAGAATTCCAGGCATTCCTGCATTGCAGTTCATTAAGCATCAGAACCATGGGTATTTCTGCCTTAGCCTACTGATGTAACAACATGTACTCATCACAACATGCTCACAATTGTACTCTGACTAATATACCCAATAAAGTGTCAGTATCAGAGCTGATGGAGAGTGCAGGACGAAACCTTGTCATTTTTTCCTGTGATGAATCTGTGGTTTTTTTCCACTGGAGGAAGTAGTTCTCCATAGGTTAGGGTCATGCCTGACACAAAGGAGGGTGCTTGTGATTGTTGGCCGTCAGCCATCTTAGCTCCAAGAGGTCTCTGCAGTAGTCCCTCAGGGTAGTGTTGTAAGTCCAACCACCTTTAGCTGCTTCATCAATGACCTTCCCTCCATCATAAGATCAGAAGTGGGGATGTCTTCTGATGGCACAATATTTGGTACCATTTGCGACTCCTCAGATACCGAAGAGTTCATGTCTAAATGCTATGAGGCTTGAATAACAACTGAACTTGGGCTGACAAGTGGCAAGTAACATTTGTATCATACAAACACCAGGCAAATATCACCTTCAATAGAAGATGAACTAACCACCACTTGTTGACACTCAATAATGTTCCAGTCACTGCATCCTCCATTATCATCATCCTGGGCATTACCACTATCAAGAAACTGAACAGATAAACAAGAGCAGTTCAGAGCTATGTTTGCACATTCTTCCCATGTCTGCATGTGTTTCCTTCCCACTGTCCAAAGATGTACAATTTAGGTGGATAGGCCATGTTAAGTTGCGCATACTCTACAGGGATGTTGAGGTGCGATGGAGTAGCCATGGGATATGCAGGCGTACAGGGATAGAGTAGTGGGGATTGGGTCTGAGTGGGATACTCTTCAGAGGATTGATGCAGGCTGAATGTCCTGCTTCTACACTGTAGGCATTCTATGACTCTAATGCCTGCATTTATTATCCACCCCTATTGATCCAAAGGGAAGATAAGAGCCAACAATATTGCTGTGAATTTAAGACCATAAGACATAGGAGTGGAAGTAAGGGCAGTTGGTTCATCGAGTCCACTCCACCATTCAATCATGCCTGATGGGCATTTCTTCGCCACTTACCCGCACTCTCCCTGTAGCCCTTAATTCCTTGCGAGATCAAGAATTTATCAATCTCTGCCTTGAAGACATTTAATGTCCTGGCCTCCACTGAACTCCATGACAATGAATTCCACAGGCCCACCACTCTCTGGCTGAAAAAAATGTCTCCTCACTTCCGTTTTAAATTGACCCCCTCTAATTCTAAAGCTATACCCACGAGTCCTAGTATCCCTGCCTAATGGAAACAAATTTCCAGCATCCATCTTTTCTAAGCCATGCATTATCTTGTAAGTTTCTATTAGATCTCTCCTCAAGCTTCTAAACTCTAATGAATACAATCCCAGGATCCTCGGCCATTCATTATATGTTAGGCATACCATCCAAGGGATCATCTGTGTGAATCTTCGCTGGACATGCTCCATTGCCACTATGTCCTCCCTGAGGTGTGGTGCCCAGAATTGGACAGTGTTCTAAATGGGGCCTAACTAGACCTTTATATAGTCTCAATAGCACATTGCTGCTTTTACATTCCAACCCTCTTGAGATAAATAACAACATTACATTTGCTTTCTTAACCATGAACTCAACTCGCAAGTCAACCTTTAGCGAAGCCTGGACAACCCTCCCAGATCCCTTTGTACTTTGGCTTTGTGAATTTTCTCACTGTTTAGAAAATAGTCCATGCCTGTATTCTTTTTTTCCAAAGTGCAAGACCTTATATTTGCTCACGTTGAATTTCATCAGCCATTTCTTGGACCACTCTCTTAAATTGTCTAACTCTTTCTGCAGCCTCCCCACCTCCTCAGAACTACCAATTTGTCTGCCGAACTTCGTATTAACAACAAACTTCGCCAGAATGTCCCAGTTCCTTCATCCAGATCATTACTATATAAAGTGAACAGCTGTGGCCCCAACACTGAACCCTGCAGGACAGCACTTGTCACTAGCTGCCATTCCGAGAATAGAACCATTTATCCCAACTCTCTGCCTTCTGCCAGACAGCCAATCCTCAATCTATGCCAGTATCTCACCTTGAACACCGTGGGCCATCTTCTTACTCAGCAGCCTCCCGTGAGGCACCTTATCAAAGGCCTTTTGGAAATCTAGGTAGATAAAATCCACTGGGTTTCTCTGGTGTAACCTACTTGTTACCTCTTCACAGAATTTTAACAGGTTTGTCACATGTAGGCCTTACCAAGTAAGGATGGCAGATTTCCTTCCCTAAACGACATGAGTGAACTGAATGAATCTTTATGACAAATAACAATAGTTACAGTCACGATTCAGCCAGCTTTTCACTGAATTCAAATTTCACTTCCTATCATGGTGGGATTGGAGCCCTTGTACCCAGAGCATTGTCCATTGATATTACCACTACTGCAAAATCTTCTCAAAAATTCTGTCTAAAGAAATATAAATATGTATATAAGAAATAGAGATTATCCAATTAATCGATTCAATATACAGCAATATGTTGTTTAAGAATGTAATATTCATGATGTAAGTTCGGATCTTCAAGCTCCGATCCTGAAATGTTCTGTCACTTTCCTGAACTGAAATGATTTATTTAAGTGAATACTAACTGTACTTTGACACAAAGTGGTAGACAGAGAAAGATAGTAGACTTCTTAGCAATTATTTTTTTGCAAGCCTCTGACCTTTGATTGTGCTCACCTATCTCAAAATATCTTAGTTTCAATTGTGAGAATTAGGAAGTTGTGAGCATGCGGACAGACGGTTAAGTTTGACAATTATTGTATTTGGGCACATAAACGTGTCACATGCTACTCAACATATTTCTAAATCAGAAAATGTGCCCTTTATTCTCAGAAACAATTTGAGGAAGTGTAATATCTTTCACTTCTGGTTGGTTTAGCAATGCCTGTGTACACATTTATCTATCCATTTATTCACAAACGAACCAGGAAATTCAGTCTGTGAAATTTCTCAGGGAAACATGCTCCTCAGTTTCGTGTTCAGTTTCGTGTTCAGTTTCTGGATTTTCCTACTCCAGTCTGTTTTGGCACTTGGTAAGTAGCTCTTTCTATTGCATTCTTCACATAATGGGACCAAGGGTTAACAAGTTGGCTTTATTTGCAAATCTGCATTCTAGGATCTGCAAATAAGTGACTGAAGAGGTGGTGGATGCATTAGTTGTAAACTTCCCAAGTTCCTTAGATTCTGGGGTGATCCCAGCAGATAGAAAATCACAAATGGAATACCACTATTTAAGAGGGGTACAAAAAGCAGGATGTTACATGGCAGTAAATCTCTGATGTGACTGTGGAAAAATGCTAGAATCCATTCTTAATGAGGTTGTAGCAGGACACTTAGAAAATCTTAATTCAATTAGGTAGTATCAACATAGTTTTGTCAAAGGGAAATATTGTTTGACAAATGTATATGTCTTTTTTGAGTATGTAATTAGCAGGTTGGATAGAGGAATCAGTAGTTGATATGTATGAATCCTTAAAAATAGTATCACATTAAAAGATTACTGTACTACTGGAGTTAGGAGTGATATCTTATCATGAATAGACAACTGGCTAACTAACAGGAAAAAGAAAGTCATTACCTTTTTCAGGTTCAGGAGTGTGGTGCTGGTAAAGTACAGCAGGAGCAGGAGAATCAACATTTTGGGCATGAGTTTATGCCAGAAACATTGATTCTCCTGCTCCTCAGATGCTGCCTGACCTATCGTGCTTTTCCAGCAGCACACTGTTGTTTCTGATCTCCAGCATCTACGGTCCTCACTTTCTTGTAATCTTTTTCAGGTTGTCAAACTGCAACTAGTAGACTGCAATAGGGATCAGCACTAAGGCCTCAAATATTTAATCATTTTGAGGAAGAAACTATCTGTATTGCAGCCAAATATGTTGCAGATGTGAAGATAATAGGAAAGCAATCTGTGAGAAAGATACCTGACAGCTGTAAAGGGACACAAGATAGTATAAATGAATGGACATGAACTGGCAAATGTCATATTACTTGGGACACATTGAGTACTGGGTGAAAGAATATACATGCAGAATGTTATTTAAATAGAGAGCGGCTGCAGAATTCTGCAGAATGGAATGATTTGAGTCTCCAAATATTTGAATCACAAAATTTTGCAGATGAAGCAATAATTACGAAGGTAATTTAAATTGTTGACCTTTACTGAAATGAAGGTGGAACATAAATGTGGAGAAATGCTGGCAAATGGGACTAGGTTAATTTAGGATATCTGGTCAGCATAGATGAATTGGACTGAAGGGTTGTTTCCAAGTTGTACATCTCTATGATTCTAGTTCTTACTACAGCTGTTTAGGGAACTGGTGAGACTACAACTAGAGTACTGCATACAGTTGATCTCCTTACTTAAGGAGGATACACTAGCATTGGAAGCGGTTTAGAGAATATTCACCTGGCCCAATTTCTGGACTGAAGATGTTTTCTTTATGATGACTGTCAAACAATGTCCACCTTCATTCATTAAGGTTGCGGGGGTGGCGGGGGGGGGGAGGCAAATTGAAGGGAAATGGAGAAGCAGGCCCAGCTTCTATCTTTGATCAGTGTGCATAAAACTATTTTATATTTTTTTTATAAAGCCACTTACCAAATCGCTCCTATATTTGCTTTTGCTTCAATAGATTCTAATAGGGATACAAGGGATAAAAGAAACGATTGTTGTGATGCGTATAGTCATAGAGTCATAGAGAGGTACAGCATGGAAACAGACCCTTTGGTTCAACTCATCCATACCAACCAGATATTCCAACCTAATCTAGTCCCATTTATCAGAATTTGGCCAATATCCCTCTGAAATCTTCTTATTCGTATACTTATCCAGAGGCCTTTTAAATGTTATAATGGTTTCAGCCTCCAACAGTTCCTCTGGCAACTCATTCCATACACACACCACCTTCCTCATTGCAGTCTTCTCATTTTGTAAATATTTTCATCATTTCTTTGTGACTGGAAGACTGATCTGTTTGACCACAACTTCCACTACTCTATTCTTGGCAACAGAATTCAACCAGCTGTCGGTTTTGCTGATTTCTGCTTGGCACATGTTGAGCGTCAAGTCTGCTAAGACTATCTTGAGGTTCTTATGGCATAAATAGCTCACTCATTTTTTCATGAACAATACTTTACATTTGTCAGCATGATATTTTATGTGACGTTATTCTCTTCATGATATATTTTACCTATTCATTCAAAAATTTCAGTGTTCTCTCTTCTGATTCCAGTATATTGCAATTTTGACTAATCTAACTGTTGAAAACTCTGGACATGTCTGACTTCATAAGGAAACTGCATTTGAGAAATCATATGTTTAATTTTTGCAGTTGACTACTGTGGTGGTCAATCATTGAAACATATTCACAGAGATAGGGTATTCTTTAACAATAGAATTCCAGTTTCTTATATAAAGAGAAAAAGAACAAAGTTGTTCATATATAGATGGCAAATAGAAAAATCTGAACATAAACAGCAAAACAAAGTTATGACCTGATCCCAGCACCATCCTTTTACAGATACTCAATTCCAAAGGAATTGCACTCCTACCTTTCCTCTTTATTTACTTATCTCCTTCCCATTTGGTTTCCTTGTACTGCAGAGACAGATTATGAAGCCTTATTGAGTCCACTGGGATTAATCTTCCACAATTGTGATGGCCTGTACTTTTCAGTTCTATTAACATGAAAATTTTGCTAATTCCCCTGAACTAAAAGCACGGTTATTCTGTTAGGAGAAACTTCCTCTAAACAGAATGGCAGATTCTTCTGAACTAAGATCTTGAAGCTTCCATTTTGAAGTCAAAGTTAATCCACTGTCTTTATAGACTGTTATACATGCAACAATGAAAATATTCCATCCATTGAAACTACAGGGGTTGTCCAAGATATTTGCCTGTAGTCATATGCTCTCTTGAAACTGATACACTTCACTCAATGTTCCAAACTGCTTTCTGCCCTTTGTTTAAAAATCAAGTTACTTTCACAGAATTGAAGATTATCTGCCTGTATTCAAAGTTTCAAAATATAACATGCATATTGTATACCTTTCATTACACTTCTTCACATTGAATAAAAAAAGGTACCTTTAAGAGCATTTTAATTTTTTAATCAAAATTTCATGGTATCACTATTTCAATGCTACATTTACAGTAATATGTTTCTATTAAACATATACTGACTTTCATAACAATCATATGTTACACAGGCTCCATGATGATCATAGCATTTGATTTCCATTATGTTTGCTTTTGATAAAGCATTGTCCCTGGTGGGCACATGAATATTTTTAATTTGTATGAATATAACATTAAACTCTAATGAAGCAGTCGAAGAATCCTTCCAAATAAATTGTAGTCAAATATAACTGTGACAGGAGAAATGCACTGATAATCCAGACTCGTCACTTGATCAGTTGTACTGTGAGTTCACATGTTGGGATTCACTTCCTCATTGGAATCAGAGTCAATCTCTGATCTTCTATCTGTTCTTTTAATTCTAAACTTCTTTCTCCAAGTAATGTTGTTAGAGTTTCTGATATCCTTGGAGTATAAACTCTGTCAATTGCATCTACATTTCCATTTATTTCTTTTTTCTTTCTTGGCTTTTAAAATTTTTTTCTTGTTTCTTTCTCTTCTCACTTGCTAGTTCAAGTGTTTCTAATTTACTTTTCATTTCTTTTTACTCTTATTTTGTTTATCTTTTTTTCTTTTCATGTTTAAAGATTTCCATTTCTCTTTTTCCCGCTAAGTCAAGATTTAAAAATTTCTGGCTGAACCTTAGCCAATTAAAGTGATGATGCATCAAATTCAGGCTTCCTGCTTTTTAATTCCAAAAGCTGGATAATTGCTCAAAGCATTTCATTGTTTTGAGAATTTATTTTTATTTCTATCTTCAATTTAGCTGCTAATTCTCTCAGTTCAGTATTTTCAAATATTTCAAATAATCCACTGTTATGCTTTCTATTCGCAGAAATATTCTAGTAAAATGCACAGGTATTTTGAAATTCCTATCCAGGCAATAAATTTCAAAATATGTTCCTGGTCTCTTTTTTTCAGTCCCCCCACACTCTTATTTCTTTAAAAGCGATGCAGATTCCTCTTAAATTTAATGAATTCTGATCCTGCATGAACCTTCATTTTTTTGTAGTCCCAGCTGATGATAGCATTGAAAAATCAGATCCCAGAAGGAAATCAGACTTGGTATGTTTAATTTTTGCTGCTGATCACCATAGTGATTAGTCACTAAAGAATATTCACATCAGTTTCTAATTGTTCTTAAACTAAAGACCATAAGTTTGTTACAGAAAAAAAAGTACATATTTATATGATAGAAAGAATTGAAACAAAGTTGCAGCATGTTCCCCAATAAATCTCCTTTTACTGATACTCAATTCAGGAGCCATTTCATTCCCATCTTAACACTTAAGTTTTTATTGAACAGACTTCTTCCAGTCTCTTCTTCTTGAATGGCAAAGACACTTAATTCCAAGTCCACTGACACAAACCCTTCACAATTTTGATGAATTAAACTTTTTTAGTTCTAGCAATTTGAAGATTTCTTTTCACACTCTCCTGCCTGGGATGCTCCACAAACAAAAGCATGACTGGTTCTCATGAAGTAAAGGTTTGATTCTCTCAGTATCAGAAGATGTTTTCCTTTTTGAATGTAAACATTAAATCTTCTGTTCTGAAGTCATACCTAAAACTAATGACTTCTTGGTCTGATGTTAACTCAGTAGTATGTTATAGATTTCATCCATTAACACCATAGCTATTTTTTCAAGTCATGCGACTGCAGTCAAACGCTTTCTCGGAACTGATACACTTAGGTCTTTGTTCCAAACAACTTTTGCTATTATTTAATAAAACAGCCTTTTATGAATTAACCCATAACTACCTGTTCCTATTTTAAAATTTAAAAAAATCAACATATATATATAATATATTCTTTCATCACATATTCTGGAGTATTAACTATTAAACTGAGCTCAGATCTCAGATAGAACAAATGGTTTGATAAGCCATTACAGAGGGGAAGAGTCAACCACATATCTGTACATCTGGATTCACATATAAACCAGATTAGGTAAAAATGAGTGAAGTGTTGATTTCTTGTTTACAGATCCCTGAAGATGGTAAGGACAGATTAATATGGTAGCTGAGAAAACATATGGGACACTAGCCTTTATCAACATTAGTATAGGTTAAATGAGAAAGGAGGTTTCATTGGAGCTGTATAGGAATTTGTTTAGACCATAGCTGGAGTACTGCGAGCAGTGCTGGTCATCACACTAAAGGAAGGATGTGATAGCACTGGAGGGGATGCAGAGAAGATTCACTAGGATGTTGTCTTGAATAGAGCAGTTTAGCTACAAAGAGAGATTGGATAAGTTTGGGTTGTTTTCTTTGGAGCAGAGAAGGCCGAGGGGGAACCTGATGGAAGTGTATAAGATTATGAGGGACATGGACAAGGTGGAAAGAAAATAGCTATACCCCTGATTTAAAAGTTTAATAAAAAGGGGACAAAATTTAAGGTGAAAGGTGGGACATTTAGAGGGGATTTGGGGAAAATTTGTTTTACCCAGCACCTGGTAGGAATCTAGCATGCAATGTCTGAGAGTGTACTTGAGCTGGGAAATCTCACAACCTTTAAAAAGTACTTGAATGTGCACTTGAGATGTTATGATATTCAAGGATTTGGACCAAATGTCGGAAAATGGGACTGGTATTGATTAAGTGTGTTTTTTTTTGTCAGTTCAGACATAGTGGGCCAAAGGACCTCCTTGATACTGACTGATTCTATGATCCTATATCATATGTGAAGGATTGGCAATCTGATAGTTCTGTAATCACTATTATAGGAACTAATCTTTTATTCAAGGTTTATTTAATTAATTAACTTTTAATGCTGTGTTAGAACTTGAACATAGCCCCTCATTCAATTAATTAGGTTTCTGGATTACTAGTTCCATTACGCTGTGATTCTTGACAAATTATCCTCAATAGTAGGAGAAAGTGAGGGCTGTAGATGCTGGAGACCAGAGCTGAAAATGTGTTGCTGGAAAAGCGCAGCAGGTCAGGCTGCATCCAAGGAGCAGGAGAATCGACGTTTCGGGCATGAGTCTCCTGAAGAAGGGCTCATGCCCGAAACGTCGATTCTCCTGCTCCTTGGATGCAGCGTGACCTGCTGCGCTTTTCCAGCAACACATTTTCAGCTCTATCCTCAATAGTAGATGAGCAGGCTGCTGGAAGAACACAGCAGACCAGGCAGCATCAGGAAGTGAAGAAGTCTGATGTTTTGGATATAACCCTTCTTCAGGAACGGAGGTGGGGGTTGGGGGAGGTGCAGATAAAGAGAGGGGAGGAAGGGTGTGGAGAGTGGTGGAGGGATGAGGTGATGATAGGTGACTACAGATGGTAGGTTTGAACTGATCCGGCGATAGTAGGATTGAATCTGGTTGGTAGTTAGAAGAAGGGGCCGGTTGGAGGGATGGAAGGGAGAAGGATGACAGTTACTCATTGTTACTAGGTCAAAATCCCGAAACTCTGCCCCTAACAGAAATCTGGGTGTACACTAAGTGCTTCAACAAAAGGGCTCAGAATCCCTTTTTCCATGGCAATGTCTTGATTAGTTAGAGCCAATTTGCCAACCAGTTTGTACCTTTTCTTGTAAATGTTGTGATTGTTTAAAATTTGGTATCCTGGTATTCATCCTGATGTGTGTAAGACAAACATCTTTGGCAGCACATTCTTCTATCCAGCCATCCCTGTATTGAAAGAATGCTGAAACATTCAAATTGAATTGAATTGAATTTATTGGCATGTGTACCCAATCATGATGAAAAACTTAGTCTTGTGAGGAATACAGGCAGATCACAGAGTTAAGTAGCATAGATAGTAAGTAATAGCTAAACAGCGGCAAAAGCAAAAACACAGGTACAGGCGAATGTTAAGAGTTTTTTGAGTCTATTCAGTATTCTAACAACAGTAGTGTAGAAACTGTTGCGAAACTGGCTGGTGCATGTGTTCAGGCTTCTGTACCTTCTCCACGAAGGTAGAGGTTGTAGAAAAACATTGCCAGGGTGAGATGGATCTTTAAGAATGCAGGCGGCCTTTCCTTGACAGCGTGCCTGGTAGATGGATTCTATAGATGGGAGGTTGGCCGTTATAATTGCCCGGGCCAAGTTCACCACTCTCTGTAATTGTCTTGAATGGTATAGTTGCCATGGAGAAAGTGAGGACTGCAGATGCTGGAGATCAGAGCTAAAAAATGTGTTGCTGGAAAAGCGCAGCAGGTCAGGCAGCATCCAAGGAGCAGGAAATTGACGTTTCAGGCATAAGCCCTTCTTCAGGACGGTATAGTTGCCATACCAGGTAGTGATACAGCCAGACAGAATGCTCTCGATGGCCCACCTATAAAAGTTGGCAAGGGTATCCGCCGTCATGCCAAATTTCCTCAGCTGCCTGAGGAAGAAGGGATGTTGTTGAGCCGTCTTAACCAGTGCTTCCACATGAAGAGTCCGAGAAAGCTTGTTGTGGATGACCATTCCCAGGAGCTTGACACTGTCCACTTGTTCCACTTCTGTGCTGTTCATGTGTAGGGGAACGTGAGTAACATCTCGCCGAAAGTGAATAATGAGTTCCTTAGTTTTGTTGACAATGAGAGCTAGCTTGTTCTCAGTGCACTATTTTTCCAGGTTTTCCACCTCCCATCTGTAGTCTGTTTCACCACCATCTGAGATTCGACCGACTATGGTGGTGTCATCAGCAAATCTGTAAATGGCATTAGTCCGGTATTTGGCAGCACAGTCATGGGTATACAGTGAGTACAGTAGAGGGCTGAATACATACCTTTGAGAGGCTCTAGTGTTGAGTATTAGTGAGGATGAAATATTGTCCCGAATCTTCACTGATTGTGGCTTGTGGGTTAGGAAACTGAGGATCCAATTGCCGAGAGTGGGGCTTAGTCTGTGATCACTGAGTTTAGTAATCAGTCTCGAGGAGATGATACTGTTGAAGGCTAGACTGTAGTCAATGAGTAGGATTCTTACATAGCAGTTCTTGGTGTCAAGATGTTCCAGGGAAGAGTGAAAGGCAAGTGGTATAGCAACTGATGTGGATCTGTTGGTCTGATAGGCAAATTGGAGTGGGTCAAGAGTAGCGGGGAGGCTGGAGATGATTAACGCCATGACCAGTCTTTCAAAGCACTTCAAGGCGCTTCCCTGGAACGAGATGTCAAACTGAGGCCTTTTTCCCAATAGCTCCACTGAATCTTAATCTGTGAGACATTATTTAAAGAAAAATAATAAGTATTTGAATTACATTTGGCCTGTCAATGAATGACCACCAATTACAGATTATCTGGTCATTTATCTCATTCCTATTTGCGTGGTGTTGATTTGTTCAATTTTACAAGAACTAATACTTTATTTCAAAGTGATTCATTCTTCAGATGTGAAAAACATCAGAGACTTTTCTGAAAGATTTATTCCATGCGGTAGAAATTATTTCCTTTGTTTTTGTCTACTTTAGATTTCAACTCCGAGAAAAATAATTCTTTAATTAAAGTATTGACTCACTTTCTTTCTTCACGGTTGTGGTGTGACCTGCTGAGTATTTCATATGTGTTCTTTTACTTTCATTTTCTTTTAGGCTTGTGAGTGCATTGCATTATTGTTGCATGAACTTCTGAAAACAAACTGCAATTTGTAAATAAAATGTAAATTAAATTATAAATAAGTATTAAATTAATTTAATTGTTGAGCTTTCATTCGATTAAGAAAAAAAACATTTTTGTGTTTGCTTCCTACAGAAAATCAAATCTACTTTTTAAATAACTCTGGCATCTTCATATTCAATGTGTCCGATAATGTTGGAAATAGCCCTGTCATCTGGGAATGGAAACCACATTCTGGGCAACAAATTACAAAGCAGTTGGGTATTTTTCACAGAGATGGCACAGGATGGAAAGTGCAATGGAACAAGGAGTGTAATGATATACAAAGCACTTACAGCAAGATAGACCAGATTAACAGTACCCTTAATCTGAGGATTACAAGACCTGGATTTGAGCTCGCAGGATTGTTTAGCTGCCGACAAGGAAATCCCAGTACCACAATCCTGGCACAATATGAAATGTTTGGCATTAAAGGTAAGAGTAACAAGTATTATCACAGATATTACTACAACAATTGTTCCAAAGAAGTAATTATTCAACAGCTGCTTCACCCATCATGCTGCTTTCCTTAAAAGCAACCAACAGTAAGCATGATGCTTATTGTAATTTCTTCTTGGAAAAATAGATTTTAATTCTATTACTTCATCAATAATTACCATACTTTCCTTGAATAATATTTATCCATTTTGTATTGATTTGAATGTGTAATGATAGTAAGATCATAGTTTTCGTTACATTTAAAAAGAAAAATCTTCCATTCGTAACCTCCTTTCATGACCACAGGATACCCTGAAGCCCTTTACAGCTATATAAAGGCAGTGACTGCTGTAATTCTTACAATATTAACATAGAACATAGAACATAGAACAATACAGCACAGAACAGGCCCTTCGGCCCACAATGTTGTGCCGAACTTCTATCCTAGATTAAGCACCCATCCATGTACCTATCCAAATGCCGCTTAAAGGTCGCCAATGATTCTGACTCTACCACTCCCACGGGCAGCGCATTCCATGCCCCCACCACTCTCTGGGTAAAGAACCCACCCCTGACATCTCCCCTATACCTTCCACCCTTCACCTTAAATTTATGTCCCCTTGTAACACTCTGTTGTACCCGGGGAAAAAGTTTCTGACTGTCTACTCTATCTATTCCTCTGATCATCTTATAAACCTCTATCAAGTCACCCCTCATCCTTCGCCGTTCCAACGAGAAAAGGCCGAGAACTCTCAACCTATCCTCGTACGACCTACTCTCCATTCCAGGCAACATCCTGGTAAATCTTCTCTGCACCCTCTCCAAAGCTTCCACATCTTTCCTAAAGTGAGGCAACCAGAACTGCACACAGTACTCCAACTGTGGCCTAACCAAAGTCCTGTACAGCTGCAACATCACTTCATGACTCTTGAATTCAATCCCTCTGCTAATGAACGATAATACTCCATAGGCCTTCTTACAAACTCTATCCACCTGAGTGGCAACCTTCAAAGATCTATGTACATAGACCCCAAGATCCCTCTGTTCCTCCACCTGACCAAGAACCCTACCATTAACCCTGTATTCCGCATTCTTATTTGTTCTTCCAAAATGGACAACCTCACACTTGGCAGGGTTGAACTCCATCTGCCACTCCTCAGCCCAGCTCTGCATCATATCTAAGTCCCTCTGCAGCCGACAACAGCCCTCCTCACTGTCCACAACTCCACCTATCTTTGTATCATCTGCAAATTTACTGACCCACCCTTCGACTCCCTCATCTAAGTCATTAATAAAAATTACAAACAGCAGAGGACCCAGAACTGATCCCTGCGGAACTCCACTTGTAACTGGACTCCATGCTGAATATTTACCATCTACCACCACTCTCTGACTTCGACCGGTTAGCCAGTTTTCTATCCAATTGGCCAAATTTCCCTCTATCCCATGCCTCCTGACTTTCCGCATAAGCCTACCATGGGGAACCTTATCAAATGCCTTACTAAAATCCATGTACACTACATCCACTGCTCTACCCTCATCCACATGCTTGGTCACCTCCTCAAAGAATTCAATAAGACTTGTAAGGCAAGACCTACCCTTCACAAATCCGTGCTGGCTGTCCCTAATCAAGCAGTGTCTTTCCAGATACTCGTACATCCTATCCCTCAGTACCCTTTCCATTACTTTGCCTACCACAGAAGTAAGACTAACTGGCCTGTAATTCCCGGGGTTATCCCTATTCCCTTTTTTGAACAGGGGCACAACATTCACTACTCTCCAGTCCCTTGGTACCACCCCCGTTGCCAGTGAAGACGAGAGATCATTGCCAACGGTACTGCAATTTCCTCTCTTGCTTCGCAGATAATCCTAGGATATATCCCGTCAGGCCCGGGGGACTTGTCTATCCTCAAGTTGTTCAAAATGTCCAACACATCTTCCTTCCTAACAGGAATCTCTTCTAGCTTATCAGTCCGTTTCACACTCTCCTCTTCAACAATACGGTCCCTCTCGTTCGTAAATACTGAAGAGAAGTACTTGTTCAAGACCTCTCCTATCTCTTCCGACTCAATACACAGTCTCCCACCACTGTCCTTGATCGGACCTACCCTCGTTCTCGTCATTCTCAGGTTTCTCACATACGCATAGAATGCCTTGGGGTTATCCTTGATCCTATCCGCCAAGGATTTTTCATGCCCTCTCTTAGCTCTCCTAATCCCTTTCTTCAGGTCCCTTCTGGCTATCCTGTATCCCTCCACTGCTCTGTCTGAATCTTGTTTCCTCAACCTTATGTAAGCCTCCTTCTTCCTCTTTACTAGACATTCAACCTCCCTCGTCAACCAAGGCTCCCTCACACGACCATTTCTTTCCTGCCTGATCGGTACATACATATCAAGGACACGTCGTATCTGCTCCTTGAAAAAGTTCCACATTTCCACCACATCCTTCCTTGACAGCCTATGCTCCCAACGTATGCTCCTCAAATCCTGTCTTACAGCATCGTAATTTCCCTTCCCCCAATTGTAAAAACTTCCTTGTTGTGCGCACCTATCTCTCTCCATAACCAAGGTGAAAGTCACAGAATTGTGGTCGCCATCACCAAAATGTTCACCCACTAACAAGCCCACCACTTGTCCTGGTTCATTACCGAGTACCAAATCCAATATGGCCTCCCCTCTGGTTGGACAATCTACATACTGCATTAGAAAAGCTTCCTAGACACACTGCACAAACACCGCCCCATCCAATCTACTTGATCTAAAGAGCTTCCAATCAATATTTGGGAAGTTGAAGTCGCCCATGACTACGACCCTGTGGCTTCTGCACCTTTCCAAAATCTGTTTCCCAATCTGTTTCTCCACATCTCTGCTGCTATTGGGGGGCCTATAATAAACACCCAACAAGGTGACTGCACCTTTCCTATTTCTGACTTCAGCCCATACTACCTCCAGAGGCAGATCCCCCTCAAACTTCCTTTCTGCAGCCGTTATACCATTTCTAATTAGCAATGCCACCCCCCCCCCTCCTTTTTTACCACGCTCCCTAATCTTACTGAAACATCTGTAACCAGGAACCTCCAACAGCCATTCCTGTCCCTCATCTATCCATGTTTCCGTGATGGCCACAACATCGTAGTCCCAGGTACCGATCCACGCCTTAAGTTCACCCACCTTATTTCTGATACTCCTTGCATTGAAGTATACGCACTTGAGCCCATCTCTGTGTCCGCAAGTAGTCCCTGTCAGTGCTACCTTCTCCACAGCCTCCCTACAGTCTTGGACATCCTGACACACAGCTAGCTTACTTGCTGGACTACAAGTCCGGATCCCATCCCCCTGCCAAGGAATATTGTGGCAATATTGTGGCAAAACTAATCTTCAAATGACTGCCATTGCCTTATTTTGTAATGTTTTGGTTGTGTGCCTCAACCATGGTGGATTCACTGCCACCAATCCTTCTTATAGATTTTACTTACTGATATGAAGTCTCAGTAACTGAGTGGGGAGGCACAGTGACTCAATGGTCAGCACTGCTGTCTCACAGTGTTAACATCCCGGGTTCAAGTCCAACCTTGGATGACTGGGTGTGTGAAGTTTGCATGTTCTCCCTGTGTCTGTGTGGGTTTCTTCCAGGTGCTCTGGTTTCCTCCCACAGTCTAAAGATGAGCCGGTTAGGTGGATTGGCAATGCTAAATTGCCCGTAATGTCCTGGAATATGCAAGCTAGGTGGATTAGTCATGGGTTACAGAGAATGGGTGGGCTGCTCTTTGATGGGTCAGTGTGGTCTCAATGGGCTGAATGACATTCTTCCACATCTAGGGATTTTATGATTCTATGGTACGTAGTGGGGAGGATGCCCATACAAAGTCTTTGGCAGAAGATAACCTCAATCATTTTAAACAGTAATGATTTATTACATTGTACTTGTTAAATAGTTACGTTGCTTCTAAGATACAGTATGTGACAGTTTCCTGTGAGACATCAGGATCAGTAAGTATAGTAAATACATATTACTGTAGACTACTTTGACTTAGCACTAGAACAGATTAGAACAGAACATTGCTAAAGAGTTTTGAAAGCTTCTTAGCTTGTCTTTGTCCTTCAAATCTTAATAATGAAGCCTAACACATGATGCTAGTTAACCCTTTCAGAAACTTAATGCCTTATTCAACAGTAATGCTTGAAAAGACAATTTGTACTACGCATGTTTTTATACAGCTTATTGAAATAGAACCTCTATGGTATTGAAATAGGCCATTCAGCCCATATCAACTCTCCAAAGAACAACCCACCTATCTACCCTATAATCCTGCATTTTCCATAGCTAACCCACCTAGCCTGCACACTATGGGCAATTGAGCATGGCAAGTCCACCTAACCTGCACATCTTTGGACTGTAGGAGGAAATCAGAGCACCTGGTGGAATCCCTTACAGACATGGGGAGAATGTTCAAACTCCACACAGGCAGTCACATAAGGGTGGAATTGAACCTTGGTCCTTGGTGTTGTAAGGCAGCAATGCTAATCACTGAGCCACCATTCCATCCATGACTACTGACCAGATAAACATTTTTATGACATTGCTTGGAGAAATTTCATGAGACTAGGCACTGGGCAGATTTGTCTGCATCTCTTTGTATCTTTTAGGTGCATAAGAGATGATAAATGGAGCATCGCTTAATGTTTCACCTGAAGAATGGTACTTTGGAAAGTTAAAAATCACACAACACGCCCCCTGCATTGTATTTTAATATCAGACTTAGTTTTATGCTTAGATTTGGTTTTGATCACAACTTCTGACCTACAGTGAAAAGAGTGATATTAACTGAGTAGTAGCTGAAAATAATTTGGTTTATTTTAGATTCATGGTTGATCTTTCTCTTTCCACAGCTGAGAAACTAAAACAAAAACCAAAAGAATTCCAGATGCTGGAAATCAGAAACAAACACAGAAATTGCTGGAAAAACTCAGCAGTCTGGCAGCATCTGTGCAGAGAAAGCAGGGTTAAAGATTTTTTTATTCAGGTCATGCGTCTTTGCTCTTTGTCCTTAGTGCTATTGCTTCCCTATGAGGATCTTATCAGTATTTTGCTCCCATATATTTGAAACCCTTTTGAAACAAAATAAAAATTGGAACTGCAGCTATCCTTCAGGAAATGCTTATTTAACAAATGATTCTCCAGCTTATGTCTCCGTTTTTACAGTTGAGACAGATTTGCAGAGGTCTGTAATGGGCAGTGACATCACACTTAAAATAACAAAGAAGCCCTTTAAAAATTGGGGGGAATGCATTGACGTGTTAATGAAATTTTGAAGAAACCTTTATTTTAAAAAAAGGAAACACTTAACGAACATTTTATCTGCTGTAACTGTTAGAACGCTAAAGTCAAAACTTCTTTTGCTGTTACAGTCAAATATGATTTTTGTGATGCTGCGTCCACATGTTATCAATCAAGTACAGTTCACAGTGAATTTCACCTGGTTATTAGTAATACCTTCTTTAGGACATTCCATGATTTTACCTGGACTTGGAAGTCACATTGTTATCCAAATCAAGATGACCAGATCGCTTCCTTTCCTCCATTACATTTGAAAAGGACATATTTTGGGAGTTGAATAAATACCTCTCAATGGTACTACTGTAGGTACCACATGACTTCTATACAGATGACCCCAGTGCTGGTTGGTGATGCAGGAGTTTACACCATCTCCAGACACTTGGATACAGTCAGTTTTCACTGGAACCAGAGAGCCACTTCTTTGAAAAATGGGAGGGACAAAAACGTTCCTTTGCTGGTCAGCCATCAGATACATCAACTAATACTGAGGCTTCCTCTAATTTGACCACTTGCATTAAACCCATTGCTTGTGTCTTTCCTTGTCCATGGCTACAGAAGCAAGTGCGGAGACAGGCAAGATTAGAAAATAAAGAGAGGAGAGACAAAGAGAAAGTTACAGGGCAAAAGAAGGAGAGAGATGGAAAGAAAAATTGTGAAATATGTGGAAGAGAACAACTAGAATGAGAGTGTGAACAAAATTGTAAAACAAGAGAAACAAAAACAATTCCTATGTGGTCCTTCATGATAGGTTCTTAATTATACTATGAAACACAGGTGAAAGGCATAGCTTTAATTATGTACAAAAAACACTTATAAAGAGAGACCCTCTGTGTTTCAGTGAGTAGGAGGGAAATGTTTGTGATACAAAGCAGCAATTAAGAAGAAAAAAAAAGCGTGTCTCATTTCTGCCTTCGCCTGCTGGTTTGGTTTTCCATCTATCCATCTATCCATCAGAGAGATAGATAGAGAAAAGATGTTTCTTTTGGCTGGTGACTCTAGATCCGGGGGCATAATCTCAGGTTAAGAGGCATCCCATTTAAGTTTGAGGTGAGGTGAGGAAGGATTTCTTTTCTCAGAGGATAGTGAATCTTGTGATGAATTGATGATGACTGACAATTAACTGCTAGGCTCTCTTTATGTTTGATGAACAGGTAATCATTGTTAATTTGTGAATTCCTAATAACAATGTCTCAACCACAGTCCACCTGCCAACCAACCAGCAGTTTTCTCTCATGCAGTATATATTTTTTCTCTTAAATTGCTGTTCCAGTAAATTGTTCTGATGAGTGAAAGACAGAAAGCTTTGACAAAATATGTCATTTTCAGCAATACTCAGGATTTGTACAGCCAAATGACTATTAATCTACACTATATTGAAACAAAATTAAAATTGGGACTGCGGCTATCCTTCAGAAATTGCTTATTTACCAAATGATTCTCCAGCTTATGTCTCTGTTTTTATAGTTGAGACAGATACGCAGAGCCCTGAAATGGGCAGTGACATCACACTGAGTTGCACCATCTCCAGACTCTTGGATACAGTCAATCTTCACTGGAAACAGAGAGCCCTTTTTCGGAAAAATGGGAGGGACAAAATCCATCTGAATAATACAGTCTATCTGCTAGTTAGAAGTATTAGAAGACTGGATTTTAAACTCTATACATGTGAAGTACAGAAAAATGGGACCACCATAATTACTGAGAATATATATGTGAACCAAGGTAAGTCCAAATGTACAATAAAGTGGATATTAAAACAATACTGTTCTCCTAGTTTTCCCAGGGCAGCAGAGGGAACTAATGGTTAATGGGATTTTACTATCCTTGGACACGCTGTTCTCTTTGGATGAGCTGCAGGAATGTAAGTTTGGAGTGAAGATCTCATCAGATCTCATTAGATACTGAAAAAAATCAAACTGTAATGAAAAGCAAGGTAATGAACAGACCACTTGGTCCCTGCATGAATAGTTCAACAGGTGGTGTCCAGACATGAAGAGGGGATCAAGGGATTTGTTCACATTTGGAAGCGAAAGGTTTGGAGCTCAGTGTAAGGGAGGGCTATAAATTCTTAGCCTTCTTAAATCCTCTTAGGATTGAGGATTACTCTCACCCTCCTTTCTGGCAAAAAAATATATTAGATAATTTCATATTTCACATATTTAGTTCTCCCAGTCCAGGACCTGATGCCAAGGTTCTTTTAATAAAAACCAAGAACTGCAGGCACTGGAAATCTAACAGAAAATATCAGAGAAACTCAACAGGTCTGGCAGCATCTGTGGAGAGAAAATTCAAGTTAACATTTCAAGGCCAGTGACCTTTCAGTGAAAGGACAGTTTTTTTTTTATTTTTTAACTCAAATTCCACTTTCTGCATTTGAACCTGGGTGCCCCAATATTACATGGGTCTTGAACAATTGTTTTGAAGCTTCGAAATGAACCAAATTCTTACCTGGAAACAAGTTGCCAGGTGCAATATTAACTGACTCTTCACAAGTTTTTTATTGTCTTTTTTTTTAAATCACAAAGAAGCCCATTTAAAATTGGGGGGAATGAAATTTTGAAGAGATTTTTTTAAAAAGGAAAGGCTTAACAAACATTTTATCTGCTGTAACTGTTAGAATGCTAAAGTCAAAACTTCTTTTTCTGTTACAGTCAAATATGATTTTCATGATGTTGAGTACACATGTTTTCGGTCAAGTACAGTTCACAGTGAATTTCACCTGGTTAGTAACACCTTCTTTTGGACATTCCATGATTTTACCTGGACTTGGAAGTCAGATCGTTATCCAAATCAAGATGAGCAAATTGCTTCCTTTCCTCCATTACATTTGAAAAAGACGTATTTTGGGAGTCGAATAATTACCTCTTCTTGGTACTACATGACTTCTATACAGATTACCCCAGTGCTGTTTGGTGATGCAGGAGTTTACACATTAACTGCCGATTCAGCAAAGCGTAAGACCATTAAACTCATCATAGTTAAAGGTAAGGGACAGAATGCTGATGCTGTTTCCAATGATCTTGTTATTGTTTAAAATCTAAATGATTTTCTTGTTTACACAGTCACAGCGAAACCCTCTGATGCAGAGACTGAGGAAGACTCCGTTACCCTGACCTGCTCTGTCTCTGATGTCACTGAATCAATCAGACTTGTTTGGATCAATAGTATTGGTAAAGTTGTTGCAGAGAAAACAGTGACTGGTCATAACGAAAAAGAGAAATCCCTACATCTGATTATTCAGAAAGCTGATAGAGTCAAAGGGAACTGGACATGTGTTTTATTGCATCAGAACAGTCCCAAAGTAATAATCCCATATTATCTGGAAATTACAAGTAAGTAAAATGATGAAGAATAAATTAAAAACTGCCACTGAATGAATTGTTCTGCATTGCACAGTAGCAGAAGCTACATTTGTACTATGTAGTACCAATAGCTCTACATATTGTATGCCAGAAAAGCAATACAAAGGCTTCCTCAAGCCTGTTATGTGAGACACAGTATCGAGGTGTACAACGAATCTCTGGTGAAAAGCAAGCCTGTGGCTGCAAGGAAAATGAAAGAAAACCGGTCTTGCATTTGTACAACAACTTTCACGACAGTAAGTCCCAAAGGACATTACAATTGATTCACTATTTCTCAGGTGCAATCAAAATAGGGGACAGAGTTACAGAATAAGGTGCATGGAAATTCTTCTCTCAGAAGGTTGTGAATGCCTGAAATTCTCTACCGAGAGGTTTGTGGAGGCTACATCATTGAAAGTATTACATTTTTCAATTCAAATGGAGCTTTGAAACATAAAGGAGTTAAAGGCTAGGAGGAACTGGCAGAAAGGAGGAGGTGAAGTTTGGGACAGATCAGCCATGATCTTATCAAATAGCACAGCAGGCTTGAGAGACAGAATGACCTACTCCTGCTCCTATTTATTGTGTTCTTATGTAATACAGGGAACAGCAGACAATGTGAATATAATAAACCCAGGTATGGCACTGAGACATGGCACTGATCTGGCTTGGAGTGCCTTGAAGTGGGGAGCCAGATTCACACTTCATTACCAATGCTTTGCATATGAGCATCTGGCACAAGCATTTGGGCTCAATAAGTCTGGTGCAAATATATATCTGAAGCTGTCTTCCTGTGGGTTATTACACAACATGGAATCCCATTGTTTAATCTTCACATTAACAGTCTGAAGTTAGTTCCAACAGTAGCATCTCTGAAAATAGGAGCATTCTATACATTCACAGGCCATCCAATCTCATGAGCCTGCACCACCATTTTATATCATAGGTTATCATCTACCTCAATATCACATTCACATGCAATCTCCCTGCTTTTGAAATCATATATAACAAGAAAATTCTCAATGTCTGTCTTGAACTTTCTTAATGACTGAGCTTTAACCATTTCTTGGAGTAATAAGTTCCCAAAATTCACTGCCCTTTGAGTGAAAATATTTATCCTCAACTCAATCTTAAATGGCTTGCTTTTTATTCTGAAATTGTGTTTACCTGTAAATCTGTAAAGTTTCCCAACTAGGTTGTATCCACAAAACATAGGACAAATCCAACTCAGCTACTTATCACCCCAGTAGTCTATTCTCAATTAATACCCATGTGATGGAAGGAGTCATCAAAACCACGACCAAGTGGCTATTGCTCAGCAATAGTCTCCTAACTGGTGCTCACTTTGTGTTCTGTTCAGGCCACTAAGCTTCTAGCCTCATTTCAGCCTTGGACTAAACATGGGAAAAATGTGCTGACCTCTTACATCTGCGCTTGCAGTTCTATGGCAGATAAGGTTATGGACCAAGTGTTGGAAAATGGGATTTGAATAGTTAGGTGTTTGTTTTTGACGAGCACAGACTCAATGAGCTAAAGGACCTTTTTCTGTGCTGCAGACCTCTATGACTCTATGACTAAGGGAAGTGAGGATGACTGTCTTTGACATTAAGACAGTATTTGACTAAGTATGACAAGGAGCCCTATCAAAACTGGAGTGAAAGGGATAGTGGGAAAATGCTGTTTGGACTCCTACCCAGCACAAAGGAGAATGATTGTATTTATTGAAGGCTGATCATCTGGGCCACAGGACATCTTGCAAGAGTTCTTCACGATGGAATTCTAGGCACAATTGCCTTCAGCTGTATCAGCAACTCATGGTGGGTTGAGAAGCTTGCACATGGAGCTTCCCAGCCAGAACATAATTTCTGAGGTGGCATGAAGGGAGGGGGTTGGAGTTTCCTTCCACAGCCAACTCGCCCAATTATTTCCCCTTCTTATTCACCTCTCACATTACACTAGAGAGGGGAAAATCCATCCCATTATGTTCCAATTCCTCCATGGACTCATACCACCTTAGATTAGATTCCCTACTGTATGCAAACAGGCCCTTCGGCCCAGCAAGTCCACACCGACCCATCGGAGGAGTAACCTACCCACACCCATTCCCCTTCCCTATATTTTACCCCTGACTATGAGCAATTCACCTAACCTGCATATCTTTGGATTGTGGGAGGAAACTGGAGCACCCAGAGGAAACCCACACAGACACTGGGAAGAATGTGCAAACTCCACACAGTCAGTCACCCGAGGCAGGAATTGAACCTGGGTCCCTGGTGCTGAGGCAGCAGTGCTAATCACTGAGCCACCGTGCCACCTTACCTCCATTACTTCCTGGTGCTCTTTGAGATTTCCATATTCCTCAGATTCCAACTTCTCGTGGGTCCCTGATTTTCATCACTCAGCCATTGCATTAAAAACACCAAGAGCAATTATTAATTTCGTGTTTTGAAAGGAGAAATAACAATGAGGCAAGAATGGGATAATGAGTCAAACTGAAAAAAGAAAAAGTAACTTCCATCCCAAGAGATCTTTCATAACCTTCGAGTACACTTCTGCATTTCCTCCGATGCATGGTTTCAGTTGTAATAAGAAATGTGACAGTTAGTTTGTGCCCATTAAGCTTCAATAAGCAACTTTGTTATAATCCCTGGTATCCTGAATTAAGTTTTAAAGAAATTGCACATTGTAAATAATTTAACTCAGGATGGGGAATAAATGCTGGCCCAACCAATGATGCCTACATCCCATGAGTGAATTAAAAAACACATTATTACGTTCATTGAGTGATTGAGCTGCCACTTAATTATTTTTTTAAAATGTGTTTCTTCTTTGCAGGAAATACAGTCTTTTTTTCAGAAAATTCCAACAACTTTGTATTAAATGGTCCAGAACATGCTGGAAATGGTCCTGTCACCTGGGAATGGAAACCACATTCGGGGCAACAATTGACAAAGCAGTTGGGTATTTTTCACAGTGATGGTACAAGGTGGAAAGTACAATGGAGCAAGGAGTACAATGACACACAAAGCCTACACAACCAGATAAATCAGGTTAATGGTACCCTTAATCTGAGGATTACAAGACCTGGATTTGAGCTCGCAGGAATGTTCAGCTGTCGACAAGGACAGTCCAGTACCATAATCCTGAAACAATATGAATTGTTTGGCATTAAAGGTAATAAAAATGAACATTATCACAGCAATAATTATAATACTCATTCCAAAGAATAGAATAGAATATATTTTATTATCACGTGTACTGCAGGCCAGAAGGACAGGAGTACAGTGAAAAATCTTTACAATGGCTTCTTCTAATGGCACGATGTTAGGTACAATTACCTGGGTACAAATCTTGGTTGCAAAACAGAAACAAAAGGAAAAGTGGTAGCATTATTTACAGTGTCTAAAAAAAATGAGTTAGGAATAAGATAGTTATAACATAGTTAAAGGATTAAAATTACAGTCCACTAAAGAATTTCAAATAGACATTATGTTGCAGCAGCATTGGCTGACCGCCTGAACCAGGCCTCAGTCCAGCAACTGCCTTGCTCTGCTTCAAACCTCCTGTCTGCTCCACACCAGCATTCAGTTGCACTAGGGTAAGTTCTGCTGCTTTGGGACTCAGTTCCCCTTGCGTTAATAAAATGTTATTCAGAAGTTAGAACATAGAACGTTACAGCGCAGTAGAGGCCCTTCAGCCCTTGATGGTTTCACAGATTGGCACAACAATCTGAAGTCCAATAAACTGCACTATTCCATTTTCATCCCTATGTTTATCCACTGACCATTTAAATGTCCTTAGGTTGGCCAGTCTACTACTGTTGCAGGCAGTACATTCCATGCCCCTACTACTCTCTGAGTAAAGAAACTACCTCTGAAAACTTTCCTATATTTATCACCCCTCAATTTAAAGCTATGTTCCTTCATGCTAGCCATCACCATCTGAGGAAAAAGGCACTCACTGTCTACCCTATCTAATCCTCTGATTATTTTATATGTCTCAATTAAGTCACCTCTCAACCTTCATCTCTCCAACAAAAACAGCCTCCAGTTTCTCAGCCTTTCCTCATAAGACCTTCCCTGCATGTTAGGCAACATCCTAGTAAATCTCCTCTGCACCCTTTCCAAAGCTTCCACATCCTTCTTATAATGTGGCAACCAGAACTGTATGCAATACTTCAAGCGCGGCTGCACCAGAGTTTTGTACAGCTGCAACATGACCTCATGGCTCTGAAAGTCAATCCTTCTACCAATAAAACCTAACATGCCGTACGCCTTCTTCACAACCCTATCAACCTGTGTGGCAACTTGCAGGGATCTATGTACATGGACACTGAGATCTCTCTGTTCATCGACATTGCCAAGAATCTTACCATTAGCTTCAGTACTCTGTATTCCTGTTGCTCTTTCCAAAGTGAATCACCTCACACTTTGCTGCATTAAACTCCATTTGCCACCTAACAGCCCAGCTCTGCAGCTTATCTATGCAACATCCTTCAGCACTATACATAACTCCACTGATCTTAGTGTCAACACCAAATTTAATAACCCATGATTCTACACCCTCATCCAGGTCATTTATAAAAATGACAAACAGCAGTGACCCCAAAACAGATCCTTGCGGTACACCTCTAGTAACTGAACTCCAGGATGAACATTTCCCATCAGTCACCACCCTCTGTCTTCTTTCAGCTAGCCAATTTTTGATCCAAACTGCCAAATCACTCTTAATCCCATGCCACCATATTTTCTGCAATTGCCTACCATGGGGAAACTTATCAAACGCCTTTATCACTGTTTGGTCACCTTCTCAAGGAACTCAGTAAGATTTGTGAGGCATGATGTAGTACTTCACAAAACTGGGTTGACTATCCTCAATCAAATTATTCCTTTCTAGATGCTTATAAATCCTATTTCTTATCACCCTTTCCAACACTTCATGCACAACTGAAGTAAGGCTCACTGGTCTATAATTACCAAGGTTGTCTCTACTCCCCTTCTTGAACAAGGGAAGAACATTTGCTATCCTCCAGTCTTCTGGCACTATTACTGTAGACAATGACGACATAAAGATCAAAGCCAAAAGGTCTGCAATATCCTCCCTAGCTTCCCAGAATCCTAGGATAAATCCCATTTGGCTCAGGAGATTTATCTATTTTTCACACTCTCCAGAATTGCTAACACCACCTCTTTGTGAATGTCTATCCTGTCTAGGTCTAGGACTTTGTATCTCAGTATTCTCCTTGACAATATTGTCTTTTTCCAGTTACATCATTCTATGTCCTTCTGATTGGGTGGCATGGTGGCTCAGTGGTTAGCACTGCTGCCTCACAGTGCCAGGGATCTTGGTTTGATTTCCACCTTGGGCAAAGGTCTGTGTGGAGTTTGCACATTCTCCCCGTGTCTGCGTGGGTTTCCTCCGGATGCTGCGGTTTCCTCCTACAATCCAAAGATTTGCAGATCAGGTGAATTGGCCATACTAAATTGCCAAGCTAGGGGTAAATATAGGGTAGGTTACTCTTCGGAGGGTCAGTGAAATGCCTGTTTCCATACTGTAGGGAATCTAATCTAACCTGAGGCAATAGTATACATCAACAGATTATTAACAAATTATCATTTGCAAAATACATCTGGATTCCATCATTTCAACCAATAACTCACTATTTTTCATGGATAGGATAAATAGACAAAGTGTTATCACTTGTAGGAAGGCAGGTCCAGAACTAGAGGGCATAGATTTAGGATGAGAGGAGAAAAATATAAAAGGGATCTAAGGGGCAACATTTTCACGTAGAAGATGGTGTATGAATGCAATGAGCTGCCAGAGGAAGTGGTGGAGGCTGGTACAATTGCAGCATTTTGAAGGCATCTGGATGGGCTTATGAATACGAAGGGTTTAGAAGGATATGGGCCAAGTGCTGGCAATAGGACTAAATTAGGTTAGGATATCTCATCGGCATGGGCAAATTGGACTGAAGGGTCTGTTTCTGTGCTGTATATCTCTATGACTCTATCCATCTGTTTTCATAACCACAAATACAATGTGGGTGCTCAGTGACTCAGTACGAAGCTAAAGAGTATGTGCCAAGACCAATGTGAGAATTGAGTTAAAATAATGTTTTACTATAAGGCTGTCAGAGCAAAGGAAAGATTTTGAACCGTTCTTGCAAGTAATGATCATGAGAGGAGATGTGAAGACTTAATTCAGAATACTGAGTACAGCTGTCTGGGTCAGGCATGGATGATCAGTGGCTTGTGAGGCAGTCAGACCATATATGGAAGATCCTGCACTGAGCTATTGCAATGTAATCTTTATCTGTAATCTGTTTATTTGACTGTAATGTTTATCCTTTTAACTATATCTTATTTCTAATTTATACAATGAAGCACTGTAAGGTAATGCAACTTCTTTCCTTCTTTATTCCTCTTTTTGTATCTAAGATTTGTACCAAGGTACTTTGTACATAAGATGGCACCATGAGAGGTGATGTTGTAAACTTTTCACTGTACTTCTGTACTTGAGTACATGGGACAATAAAACCTAATTCTAGATATGAGGGATTGATTGATGACTTCTAAACAAAAAAAGACCCCAAAGAACTGCAGATACTGGAAATCTGAAACGAAAACAGAAACTTAGCAGGTCTGGCAGTGACAAGCCCTCAGCTGTGGCCCAAACATCTCTCACACTTCTCCCCTCACTCCTTCTCTGCCCACCTTCATTGTCAATAAAGACCCCGGTCCTCTCTTGCCTTCCACCAGCATCCATTCCAAAGGAGCATAAGCCACCATTTCCAGCACCTGCAGTGGGATGCCACCACCAGACATATATTCACCTCCCCTACCTTGTTAGCCTTCTGCAAACACCAATCCCTCTGGGTCCATTCCTCCCTCACACGCAACACCTTTCCATATACCCATGGGACCTTCCCCTGCAATCGTATACGCCATGATACCTTCATATTTACTTCTTCCCTTCTCACTATTCAAGGCCCCAGACATATCTTCCTGGTGAAGCAGCCTTTTACCTGCACTTCACTTAGTGCAGTCTATTGTATGTGCTGCTCACAATGTGATCTCCTCTACATTGGAGAGTCAAGACATAGACTGGGAGACCACATTGTAGAACATTTATGCTCTGTCCACAAGAACAACTCTGAGTTTCTGGTTACCTGCCATTTCAACACACCACCATGTTCTCTGGCTAATGTCTCTGTCTTGAGTTTGCTGCAATGCTCCAGTGAAGTTCAGCATGAGTTGCAAGAACAGCATCTCATTTTCTACTTGGGGACCCTGCAGCCTTCAGGACTTAATATCAAGTTCAAAACTTTTAGGGCGTGAGCATCTTTTTTTCATGTCCTTCACCCACTCCTCCACCCCAGGCCCTATCATCACATGGGCTGCTACCACAACCATCTCATTGTCAGCTACTAATGGTTCCCATTAACAGCTATTGACACCCCCCAGGCTGACTTTTATCCAGTCTTTTCACTGCTAAGCTGATGTTTTCTCTCTCTGGGCTCCATCTCTACTTATCATTTACCTTTAACAAGCAACAATCAGTTCTGAAGAAGAGTTACTTGGCCCAAAACATTAACTCTGCTTTCTCCTCCTGGATGCAGTCAGACCTGCTTAGTTTCTCCAGCAATTTCTGTTGATGTTTTTGTTAATGGAGGAACTGTTGCTTTGTGCAGGTTAAGAGTATACCTGATTCTTGCCGAGGGAATGAAGATTAGGAGCTAGAATGCATATTTATGGTAGAATTGGATGATAAGCCCAGTCTGACCTTTCTCCATGTCAGAAGCAACTCTTGAAAACTTTTATGCGGTTCACATAGAGCATGGTGAGGTTCTTGCTAGGCAACAGCGAGTTGCCCATTAATGGGGGATTATTGCTTTTCTTTAACTGCCCTACCTGCCTCAGCTTTCTATCTTATCAAATTTGCCAAACAAACTAAATGTCACAAAAACTCAGCATAGAAATCAGAATGGGTACCTGGCAAATTTAGTTTGCAGTTTATTCTGTACAGCCTCCGTATTGGACACCAGCTACCAACATCTCAGAGTGCACTCCATGGGCATTGGCGTCATGCTCACCACCATCCACAGGTATTGGCATTCCAATATACGCCAATCCCTCAGAACTTGCGTGGTACATCTCTGTTCCATGTACAGGATGCTTCTGCACTTCAATGCTACACCTTGGGTCACACCAACAATTATCATTGCAATGCTGCAGCAAGGACACCGTATGCTCAGGGACACACACCCAGTTCATGAACTGGACAAGACTACATCACTGCTTCTTTCCTTGCTGTCATAGTGTTCACTCGCTTTGATATTCAGAGTATTCCTGTCTTGTATTGCCATGCCTCTCCTTTTTGCACTTCGCCCCCTCAGCTAGGGTTATGAGACTCATAATTCTTCTGTCTTGCCTTGACATTTGGTGCAGACACAAGGGCAGGAAGCTTTGTCATGGTTGTCAGCAGGCCTCAGCCAAGTCACTTTTGCTCAGGGACTACAGTTCAATAAGTCAAAACAACGTTCGCTACTAGTCCAAGGGTTTGGACATAGTCCACCAACTGATCACAGTCCCCAGAGTCAGGATCCTCTCCACACAAGGGTTGAGAAGCTGAATAACTGGTAGTACAGTGCCCATCAACTCTTTCTGCGCTATCATGGGCAGTTCACCTCACCGAATAAGAAAGAAGTATTACAGAAGACGGGCTGGCACATCAGTTATTTTATGTGAAGGTGGGAGGTGTGCCAAGTGAGTGAGTAGGCAGCACAGAGGGTATGCAAGGTTAGTGGTGTTGGGTGTGTGGTAATGATTGAGGGGAGATGTTGTGGATAATAATGAGTTGTAGTGAGTCATTCTTGGTGGGACATGGTACATAGCAGAGATAGATTGAATGTGAGGCACCAGAAAGAAGATACTGGAGTGGACAGACCTTCTTCATTGACCTTCCTTCAATGATTGATATATCTCTAACCTGGGTAGCACCATTGTATAAGGCTTGTGTTACAGTATCCATTGCTGGTCCTGGTGGGGAAGAAAAAGCCCTGGCTGTGGACCAGCTCATCCAGAAAGACGTCCAAGTTCCTGTCCACTTGGGGGAGAGACACTAATATTGCCCCTGATGCCTGAAGAAGGGCTTATGCCCGAAACGTCGATTCTCCTGCTCCTTGGATGCTGCCTGACCTGCTGCGCTTTTCCAGCAACACATTTTTCAGCCCTGTTCTCCAAGTCCAGGGTAAATGTTAGGAATTGCGCATGCAGTTCCGGACTGAGCTTAGTTGTCCAGTTACACAATGGGCTGTTAAGGCTGGCACAGAGCAAGGCATGCTGGCGAATTTCAGGATATCTGAGTGGTGATGTGGAAAAATTGCACTCAAAACAAACATGAGCAATGCCATAAAGGAGTGGTAAATAATTAACAAAGTCAGTTTGTTGAGATATGGCAAGGAAACTCACTTCTCCTGATTGTGAAAAACCTTCGAAAAATCTCTCAAATAAAAGCAAAAGCAGGTATTGGAAATCTGGAATAAAAATGGAAACTGCTGGAGACACTCAGCAGCTTTAGCAGCATCTGTGGGGAGAGAGACGCAGAGTTAGCATTGCAAGTCCAAAAAAGCTCATCATTGGAAGTGAAAGGGGTTAAAAATAATATTTTTTAATGCTAGGCAGAAGGGGAGGAGGAACAGGAACAGATTGTGAGGGTGCCCACAGTGAAAGTTACGGTTGATAATGGTGTTTAAGGAGTGATGAAGAGATAAAACTGTTGTAAATGAAGGTATGTAAAGGAACAACTGTGGCTGCTCTGCCGAGAGAAAAGTAATCAAGAAACAAACAAGACATGGCTCTGTGTATGCGTGTGTGCGCACATATGTGTCTGTATGCATGCTTGTGTGTGCGTCTGTATGTGCATCCACATGTGTGTGAGTGCTTGTGTGTGTGTTTGCATGCATGCTTGTGTGCAAATGTATGTGCATGTATGTGTGCGTGACTATGTGTGTGCATGTGGTTTGTGTGCGTATCTTAAGGGGAGATAGGTATTGGGATGTTGATGAGAGGTGAAAGAGTTGGAGGATATAAGAACAATTGAGGACACAGAGCTTATGCTCTGAAGTTATGGAATTCTAAATTGAGTCCTTGAGGTTATAAAGTGATTAAGATGGAAATAAAATGTTGCCTGAGCTTGTGTTGTGCTTTGTTGCAATATTATAGCATGCCCAGGATAGAAATGCTAGAATGGGAGCAAAGTGTTTTATTGAAATGGCAAGCAACTGGGAGGTCAGGGTCACTCATACAGAGTAGAGGCGTTCTGCATAATGGTCATACAGACTGTGTTTGGTCTCTCCAATGTAAAGAAAACTATTGTGAGCAGTGAATGCAGGAGACTGAATTGAATGAAGGCAAGTGAAATGCTGCTCCACCTGGAACAAGTATTTGGAACCTTGGACAGTGAGGAGGGAGGAGGTGAATGGGTAAGTGTTAAAACTTCTGCCATTTCATGGGAAGTTGCCATGGACGAGTGAGAAAGAATTAGGAGGAATGAAGTAGTGGATCAAGGTGTCAGGGAGGGAATGGCCCATGTGGAATGCTGGCAGTGTGGGGGGAAGGTGATGCTGCAGTTGGCAGAAATTACGGAGGTTGATCCTTTGAAGACAGAGACTGGGCAGTGAAAATTGAGGACAAAGTGAACCTCATTGCTGTTCTAGGGGTGAGAGCTAAAGGGCGGGAGATGGTACAGATGTGCTTCAGGGCACTATCAAGCACAATGGGGAGGATTCTTTGCTGAAGGAAAAAGGACACCTTGTTGGAGGCAGCCCAATGGAAGGTGGCATTGTCTGAACAAATGCCATGGAGATGGAGAAAATGGGAGAATAGAATGGAATCTTTACAGGAACAGGGTTTTAAAGTGTATATTTGAGGTAACTGTGAGAGTTGGTGAGTTTTTGTCGATATTGGTGGACAGCCAGTCCTCAGAATTAGATCAGAGAAGTGAAGGGGAAGAGTCAGAGATGGACTCTCTGATGCTCCATTTGGTTAAATAAATGGGTTGTGTATTTGCCACACAAGCAGTTGACATATCCTGTAAGTGTTAGTTTGATGTGTCAGTGTGCCTGACAGTAAGATGTTTCCCTACCCAATACCCTGGACAGATTCCTGCCAACAAATAGTGGAACTACTCAATCTATATATTTGCAGAAAAGAGCAAATCAATACAGAGGAACCTTGATTATCCGAATATTAATTATCCAAATTTCGGATTATCCAAAGATCGCAGACTGGGTGGCAGGGTTGGACGGGGTTTGTGGGGGGGGTGGACTGAGAGCAGACCAGGGGTGGAGGTGGACAGGTTTGGGAGTGTGGATGGAGGAGTGGACAGGGAGTGGGGGCGGATTCTCGCGGGGGTGGCCGGGCTTAGTGGGATGGATGGGTGAGCGGACAGGCGGTGGGGCAGATGGGGGCGGGGGTGGACGGGGATAGGGGGTTGGATGGGGACGGGGGTGGACAGGGTTGGGGATGTGGACGGGGTTGTGGGGGCTGATGGGGGGCTGTCAAGGTGCGGAGGCAGATGGGGGGAACGGGGGTGGATGGGGTTAGGGTGTGGATGGGGTTGGGGGGTGGATGGGGGCAGACGGGGGGGCGGACGGACGGGGGTGAGGGTGGACTTGGTTGGGGATGTGGGCGGTGTTGGGGGGCTGATGGAGGGGTGGACACAGGGTCGGGGCGGTCTGGATGGCAGGGGTGGATAGGTGTGGACAGGGGGTGATGTTGGATGGGATGGGGTTTGCGGACGGGGAGCAGGGTTGGACAGGTTGGGGGGGATGACCGAGGGCAGACGGACAGAGTTTGGGGGGCAGGGCAAACGGGGCGGGGAGAGGGCAGACGGGGATGGGTGATGGATTTGGGGGAAGTGGGCAGATGGGGGCAGGGAGCAGAGGGGGACGGTAGGTTGGCAGGCAGATGGGGTGGGGTGGATGGGGTTGGGGGCGGATGGCGGCTGGGGTGGATGGGGTTGGAGGGGTGGATGGGTGTGGACCGGGTGCGATGTTCGGTGGGGGGAGGGGATGGATGGGGTGCAGGGTTGGACGGGGGTAGGGAGGGCGGAGGACAGGGCAGATGGGAGCAGACAGGGGCAGGGGATGAGTTTGAGGGAATGGGCAGACGGGGGTAGGGCAGGGCAGATGGGGGTGGGGGACAGAGTAGAGGGTGCGGGGGGGTTGGATGGGGGCGTTGGGCAGACAGGGTTCGGAGCGTGGAGGCAGGGGTTTTACAGGAGGGGGGGAGGTATGTGGGGGACTGGACGGGGTCAGGGGCGGGGCAGGGGAATGGATGGGGGGCAGAGGTGGAAGTGGGTGTGGGGCAGAGACTCGCTCGCTGTGTGCTGCTGCCTAGTCTCCTGAATGGAGAGCAGACTTTAGCAAGTGCTCGCTGTGTCAATCCCTTTGAACTGATGGGTCATGTAGGGGAGGCTTCAGCAGTACAGCAGGCCCCTTACACACAAGTGTGTATCTGCTCAGAAACAAACCCTGAGACAGAGAGAGAGGGAGCAAGGCAGGCAGAGCGAGGTAAAAGGAAACTTCAGAAAACTCTGAGCCCTGGAGGAGAGGCATTGAAACAATTGACTGAATAATCAATTATCTGAAACGAGGTAGTGCCTGCCCATGTCTGTACAGCAGTGCTGATAGACTTTGGCTCTGACTGAAGGACAAATGCACTCATCTTTCAATGCTAGTTGCTGGTATACCCTGACTGTGTTTCCTCAGCAGAGTTGAAAAATGTGGTGCTGGAAAACACAGCAGGCCAGGCCGCATCCGAGGAGCAGGAAATCGACATTTCAGGCATCAGCCCTTCTTCAGGAATAAGCCATTCCTGAAGAAGGGCTTATGCCCGAAACATCGATTCTCCTGCTCCTCAGATGCTGCCTGGCCTGCTGTGTTTTTCCAGCACCACATTTTTCAACTCTGGTACTCCAGCATCTGCAGTCCTCACTTTCTCCCTGTGCTTCCTAAGCATCCCGTAAGTGGATACATTGAAACCATGAGGATCTTGAGGGATTGGCAAATCTTGGATGCCAATGTCCATGGACATGGTATCCATGGATCATGCCTGAGTGATATTTGCTTGGAGGCTGTTTGCAGCCAGTGTCCATGTACCCGCTCTGATTTCATGTTGCGATGGCATGTTTGAGGCATTTGGTAAGATAGGAAGTTGAATATTTAATGAGATGAGATATGCAGTTAATAAAACATTTAACAAACAATAATCCCCTTTATTTGGCAACTCACTAACTTTTATCGTAATTGCAAGGTTATTTTTGGACACAGAAAATGAATGGATATGAGGATTTGCTTGGAAAGTGGAGGTGATATAAAAATACAGCCGTGATTTTACTGAATAGAGGAGCATCTTTATTGCCCGCTTCTGATCCTACTTTATTTTATTGCTACTGAATGTTTTTGTTGCTATTGAGTTGTGTCCTGAATAATGCATCTTAACAATTGCCAACTTTGGAAAAAGAACTGTGAATATGTTTCAGAGAAAGTTCAATTTATCAATCACTGCCACAGCTCGCATCTCTATTTTTACAGTTGGGACTGCTCCATGGAGGCTTGTAGCGGGCAGCGACATCACCCTCAATTGCACCATCTCCAGATTCTCAGATACATTGAGTCTCCACTGGAAACAGAGATATCCATTTCAGCATAACAGGGGGAACAACACTGATGAGATTCGACTGAATGACAGCGTCTATCTGATCATCAGAAATATTGAAAGAAATTCATTCACATGTGAAGTGCAGGAAAATGATGCTACTGTAATTACTGCGGCCGTACATCTGTATCCAGGCAAGTCCAAATCTATATCGGAGTGGAAGTTTAAAAAAAGATTGTGTCCAAGTGTTACCAGGCCAGCAGTGAAATCAATAGCTGTAACAGGGATTTTATTGTAGGTTGTGGATTCAGTAGGCATCCGAAGTTTAATTTGTGAATTGAAGTGCAAATGGCATCAGATCCAAAATGATAGGGAATGGGAATCAAGTTAATGTTTTCAAATTGATTCAGTCTGTTTTATCTTGCCTCTTTCTGTTTGAGCATTGTTTGAAGTTCCTTTTAGATTTTAAATGTGACATTCCCTAGTCTCTCTTTCCAGTAAATCACTTAGTGTACTTCTGCAATCATCTCTAGCTGTGTGAACCTTCTTTTAAATATATATATATATATATATATATTATATTAGGAATTATGTACCAATGTCATAGACTCAGAGAGTCATAGAGATGTACAGCATGGAAACAGACCCTTCGGTCCAACCCGTCCATGCCGACCAGCTATCCCAACCCAATCTAGTCCCACCTGCCAGCACCTGGCCCATATCCCTCCAAACCCTTCCTATTCATATACCCATCCACATGCCTCTTAAATGTTGCAATTGTACCAGTCTCCACAACATCCTCTGGCAGCTCATTCCATACACGTACCACCCTTTGTGTGAAAAAGTTGCCCCTTAGATCCCTTTTATATCTTTCCCCTCTCACCCTAAACCTATGCCGTCAAGTTCTGGACTCCCCGATCCCAGGGAAAGATTTTGTCTAATTATCCTATCCATGCCCCTCATAATTTTGTAAACCTCTATAAGGTCACCCCTCAGCCTCCGATGCTCCAGCCTGCTCAGCCCGTCCCTGTAGCTCAGATCCTCCAACCCTGGCAACATCCTTGTAAATCTTTTCTGAACCCTTTCAACTTTCACAACATCTTTCTGATAGGAAGGACACCAGAATTGCATGCAATATTCCAACAGTAGCCTGACCAATGTCCTGTACAGCCGCAACATGACCTCCCAACTCCTCTACTTAATACTCTGACCAATAAAGGAAAGCATACCAAATGCCTTTGTCACTATCCTATCTACCTGCCACTCCACTTTCAACGAGCTATGAACCTGCACTCCAAGGTCTCTTTGTTCAGCAACACTCCCTGGGACCTTACCATTACATGTATAAGTCCTGCTAAGATTTGCTTTCCCAAAATGCAGCACCTCACATTTATCTAAATTAAACTCCATCTACCACTTCTCAGCCCATTGGCTCATCTGGTCCAGATCCTGTTGGAATCTGAGGTAACTCTCTTTGCTGTCCACTACACCTCCAATTTTGGTGTCATCTGCAAACTTACTAACTGTACCTCTTCTGCTCGCATCCAAATCATTTATGTAAATGACAAAACGTAGAGGACCCAGCACCGATCCCTGTGGCACTCCACTGGTCACAGGCCTCCAGTCTGAAAAACAACCATCCACCACCACCCTCTGTCTTCTACCTTTGAGCCAGTTCTGTATCCAAATGGCTGGTTCTCCCTGTATTCCATGAGATCTATCCTTGCTAATCAGTCTCCCATGGGGAACCTTGTCGAACGCCTTACTGAAGTCCATATAGATCACATCTACTGCTCTGCCCTCATCAATCTTCTTTGTTACTTCTTCATAAAACTCAATCAAGTTTGTGAGACATGATTTCCCACACACAAAACCATGTTGACTATCCTTAATCAGTCCTTGCCTTTCCAAATACATGTACATCCTGTCCCTCAGGATTCCCTCCAACAACTTGCCCACCACCGAGGTCAGGCTCACCAGTCTATAGTTCCCTAGCTTGTCTTTACCACCCTTTTTAAACAGTGGCACCACGTTTGCCAACGTCCAGTCTTCTGGCACCTCACCTGTGACTATCGATGATACAAATATCTCAGCAAGAGGCCCAGCAATCACTTCTCTAGCTTCCCACAGAGTTCTCAGGAACCTTTAACTGTTTCAAGACATCTAGCACTTCCTCCTCTGTAATCTGGACATTTTGCAAGATGTCACCATCTATTTCCCTACAGTTGATATCTTCCATATCCTTTTCCACAGTAAATACTGATGCAAAATATTCATTTAGTATCTCCCCCATTTTCTGTGGCTCCACGCAAAGGCCGCCTTGCTGATCTTTGAGGGGCCCTATTCTCTCCCTTGTTACCCTTTTGCCCTTAACGTATTTGTAAAAACCTTTGGATTCTCCTTAATTCTATTTGCCAAAGCTATCTCATGTCCCTGTTTTGCCCTCCTGATTTCCCTCTTAAGTATACTCCTACTTTCTTTATACTCTTCTAAGGATTCACTTGATCTATCCTGTCTATACCTGACATATGCTTCCTTCTTTTTCTTAACCAAACCCTCAATTTCTTTAGTCATCCAGCATTCCCTATACCTACCAGCCTTCCCTTTCACCCTGACAGGAATATACTTTCTCTGGATTCTTGTTATCTCATTTCTGAAGGCTTCCCATTTTCCAGCGAATATCTGCCTCCAATCAGCTTTCGAAAGTTCTTGCCTAATATCATCAAAATTGGCCTTTCTCCAATTTAGAACTTCAACATTTAGATCTGGTCTATCCTTTTCCATCACTATTTTAAAATGAATAGAATTATGGTCGCTGGCCCCAAAGTGCTCCCCCACTGACACCTCAGTCACTTGCTCTGCCTTATTTCCCAAGAGGAGATCAAGTTTTGCACCTTCTTTAGTAGGTACATCCACATACTGAATCAGAAAATTATCTTGTACACACTTAAGAAATTCCTGTCCATCTAAACCTTTAACACTATGGCAATCCCAGTCGATGTTTGGAAAGTTAAAATCCCCTACCATAACTACCCTATTATTCTTACAGATAGCTGAGATCTTGTTACAAGTTTGTTTCTCAGTTTCCCTCTGACTATTGGGGGGGTCTATAATACAATCCCCACAAGGTGATCATCCCTTTCTTATTTCTCAGTTCCATCCAAATAACTTCCTTGGATATATTTCCAGGAATATCCTCCCTCAGCACAGCCGTAATGCTATCCCTGATCAAAAATACCACTCCCCCTCCTCTCTTGCCTCCCTTTCTATCCTTCCTGTAGCATTTGTATCCTGGAACATTAAGCTGCCAGTCCTGCCCATCCCTGAGCCATGTTTCCGTAATTGCTATGTTCCTAACCATGCCCTGAGTTCATCTGCCTTCCCTGTTAGGCCCCATGCATTGAAATAAATGCAGTTTAATTTATTTGTCCTACCTTGTCCCTGCCTGCCCTGACCGTTTGACTCACTTCTGTTCTCAGCTGTACCCGTCTCAGATCGATCTCTTTCCTCACTATCTCCCTGGGTCCCACCCCCCCCCACCTTACTAGTTTAAATCCTCCCAAGCAGTTCTAGCAAATTTCCCTGCCAGTATATTAGTCCCCTTCCAATTTAGATACAATCCACCCTTCTTGTACAGGTCACTTCTACCCCAAAAGAGATTCCAATGGTCCAAAAATCTGAATCCTTCTCCCATACACCAGCTCCTCAGCCATGTATTCATCTGCTCTACCCTCCTATTCCTGTCCTCACTAGCTCGTAGCACTGGGAGTAATCCAGATATTACTACCCTTCAGGACCTCCTTTTTAAATTTCTGCCTAACTCTCTGTAATCTCCCTTCAGAGTCTCAACCTTTTCCCTTCCTATATCGTTGGTTCCAATGTGGACAATGACCTCCTGCTGGCCTTTCTCCCCTGTGAGAACATTCTGCACCATCTCTGAGACATCCTTGATCCTGGCACCAGGGAAACAACACACCATTCTGCTTTTTCTCTGCTGGCCACAGAAATGTCTGTCTGTACCTCTGACTACAGGATCCCCTTACACAATTGATCTCTTGGAAGCCGGCATATCCTTCGTTGCATTAGAGCTAGTCTCAACACCAGAATCTTGGCTGTTCGTGCTATGTTCACTTGAGAATCCATCACCCCCTACATTTTCCAAAACAGCATACCTGTTTGAAATGGGTATATCCACAAAAGACTCCTGCACTAGCTGCCTACCTCTCTTACCCTTCCTGGAGTTAACCCATCTATGTGACTGTATCTGAGACTTTCCCCCCCTTCCTATCACTGCCATCCATCACATACTGTTGCTGTTGCAAATTCCTCATTGCTTCTACCTGTCTCTCCAACCGATCCACTTGATCTGATAAGATTTCATCCAACAGCATTTATGGCAGATATAATCCGCAGTAACCCTTAAACTCTCTTTAAACTCCCACATCTGACAAGAAGTACATATCACTGCAAAGGCCATTTTTGCTCCTTCACAATCTACAGACCCAGAAAATTACACAGTCTTATTCCTCTACAAACACTGCCCCAGGTTAAATTAATAGCTGTGGCTTATATTTTAAGTTTAATCAAGAGACTTATCTCCAAAAACATATAATCAAGAAATAATCCACTGTACCCACTACTGCAGCCTTTCTTTGGACAGACTTAAAACAATAATTAACTTATCTGATTCTGTGCTGTGAACTTCGCCCAAAGATTAGTTGTGAATTTCACTGTTTGTTAATTTTCCCAGAAGCACTCTGATGAAGAGCGATACACAAAATCAAACAGCAAAGGTGGTAACTGTGCAGGTTCTCCCTCTCTCTCTCTCTCTCTCTCTCTCTCTCTTTCCTGTATGTAGTACTTTGGGCTTTGACACATGGATGTGACAGTGATCAGTCTGTGAATAGTGTGATCTGACACAATCTGGGTGATCTATCCTGATTAGTGAAGTTGAGGCTGACATTTCCACAAAGGAAGAATGGAGGGGTCAATGCCCTGTCAGAATGGAGATTTTATCTGTGATTGGGAATTGGAGGTTAGGGAAGAGCAAAGATAGAAGACCCACAATATTCTTCTCAGGTTTGAATGGAAACTGACACCATTACGGCAAAAAGAAAACCTCAAGAAAGATCTAAGAACTTAACTTTCCCAGAAAGCCACTCCCTTGAAGTTTTACCTGATAATAGCTCCCCTACTAAAAGATTTTGCCATTTTAACATATTCACACTTTATTTTTAATGGCAGGGAGGGGAGTTATCCTCATCTGCCTGGGGGGGAATACTTGGGATGTTTATACAAGAATGGAACAGAATTGAAAACCTAAGCAGAAAGGGAAGATAGAAACAAGGATATAAATAAAAATATGTCTAAGAAGTAAGAGTAGGAGTGAAAGACAGAAAACAAAAGGGGGGAAAACAAATGAGCAACAGTGCAAAAATATAGCGAAGGGAATTAATAAGGTTAAAATGACAAATTTAAACAGAATTTGGTGACTAAACTCAGCGGGTCTGCCGGGAGAAAGTGGAGCTAACATTTTGAGTTCAGTTACTTTTCATCAGAACATTCTAACCCTAATCTGTCAGAGCATTGGGTTCATGAAGATGACTTGATGACATTGTCAAATAAAAAAAACTAGGATCCTGAATCTAAATAAAAGGAACTATGTGCTTTGTGTGCAAATTGGCATGGATGGATTGGAGAACCTTTTTGGGTTGCAGTGGATAGGCAATGATTAACATTTGACAAACATGTACACTACTATTAAAAACTATTTGTTCCAGTCTAGCACAATAAAAAGGAAAGGTGGCTCAACCAGGGTGTAGTTAAGAGACAGGAAAGAAGGAGTGGAAATATGCTTTCTCGTTGTGTGGGAGATAGTGACTGGTGGGCAACTGCAAGATCAAAGCTTGGCCCCCAGCTATTCATGATATGTATAAATGACCTGGGTAAGAGAACCAAATGCACTATTTCCAAATTGTTGACAACACAAAACTGGACAAGGATTATGAGAATGCAAGGAGGCGAGACAAATTGGGTGAGTGGGCAGAAACAAGGCAGATGCAATACAATGTGGCGAAATGAAAATTTATACATTTTTGTGAGCAAAACAGAAAGGTAACGTGTTATTTAAATGGTGATATATTGGGAAGATGTGTATACAGAAAAGGATTGGGTGTCTTTGTACACCAACCAATGAAAGTAGACATGTTGGTGCAGCAAGCAATTAGGAAGGCAAATGGTATATTGGCCTTCATTGCAAGAGGATTTGAGTTCAGAAATAAACATGTCTTACTGGGCCTTGGTGAGACCACATCTGGAGTACTGTGTGCAGCTTTGGCTTCCTTATCAAGGAAAGGATGTACTTGCCATAGAGAGAATGCAATTTAGGTTCACTAGACTGATTCCAGGGATAATAGCACTGGCTGATAAGGGGAGATTCTTCCAACTGGTCCGATATTCACGAGAGTTTAGAAGGATAAAATGTGTACAATTTCAACAGGGCAGGACAGACTGCATGCAGGGAGAATTTCTTTCCCTTGTCAGGAGTCTTGAGCAGCCTGTGGTAGGCCATTTAGGACTGGGATGAGGAAACATTTCTTCGTTCAAAGGGTAGTGAATCTTTGGAATACCTTATGAGACTGTGGAGGCCAAGTCACTGAATATATTTTAGAAACAGATAAGTAAATTTTAAGATTTTAAAGGCGATGAGAGTTATGAGGAAAAAGTAGGAATATAGCATTGAGACAAGGGAACAGCTGTGAACACCTTGATGGTTGGAGTAGACTTGACAATCTAGATGGGGTGGCGTAGTGGTTAGCACTGCTGCCTCAAAGTACCACCAACCTTGGTTCAATTCTATCCTCAGATGACTATCTGTTTGCACTGTGTCTGTGTGGCTTTCCTCTTGGTATTTCAGTTTCCTCCCACAGCCATGCTGAATTGTCCATAGTGACCAGGGATCTGCAGGTTAGGTGGATAAGCCAGGGGGGATGCAGGGTTACAGAGATGGGTTGAGTCTGGGTGGGATGCTCTTAGGAGACTTGTTGGGCTGAATAACCTTCCACACTATAAGGATTCTACTTGAACACTGTTTCAATGCTGTCCCATTTTTATGTGTTTAGACCATGAGTCAAGAACGCTTCATTTGCACAGTTGCTATATTCTAACTGAGGTAAAAAGGCTTTTGCCCAAAACGTTGATTTCGAAGCTACTTAGATGCTGCCTGACCTGCTGTGCTCTTCCAGCACCACTAATCCATATTCTAACTGAGATCATGTGAGAATGCATGCCTTTATCCTTAATTATTTAAGTTGGTTACACCTGAGGCCCACTTAAATAATTCATGACTGTATTTAAGTCATTTTACGAACTGAACTCTTAATTCACTATAATCATCATAACAATTACTTCCTAATCAAAATCTTCTTTTCCCATGACAGGAAGGTATTATCATGCTTCAATTATTGACACACGTTATCGATCAAGTACAAGTTACAGTGAATTTCATCTGGTTTCTGATATAATTTTTTGGAGATACCGTCATTTTGCCTGGGTTTGGATGTCACATCATTATCCAAATCAAGACAGACAGATTGCTTCCTTTAATACATCACACCATGTCAATTTAAACAGGTCATACTTTGGGAACCGAATCACCACTCAACACAACTTTTGGAGGCATGACTCCATTTCTGTGCAGATTGCCCCCGTGCTGTTTGATGATGCAGGAGTTTATGCATTAATTGTTGATTCAGTAAACCATGTGACCATCACACTAATCACAGTTAAAGGTAAGAGATAGAATTTTGTTGCTGTTTTCAATGATCATTTTGATTCTAAAATGATTTTCTCATGGGCTCGTATCCTTGCCTGCAAGCTAGCAGACCTGGTTTAATGTCTCTCTCACCCCAGAGGTGTGTAATGACACGTCTGAAGAGGTCATTTAACAACTATCTAAATTATTTTCTTGTCTATACAGTCACAGTGGAACCCTCTGATGCAGTGACTGAGGGAGACCCCGTTACCCTGACCTGCTCTGTCTCTAATGTCACTGAAGCAATCAGACTTGCTTGGATCAATAGCGACGGAAAATCTGTTTTGGAGAAAACATTGACTGGACAAAATGGGGAAGAGAAATCTCTGAGTCTGATTATTCAGAAAGCTGACAGATGTAAATGGCACTGGATGTGTGTTTTGTTTGATCAAAACAACCCCAGAGTTTTAATCCCACATAATCTAGAAATCACAAGTAAGTGTTTATAGTTCAACCTTATAACAAGTGGCACTGTTATAAAATTTTGCATAATTATCTGGAATTGACCAAAATGTATTCCTTCATACTGTATTATTGCAGATGTCCTGTGTAACAACTGCAAGGTGATATAAGGCTATGCTTTGAACTGCCTTATTAAGAGTTTACCTTTGTAGATAATTAAACCACGTACAATTGAGTGGACACAGTTTTATTCTCCAATTTAAAATTGGTATTGTGTTCAAATCTTGCCAAGACCTCAAGCTTCTCTGTTTGTAACCTTCCCTGGCCCTACAAACTCCCAAAACTTTCTGTTTCTAAAATTCTGGATTCTTTTGCATCCTACATTTCTTTTGCCCAATAACATGTGGCATTGCTATTCTTCACATCAAACTTGATCACTAGAATACTTCCAAAAGTATTCAAAATCTCTAGCTTCCTCTCCTCCTTTTAAAGTTATTGCTTTAGCTAAGTTTTGGGTTTCTTATCCTGGTCTCAATTTCAACAAAGTGTGTTAGAAGTATTTCACTATATTAGCAGCACTATATCAATGCAAGTTATTGCTGCTGTTGAACCAATGAGATTAAAAGCAAATAGTAGCCCACACACTTCTGCTAATGCCAAGACTTCTGATAGTACAAAGTGGAAACAGTTCTCTACAAGAAAGAGAGGGAGCGAGAGCATGCCTCTTCATTGGGCAAACAGAAATCCTGAGCATTGGGATGTTAACATGCTGAATAGAATTACAGACTCTTACATATGTTCATGAATTTCTCAGTCAAACTGATCAGAGAAAGATGAAATTCCTCTGTGATGGTAGATTGATGATGTTTTAATTTCAAATGGATACAGTGGGGTTAGATTGCCCAATCCTCTGCCCTAAAAGTAAGACGGAAACTGACCAACATGAAATCTGTCTGTTCTGCAATGATAGTGATGGGAGGGTGGATGCTGAATTATTTAACAATGGAACTTCTGCCACTATATAGCCCACTCTTCAAAACTGCTGAGCTGTTTATTTTGCTTCAGCCCTTTTTCATAGATGAAAAACTTTGTGATGTTCAACTACTAACTAAGATAAAAGCCCATGGTGTTGAAGGTGGTACATGAATACAGAGAGAGGATTGGCTAGTCATTAAAGGATGGAGTTGTAGTAATGGGGGGATCACAATTATTATAATATATTTTAATGACCTGGATGAGGTAAGAGAATGTGCTGTAGCTAAGTTTATGGATAATATGAAAATAGGTGGGGAAGCAAGTGGTGAGGAGATTTAGAGTCCTCAGAAGGATTTAGACAAGTTTATTGAATTGACAAAAACTTGGAAGATTGAATATAATGTAGTAAAACGGAAGAGACTTTGGTAGGAAGATTGGAGGAGCTGAGTATTATTTGGAGAAAGACTATGGAAAGCTATAGCACAAAAGGGTTTGAGGGTCATCATGCCTGAATTTTAAAAAGCTGGTTTCCAAGTTCATTGAAAGTCAAATCGAATGTTGGCCTTTATTTCTAAGAAAAATGGAGTATAAAAAGGGGAGGTCTTGCCAAAACTTCACAAGGCAACTGTTAGGTTATGTCTTGAATATTCTGAATACTTTAGGCCACAACCTCTTCCATATAGAAGGACAAGGGTACCCAGATACATGGCAACATCATCACCTACAAGTTCTCATCAGAGCCACTCACTATCCTGACTTGGAAATATGCTAATGATGCCTACACCCCTAGAGTGAATTAGCAAAAAGAGCCTTTCAGGTAAGGAAAGATATACTGACTTTGGAGGTAGTCCAGAACAGTTTTGATAGATTGATCCCTTATATGGAAGCATTGTCTTATGAGTGACTAGGTACTCATTGGAGTTTAGAAGAATTACAGATTTCCTTACTGAACCATGTAAGTTCCTTAAGAGGCTTTTCAAGGCCTTTACTTTCAACCGCAGCCATCTTTTTCTCTGTTAGATACAACTCCAGCCAGTGAGAGCTTTTCCACTGATTCCAATTGATACCAATTTTGTTGGTGCTATCTTGGTGACAAGGGTAAAGCACAAACACCTGATGAAGGAGTGGCACTCCGAAAGCTAGTGCTTCCAATTAAACCTGTTGGACTATAACCTGGTGTTGTGTGATTTTTAACTTTGTACACCCCAGTCCAACACCAGCATCTCCAAATCATGGTTGACAAGGGAAGTTACAAGCCTCTAATTGATGGACAGGAATGTTTAAATGCCTAGAGATAGCAGTTGGACTTATAATGTCAACAATATCTTTTATAGGAAGATCATGCATGGACACTTGGATCTTGGCATTTTCAGGATACTTGCTTGTTAAACTGATCATTGCCATTGGACTAATTACCTCTTTTAAAATGAGTAAGTACAGTAAACATTTAAAGAATATTTTCTTGTTGCTTTTCTCAGTAACCAGTGCATAGATGTCAAGGTGACATTATGTATTTGTAAAATGTTTGACCTGAAACATGACAGGCAGGTAAACTTAGTGAATTTTAATGTTTTAAATCAGAGTATCAATGATACATTTAAAAAAAAAGCATTGCTACAATTCTGAATAATCTTACTTGTAAAAACTTGTTTGTAGTTCATACGGTTACCTGTTTCCACAGGTTTGAAAGAGTGATGGGGGTTTGAAGGAATTGTTTTAATGGTTGTTCTGTTTCTTAATTAGTATTTGGCTCATAACAGGAGTGCAATATTCCAAATGAAAATGGAACACATAGAAATGCAAAACATATCAGTGAGAGAGTGGAAATGAGTTAACATTTCAAGGGGTGTACTGCCAAAGTATACTCCTTGTTGGAACTGCTCAATGATTTGTTCTCTCTTTACAGATGCTTATTTACCTCCCTGAGTGTTTCCATTACTTTGTGATTTTCAGCATCATTCAGTTGCCCATTTTGCCTTTTTAACAGAATCTAATTTTGATACTTAATTAGCATTTGGTTATTTAGAACATAGAACATAGGACAGTACAGCACAGTACAGGCCCTTCAGCCCCTGAAGTAGTGCTGACCTTTTATCTTTCAGATCAACTTAACCTACAAACCCCTCAATTTACTTCTGTCATGTGCTTGTCCAGCAGTTGCTTAAATGTGCCTAATGTCTTTGAAGATATTACCACCTTCCTTCCCTCCCTTCTTCTCTCAAGTGTAAATCTCCTCTGCACCCTCCCTAAAGCTTCTATATCCTTCCTATAATGAGCTGACCAGAAGTGGACACAATGTTTCAAGTGTGGTCTAACCACAGTTTTATAGAGCTGAAGCAAAACCTTGTGCTTTTAAATTCCGTCCCTGTTAATGACAGCCAAAACACCATATGTCTTCTTAACAACCCTATCAACTTGGGTGGCAACTTTGAGAGATCTGTATCCATGGACCCCAAGTTCTCATTGTTCCTGCAAACTGCCAAGAATCCTGTCTTTAACTCTGTATTCAGCATTCAAATTCGACCTTCCAAAATCAATCACTTCACATTTACCAAGGTTGAACTCCATCTGCCACTTGTCAGCCCAGCTCTGCAATGTCATGATGTATCGTGTAACAGCCCCGGACACTATCTACAAAATCAACGAAACTTGTATCATTGGTAAACTTACTAACCCACCATTCCACTTCTTCAGGCAAGTCATTTATAAAAACTACAAACAGCAGAGGCCCAAAAACTGATCCCTGCAGGACACCACTGGCCACTGAACTTAAAGTAGAATACTTTCCATCCACTATCACTCGCTGTCTTCCTTTGGCCAACCAATTCTGTATCCAGACAGCTAAATTTCCCTGTATCGCATACCTCCTAACTCTCCGATTGAGCCTTCCATAGGGAACCTTATCAAATGCCTGACTGAAATCCATATACACCATATCCACTGCTTGACCTTCATCAACGTGTCATGTCACGTCCTCAAATAACTTAATAAGGCTTGTGACCTGCCCCTCACAAAGCCATGCTTACTATCTTTAATCAAACTATGTTTTTTCAAATAATCATAAATTCTATCTCTCAGGATCACTTTCAGTACCTTGTTTACCACAGATGTAAGACTGACTGGACTGTAATTCTCAGTATAGGAGCTTTGAGGTCATGTTGAGGCTGTACAGGACATTGGTTAGGCCACTTTTGTTTGCAGTTCTGGTCTCTTTCCTATTGGATGGATGTTGTGAAACTTGAAAGGGTTCAGAAAAGATTTACAAGGATGTTGCCAGAAATGGAGGATTTGAGCTGTCAGGAAAAGTGGAATAGGCTGGGGCTATTTTGCCTGGAGCATTGGAGGCTGAGGGGTGACCTTTATAGAGTTATGAGGGGAATAGATAAGATAAATAGACGAAGTCTTTTTTCCTGGGGTGAGGGAGTCCAGAATGAGAGGGATTAGGTTTAGGGTGAGAGGAGAAAGATATTAAAAGGGGCCTAAGGGGCAACTTCATTACACAGCCTCCAATGCTCCAGGAAAATCAGCCCCAGCCTTTTCAGCCTCTCCCTATAGCTCAAATCCTCTAACCCTGGCAACATCTTTGTAAATCCTTTCTGAACCCTTTCAAGTTTCACAACATCCTTCCAATAGGAATGATATTAGAATTCCAAATAATAGTCCAAAAGTGACCTAACCAATGTCCTATACAGCTGCAACATGACCTCCCAACTCCTTATTCAATACTCTGACCAATAAAGGAAAGCATACCAAACACTTGCTTCACTATTCTATCTACCTGCAACTCTACTTCCAAGGAACTATAAACCTTCATTTCAAGGTCTCTTTGTTCAACAACACTCCCTAGGACCTTACCATTAAGTGTATAAGTCCTGCTAAGATTTGCTTTCCTTAAATACAGCACCTCACGTTTATCTAAATTAAACTCCATCTGCCACTCCTCAGCCCATTGGCCCATCTGGTCAAGATCCTGTTGTAATCTGAGGTAACCCTCTTTGCTGTTCACTAAACTTCCAATTTTGGTGTCATCTGCAAACTTACTAACTCTACCTCATATGCTCACATCCAAATCGTTATATAAAGATGAAAAATAATAGACTCCGAACCAATCCTTGTGGCACATCACTGGTCACAGACCTCCAGTCTGATAAACAACCCTCCATCATCACCTTCTGTCTTTTACCTTTGAGCCAGATCTCTATTCAAATGACTAGTTCTCCCTATATTCTACAAGATTTAACCTTGCTAACCAGTTTCTCATGGGGAACCTTCTTGAAAGCCTTAATAATGTCCATATAGATCACATCCACCACTCTGCCCTCCTCAATCCTCTTTGTTACTTCTTCAAAAAACTCAATCAAGTGCGAGAGACATGATTTCCCATGCACAAATTCATGCTGACTTTCTCTATTCAGTCCTTGCCTTTCTAAATACATATAAATCCTGGATTCCCTCCAACAACTTGCCCACTACTGATGTGGGTCACTGGTCTATAGTTCCCTGGCTTTTTCTTACCAGCTTTCTTAAATAGTGATATCACATTAGCCAACCTCCTTTCTTCTGGCACCTCATCTGTGACTATTGATGATACAAATATCTCAGCAAAGTGCCCAGCAATCACTTCCCTAGCTTCCCACAGAGTTCTAGAGTACAACTGATGTGGTCTTGGGAATTTATCCACTTTTATCATTTTAAAGACATCCAGCAGCACCTCCTCTGTAATATGGACATGTTTCAAGATGTTATCATTTATTTTCCCACATTCTATACCTTCGACGTCCTCCTTCACTGTAAACACTGATGCAAAATAATTGTTTAGTATCTTCCCCCATCTCCTGCGATTCCACACATAGGCTGCCTTGCTGATCTTTAACGGACTCTATTCTCTCCCCAGTTCCCTTTTGTCCTTACTGTATTTATAAAATCCTCTTGGATTCTCCTTAACCCAATTTGCCAAAGCTATCTTATGTCCCCTCTTTGCTGTCCTGATTTCCCTCTTAAGTATACTCTTACTGCCTTTAAAATCTTCTGAGGATTCACTCAATCTCTCCTGTCTATACCTGATATATGCTTCCTTCTCTCTCTTAACCAAAACCTTAATTTCTCTAGTCTTCCTGCACCTATCAGCCTTTCCTTTCCTTTCACTGAACAGGAAAAAAACTGTTTCTAGACTCTTGTTACCTCATTTTTTTTTAAGGCTTCCCCTTTTCTAGCCATCCCTTTTACCTGCGAACATCTAACCCCACTCAGCTTTTGAAATTTCTTGCCAAATACTTTCAAAATTTGCCTTTCTCCAATTTGGAACTTCAACTTTTAGATCCTGTCTATCCTTTTCCATCACTATTTTAAAGTTAATAGAAGTATGGTCACTGGCCCCAAAGTGCTCTCCAATTGACACCCCAGTCACTTGCCCTGCCTTTTTTCCCAAGACTAGGTCACGTTTTGCACCTTATCTAGTAGGTACATCCACATACTGAATTAAAACATTTTCTTGTACGCACTTAAGAAATTCCTCTCCTTCTGAACCCTTAACACTATGGCAGTCCCAGACTATGTTTGGAAAGATAAAATTCCCTATCATAACCATCCTATTATTTTTACAGGTAACTAAAATCTCTCGACAAATTTTGTTTCTCAATTTCCTGCTGACTTGTTTTTTTAAAAAAGATACGCAGCTTGAAATTTAAAAACTTGACTTGGTAGACAACCCAAAGGGAAATTTTCTCTCAACTCATTGCAAAGCCATCTCCCCACATAGAGGACAAATTAGCTTGAACTGTCAAAATGATGTCGTTGGCAAGAGCAGTGTATGAGTCAAATTCTGCTCACTGGTACATTCTGTAAAATTTTCTCCTTATCCCATCACTTTCTGACCAATGTTTACCCTTGAAGGATTAACTTAAAGTAATTATTTGGCTCTTCTTAGAAATCAAGCAGAAATCTGGATAAGGTAACAAGGAAATAAAGAAGGTTTCGGATTACAGACTCTGAACACCGGCCCTGATTTGTGATCATAGAAGGAATAATGGAACACAGCCCAATGAGGCCTTCACTCTTATGAAACAAAATAATCCAAACTTGAAACCTTTCAAAAAAATCTGAAAGAATTTACAGATGCTGTACATCAGGAAAAAAAGTAGTAGTTTCTGGAAAAGCTCAGCAGGTCTGACAGCATCTGTGACGAGAAATCAGAGTTAACGTTTCGGATCCGGTGACTCTTCCTCTGTTTTTGAAATCTTCCAAGTTAGTTTTATTCCAGATATATTGTAATAATACTTTTATGTAACTGGACTCATTTATTACGTAAAGTGAGCATCTCAATTGTGCCATTCTCAGTCTCTCCGATTTTACTTTCCAAATGCTAACTTTCAAGGTGACCAAATGAAACTGCATTGAATGATAGTTGATGCGGATGGTGATCTGAATTATTGATCTCCACTCTTTTCTCAGCTTTATGCCTCTCAGAACTGATCATTGTGATGTAGAATTTGATTTATATTGGTTTTAGTATCATTGATTTCTGAGTTTGTAACTGAATTTTGAATGAGTCACATGTGCATCAAGCGGTTGAATGATTAACTTGTAGATATTTCTGTAGCGATGGTGATTTGTGTTACATCACTGTATCATGGGGAGAATGCTTCCAAGAGCTAATGGGTTTTTGGTTATACCAGGACCATTTTATAATGAAACAAAGTAAACAGGTTTCGGATCCAGGCTCCACATTTTCTTTTTGTTAATCCTCGGGAGAAACATTTCACTTTCAGTTTTGGGATGTTCTGCAGTAGTCTTGGATTAAGATGGATACATAAAGCAGTTGCTCCTGAGAAAGCAAGAAGATAATTCAGTTTGATTAAAAATAGATTATCTGTCCGTTTTAAAATCTTTAAATTTGTATTGTAAGTAAGATGATAGAATAAACTTATCTTGTCGTCATTTTGTTTCATTCATTCTTTGGTTAAACACAAATTTGCAAGAGTGTGTGTTTGTGTTTGTGTTCTAACCTTCTTAAAACCAAGAAGAAACAAAGTATGATCTCGAAACGTCAGCTCTTTTCTCTCCTTACAGATGCTGCCAGACCTGCTGAGATTTTACAGCATTTTCCCTTTTGGTATAATCTAACAAGCCAGATTCCAAGCTAGAAACTGTCTTGTCCAGTAATAACATCAGGGATCGTGACATGGTGAGCCAGTTAGTCAGCTATGTGTAAAATTGGAAAGGTTACAATATGGATTGATAACTGTGAATGATGTCAGCTGTACCGTCTCTGTGGCTGAGTTGAATGGAACTGATCTGTTTTAAGATCTACTTTGAGAATTTTAAAACAGAATTTCAATGCCTAGTGTTCAACTCCAATGAAGACACCATGTCTTCTGTACATCTTCGAAAGCTGTTGACACAACGTGATAGTGGAATCTCAATACAACATAGTTTCTCGCAGAACAGCATAGAGACAGTTTCCCATATCACAAGAGTGTTAAGAAGTAACATAAAATATTACAAAAATATCTCCATGCTGGAAAGATTGGAAAGTAATTTTGCAAATTAAAGTTGAACTGACAGGTTTTGCAGCTGTTTATCAAAATATCCTTTGCAATCATTGATATCTTGCTCTCCCTTTGAACTGCCTGTCCAATATATCACTTGGGGTTTAATCACACCAATAGCCAATAGGTGCAGGAGTAGGCCAATCTGCATCCTATTCCACTCACTTATCCACAGCTGATCCTATGGAATTTGTGTACCATCAGTGACTCAGTGGTTAGCACTGCTGCCTCACAGCACCAGGGACCCAGATTCAATTCCAGCCTTGGGCGACTGTGTGGAGTTTGCACATTCCCCCTGTGTCTGTGTGGCCTCCGCCCCCAGACCCCACCCCTCCAACCGTAACAAGGACAGAACGCCCCTGGTGCTCACCTTCCACCCTACAAACCTTCGCATCAACCAAATCATCCGCCGACATTTCCGCCACCTCCAAAAAGACCCCACCACCAGGGATATATTTCCCTCCCCACCCCTTTCCGCCTTCTGCAAAGACCATTCCCTCCGTGACTACCTGGTCAGGTCCACACCCCCCTACGACCCATCCTCCCATTCTGGCACTTTCCCCTGCCACTGCAGGAACTGTAAAACCTGTGCCCACACCTCCTCCCTCACCTCTATCCAAGGCCCTAAAGGAGCCTTCCACATCCATCAAAGTTTCACCTGCACATCCACTAATATCATTTATTGCATCCGTTGCTCCCGATGTGGTCTCCTCTACATTGGGGAGACTCCTAGCAGAGCGCTTTAGGGAACATCTCCGAGACACCCGCACCAATCAACCAAACCCCCCCGTGGCCCAACATTTCAACTCCCCCTCCCACTCTGCCAAGGACATGGAGGTCCTGGGCCTCCTTCACCGCCGCTCCCTCACCACCAGACGCCTGGAGGAAGAACGCCTCATCTTCCGTCTCGGAACACTTCAACCCCAGGGCATCAATGTGGACTTCAACAGTTTCCTCATTTCCCCTTCCCCCACCTCATCCTGGTTTCAAACTTCCAGCTCAGTAATTGTCTCCTTGACTTGTCCGACCTGCCTATCTTCTTTTCCACCTATCCACTCCACCCTCTCCTCCTTGACCTATCACCTTCATCTCCTCCCCCACTCACCCATTGTACTCTATGCTACTCTCTCCCCACCCCCACCCTCCTCTAGCTTATCTCTCCATGCTTCAGGCTCACTGCCTTTATTCCTGATGAAGGGCTTTTGCCCAAAATTTCGATTTCGCTGCTCGTTGGATGCTGCCTGAACTGCTGTGCTCTTCCAGCACCACTAATCCAGTATTCTGCCAGGTGCTCCCCTTTTTTCCCACAGTCCAAAGATATGCAGGTTAGGTGAATTGGCCATGTTAAATTGCCCATAATGTTAGATGCATTACACACTATAGTGCAGACATCCACACTATAGGGAATCTAATCTAATTTCCAATATGGTTTGCAGTGCAAGATGGTAATGAAAAGGTGAGGACAAACCAGTTAAAAGGAATACCAGATGAATGATCGGACTCTTGAAAGCACCAAGGATTAGATGGAATTTTGTATGCTTGTAAAACGGTTTCTCAAGTTATTACAAAGGCATATGGCATTCTTTCCTTTATTAGCCAAGGTGCAGAGCTTAAGTGTGAGGTGGGTCCACTGGAGACTTCCCAGGATGGTAGCAGGGCTGGAGACATTCAGTTACAAATAGACATTGAACAGAATAGGGTCACTCTCTATGAAAGTTACCAAGTCACCCTTTATTTACTAGTGCACTGGATATGGGCAGGCAGTGCTCAACTGAGGAGATTCTAATTTCCTTATGTATTTCTTTCTACAGAGGACATTCTGATCTCCTGATTTTTTTATTTAATTTAACTTTGTAATTTTTTAGTTTTCTGTAAACATTTACAGCTGTATACAACAGCAATTTTACAAGGGAGAGGAGTAGCAAAGCTATGTCCCAATCCTTACTGTTCAACCAGTTTATAGGGAAATAAGGACAAACCACAAATCCCAGTTTCAAATATGAAAGACATCAATGACATTTCTATGTTACAGGATTGTATGTATAAAAGTGCTGACTATACAGACCCAGCAAGCCCCATCCCTCCCACCTTCTGGCCACTAAGGCAGCCCACCCCTATGCACCTTCTGGTTCTCTGTCCACACTGAGTTTTTGACCACTTCTAGTCAGCCTGCCGTGGTACTGGCCCGGGGTGACAGCAGTCAGGAGGGCCTACCCACCTTCACTAACCACCCTCAGCACCTTTTTGTCCACCTCTAGGACAGCATGTCCTAGAACCCACCCATGGTGACAGTGCTGAGGACAGCTACCCACCTTCTGGCTATCTGCCCCAACATACCATTGGGCTCTCACCCACCTTGATGCACCATCCGGCCACTCCTAGGACAGCCCATCCCAGTCACTGGGGGACAGCATGCAGGGTAGCCCACAAGCCTTCCGGATCTCAGCCTGCCCCTAAGTGCCTTCTGGCTCTCGGCTGCTCTGACCTTTCAATACCTCTAGGACAGCCCGTCCCAATCAACCCTTCTTGGGACGACAGCACTCAGAACACCCTACCCACCTTCTGGCTCTCCGGGCAACTGGCATCAGGATGGCCTACCCACCCTCCAGCTCTCAAGGTGACAGCTTTGAGGACAGCCCATGAACTCTCCAGCTCACAATAAAGCCTGCCAGACCCAGGGATACACAAGACAGTGCAAGTGATAGACCCAACAAACATGATAGTTAATTATCAAAAAACAGAGCCTTTTCTGGTAGAGTCCAGATATAGAGTCTTCAAAAATATATCGAGTCCATTCTCAGGAATAAAGTCCACTCCAGTTTATGGCATGCATTGTCAGAAGTGGAGTCCACTCCCAAAGGCAGCAAATGCACAGCACACAGGTGTTGTCTCCATGGAGTCCTGGCCCAGCCTTGGAAAACGAGGCCCACTCAGGAACAGTACATTGTATAGGTGCAGTTAACTCAGGGGTTTGGGCCACTCTCAAAAGGAAAGGTCTTCACCCAAACTCCAGGATACAGCAAGTGCTCACCTCCCAGCACACACTGGTGTTCAATCCTCAGAGGCCCAGTCCCAGGGAATGGGAGTTAACAAACTGGCTAAATAATTCAGCCAGTTCAGGAATCAGGTTTCCCTCTCCCCCCAAAAAAGCAGAAACCAACAGAAACACACTGATTGTAACACCAGCCAGTACAGAGTCAGTCCCCTAAACTGAGAAGACTCAATCTCCCGTTTATAATATTTTATTAAACAATTACAAAACAGTTTACAAAAAAAAGTAAACATTTACAGCTGTATACAACAGCAATTTTACAAGGGAGAGGAGCAGCAAAGCTAGGCCCTAAACCCTACCATTCAACCAGTTTACAGGGAGAGGAGGACAAACCTCAAATCCCAATTTCACATAAAAGACAGTGACATTTGTACATAAACAGGACTAGTTACATAAAAAAGTGCATACAATACAGACCCAGAAAGCCCCTGTCCCTCTCACCTTCCGACGTCTAAGGCGGCCCGCTCCTATGTACCTTCCGGTTCTCGGTCCACCCCATGCCCCTTCCAGTTCTCTGTCCGACCTGACACCTTTTGACCACCTCTAGGACAGCCTGCCCCAGTACCTGCCCGGGGTGACAGTGCTGAGAACGGCTACCTGCCTTCCAGTTCTCGGTCTGCCCCTACGTACCATTGGGCTCTCATCCACCCCGATGCACCATCCAGCCAATGGGCTATCCAGGCACACCTTCCAGCCACCTCTAGGCCAGCCCGTCCCCTTCCCTGGGACGACAGCATGCAGGGTAGCCCACAAGCCTTCCGGATCTCAGCCTGCCCCTACACGCCTTCTGGCTCTCGGCTGCTCTGACACCTTTTGACCACCTCTAGGACAGCCCATCCCGATTACCCCTTCCTCGGGACGATAGCACTCAGAACAGCCTACCCACCATCTGGCTCTCAGGGTGACTGGCATCAGGGTGGCCTACCCACCCTCCAGCTTTTGGGACAGCCTACCAACCTTCAGGTTCACAGGATGGCCTACCCACCTTCTGACTCTCGGGGTGACAGCTTTCAGGATGATCCATGAGCCTCCCAGCTCACAGCAAGACCTGCCAGACCCAGGGACACACAAGACAGTGCGGGTGATAGACCCAGGAAACACCACAATACAGTTAATTACCAAAAAACAGAGTCCTTTCTGGTACACAGTCCAAATCTATACAGTCTTCAAAATATAGACTCCATTTCCAGTAAGAGTCCACTCTAGTATTGGCATTGCCAGAAATAGAGTCCACTCCAAACTGCAGAGTCCATTGCTAAAACCATAGTCCGCAACCAAGGGCAGAGTCCACTCCTGAAGGCAGCAAATGCACACCCCACACCACACAGGTGTTCAGTCTCCATGGAGTCCTGGCCCAGCCTTGGAAAACCAGGCCAACTCACAGGAACATAGTACATTGTACAGGTGCAGTTAACTCAGTGGTTTGGTCCACTCCTGAAGGAAAAGTCTTCACCCAAATTCCAGGATACAGCAAGTGCTCACCTCCCAGCACACACACAGATGTTCAATCTTCAGAGGCCCAGTCCCAGGGCTAGGCCTCCCCACAGGAACAGCTCCTCTGGTGAAATGTATGTCTTCCACAAGTGCTCAGTCCAAACACCAATAAAAAGTGAAGACACATAAAAACAAAAGAAAACTAGAGTCCAGGGGCTAAGCCCTACCACAAAATTAATATTGTCCTTTTCTCAAAAAGAGTAACACACAGGCTGTAAAATAAGCAAGGGACACAAGGTTTAGAAGAGATGTGAGGCAAAAATGTTTAACCAGAGGCTGGTGGAAATCTGGAGCTCACTGCCTGTAAAGGTGGTAGAGGCAGAAACCCTTAAGGCATTTAAGTATTTAGATGTGAACTTGCATACATGGCTATGGGCCAAGTGCTGGAAAGTAGAATTATAATTGTTAGGTTTTTTTTTACTAGTGCAGATTCAATGGGCTGAAAGGCCTTTTTCTGAGCTGTAGATCTCTCTGACTCCATTGATTCAGAACAGAATGGGTGAGTAATTCTTGCTATCATTGAGTCACTGCCCTCTGGCCTATCACAGACTTTCCACTTTGTTCTCATGCTGTTAATAAAGCTTGACTTGCTTGTAAGGAGAATTCTTAAGGGCGTGAACTAAATTGTTTAGATCCAGTTTAGAATTTTTTTGTGGTTTTTAAAACAATTTTGATATGACAATTCCATGGCAGCTTTTTTTTTGGAGTGTGTATTGATGTGTATGCATTTGTCACTGGTATGATATATGATGTGCACGTGAGTATTTCATGTGTATGTTTTGTGTGTGCGCATGTATATTATGCACATTTGTGTGTATATATCCCATGGGTGGGTATAATGTGTGCATGAGTATGTCATTTGTGTTCATATATTGTACATGTATGTGCAATTTACATCTATAGCATGCATATGTGTGCATTTATCATATGTGGTTATATTGTGTGTTTGTGCATTTTTTTTTCTACATGCTGCCTATATTAGATCAGTAGCAACACACTAACTCTAATTCAGAGATAGAAATTATAATGCAGTCTGATGGAACAAACATTCACCTAATGCATAGAACAGTTTGTTGTCATTCAGCAAAGCATTGTCTTATTTCATAAGGGAAAAGGTTTAACCATGAATGAGAATTCCAACATAGATGTATAAGAGATATTGTGTGAAGATTTATTGTTTAAAATACAGAATTTATGGATGAAACGTATGAATAAATTGAAGCTAATAAATGTTGAAAGAAAGCTTAAACAGTATAACAATCTTGTTAATGCAGGAATACATCAGTCCCTTAAGCCTGTTTGACCACGCAATGAGATTATTGTTAATCAGCAGCCTAACTTTATATATCTGCCTTTGACCCCATACTCGGAAATATCTTTTTGCTTAATGAGAAATTATCTATCTCAGATTTGAAACTATCAATTGATTAAGCATCTGCTGCCATATTGGAAGAGCATTATGAATATCTCCACCCTTTGTATGTAGAAGAACCTCCCATCATTTCTCTACAACCATTTGGCCTCAATTTTCAAACTATCCAGGCTATTTCTCAAATCCCCAATGAGTGGAAATTGTTTATCTTCAACCACACTGTCTTTTCTTGTTAATATCTTGAAGCTTGCAATTAGACGACACATTGACCTTCTAAATTCAAAAGATCACAGGCCTGATTTGTATTAACTCTCCTCAGGATAGTCCCCCTGAAGACCAGGTACCATTCTTTTTAACTGACGCTGCGTTCCTTCCAATGCCAATATATCCTTCCTCATGTCCTTAATGATGACTTTAATTTCTATAGCATTAACCTTTAAATCTAAAAACAGGTGAAGGAACAATTCTACAGAACAAATGAATGATTACAATGTTGTAAATGTGTTTAATCTTGAATAAATACAATTTAAAATAGGAACTTATCTATGAGTCAGTGTTTGTGAGGTCAAGTCGTGGTTTGGAGAATTGATTACAACATTGACCTTCGATAGAGTTGACAGCAGTTCAAAAGAAGAATCACAGTGACATGAAGCATAGCTCTGTTTCTTTCTCCAAAGATACCACTAGACTGACTCGAGTTTCTCCAGCATTCTCTTTGTTTCAGATTTCCACCTGCTGCAGTATTTTGCTTTAAATTGACAGTTCTGTACAATACTGAGGGAGTATGCACTGACAATAACATTGTTTTTAATTTTTAAATTAGACCAAGGTGTACCTTATTTATCCTCTCAGATTTCCATTGTTTTTATTTAGAAGAAGATCATGAAAGCTCTCTCAATATTTTGAGAATATATCTCTCAACCAATTTTAATGAATACATATGACCTGCTTGTTAACACATTGTTGTTAGGGGGACTTGCTTTGTGTGAATAGCCTGGTGTGTGGCCCATATTCCAGCAGAAGTTACCTTTCAAAAGAAACATGACATTGCTCTAAACCATTTTAGTGCATTTGGACATTATGACTCGTACACATGAAAGTCTCCACTATTGTGAGACAGATTTGAGTTGCTGCGCTTTTCATATGTACTGTCATTCTTAATTCTGCAGACTGGTGGTGCTGGAGAACTGCAATAGGGTTGGTGCAGACAAATTGGTTGGGCGTTGTGGTCAGTGAAGCAATGACTGCAGCCCTCGAAGAAAGCTGCTTAAAAATATCCTGACGTATCTGTGGCTCAGAACCACCATTTGCAGAAAGCAGTTTAATACTGTTCTTAATCCAAGGGCATTTCCAGCTGTGTAATAACATTGAGGGCAGCAAACAGGGTAAACACCCAATCATTATTGAGACATGCATAGAGGAAGCAGAGCAGGAGGTTAAGTTCACATTAATGTTGCTTCTTATTTTTACAAAGATATTGCTGATTTAAACAGCTTACTGTCTCATTTGTACACAGATTATTTTAAGTTAGAAAATCCCCACGAATCTGATGACATGCCAGCATAACTGAATAAAAACCAGAGATAGGACAAATAGAGTAAGTAGTTTAGATTAACTCCCTATCAGAGAGACATATTTGCAAGGTAACAACAGTTGAAAAATAAGTATTTCAGGATTCACAACACATCAAATTTTCATCAGAATGGAAACGAAGGAGGGGTAGTTCTGATAATAAAGACAGAAAGATAATTAATCAGGACATTCCTGGGAAAGGAAGTTGTTTCAGAACATCAGGAAGTCCAATCAAGTCAATGGGAGTTGCAAGGATCATTGAGTGCTGTTGGGAGTATTTCTGGGCCTGGAACAATAGTTTACTCTTCACTGCTGCCCATGGAATGAGAGCTGGTGGACAGTAACTGTTTCCTCCGTGAATATGTGATCAGTAAATTCAGTTGTGCCTTAGTGGATAGCATGTTCAAGTCCATAATGGTGACAGCATTTAGTTTGTGCATCACTAATCTGGGCAACTGGTAAACATTGCAATGGTATTCAGCATTTATTCAAGATGAATTTTTGAGACTTTTATCCATACTGATACTTTCCCATGGGATCCAGGCTTTATGGGAGATCACATAAATAGGGATATAGCTTGGACAGGTCTCCAGAGATAATGTGGTTGGCAGCTGGTGTTGCTTCAGTTGGCACCTCCTGGTAAGTCATCCCTGTGTCATCCTCTGGCATTTGAGTAGACATCCCCAAACTGGATGCACCCCCGCCCCTGGCTTTCAAGACATGTGATCACTATGGGGTTCCTCATTGCTATCTGATGCAACTTCACTGAGCTATCATCCGAACACAATTCTGGTTTTGCAATACCGCCAAGTGAACTGCCTGTCCAACATTAATCACCATATTTTTGGTCTTCAGTAACTGCTCCCTGTGAACTGCTTCCATGGGGTACCATTCAGCTATTGGTTCAACATCATGGTCTTGGCCACCTGAGTCCAGCTGCTTGATGCTTCAGGGTCCGAGACAGAATAGGGTTGAGAAACATATCAACCATGATTGAACAGCAGAACAGCCTCAATGAGCTGAATGGCCTAACTCTGCTTCTATATCTTGAGGTGTTATGGTCTATCTTCTACCCAAAGAGATTATGAACCATGTAAAGTAAATGGTCTTGGTGTTCAAGACAATTTATTTGCTCAGGATATTGATTTCTCAAATTGCACCTTTGAAAGTTAAGTACTTCAGAACCTGGTTATATTGTTCCTGATTTATTCTCTAGGTTCCTCTTTCCTGGACCAATCATCTCCTGAGCCTTGTTCAGAGTTGAACATTACAGCTGTGATTCAATTATCCAAACCATCCAATGGTCCATTTATGGGATAGAGGGAGACGAGTCCAACTTTGCCTTTATGTTGCAGAGGAACTGGAACTTTCAAATATCAATCCAGGAACTTCACAGTTTAATAAACTTTTAATTGTAAAAACTTCACTTTCTCTGATGAAGTGAGAGTTCTGCTATCTGTCATTTTCCAGTTGATGTATAATCTTACATGCCACCAAGTGACTACTCTGTTCCCCATCATAAAATATAAAGCTCCCATATTGAGCTACCATGCGCTTTCTACTTTGAGCCAATTTTTCTGTCTCAGCTTGAATGTATACAACTCAGTGATGTCAGTACCTAAGCTGCAAAGGAACAGGAAACCTGCCTGCTCTGTATTTTCACAGGTGAGATGTCAATTACTTTGTCCAAATTGACAGCCTCAGTTTTTGGTGTGTCTGTGTTCAGAGCTTTCAGCATCTCTGCAAACACCTCTTCCCACCAGGCAGGCAATCCTATTGCTATTATTAGTATTTTTAAAGGAATGATTCAAATATGGTTTGAAAAACTGAATTGGTGTTCAGTTGGTACAGTGATTAAAGCCATGTTGTTGGTGCTATTCTACACCACATTGTACCCACCTAATCAACTGAGTTATCCAAATCCCACAACATATATAGCAAAGCACACAACAGATATCAGCCTGCAGGAACAGGAAAAATAAATAATGCAGCAAGTAAATGTAAGTAGTTGATCTCTGTTTACAGCACACTGGGGATATGAGTGGTATGTGTTGTTTGTGTCGGTGAGGAGTGGGGATGACATCCTTCACATCACAGAATGCATGTTCAGCTATGGGGAGGTAAGAGAACATGACAGTGCTAGTATCAAGGTTGTATCATCTGTTGATTGACGCCATGATCAAATCTTTCATATTTGCTACCAGAAGACATTCGATATGTGTACACTTGTACTTTTATCAATATGACCTTTAATAAACCTTGTGTCAGAAATGTGCTATGAATTCTATTTTCATTATTTAAGAGGCTTTGTCCAAATATTTAATGCACCAAACCTCCACTTTCTCAAATTATGGTTCTGATTCCAACAGATCAGAGGCTGGCTTGTAAAAGCAGATATTGTACCACCTCACGCACACTGGGCTGAGAATGGGGAGACATGTCACGAAGAGTGATGGTATAAAACTGTAAAGTATAACTGCTGTGCTTTAAGAACTCAACCAGAAATTAATAGCTTTCAAGGAGATCCTTGGGAGATGTAGAGTTTCTGCTCTTCCTTGCATTTATTCATTAGAGGAGCTGGTCGAAAGGCAGGGACAGTAATTGAGCTCACACTATGGAATGCCAATCAAGTTCATGCAGGGATTTCAATGTCCTCAAAGCTACAGGTGGTACAATTTCAGGGGAGCAAGTCAGGAGTATTTTAAATTAACTAAATCTAGAGCTGGAGGTAGATACATGTATTGCAGGAAACTGCTACATTGAGTAAGCCATCAGCAGACCAGCTTATAACAAGCAAAAAGGCAACTATTTGTGATATAGGAAATCCGTTGTTTGGAGTCTTATACAATGTGAGATGAAAACATGTAAATAAGTAGCTGATGTCCTTGTCAAGTTTGAAGAATGAAACATTCAGAATGGAGAGTAAATAACATTGAGCTATTCAAAGGCACTTAGATCAATCCTTTAGAAATCATGTTTGCAGTAAGATATCCTATTTTATATGAAAAGACAAAGTTGTGTGGGTGAGCAGCAAAGATCCTGGCACCAACAGATACAAGTGCAATAACCTTAAATTCTCAGCCATAACTGTATAAAGGAACTGAAATTCTCTTGAGAAATTACATTATAAGCAAATATCCTCTTTCTTTGTAGCTGAGGAATTAACCATCAGTAGGTTTGGAAATAGGAGCTGAAGTAATTTGGAACAAAAGGGTAACTAGGAAGAGAATAGGGCCTCTCAAAGATCAGCAAGGTGGCCTTTGTGTGGAGCCGCAGAAAATGGGGGAGATACTAAACAAGTATTTTGCATCAGTATTTACTGTGGAAAAGGATATGAAAGATATAGACTGTAAGGAAATAGATGGTGACATCTTGCAAAATGTCCAGATTACAGAGGAGGAAGCGCTAGAAGTCTTGAAATGCATAAAAGTGGATAAATCCTCAGGACCTGATCAGTTGTAACCTAGAACTCTGTGGGAAGCTAGGGAAATAATTGCTGGGCCTCTTGCTGAGATATTTGTATCATCGATAGTCACAGGTGAGGTGCCGGAAGACTGGAGGTTGGCAAACGTGGTGCCACTGTTTAAGAAGGGTGGTAAGGACACGCCAGGGAACTATAGACCAATGAGCCTGACATTGGTGGTGGGCAAGTTGTTGGAGGGAATCCTGAGGGACCGAATGTACATGTATTTGGAAAGGCAAGGACTGATTAAGGATAGTCAACATGGTTTTATGTGTGGGAAATCATGCCCCACAAACCTGATTGAGATTTTTGATGAAGTAACAAAGAAGATTGATGAGGGCAGAGTGGTAGATGTGATCCACAGGATCTTCAGTAAGTCGTTCAACAAGGTTCCCCATGGGAGACTGATTAGCAAGGTTAGATCTCACAGAATATAGGGAGAACTAGCCATTTGGATACAGAACTGGCTCAAAGGTAGAAGACAGAGGGGGGTGGTGGAGGGTTGTTTTTCAGACTGGAGGCCTGTGACCAGTGGAGTGCCACAAGGATCAGTGCTGGGTCCTCTACTTTTTGTCATTTACATAAATGTTTTGGACGTGAGCATAAGAGGTAGAGTTAGTAAGTTTGCAGATGACACCAAAATTGGAGGTGTAGTGGAAAGCAAAGAGGGTTACCTCAGATTACAACAGGATCTTGATCAGATGGGCCAATGGGCTGAGAAGTGGCAGATGGAGCTTAATTCAGATAAATGCGAGGTGCTGCATTTAGGGAAAGCAAATCTTAGCAGGACTTATACATTAAATGGTAAGGTCCTGTGGCGTGTTGCTGAACAAAGAGACCTTGGAGTGCAGGTTCATAGCTCCTTGAAAGTGGAGTCACAGGTAGATAAGATAGCGAAGAAGGTGCTTGGTATGCTTTCCTTTATTGTTCAGAGTATTGAGTACAGGAGTTGGGAGGTCATGTTGTGGCTGTACAGGTCATTGGTTAGGCCACTATTGGAATATTGCGTGCAATTCTGGTCTCCTTCCTATCGGAAAGATGTTGTGAAACGTGAAAGGGTTCAGAAAAGATTTACAAGGATGTTGCCAGGGTTGGAGAATTTGAGCTATGGGGAGGGGCTGACCAGACTGGAGATTTTTCCCTGGAGCGTCGAAGGCTGAGGGGTGACCTTATAGAGGTTTATAAAATTATGAGGGCATGGATAGGGTAAATAGACAAAGTCTTTTCCCTGGGGTCGGGGTGTCCAGAACTAGAGGGCATAGGTTTAGGGTGAGAGGGGAAAGATATAAAAGAGACCTAAGGGGCAGCTTTTTCACACAGAGTGTGGTATGTGTATGGAATGAGCTGCCAGAGGAAGTGGTGGAGGCTTGTACAATTGCGACATTTTAAAAGACATTTGAATGGGTATATGAATAGGAAGGGTTTGGAGGGATGTTGGCTGGGTGCTGGCAGGTAGGACTAGATTGGGTTGGGATATCTGGTCGGCATGGATGGGTTGGACCGAAGGGTCTGTTTCCACTCTATACATCTCTATGACACTATGACTCTATTTGGCATCAACGCTTCTTTGTAATTACACAAGATCCTTATTGATCATTCATCTCCTTTTCATTTTCCATACTGTCCACATATCACGTGATATCTTTTAACAACTAGTCGTATGTATTCAAGATGAGATAAAAATATTGGCTCAAAAGAGGCAAAAAAGGGGAACATAAGAAATAGGAGCCAGAGTTGGCCCGTGAAGCCTTCAGTTCAATCATGGCTGATTTGATGGTGGCCTTAACTCCAGTTTTGTACCTGTGGTCCATGACTCCCAATTCCCTTGTGAGATGAAACATCTGTCTGGCTCAGCCTAATATATTCAATGAGTTAGCCTTGACTGCTCACTGCGATAGAGAGTAACAATACTTTGTGAGGAAAAATGTCCCCATTTCCAGCTTAAATGGGGTGCCCTTTGTTTGAAACTGTGCCCCCTAGCTTTAATTTCTCCAACATGGAGAAACACCCTCATGGCAGCAATCCTCTTATATCTCCTCAGAATCTGATGTATTTCAATAAGATGAGCTTCTTTGAAACCTCAATAACTTGCCCAAACTTTCTGCAGAATGGGTGCTATCAAATTCCAACACATTTTGCAAAGGGGCGTAAAAGACATCCTCTTTGGGAACTGTCCAGTTAAAATTTACTAGAGGATCTGAAGTGATAAATCTGAGAATCTGGTCTTCGTAATGAAAGGAGTAATATACCATTAAGTGGAGTACCCTGCGATTCTAGACCCACTGCAGAATAGAGACAGAGCTGATGAATCTGCCTCAGATGAAGAATGAAGGAAGTAATGTTGGACCTTGATCTGGGGAAATGACATACCTTTGCAGATATTAGGAGCTTTGATATCTCTCTTTTTGGTACCAGTTCTTATTGGGAGACATATTCTTTACTGTTTTTTTTCTTGTGTTGGCTGTAATGTCCAGACAGTGAAAGGTGTGAAATTGCATAAGGTTGCTTCTTTAGCTGCCTATTCATGTTGCAGTAATACTGTTGGAGTTTCTAAAGCTGCAGCCAACTTGAAAATCATATGATTTGTAACAGCCATTTTAGTCCATCTTAGTCCAATTTAAAATAAAGAAGAAAGTTTTATTTTTTTCACAATAATTAATGATCTCTGTCATAACTTATGGAGCTGACACAGTATATGTCACAAAATGTACAAGTCTATTTTATCCTCCTTTTAACTAATTATTGGAAATTCAAATGTCACTCAGGAAATTAGCTGAGATTGTAAGATTATCCCCTGATTCTCCCATTTCCACCTGAGATATTTCCATGGGATATACGGGATGAATAAATCAGTGCTACTTCTTACCGTAATGTTGAAGTTGATAATGCATCATTATTTTATCAACTCATGTGGACCTGGAGAATAGAACTATCCAATGATAGAGTTATGTTCACTCTGGTGTAGCATGAGAAAACAGCACAATGTCTCAGAACCAATACTTGTGATTGAAAGCTTTGATGCTCATTCAAATGAGAATACGTCCAATGGAAAACATTTAAATGATTAAGTTATCAACTGAGATACCTGAGAATAACATGTAGCATGCCAAACTACATACATGACAAGACTTTGATTCGTGGAAATTCGCATTCATAGCCAACAACAGGTGAATGATCTGTTTCATGTTGGTGGCTATTAAAGGATGAATTTTCAACAGTGACCCAATTAGACAAAGCTTAAAGGATACATTGCATAGCTGGATCATCATTATTTGTTCTTGTTATTCTGTCATATTCATTGAGTGGGCAGAAAAACACCTTTTTTTCATTTATTGTTGCACAAAGCTTTTTTTCCTGCCTGGCATGTGCTTGAGCTGTTAAACTCCAGATGAAGTTATAAAATTATGAATGGTTTCTGTTGTGAGCAATTTTAATGTTTAAAATCTGATATGATAAGTGTGTAAAATCAGAACATGTACACAGAAATCAGAAAATCAGTTCCCAAAAATAGATGGTGTATTTTACAAATATAAGACCAAACTCCTCCTGCTATGTCTGAAGATTATTGATCTTACACATATGCTATTTGTGCATAGATAATAGAGGAATCTTCTTCATTTGAAGTGCCCAATTCCTGAAAGAGAGAAATTGGCTGCTTATAATGAAAGACTACTTTTTGCATCCCTTTACGTCAGACAATAATTTTTTTTAGATTACATTACATTACAGTGTGGAAACAGGCCCTTTGGCCCAACAAGTCCACACCGACCCACCAAAGTGCAATCCACCCATACCCCTACATTTACCCCTCACCTAACACTACGGGCAATTTAGCATGGCCAATTCACCTGGCCTGCACATCTTTGTGGCTGTGGGAGGAAACCGGAGCACACCCACGCAGACACGGGGAGAACGTGCAAACTCCACACAGTCAGTCACCTGAGGCGGGAATTGAACCCGGGTCTCCGGCGCTGTGAGGCAGCAGTGCTAACCACTGTGCTACCGTGCCGCCCACTATTTTACAAATGATAAATATTTTGGGATATATTATGACGCCCAGGAATTATTGTACTTACAACTTCTGAAGGATTTTTGATGCTCTGAGTTCTTTCTGCTCCCTTTTTGCTCCCTGGAATAATTAAAGCATCACAATAACAGCATTGACAGATTGGGATGAAAAATAGATGGCAACCATGAAATTCACACCTCTTCAATATTTTGCATTTTACTCATATGACCAATAGATTAACATGACAATGATTGACAGTGAGCTCAGGGGTTTGAGCTGTATGACTGACATCCATACTAAGAATATCATTTGGAAAATGCATCACAGGGATATCAAAAATATAAATGAGTTCCTTCCATTATTGTTGGAAGATTGCCTGATCCTTTGTTGGCTCACTCAACTACTGGTGGAAGTGGGTACTTTTTTTCAGATGAATCATTGGAAGAAAGTGAAGCAGTCATATTTCCATTGAAACGTAGGGACATTATAAGAAGATACTTGTTATAGAATCATAGAGTCATGCAGTACATTGTCGGCATTGACCAAGTTTCTGAAATGAAATTAGTTCCACTTGCCTGCATTTGGCCCATATTCCTCTAAACCTTTCCTATTCCTGTGCCTTTTCCAAATATCTTTTAAATGTTGCAACTGTACCTGAATTCAACACTTCCTCTAGCAGTTCATTCCGCATATGAACCATCCTTTGTGTGAAAATGTTGCCCTTCAGGTCCCTTTTAACTCTTTCTCCTCTCATCTTAAAAATAAATCCCCTAGATTTGAACTCACCCACCTGGGGAAAACACCTTTGTTATTCACCTTATCTATGCCTCTTGTGATTTTATAAATCTCTATAAGGTCACCCCTCAACCTCCAACACTCCAGTGAAAACACTCTCAGTCTATCTGTATAATTCATATCCTCCATTCACAGCAACATCCTGGTAAATCTCTTTTGAGCCCTCTCCAATTTAATAATATCCTTCCTGTAGCAGAGCAACTAGACCTATACACAGTACTCCAAAAGAGGCCTCTCAAAAGTCCTGTACAACTGCAACGTGACATCCCAAGTCTGATACTCTCACTGATCTTTGTGGAACACCATTGGTCATAGGTCTCCAGTGTGAAAAACAACCCTTCACCAGCACCATCTGTCTCAGCAAGTCAATTTGTATCCAATTGACAAGGTCTCTCTGAATCCTATTTGATCTATGTTCACTCATTAGAATATTGTGTGGTACCTTGTTAAAAGCTTTACAAAAATCCTTGTAAATAATGTCTACAGCTCTGCCCTCAATCTTTTTGGTTGCATACTCAAAAAACTTGATCAAGTTTGTCGGACATGATTTCTCAAGCACAAAGCTATGCTAACTGTCCCGAATCAGTCCTTGACTCTCCAAATGCATGTAAATTCTATCTGAGTCCCCGCCAACAACTTATCCACCACTGATGTCAGATTCACAGATCTATTGTTCACAGACTTCTCCTTACAGTCTTTCTTGAAGAAAGGCATAATCTTAACCTTCAGTCCTCCACTACCTCACCTATAGCTACAGATGGTACTAATATTGCTGTTAGGAGCCCTGCAATTTCTTCCCTAATTTCCCATGTTATCCTGGGATACATTTGATCTGGTCCAGAAAATTTATACACTTTTATAGTCATAGAGATGTACAGCATGGAAACAGACCTTTCGGTCCAACCCATCCATACCGACCATTAAAATCTCTAGCACTTGCTCTTTTGTAATGTGAACCATTTATGACATCAATATTTATTTCTCCAAGTTTCCTAGCTTCCATTTCATTCTGTACAGTAAAAACTGATGTGAAATATTCATTTCATATCACTCCCACATGCTGTGGTTCCACACATAGATGACTTTGTTGTTATTTAGTGGGGTCTATTCTCTCTCTAGTTGCTCTTTTGCTGTTGTTGTACTTGTCAAATCTCTTTGGATTATTCTTAACCAGATCTTCCAAGGCAATCCCCTTTTTGCCCTCTTCATTCAATTCTTATACTTTTCAAGAGATTGACTTGATCCCAGTTGTCTATACCTAACAGAAACCATCTCTTTATTTTTGAATCATCTCAATATCTAACCATCCTTTGTTCCTTACTTTTAACAGCCTTTCCTTTCACTCTAAAATGAGCATAATGGCTCTGAACTCTCGTTATCTCAATATTGAAAGTCTCCCACTTGGCAGTTGTCCCTTTACCTGTGAACTGACTACCCCAATCAATTTTTGAAAGTTCCATCAAAATTTGCCATACTCCAATTACGAACTTTAATTTTATACAAGGCCTGTCATTTTCCATTTCATTTTAAAACTATTAGAACATTGATCACTGGTCCCAAAGTACTCTCCGACTAACATTTCAGTCACTTCCCCTGCCTTATTTCCCAAGGGAAGGGCACATCTAAATATTGATAAAGAAAATTTTCTTCAAGGCATTTAACAACTTCATCACCATTCAAACCCCTAACACCTTGGCAGTCCCATGCAATGTTTGGAAAGTTGAAATCCCCTATTATTACAATCCTATTATTCTTACATGTATATGCAATTTCTCCACACATTTACTTCTTAGTTTCTTGCTGATTAATGGGGAATCAAGGTGGTCACTCCCCTCTTATTTTTGAGTTGAACCCCTATAGCTTCACTAGACAATCCCTTAGAAATATCCTAAGTACAGCAGTAATGTTTGCCCTACTCAAAATTGCCATTCACCTCTTCTCTTGCCACAAGCCATCACTTCTTATCCCATCGTTAATGCTTGGCCTATGGGTACTGAGATACAAACAGGAAAATGAGCCTTGAGAAGAATTTTCATGTTATCTTCAATGTTCTTGTGACATGTAAAAGCAAATTTAATATGGCTTTATTGCTAAAACCACGTCATTACTCAGAGGTAAGTGTGTAGTACTCAGATGGGTAAAATACATTTCTTTTTCTGTCCATATGTTTAATATTTGGTGTGATATGATCTAAGAATGTCAGCTGCTTTCCTTTTGCTCTTGTTCCATATTGATCGCAACTTCCATAGTCCATTCAAAAAATGCTGTGACTAAATTGTTGTTTATTACAGAAACTCCTTGATAGAAATATTTCCAATTGAAAAGATATAACTGATTCTATGAATTAAGTTTGCAATGATGCTTATATTTATCATGCTTTATTCTTTGGAAGGATGTTACATTTTTCCAACACAAAACTAGGATAATTTATGTAGTTTCCTCAGGAACTTAGATTAGATTACCTACAGTGTGGAAACAGGTCCTCAAATGATTAACCCACCCAAACCCATTTCCCTCTGACTAATGCACCTAACACTATGGGCAATTTAGCATGGCCAATTCACCTGACTTGCACATCTTTGGACTGTGAAAGAAAACCAGAGCAAACCCGCAAACTCCATACAGACAGTCGCCTGAGGCTGAAACCAAACCTAGGACCCTGGTGCTATGAGGCAGCAGTGCTAACCACTGAGCCACCATGCCACCCTACAAATGGTGGACTCCGATTTAGTGATCATCTCCCCATCCACTGAGAAGGTCATTACAAATGGGAGCAAAAATAGGCTTCAAGAGTATCAAAAGGTAATCACATAGTTAAGGTTAATACATGATTGAAGTGTTAAAATAGCACCTTTCTCTAAAGATTAATAATGAAAAAAAAACAATATTCACAGGTTTCCTGGCATTCATTTAAACATTATGCAGTTCAACTTCTTGACATAGCACGATAGGATTAAAGGCTCAATGGGGTAGTTGTAGTGCCACAGCCTCTGAGCCGGCAGACCCAGGTTCAAGTTTCAGGCTATATAGTGTCCCTGAATAGGTTGATAAGAAAATATCTAACATGATTAACTTGGAGCTCATAACCTTCAGGTTGTCATCTGAGTCTGATTGTTGAGATGCTTTATTATGTGCTGATTCCAATTCTGCAGTATCCATGTAGTTTCTGTTAGGATCCGACCCATACCACAATTCTTTCTTGAATTCAATATTAATGTGGAACTATACTTGGAGGCCACTTGATGCCTCTTCACAGCAAGTGGACCAAAGATTGGTGACCAAACAGAAGAAATCACATTTATATTGTACATTTTCCAACCCTAGTACATTGTACTATATAGATAATGACATACTTTTTTTAGTGTTCCACATGTCGCAATGCAAGAAATACAGGAGTCAATTTATGTATAACAGGATTTGACAAAAAAACAAACAGATAATGGCCAGATCATTATTATCTGCTTTTGACGTTGCTTGAAGGATAAGCGATACCCGTGACAGCAGTGAGAACTCCTCTATATTCACCAAATTGGTGCTCTGGCACCTTTCGTGACCACCAGGGAGCATACAGGGCCTTGGGATAGTGTCTCCACTTAAAGATAGTAACATACCATTGCTGCAATACTATATTACTGTGCTCACATCTCTTCTGTGGTACTTGAGCTGCCAGAGAGAAGATACACCCCACTGAGCCACAGTCTGAAACACACAGTACCGAGAAGTGAAAGAACATAACTCTGGGATTGCTTGATGCCACCAGCAGGTGGCGATAGGTCATTATAATTAAATAAGGCTTATTTTCCAACCTTTATATTCCTCACCTTAAACAAGATAAAAATGATGCAAGTTTTATTACCTGGTGCAATTCTCTGAAAATTGATTGCTGCATAATGAATATCTTCTGTTTCTGTGTCTGCACAGAATAAGACAGAAATTAAGAATTGTTACCGCTATTTGCAGATTCTGAACATACCCTAAACTATGTTATTAACTTAAAGTCACCATGGCATGGTAACATTTTATATTGAATATGCTAATATGTTAGTTTCATCTGCAATTAGTCTAAAAGTTGGTGAAGGTAGTTTAACAAATTGTATTAAATTATAGAATGGGAGACAAGCTGTTTAAAGAACTAATTTAGAATTTTCAAAGACACATTATTTTGGGGCACAAACTCACCATTTGGTGGTATTGCTGAAAGTGTTGAAGACAGTATTAAATCAGAAGCTTATAATTTTTTTTTGAAAAATGAAAGGTGGGTACCAAAGCACTGAGCAGTCTCTACTCCAATCATATTATTTCATGAAGCACATCCACCTGCTTCCAAATTTGCTCGTCAAGGACTGTAAACTTCAGCCTTATGAAGCTCACTGCAGTAGTAATGTAATTAATGAGGCCTTATAAACACAAAGCATTAACTTATTTAAAAATGGGGAGAATTGAAAGGTAAAATGGTTTGTAGTGTTGGGCTCAATTATGATATTGTCAAACCATTAACCATTAAGCTGAAAAATGTGTTGCTGGAAAAGAGCAGCAGGTCAGGCAGCATCCAAGGAGCAGGAGAATTGACGTTTCAGGCATAAGCCCTTCTTCAGGAAAGTCATTAACCATTAAGCGTTATTATGAAGCATTAATTGGATGTAACAAGAAGCAATTGAAATAAGGCAGAAAAGTATTTGAAAAACATTCCTCATGCGTAAATATCCTGTTTGACTGGGGGTTAGTAATTCAAAGATGTGCAGATCAGGTGGATTAGTCATGTGAAATTGCCCATGGTATGCAGGGATGTGTAGGTTAGGTGCACAAAGTTAAAAATCATACAACACCAGGTTATAGTCCAACAGGTTTATTTGGAAGCACTAGCTTCCAAATAAACTCTGCTCAACCCAGTTCTTTCATATGTAAATTGCAAACAGATACCTCAAACTCGTTGCAAAAGATTCTGTAAATCCGTTTTTTAGATTAGGATCAGTCTGACTATTGTGGCACATATAGCCTCACAGGGAAGCTCACACCTTTGATACATTGTCTGAGCCAACACGACACCAATTGCCAAAGTTTATTTGAGAATGTAACTTTCAAAAGAATGTTTTGCGATTTACATATGAAAGAACTGAAACCAACATGGTCATTCTAAAAGATGAGAGACTTAACAAACAATCCAGGTTTTTTTCAATGTATATTTTCAGTTTCATCACACTATAAACTTTTGCTATGAATTCTGTGTCTTACTATCTTATTCTCCACAACCACCTGATGAAGGAGCAGTGCTCCAAACGTTAGTGTTTCCAAATAAACCTGTTGGAGTATAACATGATGTTGTGTGATTTTTAACTTTTGTACACCCAGTCCAACACCGCCATCTCCAAATCATAGGTTAGGTGCTTAAGTCAGAGGAAAATGTAGCGTAATAGGGTAGGGTGATGGGTCTGTGTGGGATACTCTTCAGAGGGTCAGTGTGGACTTGTTGGGCCAAAGGGCCTGTATCCACACAATCGGGATTCTATAATTCAAGTACCTGACATTGGGAGTTGGTGGGAATTATTAGTTTGTGTGAATTTTACATGGCGTTACCTGAAAATGTTTTCAACCTATTTTCTGCTCAATGGAGTATCTGGAGAAGTACTAAAAGGACGATCAAACAGTGATACAGTAAACAACCAGAATAGTATTAATATCAGGGGACTCTCACCATCAGACTGGCATCTGTGAGAGCGGGATTGTGGATTTTTACCATCAGACTGGGGTTTGGAGAGCGAGACGGTGGAATTTCCTATCAGACAGGGGTTTGGAGAGCGGGACTGTAGGTTTTCCCATCAAACTGAAGTTTGTGACAGCGGGACTATGGATTTTCCCATCAGACTGGGGTTTGTGAGAGCGGGGCTTTTCCCATCAGACTAAAGTTTGAGAGTGGGACAGTAAATTTTCCCATCAGAAATAGGGTTGTGAGAGGAAGCTGTGGACTTTCACTATCTGACTGTGGTTGGTTAGATTGGGACTTTTCCCATCGGACTGGAGCTTGTGAGAGTGGGGCCATGGACCTTCCCATCGAATTGGAGTTTGTGAGAGGAGGCCACGTACTTTCACAATTGGACTGGAGTTTAAGATTTGGTGCCGTGGAAACAGGTAGAGCTCCAAGTACCAGCCGATATTCAGGAGTCCCCAAAGGGCAGAGGGCAGTGATACTCATTTGTTGAATATGTCTAAAATAGTTTGAGCTTATAGATTGACTCGTTAGTTTGCATTTATCTAAATTGTATTAAGTTAATACATTTGCTTTATATCTAAGTGTCTTTTTGTATTCATTTTGATCAGATCTATTAGGCACTTTCAGCCCAACAATTCAAGGCTATGCTGAATTCCGATCAATTCTTGATTGGATCACATTTGAGGAATTGTGCACAAGTCTGTCTGTCAACTTATAAAAAGCACCAGTAAGCACTGAGGAGAGTGAAAATGAATTTTTCAAGGATGGCACCAGAATTTAGAGGTCATCACTTGCATCCTAAAATGGGAATGTTGGTTGGGGTGGGGGTACCTAAGGGATGTCTTTAAAATTGTGAAAGGTTTCAATAGATTAGACATATGAAGGGGTGTTAGCACAATTTTTTAAAAGCCAAGAGCAGGTTTGTTAGATCTCTGACCAGCATCATTGGGATCACACCATCCTCCAGCTGAATTTCTGGGCTTCACCCAGGTGGGTTTACTCCCTTATCCCAACCTGTCCCAAATAATAACTAATCTTTTATAAATAAAATACAACACCACACATATTGACACTGAAATTCATTTGCCAATTATTTGCCCTTTTTTCATAGAACCTCTCCATCCCTGGAGGTATGGAGAGGTGAAGAGATCATTGGAAGAGTTTAGGCTGGAGATAATCTCACCCGTCCTTGGAGCTGTTGAGCAAGTAGTTAAGATCTACAGCTAATTTTTTAAAATTAATTCATGGAATGATGGCACCACCTGCTCATCAAGCATTTAGCATTGCCTTTTCTTAATTGCCCAAAGGGCAGTTATGTGTCAACCACATTGCTGGGAATCCAGAGAACCAGGTAAGCAAGCCCAGTTTAGGAAGGTCGATTTCTTTAGCTGAAGGACATAAGCAAACCTCAAACCTCAAGAGTTTTACAATAATGAGTAGTGGTGACAATATCTCTACTAGATTTGCTTTATTAAAACTAATTCAGACATTGCCACTTGCTATGCAGAGACTTGAACCCATGTCACTAGAACATTAATCTGAGGTTTATGGATTCGCTAGCACTCTGACAGTACCACTACAGCCTTTGCTGCCTTAACCAATCATACTGGGAAGTAATGGCTGGTCTGAATGTATCTTCATAGGATTTATATTTTTAGGAATTTTAAACAGGCCTTCTTATTGCAAACATATGATATATGCAATGACGAAGATTAGTAAATCTAACTTTGTGTGATGGGTTTGAAGGTGTTAATATTACAACAGCTTTACAAAGTCGCATATTACTAAACTGTGTGAAAATATCCCAGTATTTATCATTGCAGATCTGAAAAACTTCCAACAAAAAGTACTAACCTAAAAGCAAAGCTTAATACAATAAAATCTGACATTATCTTTTCAAATAGAATCACATAATATGATTCAGTTACTTACTGTCTGCTTTTGCCTTCCTATTGACAGTTGCATATTCAGAAAAACTACTTGTTCCAAGCACTGATGACTTGGTATCTGCTGCAAAATAAGGTTTGTCTGAATAAATCTTGAGTTTGACTTGAATTTTTTTTCATATGGTTGTATTTATTATATGCAATATTGAGATATATTTGTGTCATCCACAAAATGGAATTAGAACTTCAGGAAAGAGAACATTTTCTAAATATGACCCTCGTGCTGTTCTGAATGATTCATGCTCATTGTTTTGAGAGGTTTTGAGAATGCAAGAAAATGTGTGGCGAATGTTATGTGGGCATTTAGTGGTTGACTAGGAGAAAGTGAGGACTGCAGATGCTGCAGATCAGAGTCAAGACTGTGGTGCTAGAAAAGCACAGCAGGTGAGGCAGCATCCGTGGAGCAGAAGAATCAACGGTTCTGGTCTAAGCCCTTCACCAGGGTTTCCTGATGAAGGGCTTATGCCCGAAACAGCGATCTGCCTGCTCCTTGGATGCTGCCTAACCTGCTGTTCTTTTTCAGCATCACAGTCTCAATTTAGTGGTTGACGGTTTATACCTCAGGAAATGAATAACCACATAGAGATAAGGCAGTGTTAAGGCAGCAAAGCCAGCTCTTAACCAGACTGAAAAGGATCCATAGAAGAATTAGTGGATTCAAAACTGTTTTTCTCTTAACTGATGCTGCCAGACTTGTTGAGCTTTTTCAGTATTTTCCTTATTTTATTTCTGGTTTCCAGCATCCATAGCATTTTTTTATTAAATGGGTCATTAATTGAGATCCATAACTAAGTATTGATGGGATTTAATCTAGGGTATCATTTTGATGTGCTTGTAATTTTAACTTCATTGTAGAAGATTCTAAGTGATACTAAGAGTTGCTGATTAGTCAGTTCGGTAGATATAGTTGGAAGGATTACTGGATTCAAACATTAACTCTGTTTTTGTCTTCACAGATGCTGCATGAGCTGTTGAGTTTCTCCAGCACTTCTGATTATATTTCAGTCTGCATCTTAGCTTGACCAGGACTAATAATCCTCAATAGGAGATTTACTAGGCTATTGGGGAGGATATAAACTAGACTGGTGGGATGTGGGAATCTAAAAGGAAGCTCAAATTCAATGTAATCAGAACTTGTAAAAGGAAGTACGTGATTATAAGCAAAAATATAAGATAGAGCATTGGTAGGCAATAAATTGAGAATTATGTTAAAAAGCTCAATTAAGCGTTCTGACTGAATGTCTGAAGGGGTTGAATGTAAAAGGTTTATACAAATTCAGTAAATGGAAATGATTTAATTGCTGTTATAGAGAGGTGGGTGCAGGGTGACTGAGATTGGGAACTGAAAAATCCAACAACGGTATACATTTTTGAAGGATAAACAAAAGGGAAAAAGGAGATGGATAGTATTCTTTATAAGGGATGATAACATTAAATTAGTAAAAGAAGATTGTGAGGCAAAAATTCAGATTCCCAACAGGGGATTAAAGGTTTGCTGTTATGTTCTCACAAACTATTCAGTCGGACAGCTTTCCATACATAGTGAGTTACATGTGACTGTCTTATTAGGCGTCATCATCCAAGCTCCAGTGAATGCAACCTTCTTCGTTTACTTCACTCATTCATAGCTGAGATGTTTCTTTGTACAAAGGCTTTCAGTGTTAGGGGCACAATCTAATTGGGCCAACATTCCTATCCAAACAAGATAACCACTGGCTGACACCACCAAACCTAATTAGGAGAGGAAAGTGGGTTTGAACTTGAGAGGGTATTAAACTCAAAACGCCATATTATGTGGTTGTGTCCTTGTCCCATGCAAGTCTTTAGTGAAATTCTATCAAATGTCCAATTGTCCTATTTTTGTCAGTGAGTTGAAGAAGAGTTATTGCAGACCCAAAATTTTAACTGTTTTTTAATCTCCAGATGCTGACAGAATTTCTCTAGCATTTTCTGTGTTTGTTCCAGTGAGTTGGTGGTGTGTGAGGTGCTGAACATTGTAGCTCGCTTTATGTTTCAGTCTGAATATAGCCAGGCATGTGAGAGGCAGTAACACTTTGGTACAGGTTATGCTGCACTGGTAGCTGCAATGAATTTACAAGGCATGGATTACACCAAAAGTATCTGATGAAAATGCCTGGCACCCAACTTCCTGATTGACAGTTCTCTGCAGTTGCAACTTTCCAGTGCTATCCCACACCCACAGGAGAATGAATCATTAAGTCGGTAGAATGAAATACCCTGCAAGAGGTCAGCAGATCTCTTATAGCATTGGAGCTTGCTTCTCCTGAATTGCCCATAGGTTCTAACTTCCATAGCTGCCTTCGACAGTCGGGATAGCCTCATGTTGCCATCCACAGGGAAACAAACTTCTCATCACTTTTTGCATGGTCTTTGACAATTCCGGAGTAGGTGGGGATGATGAGCCGAAGCTCAGAGTGAAGTGCACCTTTTAAACATGGTACCTGAACATTGGAGCCTAAAGGATCGTTGAGGGGATGCAGAACCATGAAATGTGGTGTTTAATCCACTATGCATATGTAATAAACTGAGAAGAATGTAATCACTTGGAAAGCATGACCCATCCAGAACAGAAGTCCCTTTGCTACTAACCTGACCCCATTCCCTCACCCACACTTTTAGTCTCAAAAAACAAACAAAGTGCTCCTAAATGTAGGGTACAGTGACTATTCCCATCAGCAATTATCTTACTCAAAGGTGTTGTTTAGGATGAGCTGTTAACTAGAATCTTGAAGTGGGTTAATGTCCATAGTATCCTGTATACAAGGCTTTAGTGAGTCCCTAATTATGATAATTATAAAGACCTAACAATAAATATAAGAAGTTATTTGAATAATTAAAAAGATACCCTGTGTGTACTCCACAGGAATTTTGTATGTGGCCCGCTAAATGCATGACATTTTTGTATTTGAATTTATGTTAAGGCGTAGCTAGAAAATACAAAACAAAAGTAAAACTGTCACAGTGAATAAAGTACAGTGCTAGACTTTCCAGTATTAGTGTCTAAATGTTACCTTGCATTTGCTGAACTTCATTAAAATTTGAAACAGGTTGTGATGTATCTTCTACATTTTCCTTTTGTTGCACAGGTGTTGGTCTTTGACTTTTCGAGCCTGTTCATATAAGAGTTTGTGCCTTAAAATGCTTTCCTCATGAATGTTCATTTTAATATTAAAAAATTAGCTAAGTCAGCACAGTGGTAATAGTTTGTACTGTCTGCAAAAGACACTGTAGCAGAATGCAAAGATTTCATTGACAGCAACTTATCAAACAAGGAATCTTTATCACTAAGATAAACAAGAGCTGCAGATGAATTTAAAAGTTCTTCAGAATGTCCTTTCATAAATGTGAAGATTGAAAACTACACCCAATAAATAAAATCAAATTTGATTTATTATTGTCACAAGTACCTAGATACAGTGAGATGTTTTGTTTGGCATGCAGTACAGATGGATCATAATATAAGGTGCATCAGAGTAATAGAACACAGTGATAAATAAAATGTTACTGCTGCAGAGGAAATACACAAGCAGCGAGGTCAGCATTAAATTTGAGGTCTATTCACAAGTCTAATTATAGCAAGGAAGAAATTGTTCTTGAATCTTTACTATACATGTTTAAGCTTTTGTATCTTTCATCCAATAGAAGAAATTGAAAGAAATATAATTGGGGTGGGAATGGTCTTTAATTATGTTGGCTGCCTTTCCAAGTCAGGAGGGAAAAAGTGAGGCTTCATTCTTGATGAAGGGCTTATGCCCAAAACGTCGATTCTCCTGCTTCTCGGATGCTGCCTGACCTGCTGTGCTTTTTCAGCACCACACTCTTGAATCTGCCTTTCTGAGCCAGTGAGAAGTATGGATGGAGTCAATAGATGGAAGGTTAGTTTGCTTGATGGACTGGGATGTGTTCACAATTCTCTGTATTTCTTTTGGGTCCTGGGCAGCTGTACTCTCGCCAAAACCTATAAAGACTTCTTTATTTCTCTTCCCCAATTCTCTTGGAATAATGATCAATATGTTCTTGCTTTCCTTGTTGCTTGCTGGACGTGCAAGGCTTTTCAAAGTGTACTATCAAGACTGTGTAAATAATTGATTCCAGCATTTTCCCAGTGACTGATGTTAGGCTGACTAGCTCGTAGTTCACTGATTTCTTACTCCCTTTGTTCTTGAAAAGATAGGTAACATTTTCTATCCTCCAATCTAGTAGGTCAGTTCTCAAATCTAAGCCATGTGGTACCTACACCACATAAACTGAAATGGTTGTAGATGACAGCTCACCACCATCACATCAATATTATAAAAAAAGACCAGAAATACAACCGCACTTGCCACATAAATGCAATGTTTGCAAGCGTAGGTCAGGGAATAGGAATACTATGGTGAGTCACTCACCTCCTGACTCCCCAGAGCCTTTCCACCATCTACATGGCACAAGTGAAGAGTGTGATGGAATATTCTCCACTTGGCTGGATGGGTGCAGCTCCAACAACACTCAAGAAGTTGATATCACCCAAGAGAAAGCAACCTGCTTGATTGGCACCATATCCATGAACATTCACTACCTTCACCACCGATAGTAGGTGGCAGCAGTGTGTACTATGTACAAGATGTATTCCAAAAATTCACCAGATCCTCAGACAGCAACTTCCAAATCCACGACCACTTCCATCTAGAAGGACAAGGCAGCAGATAGACGGGAACACCACCAGCTAGTGAATCCCCTCCAAGCCACTCACCTTCCTGCCTTGGAAATATATCACTGTTCTTTCACTGTCACTTTGTCAAAATCCTGGAATTCCCTCCAAATGGCATTGCAGCTTATCCCATAATTGGGAATGTACAGAGGTCAGGATTAGAGTTCCACAGATATCTCAGAGGAATGTGTGATTTGAGGAAATAAAAAAAAGAGAGGGGAGAATCACACTATGATTTGAGAACACAGATGAAAAATTCAAAATCAGGGTGTTGGTTGACTTGGAGCCAATTTAGGTCACTGAGTACAGACTGACTGCAGATTAGGACTTGCTACAAGTAAACCCAATGGATTACGTTTTAGTCATAATGTTTGGAAATACGTGCCACATTCCCTAAAGAGTACAAGATCTGAAATTGTTTGCAGCAATTTATGTTGCTTACCTGCTCCCTTGCACTTTCTTAGACTCAACACCAATACCAGGACAATGATGAGAAGAAGAGCCAGACTCACAAATACAATGACGTTGGTGTGGTGAAAGGCAGAATGTTCTGTCAGAAAGAGAAGGTCAAATTTCATGGGTTATTGTTTAAACTAGAAGAAAACAAAGTAAGCTCCTTTAATGACAAGGTAAATAAAATTTCTGCCTGATTTAACATTCAGCCATATAGATGAGAAATCAACTGACTTCACACAGCAGTGTTGGAATGTTACAACTGAACTGTCTACAACCACTTCAGTTAGGGACAGGAAAAGAATGAAATTATTGCAATCTGATCATTCTTTCTTGAAAGAAGTTGTATGCAAATGACCAATAACCAAAGAACCTGATATAGCTGTGGTGCTTCCCCTATATAACAGGTGAATTATACTCTTGCCTGGCATTATCCTTGAATTATGACAATTTGATTAAGAATTGAATTCACGAGGACAGAAATTAACCAAAAACAGAAATTGCTGGAAAAGCTCAGCAGTTATGACAGCATCTGTGGAGAGAAATCAGAGTGAATGTTTTGGGTCCAGTGACCCCCATCTCAGAACTTGAACATTTTGTTGAACCACCTGTCAACCAGGCATTGGTGAGGCTATTATCCTGTCATTACGTGGAATCCAAACATTTGGGTTGGAAGTCCGCCCCAGCGATAATGGGTGCTTTTCTAGGATTGGGAGAGCAGTGACATTGGTTTGGGTGGTCAGAGGCAAGAGTATGAGGGGTTACTTCCAGTAAGTTCTTATTTATGATTCAGATGTGACACAGCACTTACACACTAGAGACATAGACTTGTAGCTCAAAGAGGAAAGGTGTTACTGTTCAAGATGTATTTTGGTTTTCTTTTGTGCAATTTGGGTGTCACTGGAAAGGACAGCACTTGCTGTTCTTCTCTAAGTGCCCCTGAACGTTTGGTGCCATTTCATAGATAGTCTGATGAGAGCAGAGGCAGTACTGGACCTAATCCTAGAGAATAAAGCTGATCAAGTGGTTGAAGTGTCAGTGAGTGTGCATTCTGGTAATAGTGACCACAACTTTGTAAGTTTTATAGTCATTATTGGAAAGGATAAGGATAGTGCAGAAGTTAAGTATCTATATTGGGGGAAGGTCAATTTTAACGTAATTAGACTGGGTTTGGTGACAAATACTGGGAGCAGATATTTGCATGTAATTACCTCCCTGGAGGCACCATCTATTCCAGTTCATTGACACCAGGCCGAGGCTCCACAGCTATAAATGCTACAAATGGATTGAATTGGATCCAGAAGCTCCCACATGCTGCAGCTGTGACAACTCTCCCACTGTATTTGGTGGATCAGGAACGTATTTTTCTTGAATAATTTGTAGTTTCCCTCTTCACAGAATTGTCTGACACATCAAACTTCCAGCTTGTGATCTGCCCACTTAAGCAGTGCACAGTCACATGTATTTACAATATCAGAAAAAGAAAGCAATGTGTATAGAGACTGATAGGAATGGTGATCAGAGACGGCCTTACCTGATTAATTTGATGGGAATAGTGATGCTGCATGAAGTGACATCAAAAGATTGGTGGTAAATATGAACTGGAGAGTTTAGATGGGGGAGAGATAATGTGAAAAATGGGTGAATATTGGGAAAGTGATTCCAAAATGTTCTGAGTTCAGACAGAAGTTGAACTCCCCTAAAGGTAAGAAATCATTTGGTGCAAAGATGAGGGAGGAAATCAATAAATACATCACAGTGAGAACAATTCATTTGGTGGGCAGTAGAGAATGAAGATGATAGGGAAGAGGGATGGAACAAAGTGGGTTATGCAGCAGAGGTAAATGTACCAGATGAGAAAGGATACAGGTCAAGCTGTAATATGGTGATAAAATCTGCAACTTAAAGGACTAAATAGCCTCCTTTGAGGCCTTAAATGACTGGGAATAACAGAACCAAACAGGGCAGAAGAGCCCCTTTGGCCCATAGGGTCTGCACCAACAAAATCAACTCTAAATCTTCACTGGTCCCATTTTCCAGCACTTAGTGCATAACCTTGAACATGACGACATGTCAAGTGCTCTTGAAATGACTTGATAAAATAAAAGACCATGATGGATTGGAAAGCACCCTCTAGCCAAACAGAAAGGAAAGATATTCTCAGCCCTTAGCCAGGTTTCTGTGAAGGCCATGATGTTGATTCAGTCATCTACAATATGCTCAGCGATGACAAGTTGTTTTCCTAACTGCATGGACACTTTCGAGGGAGATGTGTTTCATGGCGGTGAGAGCTGTAACACTGGGAAATTCCATAGGATCAACAGTGGACAAATGAGTGGAACAGGATGCAGACTGGTGTGATAAACCCCAAGTGAAGTATTGGACAGGAAGTTCAAAGGGAGAGCAAGATGGGAGAGTTGATGTTTTTATTCATAAAGAGGCAATGTGAATGCCTCAATGGGACATACTGATGATGCCAAGGGACACAAAAGTGAACTCTAACTCTAACCTACCCAATCATAAAGTCAGAGTAATGGTAGAAAAGCTGGAGGATCGAGGAGTAGTGAAGGGTTGGGGTAGGGATTTTGGAAAGTACAGCACACAAGATTTGACAAATGAACTAAGCCAAGACAATAAGAGACAGTTGTCTAATGTAAAGATTTTAAAAAGTTTTTATAAAGGAGGAAAAATGATATTTGAAAACATAATTGTTTTTCAATTTCACCAATTAAATGTTTTTGATAGAAAGTTTAGTATCTATTCTGAGAGGTCTCCATTCTGTTTGTGTGACAGAAACACAAAAGTCAGAGAAAAACTCAAGTTGAACTTTCTCACCCTCCATATGGTTAGGGGAATATTCCAGAAAATTTCAGCCCATTACCAAAAGACAATGTATCCTGACCATTCTAGTTTTGGCTGGGTCATTGGAACTTCTCCTGCTCAAACATTGGCCGAGCCATCAGACGTCCCTTCCACAGCCTTCATTATGATGCTTGATAATTATTAAAAATACTCCTGGACTATTTTGCACAAAATCAGCGTGGCCTTAGTAGCTTCTAACACACAGTTCTGTGATACCATGAGTTAAAGAGAAGCACATTTGTTAATGTCCCAAAGTTTGCAAAGATAAGCTGCTTCTAACTTTACCTTCATTTACAATTTTACCTTTTATGCACATTATTAGCTTTCACTGAAAACTTGATAGAGCATTGTGTCTGAACGTTTACCACTCTGACAAATTTTCACCCACTTTCCAAATTCACATCAATGTGATAATTGACTGATTGTACAATTTGTCTTACAGACAGTAAGGTGTTATCTCAGGGAAAGTTGCTGATAAGCTGCACCATTGTAGAAGTTCATCCACAAGATCTCGTAGTTATGGCTGCCACTAAATGCAATAAGTGGTAAGAACATTTCCTTTGAATTTTATGTATTAAGAGCAAGATCTGAGTCACTTACCACTGAGTTCCAAATAGTACGGGACTGAAACCTGAGGCATGTTTTGTTGAAACAAAACACACATCCACTTTCCTCTGCCTCTGTCAGCTTTCTCAATAATCAGCCTCAATGATTTCTCTTTCCTATTCCTCTTATTCAATGTCTTTTCTTCAATAATTTTACCATCGTTATTGATCCAAACAAGTCTGATTGATTCAGTGACATGAGAGACAGAGCAGGTCAGGGTAATGGAGTCTTCCTCAGTCTCTGCATCTGAGGGTTCCGCTGTGACTGTGTAAACCAGAAAATCATTTTAAGTTTTAAACAATGACTTAATCAACGAAAGCAGCATCAATATTTTGTCCCCTACCTTTAACTGTGATTAATGTAATGGTCACTATTTTATTTGCTTGCAGGAAACATGTATAAACTCCTGCATCTTCAAACAAGACAGGGACAATCCTCGCATTGAAGTTCACGCCATTAAACCTTGATGTTGTGGGAACCAGTCGATTCCCAAAGTGAGTGCGATCGATACTGATGGGCTGAGATCTCGTAGCAGATGCTATTATTTTCTCCTGATTCTGAGCAGCTGACCTCCGTCTCCATGCAACAGTTTCAAATTGGTTATCAAAATACTGACAAACCAGTTTGAACTCACTGTGATCTGTGTCTGAGCGATAAAGAGTGTAACTCTTTATAAATAAATCTACAAAAGAAAGACAGAGAACCACATGTTGGAACATTATGTGGAAAGACAGGGAAAAAGCAAAATAATGATTATTATTGTATTAAAATACTAGTGTTGATCATTGAAATGTTGTATCATCACATTTTTGTCAAAACAATGTACTACTTAAACATTGCAAACTTAGATGAGATCAATATTAGAAAAGACCGACTTTGAATGATTTTTCAATAATCTTTTCTAGTTTTAATATGTTGGCTCCCTTTGAATGATATCAAGATTTTCTTAGGTTAGATTCCCTACAGTGTGGAAACAGGCCATTCAGCCCAACAAGTCCACACAGACCCTCCAAAGAGTAACCCACCCAGATCCCTACATTTACCCCTGACTAATGCACCTATCACTATGGGCAATTTACCAAGGCTAATTCAACTGGCCTGCACATCTTTTGGATTGGGAGAGAAAACTGGAGCATCCAGACGAAACCCCCACAGGTATGGGGCGAATGTGCAAACTCCACACAGACAGTTGCTCGAAGTGGGAAATCGAACCCGGGTCCCTGGTGCGGTTAGACGGCAGTGCTAACCACTGCGCCACCCAAGGGACACTGGGAAATTTCATAGGATCAATAGTGGACAACTGAGTGGAATAGGCTGCAGATTAGTGTGATAAACCCCAAGTGATGTATTGGACAGGAAGTTCAAAGGGAGAGCAAGATGGGACATTTGATTTAAGAAGCATCCTGACAGAAATTGGAATAGACAGGGAAAAGAAGGATTCAGAATGCGTAGATACAAAAGGTTTCAGATTTCACAAGGCACCCTGTGTCAGTATAGTCATGGTGGGCTGAAGGGCCAATTCCTGTGCTGTTCTGTTCTTTGCTTTTTGTGTTAAGACATCAAATTCCCAATATCCTGACACTGAACAACAATATGTCATAATTGGGTTGCTGAAAGGAACAACACAATATTCCAGTATCAGAAATGGTGAGGGGAATATCAGGCAGGGTGGAATTATTTAAAAAACAGGCAAAAGAAATCAGATTCTCATCATAGAGTTAAACTCCACTGAAGAAGTTCTGCCTCCTCACTTATTGGATCGACCATCTCACCTGCAGGTATTGCAATGTTTATCTGCATTTCATTCAAACCATAACCACACATTGCAGCCCTGATTCCCTCCTACATTTATTGGCTACACTCCCAATCCTGTCCCCAATCTCTTGATATTCCCAACTGTTCCCTCCACTGCCAAATTCCCAAGAACCTACCTGCCACTGCCTGACGCCCACAAACCTGCTCACCTTGGCAGTTACCCAATATTGTCCTCTGTTCGATGTGCTCAGCTTTTACCCTCTTTTGACAGTTGCCCTCATTCCAAATCCTGCAGATATAAGTCCAGGATCTGGCAAAAGCCCCTTCTAACTTCAATGAAAGGCTACCCCAACAAAGAAGACAATTAGTACGAGTGCACGTTTTGGCATTCTGGCTGAATGTCCAAAGGAGAAGGTGTGAGAAGAGATGGGCAGAAGGGGAAGGATGCAGGGAGATGATGGCCTTCTGGTATTATCACCTGAGTCAAGATTAGAGTGGTGCTGGAAAAGCACAGTAGGTCAGGCAGCATCCGATGAGCAGGAAAATTGATGTTTTGGGCAAAAGCCCTTCATCAGGAAGCCTTTCTTGATAAAGAGCTTTTGCCTGAAATGTAGATTTTCCTGCTCCTCGGATGCTGCCTGACCTGCTGTGCTTTTCCAGCACCACTCTAATCTTGACTCTAATCTCCAGTGTCTGCAGTACCCACTTCTGCTGTATTATCACCTGAATATCAATCCAGACACCTACCTTAATCGCCGACAGATACGTGGCTGCCGCAGGATCCATGGCCACCAGGACCAGCGCCATTTCTGCCCGGCGCGCCACTTCCACCCCCGGAGCTGCCGTTGCCGCAGCCACTTCCACCCTCGGAGCTGCCATCGCCGCAGCCACTACCGCCCCTGGAGCTGCCGTCGCCACAGCAACTTCCACCCCCAGTGATGTCACTCACCTGCTCAAAGACCACACCACACGCTACACCGCCCCACGTCGATCTCCGCCCCACGTCGATCTCTGCCCCCACGTTAATCTCCGCCCCCATGTTAATCTCCGCCCCCATGAGTAAGTCGGCTCACATGACCAACTCCACCCCCATGACTAACTCCGCCCCATGACTAACTCCACCTCCATGCGTAACTCCGCCCCCACTCCCAGCTCCAGCCCCACACCAGGTCCTAGCTCCCAGCCCTGCCATATTTTCACCATCCCTCCAGACCTCCCCCTCTCTGAGGATGAACAATTCCTGAAGAAAGGCTTATGCCTGAAATATCGATTCTCCTGCTCTTCGGATGCTGCCTGTCCTGCTGCGCTTTTCCAGCACCACACTTTTTTCAACCCAAATTATGATCCAGATTCAAATCCCACGATGGCAGATGTTGAAATTTGAATTCTAATAAAAATCAAGAATTTAAGATGCAATGATGACCATGAGACCAATGATCAAGCCAGGAGGGTGGCAAGAGAGTGAGAGTGGGGCTTTTTGAAGAGGGTAAATGTTCAAAGCAGTATTTTGGAGTAGACAATAAGCATTTATAATGATGGACTGGTTAGCTCAGCTGGTAGGGCATCTGATTTACAATGCACAAGGATGTAAACAGAGCAGACTCAATTCCTGCATTAGCTAAGGTTCCACAAATGTTCCATCCACAGAAGGGAGGTGAGAACCAAAACAAATGGGCAATGTTTCCTATTCCCTTTTGCCTAACAGACATTGAAATTGTGAAAACAAGTGAGATAATTTAAAAAAAAACAGAATATCTGATATTCAGCAATTAAGTCCATAATATAAAGTCAAACCAGTAAAGGCGCTTTGAAAAAAGGCAGAAATAAAATATGATGAAACTGGGAGACATATATATGGTTGTTTGCTGCAAATCTGGGTTCTTGGAGTTCTGGACTGAAGGTACCTTACAATAAGTGCATACATCCTGCCCTGATTTGCCTTTCCAAAATGTAGCACCTCACATTTTTTGAAGTTTAAATTCCATCTGTCACTCCTCAGCCCTTTGGCCCATCTGATCAAGGTCCCATTGAACTCTGAGGTAACCGTCTTCACTGTCAACTACACTTCCAATTTTGGTGTCATCTACTTTGTTCACATCCAAGTGATTTATATAAATGACGAAACTGAATGTTTGGAGTTGACAATTGGTTTTTGAGGGAAATATTGTCGTATCCATAATTGTGAGATGAAGCTGGGAAGAGTATTCTACATTTAATGATATGGTGAAGCAGTCTGGGAAGAGGGTCAAAATATGATGTGGGCAAGAAGAAGTAATTGATTGGCTGACTAAGGTTGTGTTGAGTATTTCAGTTTTCTCACTTATAATTTGTAGACTTTTAGGTTGAATTTAGAATTTCTAAGTGATATAGTACACAGGTCTAGAAATGTAATTTGATGTTCAGGCAATCTAAATAGTCATGGTCATTGTCATGGCATAGAGACATACAGTACGAAAGATTTAATTTAAAGGGGTAAGTCTTGGAAGGAGCACTCAAGGCCAAAATGTGCTCCTCTTGCCCCAAGTGGAAACTTAGAGTCATAGAGTCCTGGAATTGTACAAAATGGCAACAGACCCTTTGATCCAACTCATTCATGCTGACCAGATATCTTAAATTAACCTAATCCCATTTTCCAGCATTTGACCCATATCCCTCTAAAGCCTTCCTAATTCTATACCTATCCAGATGCCTTTTAAATATTATAGTTACACCAACCTTCACCACTTCCTCTGGCAGCTTGTTCCATGCATGCATCACCCTCTGCATGAAAAAGTTGCTTCTGAGGTCCCTTTTTAATATTTCCCCTCTCACCCTAATCTATGCCCTCTAATTTTGGACTCCCCCACCCCAGGGAAAAGACCTTGACTATTCATGTTATCCATGCCCCTCATGTTTTCATAAACTTCTTTAAGGCCACCCCTCAGCCTCCATGCTCCAGGGACAATTGCCCCAGCCTACTCAAACACTCCCAATAGCTCAAATGCTTGAACCCTGGCAATATCCTTATAAATATTTTCTGAATGCTTTCAAGTTTCACAAGATCCTTCCTATAACAAGGAGACCAGAACTGCATTCAGTATTTCAAAAGTTGCCTAACCGATGTCCTCTAGAACCACAATATGATCTCCCAACTCCTATACTCAATGCTCTGACCAATAAAGGAAAGCATATCAAATGCCTTCTTCAATATCCTATCTACCTAGGACTCCACTTTCAAGGAGCTATGAACCTGCACTCTGAGTTCTCCTTGTTCAGCAATACTCCACAAGACCTTACAATAAGTGCATACATTCTGCCCTGATTTGCCGGGCCAAAATGCAGCACGTCACATTTTTCTAAATTTAACTTCCATCTGTCACTCCTCAGCCCCTTGACCCATCTGCTCAAGGTCCCATTGTATACCTTCTTCTGAGGTAACCTTCTTCACTGTCAACTACACTTCCAATTTTGGTGTCATCTACAAACTTACTAAGCACACCTCCTATGTTCACATCCAAGTGATTTATTTAAATGATGAAAAGCAGTGGACCCAGCATGATTCTTGTGGCACACTGCTGGTCACAGGCCTCCAGTCTGAAAAACAGCCCTCCACCACCACCTTCTGTCTTCTACCTTTGAACCAGTTCTGTTTCTTAATGGCTAGTTCTCCCTGTATTCCATGTGATCTAACCTTGCTAATCAGTCTACCACAAGGAACCTTGTCAAATGCTTTATTGGAAACAATATAGATCACATCCACTGCTCTGCACTTATCAGTCCTCTTTGTTAGTTCTTCAAAAAACTTATTAAATTTAGTGAGACATGATTTCCCACTTGGACACAATTCCAGTGCTTGGGACCAGAATGTGTGCAAGAAGTGTATACCAGTACAGCTCCTGAAAGCCTGAGTTTTGGAGATGGAGTGATGGGTAGGGACTGTGTGGAGCATCAGACAGGCTGAGAGTACTATTGATGACATGTACAGAGGGATGGTCAAACTCCACAGGCAGGGAGGGGATGAATGACCACCAGCTGAGAAAGCAAACTAGGCAGTCAGTGAAGGAGTCCCTTGTGCCCATTCCCCTGCAAAACCAATGTACCACTTTGGATAGTGTTGGTGGAAAAGGCTTCTCAGAGGAAATATCAGCTGCCAGATTCTTAGAGTCACAGAATCCCTACATTGTGGAAACAGGCCATTCAGCCCATTGAGTCCACACCAACCCACCAAAGAGCATCCCACCTAGACTCACTCTATCCCCAAAACCCTACATTTTTCATGGCCAATACATGCACAGTGTGGGTAATACATACACAGTATTGATAATACATGCACAGTATGGGTAATACATGCATAGTATGGATAATACATGCACAGTTAGGGCGGCACAGTGGCACAGTGGTTAGCACTGCTGCCTCTCAGCGCCAAAGACCTGGGTTCAATTCCCGCCTCGGGCAACTGTGTGTGTGAAGTTTGCACATTCTCCCCATGTCTGTGTGGGTTTCCTCCGGGTGCTCCGGTTTCCTCCCACAGTCCAAAGATGTGCAGGTCCAGGTGCATTGGCCATGCTAAATTGCCCTTAGTGTTAGATGAATGGGTAAATGTAAGGGAATGGGTCTGGATTGGTTGCTCTTCGGAGGGTTGGTTTCCACACTAAGTAATCTAATCTAAAAGTATGGGTAATAAATGCACAGTATGGGTAATATATGCACAGTATGGATAATTTAGCATGTCCAATCCATCTAACCTGCCCATCTTTGAGCAGTGGAGGGAACCGGAACACTAGGAGGAAACGAATGTTGACACAGGGAGGAAATGCAACCTCCACACAAACAGTCTCCCAAGGGTGGAATTGAACCCAGGTCCCTCGGTACTATGAGGCAGCGGTGCTAATCACTGAGCCACCATGCTGCACCAAATTGGTTGCATCACAAAATACCAACAAAAAGCCAGGGATGATGGAGATCTCAAACAAAATCAGAAATTGCTGGCAAAACTCTGTAGGTCTGGCAGAATCAGAGGGAAGAAAATGGAGTTGACGTATTGAGTCCAGTGAGTCTTCATTGGCTCTGCGCCAGTCAGAGGAGAAGCAGTAGAATGTGGTAGATAAATATGCAACTGGAGAGATGGTGCAAGGGGTGGAAGGTTTCAGATTCCTGGAATACTGGGAACAGTTCCACACTGAACAGTTTACACCTGGCTAGAGCTGTAACTGATGTCCCAGGGGAGTATTTGGTGTTATGTTGATGAGGGTTTAATCTAAAATGATTGGGGAAACAGCACCCTATAGAGGAAGACAGAACAGAGGGAAACAGAGACAGAAACAAAATGAAAAATGGAAAATAAGAAAAGTGATAGGCAGAGAATTCAAGGACAAAAGTCAAACAGAACTAAGTGACAAGTAATGTAAACAGGACTAAGAATGTTTAAAAAAAGTCTTTCCGAGTTTGTCTCTCAATGCATGAATATTCACAATCAAGTCAATGAATTATGCAAATAGATATAAAACAGGTTTGATGTAGTTAGGATTATGGAGACCAGAGAAGGGAACTGAATATTCAAGGATCTTCAGTTTTCAGAAAGGACAGATAAAGAGGAAAACAAGGTGGGGTAGCATTGCTAGTTAAAGAGTATTGATAAATAGTGAGGAAGGATATTCTCTTTGGTGAAGTGGAATCTGTGTAAGTGGTGCTTAGAAACACCTTAAACTGCAATGATTCTTTAGAGAGGACACTAAACAGGAAATTAAAGATGCAAGCAGGCAAGATACTGCTGTAATTGTGGGTGATTTTAAGCAGCATACAGTTTGGGCATCAACAAATCTATTGAGGAGGAATTCCTAGACTGTGAACAAGATGGTTTTCTGGATGAACAATTTGAAAAATCTACAAGAGAACAGGTCATCCTAAACTGGGCAAAAGTGAAGACTGCAGATGCTGGAGATCAGAATCTAGATTAGAGTGGTGCTGGAAAAGCACAGCAGGTCAGGCAGCATCTGAGGAGCAGAAAATTCGACGTTTTAGGTATAAGCCCTTCAGGAATCAAAACACCGATTTTCCTGCACCTCGGATGCTGCCTGACCTGCTGTGCTTTTCCAGCACCACTCTCATCCTAAACTGGGTATTGTGCAATGAGAAAGGAATAATAAGCAATCTAGCTGTGTGAGGTCTGTTGGGGAAAGGTGATCATAATATGACAAGATTCTTCACTAAGATACATAGTGATGTAATTGATGCAGTGATTAGCATTTTAAATCTAAATAAAGAAAAGTATAGTGGTGTGAGAGATGATACATTGACAAACATGACTTAAAGGGATGACAGTGGATAAGCTGCAGCAAATACTTAAAGAGTGTTTGAGGAACTGCAACAACCGTTCTTTATGTGGCCCAAAAATAAAATGGGAAAGTTGGCCTGACCATGGCAATGAAGGGAAAAATTGAATAGTAATAGATACAAGGATGGAAGTACAGGAACAGGTTTTGCAGCTATTGTACAGGGGCTTGTGAAGACTATATCTGGAATATTGTGTGCAGCATTGTCTTCATTGTCTGAGGAGGGCAGTCTGGATTTCAAGGGAGTGCAAAGAATGTTAACTAGACTGATTCTGGTGGTGGAAGGACTAACGAATGAAGAGAATTGGATCAGTTAAAGTTACATTCACTGCAGTTTAGGAAAATGAAGGGTGGAGTTCATCGAAACTTATATAATCCTAACAGGACTAGACAGGGGAAATGCAGGAGGTACGTTCCTGATGGTTGGGGAATCCAAAAGTGGGGTCACAGTGTAAGGGCATGACGAAGGTCATTTAGGACTCAGAGACAAGAAATATTTTCACCCAGTGAGTGGTAAGCCTGTGCAATTCTGTCACAGAAAGCATTTGATGCTTAAGTACTGAATGTTATTAAGTTGTACTTAAGGCTGAAGGGATCAAAGGGTAAGGGGGGAAAGTATGAACAGGGTACTGAGTTGGATGATTAGCCATGATGGCATGGAATGGCCAAGTAGGCTGGAAAGACAGCTGCTCTTGTATTCTATGTTTCTATATTTCCCTCTCCATTCACGGCCATTGATTCCCTGCCATTCCTTCTTCCCTTAGTTCTGCTCCAAACTCAACATTTATTTGAAGCAACTGGAATCATTGTGAATAGCAGAAAAACTCAGTGAAAAGTGTCAATGACAGGAGAGAAGTCAGATTTAGATCAATGTTGAAATGTGCAGTAGGAGCCCTCATTCTGACTGACAACATGAATGATAATTGGCATACATGGATTCACGTTATATGTAACAGTTTTATACCAGTAAATCTTTAATATTTGCAATGAGGAAATTGCACTTACACTCGGAAACATGAAAATCTTGATTCACTTTGAGAACCATGGATCCATTTTCCTGTACTTCACACACATACATCTTCTTATCCTCCATGGTAATATGTTTGACCATCAGATAGACTGTGTTATTCACTCGGATCTGATCAGTTTTCCCATTGCTCTGCTGAGATGAATCTCTCCGTTTCCACTGGAGACAGACTGTATCTGAGTGTTTGGAGATGGTACAGCTGAGGGTAACATCACTGTTCACTCTGTGGTGACGGTACTGGGTACCTGATGCAACTGTGGAAAATGTATCAGGAATGATTACTGTTATTCAATGCAGGTACAATCCAATGATGAACGTTTAATTAATCTTCATGAGCACTGGATCTTTTCTGCATTAAGAACAAATTACACATGGATAATCTCATCAGTAGAATATCACAAACATTCAGAGTCCTCCTCCGATAGTGTGAGAGAGAGCAGAGGCAATGAATTGTTGGAGTGTTCGCGGTCACAGTATGGTTATATCATTTGGATGGTATTTGTGGATGTTGACAGAAGGTGATGGTGGAGCATTGTTTTTCCAGACTGGAGACCTGGGATCAGTGGAGTGCCACAAGGATTGGTGCTGGATTCACTACTTTTCATCATTTATATCATGATTTGGATATGAACATAGGAGGTATAGTGAGTAAGTTTGCAGATGACACCAAAATTGCGGGTGTAGTGGACAGCAAAGAAGGTGCCTCAGATTACAACATGATCTTGATCAGATGGGCCAATGGGCTGAGGAGTGGCAGATGGAGTTTAATTGAGATAAATATGAGGTGCTGCATTTTGGGAAAATCTTTGCAGGACTTCTACACTTAATGGTAATAACCTAGGGAGTGTTGCTGAACAAAGAGACCTTGGAATGCAGGTTCATAGCTCCTTGAAACTAGAATCGCAAGTAGATAGGATAGTGAAGAAGACATTTGGTATACTTTCCTTTAGTTGTCAGAGCATTGAGTATAAGAGTTGGGAGGTCATGTTACGGCTGTACAGGACATTGTTTAGGTCACTTTTAGAATACTGTGTTCAGTTTTGGTCTCCTTCCTATTGGAAGGATATTGTGAAACTTGAAAAGGTTCATAAAAGAATTACAAGGATGTTGCCAGGGTTGGAGGATTTGAGCTAATCTCTGAATCAATTACATCTCTCTATTTTAGTGAAGAATTCTGTCATACTATGATCACTTTTCTCCAAGTGATCTCACACAGACAGATTGCTTATTATTCCTTTCTCATTGCACAATACCCAGTTGGAAGCTGAGGGTGACCTCATTGAGGTTTATAAAACATGAATGGCATGGATAGGATAAATACACAAAGTCTTTTCCCTGGGGTGGGGGAGTCCAGAACTAGAGGGCATAGGTTTAGGGTGAAAGAGGAAGGATATAAAAGGGACATAAGGGGCAACTTTTTCATGCAGGGGGTGGTGCATGTATGGAATGAGCTGCCAGAGGAAATGGTAGAGACTGGTACAATTGCAATATTTAAAAGGTATTTGGATGGGTATATAAGTAAGAAGAGTTTAGAAGGATATGAGCCAAGTGCTGGCAAATGGAATGAGATTAGGTTGGGATATCTGGTTGGCATGGACAAGTTGGATGGAAGGGCTGTTTCTGTGTTGTTCATCTCTGACTCCATGTTTCTATGTTGAGAGCATCATTGACTGTGGAAGATGAGTTTGTGATTGAAAGGTAGCACCATATCATCAGGCATGGAGAGGTCTCCCGTTCTATTCTGTGATGAATACACAAACCCACACAGGAACTGGACCCCTGTGCAATAATCCAAATCAGGGCCATCACAGCTCTAGAAGCAACTTCAATCAGCCTCCCAAAATGTTCCTGAGCATGGCTCCAAGTATTGGCCTCCATGATGAATGGCCTTTGACATGAGTCTTGTTCTAAAACTGCTCTCCATCACATGCAGTCTCACTTGCCAAATGACAATAATAATCAGATCTTAGTAAAGACATTGTAAATAGAACCATCCATTAGCTCCTAACTTTCAAACACTCTGGTTCCTCACCTTGTGAGCCACGTGAAACTCTGGGACTGGGCTCTGATCAGTGTTCCTAGTGTGTGAAATCTGACCTAAATGGGGCAGTGTTTGATCATTGATCTGGGAGAGAAAATCCAATTCACATCATTGTTGTTGGAATGTTGAGCCATGTAACTACAATTAAAGTGAGGACATACTGAATGTAACATTCTAATGCAGAGACCAAGTTTGAAGTCATCCATGGAAGTAAGCATTGTTTCGGCTTGGGGTAGGTCAGTGTTTCTTGCAAGGTTATGTCATTGACAGCTCATTATATATGTGAGGAGTTTGCAAATCTTGTGACAGGGTTGTTGAAATACTTGATGTCCCCACCTGACTTGTGCAGAGTCAACAAACCATTGTTAAACTGGGTTTGGACAGACTATCATTCCCTGCAAACCACAGGGATCACACAGGATCTTGGAGTGTCTGACTGTCATAGAATACTGCCCCAGTCAGCCTACCTCCCCATGAAGGGCAGCAACTGAATCTCCCAAGAACTCCAGCTCTCTGTTGGAGAAACGTGGCAACATTGTCCTTTTCTCTGGCAGCTTTGGAATGACTGTCCTTCGATAGGCAGGGCAGATTTAAAATGCCAAAGCTCATCTGAGTGCACAATGGCTTTTAAAATATGGCATATGGGCCATGGACATGGGCGCTTGGTGAGTCATAAATTTTTTTAGAAAGGGCAGATAGTAAGTTGGAGTTATATTCAGGGAGAGGGGTGGCATGAAGGGTGGGCAAGGTCATTATTTTGTTGAGTTTGGTAAGATACAGTGAAAGATTTCATTTGGTCTCAAAAAAAGAAACCTTCCACCAAATAAATGAAACCAACACTTCAACAAAAATCGTATGATTCAGCCCCAGGCACCTTTGGCTAGTGAGAGGAAACTGCCCAACATCTTTTGGATTGGTTTCATGTGGCAGTTTGTCACTGAACTGAGCGAACTGAGCGAATCAATCAATTGATTCGCAAACCTTCCAAAGTAAGTGAGACCACTCTTTCTCTCGCCCTCTGAGAGTCCAACACAGATATCATTCAAATACTAAGAAAAACGCTGCTAACTCAAGCTAAAACCGAGGTCCAACTGAATGGCTTCTGAATGAAACATCATCAACAGCATGATACCATCACCAAAAATAAACAGAATGTAGGAAAGTCATTTAATTTCCCATTTTTGGGTTAGGGTTTGATGCACAGACTTTGTGTCATTTTACTGATATTTTCCTTCATGATATTCCTTTGAAAACTTTGTCTTGTATGTTCTGTGAATCCAAATTGTTTAGATTTAAATTGGGCATAGCTTAAGTTTGCATATTTTATAATTATTAATCTCTTCTTGCCATTGTAAATTTGTTGGAATAAAGACTTTTTTTGCTTATTAATGAAACTTGGTGTGAATTTCTCTTTTTTTAAAAAGAGGGAATGTGATGCCCTTGTGTGATTATTGCTAGACTATTACTCTGGTGACCAGGTAATGTTCTGTGGATCTGGGTTTGAATCCTGTCGTGGCAGATGGTGAAATTTCACTTCAATAAAAGTCTGGAATTAAGGCTCTAATGATGAACATGGAACTGTTCTTGATTATCTAGGGAAATCTATCTTGTTTATTAATGCCATTTAGTGAATGAAACTGTCATCCTTACTTGGTCTGGCCCACATGTAACTCATAACCCAAAGCAATGTGGTTGACTCTTAACTGCCTGCTAGGAAATTAACGCTGGGCAATAATGCCAGTAACCTACACATACTATGAATGAATAAAAGAAAGATAGCAATCATAGTCAGATGTGAACCATTATTGGATTAAACTGGTCATCTTTTATAGTTATAATAATCATGAAGTTGATTGCCAGCTTGATTGCCAGTGCACTCTTCCTATCAGCTTGTGACACTTAAATTGTAGCTGCCTTCTTTACAATTGAAACACTAAATGAAGAAACTTAATTCAATCACAGGATTGATGGCAGGGGAGGTGATCAGTAAGATGACCCACCAACCAAGCCAAAAATCTGTTGGCACTGAGCCAACAAAATATCATATTGACTGCAGCAATTCAAGAAGATAGTCTGCCATCACCTTCCCAAGGGGAACCAGGGATGGGCAAAAAAATGTTGACCCATTCACTTACTGAATAAAATATTAGTCTTGGTGGGAACAGGAGCAGGGGAAGATAGATTTCAGGATCAGGGCAGGACTGAAAGCAAATATGACAGCTTGAGTGAGACGGAAATTCGGTTGAAGGAGAACAATGTAAGAGTTTTCCATGTTGCAATGATCCCAACAGTGATGGCAGAAATGACAAAGAAAATGCCACATGCTCTTGTGGATGTGCAGATCACAGAACAGAAATATGTAACAATCAATACCACAGTGAAAATTATTGTAAGTAATCAAATAGTTTGGTTAAAAGCTTAAGCACATGTTACAGAGAGTATGACTTGTGCACAGACAGGTGTAAATTGTTCCAATGGCCATTTCTGCCGAAATTGTCAACATGGTTTTGCTCATTTTGACAATTTCTAAAGGAATGATGAACAGAATGTATCCCCTTGTATTTCAGAGAGGGGTGCACTCTTTGCACTGTGTAATAAAAGCTCATATGTAATGAAACCTCTTCATTATATATGCAATTATTTACAGAGAGTCAGTTTATTGAATCTTTCTAAAAATGTCTCACTCACCTTTGATCCCGAAAACATTATATTTTTTCAGGATGCTTTTAATCGGCTGTGTCTGAGACAGGGTGAACAACCCAGCTAAGTTAAATGTGAGATTTGTAAACCGTAGATTAATGGAATCATAATCCCAATTTATCCACTGGTGCAACTTCTTATTTTGATAGTATTTACTCTGTTTTGAATCTCTCCAGCTCCCAGAGATTTTCTTAAAAGTAACCAGGTGCTTTTTTTCTTGCCCTGAGTGTGATGTCCATTCCCACACAACAGGACCCCGTCCAGGATTGTCTGGTCCTTTTAAAGAAATGTCATTTTGTCCATCCACAAAATAAACAGTATTTGAGTTTCCTGTTGGAAAGATGAACAGTGGTAGCTTCTAATATCCAATCACAATGCTTTCAACTGATTTATGTCACGATTAATTGTACAAAATATTAGCTGGAGAAAAACAATAGGCCCCACAACCTGTTTTGAGAAAGACACAGAGTTTATATTTCAATTTCTCTATAACTCTTCTTCGAATCTTCCTGTGTTTCTCTCTTGACTCTAGGTCTACAAGGAACATTGTCAGGGTGAACACCTGTGAGTGGTTGATTAATTTGTACTGGACATACTTATAATGGGTCTCTAATTTGTTTCCCCTATATAATGGAGTTTTCTAAGGTGAGAGGAGAACAGGCATTTCTTGGGTCCACCTTCCCCTGTGTTTGGAATGTGACAGGGACAAATCCACCCCTTGAAAACAGGCTTTCAGTGTTTTATCTTGAGGATCATATCTTTTTTTGTGTAAGTGACAACTGGTGTCAATTTATTTGGCTACTCCCAGTTGGCCTTTGGATATAAGTCACATCATCAGCCAGACATTCACCATGATCATTGACGAGATAGTGCTTCCACATTCAAATCATGACGCGCAAATACTTTAAGGAGAACTTTAAGGATAGATGGAATGGGAGGTCACTGTCAGGGGAAAAGTGATTGCACTGGAGACAGGACTTTGACAAACTCAGGAACAGAATCCTTGCCTCAGATATATCCAACTCATTGGGATGGGTGGTTGAGGTAAGGGACAAGGTCTTGGTTCAAGTCCCATCTGCTCAGGGGCGTGCTATAACATGTCTGAACAAATTAATTAAAATTATCTCAAATATTCATTATTATTTCTGTCATCTATTCTTACACAATTCTTTTCTAAAATAAAAATCAATGTCAGAGAATCCTTCAGGAACAGTGACCTATCTCCAGCTTTTTCAGGAAGAGGTGATTCCCTGTGGAGTCAATGGTTATCGCTGGGTTTATGACGGGTAGTATTAGACATTGATAGCCAGTAGCTTTGTTTTCAGTTCAGAACAATCTAGTGCTGAGCAAGTTTTTTTATGGAAAAAAATAAGTTCAGCAAAGAGAAGGGTTGAGTTCAGATCCAAGTCATGGGGATATTAAAACAATTCAGGAAACCATTCACGTCAGCTGAAGTGTTTAATATATGAAGCTTCCAAAATCAGGAGATCTCATCCTGCAAGGTGGTTGAACTGAAAAAGATGAGGCTTTCAGATTTGTGGTAAGTTCATATCAGCAGTCATGCACTACAGTCCACAGCAAAGAGACTATAAGGATGCAATTAAGCAGAAACTTAGAGTTAATAAGGTGAACTTCTGTCTGCAACTTTTAAAGTTAATAAGGTAAACCTCTGTCCGCAATCTTTCTTCCTTTGTGTCTGAAGATCTATTTAACTGCAGTCCACAACTAGATAACTTGTATTTTAATTTATTCTTTAATTATATACTGCTCTGTTTTTAATGAAAATTTGCAAACTTGAGAGGATGTGTTTCAGTGATGAAGCACCATGATCATTAACCACAACAAATGTACCATCTAGCAAACAAGGTTTCATTCTTGGATCTGATTTGTTCTACAAAAGTATGAGTTGGGATTCTTACTCCCAATTCTTTATAATTTTTATATAAAATTATTGATGTAAAAATATTGTTGTACATTTTTAGCCATTTAATTCTAGTTTACAACCATTATGGTCTGAAGTAGATAAGTATTAAATATCATGCATGGTGAGGCCACTTAATATTTAATTATTTTTATGCACTTGACTTTGAAGGATTGTGGAGAGTCATCAATTGCATGTTCAAAACATAAGTAAAAAGTTAAATGAATGACAAAGTTTTCATGGATGGTACCTGTATTAGCAGAGAGTGTATATCTATTCCTTTGCAATGAGAGCATTTATTGTGTGACCTACTGTCTGGAAATGATAACTGCTGGGGTTGTCCATAATTTATCCATGGACAGAGTTGAATTACTTACACTGAGGGAATGATTTAACAGGAGTGGAAGTTGTAGTTTCGTCTAAAGTGACAGAAAGACCAAGTGAGGTCAAGGAACAGCAGTTAAAGAAAAAGCTACCAGGAATATTTCCTTTAAATGTAAAGTCCCAAGCAACAGTGAAATAAAAGTCCATCATTGGAGGGAAAAGTAGCACAGAGACAGGGATGTTTCTTTTAAAAACAGAAATTATTGGGAAAAATCAGCAGATCTGGTAACATCTGTGAAGAGAAAGCATTTTGAGTTCCACAATTCTTCATCAAAAATCAGACTCAACAAGAGATGAAGTTAGAAGAAGAATAGATCTTCAGGGGGCCTCCGGGCAAAGCACTGCTGATAATCCCTGCTTTCTATTTATGTGTTTGGGTTTCTTTGGGTTGGTGATATCATTTCCTGTGGTGATGTAATTTCCTGTTCTTTTCCCAGGGTGGTAGATTGGGTCTAACTCAATGTATTTATTGATAGATTTCCAGTTGGAATGCCATGCTTCTAGGAGTTCTCGTGAATGTCTCTGTTTGGCTTGTCCTAGAATGGATGTGTTGTCCCAGTCGAAGTAGCGTCCTTCCTCCTCTGTATGTAAAGGTACTAGTGAGAAAGGGTCATGTTGTTTTGTGGCTACTCAGACCCCTTGGCATCATGGTAGCCCACAAACCCAGCAACACACTAAAACAGCAGCTAATGAACTTGAAAGACTCTACACAGACAAGAAACAAAACTAATGTCATTTACAAAATACCGTGCAAGGACTGCAACAAACACAAATTGGACAAACAGGCACAAAACTAGCCACAAGGATACATGAACATCAACTAGCCACAAAACAACATGACCCTCTGTCACTGGTATCCTCAGCGTGAGTCTTCTACTAAGTGTATCAAAGACACTAAGATGGAAGAGGATGAAACAATGGTCTCCTTTGATGTAACAGCCCTGTTTACATCAATGAACATTAACCTAGCCAAAGAAACACTGACTACAAGATTAGAAGACCCAAAAACACATACACCAAACCCAACTAACTTCATCAGCAAAGACAGTATCATCAAGGTAGTGGACCTATGCCTTACCACACACTTCACTTTCAACAACAAAACCTACAGAACACCCGTGGGAGTAGATTAGATTATTTACAGTGTGGAAACAGGCCCTTCAGCCCAACAAGTCTACACCGACCCTCCGAGGAGCAACCCACCCATTCCCATATCACTACGGGCAACTTAGCATGGCCGATTCACCTAACCTGCACATTTTTGGACAGTGGGAGGAAACCCATGCAGACACTGGGGGGAATGTACAAACTCCACACAGACAGTTGCCTGAGGCAGGAATTGAACCCACGTCTCTGGTGCTGTGAGGCAGCAGTGCTAATTACTGTGTCACCATGCCACCCATATCAGGATCTCTGATATCTGGATTCTTAGCAGAGGTAGTTCTGCAGAGACTCAAACAAACAGCTCTGCAAACCATCCAACCCAAGCTTTGGGTCCGCTACGTGGATGACACCTTTGTCATCACTAAATGAAACAAATTAGAGGAAACTTTCAAGACCATCAATAATACCCTTACTGGCATAAAATTCTCTAAAGAGGAGGAAAATAACAACAAACTGCCATTCCTAGATGTCACAGTAGAGCGAACAGCCAGTGGGGAACTTCAAACCAGCATCTATGGGAAAAGAACACATACGGACCAAATATTGAACTACAGAAGCAATCACCCCAATATCCACAAATGAAGCTGCATCAGAACATTATTTCAACGAGCCAACACACATTGCAGCACAGAGGAACTACGCAGAGCAGAGGAAAATCACCGATACAGTGTATTCAAAAAGAACAAGTACCCAATGAACACAGCCCGCAGATGTCTCAGCAACAAACCTAAACAAGCAGACAAAACGCCTCCAGAAACCCTAGCCTACATCAAAGTCATCTCAGAAATGACTTCCAGACTATTCAGACCCCTTGGTATCATGGTAGCCCACAAACCCAGTAACACATTAAAACAGCAGCTAATGAACTTGAAAGACCCTACACAGACAACAAGGAAAACTAATGTCATTTACAAAATACCATGCAAGGCCCACAACAAACACTACATTGGACAAACAAGCAGAAAACTAGCCACCAGGATACATGAACATCAACTAGCCACAAAATGATATGACCCTGTCTCAGGATCATAAGACAGAATTTACAGCAAAAGATCGTACTGTCATGTATGCAACTGATACAATATATTGAATAAACCTAGATTGCTGTTAAGTCAAAACTTTTTCTTAGATTCCCTACAGTGTGGAATCAGTCACTTCAGCCCAACCAGTCCACACTGACCCTCTGAAGAGTAACCCACACAGACTCCTTTCCCTCTGACTAATGCATCTAACACTATGGGCAATTTAGCATAGCCAATTCACCTAACCTGCACATCTTTAGACAGTGGGAGGAAACCCATACAGACATGGGGAGAATGCGCAAACTCCACACAAACAGTCGCCCGAGGCTGGAACCAAACCAGGGACCCTGGTGCTGTGAGGCAGTAGTGCTGACCACTGAGCTGCTGTGCCACCCCAAAGCAAGTCAATTTGTTTTCCTCCACTAGGGGGGGCCTGCATAATTTGACAGCTAGCTCATTTTATACTGGAAATATTAGGGCATTAAATATGTTGCATTGACAGTAAAATCATAAAGAGAAATTACTGTAGTATGTCGTGAAAATCTTGCATTCTCTGAATTATTTAGTTTACTGTTAGCAAAATGTCAAAAAATAACAAGAAGTGTAGCCTCCTTGGTTCAGCTGCTGCAGTAATGTGGAAATACTTGTTAAAATTGCACACGTATTAGAAGGATATAATTAATCCATTCAATTGATACCAACATTTAAACTTGGCTTGTATTCCCTTGAGTTCAGAAAGTTGATGTCAGACCTAATCAAGATGTTTTAAATGAGAGTAGAATTCAGCAGCGGAAATTTAACACCTGATATACACAGAAAATATTCACTCTGAACGCGGAGTCTAGTCAATGGGGAACTATCTTGAAATTAGAGTCAGGTCATTCAGGAATGGCAGGGATTTTTTTTACACAAAGGGTAGTGAACATATGAAATTTTCTTCCCGAAAATATTGTGAATGTTGGGTTATTTAAAATATTCAAGGCTGTGATTAGCATTTTAGTTAGGTAAAATGTGTCAAGAGATTCAGGTTAAAATTGGATAAATGGAGCTGATCTAATTGATCATGATCTAATTGAATAGCAGAACAGGCTTAAGGAACTGAATGGCACGGTCAGATTTTGATGTCCTTAATTTTCCCTATCTATTTAGTTTCAAATTTTCGGGTTTTTTTTCTTTATCTCTCCTTTAAATTTTTATTAAAATCATTTGGGCTGGCATGAAGGCTGATTGGTTATCACTACTGACTCACAGTGCCATGGACCAAGGTACGATTCCACCCTTGGGTGACTGTCTGTGTTTGTGCATTCTCTCCATGCCTGTGTGGGTTTCATCCGGATACTCTGGTTTCCTCTGGCAGTCCATGGATGTGCCAGTTAGATAGATTGTCCATGCTAAATTGTCCACAGTGTCCAGCGGTGTGTAGGCAAGGCGGGTTAGCGATTGGAAATGCAGTGCTATGGGGATAGGAGGTATGTCTGGTGGGCTGCTCTTAAGAGAATTGGTGTGGACTTGATTGGCTGAATGGCCTGCTTCCACACCGTACAGATTCAGTCATTTCAAATATTGTATTCCTTTTGTTTTTAGTGTTCTCAAAGACCACTTATTTTCTATGTCTCCGAACTCCCACTGTCTGTTTTGTAAGGAGAAGTAACTTTGGAAGCATGATTGTCCAGCTGAAAGTCTACACTAAAGGCTTTACTTTTAGAGCTGAACTTGTGCAAGGAAACCATAAGCAAGAGTACTATTTTTGCATATTTAGTTTGCACTGAAGTTACATTGAGATAATTCATCGATATTGCAGAAGTTAGATGGAATACTTTCCAATCCCAATACTTAGCTAACTATAATAAGATAGTCGTCAGATATCCTTTTTATTTCAAGGTGGGTTAGATTACTTACAGCAAGGAAACAGGTCCTTCAGCCCAAGAAGTCCACACTGACCCGCCCAGACCCCTTCACCTAACACTATGGGCAATTTAGCATGGCCAATTCACTTAACCCACACGTTTTTGGACTGTGGGAGGAAACCCACATAGACAGAAGGCGAATGTGCAAACTCCACACAGTCACCTGAGGCGGGAATTGAACCCAGGTCTCTGGCACTGTGAGGCAACAGTGCTAACCACCATGCCACCCACTGTGCGACCTTTACCTGAAAGCAGGTATATACTACCTAATTTTGGAGGGTTCTGATATTTATAGAAAAATTAATAATATATGAAACTATGTGGAGATCTTTAGAGGAATTTTGATCCAGATATTCCAAATCAACCTGATCAAAGTTGTCATTTTGCGCCGGTTGATTAGAAAAATAGGAACAGAGCCAATGAGCGGGTGTGATAGGTACCTGGCCTTCCTGGCTCAGAGATAGGGTCATTACTACCATGCCACAATAGTCCCAACTTCTTGGTTCCAGATTTTTTTTTAATCAACCTGTCCATGGATGTTATGGCACACATCTGTAGTGAGTGGGACTGGAACTTGAGCGTTCTAGCTCTGAGATAAGAACACTACCATTATAACACAAAAGCCATTTTACTGCACCTGTTATTCCCAAGTTTGTTCAATATATTGTATCAGTTACATGCATAACACTTTTGATCTTTTGCTATAAATTCTGTGTCTTATGATTCTAATCCACAGCTACCTGATGAAGGAGCAGCGCTCCAAAAGCTAGTACTTCCACATAAACCTATTGGACTGTAACATGATGTTGTGTGAGTTGTAAATCAGGAAGTGGCAGGGAAAGAGGAACTTTGCAATATTACAATGACAAGTGGCATTGAGCTAATTGATAGAGCTGTGGGTTGATATGTCTTTAGATCCAGATGGATTTCATCCTCAGCTTTTAAAAGAGAGTGCTAATGAAGTCATCAGTGTTTTGACACTAATTTCCCAAAATTCCCTCAAATCAGGAACGTTTCCACGAGATTGGAATGATACAAATATATTCTCCCTACTCAAGAACAGATGGAGACAGAAAACAGGAAAGTAAAGGCTGATTATGGATGAATAAATTAACCTTATTGTGACATGTACTCAAATTAGTACAGTGAAACATTTATCAGTCACCAGTCACAGCACCATCTTAGGTACAAAGGTATGTGGGAACAGCTTCTTCAGGTACAAAACTAGTCTGTGCAACAATATCACAAACATGTGGTAGTGTCTTAGGTAAAATCCTTAGTAATAGGGTAGAGAAATGAAGAAAAAAAGTTACATTAGAGTGATATACCGTATCACCAAAGGCAGAAAGCCAAGTGACAAAGATAAAAGAAAAACTTCATGGTATCTCCATAAGGGTCTTCTACATCAGATCAGCACATGGTTTAACCACTGGCTGCTGCCAAACACCACACTGGATCACAGCTGCTATACTCCACTCTGGGTCACTGCTGTCACACTCCACTCTGGGTCACTGCTGTCACACTCCACTCTGGGTCACTGCTGTCACACTCCACTCTGGGTCACTGCTGTCACACTCCACACTGGGACATTGCTGCTATACACCACACTGGGTCACTGCTGTCACACTCCGCACAGGGTCACTGCTGTCACACTCCACACTGGTCACTGCTGCTATACTCCACACTGGGACACTGCTGTCACATTCCACACTGGGACACTGCTGTCACACTCCGCACAGGGTCACTGCTGTCACACTCCACTCTGGGTCACTGCTGTCACACTCCACACTGGTCACTGCTGCTATACTCCACACTGGGACACTGCTGTCACATTCCACACTGGGACACTGCTGTCACACTCCGCACAGGGTCACTGCTGTCACACTCCACTCTGGGTCACTGCTGTCACACTCCACACTGGTCACTGCTGCTATACTCCACACTGGGACACTGCTGTCACATTCCACACTGGGTCACTGCTGTCACACTCCACACTGGGTCACTGCTGTCACACTCCACACTGGGACACTGCTGTCACATTCCACACTGGGACACTGCTGTCACATTCCACTCTGGGTCACTGCTGTCACACTCCACACTGGGACACTGCTGTCACACTCCACCCTGGGTCACTGCTGTCACACTCCACTCTGGGTCACTGCTGTCACACTCCACTCTGGGTCACTGCTGTCTCACTCCATACTGGGTCACTGCTGTCACACTCCACTCTGGGTCACTGCTGCTACATTCCACACTGGGTCACTGCTGTCACACTCTGCACTGGGTCACGGCTGTCACACTCCACTCTGGGTCACTGCTGTCACACTCCACACTGGGTCACGGCTGTCACACTCCACTCTGGGTCACTGCTGCTACACTCCACTCTGGGTCACTGCTGTCACACTCCACTCTGGGTCACTGCTGCTACATTCCACACTGGGTCACTGCTGTCACACTCTGCACTGGGTCACGGCTGTCACACTCCACTCTGGGTCACTGCTGTCACACTCCACACTGGGTCACGGCTGTCACACTCCACTCTGGGTCACTGCTGCTACACTCCACTCTGGGTCACTGCTGTCACACTCCACACTGGGTCACGGCTGTCACACTCCACTCTGGGTCACGGCTGTCACACTCCACTCTGGGTCACTGCTGTCACACTCCACACTGGGTCACGGCTGTCACACTCCACTCTGGGTCACTGCTGTCACACTCCACTCTGGGTCACTGCTGCTACACTCCACTCTGGGTCACTGCTGTCACACTCCACTCTGGGTCACGGCTGCTACACTCCACTCTGGGTCACTGCTTTCACACTCCACACTGGTCACTGCTGTCACACTCCACACTGGGTCACGGCTGTCACACTCCACTCTGGGTCACTGCTGTCACACTCCACTCTGGGTCACTGCTGTCACACTCCACTCTGGGACACTGCTGTCACACTCCACACTGGGTCACGGCTGCTACACTCCACTCTGTGTCACTGCTGTCACACTCCACACTGGGTCACTGCTGTCACACTCCACACTGGGTCACGGCTGTCACACTCCACTCTGGGTCACTGCTGCTACATTCCACTCTGGGTCACTGCTGTCACACTCCACTCTGGGTCACTGCTGCTACATTCCACTCTGGGTCACTGCTGTCACACTCCACTCTGGGTCACTGCTGTCACACTCCACTCTGGGTCACTGCTGCTACATTCCACTCTGGGTCACTGCTGTCACACTCCACTCTGGGTCACTGCTGCTACACTCCACTCTGGGTCACTGCTGCTACACTCCACTCTGGGTCACTGCTGCTACACTCCACTCTGGGTCACTGCTGTCACACTCCACTCTGGGTCACTGCTGCTACACTCCACTCTGGGTCACTGCTGCTACATTCCACACTGGGTCACTGCTGTCACACTCCACTCTGGGTCACTGCTGTCACACTCCACTCTGGGTCACTGCTGCTACACTCCACTCTGGGTCACTGCTGTCACACTCCACTCTGGGTCACTGCTGTCACACTCCACTCTGGGTCACTGCTGCTACACTCCACGCTGGGACACTGCTGTCACACTGTACACTGGGACACTGCTGTCACACTCCACACTGGTCACTGCTGTCACACTCCACTCTGGGTCACTGCTGCTACACTCCACTCTGGGTCACTGCTGTCACACTCCACTCTGGGTCACTGCTGTCACACTCCACTCTGGGTCACTGCTGCTACACTCCACTCTGGGTCACTGCTGTCACACTCCACTCTGGGTCACTGCTGCTACACTCCACACTGGGTCACTGCTGCTACACTCCACACTGGTCACTGCTGTCACACTCCACTCTGGGTCACTGCTGTCACACTCCACTCTGGGTCACTGCTGTCACACTCCACTCTGGGTCACTGCTGTCACACTCCACACTGGTCACTGCTGTCACACTCCACACAGGGTCATTGCTGCTACATTCAGAGTGGGAGACTTGACACTGGCATCCTTGCTTGAGGCCTCCGATAATCAAATCCACCCCTGTGACCAGGAGTCAGAGACTGGCTCCAGGTATCTGAGGACCATGAGAAGTGAGTGAAAGGAGTAAAAGAGAGATAAAAAGAAAAAGAACAGATAGAGTGGACAAGCTTCAGCTGGAGTTTCCAGTTCCACAGCTGTCTTACTGGAATAGTTTGACATCTTTTGTGGAAAAAGTGTCATATATTGAGAATTGCATATAACATTTTAAAATGTAGATTGTGACCTGTAGAGAGTGATACTTGGGAAACACTGTGCAAACCTCCCACTTCGGTTGGAATGTGATTAATTTGGAATATACTCTGCAGAATGAATGTGACATGTTGGAATGTAGGGAGATGGTGCTTTTGTGGTTTTCTCACCTGACCTGTAGTGCAGAGCCTCCAAATTAATTATCTAGGGTAATGTCTTCAAATCCCACTTTAACAGATGATGAAATCTGAATTCAATTAATAGATCTGAAACTCAAAGCTAACTGGTTACATAATAACATATGAAATAGGTGCAGGAACAGGCTATCTGGCCCATCGAGCCTGCTCCACCATTTAACAACATCATGGCTGACCTTTTCATGAACTCAACTTCCTCAAGCATCTGCTCACCATAACATTAATTCCTTTACTGTTCAAAAATCTATCTACCTTTGCCTTAAGAATATTGAATAAGACAGACTCAACTGCTTCATTGGGCATGGAATTGTACAGATCCACATCTTTGTGTGAAGAAGTTCCTCCTCAACTCATTCCTAAATCTGCTCCCTCTCATTTTGAGGCTGTGCCACCTAGTTCGAAATTCATCCACCAGTCAAATGCCTTCTGGAAATCTAGATACCCCACATCCACTGGTTTTCTGTTGTCCACTGCATATAAAAATGTCTTCAAAGAATTCCAATAAATTAGTTCAACGTGACCTACCTTTAATAAACTCATGCTGCATGTGCCAAATGGGACAATTTCTATCCAGATGTCTCGTTATTTCTTCCTTGATTATAGATTCAAGAATTTTTACCAAAACAAAAGTTAAGCTAACGAGCCTAAAGTTAGCCGTGTTTTGCCTACCTCAATTTTTAAACAGTAGCATTACATTTGCTGTTTTTCAATCTGCCATAACCTCTCTGGAGTCCAGCAAATTTTGTTAAAATACCACAAGTGCATTTGTTATTCATCCCATCATCTCCTTTGGGATACATTCCATTGGGACCAGGAAACTTGTCTACCATTGGCCACTACAGCTTACCTGCTCACCGGGTGGCATGGTGGCTCTGCTGCCTCACAGGTTTGATTCCAGCCTTGGGTGACTGTCTGTGCGGAGTTTGCACATTCTCCCCGTGTCTGTGTGGGATTCCTCTGGATGCTCAGGTTTCCTCCCACAGTCCAAAGATGTACAGGTCAGGAGAATTGCTCATAGTTTTAGGTGCATTAGTCAGAGATAAATGGGTTCAGAGGACTGGTTGGGCCGAAGGGCCTGTTTCCACACTGTAGGGAATCTAATCTAATATGTCTTACTGATAATGACTATTACTAGGTCCTCACCTGCCATTTCCACCTTGTCATCAATTATTGGCATGTTATTTGTGTTTTCCACTGTGAAAACCGATACAAGTTACCTGCCCATGAAACTATTGGTGATTGTGGTAAGAACCTGAAGTCTTTTTGGGACTTTCAATCCTAACCCAGCCTGGTCTACATATGAAACCACTACGGTTAACTGTTTAATGGCCTATGAAACTGCCTAACGAACCATCGAGTCATGTCACCCTGTTACACAGTTTGATAAAAGAAATTAAACCGGAAGGATCATCTAACACCAACCAAGGTAATGGATACAACAATGGCAAATTCAGCCATGTTAACCCACCGTAACTAAACCTTCCTGACGTTTGGGAGCTTCTGCACAAATTTGAATACCGTCTCAGATAATTTAAAAAATGATCAATCTTACAGACAGGAGGGGAGGACAGGAAGAATCATTTAATCCACCTCTCCCTCTTGATTATTACAAATTGGCAGCAATTGTTGAGTGATCTTACACACCTGAATTAATGCATTGGGTTTTTACTTCTTTTCAGTTTAGTAAATGTGCTAATTAATGAAATACAGCAATAGAGTAAAAGAATATGAATGTTCCCAGTGGAAATTTGGCACTTACTTTCTGTGAAAACAGGTGGAAGTAGAACGATAAAGATGCTGAGTATCAAACCAGTCGGCATCATGCTGTGGAAAAGCCATAGAATCATTTCTGAGTCACTTCCTTCTCCTGTAATAAATACACACGCTGATATTATTTTAGAAACAGATCAGAATCCTCGGGTATGAAACTTAAATATGTTTCTTGTCTCCCTGCTATAGGAGGGATGTTGTGAAACTTGAAAGGGTTCAGAAAAGTTTTCCAAGGATGTTGCCTGGGTTGGAGAATTTGAGTTATAGGGAGAGGTTGACTAGGCTGGGCCTGTTTCGTAGAGTGTTGGAGGATGAGGGGTGACCTTGAAGAGGTTTATAAAACCATGAGGGCATGGATAGGGTAAATAGACAAGGTTTTTTCCCCAGTGTGGTGGAGTCTAAATCTACAATGCATAGGTTTAAGGTGAGATGGGAAAGATTTAAGAGAGATCTCGGGACAACTTTATCATGCAAAGGATGGTGCATGTATGGAATAATCTGCCAGAGGAAACGGTAGAGATTTGTACAAGTATAACATTCAAAATGTATCTGGATGGGTGTATGAATAGGAAGGGTTTAGAAGGATATGAGGAAATGCTGACAAATGGACTAGATTTATTTAGGATATCTGGTCGGCATGGACTTGTTGGACTGAAGGGTGTAGTTCCATGCAGTATGTCTCTATGACTCTGTGACTCTGTGACTCTATGTTTCTTCGACATGTTTAATCCTTCAGAGAGAGAAAGATGCCAAACTGTGGGAAAACAGCTGGCTGAATGATCACAAAATTGTCACAGTGCAGATAGAGGCCGCTAGCCACTGTGCCACATGGTTCTGGTGCCTCTATCTGCACTCTGCCTCATGCCTACACTGGCTCTTCAAACAAGCATCATTATCTCAGTTCATCATTTTAATCTCTCAGTCCCCAGCCTCATAAAATTCCAACTGAAAATAAACTAATTGAATTGGCAAGACAATAAAGAGAAGTGTCATTACTGATTATGAAAAAGTGAAGTTGGAAAACCTCACCACAAAATATATAATTCACCCATTAGCCTGCCTACCTGTCAGAGTTGAACAGCTGCTCATATGGAATTGATGTGTGATTTGGGTGCGGCTAAAATGGGGGAGAGGTGAAGCATGAGGAACACTATTGAAACGTCAGTGAACTTTTCCCTCGTTATACTCAGATTCTCTAGCCCTGAGAGCTTGCTGTCAACTCTGACAATGTGTTTGGATAGAGGGCTTTCTGACACTGCTGTCACAAAGCTAATCCCTTTTTTTAATAAAAGTTATTACCCATTCCCCTACACCTAACACTACAGGCAATTTACCTAATCTGCCCAACTTTGGACTGTGAGAGGAAACCAGAGCTCACCCACACAGAAAACATGCAAACTCCATACAGATAGTGCCCAAGGCAGGAATTGAACCTGGGTCCCTGGTACTGTGAGGCAGCAGTGCTAGCCACTGTGCCACATGGTTCTGGTGCCCAATGCAGGGACTACTGGCTTTGGTAAGGCCTGGAGCCTGGACCATTGGCAGTGATAGCACCTGGACAAGAGGCTTCTGACTGTGCGCAATCTGGAGCCTGGAGTGTTGGCAGTGACAGTGCCTGGAGCAGAAGCTCCTGGCTGCAGTGGTCCTGGAGCCTGGAGTGTTAGTGGTAGTAGTAGCCCGGACAGGGTCTCCTGGCTGTAGTAGGTCTGGAGCCTGGAGTGTTGGCAGTGACAGTGGCTGGAGCGGGGTCTCCTGGCTGCAGTAGGTCTGGAGCCTGGAGTGTTGGCAGTAGCGGTGACTAGAACGGGGACTCCTGGCTGTAGTCTGCTTGGAGGTCTTATTGGTGGAGGTTGGGTGTTGGCTGCAGTAGTTACAGTGCCCAGAGCAGTGACTCCTTGAGACCCTTACAGAGAACATGCAGAAGGTCTGGAGCCATGTCTGAGGCCCAGTTTGAATAGAAGTTGAACTCTTGTTTAAGTAATTTAATTTTACTTTTTTTGTAACTCAAAATGGTCGAAACGTGTGGTGGTGAGAAAGTATAGCTGGTCAGGCAGCATTCGAGGAGCAGGAGCATCGATGTTTCGAGCAAATGTTCTTCGTCAGGAATGAGAGGGTGGTCTAAGAGGGCAGAGAGTTAAGTGGGGGTAGGGGTTGGGGGGGGGTCAGGCTGGGGAGAAGGTATCTAGGAATGCGATAGGAAGATGGAAGTGGGAGGTGATGGTGATATGTCAGAAAGGAGGGTGGAGCAGATAGGTGGGAAGGTGGACAAGTTGGACAGTTCAAGAAGGCAGTGCTGAGTCAGAAGGTTGGCTCTGGGATAAGGTGGGGGGAGGGGAAATGAAGAAACTGGTGAAATCTACACTGATCCCATGTGGTTGGAGGGTACCGAGGCAGAAGATAAATCGTTCTTCCTCTCGGCGTCGGGTGGCTAGAGTTTGGCAGTGGAGGAGGCCCAGGGCTTGCATGTCCTTGGCAGAGTGGGACGGAGATTTAAAGAGTTCAGGCACAGGGCGGTGGGGATGTTTCATGTGTCTGTCCCAGAGATGTTCTCTGAAACGTTTCGCAATTTGGTCTCCTCAATGTACTGGAGGCCACATGGAGAGCAACGGACACAGTAGATGACGTGTGTGGAAGTACAGGTAAATCTCTGTCAGATGTAGAAGGATCCTAAGGGGCTTTGGACGGAGGTGAGGGGAGAGGTGTGTGTGCAGATTTGCACTCCCTGCGGTGACAGGGGAAGTGCCAGAGGTAGAAGGTGGGTTGGTGGGGTTTGTAGACCTAAAAAAGGAGTCACGCAGGGAATGGTCTCTGCAGAATGCAGATAGGGCTATGGAGGGAAATATATCCCTAGTGGTGCGTCTGTTTGTCGGTGGCGGAAATGGTGGAAGATGATGCATTATATCCTGATGTTGGTGGGGTGAAGCCTTTCTTGACCAAAGCTTCAATTTCTCCAGTCTACTAGCATTCCTTACACCTACCAGCCTTGCCCTTGATGCTACAGTAACATATAGCCTCTGGACTCTCATTCTTTAATATATTGCCCAAACTCACCACGGGTTTGTCTAAGTGCCCTGGCTGCAATCGTGTTATTAATCTAATGCAGGACATGGTTATCTCAGTCTCATTTAAAAAGCAGCTAGATCCTTCACGAGTCTTCACATGCTGAAAATAGTGGTTCATTTTTAAATGCAGCATTAATATATTCTTCTATTGCCTCGTGTTAATTGTGTGACCAAACACAGGAGCAATTAGACAAGCTAATCAATTTACTGTTTTCCAACATTTTAAAGATGCAAATGACCATATAATCCTTCTGATTACACATATTCAAAAATAAAATTCCAGGATTGCATTGTTGCTGCAGCTCAGAAGAGAATTGCAAATTTCAAAAATATCAGACACATATACTGTGCTGAAATAGAGGTCATTTGATAACTCAATGTGACAAAGTCAAGCTGTGAAATACCATTGCTTTTATTTCCAAGCCAACACAGAGCAAACAAGTTTCAGGCAAACACTAAAGACAACTTAAATCTTTACGTTTTACTGTTTCATAACCATTGGAGAAGCTGACCTGGAAATAAGTCTAGTTGCCAAGCTCATATGAAGAACTATCAATCAACTGTTTTTCATTATAGTTGTCTCTTCTCATACATTATATTTTAAGATATTTATCTCTCATTTTATTCGAAAACATTTAAAAGTAATCAGCATTATGGATTTGTCACATGGCTGAAAAGCTGAGTGAGAAATATGAATCATAGAATCCCAAAAGAGTGGAAGCAGGCCATTTACCCCATCAAGTCTATATTGATTCTCTGAATAGCATATCACCCAGCCCCACTATTACTGTGTCCCTGTAACCCTGCACTTTCCTTGGCTAATCCACTTAACCTGCACATGTTTGGACTGTGGGCGGAAACCCACACAGACATGTGGAGAATGTACAAACTCCAGCATCAAACCCAGGTGCCTGGTGCTGTGAGACAGCAATGCTAACCACTGAGCCACCGGAGAATCAGAATTCTACATGGCAAACCAAATCCATTTAAAATAAAACAGAATTACATCAACCTGGCAACAAGTAGAAATGAGTATATGTCTGTAAACCTACAGAAGACAAACATTTGTTTGTAAGAGCTCTCTTACATTTTGGTATGTGAAGAAGATGGAGCAATATAAATAGGTACTTGATGCCTTTGTTTGGTCTAAACAGGAACTGATTGTAGTAGAAACCACCTTGGAAAAGTAAAAGTTGAGGAATTTGAAGATCTTTCATCAATTTATTAATTCACACAAATCACCTTTAAATCATTCCTTTAAAAAGAATTATGATTTCAGTAAGATTTGCTTACCTTGTGGGGAAAAGCATTTCTGTTGAAAACAAAAAGCTGAGAGACCAAGCAGTAAATCTCCCAGCACAGAAACACATTGGACTGAGACTCTGAACACTGACAAAATCAATGACATTTCTCTTGTGTAATCACAGAAAAGACGAACTTCCTCTTCCTTTGCAGCTCAGGATGCAGTCAATGCTGAGCTGAGCTAATTCTAGCTGAAACACAAAATCTGGCTCAAAATAGAGAACATTTGACAGCTCAAAATAGGAACTTAGGATTTCATAAGGAGTAGCAAAGGATTTACTTTTGAGATCTGTCATTTTATATGCAGTGGAACATCTCTATGACACAATGAAGTTTTCTGATAGATAGGTTGTTCAACCTCAAAGCCAATATTTGGACATTGCAGCTTCTCTACAAATGAGGATTAGGACTCCTGCTCCCCACCTGGCCCATTAATGCTGACACTATCTCAAATGCCATTTATAAGTTTGTTGATGACACCAGATGGTTGGTCGAATCTCAGATGGCAACGAAGCAGACAACAGACGGGAGGTGGGAGACCTGGAAAACTGGTGCGCTGCAAACAACCTAGCTTTCAATGCCAGCAAAACTAAAGAACGCATTATTGACTTTCGGTAGGATGTTACTCATGCCCCCCTACACATTAACAGCACAGAGGTGGAATGAGTAGAGAGTGTCAAGCTCCTGGGAGTGGTCATCCACAACAAGTTTTCTTGGACTCTTCATGTGGACGCACTGGTTACGAAGGTCCAACAACGTCTCTCCTTCCTGAGGCAACTGAGGAAATTTGGCATGACGGTGAATACCCTTGCCATCGAAAGCATTCTGTCTGGATTTATCACTGCCTGGTATGGCAACTGTACCATTCAAGATCAGAGATGGTTACAGAGGATGGTGAACTCAGCCTGGACAATCACAAAGGCCAAGATCCCATCTATAGAATCCATCTACCAGGCCTGCTATCAAGGAAAGGCTGCCAGCATTCTCAAAGATCCATCCTACCCTGGCAATGTTTTTTTACAACCTCTACCATGGGGGAGAAGGTACAGAAGCCTGAAAACACTCACCAGCCACTTTTGAAACAGTCTCTACCCTACTGTTGTTAGAATACTGAATGGACTCACAAACTCTTAACATTTGTCTGTACCTTTGTTTTTGTTTTTGCTGCTGTTTACCTATTATTTATTTATCAATGCTACTTAACTACGTGATCTTCCTGTATTGCTCGCAAGACAAAGTTTTTCACTGTGCCCTGGTACATGTGATAATAATTTCAATCCAATCCAATCCAATCCCATCCAGTCCAATCCATTCCCATCTCAGGGGTAGGATCATTGGCAGGTTTGAATGCTTCAATCACTAATGTTAAATCTTGATGCTCCTGATTCACTCCAGGGACAAGGTTTAGGTGATGATGGATCCAGGCAGTCGAAGGTTGGACAAGGGAAGTCAGGAACAGTATAACCAGATTTTGAAGTCTATAAATCTGAAAAGTACACATTTATAAAACAATCCTCTAGGCAAACGTTTGGTTGTAATTTGAAGTTGTAATGTCCCTCATCCACTTTCATTAGCTCGAATTCCGTAAGTATTTATTATTCTCACAAGTTCTTATGGACAAGCTGATCAATTGATTTCCAGAAGTTTCCATTAATGATACTCAATGGCATTTTTCTGTGTAACTTGCTGTAAATTGAAACAACTTAACAACTGACCATTTTTTATGTAAAATGGGAAGTGATTTTCAAAATGCATGCTGTCTCTTGGATATTGCCATTGCCTTCTTAGAGATGGTGACATTTTGGTGGCGTTACTGAATTGTTAACCTGAAGACACAGACTAATATTTTGTGTTAAAATGAATTCAAATCCCATACCAGCAGGTGACGAAATATTCATTCAGATAATGAAGTGGTGAAACTAAATTTAGCCTCAATAATGATGTCCATGGGTGGAATTTTCAAGGCCCGAGTACAGCTTTTATAAGGCTGTGGTAGGAAGAGGTTATTAGGATGGAATGTAACAATTTCTGTTTCCCAATTCAAGTTTTGACAATTTAAGTGCTTAGAACTTTTCAAGCAGGTCAGGTTTCCCATTGATAATTAGCAGGAACCAGATTTTCATTTATTAACCTGTCAGGAATATTCATTAACACCTCAGACCACTGTTATGAGATTCATGGGTGCCAGTTTATTACCTAAAAAAAATTAAAATGTGTACACATAAATTCATCAGCATAAAAGAGGATTCTATCAGGCAGGCTACACTGCTTTATCCACGTTTCATTATAAAGCATTAATCCATGACGTGGCTCCTTCAGCAACTTGCAGCAAGCTATTAGGTGCACAGATGGCATGTTGGATTTTGGTGCTAGAGGATTTGAGTACAGGAGCAGGATATTTGACTGCAGCTGTTCTCACCTCTTTTAAGCGCAGATTCAATCTACTTACCTAAGAAAGGATTTAGTGCCACAGAGGGACTGTCGTAAAGGTTCACCAGACTGTTTCCTAGGACAACAGGTTTGCCATTGGAGAAGAGATTTAGGCAATTGGGATTGCATTGACTGGAGTGCAGGAGAATGAATCTCAGTGAAATGCATAAACTTCTGAAAGAGCTGGACAGATTAAACATAGGGATAATGTTTTTCCCAATAGCAAGAATCAAAAACAAGGAATCATAATCTCAACAACCTGGCTATGCCAGTGATGCTGAAGACCTTAGTTCCACAGAATATCCTCAAACTGGCTCCTATGAAACCTCAACTGGGGACACATTAGGCACCTCCTAAACGCCAGTTCATCCGTGTATTTGTGAGGTCACTGGCTCCCTCAGTGTGTCTAGTCCAGTACGGACCCAAGACAGCCAGAGGAAGAATCTATTTTTAAAAAGTTATTTGTGGAACGTGGGCATTCCTGCTGGCCAGCATTGATGGTCTATCATTGTTCGCCCTTGATAAGGAGTGGTGAGCTGCCTTCTTGAACTGCTGCAGTCCACTTGCTGTGGGTTGACCCACAATGTCGGTTGGGAGAGAATTCCAGGATTTTGACCCAACGACTGTGAAGGAACAATGGTATATTTCCAAGATGGGGTGGTAAGTAGCTTGGAGGGGAACTTGCAAGTGGTGATATTCCCAAGTACCTCTGCCCTTGTCCTTCGAGGTGGAAGTATTCATGGATTTAGAAGATACTGCCTAAGGATCTTAAGTGAATTTCTGCAGTGCATCTTGTAGATAGTACACACTGCTGCTACTGAACCCCGGTAGTGGAGGGATTGAATGTTTGTAGATGTGGTGCCAATCAAGCGGCTTGTTTTGTCCTGGATGGTGTCAAGCTTCTTGAGTATTGTTGGAGCTGAACCCATCCTGGCAAGTGGGGCATATTCAATCACACTCCTGACTTGTGTCTTATAGATGGTGAATAGACTTTGGGGTGTCAGGAGGTGAGTTAGTTACTCACCGCAGTATCCCTAGTCTCTAACCTGGTCTTGTAGCCATTGTGTTTATATGGTGAGTCCAGTTAATTTTCTGGTCAATGGTAACCCCAAGGATGTTGACAATGGGGTAATACCATTGAATGTCAAGGGGTGGTGATTAGAGTGTCTCTTATTGGTGATGGTCATTGTCTGGCATTTGTGTGGTGTGCATGTTACTTGTCACTTGTCAGCCTGGATATTGTCTAGATCTTGTTGCATTTGAGTATGGACTGCTTCAGTATTTGAAGAGTCATGAATGGTGCTGAACGCATCAATCATCGGCGAACATCCCCACTTCTGACCTTATGACAGAGAGAAGATCATTGATGAAGCAGCTGAAGATTGTTCGACCTATGACACTACCCAGAGGGATTCCTGCAGAGATTCCTGAAGCTGAGATGACTGACCCTCCATAACCACAACCATCTTCCTTTGTGCCAGGGATGACTTTAACTAGCAGATTGTTTGCCCTCAGATACCCATTGATTCCAGTTTTGCCAGGGCTCCTTGATGCCAAATTTGGTCAAATGTGGCCTTGATGTCAAGGGCTGTAACTCTCACCTCATTTCTGGAATTCAGCACTTTTGTCCATGTTTGAATCAATGAAGTAATGAGGTCAGGAGCTGAGTGACCCTGGTGAAACCCAAACTGGGCATCGCTGAGCAGGTTGTTGCTGAGCAGTTGCTGCTTGATAGCCCTTCCATCATGTGACTGATGATGGAGAATAGACTGATTGGGCAGTAATTGGATGGTTTGGATTTGTCCTGCTTTTTGTGTACAGGGTATACCTGGGCAATTTTCCACATTGTCGGGTAGATGTCAGTGTTGTAACTGTACTGGAAGAGCTTGGCTAGGAGAGCAGCAAGTTCTGGAGCACACGTCTTCAGTACTATTGCTAGAATGTTATCAGGGCCTATTGCCTTTGCAGTAACCAATGCCCCCAGCTGTTTCTTGATAGCACGAGGGGTGAATCGAATTAGCTCGAGATTGGTATCTGTGATACTGGGGACCGCTGGAGGAGCCCGAGATGGATCATCCGCTCGGTACTTCTGACGGAAGATTGATAATGCATCAGCCTTAATTTTGCACTGATGTGCTGGGCTCCTCCATCATTGAGGATAGGAATATTTTGGAGCCTCCTCCTCCAGTGAGTTGTTTAATTTCCCACCACCATTCATGAACTTTTATCTCTGTCTATCACTCACTGTTTATGCCTTTCAGCACACAAATAGCCCTGTTTGGTAGCTTCACCAGGTTGACATCTCATTTTTAGCTATGCCTGATGCTGCTCCTGGCATGCCCTCCTGCACTCTCCATTGAACCAGAGTTGATCCCTTGACTTTATGGTAATGGTTGAGTGGGAAATATGACAGGCCATGAGGTTGCAGATTGTGCTGGAGTACAGTTTTGCTGTTGTTGTTGGCCTACAGAACCTCATGGATGCCCAGTTTTGAGCTACTAGATTGGTTCAAAGTCTGTCCCATTTAGCAGGGTGATAGTGCCACACACACTATGCAGGTTATTCTCAATGTGAAAGTGGACTTTGTCTCCACAAGGATAGTGCAGTGATCACTTTTACTTATACTGTCATGGACAGAGTGACAGGGAACATGAGGGGGCATGACAACGTAGATGCAGAGATGTTGTTTCCCCTTTCGTGAAAGTCTAGGAGCACGTAATCTCAGAGTAAGGGGTGTCCATTTGAAACAGATATAAAGAGGAATATCTTTGCTCAGTGGGGAGTGAATCTCTGGAATTCTTTAATGCAGAGGGCATTCGAGGCTTGATTATTCAGAATATCCAAGGCTAAGATGGACAGATATTTAATCAAGAATGGATCAGGGACTATGGCAATAAGGTAGGAAAGTGGAGTTGAGGATTATCTGATTACCAATGATATTATCGAACAGTGCAGTAAACTGAATGGGTTGAATGGCCTACTTTGCCACCTATACCTTGAGTTCATGTAGTTGCATGGATTCCAAAGGCTTATGTGCTGGACTTGACTCTGCAGTCCTCTGAATGGGCCTGGATTCTTCCTTCTCCAGCTGCAGGTCTGTGTCAGTGTTATTCTCACTTGTATGTGACCTTGAACTATTCTGGAGACATGACTGCTGAGGAGAAGGTCTCTGTGCTGGTGAAAGGTGGGGTGTAATGCCTTGGCAGTACTTTGTTGGAAGGTCCTAACAGCATCTCCTCAGAGGTCCCATTATGAGAGATGGGCCTGAGACAGGAGCTTTTCCTCATCCAAACATGACATAAGTCTGGGATCCAGTGAAAAGCATAATGATTGGTTATTGCTGCAAGGCGCCACACTTCCTGAAGGTTTCATTCAGATGTTGCTGGTTTAGGGACAGCTGGGAATAGCTGTTTGGAGGATCTCTCGCAATATGACTGTAAACATCCAAACCCTTTTCCCACGTCACCTTGTTTCCCTTGCTCTCATAGGGTCATACAGCATGGAAATAATTCCTTCAGTCCAACTTTTCCATGTTGACCAGACATCCCAATCTAACCTGGTCCCATTTGACAATATTTAGCCCACATCCATCTAACTCCTTCCTATTCATATTCTCACCAATATGCCTTCTAATGTATAATTGTAGACGCCTCTTTCCCTTCCTCTGGCAGCTCATTCCATGCCTGCATCTCCCTCTTCATGAAAATGTTACCCCTCAGGTCCTTTTTAAATCTTGACCCCCTCACCTTAAACAAATGCCCTCTAGTTTTGGACTCCCCCTGACTAGGAAATAAACCTTGGCTATTTACCCTATCCATGCCCTTCATGATTTTACAAACATCTATTTGGTTGTCCCTCAGCCTCCAATGATGCAGAGAGAATAGCCCAAGCCTATTCAGCCTCTCCCTATACCTTAAACTTTCCAGTGCCAGCTACATCTTCGTAAATCCTTTCTGCATCCTCTTAAGTTTATCAGCATCCTTCTTTTACAAAAGGTGACCAGAATTGTATGTAATATTCCAAAAGTGGCCTCTCCAATGCCCTGTACAGCCATAACATGATGTTCCAAATTTTATACTCAATGTCTGACCAATGAAGGCAAGCATGCCAAATGCCATCTTCACCACCCTATCTCCCTGTGGCTCCATTTTCAAGAAACCTGCATCTTAGGTGTCTTTGTTCGAGGACATTCCCCAGGGCCTTACCAATAACTATATAAGTCTTGCTCTGGTGTTCTTTATCAAAATGCAGCACCTCATACTTATCCAAATTAAACTCCATCTACCAGGTCTTGGCCCATTGACTTACCTGATCAAGGTCTTGTGCACTAAGATAATCTTCTTCACAGTCCACTACACCACCTATTTTCATATCACCTGTAAAGTTACTAAAAAAGCCTCCCATATTTCCATCAAAATTATTTATTTGAATGACAAAAAGCAGTGGAATCAGCACTGATCCTTGTGGCACACAAGGCACATCTTGAGGTCACAAGCCTCCAGCCCAATAAGCAACCCTCTCTCTCCAAGCTTCAAGTCAATTTTGCATCTAGTTAGCTAGCTCCCCCTGAACGCCATGCAGAAGAGTATTTAAATATGATAAATGCTGGCCTTGCCACTGTCACCCATTTCCCATTAAAAAGCAGTCTCCAATAGGGGTTCTTGGATTTTTGATAATTACTACTCATTCTTTCCATTAGATAAATCCTGAATGATATCGCTTTCAAGATCTGGAGATTGCAGCAGCTAATATACATTGTGCATTCCTCCGAACAGGGAAAATCATGCAACATATAAATCCAAACAAGAAGCATCATTATGTAGGGCTATCTTGATAGATGTCAAAAATCAGAAAATGAAAAGGTGTGCTGATAAATCTAGATTCAAAGGCAGATATTCAGTGGTCTCACAGATAGCCAGATGGACACAGTTCTTCATTGATGATGGCAAAGATATTTGTGCCAGTGGAGAATTTGGATTGATAGCTGTAACTTCCACTCAAACGTCATCCTGAATTATATGGTGAAGTTTTCGTTTAGGAATTGAATCCATGGCCTTTTGGTGTGTTGGTGACAAATCTCCTCAGCCAAGCTGCATCCATTCAGGCAAGTGCTGAGTATTCCTTCAAATCCCTATCTTGTGACTTGAAAATGGTGGTCAAGCACTTAGGAAATAGGAGGTGAGCTACTGACTGCAGAATTCCCAGTCTTTGACCTACTCTTGTAGCCGATATTTATATGACTGCTCCAGTACAATTTCCAATCAATAGTAATATCTGCACTGTTGATAAAGGGGAAAAGCAACAATGGATTTGTCAGCAAATATAATGGAGTGATGTATAGATTCTCTCTTGTTGGAGATGTCTGGCACTTAATTAGTATGTAAGGTTTAAGCCACACATCGGTTCATGCCTGGATGTTGCCCAGGTTTTGATGCGTTTGGATACAGGACTCCAACAACCATAAACATCTTCCTCTGAACAAGTATGACTCTAATCGACAGAGAGTTTTCCTAATTCTCAGTGATTCTGATTTTGCTGGTGTTACTGGATGATATTCTTGGTCCAATGAAGTCTTTCTATCTAGGATAGCCACCCATTTCATCTCTGGAATTTGGATCTTTTGTCCATCTTTGGACCAAGATTGTCATGAATTCACAAGTCAAGTGGCCATGGAAATATCTGAACTGAGCATCAGTGAGAAGTTTATTGCTTTACAAGTGCTGTTTGGTAGCACTATTGATGACCTTTAATGCAAACTCCATGACTTTTCTGTGAAAGAGTGAGAACACACTTTGTGGAACTGAAATTTGTTGAATATGGTAATGCTGATTGCTTCCTTTCAGTTTATCCTGATAAAATGAAACTGGTGAAGAAAGCAATAGCTAATTATTTTTAAATATAGATACACTTGGTCTATGTATTGAAGATTAGATGGTTTACTTGTATGGATAAATCATTCTTCTACATTTGACACAATTAACTATGTGTTATAGCTTCAAAATGCTATGTACAAATCCTGTATTGAATTATTGCTTTGAAATATTGTCTACATGGTTTTGTTGCCCTTTTTAGGTTGCATATCTCATTTTGGAACATCAAATCAGGAATTAAAGAGAGACAAATTAATGGGAACTGACAGGTTCCATCTGAAGTTGTTATAGAAAGTAGGGGTAGGCATTGTACTTGCCCTAGCCATAATCTTTCAGAGTTCCTTGATACAGAAGTCATCCCTCTGAATTAGAAAATTGCACATCATCTGCTTTTAAAGAAGGGCTTAGGATGAAAACTGGAGAATTACAGACCAGTGATGCTAATATTGGGTTGTGGGAAAATTGTTGGAGTTTGTAATCAAGGATTGCATAACTGAATGACTTGAAAGTTTTCACTTATTCAGGGAGAACCAGCATGGATTCAAGACAAGGTAGGACATGTCTGACAAACTTCAATGAATTTTATTTTTGAAGACATAATGAGGGTAATGGAAAGGAGGAGGTCTACGAAAACATTTGATCAAATCCCACAGGAAAGTCTGTTTACTCCAGCAGAAGCCCACAGACTTGAGGGCAACTTACTGACATGGCTGGGAAATTGATTGAGTGGCAGATGATAGAAAGTAGTGACAAATGGATGGAGAATTATATTGGCAGGACATGAACAGTGGTGTCCCACAAACATTTGTGTTAGTGTCTCAATTATTCACATTATTTGTTAATGATTTGGATAATAGCATAGAAAGTAATATATTCAAATTTGTTGATGATGCAATGTTAGATCACATTCTAGTCAGTGCAAATGACAAGCCACAATTATAAAGCATATTGATAGACAAAGTGATTGGGCAAAACTGCGGTGAATGCAGTTCAATGTAAGCAAGTGTGAGGTCATCCATTTCGGATGGAAAGAGGATAGATTCGGATACTTTTTAGATGGTATGAAGTTAAATATGGTGAATGGCCAAAGAGACTTGGGGGTTCAGAGGCATAAATCGTTAAAATGTCACACACAGGTGGAATATAATAAAGAAATCTCAAGGAACGTCGACCTTCATATTGAGAAGACTGGAGGACAAGGATGCAGAAGATATGCTGCAGTTGCACAAAACCCAGGTTAGACCCTGTTCAGAGTACTGTGAGTAGATCTGCACTCCACACCTTAGTAATGATATATTACTCTTGGAGGAACAACAACATAGGTTTACAAGAATGATTACTAGAAATCAGAGGTTAAATTCTGAGGAGAAACTAGACAGATTGGTCTGGTTTCTATTGAATTTAAAAGGTTAAAGGATGATCTGGTTGAAGTCTTCAGGTTATTAACAGGAGTAGACAGGGTAGATAAAGATAAACTACTTCCATGGTTGTGGATTCTAGAACTAGATGTCATAGCCTGAGAATTAGTGACAGATCATTCTAGGACCAGAAGTGATCTTAGTGTCATGGATAAATCACCTTTAATTTAGCTACTTATTAAGAAGTCTCATAGACAATCAAGTTCAGAAACAATGATTTAATTTTTGTTGCATGTAAATCAAAATAAAATCCCTCGAATAAGCAATTTAAGCCTCACAACTCAATCTAGGTATTACTTGAATAATGGTGGAAGTTAAGCATGATTCCAACAAACAGGCTCTCTCTCTGGAAGTATCCAGGGTTTGATCCTTGAGCTGTGGTGGGTTCTTCAAAGTTCTGCTACTGAATTGTTCTGGTGCTGGTTTCTTATATAGGTTTTTGTCCTTCAGGTCTATGATGTGACATTATTGATTCTTCAGATTCTTTCATCCAAATTATTGCAAGTCTGTTGCTTGTCTTCTTATCAGAAATAGCTTCCTTGTTCTTTGGTCCATTTTGCATTGACAGTCTGAAGTGACAGCCTTCCTGTCATTGTGGCTTGAAGCAGCCATTCATCAAGCAGTTGATAAAACAATTTTGTTTACTTCTCCCAGAAGGGCTAATTACTTTCAATCCCTGTATAATTTTGTCCTTATCCCATAATAGTTTATTCTAGACAAAGTAATTGGTGGTTCCTTCTGTGTGTGTAACAGTTTATCTTTGTTGATTCCTTCAATCCAAGAACAATTACTAAAGCACTAAAGTTTATAATATTACATTAGGAAGTACTTCTACACCCAAAGGGTGATCGACACTTGGAACTCTCTTCCACAAATGATAGTGGGAGCTGGATAAATTATTAACTTTAAATCTGAGATAGATCTTTTTGTTAAGCAAAGATATTAAAGGATATGGGCAAAAGGCAGACCCATGGAGTTAGGCCACAGATCATCGATAAAGAGTGTAAATCACTCCATATAAATCTACAAAAGATAGACAAGGAAACACATGCTAGAACTTTACACTTTTGGAAGAACAGAGAAAAGGCAAAATAATAATTGATTATTATTGCATTAAAATATTTCTGTTTTGATTTTTAAGACATTGTATCATGACATTTTTGTCAAAACAATGAACTATCTGAACATTATAAACTTGGATAAAATCAATATGTAGAAAAGAGAGACTGTAATAAAAATCATTAAATCTTTCCTCATTTTATGTCATATTTCTTTCCCTTTAACTGATAATAAGATTTAAGAGGCATCTTGACAAATGTATAAATGGGCAGGACTAGAAACATACAGTTCACAGAGAGGCAAAAGGGTTTTAGCTGCAAAGACATCATTTAGCAGCGCAGGCTGGTGAGCTGAAGAGTCTGTTCCTGTGGTGTATCGTTCTTTGTTCTAAGACATCAAATTTCCAATAGTCTGATTCTAAGCAAGAACATTTATTCTGTCTGACCATGGTGGCTGCAGTTTAACTGCAATTTTGATGAAATTTCTCTTTGTGTGGTGTCTCCTGGGTGATTTGAAGACTTTCAGGGATGGATCAGACCACTTCCCCTGTGTATTTTATGCTTTGACAAGAAACTGTACACTCTATACAGAGGAAAACAAAGATGGAACTGAAAGAAAAAAATGAGAAATGAGAAAAGTGAATTGCAGAGAGTTCAAGAGAAAGAATCAAATGGTTGTGGTGAAAAATAACGTGCACAGGACAAAGGGTGTTAAATAGAATAGCCTCAAAGCTTTGTGGCTGATTGTGATTTAATTGTGTTTGTTCCACAAGGAACTAGCTGTATAAATAGCTGTAAACAGGTAAGATAAAGATCAGATAATGAAGTCCAGAGATGAGAATGGAATATTCAGCAGTCATTCAGTTATCACAGAAAGGACAGATAAAGAGGAAAAAAAAGGTGGGGTAGCATTGCTATTTCAAATGGAAATTAACACAATGAAGTGGAAAGATATTCACTTTCATGAAGTGGATTCTGTATGGGGGAGCTTGGAAGCACCTCAATCTGCAGTGGTAACATTGGGGAAGGAATTAAACTGGCAATGTATAGATAGAATTAGATCTAAGAAAGGGAAGTACAGGAGCAGGTCTTGCAGCTACAGTAGAAGGACCTTGTTAAGTCTACTCCTGAAGTATTATGGGAAATTGTATTCTCATTGTCAGAGGAAGGCATTTTGACTACTGAGATAGTGCAAGGAAAGTTAACGAGACTGATTTCTGTGATGGAAGGACTAAAATAAGAAGAGATACTGGACCGGTTAAGGCTATTTTCACTAGAGTTCAGAAAAATGAGGGGTGGTGCTCATAGAAACATGTAAAACTCTAATAGAATGAGACAGGAAAATGCAGGGAGGATGTTCATGATGACTGGGGCATCTAAAACCAGGGGCCACAGTGTAAAGATATGAGATAGATTGTTTAGGACTCAGTTGAGGGGAAATGTTTTTGCCCAGTGTGTAGAAATCCTTTGGATTTCTCTGCCACAGAAAGCATTTGATGCTAAAATATTGAATTTTTTAAGGAGTTAGATAAAATTCTTAGGGTTAAAGGGATCAAAAGATAAGGGGAGAAAGTGGGAATAAGGTACTGCATTGAATGATTAGCCATGACGGCATGGAATGGCAGAGTAGTCTGGAAGGACAGAGTGGCCTATTCCTGCTCTTGTATTCTGTGTTTCTTTATTTCCATCTCCATTCACGGCCATTGATTCCCTACCCTTATCTCTTCCTTTAGTTCTGCTCCTAACTCAATGTTTTTTGGAAGCACAGAATGTGTGGCAACTGGAAACATTTTGAACACCAGCAGTACTCAATAAAAAGTGTCAATGAGAGGAGAGGTGTCAGATTTAGTTCAATGTTGAAATGAGCCCTCTATCTGTTTGACATGTGGATGTTCATGCTAAATGAAACAGTTTTATGTCATTAACTTATTAATATTCACTGTGAAGGAGCTGCACTTACAGAGATACACAGAAAAATCTAGTTTCACTGTACGAATAATGGATCTATTTTCCTGTGCTCCATACATATGCACTTCCCAACCTCCACAGCAACATGTTTAACTATAAGATAGACTGTCATTGACTTGGATCTAATCAGTTTTCCTGTTGTACTGTTGAGATGAATCTCTATGTTTCCATTGGAGACAGACTGTATCTGAGAGATTGGAGATGGGAATGACATCACTGCCCGCTATAAGAACAGGGCTGATTCAGAATGCGAAAGCTCCTCCAGTTTCACAGAGGCTTTTCAAATATAGAGCCTCTTCCAGCCTCAACGAAAGGCTACCCAGCATCTCCTAGGTGAAAACAAGGACTGCAGATGCCAGGTAGAGAGTCTAGATTAGAGTGGTGCTGGAAAAGCACAGCAGATCAGGCAGCATCTGAGAAGCAGGAAAATCAACGTTTCAGGCAAAAGTCCTTCAGGAATAGAGGGCTTTTACCCAAAATGTTGATTTTCCTGCTCCTTGGATGCTGCCTGACCTGCTGTGCTTTTCCAGCACCACTCTAATCTAGACTCTCTATCCGGCATCTCCTGCCTTAAGTCAGATCTTGGCAAATACATGCACTTCAGCTCTTGTTCCCACAGCCTCCAACCCCAGGACCTGAGCAGTCAACTCTTGGCCTCTCAGCAAAGCCTCCTTTGATATCTTCCTCACTGCCTGTACTGAGTTTCCTCACTGCTCATTGCTCTTCCAAACACATGATATGGAGGAAGTGCTGTTCTTTCATCAGATGGTTGTGGAATATAAAATCATAAGACACAGAATTTATAGCAGAAAATTGCAGTGTTACATAGTGATGTATTGAACAAATCTGATTGTTAAGTCTTTCATCTTTTAAAATGGGTTGCAAGTTTCGGTTCATTAATATGTAACGCCTAGAACTTCTTTTAAGTCACCGTCTCAAGATAACTTAAGGTTTTATAACAAAAGGTGACATCTCAGATCAGACAATGCATTAATGGAGTGAGATCAGAGTCTCTGTGTATCCCAATCTTGAGTCAGACTGGTTCTATTTCCAAAGTGGAATTAACAAAATATTACATGTATTGACTGCTTGCATTGACTGCCTGCAGATTGTGCATGTTTTGAGCAAAATAGAATGTATCTGTAAATACAAGTCTGCTAATAGATTTACATGTGTTTGTGTGCATGAGAGGGAGAAGGAGAGAGTGAATGTGTAAGTGTGAGTGCGTGTGAAAGAGTGTGTGTTTGGGTATATGAAAGCTTGGTAAAGTATGTGTGTTTGCTTGTGTGTGTGAGGGAGAGAGAGGGAGAGTATCATGTACTCTTTAGTATCTGTCTCATTCTTGGACACATGCATCTCCATTAAGAATGGGCACCTCAGTACCTCAGTCTACCACAAATCCATGGATAACCTCACAATGCTGCACTTCTTTAGGTTCTACCCTAATCATATTAAAACAGCCAACACCTATGCATACACAGGATGTGTTCAAATGAAAAGGAACATGATGGATACATGAAGGTGCTCAAGAATGCCCTTATTAAAACAAGGTATGATGCTCAACTCATCGATCACCAGTTCTGACATGCCACAATGAGGAACTGTAGTGACTGCATCAGGAGACAGACATAGGATGCACTTCATAGGGTACCCTTCATTGTCCAGTACTTCCCGGGAGCGGAAAAACTACACCATGTTCTTCGTATCCTGTAACACATCATCACTGAGAATGAGCATCTCACCAAGGCCTTCCTTTATTTCTCGCCTTTAAGTAACGAACAAACCTTCCACAGATGATTGTTCACAGCAAACTGCCCAGCTTTCAGGGCAGCATTGAACACAACACTGTACAACTCTGTCATGTCAACCACTGCAAAATGTGTCAGAGTGTCAACATGGATATCACCATTACCATGGGGACACCCCCAACCGTGTAGGCGGCAGGTATTCATGTGGCCCAGCCAACATTGTCTATGTCATAAGCTGCAGGCAAGGATGCCCTGAGAGATGATACATTGGCAAGACCAAGCAGACACTACAACAACTGATGAATGGACACTGCACAACAATCAACAGACTGGAGTGTTCCTTCCCAGTCAGGGTGCACTTCAGCGGTCAGGGACATTTGGCCTCAGATCTTCATGTGACTGATCTCCAAGACAGACTTTGGGATATGCAACAGCACAAAGTGGCCAAGCAGAGGCCTGATAACCAAGTTTGGTACCCATGAGGATGACCTCAACCAGGATCTTGGGTTCATGTTACACTACAAGTGACTTCACTGCACTATACACTCTCTCTCACACACACACATACATACTCACACACTCATGCAGACACCCTGTCTCATAAATGTACACACACACAACCCCCACACTCATACCCATACACACACTCTCTCATAGGCTTATACTCCACCACACTCAGACAAACGCATTTTATCAAGCTTTCACTTATGCAAACACATCTCTCTCACGTACACTCACACTCACGCACATATAATCACATGCACATACTCACTCTCTCTCTCATGCATGCACACACACATCTCTATGGGATGAATTTGTAAATGCAGAATTATATTTGCAGATACATTCTATTTTGCTCAAAAAATGCACAATCTGCAGGCAGTCAATGCAGGCAATGTAATATTTTGTAAATTCCACTTTGGAAATAGAACCAGTCTGACTCAAGATTGGGATACAGACAGACTCTGACCTCACACCTTTAATGCATTGTCTGAGCTGAGATGTCACCTTTTGTTATAAAACCTTAAGGTATTTTGAGAGGGTGACATAAAAGATGTTCTGGGATTCACATATTATGAACCAAAACTTACAACTTATTCTAAAAGATGAAAGATTTAACAACTGGGTTTGTTCAAATATCACTGCATAACACTGTAATCCTCTGCGATAAATTCAGTGACTTATGATTTATACTCAACTATGTGATGAAGGAGCTGCAATCCTAAAGCTAATGCTCCAAACACAGCCATTTTCTACCTCAAGTTGACTGTTGATAGGTTCAGGAAGAGATTGCCTCATGGGAGTGTTGCAAGGCGATTAACCGTGTGACCCAAGTAATGTTCTGGGGACTCGGATTTGAATTTTGCCATGGCAGATGAAAATTCAATAAAAGTCTTGAAAAAAGGCAGTAATGATAATAATGAAACTGGTTTTATTGATGAGGAAGAGCCATCTTGCTCACTCATGCCTGTTAGGGAAGAAAAACTGCCATCCTTATCTGGTCGGGCTTACATGTGTGTCCAGACTCAAAGCAATGTGGTTGATTCTTAACAGCTGTCTGGGCAATTATGGGAGGTACTGGCATACATTGCCCACCCCGATTCTTTGAACAAATAAGGGAAAGGTAGCAGTCGGGGTCAGACTAAAACTATCCTCATGATTAAATTTGTCATTTTTCACAATGATGACAATCAAGAAATTGATTTCCAGATTGATTTCCAGTGCACCCTTCCTAGCAGCTTGTGACAGTTAAATTGTATCTACCTTCTTTAAAATTGAAACTTTAAATGAAGAATTTTAAACTTTAACTCAATCACATGATGGATGAAAGGGAGGTGGTCAGTAAGATGACCCACCAACCAAAAATCTGACGGCACTGAGCCATACCACGTCCATCACATCGACAATAATGGTTCAAGGAGGCAGTTCACCTCACCTTCTCAAGGGCAAACAGTGATGGACAAGAAATGTTGACCCACCCCCTGAATGAATAAAGCATGAGTCATTGGTGGGAACAGAAGAAGACAGGTTAGATTACTTACAGTGTGGAAACAGGCCCTTCGGTCCAACTAGAATAACCCACCCAGACCCATTCCCCTAACACTTATCCCTTCACCTAACACTATGGGCAATTGAGCATAGCCAATTCATCCAACCTGCACATTTTTGGACTATGGGAGGGAACCCAGGCAGAATGTGCAAACTCCACACAGATAGTTGCCTGAGGTGGGAATTGAACCTCTGGAGTTCTGAGGCAGTAGTACTAGCCACTATGCCATCCTTGCGATTTCAGGCGTAGGGCAGGATTGAAAGGAAATATGACAACTGGAGCAAGACGGGGAGCAAGCTTGAAGAGAAGCAATATAAGAGTTCCCCATGTTGCTATGATTTTAACAGTGATGATGTTCATGGCAAAAAAAAAGCCACATGCTCTTGTGGATGTGTAGATCACAGAACAGGAATCTGTTGCAAACGATACTACTGCGATAATTACTGATATTCGCCAATTGGTTCAGTAAAAAAAAATCAGCACATGCAATAGAGTGTGAGTCACTGTTATACGGACTGCTCCGATTGCTGTTTCTGGTAAAATTGTCAACACAGTTTTGTTCATTTTCGCAATTTCAAAAGGAATGACGAACAGAATGTATCCCTTGGTGTTTCAGTGAGAGATGCACTCTCTGCCGTACATACTTACACTTTCTTCTCGTCTCCGCATTATATATGCAATTATTTACAAGAAATCAACATATTAAATTTTTCTAAACATGGTCAGACTAAACTTTGAGCCTGAAAATGTTGTATTCTTTTTCAGGATGATTTTATTCAATTGTGTCTGAAACAGATGAACAATCCCGCAAAACGTGAGTTTTGCAAGTCTCAGATTAATTGTACCACAATCCAATGTTATCCGCGGGTGCAACTTGTTATTTTAATAGCATTCACGGTTCTGAATTCCATCAGCTCCCAGAGCTTTTCTGAAAAGTAAGTATCTGCTGTTTTACTTGCCCTGTGTGTGGTTTCTATTCCCAGCCAATAGGACCATGTTCAGGATTGTCTGGTACTTTTCATGGAATATGACCTTGTCCATCCACAAAATAAAAACAATTTGAGTTGTCTGTTAGAACTAGGAACAATGGTAGCGTTTCGGTCACAATACTTCAAATTAATTTATGTAACTATTAATATCATTATTTTATTTACAATTTTGCGTCTTATTACATTTAAACAAGCATGTTCCTTCCTTGGAGTCACTGTTGTAGAAAAAAAGCAGTACAATTCCATTAAATGTTCAGTTTATCGATGAGGAGAGCAACCTAAAATAAAAAAAAATCCAAAATCAAAGGAGAGGAAATGGATAAATCCATGTGACAAAAGGTTATGCTTTTTCTCAAATAATGGCAAATTACTGCAGATACTGGAGATTTGAAAACAGAGAATGCTGAGGAAACCTAACAGGTCCAGCAACATTTGTGGAGAGAGAAACAGAGTTAATATTTCAAGCCCAGTAGAACTATTCTTCAGATCTTCCTCGACTTATGCTGTGACTTTTTGCCCACAAGGAAATTTATCAGGGTGGATACACGCGAGTGGGAGAGGAATTTGTAAAGGACACACCTATAACAGGTCTCCAAGCCTGTTTCCCCTATAACAGGATTCCCTGAGGCGGGAGGAGAATAGGCATTCCCTGTGTGCACCCTCCCCTGGGTCTGGAATGTGACAGAGACAAATATGCGCTTGGAAACCGACTCTCAGTGGGTAAAAACAATGACTGCAGATGCTGAAAACCAAATACTGGTTTAGTGGTGCTGGAAGAGCACAGCAGTTCAGGCAGCATCCAACGAGCAGCGAAATCGACGTTTCGGGCAAAAGCCCTTCATCAGGAATAAAGGCCTGAAGCGTGGAGAGATAAGCTAGAGGAGGGTGGGGGTGGGGAGAGAGTAGCATCGAGTACAATGGGTGAGTGGGGGAGGAGATTCTTATCTTCAGGATTCAGTCCTGAATACTTGCAGCTGGCCTTTGGTAACCTCAGTCACATCTTCAGCCAGAAGTTCACCATAATTATTTAATTGACACATTCAAATCACTATTCACAAATACTTCAAGGAGAACAGCAAAATCATGGGCTGGATGGAATGGGAGGTCACTGTTAGGGGAAGAATGATTGCACTGTAGACGAGGATTTGGCAAATTCAGGAACTGAAAAGCCTACTTCTGATACCTTCAGCTCATCAGTGGTGGGAACCTGAGATGAAAGGCTCTGGTGAAGGGAGGTTGAGGTCAGGCTCAAGGTCTGGGATGAAGTCCCGCCTACTCAGAGGTGTGTTATGACATGTCTGAGCAAGTGGATTAAAATTTATCTCAGGTCTTCATTATTATTTTCGTGATTTAGTAATTTACAATGTTTTCTAAAGCGGTCGGGTGTTTTCCTTTCTCTCTAAAATAATAATCAAGTTTTGTTTTTACTAAACTAATTGGCGAATAACACTAATTACCGCAGTAGTATCGTTTGCAACAGATTCCTGTTCTGTGATGTACACATCCACAAGAGCATGTGGCTAATAATTCAGGAACAGGGATCCAAATCCATCTTGTTGCCGTGAGTCCCTGTAGAGTCAATGGTTTAGATCCAAAAACAGAAGTTACTGGAAAAGCTCAACAGGTCCGACATCTGTGAAGAGAAATAAGAGTTAACGTTTCGAGTCTGAGACCCTTCCTCAGAACTTGAGTGACTTAGATTGTCGTGACAGATAGGATTAGGTATCAGTTTATTGAAAATTAATACATTGAACCACTTCTAAGCAGTTATTTTATTAGTATAGTACGATGCTTAATGGTATATTCTATTCCCAGCATGCACTGCGATTTTGACAGTACCCTATTCATGTTTCGGGTGTCCCAGCCTGTTCAATATGAATCCGCTGGATAAATAGCACATGACATCGGGAGCAGAAACAGAAATTGTTGATAAGTTTCAGTTCTGCATCGACAGTGATGGTTCCTGCAAATTCATTTCACAAGGGGAGAGAGGAGGCATGTCTCGGCTTTTCCTCGATGAATAATTTACTGGAGTTGTGTGGGTGAGTCTTTCTAACCTCTGTCTCACTCCTAAAAATGTAAGTGGACTGTCGTTCGTTGCGAATGTAAGGCTGCACCCCTCAATCTTTATTTTACTCATATTTGGGGCATGGCCGTCGTTGGCACTGATTTTGCATCCCTACTTGTGCAACTCTGTGTTCCAGGCTTCAGACTCCTGGAGTTCGATGTCATCTTGAATAAAAGTTTAGAAAGTACTTAAATCACGTTTAAATCAATTCTTTATAAAAAATGATGAGGCTCTCAGTACTGTCAAAATCAGCAAGTTTCTGTTGTGAAACCACAGAAAAGATGAACTTCCTCTTCCTTTTCAGCTCAAAGTTCAGTCATCACTGAGTTGGGCTAATTCTACCTGAAATACAAAAGTTGTCTAAAAGTGGAGCACAATGCAGAGAAACTACAGCTTTCTAATAGAAAGGCTGTTAAACCTCAAAGTCAATGTTTGGACATTCCAGCTTCTCTACAAATTAAGGCTGAGTAGGGCTCCTACTCTCCTCTGGCCTCTATCCCAAATCCTAGGGACAAGATCATTCGCAGGGTTGAAAGCTTCAATCACAACCTTAATGTTAAACTCCAATGTCCCTGATCCACTCCAAAACTTAGGATATGATCGATCCAGGCAGAAGAAGGCGGGAGAGGGAAAATCAGGAACAATATAACCAGTTTTTGAAGTAAATAAATCTGAAAGGCACAGATCTATAAAACAATCCTTGAAGCAAAAGTTTGGCTTTAATGGTAAACTGCGATGTCCCTTGTCCATTTTAATTGTCTTTAATTTTATGAGCTTTAATTTTTCCCTACAAGCTCTTTTGGAGAAGCTGCTCAATTGATTTCTGGGAGTGTCCAAAAATGTTCCCAAAGGAATATATATTTTTCTGTGCAATTTGCTGTAAGTTGAACCAATCTAACAACTGACCAAATTTTATATAAAATGTGAAGTGATTTTCAAAATAAATCCAGCCTGGTGGATGTTGCCATTAACTTCTCAGAGCTTAGAGCAGGTGGTGGTATCACTGACTGAGCAACCCTGAGACACAGGCTAATATTTTGTGTTGATATAAGCTCAAATCTCGACCAACAATTGATAGAATTTCCATTCAAGTACTGAGGTTGTGAAATTGAACCTAGCCTCAACAATGATAATCATGACAGGAAGTTTCCTGGACTGCCTGAAGCTTTTATAAGGATGGGGTGGGGGCACATGCAGCATTTCTGCTTCCCAATTAAATTTTTGACAATTTAAGTGCTGTGAACTTTTTGAACAGGTCAGGTTTCCTGTCCATAATAAGCAGGAACCAGTTTTTCATTCATTAACATATTATGAATACTGATTAATTCCTCAGTCCACTGGAATTAGATTTGTGAATGCTATTTTGTTACCTACAAATCTTTTTAAAAAATGTACTGCCACATTCTTCTGCATAAGCAAGGGTTCCTTCTGGCAGAGTACACTGCTCCATCCAAACTCCAGTGGGTAAAGCATTAATCCATTGTATGGCACCTTCAGAAATTTGCAGCAAGCTATTAGGAAGACAGACGGTATGTTGGCCTTTAGTGCAAGAGGATTTCAGTACAAGAGCAAAGTTGCCTTAGTGCAACTGTTCACACCTCTAAGTGCAGATTGGATATACTTAGCTAAGAAGGGATATAGTTGGTACAGAAGGACTGCAGTAAACATTCACCAGACATTTTCCTCGGACAACTTGTTTGTCGTTTGAGCAGAAATTAGATCAACTCTGTATTCACTGGAGTGCAGGAAAATGAGAAACAATCACATTAAAAGGTATAAACTTCTGAAAGGGCTGAACAGATTGGACATCAGGATAATGTTTTCCCCATCCACAAAGGTTTTGAATAAGGAATCATTGTCTCAAAACGCTAGGTAGGTCAATGATGCTGAATGTCATAGGTTCCACTGAATTCCCTGTAGGGTGCTGCTTTGAGATCAGTTATTTTCCTAATGTTTGAGCAGTTCAAATTGCTTCCCGATCTCTGGTTCTGGACACTACTTATTTATGAGAATATGAATGAAGAAACAGGAGACAGGTGTTTCAGGGTAAAATAATCTCTATTTATTTAAGATACAAAAGGAAATTATAATATAAGAAATGAATAACTCAGTAAATTCTAAGTTAATACAATGAAATGCACAGGAAGACACTTGTACTTAAAAACGCACAATGCAAAAAAGATTACCATGATTAGAGATTCTTTGCTGACACACAGAAGACAAACAGTATTTATATCTAGACTTTTAACCTGAATTCAGATCCATTGGGTCCCAATGCGCTGGCACCACATGCCTTCCCCTCCCTACCAGCTATGTTAAAATTTTAGGGTCATGAGTTTGTGTTTGCCATTCAGAACATGGTTTTAAAGTGTGCCTGGCTGTTCTGGCCTGCTGTACCTGGAGCCTCAATGAAGATTTCAGACTTTTTCAGATTGTGTTGAGTTTGCTGATATGGTAACGTACATGAGACTTTTTTTGTGCTTATCTGGTGGGTAACTGATATTAAAAACTGTGAGAACTGCAGTTGCTATAATCAGAAACAAAAACAGTCATTACTCTGTTCTGAGGAAGGGTCAGTGGACCTGAAATGTTAACTTTGATTTCTCCTCACTGATGCTGCCTGACCTGTTGAGCTTTTCCAGCAACCTCTGTTTGGGTAACTAATATTCTTCATTTTTGATGCATTTTGCAAGTGGCTTTTTTCTTCAGGTTGTGAATGAGGGCTTGTGGCTTTGGTGGATTCAGATGTGGATTTGGTTTGTCTAGTTCACATGGTCATGGTTGGTCATTGAGGTTTTTGCTGTCAGAGTTCTTGGTTTCAAAATGCCTGTGTTCAGATGTTATTGTTCAAATTTCAACTCCGGTGAGTCAGTTATATTGACTGTCGGCCCCAACAACTCCATGCCAAATCTGTAATTTTCATAGTGCTCTTGATGTCCTCCACTGAGTTTAATTGCTTTCCAATGGTTAGAGTATGTGTGTAGGGGTTTTTATCAAAGTTCAATGTCAAATATCTCTGTAGGCTCCTAAGTGTCTGTGCTGTATAACCTGAGATGTAACAGCTGTCTCAGGCTAGGGTCTGTTGGTTTTGTTTGATTGTTCTTTTAAAGAAGAGGTGTAATTTGAGATTCCATCCTGAATAACAGTCCCAGACAACAATGTCCATTTTGCTGGTTGTGTTTGTATTTCCCACAGTACTCAGTCCAGCACTCCCTTTTTCTTTTTAAAAGTTTTGAAAGTCCAGGGTTCTGCCCAAAAATCCAGGGTTTTGTCCATACATTTTAATATTGGGTATTTTTGCTCAACCTTACTGTATCAATTGATATAGATGTGTAATCAGGCAAACAGTGGTTAACTGCTTGTCTTAAATAAATTAACTCCTCACTGTCCTTCTATTGGTTAAAGGTCTGAGGTTAGCCCAGGCTTGCACTCATCGCCTGTCAAATGAGACTGATGTTTCAAACTTTGATGCACTTGTCTGTGTTTCTGTTTTCATCTGACCAGGAGATAACAGCACAGCAAGACAATAAGTATCCACTAGAATGGTTATGAGATATCACTTGATGTTTCATTGCTGAGACAGTTCAAACAATTCAGTTCCAAAGAAGAGTCATATTGGATTTGATTAGTTACTGCTGTTTCTCTGCAAAGACTTTGCAAGAGTTACTCCAACACTTCCTACTTTTACTGCAAATCTCCAGCACGTGTAACATGTTTTTTCATTTAACTGATTAGGTGTTACCTCCAGACATTGTAGAAATGACATCACTTGGACAGGGAGTTTTTGTTGGGAGATGATGGATATTGTTTAATTCAAAAATAGTCTGGGTGAATAGCCATTGTATTCAGATCTTAATCAATCTCCCTAGCGCAGTAATGTGTTCCCAGATGACACAAGGCAAGACGATGGTACTTGGCTTCATTGAATTTCAGCACCCCTGTTTATTAGTTACTGCAAAAGTCGAACATCTTGTCTGCTGTCTCTCACTCTTGCAGATTTACATGATAAAATGTACGCACTTTATTAGTCAGTCACTGATCGCATGAAACTCAGCTGATTTGTGAAGTTGATTCTATGCTAATTAAAACTAAATGGAACTGGTCTTCACAGTTAAGGAATCAAGATAAGGGGTTAATATAGGGTAGAAGGAATGGGTCTGGGTGGGTTACCCCTTGGAGGGTTGGTGTGGACTTTTTGGACCAAAGGGCCTGTTTCCACATTGTAGGAATTCTAATTAATCTCCAGCATTCTTTAATTATACAAATTATACAAAAATACAAATTATCAGCATAAACAAGGCCAACTCTGAGATTTGACTGATCTCCTCAGTGACCAGTTTTTACTGACAGGTTTTTCAGTGTGCAGATTTTGCCTTCCTTTTTGAAGATGCAGCGGTTTTTACAGATGTTCTCAGGGATCAGATCATTATTTTGACCATTAATCTGGTCGCAATTAAATGTAGGAGACAGAATGTTGCCACTGTTTTCAATGATCAAGTCATTGTTTCCACCCTAAATGAATACCTTGATCACACAGTCACAGTGGAAGCTTCTTATGCAGTGACTGAGGGAGACTCCATTACCCTGACCTGCTCTGTCCGTGATGTCACTAAATCAATGAGGCTTGTTTAGATTGATAGCAATGGAATAACTGTTGTAGAGAAAACATGCAAGGAACAGGAGCAGGAAGAGGATAATATAGAGCTGATAACTCAGGAATTTGATAGAGACAGAAGTTGCTGGAAATGTATTTTGTTTTGTCAAAACAACCTCAATGTTTTAATTCCTTGATATCTGAAAGTTAACAGTGAGTGTCTCAGATTTTATTCCAAAGAAAGTTGTAGTTACTTCTTTTAAAATGATAATATCTAACTTGTCATGTTCTTTTACATGCCACGGTACTGAGGATTCATAACACAGCTCTGCAAATTAAAAACATGCTAAGGTATGAAATAAAGCTGAAAATGAATACTTGGTGTCGATTCCTCCTCTATAAGGTAACTATTAAATGTTAAATCCCCTGCCCAAATTAATATATGTTCCTTGCAATAGACTGTAACTTGGTAGACTTCCTTGCATTCCATTATGATCTGTTGTATAATGATTAAAAAATGTGACATTATTCTGGCTCTACCCATCATTTATATATTAACCATAATTAACCAAGGTATGGGTGGTAGGGCAGCTCAGTGGTTAGCACTGTTGCCTCACAGTGCCAGGGACCCGGGTTCGATTCCAGCCTCAGGCGACTGTCTCTGTGGAGTTTGCACATTCTCCCCGTGTCTGCATGAGTTCCTTCCAGGTGCTCCGGTTTCCTCCCACAATCAAAAGGTGTGCAGGTTAGGTAAATTGGCCATGCTAAATTGCCCATAGTGTAGGTTATTAGTCAGGGGTTAATATAGGGTAGAAGGAATGGGTCTGGGTGGGTTACTCCTTGGAGGGTTGGTGTGGACATTTTGGACCAAAGGGCCTGTTTCCACACTGTAGGAATTCTAATTAATCTCCAGCATTCTTTACCTGCTGCACAGGGATGTCTAATGGTTGTTCTCAAGCTGTCAACATCACAGCACACAATTCAACTAACACACTAACACACACAGACCAGTGGCTGCAGTTTGTTTTTAACCACAATTTTAGTCTATTTTTGGAAAAGTGAAATAGTCTGTAGTTTGGTACATCATCCACAAAGGATAGTTTTCTCCTGAGAGTTGTTGGCCAACCACTTCTTATCTCTGTATCCATAGGGGATCACAGGCCAGTTTGCTTCGAACTGTGACTCACCTTTTGAAGGGAAAGAAATTCTCACTCTAAAGTGTTAATTGATGATTAGTGAGAATTCGACTTAACCAGATTGATGGTTTTGAGTACAGCTCAAAATCATCCACTCATTTCCTAAACAGTGGGATTACAAATCATTGTAAACAATAACTAAAACCCAGGCATTGGAGAAGAAGTCTACATTGATATGGAGAGTAATATGATGGTAAATGGTCACTGGATTTCATGGCCGATCGTATTCAATGTTCTGTTCTATAGATTAAAATCTTGACTGTGTTCAGGCAATGGTACTTGACTCAATTGAGCAGAAATGGACCGGTAGTCCATCTGCAGAGTAAATTTTCCAATTACTTTATATATTACTTGATCTAATGCTACATTATTTTTGTTAAGATTTTGCATTCAAATTTGAAGTGAATTATGCAAGAGAAAAATATTATTGTCATTGTGAAACTTTCTGAGATAAATAATTTCAACAAAATTGCATTTATCAGAATAGTTTTAGTTTGCAAATAACTTCCACTTTCAGAGCTGTGGCTGTTTCACACTTTGATGGCACAGCACAGCTGAGACTGGGATCTCACCACATGGGGGAATTCAGCTGTGAGTTTGTTTCATCCAGTATAGCCTACCCAGCACTTTTATATAGAATACATTCAGTGTGCAGAATTTATGATTCAATTATTTCCCATACTTCCATTTTCAATCAGAGTTCTGCTTAATTTAATTCACAGCAACCAGACTGACCGAATTTGCTGCAAATTGTCAATTCCGGACACAAAATGTGACTGAAAGAACAGAAATTTGGCACTGCGGTTCCTGAAGTTTAATGCAGAATATTTTCATTTTCCACATCCTTCATTGATTCAATTTTAAATGAGATGGAGAGTAAGACTGTCATTCAGTGAGAGCAAGATCACTTTCAGTCATTTGGATCATCACCATTTCCAGTTACATGGTTATTAAACTAGCCCTTGCCGTTGGAGTTAGTTTCCACTTGAAGGGCCATGAATAGAGTTGGAATTCCTTTTCGTTTTAATGTAAGTTCTGAATTTCCAGCCAACTGTCCCTGAGAAAACTGATGTGTTTGAACAGACATTAATGAACTGAACTGAATTGTGATATGTGATTAATAAATTGTTCATTGAATACAATTTTTAAAAAATCATAATTGGTAGAGCGAAACAGATCAATTTATCAAAATTGGATGAAATATTAAGTCTTGAATATTCTTCCTGACTTAACTGTCAGAACCTTCCTTATTTCTAAGAAAGAAATCAGGAAAAACAAAGAGCCCCTTCTCTGTTTGTCAATGAATGGACAGTGATGAAACAAGGAGGTCGTTCTTTGAACAGTTTTCATTGACTCTCACAAATACTCGTCTTGGAAATTATTATGTTTAAAACAAGTCAGGAAGCAATATTTGAATAGTTAAAGCAGGAACTTTAAAAATTACAATGAACTGAAAAAAACCTTGTGATAATTTCATTTTATTTAATGTGTGCTGCAATTCTTGATGCTAATGATCTAATGTCATGAGAAAGCTTCAGTCGAGTTGAGACTCTGAAATAAATGAGTCACAAAGTAAATCACTTCTTCTGTGGCAGGTTTGGTTTTCCTGATTTACTGATGTTTGAGTTTCAGTCAGTTAAAAATAAACAACAGTTTGAGAGAGACTTGTTGAGTCTGTGTTCAAGGAAGGAGAGTTTCAAGGCTGTGTAGTATGGGTGAAATGAGAATTGTGGAAATATCTTCCAAAAAAGCATTCTTCCAATAATATCTGCCAGGTTTGTTCCTTCTAAACGCTGAAGCCAATTGGCTAAGTATCATTGCTAGCTGGCTGATCCTGGTATGGCAAGACCCCAGGCAAGGTTTCCCAGGTTACTACAGTTCCAGATGGGATAACCCAAATTGTTAAGCTCCTTGGTGAAAAGGAAGAACTGGTACCATTTGTTATTCACTCACTCCCTAAATTAATCACAACAGGTTAGCCTCACAAAGAATCCCTTCCCATGTGAATTAATTTGATCAAGGAGTATTCACATATTGACAATGAACATATGACTTTGAGATTCTTGGCTTTGAGGGTGGATTGAAATTCCTTTGTTCTGTTTAGTTTTGGCAGTGGCTATCTGTCAGACCTCCGAGCCAGCGAGAACCTTTTCACTGCCTTTACTCTGTACAGTGTAGGGGATTGGGTTTAATAGCTTGTCTCAGAATTGTCCCCTTCAAACGACATTGGTCCACTCACCAGGATGCCAGGTCACTAACACAAACAGAGCAGGCTGAAGCTCACTTTTAAGCCATGTTCCTGTGTATTAGTCAAATGGGAAAAATGTCTCACCCAAATTGCTGTCTTTTCTTTTGCCATCATGTTTATAGACTGACTTACGCACAGGTAATTATGGTTTGGTTGGTAAGCCTTTCCTTGTTTTCAAAATCTACCCCTTTGTAGCTTCTGGGACATTCCTGAATTTTTCTCTATTTATCCAGACAATGTGAAAATACTATGGCTTTAAGAGGTGCATTTTGTCCTGGTTTCTTTTCAGAGAGGGATTGAATGAGAGGTGCCATGTGAGGCCTTGCTTTTTTTTAAAGTTGGAAATGAGGATCAATGGTCGGCACAACATCGTGGGCTGAAGGGCCTGTTCTGTGTTGTACTGTTCTATGTTCTATGTTCTATAGTAGAAGCAGCCTGGCTGGGTGTGGCTGGCTCTCTTAGACCAGGTTACTAACTTTTTTTAGTTTCTTACATTTAGCTTTAGGCAAAAGATGCCAGGGTTTTGAAGAAGCCATCTTTTCCCTCTCTTGGTTATAGCTAGAAACTAGGGTTGCTCTTTGCTGCCAGCTTACCTATGAGACAAATCTATTTTTCTGAATTTGCCTTTTTGCCAACAGGTGTGTTTATAGAATATTACTATATTGGAAGCATTAATTAGTAATAGTTAACAGAATGTTAGACACATTAAGTTATTTCAAGTTCTTTTTTCTTTTGTTGTATTTCAAATACAGTCTCCAAACAAATTGTGTTTCACTTAATATTGAGTAGTCTAACCATCAAATTGCATCTGCAACACAACACATTATATCTTCCTTTGAAATTAGAAAAAGCTTGTGTCTAGTCTCCCTTCTTAAAATATTTTGTGGGGGTCTGCTCTGGTCCATAACAACAGACATGGAATTTACATTTGCAATCATTTTTTTGGCCACATGTCTGATATGACCCTTGCTTTTCATTTTAAAAAAACATTTTTTGTAATTTAAAATTCTCATTTGTGAGCCACCCTATTGGAAAATTTCTAAATTTCCTGTCAACCTTTAAGAACTTATCTCCCCAGAAACAGGAAAAATTAGCTTGAAATGATTCACAATGAATCAGTGGTACTTGAGTTAAATTCTGTTCCTTTGTGTATTCTGTACAATTCCTGTCTACAGTTTTCTCTTTTTCAATGTTTACCCTTGAAGGATTAATTTAAAGTAATTCTTTGCCTCTTGTTAGAAATCAAACAGCAGGAATCTGTCCGAGGCAAGAAGATATGAAGAAGCTGTTGGATTACAGATCCTGAACTCTGATTCTGATTTGTAATCGTGGTATGAATGATGCGGCACAGATGCTCCTGTGCTCAGTGAGATTTTTTACTCTTGTGAAACAAAATTGATCCAAACTTGAACCCTTTCATGTTAGTATTTTAGGGAACATATTTTGTGATAGTTTTCTGTTGCTGGATTCATTTATGTTGTAAAGTGTACACACCAGTTGTTCCAATCTCCGTATTTCTGATTTAACTTTCAAAGTGCTAACTTTCAAGGTGATTATATGAAATTGTGTTGAATGGTAATTGAAATGGATGTTGGTCAGAATTCCTGATCTGCATTCTGCTGTGACCATTTTATATGGTCTAGGGACTGATGGTTGTGATGTAGGATTTGTGATCTGTATCAATTTTAATATCATTGATTTCTGTAAGTTGATTAGTATATTCTACTTTACCTTCATTTCTTTTGCTTAACAAATTTGTTTCCTGGTTAATCACAAATGTGTCTGATTTTGTACTTGTGTTTCAACCTTGCTAAAACAAATGACATTGTGAGCCAGTGATACAGCCATGTATAAAACTTAGAAAAGTTGCAATATGGATTTGTAACTGTGAGTGATGTCAGCTGGACTCTCTTTGCAGGTGAGTTGAATAGAATAGTTCTGTTTTAGCATTCACCTTGAGAATTTTCAACAGAATTTTAATGCTCAATGATCAACTCAAATGAAGGCACCATGTCCTCTGAATCTTTGAGAGTCATTGACGCAAAGCGATAGTGAAATCTCAAGAAAAAGTTATCTCCATGCTCTTCTGTGAGAATCTGTTTACCATATCACCAACAGTAATGAAAAGAAGAATAAAATAATCTTTAAAATAAATCACTATGATGAAAAGCTTGGAAAATTAATTTTGCAAAATAAAGTTGAAATGACAACAGTTTTGGGGGCTGATTTTTTGAGAGATCCTCCCAAAATGGATTGTTTGCTGATTGTATTGCGAGGTGCTGATGAGAAGGAAAGGTCAAACAAGTTAAAGGAATAGAAGATGAATGGTAGGACCCTAAGAAGCATCAAGGATCAGATGGATCTTGGTATGCACGTAAAATAGATCCTTAAGTTAGAAGGACAGATGGATAAAATTATTAAGACGGCATATGGCATTCTTACTTCGGTCACTGTGGTGTAGAATTTAAGAACAGGGAGGTTGTGCTAGAACTGTATGCAAGGCTAGTTATGCCACAACTACAGTATTATAAACAGTTCTGGAAACCACATTGTAATAGGGATTTGATTGTACTGAATAGGGTTCAAAAGAGCTTTACCAGGATGTTACCTGGGCTGGCAAGTTTCAGTTATGAAGAGAAAATGGACAGAATGGAAACCAAAAGAATTGTCTTCCATAGTGAGGTTAGGTGCATTAGTCAGGGGTAAGTATAGAGTATTAGAGTAAGAAAATAAGTCTGGATGGGCTGCTCTTCAGAGGTTCAGTGTGGACTTGTTGGACTGAAGGGCCTGTTTCCACACTGTTGGGATTCTATGATTCTCTGATAAATGGGATTAGAATAGTTTATGTAGTTGTTTTGACTAGTGCAGACTCAATGGGCTGATAGTCCTTTTTCTGACCTGAAGATCTGTCTGACTCCATTGGTTCAGAATGGAATGAGTGAGTATTTCATGTTGGCATTGAATCACTGCTGCCCCCTCTGTCCTATCACAGACCTTCCCCTTTGTTTTCACACTGTCAGTGCATGCCTGACCTGCTTTTCAGGAGAATTCTCAAGGTCAGTAACTAAATTATTTGGATCCAGTTTATAATTAATTTTAAGAAACACAGTTTAAAAATTTCATGGCTGTTTGTTTGAGGTGTGTTGTGAAGTGTATGCATATGTTGTTGGAATGATATATCCTGTGCATACATGTATAATGGGCATTGTGTATATATATCTTGTGTGTGGTGTCATGTGTGCATGTGTATGTGGTCTGTCTTTATATATTGTGTATGTACCATAGTTATACAGCACAAAAACAGACCCTTCGGTCCAACCAGTCCATGCTGAACATAATCCAAAATTAAACTAGTCCCACCTGCATGCTCTTGGCTCATACTATGTTAAATATGAATTTATAACTATAAAGTAATACATGTTGGGATTTTGCATAACTGTAAGGTTTGGGTTGTGTGCTTGAACCAGCCTTGCGTGACTGTGGCCTGTCAGGAGACAAAAGATGAAGAAAGATGGCCACGGCACAACACGATAGTCTGCAGCAAGCCAGAAGACAATTGTGGGAGAGTCTGGTTTAGGGGTGATAATCTAGGCTTAGTGTAACTGGTTATGATAATGTAACAGGGATAGGGCATGGCTTTTAGAACAACATTAATATAAACATTAGAGTACTTTCAGGGTTGTCTGCTCTGATGGCTGCAGCATTTGTTTGCAAATAAAGGTTTATCTTGAGGAATTCTCTGCATCTCCTGGTCTTTCCAAACAGGTGCGATCAACCACAATGGAATTGGTGCTGCAAGCAGGGTCGGAAAGTGACATACACAAAGGATGCAGCCCATGGGTGCATCCTGGTCCATTGCGGACCCTCTCAAGCCTGACAGAATAAGGGCTGGCCACCCACAAAACAAGATAAGCATTTTGCTGATAATTCAGATTAAATTCTGTTGAGTGAGGGAGATCTTTAGGGACACAGAAGTGCAGAATAGCTGCTGAAAGGTCTCTCCGATCCAAAGAGCCAAAGACTCTGGTAATAAGTTAAAATTTGAGGAGAACTAAGAGGATCGGTTAAGAATACTGTGCGGTGGGGTAAGTAGGAATAGAAAGTAGAAATTGTCTGTCTGATATGAAATTCCACATGGTGTTAGTAAGTTCCTGTGGATACTGCCTTGCTGCCATGTGGGTCTGCAGGGGCAGGTCGGCCTGAGAGAGAGAGAGAGAGAGAGAGAGAGAGAGAGGAACTCCTGACTCAGTGTTGATTTCCTAGCTGCTTGCAGAAAAGTTTGTGTGTGTGCATGTGAGCAAGAGCGAGAGTGTAACTCTGATTCAGTGCTGATTTCCCAGCTGCTTGCAGTATGGTCTGTGTATGTGTACAAGAGAGAGAGAGACACTCTGAGTTTAACACTTTGTGATCTGGTTTGAATGCACATTTGCCTGTTGGTGATTGAATGTTTGTATCTTGTTCTTTGGAGCTCAAGATCCAGGAGTGTTTTGATTTTTAATTTGCTCTTTGGGAATTTAAGATAATTTTCTTTTAAGGTTTTGTAAAGAACCATCAGTTATTAGTAAGTTCTGCAGATACTGCCCTAGAACAGTAAGGGTCTGCATAGGCAGAACGAACGAGGATATATTGTCTCTATTAATTAGTTGAAACTAAAGAAGTTTTAGGGACTGACAGATCGATAAGGGATGATTACAAACTGTAGAATTAAGGAATACTCATAATAATTGATGAGGCGCTATTGGACTTGTAAGGCAAAGAGGAGTGAACTCTGAGAACAGAGGCAATAGATTAGCTGGACTGAAATATATGCCAAGATGAATAAAGGAACTGCGGTTGAAATATTGGGTTAGAAAAAAATTACATCATGAGGATCTCAGAGAAATGGGGGAAAATGAACTAAGAACTTATTAACTAAGTGGCCAAAATCAGGTACCTTTAAATATAAATATGTGTGATGAAGTGGAAGGATTAATTAAAAATCACAAACCAAAAGATGATTCTAATAAAAGGAATGGAAAAGGGAACAGGAGATAGAAAATTTAAAACTTTTCAGACAAGAGGGAGAGAAATTGATAAGAGCATACCAGGTACCTGTAATTGCCAGGCAAGCCGCCAAAGAGCAACAAAAGCAGTCTGAGAATACTGACGGTCAGGACCACGAGTCTCTTTTGTTTCCTGACCTGCAGGAGCTAGATGAACTGACACCTTACTGGAACACAGAAAACAGAAAGCAATGTCCTTTGATTTAAGGGAATAGTGAAAATAGGAGGAGAGATTGACTGATTGGGTTGAGGATGAGAATGATAACGCTAAAATGAGCCAGAGAAGGAGGAAATGAAGGGGTTAATCAAAGGAAAGGCAGCATGAGAGAGAATTGTTACGGGAAGCAGTGGAAAAAACTAAAACACAGGGAGAATTTGGGTTGGAACTCGGATTACTGCAGTCATTATGTGAATAGATACATTACAAGGAGTTTCTAAATTATAAACAGAGTATTGATAGGGGTCAGGGGGAACATGACCCTTTGAAGGGGCAAAAGGTTTTAGAACAGTGTGATGAGAGGAGTGTCTGAAGGGGGCCAGCACAGGATGGATGGGATGAGTTGGAGATAGGGTCAGGATCTGAAAGGGGACTCCCTAGATGAGGATGATAGCAGGGAGAAAGAGACCCCACATTCAAAACGAATGATGCCTTTGCTAGTAAATGGGGCAGGGGGTGGGGGAGAACAGTCACAATATGTTCCCTGGGGAACCCCGGATCTGGAGGGGCTGAGAAATGCATTGCGCAGTATATACGAGGGTGGAGGGAAGTGGATTAGAACCTTTAAAAAGAAAACACAGGACGATTGTTGGCTATGGGAAATTTGAAAGGCATTGCTATTATTGATGACAGGGCTCCTGAAGTTAGGTCGTGACTAATGCAGAGGCACGAACAACTTGTTTTGAAAATATTGTTAAAATTGCAGTTGGAATGGCTGAGAGGTATTTAGATTTTGCACACTTGGTTAAGCAGCTATGTATCACAGCCAAGATTTGAGGCTAAGCTCCCTAACTTTGACTGTTCTGAAATGTGAATGCCTCGTTACCCTTCCAAGCAAGGATTAAACAAAAGCTATAAACTGATATAGGAAGAAAGTTGGAAAATGTTCGTGTGTGTGTGTTTGTGTGTGTGTGAGAGAGAGACTGAAATTTTGCAATAAAAAAAGGTAACATTAATGGAATATTAACCCACCCATTCTTCTTACAGGCCATGACTGCTCTACTGTCAATTTATAACTCATCATATTTTATGTTTACATGACAGCCAATTTTATTTAAATTCAAATCCATTTAATATGGAGGAAGACAACATTACAATTTGACACCAGTATAAACCTGCTCTCAAATTCCCCAAAATTTCATGCTACTGGCAAAGATGAATTTCACGCCTTTTACCTCATTGGACTAATCAAAGATTTGACTAAAGGCGGTAAAAGCAGTAGCACTGCAAATCCTGGCCTCAGCAGGTATCTGCTCAATTTTTTAAAAATAATAATCTAAATCTAACATTGAGGAAAATCACCTCAGACTTTAACATTTGCCCATTGAGTGGAGGGATTGCATGAACTTTATAGAATTTAATTTTTAAAAAATTAGAACTGCAAGTGCAAAGATAGAAAATTTCCCAAGCGAACAATATTATTTTCAGAAAATTATACTGGCAGAATGAATTTCTTTTATTTTGTTTTGGATTCTTTTGTTTCCACTTAACACTGCTGCATCTCATTGGTGATTATAGAGTGCCAGTTTTAGTTTGTTTTTACTATATCAATTTCCCTCCCTTACTGAGAACTGCAGTTTTGGTTGAACATTATGTTGTGAAAATCATGTAACAAAACTTAATATCGTATTGGTAATATGTATCTTTGGATATGGCCATTATTTGTACATTAGGAATATTTTGTTACCATGTGAATAGATAAGACCTTTTAATCCAGCTGCAGTCATTTCACAGCCCTTAACATTGTAAATGAGCAATGACTGGTCAGAACCACATAATGTACCTAATCTGGGATTTAAATTAAGAGACTAGAACCAGGTAATTACAATGGCTTTCAGAGTTGGAAACTGTGTACATTTTAAAATTTATAATCGATATTTGAATAAATGAATTTCCACTTTATATTGATGACTTTTAAAATGTCTTAGTCACTTGTTTAGTTTCCACTTCTGAATTACAAATAATGATTATATTAGTTTTTTTTAATAACTAATTGTATTAGCCCTGAATCACAAAATCAGTATTAATTGGCAGATTGATTGGTTTTATACCTTAACACATTGTCAGTGATCTTTATCTGTGTCATTGCCTCATGGTTACTTTGAATCATGGATGCATTGATTAATTATTAATTAAAGAATGGAAGGACAAAGCTGAAAGCTTACTGGCCAGTTGAAGGAATTATGCATGTGATAGGGGGATAGAAGTATGTACAGCAAATAGAACACCCAAAAGCTGGGAAAAGTTAAAAGCTGACTGAATGAGTAGATGAAGAACAAAAGGAACAGGAGAAACCATGTAAGGCCACTAAGACTGGGTAATATAAAAAGGGTTAAAGCAACAATGCTGTAAAAAAGAACTTGCATTTAACTTGGAATCCCGAGCCTATATCAGGCATATCAAACCTATTTGAGGATGGGGATGATGCTGATAGGGATGAGGGATGTAGATTTTATTCCAGGATGCCCATTGAGCCCCGAACATCTCCTGATTGTCCCCAGCACAACCCATTATTACAAACCTTCTCTTATTTTGAAAATGAAGCATCCAGTCTTCATAGCTGATCTTGTAGGGATGAGCGGCCTAAGCCATCGTCAACCAGGAATCAGAGTAATGTTAATGAAGCATGCCCCCGACCGCAAGAAGAAACCGGCCCAATTTGCTCAATATGTCCAAAGAATGTAAACGCAGCAAAATTCTGGGATAGCCTGAATGCGAATGGCTTGTGTTTTAAGACTGAAACAAGTGGCCATCTTTCTAACTGATTTGGTCTCTAGCCGACAATTGAAAAATAATCGAAAAACTGACTCACCTTTGTTTAACCCTATGCTTTTGCTATGTTTTCCTTCTGGTGTCGCTGACATGATCCGGACAAACAATATGAACTAGTCCAGGATTTTTCAATTGCAAATGAGGTGAGCGGTGGTTTTCTATTGGGGTTGCCAGAACCAGACTGAACCACGATGCAAGTTACAGGTAAAGCCAAATGTGTCCAGCACCCTCTCAATCCCAAATGCTGTGTGCCAGCCCTGTGAGGGTTGATTGGGACCAGAATACCCACTGGGAGCGGAACCTATCTCAAATACCTGCTCAGTGACCATTGCTGAGCAACCCTTTCCCAAAGGGACCCGTGAAGTGGGAGAGGCAGACCACAGTGCTACACCTTTGAGACTGGGAATAAGACAGCAGATTGCATCCTGTCACAATGTAAGGTATACACTCAGAATAATGTTGGAAAGGGAATATTGGTCCCTATAGGTCACATACCAGTGCCCAAAGGACCGTTTAAATATTTGGTGATTGACTATGTGGACATGATAAAGATGGTGAGAGGGAAAAGATATATGTTGATGGTGATTGTTAGATTCAGTAGATGGGTGAAAGCAACACCCTCTGAAGACTCAGGTGCTGGAATGGTTGTGAAATGGTTAACAAATGAACAGAGGTCAATGTTATAGGCAATGCCCCAATACGATTATATCTTGCAGAAGAAAGTGCTGCCTCCTAAACAACCAATGTTACCTCAACTGTACGAGCAACATGCCCTATTGCCCATATTGGTGTTTGTTGTACCAGGCATCTCCCTAATATGATCGAAGTGAACTCATCTGAAAATGTAATTGCAATACTTCTTGGTCTACCTTCAAAGACAACCACACGTTACCAATACAGGCCCTTGTCCTCCATCACCATTTGGGCTTTGAGTGTTTTACGCAGTGTGGTGACATCCTAGTTCGCCACTTGGTGGGAAAGTGCACCTGGACATGGAATGTCACACCCAGCACAGTGCCTGTTTGCAGGTGCACCACCCCGGATTGTAAATTAGATGCCCAGCTTATCCTGCTGGCAGGTACCTGGTGGTTATGTGGCATGAAAGGGGGATTGAGGCCAACACATCCCCTGGTGTGGAGAGACACCTGCACCTGAGCGATGCTACTACAGGAAATTGTTATATCCCTGAAAGCTCAGTTTGACACACCACTTCAGCGGATACTGCATGTCATAGGAGAGATTATGTCCCTGACTCTGCGATCGCATTGACAGTACAGAGCAGCCAAGGGGCATCCCTAATGAATTCAAGGCCAGAAACGAGATTGCTGTGGGCTGGGAAGCACTTATCCCTACCATTGGTGTTAGCAAAAATGTTGAATGGATTAATATATTTACTAAAACCAACAGAGGTTTGTCAATTACACAGATGATACCGTCTCAGCCTTAGGTAAGCATTTGTATGCACCCAGCAAAATCGCATGGCAAAATAGGCTGGCCTTGGACTGGCTGTTGGCTGAGAAAGGTGATGTTTGTGTAATGTCTGGGGAATGTTGCTGTACCTTCATACCTAATAACACTAGTCCAGAGGGGTCATTTACTAACGCAATGGCTAAGCTGAGAAATCTGAGAAGAGAGCTGAAGGAAAATGCGGAGTCTGATCATCAGTTCTTTCACTGGTTAGACAGCATCTTGGGAGGTTGGGGGGGTTTAGTTTGCCAGGATTTGAATCGTCACTGCTATTGTGTTGCTTGTGCTTGCCTTTGTGCTATGCTGTGCTTGACCTCTCGTTGTCTTTTTTCAGTGCGCATTGCTGCAAAGCAACTCCTCGACATGTCGGTCTGTTCTGAGTCACCTCCCATTGCAGAAAAGGTTCCAACGCTCTATTATTATGACCCACTGTCCACTGAAGTGCAGATGGCATACGGGGATGCGACTTTTCAAATTTTATTTTTGTTTCTTTTTTTTCTTTAACTTAGTCTGTTGGGTTTTTTTGGGTCGTTTTTCCCATTCTAGACAATGGGGGATGGGATTTTGGCTCGGATGCTCCTGGGATGGAGGAAGAACTCTTTGAAAACTGAACTTCTATTCTTTTTCTGCTCATTTTCTGGCCTGCAGATACATGAATTGGGTTCTAAAGGTCTAGCCTCACTGTGTTCTTTCTTTGTGTGAGATCAATAGGTCTCAAAGGGGGAATATAGTGTAAATATGAGTATATAATACAAGATAATACATGTTGGGATTTTGCGTAAGTATAAGATCTGGGTTGCGTGCTCGAGTCAGCCTTGTGAAATTGCACCTGTCAGGTGACAAAAGGTGAAGGAAGATGACCATGGCACAACATGATGGTCTTCAGCAATCCAGAAGACAATTGTAGCAGAGTCTGATTGGTTAAGGGGATATAATATAGGCTCATTGTGATTGGTTATGCTAATGTAACAGGACTAGCATGTGCCTTTTAGAACAACATAAACATTAGAGTACTCTTACTGTTCGTGGGCTCTCAGGGTTGTCTGCTCTGATGGCCACAACTTTTGTTTGCAAATAAAGGCTTATCATCTTGAGGAACTCTCTGCGTTTCCTGGTCATTTCTAAAAGGTGCTATCAACCACAATAATACCCCTCCAAACCTTTCCTATTCATGTCTTTTTAAACATTGTAGATGTGCCCACATCCACCATGTCCTCAAGAAGTTCATTCCATATGTGAGCCACCCTCTGTAAGAAAAAAACTCTCATGTCTTTTCTAAATCTCTCTCTTCTCATATTAAAAATGTGCCCCCTTGTCTTGAAATCCCCTATAATGGGAACAGACACCTACCATTAACCCTATCTATACCTGTCATGATCTTACAACCCTCTACAAGGTCACCTCTCCACCTCCTATGCTCCAATGTCTTGTGTATACATTGTGTATCTTTATATTGAGTGCTTGTATGCAGATTGAGTATGTTTGCACACCTATCTGCTGTCCATCTGTATTGCATCAGTGGAAACAGACTAACTCCTAATATGAGATGGAGATTGTAATGCATCTGATGGAACAATCATTGATGTTCAAAATTTATGAATGAAAATCTTTAATAAATTGACGGCTGAATGTCAACAGTTTAAACTTGGATTTCTGAAATTAATAAATGTTGAAGGAAAGACTGAAGCGTATAATAATCTTGTCAACACAGGAACATAGGAACTGGTGTAGGCCATTCAGCCCCTGAAGCCTGTTCTACCATACAATGACATCATGATTAATGTGTGACTTAACTCTATATACCTGCCTCTGGTCCATATTCCAACATTCCTTACTTGCTTAATGAAAATTTATTTCTCTCAGATTTGAAATTAAGAATTCATCCATCATGAGGTGCTATTTGTGGAAGAGAGTTACAAACATTTCCACAGCTTCCTAACATTTCTCTGGAACATTCTGGCCCTAACTTTGCCTATTTCTTAAATTCCCCAACAAATGGTAGTAGTTTATCCACTATGTCTTTTCCCATTTCATATAATGGAGACCTCGATGATATCACCACTTAACATCTGAAATTCTGAGGTCATACTCATAATTTGTATAATCTCTCCTCAAAATGTAACCCCTGATAGAATTCTTGTGAACTGACGCTGTAATCCTTCCAATGCTGGTATATCCTTCCCAATAAAGAGGAACCTCGCTTATCCGAATATCAATTATCTGAATATTGGATTATCCGAAGGGGATCTGAATGTCCCGAAACAAACGTTATGTCAAAGCGGTGTTTCATCCCTGATCAGGTATTTTGTTTACAGGTAGAATGATTAAAAATGAACTCGGCTCACTGAAATGCTGCCGAGAACAATCCTGGACAGTCCACACACTGCCTGTAAGTGACGACTCTCTGTCTCTGTCTCTCTGTCTTTCTCTGTCTCTACACTTCACACAGGGGTAAACCCTAAACCGCCCCATTCTCCAGATAATCTCTTCAATATTGTCTTGTGTAGGGCAGAGGTGGAACTTGTCAAAAAGTTGTGTGTGTGTGTGTGTGTGTACACTGTTTGGAGACTTATCCCACAAAGGCAGCAGCAGTCTTACTGTTGGAGTACAGTCCGGCTGCCCTGGGGGCGGAGTGGGGGTGGAGGGGGCGGGGCTCATGCACGGTGTGCTGCTGCGTAGTCTCCTGAACAGGGAGCAGATTTCACAGAAAACTCCAAGCCCCAAAGGAAACCAATTAACCGAATAATCAATTAGCCAAATGAAATAGTGCCTGCCCATCTTGTTCGGATGATCGAGGTTTGTCTTAAAATGGGGACCTCATTTTTTTTCCTTAATGAGACTTTAACTTCTACAGCATTAACCTTTTATATCTAAAATCTAGTGAAGGAATGATTTACAGAACAAATGAATGATTACAACATTGTTAATGTATTTATTCAAGTTTAACACAATGTAAAATAAGAACACCTTTGTCTATGATTGTCATTTGTGGGATCAAGTCATGGTTCAGAGGCTTGATCACAACATTGACAGTTGATAGAGTTGACTGTAGATCTGAAGAAGGGGCACACTGGATATGAAATATTGCTCAGTTTCCTGCTCCACAAGATACAGCCAGACCTACTGAGTTTTTCCAACATTTTCTTTGTTTCAGATTTTCAGGTATTTTGCTTTTAATTGACAGTTGATGGTTTTGAGCAATACTGAGAGAGTACTGCACTGGCAACAAAGTTGTCTTTAGTTTATTAATTAAACTACAGCCCATCCCATCTAGGCTCTCAGGTTTTCACTTTTGCTATTTCAATTAAAAATAGTGGGAGTTCTTGCAATGTTCTGACAAGTATTTATCCTTCAGTTAATTTTAATTAAATACTTATGATCTGCTTGTTAACATGTTGTTGTTAGTGGGATCTTGCTTTGTGTGAATAGCATGGCATGTATCCCATGTCACAGCTGTGTCTATCTTTCAAAAGAAACCCCATATTGCTTTAACTATTTTGGTCGATTTGGACACCATGAATCATACAAATGCAGTAACTAATTTGGGGCAGATTTGAGGTGCTCCATTTTCCACATGTGCTCTTATTCTTGATGCTGTCGACTGGAGTAATGCAGTAGTGTTGGTGTAGACAAATGAATTGGTTGGATATTGTGCTCAGTGGTGAAGCAATAATGCTCACTGCTGCCGTCCAAAGAGCTGCTTAAAAAGATCCAGATGGATCAGTGGCTCAGAAGCAATTTAATTCTGGTCTTCTAGCAGGGCATTTTCAGCTGTGTAATACCATTGAGGGCAGCAAACCGGGTTAACACACAATCACATTGAGGCATGTTCACAGAAAGCAGAGTAGGAAGTTAAGTTTACATTATTGTCACTTCTTATATTTACAAACATGCTGCTGTTTTTAAGCAGCTTACTGTGTCATTGGTACACAGATTAGTTTAAGTTAGAAAAGGTTTGATGTCTGAGTAAAAGTCAGAGGTAGCACAGATAGAGAAAATATTTTTGATTAAATCCCCATCAAAGGGACATGTGTGAAAGGTAACAAAAGTTATAAACTAGTATTTCAGGGTTCATAACACTTGGGCAAAAAAATCTCATCCAGAATGGATCAAGAGGAGAGAGGTAGTTCTGATAAGGTGTAAAAATATGATTAATGAGGACAGACCTGAGAAAGGATTGAAAAACTTCACAAAAATCCCCAGTGTTGGAAATACCTAGACTGAGGTTTGGACTTTTAAAACCTTTAAAAAGGTATTGGGTCTGCAAAAGGAGTAAACCACAAGCAGATGGTGGAAATGACCAAAGCAGAGGGGTTTTGGCATATTCCGAATACAGTCAGAAGGAAATGACTGTGGGCAATATTGACTCAAATCAATTTCTGCATTTGTAATTAAAATTTTGCATCCGAGACAATGAACTGGAAAAAAATTGAATCCAGATTTGGTCCTTTTTCACACCTCAGGTCATACAGTTTACAGAAGATCTCAGCCCACGGAGACAGCGTGGAGCCAAGAAGGGCTAATATAACCATCATTCAAAACCATTAACACCTCTACGAACCATTGGAAATTTGCTTAAATTAAACAAGTTCATAAGGAAACATCAACAAGACAACGGGTCTCGAGATTGCTGTGAAGATTTTAGAGATCCTGCAACTAGTGATACTATCAGCCTGGATTTGCTGTGCAAAAAGACTGTTTGCAGAGAGCATGGAGTAAGGAAAGACAGCGAACCTCAAGAAACATCGCAACCAACCATGCCACAAAGAAGCTAAGTCCAACAAAATCCGAGGTAACAACAAACTCGACTGACACTACAAGTTCTCAGGCGAAACTGAGGTGAATACCAAGCAGAAGTAAAGAAAACCAAGAACTCACCCCACAAAATGCAAAACGCACCTCACCGCTTCAGCAGACACAACCTAGACAGCAGTGGCCCAGCAGAAAATTTGGGAGCCACCATATTTGTACGATGATTCCAATTGTATTTTTGGTCAATGATAAGTTCCAGGATTTTTGGTAGAGGGGGGGACTCAGTGATGGTAATACCATTGAATGTTAAGGAGCAGTGGTTAGGTTGTTTTCTATTGGAGCTGGTCATTGCCCAGCATTTTCATGGCGCAATGTAAATTGCCACTTGTCAGCCCAAGTCTGATTATTTTACACATCTTATCTCATTTGAACATGTACTTCAGTATCTGAGACATCATGAATGGAGCTGAACTTTATGCAATCATCAGTGAATATGCCCACTTCTGACATTATGATGGAGGGAAGGTCATTGAAGCAGTTAAGATATTTTTGTCTACGACACTACTCTGAGGAACTCCTGCAGAGATATCCCAGAGCTGAGAGAACTTACCTCCAGCAACCACAACCAAATTTCTTTGTTCCATTATGACTTCAACCAGCTGAGGGTTTGCCCCTGATTCCCAGTAATTCCAATTTAGTTAAGGCTCTTTGATACCATGCTTGTTCGAATGCAGCCTTGACATCAAAGGCTGTCACTCTCACCTCACCTCTAGAATTTGGCTCATTTGTCCATGTTTGAACCAAGGCTATAGTGAGGTCAAGAGCTTGACTGGCACTGCCTGAGCCCAAACAGTGTGTCACTGATCAGGTAATTGCTGAGCAGGTACTACTTGGTAGCAATGCTGATGACAGCTTCCATCATTTTACTGATGATTGAGAGTAGATTGATGTGACAGTAATTGGTGAGTTGGATTTGTCCTGCTTTTTGTGTCCATGATATAGCTGAGCATTTTTTTCACATTGTTAGGTTAAGGCCAGTTGTGTATCTGTACTAGAACAGCTTGGCTAGGGAGCTGCAAGTTCTGGAGCACAAGTCTTCAGTACAATTGCCAGAATGTTTTCAGGGCCCATAACCTTTGCATTATCCATTGCCTCCAACCTTTTCTTGATGTGCAGTGGAGTGAATTGAATTCACTGAGGACTGACATTTGTAATGCTGAAGACCACTATAGGAGGCTAAGATGGATTATCAACTTGGCACGTCCGGCTGATGATTACTGCAAATGCTTCAGCTCTGTCTTTTGCACTGAAATATTGGGCTCTTCCATCATTGAAGATGGGTATGTTTGTGAAATCTCCTCCTTCAGTGAGTTGTTTAGTTGTCCACCACAATTCCTGATGAAGGGCTTATGCCCGAAACATCAACACTCCTGCTCCTTGTATGCTGCCTGACTGTGCTTTTCCAGCACCATACTCTTCGACTCTCATCTCCAGCTTCTGCAGTCCTCACTTTCTCCTGACACCATTCATGACTGGATGATGCAGGGTAGTAGAGTTTAAATCTGATCTGTTAGATGTCGTACCTTGCAACTGTCACTTGCTGCTTATGCGGTTTAGCATGCAAGTAAGTCTGTTTGGTAGCTTCACCAAGTTGATACCTCATTTTTAGTTATGCCTGTTGCTCCTCCTGGCATGCCCTCCTGCACTCTCCACTGAACCAATTTTAATCCCCTGCTTCATGGTAATGGTTGAGTGGGGAAGTGGGTGGCCATGAGGTTCCAGGTTATGCTCAAGTTCAGTTTTGCTGCTGTTCATGGCTTATGGATGCATATACTTTGATTTGCTGGATCTGTTTAAAATCTGCCCCATTTAGTACGGTGATATAGAATACAAACTGGGATGTATTCTCAATGTGAAGGCAGGATTTTGTCTCTAGAATAAATGTTTAGTGGTCAGTTTGATGAATATTGTCATGAGCAGATGGTCCTGCAGTTGGCAGATTGATAAGAATAAGGTTGATATTTTTCCCCTGTTGTTTGTTCCCTCACCAACTGCTGCAGGCCCAATATAGCAGTTATGCCACTTCGGATCAATCAGTGGTGGACATTGAAGTATAAGTTCCCTGACTGGGGCTGTGAATCTGGTCCAAATAGAGAGCCCTGGTTGACACATATAAGCTGGAGTCTCAGCGGTTCTGTTCACTCTAGAAGCCAGCTCTAAGCTAGCTGTGTCAGTGTCTTGTACTACTTGCATGTAAATAAGCACTGACTTTGTGACAGGATACAAGCCTTGCTGGATTTACTTCAGTGAGAAAAATGAGAGAAAAACATAGCCCTGAAGAGATTTGCTTGCAACAGTTGTCTTTGAGTTGGGGGAAGACTTCATGGCATTATGCCACTATTTGGGAAGCTTAACTTGTTCAATTCTGTTGCTGAAGACTGGACTCATTATGTGAAAAGAATGCATTGTTTTTTTTCTGTGCAAATGACATTAGGGCAGATGAAAAGCAATGAGTGATTGTCCTGATGGCTTTTGGACCCACAGCTTTATTGGATATTAGGAGCCTAACTTTACAGGAAACAGCAGATATTAAAACTCTTCAAGAGTTGATGGATTTAGCTGAGGAATATTATGACCGGAGGCGTCTTCGAATTCTGAGATGCTATTGGTTTTACATGCCAGTTTGAGAAAGAGGGTCAATATTTTTGATGAGGTGAAGATGACTGGCAGAGGCATATGATTTTGGTTTAACCCGAAATGAAATACTGAGGAACAATATCATATGTGGAATTAATAAGGTGACCATGCAAAAACACCTACTAGGTGAAGCCCAACTAAACTTCAATTGTCATTAAAAACTGCGGCAAGTGCAGCATAAGGGTTAGAGTGTATCTGACCGAAGGGGACACCCTCGCCAAGCTGACTGAGCTCAGGGAACACCACTTGAGTAAAGACAGTCGTCTAACTTCATTCAGGACATTTCCTGAATGGAGGGACTCTAGGTCAGCCCACAGCAAAACCCCCCAAAAAAGCCAAGCCTTGGTCAAATGTTTAAAATTTTCTTTAGGATCTGGGCCAGCAAACCATGGCAATTCCATCCAATTAGGTTCCTTCACCCCGGCCTTCTAAATGTTCTAGGCAAGCATGGAAAATTCCATAGTCGTCATTATTGGTGCTCAATTTAGCTTCACAATTTCATTATCTGAATGAAAATTCCATCAGTTTAATTCCATGGGATTTGAACACATATCAACACAAAACATTAGTCTGTGTCTCAGGGTTACTAGCTCAGTAACACCACCACAATGTCACCATTTTCTCTCAACTCTATGAAGCCAATGGTAACATCCAACAGGCAGTTGTTAAGGTGGTTCAACTTGCAGCAAATTGTACAGAAAAATCTACATTCCTTTGTGTGTCATTTATGTAGACAACTGGAAATCAATTGATCAGTTTCTCCAAAAAAAGCTTGTGATGATAAACAAATGCTTATGGAATTCAAGCCAATGAAAGTGGATAAGGAACATCACAGTTTAACCTCAAAGCAAATCTTTTGCTTAGAGGATTATTTTATAAATGTGTGCCTTTCAGATTTATGTACATCAAAATCTGGTTATATTATTCCTGATTTCCTCTCTCCCACCTTCTAGTCTCTGGATCTAACATCTCCTAAGCCTTGTTCCTGAAGTAGAGTTTAACAGTTTTGATGGAAACATCCAAACCAGCTAATGATCATATCCCTGGGATTTGGGATAGTGTCAGCAATAGTTGGACAAAGGGGAAGAGGAGTCCATAAGACCATAAGACATAGGAGTGGAAGTAAGGCCATTCGGCCCATTGAGTCCACTCCGCTGTTTAATCACGGCTGATGGGCATTTCAACTCCATTTACCCACATTCTCCCCGTAGCTCTTAATTCCTTGTGACATCAAGAATTTATCAATCTCTGCCTTGAAGACATTTAGCGTCCCGGCCTCCACTGCATTCCGAGGCAATGAATTCCACAGGCCCACCACTCTCTGGCTGAAGAAATGTCTCCGCATTTCTGTTCTGAATTGACCACCTCTAATTCTAAGGCTATGCCCATGGGTCCTAGTCTCCTCGCCTAATGGGAACAACTTCCTACCATCCACCCTTTCCAAGCCATGTATTATCTTGTAAGTTTTTTTAGATCTCCCCTTAACCTTCTAAACAATCCCAGGATCCTCAGCCGTTCCTCATATGTTGGACCTACCATTCCAGGGATCATCCGTGTGAACCTCCACTGGACACGCTCCAGTGCCAGTATGTCCTTCCTGAGGTGTGGGGCCAAAACTGGACACAGTACTCCAAATGGGGCCTAACCAGAGCTTTATAAAGGCTCAGTAGCACATCGCTGCTTTTATATTCCAACCCTCTTGAGATAAATGACAACATTGCATTCGCTTTCTTAATCACAGACTCAACCTGCATGTTTACCTTTAGAGAATCCTTGACTAGCACTCCCAGATCCCTTTGTACTTTGACTTTTTGAATTTTCTCACCATTTAGAAAGTAGTCCATGCTTGTATTCTTTTTTCAAAATGCAAGACCTCACATTTGCTCACATTGAATTTCACCAGCAATTTCCTGGACCACTCTCCCAAACTGTCTAGATCCTTCTGCAGCCTCCCCACTTCCTCAGTACTACCTGCCTGTCCACCTAACTGATGTCCCTGATCACTAACTGAATGTGAATTACTTAATCTCCCAGGTGTGACTGCCTCCTGAAACAAAGCGTCCAGGTAACTCACCCCCTCCCGGATGTTGCCGCAGTGTTTGAAGCTCAGATTCCAGATCATCAACTCTGAGCCGGAGTTCTTCCAGCAACCAACACTTGCTGCAGATGTGGTCACTGCCATTCACAATGGGATCAGCCAGCTCCCACATTATACAGCTACAGCACATCACCTACCCAGCCATCTCTGCTTAGTTAGTTACTTTATTACTTTTTATAAATTTGAGTTAAAATACTTTCTGATACCTCTCTGCTATAGTCTTTTGCTAAAAACCAATTCATAGATAAACCATAAAAAATAAATTTTTAACCAATCACTGATTAAAAAAATAGAAAATCCTTACCTTAACAAACCAGAGTCCTTTATTTGATTAGAGGAAGGGGTGGGGTGGGGGGCTGGTAGACACAACACGTGTAGTGTCTCGGGTTCAGCCACCGCCCAGATATATTACCGGCAGTCCCCTGGTCGACGGTCCCGCTCTTCCTGCTTATTAACTAGGTTAGAGGAGGAGGGCGGGTAGGGCACACTACAGTTGTAGAGTCTCGGGTTTAGCCCCCTTGCTGATATATATGGTCACTGCTTTCCTTCCCGGCTGCCCCTCTGGTCCTCGTCACTTACTCTGCTGCTCCCGCTCCTTCTCCGCTGCTGCTCGCACTCAGAATGGCCATTGGCATCATAGGGTGAGTATTTATACTCACTGCTTTCCTTCCCAGCTACCCCTCTGGTCCCCGTCACTTCCTCCGCTGCTCCCGCTCCTTCTGTGAAAGAGAAAAACACCTACTCTGTCCTTATTTTATAGAGAAGCTGGAATATCCAAATATTTACTTTGAAGTTTAACAAACTTTCTATTAGAAAACTGCAATTTCTGTGCATTATGTCTTAGAGAAGTTCCACTAAGTACAAAAAAATTCTCAAAAGTAAATAATTTGCTACTCTTATGAAATGGGTTAGTCTTTGTTAAATTCCCAGTTTGAGCTCCCACATGTTCTCTGTTTTCAGCCACTTTTTGCATTTCAGCTGCAATTAACTTAGCTCCGTGGTAACTGAACTGTGAGCTCCAAGGGAAGAGGAAGCTCGCATTTTCTGTGGTTTCATAAGAAAATTGCCAGTACTGAGAGCCTCAGTTCATTGGCATTTCTGTACTGGGAGCTTTATTGATTGGTTTCTGCATTTTTTTCAATAGAATTACTTTTCCCCATAAGGTAGGCAAATCTTACTAAAATTATAATTGTTTTAAAATAAATTATTTAGATGTGGTTTGGGTAACTGATTAAATTGTCAATGATCTTCTGCTTTCTAAACTTTTACTCTTACAAGTTGATTTCTGTAATAACCAGTTGTGATATTGACTAAACAATGTCATCAAGTGCTTACTTACGTTGCTCCATTTTCTTCACGCAACACAATGTAGAGAGCTGTTGCAAATGAATTTTATATTTCTGCAGTTTTACAGACTTTCCTCATTTCTGCTTGTTGCTGGGTTGATGTAATTTTTTTTTGTTTTTAATTGGTTTTGACTTCTCTGGTTTGCCAAGTAGAATTTTGGCTCTATCTCAGATTTTACTTCTTCAAACTTTTCATTCTTTTCTACTCAGCTCTGTGACAAATCCTTGATCTCTGATTTTTTGTTAAATGTCTTAGACTAAAATGGGAGATAAAAGTTACAAAATACAATGTATGAGAAGAGGCAATTATAATGGAAAACAGTTAATTGATATTCCTTGATGTGTGCTCGACAGTCACCCTTACCTTTAGCTCAGCTCCTCCAATGGATATAAAGCATTAAAAAATAAAGATTTTCGTTGTCTTAGGTTGATCAGCTCTGATGGTTAGACAGGTTAATGGGTGAAGGAAATGTTTTATTAAGTAATCTTTTCCAACTTCTCCTTTTTGGCGACTCATTCCATAATCATTAATGGCACTTCTCTTTTTTTTCTTATCAGTTCAATTAGCTTATTTTCAGTTGGAAATTCAATGAGGCTGGGGTTAAGAGATGGATTATGCACAGTCCTTCACAGACTACAATGAATTACTTTTAATTTCTTTCATCTCAGGAAGAGATGAAGTCCACGGCTAATGAAGTTTATTGTACAATTTATATTTCTAAATTAAAATGATGAGCTGAGAAAAGGATGCTCGGCTGAAGAGCCAGGGCAGGCATGAGGGACCGAATGGCCTCCATCTACACTGTAATAATTCTGTGATCATTCAGCAAGCTGTTTTCCCACAGTTTGGTGCCCTTTACTCTCTGAAGAATTAAACAAGTTGAAGAAAGGTGTGTCAGTTCTAAGACAGAGATTTTCTGATCTGTGTCTGTATCAATGTCTACATGTGTATTTTTTACAGGGGAAGGAAATGAATCTGAATTGAGTCTGATTGTTCTGCAGCAAGATGCCAGCTGGTTTGCTATTCAGTGTCTTTGTTCTTCTACTTTCACCTATTTTCACAGAACGTAAGTGACAAATTTACACTGGGAACATGCATATACTTTTACTCTGTTACGTATTTCATTAATGATATTGTTTACTAACCTGAAGGGAAGTAAAAACTCAATACTTTAATCCAGGTTTGTAAGGTTACTTGACAGGTACCAAAAATTTGTAACAAAGAAGAGGGAGCTGTGGAATAAATGATTCTTATTGTCCTCCTCTCCTGACCATAGCAGTGATTGGTTTTTAAAATTTACTTTCCTTCTTTTCCTTTCCATTTTACAAGAAGGAAGTGGGGTGACTCCTGAAACCTCATTTTAGTAGTCAAATTAAAAATAACCCACAGCAAACTCCATCCAAGAAAGGATTGAAAGTGGAAGGAAAGAAGTTAGTAATTAAAAATTACTTCAAATAAAATCCAAGAGAGCAAAACGATTCCACAAATATTAGCATCCAGGGAGTCAATGTCCTGTTGAGTTTCCTTCAGTTAGCTGTGCCTATGTAGGAGCTCAGAAGCCACCAAATTGCTGATAGAAATTGTGGTTAGCTGGGGATTGATTTGCTTCACAGGGAAACACTGGTTTAGTTTCAGACATTAAACTACTGCGAGATATTAAGATGAGGAGCAGGCAGCTATCTGAGCTGAGAACTGCTAACTCTAACTGTGGACATGGATAACTCAATCCAGAATGATTGATTATGTTAAGATATTTAATTGTCCTAAATTATGTGGTCGACCTGCAGAGCTTAGACATTAACTGTTGTTTGTGCACCTGCTTAGCTCTATCACATGCTAATTTTGCTATTTGGCATGCAAGGCAACTTGTGTTGTATCTTTACCAAGTTGGTACCTCACTTTTCAATATACCTGTTACTGCCTATGGTTTTCGAGGTGAGGAGGTTTATAGATTGTGACTGAACATAATTCTACTTCATTCCTGCAAAATCCTGCAACGCCTCATGCATGTACAGACTTGAGTTACTTAATGTGGGCAAAATCGATCCCATTCAGCACAGCAGCAATGCCCTAAACACAATGCAACAAATTGACTTCAGGACTCTTGTGGCACAGTGTAGTGTCCCTACATCTGGGCCAAAAGACTCAAGTTGAAATCCCATCAGCTGCTGTGGTAGGCCATAACATGTTCAAACAGCTTGACTGAAAATATCAATAGCATTTTTCATTGTGAGGGTATCCACTTTGGGAGAAAAGACAGGTTATTATCTAAATGGAAATAAGTTTGGAAAGGATGATGTGCAAGACACCTTGTTGTCCCTGTAAACCAATCACTGAAAGGAAACACGCAGCTGCAGAAGATGGCGAAGAAGGCAAATGGCATGTTGACTTTCATAGCGGGAGGATTTGCATCCAGGAGCAGGCATGTCCTGCTACAATTTTACAGGGCCTCGATAAGACCACATCTAGAACATTTTGTACAGTTTTGGTCTCCTTATTTGAGGAAACATGTTCTGGCTATGGACAGATTGCAATAAAGTTTCAACAGACTAATTCCTGGAATGGCAAGACTGACGTATAAAGAGACTGGATCAGTTAGAACAGGAGTTTAGAAGAATGGTGGGGGGATCTCATATGAAACCTGTAAAGTTCTAACAGGACAAGACAACTAGAGCACAGTCAAGATGGTCTCAATGACTAGGGGATCCAGAACAGTCACAGTCTAGGGATACAAGGAAGGGCTTCTATGATTGAAATGAAAAGAAACCTCTTCTTCCAGATAATGGTGAGCTTGTGGAATTCACTCTCACAGAAAGCGGTTGAGGACAAAACACTGAATGAGCTCAAAATGGAGTTCAACATAGTCCTTAGGGTTAAAGGATCAAAGTATATGGGGAGATGGCAGGAACATGGAGTTGGATGGTCAGCCAAGATTATATGGAATGGCAGGACAGGCTCAAAAGGCCTAACAGCCTACACTTGTTCCTATTTTCTATCTATACTTAATGTGAAGGCAGGATGAGGACTGTTTGATGGTTACTCCTAATTGTTTTGTCATCGACTGATGTATCTGCTACAGACAGATTGGTGAGCACAATGTCAAATATGTTTCTTCCCTTTGTTGTTTCCCCCAGGCACAACTTAGCAGTTAGTGGACATTGAATTTCCCACCTTGAGTATGTTCTATGTCTTTAAACCCTCAATGTGTCCTCGGCCAGCTGAGCAGGGTTGTGGGTGAGAGGTAATAATCAATAGGAGTTTCATTGTCCATATTGACCTGATACCATCTGACTTCATGGGGTCAGAATCATGACTCCGAGGGTAACTCCTTCCACATTGTGTATCACTGTGCTACCACCTCTAATGAGAGTGGCTAAATGGTGGGAATGCTGGTATCTGGAATATTGTCTATAAGGTACATTTCACTGAGGATAACTATGTTGGGCTTTTGTTTAACAAGTCTGTGAGACAGTATCCCAATTTATGCGGCAGCCCCCAAATATCAGGAAAGTTGGCCATAGTGGGTTGAGAACCCTGAATTTGCCATTGTTGTATCCAGTGACTTGGTTGGTGATTCTTCTGGTTTAATTTCTTTTCTCAGATTCTGTAGCAGGCTGACATAGACCAAAGGTGAGGACTGTAGATGGTGGAAACCAGAGTTTAGATCAGAGTGGTGCTGGAAAAGCACAGCAGGTCTGGCAGCATCCAAGGAGCAGGAAAATCAATGTTTCAGGCAAAACCCTTCATCAAGAATAGAAAAAAGCAGGATGACATGAGTTGATAGTTTGTTAGGCAGGTTCAGAGGCCATTTAATAGTTAACCACAGTGATTCAATTTGTGGGCCAGGCTGGGTTAGGATTGCAGAACTTTCATCCCTAAGTGAACCACTGAGGTTTTTACAATAAACACCAATAGTTTTATGGTGACCAGTTAGCTTTTAATTCCAGATCATTGAATTGAATTCAGATTTCACCTTCCGTTAAGGTAGAATTCGAACACATTCCTCCAGATAATTGACTTGGAGTCTCTGGACGACAGGTCTGGTGATAAAACCTGATATCCCCTTGTTTTAATGTGTCACATTCATTCTATGGAGCATTTTCTAAATTCATTGCATTGTTATCAAAATAGGAGTTTGTAATAGAAATGGGAGGAGTGCACAGATTTTCTCTCGTCTCACATTCCCCAGGTTCCAATGTGTGACACCTTTTGCATAACTAAAGAGTAGTTGTTTTTCTGTTTTTTTTGTCATGCTTGCTTCTTGAGGGGAGAGGATATATTTGTTTCATTCCAATCTCATGGAAACTTTCCTGAATTGAAGGAATTTGGGGAAATTAACACCAACACATCGGCGACCTCAATAGCGCCTTCTTTTAAAAGCTGAGGATGAAGTCGATCTGGATTCAAAGACTTGCCAACCCACAACTCCATCAGTTTGTTCAATAACACATCCTTGGTCATTGTAATATTGCCAAGTTCCTCTCTCCCTTTCACTTCCTGATTGACAGCTATTATTAGAACATTGTTTGCATCCTCTAAAGTGAAAAAGGAAGTAAACTAATTCCTTACTATCAACAATTAACTCTACAACACTCACTTTACTCAAACCTTCCTTTTAAATACTTATAGAATCTCTTCATATCCATTTCTAAACACTGAGCTAGCTTCCTCTTATGCTGTAATGTTTTCCTCCTGTTTAATCTTTTCATCTTTCATCATGCTGTTTTTTATATTCTGACCTGCCACTCATCTTTGTGACATTTAATGATTTTTCCTTAAATCAATACTTTCTTTAACTTATTTAATAAATCACAGATGATGGCTCCTCCATTTAGAATTTTTTATCATTATTCTTATTATTATCATTATTCTGACTATTCAAAAATACCCCAAACTGCTCAATAAGTTAAAGTTCTAAATTGGAACAAGGCCAATTTTGACAGTATTAGACAGGAACTTCCAAATGGAGATTGGCAGAGACTATTCGCAGGTGAAGGGACTGTTGGGAAGTGAGAGGCCTTGAAAAGAACTCATATCACAGGAGAAGAGGTGCTGGAGGTCTTAACATACATAAATCCCTAGGATCTGATCAGGTATTTCCCAGAACTTTGTGGGAAGTTAGGGAAGAGATTGCTGAGCCCCTTGTTGAGATATTTGTATCATCGACAACCATAGGTGAGATGCCAGAAGACTGGAGGTTGGTTTATGTGGTGCCAAGAAATGTTGTAAGACAGCCAGGGAACTACAGATCGGTGGTGGGTATCTTGTTGGATGGGATTCTGAGGAAGAGGGTTTGCATGTATTTGAAAAGGTAAGGAATGACTAGGGATAGTCATCAAGGCATTGTGTTTGGGAAATCATGTCTCACTAACTTGATTGAGTTTTTTGAAGAGATGACAAAGAACATTGATGATGACAGAGCAATAGATATTGTCCATATGGACTTCAGACATGTGCTCTCATCACATTCCGAGATTCATACTTAGTGCCATGTGCCGCCACATACATACTCTCAAACTCTCTCTCCATCAGGACCACATCATGTTATTTCAGAGCTGCCCTGCCTCCCAGATCTACATCATTTTTCAAATCTTATAAAGCTTTTGCCTATGGATTCTATGGATTTGCTGTTCCTTTCAGGCATTAGGAAACGTAAGCTGTAACTACTCAGATACCCACGCACCTCTGGAACCTTCCGCCCCTCCCTTTCTCTCTGACTCCATCCTTTCTTCTATCCCCACCTCTTCTTGAGTCTGATTTCTGATGATTCACTGGACTTGCTTTCTTGTCACAGATTTTCCCAGATCTGCTGACTTTTTTCCAGTAATTTCTCATTTTCAACCAAGTATCTCTGTAAGCTACTTTTCCCTCCATTGATGGATTTTGTTTAGCCATTTCTTGTGTCTTTACAAGTAAAAGAAATATTTCTCGGACCTTTTTCCTGTAACTGCTGTTTTCTTGCCCTCTCTTGATCTTTCTGTCATTACTGGAGAAGCTACAACATTCACTCCTGCCAAATCATTGCTTGCAAGTAAGACAACTCTGTCCACGGAAAAACTATGGACAAACTTAGTAGTTACTGCTCCAGACATCAGGTCATGCACAAGCTGCACTCTTTACAAAGGAATATGTAAACACTCCCTGCTAATACCGCTCATTAAAACTTTGGTATTCATGTCCATTTTTACTGATCTTTTGAAAGTACAATTGAGGACTCTCCACAATACTTCAAACGCATGTCCACAAAAAAATAAATTAAATATGAAAAGCCCTAAAAATGCATGATATTTGGTATTTAACCATTTAACAATACAATGGTTAAAATGGACAACAATATGTTGATGTTAATAAGTTTAAGAAAATTACAAAGAACTAGGAAAAATTTATTTTGTTACAATCCCAGTTAATGGTTTCATTGGACAAATCAGATCCCTGAATGAATCTTGGTTTGATAGATTGTATATTTGCTTTGTTTAATTAGTTTATGTGATGTTTCATCACAGAAACATATTCACACAGTTCTGTAAAATTTCAGTAACAACATAACAGAATAAAGAATAAATTAAAATGCAAGCTATCAAATTGTGCAGGGGAGTCAAATAAATCTTCAAACGCAAAGCAAAAAAAGTTTCGAACTGTTTTCCAATGATTTGTTCTAGACTCAAATTCACTTGATCAACCCATTAAGTTTCAATTTATCTGACTCATTATCGTATTTTTGCTGTGGATTGAGTCTATTGCAAGACTGCACACATGAACTTACCAGAAATCTGAGAATCTAATCTTCTTCAGTTAAATTACCTTGCAGAAATGTGGATGCTAAATTCTTCAACTGAGATGAATGGTTTCCCGAATTGGTTTGATAACCTTCTGACTTCTGAACTCAAGCCTGCTCTTTCCTGAACTTAACTTTTTTTTTAGAAAAAGCATATTCACTCCATATTATTCTGAACTGAAAACAATGTTAACGGCTTTCAATGTTTAATACTATCTGTCATAAAACCAACAGTATAAATTGTTTATTCCACAGGGAGTCACCTGCTTTCTGAATAAGGTGGATTTAGGTCCCTGTTCCTGAATGATTCTCTGGCTTGATTGTTATTTTAGAATACAAATCACATGACCGCATTAGGAAGTATTGTGAATAAATAAATAACTAAAATAATCATGAAGATCTGAGCTCACTATAATCCACTTGTACAGACATGTTATAACACATCTTTGAGCCATTGAGACTTGAACCCAGACCTCGCTCCTTGCCTCAACCTCTCCTCACCAGAGCCTTTGGTCCCAGGCTCCCACTGCTAATGAGCTTGAGGTATCAGAAACAGGCCTTTTGATTCCTGAATTTGTCATTCTTCCCCTGACAGTGACCTCTTATTCCATCCAGCCCATTTTTTTGCTGTTGTCCTTCAAATATTTGCAGATGATGATTTAAAGATGGAAATACTATCTAGTAAATGACGATGGTGAACTTCTGGTTTAAGATGTGACTGAGATAACCAAACACCAGCTGGAAATAGACAAATGCATTGCAATCAATTGTCACTTCCACAAAAGAGTACAAGATTCCGAAGATAAGACACTGGGAATGAGTTTCCAAGAGTGGGTTTGTCTTTGTCACATTCCAAACTCAGGAGAATTGCACCCAGGAAATGCTTCTTCTCCTCCTAACTCAAGAAACCTTGATAGAGTGAAAACAGACTAGAGATGTGTTATAAAGGTGATCTGCACAAATTCCTCTCCCACTCACATGTGTCACCTTGATAATGTTCCTTGTGGACCAAGAGCCGTGAGAGAAATAGAGGAAAGTCTGCAGAAGAGTTATAATGGACTTGAAACACTAACTCTGTGTCTTTCTCCACAGGTGTTATGGGACCTATTATGTTTCTCTCTGTAAATAATTTAATGACATATATAGTTTCATAAATTAGATGACCACATTGTGGTTTGATATTAAAATATTACCATTTTCTTCCTTCTAACAGGAAACTTAAATGATATTTATTTTTTGGATGGACAAGGTAATATTTCATTAAAAGGACCAGATAATCCTGGACAGGGTACTTTTATCTGGGAATGGGAACCACACTCGGGGCAAGAGAAACAGCAGCTGATTACTTTTCAGAAAAAGATGAACTGGTGGAAAGCAGAATGGAATGAATACTATAAAAATAACAACTTGGATCAGTGGCTAGAGGAGGATCCTGATTCTATTGGTCTGAGACTTAGAAACCTTGCATTTAACCTTGCAGGGTTGTACACTCTGCTTCAGACACAGCCGAGTAAAACCACACTGAAAAGATACAACATTTTCGGGATCAAAGGTGAGTGAGACAACATTTCGAAAGATTCAATAAACTGAGTCTCTGTAAATAATTGGGCATGTGATGATGGGATTACATGAACTTTAGTCACACAGTGCAGAAAAAAAGCATTTCTCATTGAAACACCATGGGTTACACTCTGTTCATTGTTCCTTTTGAAATTGTCAATATGAGGAAAACTATATTGACAATTTCACCAGAAACAGTAATCAGAGCAATCTAGATCACAGTAAGTCTGTACTCAAGTCACACTCTTAGTAATGTACTGAACTTCTTCTACCAAACTATTTGATTACTTCTGGTAATTTTCAATGAAACACTGTTTATAACAGATTCCTGTTCTGTGACCTGCACATCCCACTAGAACATGTGGCATTCTTTTGCTATTTCCATAATTATTGTTGGGATCATTGCAGCATGGGGACCTGTTACATTGCTGCCCTTCCACTCTGCTCCCTGTCAAACTCCAGCTCTCATATTTGCTTTCAATCCTGCCATTATTCTGAAACCTAACTTTCCCTGCTCTCGTTCCAATCAATGATGAATGTTTTATTAATTCAAAGGATGGGTCAACATATCTTGGCCATCCTTGGTTGCCTTTGCTTAGTTGGTGGTGAGCTGCCTTCTTGAATCATGGCGGCACGGTGGCACAGTGGTTAGCACTGCTGCCTCACAGCGCCAGAGACCCGGATTCAATTCCCGACTCAGGTGACTGACCGTGTGGAGTTTGCACATTCGCCCCGTGTCTGCGTGGGTTTCCTCCGGGTGCTCCGGTTTCCTCCCACAGTCCAAAGATGTGCACATCAGGTGAATTGGCCATGCTAAATTGCCCGTAGTGTTAGGTAAAGGGATAAATGTACAGGAATGGGTGGGTTGCGGTTCGGTGTGGACTTGTTGGGCTGAAGGGCCTGTGTCCACACTATAAGTAATCTAATCTAATCAATTTGATATACACGATATGGATCAATGTTGACATATTTTTGCGTTGGTTGATGGATCATCTTACTGACCACTTTCCCACTACCCACACCACAAAGTCCATTGTGTGATTGAGTTAAATTTCTGCATTTAAAGCTTCAAATTTTAAAGAAGGCAGCTACAATTCAAGTGTCAAAAGCTGATGGGAAAAGTGCACTGGAAATAACTGGAAATAAATTTCATGATTGTTACAATTGTGAATGATGACCAATTTAATCATGAGGATAGTTCATGTCTGACTGTGACCGCTGTCTTTCTTTTACTCATTCATAAATTGTGGATGTAAATGACATTTATTGCCCACTCTGAATTGCCTAGAGGACAGGTAAGAGTCAACCACATTGCTTTGGGTCAGGAGTCATGTGTCAGCCAGGCCAGGTAAGGGTGGCAGGATTCTTTCCCTAAAGAGTATTAGTGAATAACATGTTTTTTCCTGATAATCAATTACTGTTTCATGATCATCATTGCAGCCTTAATTCCAGACTTGTATTAATTCAAATTTCAGCATCTGTCACGATAGGATTCAAACCTGGATCCCCAAAACATTACCTGGGTTGCTGGATTAATAGTCTCGCGATATACCCGTAAAACCATCTCTTCCCCATCTAAAATAACATAAATTCAAACCAGATTTCATTAATGAACAAAGAAACAATTTTTTTTTATGTTACTAAAATTACACTGTAAAGAAGAGATGACTCATTCCTAAGACACAAACTTAAACTATGTCCACTTTAAATCAAAACAAATTGGATTCACAAAAAAAGACAAGGCAATGGTTTACTAAAGATGTACTGCAAGGATCTGTTTTGGGGCCACTGCTGCTTGTCATTTTTATAAATGACTTGGATGAAGATGTAGGAGGATAGGTTAGTAAATTCCGGATGACACTAAAGTCGGTGGAGTTGTGAACAGTGCAGAAGGATGTTGCAGGTTACAGAGGGACATAGATAAGCTGCAGAGCTGGGCTGAGAGGTGGAAAATGGAGTTTAATGTGGAAAAATGTCAGGTGATTCACTTTGGAAGGAGTAATAGGAATACAGAGTACTGGGTTAATGGTAAAATTCTTGGTAGTGTGGATGGGCAGAGAGATTTCAGTGTCCATGTGTATAGATCCCTGAATGTAGCCACCCAGGTTGAAAGGGTTGTTAAGAAGACATTTGGTGTGTTAGCTTTTATTGGTAAAGAGATTGAGTTTCAGAGCTATAAGGTCATATTGAAACTGTACAAAACTTTGGTGCGGTCGCACTTGGAGTATGGCATATAGTTCTGGTTGCCGCATTATAGGAAGGATGTGGGAGTGTTGGAAAAAGTGCAGAGGAGATTTACTAGGATGTTGCCTGGTATGGAGGGAAGGTCTTATGAGAAAAGGCTGAGGGACTTGAGGCTGTTGTCATTAGAGAAAAGAGGGTTAAGAGGTGACTTAATAGAGGCATACAAGATGATCAGAGGATGAGGTAGGGTGGACAGTGAGAGCCTTTTCCTCAGATGGTGATGGCTAGCATGAGGGGATATAGCTTTAAAATAAGGGATGATAGAAATAGGATACATGTCAGAGGAAGGTTCTTTACTCAGTGAGTAGTAAGGGCATGGAGCACCCTGACTGCAACAGTAGTAGACTAACCAACTTTAAGTGCATTTAAATGGTCATTGGATAAACAAATGGATGGAATAATGTAGGTTAGATGGGCTTCAGATTGGTTTCACAAGTTGGTGCAACGTCCAAGGCCAAAGGGCTTGTACTGCGCTGCAATGTCCTATGTTCTATGTTTTAAATGAATATCATGGAAGGAAAATAATAGTTAAAAGACACAAAGTCTGTGGATCAGAGCTTAAACCATAAAGGGGGAATTAGGTGACCTTGTCACATTCTGGCTTTGGTTTTGGTAATGGTATCGTGCTATTGCGATGTTTAATTTGGTGGCCATTTAGTTGAATTCAGGTCTTGGCTTGAGTTAGCAGCTCTCTCTTTCTTTCTTAATATTTGAATGATATCTGTTGCACCCGCCACGGGAGAGAGAAATAGTAGTCTCACTGATTTACAGGCTTTTAGAAGTTCTGAGAACCAACTGATGTCTCTTCGCTCAGTTCAGTGACAAACTGCCAAATGAAAACAATCCAAAGGATGTTGCTGGGCAGTTTCTTTTCACTGCCCGAAAGTGCCTAGGGCTGAAACTTATTTTTCTATTAGGTCAATGTTGGTTTAATCAGTTTGTGTGGAGGGTTTCTCGCTCTGAGTCCGAATGAGATCTTTTGCTCTGTCTTACCAAAATGTCTACTTGCCTCCCTGTGGCACTCCTATCCCCTGATTCCAACCCCAACCTACCACCTTTCCTTCCCTTCCTGAAAGAACTCACCTCTCCCCAGATATCTGCCAAACCCCCACATCTATGGTCACATCCCATTTTTGAAAAGCTGTTGTGCACCCGAATGAGCTTTGGCATTCCAAAGCTGCCTGAGATGGGGAAAATTGTACCTTGGTTCTCTAACAGGGGCCCAGAGTTCTTGGAGAGAGGAACATCCAGAGGAGGTTTGTCCTGTTCCTGGGTGATTTGCAGAGGAGGTCATGGCACCAGAGCCTGGTAACTTGGTCTATGTTGCAAATAGAACAGTGCTGTATCCACATTCAAGAATGGTCAGCAGTGTCGTAAGAAGGTCATTGACCCTTTCTGCTTAGCCAAGGTAAGTGCCAGCATCTTCTCTTTGCTCCTGCACCACCTCTCACCAAGGCTTATGCTCTGCCGCTCTTACTATTGCATACAACATGAATTCCAACCCCCTTTACAAATTCAGTGGCACTGCCTTCACAATTGTCATCCACTCCCCCTTACTCTGATATCCTTACACTGACTGATCATGGTTGGAAGTCCAACTGTCTAGAGGACAAGCAGCAGGCTGGAAGAACACAGCAAGCCAAGCAGCATCAGGAGGTGGAGAAGTCAACATTTCGGGTATTATCCATTTTTGCTTGTGAACTTTGGATTCCAGAATCTGCAGTTGTTTTGTCTCTGACTGTCTAGGGAGGCAGGCTGACCAGGGCAGTACTTCAATACAGGTGGTCCACTCCAAGATCATGTGTAATCCCCATGTTTTGCAGGGAATGATAGTCTATCCAAGCCCGGTTTAGCAGTGGCACAGTATCCTGCACAAGTAAGGGACAGACACCAACTTCAAAATCACACCCCATAAAATTTGTAAAGTTCTCACATGTGAAATGGGCTTATATCTACATATTTGTGTGAGAAAAGCTGACCTACCCTAAGCCAAAACACTTCCATGCAAGCCTCCAAACTTGATCTCCAGATTGGAATGTTATGTTCAGCATATCCCCATCTTAATTATAGTTATATTGCTCGACATTAGGTGAGGTGAATTCTCTTCCAGATTAATGATCAAACACTGTCCCATGCAGGTCAGACTTCATACACTAGCCCAGTGATCGGAGCCCAGTCCCAGAATTTCACATGGCTCGTAGGGATGAGGGAGCAAAGGGTTCAGCATTTGGGAGCTAAAGGACCGTACTACTTACAATGGCCCTTTTGAAGATCTGATTGTTATTGGCCATTTGACAAGTGGGACTGAATGTGATTGAGAGCAGTTTTAGAATAAGACTCTCCAAAATGGCCATTCATCATGGAGGTCAATACTTGGAGGCATGCTCAGGAACATTTTGGGAAGCCACTGATTGAATTTGCTTCTGGGGCTGTGATGACCCTGTTGTGGATTCTTGCACAGGTGTCCAGTGCCTGTGTGGATTTGTATATTCAGCACAGAATAAAACGGGGGCTTTCTCAATGTCTGATGATGTGGTGCCACCTTTCAATCACAAGCTCATCCTTCACTGTCAATGGTGAACTCAACATCCCCAACAACTATCCAAATGATGGAAACATACCCTGACCAACAGCCCAACAATTTCATTGGTCAAGTTCATTGCCTCTGCTTTCTCTCGCATTGTCAGAGCAGGACTCAGTATGTTTATGTTATTCTCCTGGTAAGATGCTCTATGTGTAATTTGTTCTTATCATTAATGCAAAAAAAAAACAAGTGCTCATGAAGGGCACAGGGACAAGTCAGTTAGACCCTCAGCATTGGAGTGTACACAGCACTGGTTCCAAGAATCGTTCCTGATCTGTTTTCCACAGTTGAATCAAGTGCCCAGTATCCTGACCCCAGAGAAGGCAGCGATGTTACCCTCAGCTGTACCATCTCCAAACTCTCGGACACAGTCTGTCTCCAATGGAAACAGAGAAATTCATCTTGGCAGCATGAAGGGAAAACCGATCAGATCCGAGTGAATGACACAGTCTATCTGATGGTCAAACACGTTACTGTGGAGGATGAGAAGTTGTATATGTGTGAAGTACAGGAAAATAGATCAATAATTCACACAGAGAAAGTAGATTTTTACGTATACCAGGGTAAGTGCAGCTTCCTCATCTGAATATTAAAGAATTACTGATATAAAACCGCTTCATTTAACATGAACCTTGTGGATGTTAATTATTTTTCATGTTGTCGGTCAGAATGAGGCTTCCTGCTGCACATTTCAACAGTGAACTAAATCTGACCTCTCTCCTCTCATTATCCCTTTTCATTGAGTTCTGCTGCTGATCACAATGATTCCAGTTACTGCACACTCTGGGCTTCAAATAAACATTGAGTTAGGAGCAAGACAAAGGGAAGAGGGAAGGTCAGGGAGAGGCCATGAATGGAGAGAAAAACATAGAATTAAAGAGCAGGAGTAGGTCAGTCAGTCCTTCCAGCTTACTCCCCATTCAGTGTCATCATAGCTAATCATCCAACACACTACCTTGTTCCCCCTTTCTCCCATTACGCTTTGATCCTTAGAGCCTGAAGGACTGTTTTTAATTCCTTCTTGAAACATTCCATGTTTTGGTCTCATTCACATGTTGTGCTTGTGAATTCAATGAGCTTACCACTCTCTGGCTGAAAAAACATCTCTTCATCCTAGTGATAAATGGCTTCCTCCATATCATAAGACTGTGACACCTGCTTTTGGATTCCCCAGTTGTCAGGAACATCCTTCCTACATTTCCTGTCTTGACCTGTTGGAATTTTATGGGTGTCTATGAGACTTGCCTCTCATTTTTCTGAATCTCAGTGAGCACAATTTTAATTGATCCAGCCTCTCTTCATATGTCAATCCTTCCATCACAGGAATCAGTCTGGTAAAACTTCTTTGAGTTTCTTGTGTAAGGGTTAGGGTTAGGCATGAGGGTTAGGATTCCTCTGAAATGGAGCCCAAAACTGCATGCAGTACATCAAGTGCAGTCTTACCCATATCATTTATTTTTGCAGCAAAGAACCCTGCTCCTGAAATTCTCTTCTTTGGATCTAATACTATCCATAATTTCCATTATTAGCTATGGTCAGGTTACCTTTCCCCATTTTATTTTTGTGCCATACAGAAATGAACACTTCCTCCATGCACTCTTTAAATGTTTGATATTGCCTATCCAATGTCATCCTCTTCAATGATGTTCCCCTATTTATCATAGGCAGCTCACGTATCAAACCACTGTAATTTCCTTTATTTAGATTCAAGACCTGAGTCTCTGAATCAATTACGTTACTTAGATTAGATTAGATTCCCTACAGTGTGGAAACAGGCCCTTCAGCCCAACAAGTGCACACCAACCCTCCGAAGAATAACCCACACAGACACATTTCCCTCTGACTAATGCACCTAATACTATCTGCAATTTAGCATGGCCAATTCACCTGACCTGCACATCTTTAGACTGTGGGGGGAAACTGGAGCACTCAGAGGAAACCCACGTAGACACGGGGAGAATATGCAAATGCCACACAGACAGTTGCCCGAGGCTGGAATTGAACCTGGGACCCTGGTGCTGTGAGGCAGCAGTACTAACCACTGAGCCACTGTGCCGCCCATTATGAAGTATTATGTCATATTATGGCCATGCTTCCCTAAGGGGCCTCACACAGCTAGATTGCTTCTTATTTTCTTCTGATTCTCCAATACCCGGTCTCGGATGGTTTGTTCTCTTGTTGATTCCTCCAAGTAATCTTCCGGAAAAACATCTTGATCATAGTCTATGAATTCCTTCTCAATAGTGTTTCTGTTGTTCAAATTATGTGCCGACTAATGTCACCTATAATTGCAGCAGGACATTTACTGCTTGCATCTCTAATTTCCTGTTTAATGCCTTCTCTAAAATTACCACTACAGCCTGAGGTAATCATAAGCACCACCCATATGGATTTCATTTTACTGAAGCGAATATCCTTCCTCAATATTTTGATAATTTACTCTTTAACTAGTAACGCTACCCCACCTCCTTTTCCTCTTTGTCTGTCCTTTCTGAAAACTGAAGACCCCTGAATATTCAGTTCCCATCTCTGGTCTCCATAATGCCAACTCCATCAAACCTGTTTATATTTATTTGCACAATTTCATCAAATTGATTTTGAATATTCCGTACATTAAGACACAAACTCTTAAAGTTTGTCATGGGTTTGGAGATACTGGTGTTGGACTGGGGTGTACAAAGTTAGAAATCATACAACACTAGGATATAGTCCAACAGGTTTAATTGGAATCACTAGCTTTCGGAGCGCCACTCCTTCATCGGGTGGTTTTGGAGAACACACAGAATTTATAGCAAAAGTTTAGTGTGATGTAACTGAAATTATACATTGAAAAATACCTTGATTGTTTGTTGAGTCTTTCATCTGTTAGAATGACCATGATAGTTTCACTTCTTTCATATGTAAATCACGACACTTTTTTAGAAGTTACATCCTCGGTTAATTATAACAATTGGTGTCAACCAGATTATATGTTGAAGGTGTTAGCCCCCTGTGTTCCCTGTCTGTGCCATAATGTTTAGACTGATTCTAACCTAAAAAGTGAGTTTACAGAGTCTTACATTGATTCATGCAGTTTTTGAGCAAAGTACAATGTAACTCTGCAAGGGCAAATTCACCCCACAAATGTATATGTGTATATGTGCATGTGGGTTTTTTTTTGTGTGTGTGTATCTGAAAATGTGTTGCTGGAAAAGCGCAGCAGGTCAGGCAGCATCCAAGGAGCGGGAAAATCGATGTTTCGGGCATGAGCCCTTCTTCAGGAATGAGGAAAGTGTGCCAAGCAGGCTAAGATAAAAGGTAGGGAGGAGGGACTTGGGGGAGGGGTGTTGGAAATGCGATAGGTGGAAGGAGGTTAAGGTGAGGGTGATAGGCCGGAGTGGGGGTTGGGGCGGAGAGGTCAGGAAGAAGATTGCAGGTTAGGAAGGTGGTGCTGAGTTCGAGGGTTGGGACTGAGACAAGGAGGGGAAATGAGGAAACTGGAGAAATCTGAGTTCATCCCTTGTGGCTGGAGGGTTCCTAGGCAGAAGATGAGGCACTCTTCCTCCAGCTGTCATGTTGCTATGGTCTGGTGATGGAGGAGTCCAAGGACCTGCATGTCCTTGGTGGAGTGGGAGGGGGAGTTGAAGTGTTGAGCCACGGGGTGGTTGGGTTGGTTGGTCCGGGTGTCCCAGAGGTGTTCTCTGAAATGTTCCGCAAGTCCCCCTCCCATTTTCAGCTCTGATCTCCAGCATCTGCAGTCCTCACTTTCTCCTGTGTGTGTCTGGGGTGGGGGTTGTGAGTGTGAGAGAGATTGTATATGTGTGTGTGTGAGTGTAAAGCGGTCTAAGTCTGAGAGGATGCATATGTGAGTTTGGGAGTGTGTGTGTCTTTCAGAGTGTGGGTGAGTGTCTGTGTGCGTCGGTGTATACATGTATCTGTGTGTGTGTGTACGCGCGTGCAGGAGTGTCTGTGTGTATGTATAGGGCAATGGTGGTCACCTGTAGTGTGACATGAACCCAAGATCCTGGTTGAGGCCCTCCCTATGGGTACGGAACTTAGCTGTCAGCTTCTGCTCGGCTACTTTTCGTTGCTCCCTGTCTTACAATTGTATCCTCTACAACCACCTGATGAAGGAGTGGCGCTTTGAAAGCTAGTGCTTCCGATTAAACCTCTTAAAGTTTGCACTTGGCAGTCCTGTCCACATTATTTTTCACCATTGCCTACTTTGATTCTTGCCACAACCATTTAATATTAAACCCTTCGAGTCATACTATCAAATGTCCCTTGGGACATCAGTTGTGGTTTTGCAAACTGTCCAGTTTGGAACTGGTCCCAATGTCCCAGGAATCTGAAACCTTTCTCCATTACTGCAGTCATGTGTTCATCCATTACATTCTGTTATTTCTACTCTGACTAACACAGAGCCACTGATGAAGAGTCACTGGACTCAAAACTTCAACTGTACATTCTTCCCTCTGATGCTGCCAGACCTGGTGAACTTTTCCAGAGATTACTGTTTTTGTTTCAGAACTCCAGCATCCACAATTCTGTTTTATTGTTGAGATGGAACCAGTTTTGCTGTTTTTATTTCCTCTGAGGCCTTTCCTCACCCCCAGCCTCCACCTCCCCCACCACCACCACCCCCAATCCTATCCAAAATGGTACATTGGTTTTGCAGAGAATGGTCACAGAAGACTCCTGCACTACCTATTTAGTTTGCTTTCTCTGCTGGTGGTCATTCATTACCTCCCTGCAGCATCTTAGCCGATGGTGTGACCATCTTTCTAACCAGGTTATCTGTGATACTCACAGCCTCTCTGATGCTCTATATAGTCTCCGCCCCTCACTCCAACTCCAAAATGCCTGCTTCCAGGAGCTGTAACTCGAGACACTTCCTGCACACATTGTGGCCCCAGGCACTGGAATTGTGTCCGAGTTCTCACATGGAGAAAGAGGAGCACATTGCAGCCTTGAGCTCTCTTTGTATGACTTACCCCTTGAAATTAAACCTTATGTGCTATATGTCACAATGCCTCTGGCTCTTTCAATTGTCCTTAAAATCAGATAACATTAATTACTCTTGAGCACATTTTTCTGTACCTCTGCATTATACCATTTAAGCACTGAATTCATTATACAAATCTTCAAATAAATGATAAGGTGGCCATGCCCCCATAACTATATAAGTTTTTCAAAAGTGTTTTCAAGCTTTTGGCCTGAAGCACTATCTGTTAGGGTAAACAGCAAGGTCCCAATGAACCAATCAAGCTTCAGACATGATGGAGCCTGCCCAATTACCCCTACTCTGAAAAAAAACTCAAGGGCAAAGTGACCTTGTACCAGACCAGCATTGCGACAGCATCCCAGACTGCTTCACTGCCTGTGGACTGAAGGATACTTCCCCTAGCTGTGTTTCACTTGGAATTATGGGTATTGTTGCATTTCCCTCAAAAGCCAATTATCAATTGCAATTATTGAGACAAACCTACACCTTAAACCCAGAACTCCAAGAACACAAACCTGCAGCAAACAGCAGTATACATGTCTCACAGTTTCATCATTAATGTACTTCTGCCTTTATTCACCAGATTCCTCCTCCAACCCCTCCACCCCACCCTCCTACTACAATGGGCCATTGTGGTTTGAATGAAATGCAGATAAACGTTTCAATACCTGAAGTGAGGTGGCTGACTCAGGACTCAAGGAGTTAAAAACTTCATCACTGAAGTCAAAACCAATGAGGAGAATCTGATTTTTTTTGCCTTCTGCTCAATTCCACCTGCCCAATATTCCTCTTGCCATTTCTGAGAATGGAATATTCAATTTCAATTTTCAGCAATCCCAAAATTGCAGTTAAACTGCAGCTACCACTCACAGCAGGAATCCATGTTGTTGCTCAGTATTAGGTTATTGGGAATTTGAAGTCTTAAAACAAAGAACAAAGAATGATAAAGCATGGGAACAGGTCCTTCGCACCACCAAACCTGCACCAATACAGGATACCTTTCTAAGCTAAAAACATCTTGCCTCTACACAGCCTAGACCCTTCTATTCCTTGTCTGTTCATATATCTGTCAAGATGTCTCTTAAATCTTGATATCATTCAAAGGGAAACAACATCTTAAACAGAGAAAAGAGTAATGACTTTCAATGAAGTTTGTCTTTTCAACATATCGATCTCATCCAAGATTGCAATGTTTAAGTAGTTAATTATTTTGACAGGCATATGATAATAGAACATTTTAATGATCAACGCACAAATATTTTAATGAAATAATAATCATCATTTTGCCTTTTGCTGTGCTTCCACAAGCATAATATTGTATTTCTCTTTTGTAGACTTATATGGAGAGAGTTACATTCTTTATCGCTCAGGCATAGACCACAGTGAACTCAACCTGGTTTGTGATTACTTTTATAACTATGGTCGTTTTCATTTCAAAACTGCTGCATGGAGCTGGAGGTCAGATTCTCAAAATCAGGAGAAAAGCATAGTATCTGCTTCGAGACATCAGCCCTTCAATGTAGAGAGGACTCACTTTGGGAATCGACTGGTCCCCACAATGGCACGTTTTAATGGTCTGGACTTCAATGTGAGGATTGTGCCTGTCCTGTTTGAAGATGCAGGAGTATATACATGTTCACTGGGATCATTTACAATGGTGACCATTACATTAATCACAGTTAAAGGTAGGGGTCAGAATGTTGATGCTGTTTTCAATGATCAAGCAATTATGTAAAAACTTAACAATTTTCTTGTTTACACAGTCACAGCTGAACCCTCAGATGTGGAGACTGAGGAAGACTCCATTACCCTGACCTGCTCTGTCTCTGATGTCAGTGAATCAATCAGACTTATTTGGATCAATAACGATGGTAAAATTGTTGAAGAAAAGGCATTGACTGAGAGAAATAAGGAAGAGAAATCATTGAGACTGGTTATTCAGAAAGCTGACAAAAGCAGAGGGAAGTGGACATGTGTTTTGTTTCATCAAAACATGCCTCAGGTTTCAGTCCCATACTATGTGGAATTCCGTGGTAAGTGATTCAAGGCTTGGTCTTATACATAGAATCCAAAGGAAATATTGTTACCACTTATTGCTTTTAAAGGCAACAGTAACCCATCCTTTATATTTTGTGCATGATCCTCTGCAATAGTGCAGCTTTTCAGAAACTTTCCCTGAGATAACAACTTACTGTCTGGAAGACAAATAATATAATCAGTAATTGATCACATTAATGTGAATTTAGAAAGTGGATGAACATTTGCCAGAGTGTTAAATGTTTGTTTCTTATGTTCCATCAAGTTTGCAGTGGAAGCTGATAATCTGCAAGAGAAAGTAAAATTGCAAATGAAGGTAAAGTTTGAACAAGCTTTCCTTCACAAACTTTGGGAGATTAACAAATGTCCTTCTCTACAACTCATGGTATCACAAAACCATGTGTAAGGATGGGGAGAGGATGTTGTAAAATAGACAGAGGGCGCCCTGATTTTGGACAAAATAGACCGGGACTATTTTTAATAATTATTGAGCAATACAATGGAATGTGTGGAAGAGAAGTCAGAAGCGTAGGCAAGTGCTTGAGATGGAGAAGTTCCAGTGAACAAGCCCAACCCTGGAATGACCAGGACAGTTTATCCTTTGGCCATGTTTTTTCTTTAAGAATCCCCTAAACATATGGAGGGTGAGAAAGTCCAGCCTGAGTTTTTTCTGTTCTGGTCACACAAACAGAATGGAGACCTCTCAGAATAGATAACAATTTTTCTGCAGAAAACCATTTCACAAGTGAAGTTAAAAAAAATTAGTTACTTCCTAGTATCATTGTTCCTAATTTTTTGAAAACTTTTCTTTATCCTTGATCTCTTTAAGATAACTCTCTCTCATTTCTTTGCTTTATTTCATTTCTCATATTTTATGTGCTATGTTCTCCCATATCCCCACCGCAACCCTTCAGTACTCATTGACTCTTTTGCATTTCTAACACTACCCCAACTTTATGATCTGGTAGGTTAGGGGATTAGGGTTCCATCTGTGTGGTACTTAGCATCATTTGTAGGTCCCATTGAGGCACTTACATTAACTCACTGGGAAGAAAAACACAAAAATCTATCCTGGTCTTCCTTTGAACTTTCTGTCTAATACATTACTTGGGGTTTATCACACCAATCTGCATCCTATCCCATTCACTCATCTACTGTTGATCATATGCAACCTTTCAGTGTGCTAGCTCCTACCAGCATGAAATACATCTCCCTCAAACATGTCCATGCACTTCTGAAATTAAGCCTTGTCATTGCTGAATTTCTTGTTGGATCACCATCATGGCTTTCACAGAAGCCTGGCTGAGCGTTGACAACATCTTTCCTTTCCATTTGGCTATGGTGTCCTTTCCAAGTCCATTATAGTTTTTACGCTATCACGTCGTTTCAAGAACACTTGAAATGTTGCAACATTCAAGTCTATGGACCAAGTGCTGGAAGTGGGACTAACCTAGATTTAGAATTTTTTTTTGTTGTGCAGACCAGATACTTTGAAGCACCGCTTCTGCACTGTATGATTCTCTGATTCTAAGTCATTTATGGCACCAAATGAAGCCATATAATCAATTACTTTGTAGCCTTTATGACCATTTCACAGCTTGACCGGTCTCCTTTCTCCTCTGGTGTATTTTCCTCTGTTGCATATCTCAATTTGTTCCATCCCTCTTACCTACACCTATTATCCTCATTCTCTACTGCCCACCAATCAAACTGTTCTCACTGCAATGTATTTACTGCTTTCCTCCCTCAACCAATCATTCTTGAGTTAAAGGAACGGTTTATTTATTAGCTACTAAACATGAGGAAAAAAAATTGAACAAGACAGCCATACATAGATTCTAAATGTGAATTGAGTAAAGAGGAAACAGTTCAAAGAATATATGAATTAGCCTCCAGATTCCATGAACATTGTACCTGTTAAATTAGTTGCTATTGGCAAGAGTGATGTTGACAGTAAAGCTGTTGATTTCAGGTTTCTTGGATGTGCAGTTAACTGAGAGACATTTGTCCGATTTTTTTTTGATGATGACATCATTGGTTTGCCTGGCTTCCACAGCTCAGAGCAAGAGTGAGTCTTTCTTCACCTGCAGGACAGGGGCAGGTTGTCCTTCAAACTGTGAGCTTCATAGCACATAATTCCACACGAGCAAATCAGCTCACTAACACACACAGACCAGGGGCTGCAGTTGTTTTTTGACCATGTTTTATTGTATATATCAGGAAGGGTAAACATCGACATGTCTGCAGTTTGGTATGTCATCCATAAGGGATAGTTTTCTTCTGACAGTGGGAGTCAGCCACTTATAGGCGATCTGTTGCTATAGGCGATCACAGATCAGTTTGTTTTGAACTGCATCTCACCTTTTAAAGGGAAAGAAATTCTCACTCTAACTTATGAACTGGTGAACGGTAAGAATTTGACATTATCACATTGATTCTGCCGGGTACAGTTCAAAATCAACCATTCACTTCCTGAACAGTGGGATTATCAATTATTGTACACAATAACCAATTATAAACCAGGCATCAGAGTAGAAGAAGACATTGACATGGAGAGTAAAGTCATGGTAAATGGTCTCCAGATTTCATGGTAGATTGCATTTAATGTTCTGTTTCATAGATTAAAATCTTGACCATATTCAGGCAATGGGACCTGACTCAACTGAGCAGAGATGGACCAAAGGACTGCCTGCAAAGTAAAGTATTCCAATTACTTCATTTCTTACCTGATCTAGTGTTGCAATATTGTATTAAGATATTGCACTAGAATTTTAAGTGAATTATGCCAGAGGCAAGCACTATTGTCATTGTGAAAGTTTCTGAATCGTCAGACTAGTTCTAGTTGGGAAATCATATCCACTTTCAGAGCCGTGACTGTTTCACACCTTGATGGCACAGCACAGCACAGCTGAGATTGGGCACTCTCCCCCTGTGCAATCTCAGGTGTGAGTCTGGTTTCATCCAGTACAGCCAACACAACATTTTTACATCAAATCCATTCAGTGTAAAGAATGAACGATTCAATTATTTTCTTCACTCCCTTTTTTATTCACACTGAGTTGCTTAATTTAATTGAAGACAATAGAATTTGCTGGAAATTGTTAACTCCAGACACACAAAATGTGATTTAAAAAAAGACATTTCACACAAATGCTTTGGTTCCCAAAATTTAAAGTGGAATATTTTCACATCATTTATAGCTCAATATTAACTGGAATTGATAGTAAAATTGTCATCAACCACTTTGTCATTCACAGTGAGAGCGAGACCTGTTCTCGTCATTTGGATCATCATCATTTTCGCTTTCCTGGTTATTAAACTAGCCTTTGCTGTTGGACTTATTTTTCACTTGAAGAGGATAAATATGGTAAGAATTTCTATAAGTTTTCAAGTAAATTGTGAATGAACTGCCAACTGTCCCTGAGGAAACTGATGTCTTTGAACAGGTATTAGTGACCCAAACTGAGTGTTGTATGTGATTCAAAATTGTTCATTGAGCACAATTCAAAAGAATCATAAGTGGTAGAGTAAAACAGATCAAAAGATCAAAATTTGGTGAAATGTAAAGTCTTGACTATTTTATCTGATTTGACTGTCAAAACCCTCTTTATTCCCTTCATCCCCAAGAAAGAAATCAGGAAATGCAAATAGCTCCTTCCCTGTTTATCAATGAGTGGACATGCTCAAACAAGGAGGTCATTCTTTGAACAGTTTTAATTGACTTTCACAAATACTCTTCTTCGAAATTATTATGTTGAAAAAGGTCAGAAAGTAATGTTTGAATAGTTCAAGTAGGAGCTGTAAAAATTACAATGAACTGAAAGTATCTTACGATAATTTCAGTTTATTTAGTGTGTGCTCTGATTCTTGATACTATTGATTTGATGTCATGAGAAAGTTTCAGTAGAGTTGGGATTCAGAAATAAACGTGTCACAATGTAAACCACTTCCTCTGTGGCAGGTTTGATTTTTCTGATTTACTGATGTTTGAATCTCAGTTAGTTCAACATAAAAGACAATTTGGGAGTGACAATTTGCGTTTGGGGAAGGAGAGTTTCAAGGCTGTGTACATTTGGGTGAAATGGAAATTGTGGAAATATTTTCCAACAATACATTCTACCAAGAACTACAGTTTATAATTTCTGCCAGGTTTGATTAGATTAGATTAGATTAGATCACTTACAGTGTAGAAACAGGCTCTTCGGCCCAACAAGTCCACACCGACCCACCGAAGCACAACCCACCCAGATCCATTCCCCTACATTTACCCCTTCACCTAACACTACAGTCAATTTACCATGGCCAATTTGTTCCTTCTAATTGCTGAAGCCTATTGGCTGAGTTTCACTGCTTGCTGGCTGATCCTGTTATGACAAAACCCCAGTCAATGTTCCCCAAGTTATTACAATTCTAGGTTGGAATAACCCAAATCGATGAGCTCCTGGGTGAATAGGAAGAACTGGCTCCACTTCACTTTCGGCCACTCCCTCAATTAATCACAACAAGCTAACTTCACAAAGAATCTCTTCCCATGCCAATACTTCTCACCTTGATCAAACAAATTTATGTTTTGACAATGAACAGTTGATTTTTAGATTCTTGCCTATTGATTGAAATTCCTTTGTCCTGCTTCTTTTTGGCAGTGGCTAGCTGTCAGACCTCAGAGAGAGAGAGAGAGAGAGATTTCTTTTCAGTGTCTTTACCCTGTGTAGTTTCGGACGGTTTAATATCTCATCTCAAAATTGTCACCTTCAAAGATCATTGGTCCACACATTAGAATGCCAGATCACTAACACAAACGGAGCAGGGTTGAAAATTACTTTCTCACCCCTGTTCCTGTGTATTACTGAAATGGGGAAAGTGTGTCTTACTCAGATCGCTGTCATCTTTTTACCAGCATGCTTACAGACTGAAATACTCACAGCAACTTATGGTTTGGTTTATAAAGCATTTCACGCTTCTAAATTTGCACATTTGTAGTTTCCAGACACCTCATCTGGTGTGATATTCCTGAATTTCTCTCTCTCTCTCTCTCTCTCTCTCTGTCTTCAGACAGACACAGAATTTAATTTGCAGTAATTTTCTTGGCTGTATGTCCTTGCTTTTGATTTAAAAGAAAACGCATCTTGTAATTTCAAATTTTTATTTGGAAGCCAATCCAATGGGCAATTTCCAAATTTCCTCGCAACCTATTGCAAAGCTGTCTTCCTGGAAAAGAAAAATCAGCTTGAATTGTTGAAATCAGTTTCAACTGTTGAAATGATCTTATTCACCACGAGTCAGTGGTACACGAGTCAAACTCTGTTTCCGCGTACATTCGTAACATTTTCTTTGTCCATCACTTCCTTATTAATGTTTACCCTTGAAGGATTAATTTAAAGTAATCCTTTGCCTCTTGTTAGAAATCAAACAGCAGGATTCTGGAGAAGGCAACAAGAAATAAAGAAGCAATTGGATTACAGATCCTGAACTCTGGCCCTGATTTGTGATCTCAGAATGAATGATGTGGCACAGACATACCTGTGCCCAATGAGATCTTCACTCTTGTAAAACAAAATTAAACCAAACTTGAAACCTTTCATGTTCGTTTTACTTGGGATATATCTTGTGATGATACTTTTATGTAGCTGGATTCATTTATGTTGTAAAGTGTGCATGTCAATTGTTCCAATCTCAGTATCTCTGATTTTATTTTGTAAGTGCTAACTTTCAATGTGACTGTATGAAACTGCATTCAGCAGTAATCGGTGTGGATGGTGGTCTGAATTCCTGATCTGCAGAAATCAACTGAAACATTGGCCTATTGGGTTTTGAATAGTATTTTGCTTTTTAAAAAGTATTGTTAGTATGTAGGATATATGCACCCATATTTTTTGCTCATCCCTGGTTGTCCTTAAGAAGCAAAAGAACTGCAGATGCAGGAAATCAGAAATACAAACAGCGATTGCTGGAGGGTCTCAGAGGTTCTGGCAGCATCTATGGAGAAGGATCAGGGTTGACATTTCAGGTCCAGTGACTGTTTTGAGGAGGAGTCACTGGACCTGGGCGTTGACTTTGGCTTCTCTCCATGGATGCTGCCAGACCTGCTGAGCTTTTCCAGCAATTTCTGTTTTTGTTGTTGTCCTTATGAAGACAGTGGTGAACCACCCTCTTGAACTGCTGCAGTTGTTGTGGTGGAGGTACACCTGTAATGTGGTTGGGAAGGAGGTTGCGGGACTTTTGGTCCAATGATGGTGAAGAAGCAGCAATACAGTTCCAAGTCAGGATTGTGCTGTGGTTTGGAGAGAAACCTGCAAGTAGTGGTCGGTGATGGACGTTCTGGTTTAGAAGGTGTGGTTGAAGTAGCCTTAGTAAGTTGCTACAATGCACCTTGTAAATAATCCACACTGATACCATTGAGCATCAGTGAAGGGAATGAATGTTTAAGGTGGTGGATGGACTGCCAGTCAAGTGGGCTGCATTGTTTGAGATGGTGTCAAGCTTCTCAAGTATTTTTCCACTCATCCAGAATAGAGAATATGCCATTATTCACCCGACTTGTACCTTGCAGGTGGTGTCAGGAGATAAGATACTTGATACAAAATTCCAGCCTGCTCTTGCAGCCATGGCATTTATATAGGATTTACATTTCAATTTCTTGCCAATGGTAACTGGCCTGAGAATTGTGAAGTGTATATGTAACTTGCCACTTATCAAACTGAAGTTGCATGTTGCATCCTCACTCACCCCTTCTCCACATGTGCACACCCCCCTGTGTACGACCCTACCACATGCACACTGCACACCCCCGTGCCCACACACCCCACACACACTCCACTCCCATGCTGAATAAGGGCATGGATTGCTTCCATTTCTGTGAAATTTTGGATAGGGCTGAACATTGTTCAAGCATCAACAAACAACTCAACTTCTGACCCTATGAAGAGAAAGTCATTGATGTAGCTGAAGATGGTTTGGCTTATTGCACTAATTCCTCATTCCATGTCCAAAAGTATCACCTAGCCTGTGACCAATGATGTCCCACATGGATCACTGCTGGGTCCACTGCTTTTTGTCATTTATATGAACGATTTGGATATGAACATTGTAGGTAGGGTTAATAATTTTGCAGTTGGCACCAAAATTGGTGATATAGTGGACAGAGCTGAAAACGTGTTACTCGTAAAGCGCAGCAGGTCAGACAGCATCCAAGGAGCAGGAGAATCGACGTTTCGGACATGAGGCTTTCTGCAGGAACCAACACCTTCTACCCCAACCTCAATATATTACTTTACATAGATGTGAGATGCTGAATTTTAGAAAGGCAAATGAGGGCAGAACTTATGCACTTAATGGTAAGATTCTGGGGAGTGTTGCGGAGAGTGCAGGTTCATAATTTCTTGAAAGTAGAATTACAGGTAGACAAGATAGTAAAGAAAGTGTTTGGTATGCTTGCCTTTATCAGTCAGCGTATTGAGTATTGGATATGGGAGGTCATGTGGCGGATGTACAGGACATTGGTTACGTCACTTGTGGAATACTGCATTCAATTCTGGTCTCCCTGCAATAGGAAAGATGTTGTGAAACATGAAATGCTTCAGAAAAGATTTACAAGGATTTGCCAGGTTTGGAGGGTTTTGACTATAGAGAGAGCTGAATTGGCTGGGGCTATTTTCCCTGGAGCGTCGAAGGCTGAGGATGATCTTAAGAGGTTTATAAAATCATGAGGGGCATGGATAGGGTAAATAGCCAAGGTCTTTTCCCCAGGGTAGTGGAGTCCAAACTAGAGGGCATAGGTTTAGGGTGAGGGGGGAAAGATTTAAAAGAGACCTATGGAGCAACTTGTTCACACAGAGGGTGGTGTATGTATGGAATTAGCTACTAAAGGAAGCATTGAGGCTGAGACGATGACAACATTTAAAAAGTATGTACCCTTCCAGATAAATACGAGGAGTTTAGAGGGATATGTGACAAATGGGAATAGATTAATTGAGGATATCTGGTCGGCAGATGAATCAGTTGAATCAGGAGCTGAAATTGTCTTGTCGCAAAGATGTTACTACAGTTGTTATGGGGGATTTTAACATGCAGGTAGACTGGGAGAATCAGGATGGTATCGGGCCTCAAGAAAGAGACTTTGTGGAGTGCCTCAGAGATGGATTTTTAGAGCAGCTGGTGCTGGAGCCGACCAGGGATAAGGCGATTCTGGATCTGGTATTGTGTAACGAACCTGAATTGGTCAGTGACCTCGAAGTGAAGGAGCCATTGGGAAGTAGTGACCATAATACAATAAGCTTCAATCTGCAATTTGAGAGGGAGTGGGTACAATCTGAAGTGACAATATTTCAGTTGAATAAAGGGAAATATGGAGCTATGAGGGAGCAACTGGCCAAAGTTCAATGGTTCAATACCTTAACAGGGAAGACCGTGGAGGAACAATGGCGGATATTTCTGTGTATGATGCAGAAGATGCAGGATCAGGTCATTCCTAAAAGGAAGAAAGATCCCAGGAGGAGACATGGGCGGCCGTGGCTGACGAGGGAAGTAAAGAAACATATAAGGTTAAAAGAGAAAAAGTATAACTTAGCGAAGATAAGCGGGAAAACGGAGGACTGGGAAGCTTTTAAAGAACAACAGAGGATTAGTAAGAAGGAAATACGCAGAGAAAAAATGAGGTACGAAGGTAAACTGGCCAAAAATATAAAGGAGGATAGTAAAAGCTTTTTTAGGTATGTCCAAGGCAAAAAAATGGTTAGGACAAAAATTGGGCCCTTGAAGACAGAAGCAGGGGAATATATTACTGGGAACGAAGAAATGGCAGAGGAATTAAATGGGTACTTCAGATCTGTGTTCACTGGGGAAGACACAAGCAATCTCCCTGAGGTAACAGTGGCTGAAGGACCTGAACTTAAGGGAATTTCTATTTGCCAGGATTTGGTGTTGGAGAGACTGTTAGGTCTGAAGGTTGATAAGTCTCCGGGACCTTATGGCCTGCATCCCAGGGTACTGAAGGAGGTGGCTCGGGAAATCGTGGATGCGCTGGTGATTATTTTCCAGAGTTCAATAGAATCGGGGTTGGTTCCTGAGGATTGGAGGGCGGCTAATGTTGTGCCACTTTTTAAGAAGGGTGGGCGGGAGAAAGCAGGAAATTATAGACCAGTTAGTCTGACCTCAGTGGTGGGAAAGATGCTGGAGTCTATTATAAAGGATGAAATTACGGCACATCTGGATAATAGTAACAGGATAGGACAGAGTCAGCATGGATTTATGAAGGGGAAATCATGCTTGACTAATCTTCTTGAATTTTTTGAGGATGTAACTCGGAAGATGGACGAGGGAGATCCAGTGGATGTAGTGTACCTGGACTTTCAGAAAGCTTTTGATAAAGTCCCACACAAGAGGTTAGTGAGTAAAATTAGGGCGCACGGGATTGGGGGCAAAGTACTAGATTGGATAGAGAATTGGTTGGCTAATAGGAAACAAAGGGTAGTGATTAACGGCTCCATTTCGGAATGGCAGGCAGTGACCAGTGGGGTACCGCAGGGATCCCTGCTGGGACCGCAGCTTTTTACAATATATGTAAATGATATAGAAGATGGTATCAGCAATAACATTAGCAAATTTGCTGATGACACAAAGCTAGGTGGTAGGGTGAAATGTGATGAGGATGTTAGGGGATTACAGGGTGACCTGGACAAGTTAGGTGAGTGGGCAGATGCATGGCAGATGCAGTTTAATGTGGATAAATGTCTGGTTATCCACTTTGGTGGCAAGAACAGGAAGGCAGATTACTACCTCAATGGTATCAAATTAGGTAAAGGGGCTGTTCAGAGAGATCTGGGTGTTCTTGTCCACCAGTCAATGAAGGCAAGCATGCAGGTACAGCAGGTCGTGAAGAAGGCTAATAGCATGCTGGCCTTCATAACAAGAGGGATTGAGTATAGAAGCAAAGAGGTGCTTCTGCAGCTGTACAGGGCCCTGGTGAGACCACACCTGGAGTACTGTGTACAGTTCTGGTCTCCAAATTTGAGGAAAGACATTCTGGCTATTGAGGGAGTGCAGCGTAGGTTCACGAGGTCAATTCCTGGAATGGCAGGATTGCCTTACACAGAAAGACTGAAGCGACTGGGCTTGTATACCCTTGAGTTTAGAAGACTGAAAGGGGATCTGATTTAAACGTATAGGATTATGAAAGGACTGGACACTCTGGCAGGAGGGAACATATTTCCGTTGATGGGGGAATGCCGAACCAGAGGACACAACTTAAAAATACGGGGTAGACCATTTAGGACAGAGATGAGGAGAAACTACTTCACCCAGAGAGTGGTGGCTGTGTGGAATGCTCTGCCCCAGAGGGCAGTGGAGGCCCAGTCTCTGGATTCATTTAAGAAAGAATTGGATACAGCTCTTAAAGATAGTGGAGTCAAGGGGTATGGAGATAAGGCTGGAACAGGATACTGATTAGGAATGATCAGCCATGATCATATTGAATGGCGGTGCAGGCTCGAAGGGCAGAATGGCCTACTCCTGCATCTATTGTCTATTGTCTATTGTCTATTGTCTATTGGCATGGACGTGTTGGGCCGATAGGTCTGTCTCCGTGCTGTACAGCTCTGTGACATTGACTCCACTCTTGGCGGATTGGGTTGCATTCTGCAGTGCCCATTTAATACCTCTAGGGGCTGATGGCTGTGGTATTGAATTTGTGATTTATATCTATTTTAATCTCATTGATTTCTGATTTGGAACTAAATCTCAAACTAGTGACATGTGTGCATTTCTGTGTACATCAGATGGTTTAATGATTAGCTTGTAAGTATTTCTGTAGCACTGGTGAAATGTGTTACATCACCTTGTTCGATGGAGAAAGCCCACCAAGAGCTAATGGGTTGTTCGTTACATTGGGAGCATTTTATACCAAACTAGGCAAACCGATTACTGATAGATTCTGCATTTTTTTGTTGTTAAACTGAGGGGGAAGCACCCATAGTCGAGAAGAGAGATATTTCACTTTCAGTCTCAGTTACAATTTTGGGATGTTCTGCAGGAGAGTTGGGTGAAGATGGATGTGTAAAGCAATTGCTCCTGAGAAAGTGAGAAGATAGTTCAAATAGATTAAAAATAGATTATCAGTCTTTTACAATCTTTAAAATTGTGTAATGTATAAATTGATTGGTTTATTCTATTTTATTTTTTATTTCTTTTGCTTGATGAACTTGATTTATGATTAAAAACAAATCTGAAAGATTGTGTACTTTGGTTTTAACAAGGTGGAAACACATCAGAAACAAAATATATGATCTATCAAGCCAGATTCAAGGCTGAGAACTGACTTGTCCAGTGATAACATCAACTGGGATCATAGCACAGTGAACGAGTGATACAGTCGTGTGTAAAGTTGGAAAGGTTGCAATATGGATTTGTAACTGAGAGTGATGTCAGCTGGACTCTCTCTGCAGCTGAGTTGAATGGAACTAATCTGTTTTAGGATCCACTTTGAGAATTTTCAATGCCCTGTGGTTAACTCCAATGAAGACACCATGTATCCTGTGCATATTTGAGAAGCATTGACAAAAAGTGATGTCTCCATGCTCTTCTGAAAGGAGCTGTTTACCATATCACCAACCATGATGAAAAGAACAATAAAATAATCATTAAAAATTACAATGATTTAATGATTGGAGAGTAATTTTGCAAATTAAAATTGAAATGACAACAGATTTGGGCTGATTTATTAAGAAATCCATTACGATCATTGACACTCCCAAAATGGATTGTTTGTTAATTGTATTGTGAAATGGTTATGGGAAGGTGAGGGAAAATAAGGTAAAGAAGTAGCAGAAGAATGGCTGGACTCTTGGATGTACCAAGGATCAGACAGACATGGGTGTGCATGTAAAACAGAACAGGTGGATGAAATTATTAAGAAGGCATGTGGCATTGTTTTTCAACTGAGGTTTAGAGGTTAAGACCAGGATGGTTATGATGGAACTGTATAAAAGGTTGGTTAAGCACAGCAAAAGTATTGTGTACAGTTCTGGAAACCACATTGTGAAAGGAATGTGATAAAGAGGGTGCAAAGGAGATTTACCAGGATGTTACTTTGGCTGGAGAGTTTCAGTTATGAAGAGAAATTGGACAATAAGTGGTCATTTTCCTTAGAGCAGAGGAGACATGATAGAGATGCATAAAATTATGAGAGGAATTGACAGGAAGAAATTTCTCCCCTTGACAGAGGGGGTCAATAACCAGGGGGCAAAAATCTTGAGTAAGGGGCAGAGATTTGGAGGAGATGTGAGGAAAACCATTTTCAACCAGAGGGTGGTCAAAATCTGGAACCCACTGCCTTTATTGGTAGCAGAAGTAGATACCTTCAATTCATTTAAGAAGTATTTAGATGTGTACTTGCCATGCTAAGGTATACATGGCTATGGGCCAAGTGTTGGAAAATTGGATTAGCTCAGTAAGGTGATTGTTTTTGACTGGTGCAGGCTCAATGGCTGAAGGTCCTTTTTCTGAGCTGTAGATCTCTCTGACTCTATTGGCTCAGAATGGAATAGGTGAGTTATTCCTGTTGTCATTGAATCACTGCTACTCACTATCCTATCACAGATCTTCCTCTTCATTATAATGCTATCAGTACATGTTTGACCTGCTTGTAAAGATGATTCTCAACAAGGGCATTATCTAAATTATTTGGATTTATTTTTTTTAGCGAATACTTTTTCAAACTTTTGACACTTAAAGTTCATGGCAGTTTGTTTGTGGTATGTATGCATCTATCATCTGTGTGATATACCATGTACATGTGATTATTTCATGTGTATGTATTGCATACATGCATGTATATTGTGTGTGTGGGTATAATGTCTACATGTGTATATTGGCTGTGTTTATATTGTGCATGTGTATCATGTGTATGTATATACATCATGCGTGTGAGCGTGTGTGCATCATATGTGTTTATATTCTGTTCCTGTGTACGTATTGAGTATGTACATGCCAACATTTATCTGCAACCTCTCTGTACTGGATTAGTGGCAACACATTAACTTGTTTTTTGAGATGGAAACTGCAATGCAGTCTGAAGGAACACTCATTGACATAATACATAGTGTGGTTTGTAATCGTTCAACAAAACAGTGTCTTATTTTATAAGGGAAAAGGTTTAATTGTAAATGAGAATTCCAACATAGACACAAAGAGGACTATCAGATGTAGCGTTATTGTTTAAAATATAACATTTATGTATGAAAATCTTTAATAAATTGATGACTCTATGTTAACAGTTTCAACTTGAAATTCTGAGGCTAATAAATGTTGAAGGAAAGCCTGAAGATTTGAAACTAACAATTAATCCAGTATCAGCAGAAGAAAGTTACAAACATATTCAGCCTTTGTGCTTCCTTACATTTTCCTGGAATGTTGTGGCCCAAACTTTCAGACTATACTGACTATTTCTCAAATCCCCAACCAGTGAAAACTGTGCATCTTTAGCCACACAGCCTTTCCTTGTAATGTCTTGAAGATTTCGATTAGATCAACCCTTAACTTTGAAATTCTAGAGAACTCAGGCCTAATTTGTATAAACTCTGCTCAGAATGTCACCCCTGTAGTCCAGGTATCATTCTTGTGAAGTGACTCTCTACTCCTTCCAATGCCAATATATCCTCTCTAATATCCTTATTGAAGACTTTGATTTCTACAGCATTAACCTTGATTTCTAAAAACTGGTGAAGCAATGATTCTGCAGAACAAAGGAATGAGTACAATATTATGAATGTGTTTTATGTTGAAAAAATGCTATGTTAAATGAGAACACATCTATGAATCTGCATTTGTAGGGTCAAATCGCGGTTCAGAAACTTGATCACAACATTGACATTTGACAGAGTTGACAACAGTTCTGAAAAAGAATCATACTGGACAAGAAACATAGCTCTGTTTCTCCCTCAACAGATGCTGCCAGACCAACTGAGTTTCTCCAGCGTGTTCTTTGTTTCAGATTTCCACCTTCTTCAATAATTTGTTTTTCATTGCCAACTGATAGTTCTGTGCAATACTGAGGCAGTGCTGCACTTTCAAAAGCATTGTCTTTAGTTTATGTACTAAACAAAGTCCAACCCCATCTACCCTCTGAGGTTTTCACTTTTGCTTTTTCAAAGAAAATTGTTGGAGCTCTTACAATGTTCTGACAAGTATTTATCTCTCAACCAATTGTAATAAAATATATGAAATGACTATTAACATGTTGGTGGGACTTTGCGTGGTGTGAATGATCTGGTGTGTATTCCATGTCACAATAGTGTTCCCTTTCAAAAGAAACATCACACTGCTCTGAACCATTTTTGAACATTTGGATATCATGAATTATACTAATGCATGTCTCTAAATGCAGTCACTAATTTGAGACAGATTTGAGGTATTCTGTTTTTCACATGTGCTGTTAATCTTGATGCTGTGGACCAGTGGCGCTGGAGAACTGCAGTACTGTTGCTGCAGACGAGTGAGTTGTTTAAATGTTGTGGTGGGTGGTGAAGTAATGATGACAACTGCTGCTCTCGGAAAAGCTGCTTAAAAAAGATCTCAATCTATCTGTGACGCAGTTTAATTCGGGTCTTCTATTGTGTGCATTTCTAGCTACGTCGTAACATTGAGGGCAATAAACAGGATAAATATCCATTCATACTGAGGCGTGCTTACAGAAAGCAGAGTAGGAGGTTAAATTCACATTTTTATTTTCATGAATTTGTGCTGTTTTTCTCTCTTTACAGCTTCATTGGTACACAGATACTTTTTCTTTCGTAAAAGCTCCACAAATTTGATGACATGTCAGGATGTCTCAGTAAAAGACAGAGACAGTTGTTGTGGTTCTGTTCACCGAGCTGGGAATTTGTCTTGCAAATGTTTCGTCCCCTGTCTAGGTGACATCCTCAGTGCTTGGGAGCCTCCTGTGAAGCGCTTCTGTGCTGTTTCCTCCGGTATTTATAGTGGCCTGTCTCTGCCGCTTCCGGTTGTCAGTTCGAGCTGTCCGCTGTAGTGGCTGGTATATTGTGTCCAGATTGATGTGTTTGTTGATAGAGTCTGTGGATGAGTGCCATGCTTCTAGGAATTCCCTGGCTGTTCTCTGTTTGGCTTGCCCTATAATGGTAGCGTTGTCCCAGTCGAATTCATGTTGCTTGTCGTCTGTGTGTGTGGCTACTAAGGATAGCTGGTCATGTCGTTTCGTGGCTAGTTGGTGTTCGTGTATACGGATCGTTAACTGTCTTCTTGTTTGTCCGATGTAGTGTTTTGTGCAGTCCTTGCATGGGATTTGAAAACGGAATGAGGACATGCCGCAACCCAAAGGACTAGCCACACTACCATACATCAGGAGCATTTCTGAACTGACAGCCAGACTACTGCGACCACTAGGACTCATAACAGCACACAAACCAACAGCCACGCTCAGACAACAACTCACCAGAACAAAGGACCCGATACCCAACTTGAGCAAAACTAATGTAGTGTACAAATCATAGGTATAAATAAATACAGGTATCATAGCAAGGGGCACAGCACTCATTTCCCTACCTTCCCATGGAGTTCTAAGATACACCTGATCAGGACCTGGGGATTTACCCATTTTTATGTGTTTCAAGACATCCATGTACTATGGACATTTTGCAAGATGTCACCATCTATTTTCTCACATTCTATGTCTCCATGTCCTTCTCCACAGCAAACACTAATGCAAAATGCTCATTTAGTATCTTCCCCGTCTCCTGCGGCTCCACACAAAGGCCACTTTGCTGATCTTTGAGGTGCCCTATTCTCTCCCTAGTTACTCTTTTGTCCTTAATGTATTGGTTAAAAACCCTTTGGATTCCCCTTAACTCTATTTGCCAAAGCTACCTCATATCCCCTTTTTGCCTTCCTGATTTCCCACTGAGGTATACTCCTAATGCCTTTATACTCTTCTAAGAATTCACTCAATCCCTGTCTGTACCTGATATAGGATTGTCCTTTTTCTTAACCAAAACATCCATTTCTCTCATCATCCAGCAATCCCTTCGCCTACCAGCCTTTCCTTTCACCCTAACAAAAATGTAATGTCTCTGGACTCTTGTTATCTCATTTCTGAAGGCTTCCTATTTTCCAGCCATCCCTTTACCTGCGAACATCTGCCCCCCAATCAGCTTTTGAAAATTCTTGCCTAATACGATCAAAATTAGCCTTCCTCTAATTTAGAATCTCAATTGTCAGATCTGGTCTATCCTTTTCCATCACTATTTTAAAACTAATAGAATTATGATCGCTCCCCCACTGACACCTCGGTTACCTGCCCTGCCTTATTTCCCAAGAATAGTCTCTAGTAGGTGCATCCACATACTGACTCAGTAAGTTTTCTTATACACTCTTAAAATTTTCCTCTCCATCTAAGCCCTTAACACTATGACTATGTTTGGAAAGTTAAAATCCCTTACCATAACCATCCAGTATTCTTACAGATAACTGAGATCTCCTTACAAATTTGTTTTCTCAATTTCCCGCTGACTATTAGGGGGTCTATAATGCAATCCCAATAAGGTGATCATCACTTTCTTATTTCTCAGTTCCACCCAAATAAATTCCCTGGATGTATTTCTGGGAATCTCCTCCCTCAGTACAGCTATAATGCTATTCCTTATAAAAAAGTGCCACTCCCCATCCTCTCTTGCCTGCCTTTCCATCCTTCCTATAGCATTTGTATCCTGGAACATTAAGCTGCCAGTTCTGTCCATCCCTGAGCCATGTTTCTGTAATTGCTATGTTAGCTTAGATATGGACTTGCATAGCTCTGTCTATCACTAGCTGCTAATGTGATTTGACATTACCTATTTTGCAGCTTCATTGAGTTGACACCTCATTTTTAGCTATGCCTGGTGCTGCTTCTGGCATGCTCTCCTGCACTCTCCATTGAACCAGGCTTGACCCCCGGCTTGAATGTAAAGGCCGAGTGAGGAGTGTGCTGGGCCAATAGGTTGTAGGTTAAGCTGGAGTACAATTCTGCTGCTGTTCATGGCCCACAGTGTCTGATGGATGTCCATTATTAAGCTACTAGTTCTGTTCAAAGTCTGTCCCATTGAGTGCTATAGGGAGTATTCCTCATGCAAGTGTGACGACGGTGTTCCTTTAAGAAGGTTATGTTGTCCTTGGTTTTTGTTTCAGAGCGCTCACAAAGACACAGGCTCTGGGGTGTCTAGTTGGGATGGGTTTGAGGGCCACTTTGATTATAACTAACAGATACTGCCTCAGGCAAAAGGCTTTTAATTTTTTTTAAAAATTGTACAATGAAAGGGGAGTGGCCAATTCTCCCACCTCAGCTTTCCTCTGGGTTGGTTTGTTTTGGTTTTAGCAGCCTGGTTATTCAGAACAAGCAGTCAGTTTTTTGAGACTGCTGGTCAAAGAAACAGCTCCATGGAAGAAGGTGTTCCCTGCTGAATCTCTCTGCCATTTCTCTTTCTGACATCTCTCCTGTAAGACCCTGTGTTTGATTTTACCTTTTTTCCAAGGAGATGTTGGAAGTATTTGGAACAGCATCATTAACTTAGGGTAATCTATTGGGTTTTTGGATAGTTTAAGTTATTCTGTCACAGATGTTGGGCCATCACATACCAACAAAGACTTTGAGTATTTCCTAAAGCCAATTGGCATTTGGCAAGTCAGGGTAGCTCCATGTCATCCACAACTCAATGGTCTGATAGAAAGTGAAGTCCAAACTTTGAAGGCAGTCTTAAAGGAACACTCCACAACTTCACTTGAGTCAAACTGTCCAGGTTCCTGTTTGATATTGGACCAAATCCTCATGCAACTACAAGGGGCAGCGAAGATTGGTGTTGAAACTATGGGAATGAGTAAGAGGCATGGCTGACGTGAGGTCAGGTCCCCTGATGCACAAAGTTCTTATTGAGGAGGCGGTCCTGAACAAGCAGTTGTACCACATGAAAACTGCAACCTCGCAAACGGGTAAAGAGCAAAACAGACTCAGCCCATCAGATCATCTGGCAAGGCTGTCAGAACATCTGGATCATCCTTGCTACCCAGGAGCCAATTCTAGAGCTGATGTTGGGGAAGAGGAGCAGGGAGAATGGGCATAGCAGGCATCAGAATCGGCATCAGAAAGGGTGATGAACACTGTGGAATTTGGGAGCTCTACAGAATGTAAGATAAAGCTAACGTTGCCATCGTCCCAGAGGACTGCTCTCTTATTAGAGAGCAAAAGCTGGTGGTGAGTTTGACCTGAAGGTCACCATGCCTCAGGCAAGGGGTGAGCTTGAGAAGGCAGGACCTTCATGGTAACCTCGGCTGGTACTTCAATTGAACCCATGCTGTTGGCTTTTCTCTGCATAGTAAACCAGCTGTCAACCAAGTGAATAACCAAGTGTTGCAACAGTTCAATGAATTGTGGTCTCACATCAGTGTGAATTGTAGTCTGTGGTCATGGAGAAGCTTGACATTGAAGGGATGAAATTCTGTTCTGCTCGGGAACCTTGGTGGGCAATGCCATGGAGGTCTGAGTGTCACACGTGTGTAGCCAATGGCCTCTCAGACCCTAGAGAACTTCTTGTTGGCTGCAAATTAAATGCATCTTCCAATAGTCTGTGTTGGGTCCATGGTGGCAGTGACCTCAGAAATACACTTAAATTTGTCTGGTGATTGTGAGGTGCCAAATTTGTCCCCAGTTGGGGTTTGAAAGGAGCCAGTGTGAGGAAATCTAGTGGAACTATGAACTATATGCATTTCGTCCTCAATCTGACTGGCTTCAGATCTCCCTGCAGGAAGTGGGCAATAGCTCTCCCTAGGCAAAAGTGGGGACTGCAGATGCTGGAGATTAGAGTCGAGAGTGTGGTGCTGGAAAAGCGCAGCAGGTCAGGCAATATCTGAGGAGCAGGAGAATTGACATTTCAGTCAAAAGCCCTTCATCAGGAATCGGGATGGGTCTCCCTAGTCAAACAGAATCTGTTGCTGGAACACAGTTTGTGAACTCCTGCCTCAGAGATCAGAAATAGCCTGCCCAGTATTTTGAGCCTGTGATTCCTGGTTCTAAACCCTTGTTAACAGGGAAAACATTATCCCTCTGTCCCTCAGCGTATTCAGAGCTTAATATGTTTCAATGGGATTCTGTCTCATTACCCTCCAGTGAACACAAGCTCAGTTGTACCAACTTCTCTTCAAATGGCAAACCTGTTGTACAAGAAAACAGTCTGTGGACCTTTACTGCAATCCTCTATGGCAGTATATCCTTTATACGATAAGGAGATCCAACCTGCACTTAAAGAGGTGGGAACAGCTGCAATGGGACATCCCTGCTCCTGTTCTCAAATCCTCTTGCACCAAAGGCCAACATAGCATCCGTCTTCTCAAAAGCTTGTTGCAAGATTTAAGGGGGCCATGTAATGGATCAATGCTTTACTCAATTAAATTCCCCCACCTTGGCCTTCTAAAAGCTTCAGACAGGCCTGGAAAATTCCACCCATGGTCATCATTATTGAGGCTCGATTTAGTTTCACCACTTCATTATCTGAATGGAAATTCCATGAACTGCTGGTGTGGGATTTGAACTCACGTGAACACAAAACATTAGCCTGCATGTCAGAATTACTAACTCAGTGACACGACTCTCATATCACCATCGACTCTCAGCTCTGAGAAGCTCATGGCAACATCCAAAAGGCTGGATTCATTATGAACATCACTTCACATTGTATATCAAATTGAGTTGGTCAGTTGTTACATTGGTTCCAATTTACTGGAAATTGCTCAGAAAAAACAATATTCTTTTGAATATCATTTATGGGGACTCCTGGAAACCAATCAATCAGCTTCTCCAGAAGTACTTGTGAGGAATAATACATTCTCATGGAATTCAAGCCAATGTAAGTTGATAAGGGGCATCACAATTTAACATTAAAACCAAACTTTTGCTCAGAGGATTGTTTTATAAATGTGTGTCTTTCAGATTTATGTACTTCAAAATCTAGTTATATTGTCCCTGATTTCCTCTCTCCCACCTTCTATTCTCGGGATCTATCAGCTCCTAAGCCTTGCTCCTGAAGTAGATCAGGGACATCACAGTTTAACATTGCAGCTGTAGTTGAAGCATCCAAACCTGCTAATGATGCTATCCCTGGGATTTGGGATAGTGTCAACATTAGTGGGGCTGAGGGAAACAGGTCCAACTTTGTCCTTATTTTACAGAGAAACTGGAATGTCCAAATATTCATTTTGTGTTTTAACAACCATTCTATCAAAAACTGAAGTTTCTGTGTATTGTGTCTGAGAAATGTTCCACTGAATAGGAAATAATGGATCTCAAAAGTAAATCCTGCTTTATTCTATATGAAATGCTTTGGACTTTGTTAACTTCCCATGTTGAACTACCATATGTTCTCTATTTTGAACCATTTTTTGTATTTCAGCCAGAATTAGCCCAGCTCAGTAATGACAGAGCACTGAGCTGCAAAGGAAGAGGAAACTCACCTTTGCTGTGGTTTCACAAGAGAAACGTCAACAATTGCGTCAGTATTGAGAGCCTCTGTTCGTTGGTGTTTCTGCGCTGGGAGCTTTACTGCTTAGTCTTGATGTTTTTCAATAGAATTGTTGTCCCCATAAGATAAGCAAACCTTACTGGAATCATAATTCTTTATAAAGTAGTAATTTAAATGTGGTTTGAGTGACTGATTAAATTGGTCAAAGATCTTGTGCTTTCTAAACTTTTACTCTTCCGAGTTTCTGGTTAGACTGAACAAGGGCATCTCGTGCCCTCATAAGCTTCGAACGACGCAAGGTAGGACATCTCTGACAAACAAATGTTTGCCTTCTGCAGTTTACTCATTTCTGCTTATTGCTGGGTTGATGTAATTTTTTTTGTTGTTTTTATTGATTTTGGCATCTTTGTGTTGCCAAGTAGCATTCTGGCTCTATAGCAGATTTCAGTTCACCCTCAAACATCTAACTCTTGTCCAGTCAGCTGTGTGACAAACCCATGATGTCTGATTTTTTTTCCATAAACATCTGAGAATAAATTGAGAAATAAAAATCACATAATACTTTGAACGAGAAGACAGATTTGTAATGGAAAACAGTCCATTGTGTGAGCTTGGTGAACTTTCTTTACTTCCCCTCAACTCCTCCAATGTATATGAAACAGTGAAAAGTAAAGATTGGAGTTGTCACAAGTATTTGTGTGAAATTTGTTTCCTTCTGTGTTGGCTTGGAAATAACAGCAATGGCACTTAGCAGCTTGATATTGTCACACTGAGTTATAGACAATAGACAATAGACAATAGATGCAGGAGTAGGCCATTCAGCCCTTTGAGCCTGCACCGCCATTCAATATGATCATGGCTGATCATTCCCAATCAGTATCCTGTTCCAGCCTTATCTCCATAACCCTTGACTCCACTATCTTTGAGAGCACTATCCAACTCTTTCTTAAATGAATCCAGAGACTGGGCCTCCACTGCCCTCTGGGGCAGAGCATTCCACACAGCCACCACTCTCTGGGTGAAGTAGTTTCTCCTCATCTCTGTCCTAAATGGTCTACCCCGTATTTTTAAGTTGTGTCCTCTGGTTCGGCACTCCCCCATCAGCGGAAATATGTTTCCTCCTGCCAGAGTGTCCAGTCCTTTCATAATCCTATACGTTTCAATCAGATCCCCTTTCAGTCTTCTAAACTCAAGGGTATACAAGCCCAGTCGCTTCAGTCTTTCCGTGTAAGGCAATCCTGCCATTCCAGGAATTGACCTCGTGAACCTACGCTGCACTCCCTCAATAGCCAGAATGTCTTTCCTCAAATTTGGAGACCAGAACTGTACACAGGACTCCAGGTGTGGTCTCACCAGGGCCCTGTACAGCTGCAGAAGCACCTCTTTGCTTCTATACTCAATTCCTCTTGTTATGAAGGCCAGCATGCTATTAGCCTTCTTCACGACCTACTGTACCTGCATGCTTACCTTCATTGACTGGTGGACAAGAACAAAGATTCTCTATTCAAGCACAATGTGTGAGATAGTCCGATATTTCTACACTTTGAAAATCTCTTCTGAGCTGGAGCAACATATCAGAAACACCACTAACGTTTGATTTTTGAACATATGCGATCAGAAGGATTGTATAGTCATTTAGATTTTTAAAAGTTTGGGAAACAATAAATTGATCAGCATGTCTAACTGCTGCTCAGTTTGGAGCAATAGATGAATATTTACTGTTGCAGTTTTAGATGAAACGCTATTTTTGGTGTGTGAAGACTACTTAAGGATGTAACTGCTTTTAACCAAAACTGTGATATTGTGATAACCATCTCCTGCATCATGTTAGTACCATAATTGAAGCCAGGGATCACAGATCTTTTAACACTGGGTAATGTTAAAAAGATGTTGAAAAATAAGTATTAAAGCTTGTGCTCCCTATTTTGTGTGATATGTAATATGTGTAATTTCACGTCAAAAATCAATAGTTAACATATAACATTCTGACAAGATGGCCAAAATAGAAGCTACTTCCAAAGCATTAATCGGGGCCTTTTGTTTATGAGCCCAGAGACATTACCACAACACGCTGCCTACCACTTGGATGATAGAAACTGTTTAATCATGGGGAAACCGCCATAGTGGAATAACAAAGTCAGAGGGAAAGCTGCCACTTTATCAGATGCAGCTCTGGATACAGGAGTTGTAAAGTCAGTGAGGAATCATCTTGCCAGGAAGTGTCAGAAAGCTCATCCAAACATACAGCGAGAGCTTGCAGCAAGCTGTCAGGTGCAGGGAGTCTGCGTAGAATGAGGAAAAAGTTCAATGACCTTACATAAGTGCTTCTCACGCTGAATGTCTGCCCCACATGAGCTTCACCCAAATCACACATCAATCCCATAGTAGTAGCTGTTCAACTCTGACAGGTAGATGGTCAATGGGTGAATCAAATATTTTGTGGAGTGATCTTTTCCAAATTCACTTTTTTGGCGATTCTTTTCATGGCCAGTTATGATATTTACCTCATTTCTTGCCGAATCAATTTGTTTATTTTCAGTTGGAAAGTTTGTGAGGCTGGGGATAAGAGACAGATTACACATATTCCTTCAGGAAAAGGCAGAGTCGATGGTTACTGAAGTTTATTGTACAATTTATATTTCTAAATTAAAGTGATGAGCTGAGAAAAGGATGTTAGTTTGAAAAGTACAGGCATGAGGGACCGAATGGCCTGCATCTGCACTGTGATAATTCTGTGATCAATCAGCAAGCTGTTTCTCCACAGTTTGGTGCCTTCACTCTCTGAAGGATTAAAGAAATTGAAGAACTATATGTGAGTTTCATATCAGAGGTTTCCTGGTCTGTGTCAAACTCAGTGTATACCTGTATATTTCTTACAGGGGAAGGAAATGGATCTGAAATGAGTCTAAATTTCTTCCACACCCTGATGCTGACTGGTTTGATACTCAGTGTCTTTGTTCTTCTACTTTCACCTGTTTTCACAGAAAGTAAGTGGCATATTTCCACTGGGAACATTCATATTCTTTTACTCTTTTACTGTATTTCATTAATTTACATGTTTACTAATCTGAAGGAAAGTAAAAACCCAATCCTTCAATCCAGGTTTGGAAGATCACTTGCTGAAAATGTGTTGCTGGAAAAGCGCAGCAGGTCAGGCAGCATCCAAGGAGCAGGAGAATCGACGTTTCGGGCATGAGCCCTTCTTCAGGAATGCTTGCGTGGAGGCGAAGGCAGCGGAAGAATTGTTCAGTGTCTCGCCGCGTGTTGAACTCGTTAACCCGAGAGCGTAGGGGAATGAAGGTGAGGCCTCTGCCAAGGATTGATCTTTCATCCTCAGAGAGGGGTAGTTCTGGAGGGATGGTGAAAACATGGCAGGGCTGGGAGCTAGGACCTGGTGTGGGGCTGGCGCTGGGAGTGGGGGTGGGGTTAGGTGTGGGGGCGGGAATCGGGGCAGGGGTGGTGTTCGGCGGTGAACGGAGATCAGCTTTGGGGCAGGGTTAGGCGTGTGAACGGAGATCGGCGTGGGGGCGTGGTTAGGCACGGTGACGGAGATCGGCGTGGGGGCGGAGATGCATGCGGTGTGGTCGTTGTGCAGGTGAGTGATGTCACTGGGGGCGGAAGTGGCTGCAGCGACGGCAACCCAGGGGGCGGAAGTGGCTGTGGCGACGGCAGAAACGGTGTTGTTCCCGATAGCCGTGGACCCCGGGAAGGCCGCGAATCTGTCGGCTATGGTCTTCTTGGCAATCGTGGAGGCAGTTGTCTAGGCAGCGATTGCGGAGGATTCAAGATCGGTGGGGGCGGAAGTGACGTCATGGTTCACAGCGGCGGTTGCTGCCGCGGGCGCTGCAGCGGCTGCATGGTTAATGGCGCCTGAGTGATTTCGGAGGCCGATGGAAGATTCTGGAACAGTTGAGGAACCCAGAGTGTGGGGGTAAGTACATGAAAGATTTTGGTACTTACTGTCTTTAATTTCTGATATGACTAGGAAGAACTGTTTGTTTAGTGTATGGATTCTTCTGTGGATGAAGAAGAGTAGAGGTCCTTTGCAAGTCTGTGAGAGTGTTGTCCTGAGCTGGGGTAGGGCTAATTGCAGGGAAAGTAGGTAGCGGCGCATGGCTGCAAGCGTGGAGCGGAGGATCCGGAGGGAGGTCTGTTGTTGGAGGCTTCGGATTTGTTGTAGGTACTGGCTGTCCTGGTTGGCTCCAAATTTTGTTGGTCTGAACGTAGTCCGGAGTCCGTGCTGGGTCAGTCGGTTCCGTGGGCAGGTGCTGAGGAAGGAGATGTTGCTGTGGTAGCGAGTCTGTTTGAGAATGTGGCTGAAGAGCTTCTGGGCAGAGGAGATGACATGGGGTGTGCAGTGAGAGAGGGACTCACTGAAATTCTTGTAGAGGGAAGAAGAGAACTTCTTCAAGGAAGGCATCCTTGCAAGACGATTTGCAGTAGGTTAAAATCTTTTAGGAGAAAGTGAGGACTGCAGATGCTGGAGATCAGAGCTGAAAATGTGTTGCTGGAAAAGCACAGCAGGTCAGGCAGGATCCAAGGAGCAGGAGAATCGACATTTCGGGCATGAGCCCTTCTTCAGGAATGCTTCAAGAATGATTGATGTTAATTGTCCCACTCTTGTGTGGTCAAACTGCAGACTTTAGATACTAACTGATATTTGTGATTCAGCTTAGCGCTATCTGTCACATGCTAGTTCTACTATTTAGCATCGAAGGCAACCTGTTTTTATCTTTACCAGATTAGTACCTCACTTTTCAATATTTATGTTGCTGCTCATGGGCCAGGACATTTAGAGATTGTGGCTGAATACAAACCTCAATCATTTCTGCAAAATCCTAAAAGAATTCATGCATGTGCAGACTTGAGTTGCTCGATGTGTTCAAATCAATCCCATCCAGCACAGCAGTCTTGCAGAAACACAATAATAAATAGCCTTTTGTGAGGGCTCGTTGCAATCTATCTGTATCTGGGCTAAACCATCCAGATTCAAATTCAACCTCCTCCAGAGATGAGTCATTAAATGTCCAAACAGCTTGTTTGAAAATATCAAAAACTTTCTTCATTTTGAAGTTAACCACCTTGTTAGAAAAGAGAGGTTATTATGTGAATGGCAAGAAATTAGGAAAGAATGGTATGCAATGAGACTTTGGTGTCCTTGTATAACAGTCACTGAATTTAAGCATTGGGGAGCAGCAAACAAGGAAGAAGGCAAGGGCTATGCTGACTTTAGTAGTGAAAGGATTCACATGGAGCAGGGATGTCTTGCTGAGACCACACCTGGAGTACTGTATGCAGTTTTTGTCTCCTCATCTAAGGAAGGATGCTCTGGCTATGAAGAGATTGCAACAAAGGTTTAGCAGGCTGATTCCTGACGCTGATGTATGATTTTAAGGTCAGATGTGGGAAATTTAAAATAGACCGATGAGGAATTTTTTTATATACAGTGGGTGTTTGATGTGGAATGAACTTCCTAAGGAAGTAGTGGATATAGGTACAGTTACAACAATTAAAAGACATTTGGATGGATACATGAATAGGAAAGATTTCGAGGGATATGGGCCAGGTGCAGGCAGGTAGGACTAGTTTAGTTTGCATTATGTTCAGCATGGACTGGTTGGACCGAAGGGTCTGTTTCAGTGCTCTTTAACTTGATGAATCTAGAAGAGAGAACGGATCAGTTAAGACTTTGTTCACTGGAGTTCAGAAGAGTAATGGGGGATCCCATAGAAACATATAAAATTCCAAGAGGACAAAACAGGGTAAACACAGGAAGGATACTCCCAAAGACCAGGGAGCCCAAAACAGTCACAGTTGAAGGATTCAGGGAAAGGCATTTATGACTGAGATGAGGAGAAACTTCTTCACGAGTGAGTGGTGAGTCTGTGGAATTCTCTTACACCTGAAGCAGTTGAGCCATAGCATCAGGTGTTTACAAAATGGAATAAAACATAGTCCTTAAGCTTATAGGATCCAAGGGTATGGGAAGAAGGTGGGAACAAGGAGTTGGATGGTCAGCTAAGATTATATGGAATGGCAGGGCAGAATAAAAAGTCTGAATGGCCAACTCCTGCTCCTCTTTCCTATGTTTCTATCTGTCTTTAATGAGAAGGTGGGATTTTATCTTTGTAAGGGCAGTTTGTATATTCCTCCTGGCTGTTTTGTCATCGACAACTGTATCTGTTGCAGGGAGATTGGCGAGATCAATGTGAAATATTTTTTCCCCTTTGTCACTTCCCTCATCACTGCCTCAGGCACAGTTTAGCAGCTTTCCCTTTTCAGACTTGGCCAGCTCAGTCAGGAGTAATACAGCTGAGACATTTGTTTGTTGGAGAGTGAATTTCCCCATCCTGAGTATGTTTGATGAGAAAGGGAGGATTGCAGATGCTGGAGAGTCAGCATTGAAAAGTGTGACACTGGAAAAGCATAGCAGGTCAGGCATCTTCCGAGGAGCAGGAGAATCAACGTTTTGGGTGTAATCCCTTCATCAGGAATGTTGGGATTTCGGGGAAGTAGGGCGGGGAAGAGGCTGAAAAAAAAATAGGAGGTGGTGGTGGGGCTGGAGGGAAGATAGCTGGGAGGGAAGGTGGTGGTTGATTGTGATAGGTTGGAGTAGAGGGTGGAGCAGATAGGCGGGATGGAAGATCAACAGGTAGGACAGTTCATGGTTTGAAGGGTTGGATCTGGAATAAGGTGAGGGAAGGGAGATGAGTAAAATGGTGAAATCGACATTGATGCCATGTAGCTTGAGGGTCCCAAGGCAGAAGATGAGGTGTTCTTCCTCCAGGCGTCGGGTCACTAGGATTTGCCAATGGAGGAGGCCCAGGACTTGCATGTTCTTGGTGGAGTTGGAAGGGAAGTTGAAGTGGTTGGCCACAGAGCCGTGGAATTGTTTGGTGCACGTGTCTCAGAGATGTTCTCTGAAACGTTCCGCAAGTTGGCGTCCTGTCTCCCTAGTGTAGAGGAAAGCACATCGAGAGCAATGGACACAGTAGATGATATGTGTGGAAGTACAGATAAGTCTCTGTCAGATGTGGATAATCCTTTGGGGCCTTGTATGGAGGTGAGGGGGGAGGCGTGGGTGCAGGTTTTGCACCTCTTGCGGTGGCAAGAGAAGGTGCCAGGAATGGAGGGTGGGTTGGTGGTGGTGGGCATGGACCTAAAGAGAGGGTCGCGGATGTAATGGTCTCTATGGAATGCTGATAAGGGTGGGTAGGGGAATATATCTCTGGTGGTGTGGTCTTTCCTTAGGTGGTGGGAATGATGGAGGATGATGTGCTGTACCTGGAGGTTGGTGGAGTAGATGGTGAGAACCTTCTGGGTTCAATCCTGTTGTAATTGGAGGGGTGAGGTTCAAGGATGGAGGTGGGGGAAGTGGAGAAAATTTGCTGGAGGGCATTGTTGAACATGTAGGAGGGGAAAGTGTGGTCTGGGAGATGTTTTGGAATTGATTTGCTCCTCCTGGGAAGAGGTACAGTGGAGGCAGAGGAATCGGGAATATGGAGTTGTGTTCTTACAGGATTAGGGGTGGGAGAAGGTGTAGTCCAAGTAACTGTGGGAGTCAATGGATTTGAAATGGATGGCCGCATTGAGTCGGTCACTGGAAATGGAGACAGAGAGGTCCAGGAAGGGGAGGGAAGTGTCTGAGATGGTCCAGGTGAGCTTGACATCAAGGTGGAAGCTGTTAGTGAAGTTGATGAGCTGTTCAACCTTCTGTAACACTGCCTAAGGTAGCAATGTTACAATAATCAATGTACCGGAGGAAAAGTTGGAGAATAGTGCCAGGGTACTGTTCCACGTACCTAACAAAGCAACACACACAGCCGGGGCTCATGGCTTTCTCTTTTGTCTGAAGGAACTGAGAGGATTCGACAGAGAAGTTGTTGAAGGTGAGGACCAATTCAGCCAATTGCGTGAGTATGTCGGTGGAGGGGTACAGGTTGGGTAAGCGGCAGAGGAAGAAATGGAGGGCTTGGAGGCCTTTGCCATGGCGATGGATGTGTACAGGGACTGAATGTCCATGGTGAAGATGGGGCGTTGGCAGCCAGGGAAACAAAAGTCATAGAGGAGCAGGAGGCTGTGGGTGGTATCCCGAATATATGTGGGGAGTTCCTGCACCAAAGGGGACAGGACACTGTCAAGATATAAGGAGATTAATTCGGTGGGTCAGGAGCAGGTGGAGACAATGTGTCGACCGGGTTTGTGTCGGTTTTGTGAATTTTAGGTAAGAGGTAGGAATGGGGCAGTCAGGTTTGTCTGATGTCTTGTCATCATTATTGAGTCCTCTCCCAGCTGAGCAGGGTTGTGGGGTGAGAGGTGATAGTCAGTCGGAGTTTCATTACCCATGCTGACCTGATGCCATGTGAGTTCATGGGGTAAAGAGTCACTGTTCTGGACTTCCAGGACAACTCCCTCTTGATAGTGTATTACTGTAGCACCGTCTCTCATGAGACTGTCAAAATGGCAGGATGGTGGTGGTATCTGGAATATTGTCTGTAAGGTATGTTTCAGTGAGAATGACTATGTCAAACTCAACATATTGCAACTGAAATGGGAGGAGTACAGGGTCTCATCTCACTCTCCACAGGTCACTGCGTAAGTTTAAAAATATTTTATCCAAGTCTCAATAAGTGACACATTTTCCATAACAGATGTCAAGCTACATAGTCTTGGGTTTCCTGCTTTCTGTCTCCATTGCTTCTCGAGAAGTGAGGATATATTTGTTTCATTCCAGTCTCATGGAAACTTTCCTGAATTGAGGGAACTTTGGGAAATTAACACCAATGCATTGATGACCTCATCAGCAACCTCTTTTAAAAGCTGAGGATGAAGTCCAGCTCGATCCAAAACCTGTCAACCTACACCTCCACCAGTTTGTTCAATACCTCTTCAGTTGTCATTGTACTAGTTCACAGCTCCTCTTTCCTTTCCACTTCCTGATTGACAGCTATTATTAGAATGTTTTTTGTATCTCTAAGTTGAGAAAAGAAGTAAAATAATCAATCATTTAACCTGCCATTTCCTTATTATCAACTATTAACTCTCCATTCTGACTCATTATTCTGAGTGTTCTCAAATATCCTGATATAATCAAAAAAGTTAAAATTCTAAATTGGAGCAAAGGCAATTTTGATGTTATTCAACAGGGACTTTGAAATATTATTTGGGTTAGGCTATTTGCAAGTAAAGGGATAGTTGGGAACTCGGAGGTTTTTAAAAGTGATATAACAAGAGTTCAGAGATGTTCCTGTTAGTGTGAAGGGCAAGGATGTTCAGTTTAGGGAATGTTGGATGACTCGAGAAATTGAGGCTTTGATCAAGAGAAAGAAGGAGGCTAATATCAGGTATAGACAGCTGGGATCGAGTGAAAACATAGAGGAATATAAGCAGAGCAGGAGTACACATAAGAGGGAAATCAGGAGGGCAAAAAAAGACATGAGATTACTTTGGGAAATAGAGTGAAGGAGAATTCAAAGAGATTCTATCACTATATTAAGGGCAAAAAATGAACTGGGGAGAGAATAGGGCCCTGTAAAGATTAACATTGCCATGTACGTGTGGAATCACAGAAGATCAGGAATGTACAAAACAAATTCTTTGCATTAGTATTTACTGTTGAGAAAGACATGGAAGCTAGGGAACTTGGAGATATAAATAGTGATACCTTGAAAAGAGTTCAGATTAGAGAAGAGAAAGTGCTGGAGATTTTAACATGCATAAAGGTAGGGAAATTCATGGAATCTGATCAAGTATTTCCCAGAACGTTGTGGGAAATGAGGAAAGAGATTGCTGGATCACTTGCTGAGTTATGTGTATCATTGACAGCCATGGGTGAGATGCCAGAAGACTGGAGATTGGCTAACGTGGTGCCATTGTTTAAGAAATGTGGTAATGGAAAGCCAAGGAACTACAGAATGGTAAACCTTACATCATGGTGTGTATTTTGTTGGAGGGGATTCTGAGGGATTGGATGTACATATAGTTGGAAATGTCTGGACTGATTAGAAATAGTCATCATGGCTTTGCCCATAGGAAATTGTGTCTCACTAATGTGACTGAGGTTTTTGAAGAGGTCCACCTTCCCTACTCTATATAGACATTATTGGTCTCACGGTCATTATTGCAATTGTAATTCCTGATTTTATTTGAATTCAAATTTCACCATTTGCCATGGTGGTCATTGAATCTGGTTCATTATTTAAGTGTCAGGACTGATAGTCTGGTGATATTACCACTCAGTCATCACCTGCCCACATTTACCCTCTTAACCCTCGTCTCTTGTCACTCCTTCTGCTTCAGTTATCCAGCCAGAATGCCAAAACGTGCACTCATTGTGGTAATTGTCTTACAAGAATGGATTAATTAATTGATATATTTGCCTCCATTACTGCATTGAGTCCTCTCTATCTGTGACAGCATGAGCTTGCAATCAGGACTCACTGTGAAGGCATGAGTCCATACGATCTTGTTGGAATATGATGGATTGAATCCTGTTGTTGAGCTGGCAATGTAACAACTGAGGATAGATGAACATGGCTGTACATGCACTGGGCTCCTGACTGATCGCGTCCCATTCCATTGGCAGAAAAATGCGCACTGTAATTCTGTCCCTCCAAAACAAAATGCCCTCCTACTTTGGATGTAGCTCTTTTGAACTTGATAGAGAATTGCGAAGTTCATTTGAAGAACACATGGGGAGATTGAGATAGTTGTTTGGGTTAATTGAGTACCTCTTGTTTCCACCTGCCTGATTTACTCAATTCGATTCCCTCCTCACCAAGTGTCCCTGTAGTCCTTCATTCCTCTCCCCTTTATTGTGGAACCCATCATTGTCACAGCTGATATCCACAAACTGGCTAGAACCCCTCTCTGTCAATGTGTTACAAACTCCCTGCTGAGACTTAACTTTCCCCTGATCAAGGCAAACTGCTCCCTGATCTCAAAAGCCCACATGGTTTCAAATTACAACTTGCAAATCCAATCACACATGAGTTTTCTCCCTTCTTTAGTGAGGAAGATGCCAAAGGACCCTCTTCTGCTGGGCCAAGAGCTGACAGCTGAGATCCTGGGGTTGCAGGTTGAGGGGGTGAGAGATGGAATGTGTGGACAGTGGGGGTTTCCGTGATATGACTTGAGGCAGAATAGGGGTTGAGCCTTTCATTGAGGCTGGAAGGGGCTTTTTCCAGATCCTGGAATTCTATCTGCCCGATCTGGGATGAGGGAAACAGTCAGAGGATGACAAAAGTCGAGCACATCAATCAGACGACAGGATTGGGTGTGTAGGCTGAGAAGAGCAGGTTTGTGGTAATAGGCAGAGGTGAGTAGGGTTGTGCGAGTCTAGCAGTGAGAGGACATGGTTAGGAGCATCAAGCAGTTGGGTGGAGGGGTGGAGTGTAGCCAAAGGAGGGTAAGTGTGTAGGAGGGGTTTGGGGCTGCAACGTGCGGTTGTGCTTTGGACGAAATGCCAATAAACAATTTGATATCCGCATGTGAGATGGTCAACCCATCACCCGTGGAGCGAGAACTTCATCACTGAAATTTAACTCAATGGCAAGAATCTGGTCATTTTACCTGCTGCTCAATTAATTCCACCCTGTCTGATATTCCTCTCACCATTTCTGAGACTAGAATATTCCATTGCCCTTTTCAACAATCTCAAATTGCAGTTAAATTGCAGCGATCACTTGCAGCAGGATTACATGTTGTTGCTCAGTGTCAGGATATTGGGAATTAGATGTCTCAGAACAAAGAACAAAGAACTATACAGCACAGGGACAGGCCCTTTGATGTACCAAGGCTGCACTGAAAACTGTCTTTTTAAGTTAAAAGCCTTGTGTCTCCATTGACTCCGAATAATTCTGTTCTTTTCCTGTTAATTTATCCATCAGGATGCCTTTGTCATCAAAAGGTATCATAATAAAATGAATAAAAGAGGTCATAATTTTCAACAAGTCTATCTTTTCTACATATTGATCTCAACTAAATGTTTAAATAGTTCATTGTTTTGAAAAACAGTAATGACACAATGTTTTGATGATCAACATGCAAATAATTTAATGCAACAATAATCTATTTCTATTTTGCCTTTTCCCTTTCCTTGTTCAAGCATAAAGTTCCAGCATGTGATTCTCTGTCTCTCTCATAGATTTATTACAACAGAGATACACTCTTTATCGCTCAGGCACAGATCATGGTGAACTCAACCTGATTTGTTATTCTGATTATTATTATTATGATACTGCTGTTTGGAGCTGGAGGTCAGATGCTCAACATGAGGAGAAAATCATAACATTTGCTTCAAGATCTCAATCCCTCAATATAAACAGAATTCACTTTGGGAATCGACTAGTCTCCACAACAGCAAGGTTTGATGGCATGAATTTCAATGTGAGGATTGTCCCTGTCCTGTTGAAGATGCAGGGGTTTACACATGTTCAATGCAATCAAATACAATAGTGACCATTACATTAATCACAGTTAAAGGTAGGGAACAGGATGTTGATGATGTTTTCAATGATCAAGCAATTGTTTAAATGCTAAACTATTTTCTTGTTTGCACAGTCACAGTAGAACCTTCTGATGTAGAAACTGTGGGAGACGCTGTTACCCTGATCTGCTCTATCTCTGATGTCACTGAATCAATGAGACTTGTTTGGGTCAATAGCAATGGTAAAATTGCTGAAGAAAAGACATTTACTAGGAGGAATAAAGAAGATAAATCATTGAGCCTGATTGTTTGGAAAGGTGACAGAGGCAGAAGGAAGTGGACATGTATTTTGTTTCATCAAAACATGCCTCAGGTTTCAGTCCCATACTATAGGGAATTCCGTGGGAAGTGACTCAGGGCTTGTTCTTAATAATTAGAATCCAAAGGAAATATTGTTCCCATTTATTGCTCTTAACGGCAATAGTAACCCATCCTTTATATCTTGTGTATGAGCCTCTACAATGGTGCAGTTTGTCAGAAACATTTTCTGAGATAACACTTCACTGTCTGAAAGACAAATTGTTTAATCAGTCATTTATCACGTCAATGTGCATTTGGAAAATGAATGAATATTTGTTGGAGAGTGTTAAATGTTTGCACCTTGTGTTCCATCAAGTTTGGAGTGAAAGCTGATAACCTGCATAAGAAGGTAAATTTGTTAATGAAGATAACGTTTGAGCCAACTTGCCTTTGTAAACCTTGAGAGCTTAACCTTCTCTTCAATCCACTGTATCACAAAACCATGTGTTACAAAGCAGAGAAGGTGTTGTAAAATAGACAGCGATGGCTCTGATTTTGGACAAAATAATCCAGGAATATTTTTAGTAGTTATTAAGCATCATAACAAAGGCTGTAGAAAGGATATCTGAAGACTAAGCCAATATTTGAGCAGGAGAAGTTGCAGTGACTCAGCCTGACCTTAGAGTGGTCAGGATTGTTTGTTCTTTGGCAATGTAATGACATTTTCTTGAATATTTCTCTAACCATATGGAGTGCGAGAAAGACCAATTTGACCTTTTCTCTATCCTGCTCACACAAACAGAATGAGACCTCTCAGAATAGATACCAACTTTTCAGTAGAAATCTGTTTAACAGAAGAAGATAAAAAAAGCATTGCTTTCAAACATCATGTTTTCTCCTTTTTCCAAAACATTTCAAAATCTTTACCTCTTTTAGATAACTTTCTCCTATTGCCTTGCCTTATTTCATTTCTCAAATTTTACGTGCTGTATTTTCCCAAATTGCCATCCCAACCCTTCACTATCCTTTGACCCTTCTGCTTTCCTACCATTACTCTGACTTTATCATCTGGTACGAGCAGGAGAATCCTGAAGAAGGGCTTAGGCCGGAAACATCAATTCTCCTGCTCCTTGGATGCTGCCTGACCTGCTGCACTTTTCCAGCAACACATTTTAAGCTCTGATCTCCAACATCTGCAGTCCTCACTTTCTCCTCCTTTATCATCTGGTAGGTTAGGGTTAGGGTTAGAGTTCCTTCTGTGTGTCCCTTGGCATTACCTGGCGGTTTCATTGATACATTCAAATTGCCTCATTATGAAGAAAAACACAAAATGTCCCATCCTGCTCTCCCTTTGAACATCCTGCCTAATACATCACGTGCTCTATATCTCACTGATCTACTTCCTGTTCCGCTCACTGGTTCACTGTTGATCATATATAATCTCCAAGCGTCTCAGCTCCCATCACCAGGAAACAGATCTCCCTCAAAAGTGTCAATGCACTTGTGGAAATAAGCCTTGTCATCGCTGTGCTTATTGTAGATAATTGGATCAACAACATGGTCTTCACGGAAACCTGGCTCAGAGTAGACAATATATTTTATTTCCATTTGGCTCCAGGGTCCTTTCCAAAACCTTTCTGATTTTTATGTTATGGAGACATTTCAAAAATGTCACAACATTCAAGGCTATGGACCAAGTGTGGACAGTGGAACTAGTGTCGTTTTAAAGTTAGTTTCTGTTGGTGCAGACCCAATGGACCAAAAGTCCTCTTCCGCACTGTATGATTCCCTGATTCTGAATCCTTTATGACCCCAAATAAGGCCATTTAGTCCATTGAGATTCTATCACCATATCGTGGCTTGATCTGTCTCCTTTCTCCTCTGGTTGCATATCCCACTTTGTTCCATCCCCTTCCCACTCCCCTGTCATCCTCATTCTCTACTGCACACCAGTCAAATTGTTCTCACTGCAATGTATTTACTGCTTTCCTCCCTCAACTTTGCACCAAATGATTTCTTATCCTTGGGGGATTTCAACTTATGTCAGAACTCAGCATGTTCTGGGATCACTTCACCCATTTTTCACATTATCTGCACTCCCCCCCCCCCCACCCAACCCCACCATTTAAATTCTCCAGTTCATATTTCCCAATTGTCTCTTGATGTCATTTCATAAAACATCACTATTCCCATGAAGTCAATCAGGTAAGCCGTCTCTGATCACCTGCCTCTATCAATCTCTAACTACATCACTTTTGTTTTCGATATTAAAAATATATTTGTCTGAGTGCTGCTTGAGTAGGAAAACTATGAGCTGGAAATTTGATGAGTGCAACAGTTATGGGAAAGGAGGAATTACAATTTAGTAAAGAAAGATATATTAACTGAGAAAAGAAGTACTTCAGGACATGTGTCACGGCTGCAGCATATGGTAACTTCTGGATCCCATTCAATCCATTTGAAACCAGAACTATACGGTTTGTAGCTTGTGGAGTGTGGCCTGGTGTCAATGAGCTGGAATGTGCCAGCATTTAATGCCAATTTCTCATTGCCCTTGACGTGAAGTTAGGTGGAGTATTTGTGGATTAGGAGGTAAGAAGTTACAATTTCGTGTTTGTAAAGTACTAGGGGTGAAAGCTTTGCATGCTCCTTTTAAAAGATCATGTGCTTTATCTGTGCTTAGAGACTCTAAAATGGACACCTGTGAGCAGCAACTTGAAAGTTTGCAAGTACATAGAGAGCACCTGAATTGAAACATTTGTATCAAAAAGCCATACAGTTAGCAGGCCAAGCAGCAGTTTTTACCAAGCCACAGGCTTCTGAATTTGTCAGTCAGTTTGAACCAGATACTTGGATACCAAAAGCCTGTTAAATTTAAGTCTGATGGTTTTGAGAACATACTGCTTAATTTAAAACAGCAACACAGGAAATATTTATTCCATACAGCAATCTGTGAAAATTTGAGAGTCCAAGAACCATTTAAAGTACAAATAAAGAACAACTGTATTTATAGCAGAAAATAATTAACTAACAGGTATTTACAACTCCTTCCTCTAACCTATATTTTACCTTCCCCTTCTACAATACTAGTCTGATAAAACTGCCCAATTAAGATTTACCAAACATTCAAGTTTTTAAAAACAGTCAGATGTTGAATCTTCTCTTCCTTGGTCTTCTTTTGCTCTTCTTAGGGATTTCTGTTTCACAGGTCACTGATTGATAAAGGTACCTTTAAGAGAGCTATTCTCCAGGCAGTCTGCAGATGTCGTTGGCTTGGCAGTTCCCCTTCTCTCAACTATTTAATTTTCCCTGATCTTATACCCCCTAATCATTGTATTGTGTCATTGTCATTTACGATAGTCAATATACATAATGCAAACTTAATTGGAGTTTGGTATTTTTGGGGGTATAATTTAAACTGATTTGAATCTGTTTTGTCATTTCCAGGCAAAAAGCTACCCTAGCTTTCAACCAAGTGTTACATTTTTATCTTATTCAGAACACTTGGTGCTGTTAGCTTTTAACTCTCTTAAAGGTACAGTACACCCACACTTTCACAACAATATTAGCAATCCTATTGCAAGGAATATTTATATGTCATCAAGGAATAAAAAGCAGAGGGCAGGGGCAAAAACCCCCACTCCCCCCCCTCCCCCAACCCCCAGAGCTAGCTGCCATTCACCAAAGCTAATGGCCCTCAGCTCTCTCTCTCTCTCTCTCTCTCTCTCTAGAACCGTCAGCTCTCAAAGGTTCCTCTGTGACTTAGCTAAATAACAACGGTATCAAGCACACAACTGGCTAATATTCCTGACAGAAGAATCGACAGAGAAGGCACAGAACATCCTGGAAGATTTATAACCTGGCTGTAATTTTGAGAGACTACATTTTGTTTTTTTCTATATATAGGTGGGAGTTTTATTTATTGTAACAGCATACCATTAGAATCTTGCTTTGTTCAGGAAAAGCTATTCATTAGAAGGGGTTTATTTGATTCGTTCATAGTTTAGTTAATCTGTTCACTGTTAGAGTTAGATAAATAAAGTGTTACTTGTTTATTTTAAAGTGAGTGTCAGCAATTTATTTTATTTAATCACTAGAAGTTACTGTAGAGCAGGTTACACCATTTTTCACACACCTTTTACAGATTATAGGGCAAAGGTGCTCCTCTTTGGGTGTTTCAGTCTCAGTTCTACCTCTGTTTTATAACACCCTTGAGAAGGTGGTGGGGAACTGCCTCATGACCCTCTGCTGCTTATTTGGTGTAGGAAATCCAAGTAATTACCTGCTTATAGTTGCTCCCAGTAAATGTCACCAAATACTGTCTAATGATGTTGAAATTGGCCTTCCCCCAATTTAGATGCTTAACTTCTGCATGATCCTTCGCCTTTTCCCACATGAAATAACTGCACAGAGGCTGGTATTCTGTCATCAAGTCACCCTTTAGTTAGTACAGCATAGTACGTTGGCCGTGGTCAGCCAGCTCGGAGTCAGTCCTCAACTGAAGAGATTCTAATCTCCTGCTTATATTGGTCAGCCAAGGCTTTCCTGATTGGAGTTGGGCCAATCAAGAACCTTATAGTGAATAAGGTTCCGATTCTCCCCCCACCCCAATCCAGGGATGTCGGCCTGGTCTTTGACTTGTAGCTTGTCTTGCAATGCTTTCACCCCAGGTCCAGTCCCTCTGCCTCAAACCCAGACACAGGTAGCATGTATCAGACCAGAACTTCTTTTGCATCCAGAACTTCTTGGGAGTGTCTCTTCCTCCTGTTCCAACTGAAATGGCATTGAGGCTGCATCCATTTCAGACTCTGAGGTTTCCTCAGCTCTAGACAGAGGGGGATAACCTGCTGTTTCTCACAGGCCTTCGGGCTGGTCTGAGGGGCCAGGTATGTTTTGCTCGTGTCCTGTTTGTGAGGTAACAGTTTTGAGGTGATCCACGTCTTTGTTGGCATGGGAACCGAGCTTGGGTTAACCTCGTCTCATGCCCATACAGGGCCATTTCCATCATTCCAGCACCTGAATTAAATTGTCTCTCTTGGGTGGAGAAGGCATTTGGCTGTAATTGGCACTCCTATTGCTGTTTCATCCTCCTGCTGCCACCCAGGTCTGGAAATATCACACTTAATCTATTGCATAATCTCCTCCCCATCAGCATCTCTGCTAGAGCTATCCTTGTTGTTGCATGAGAGTAGTCCTATAATTGAACAGGAACCGGGACGGTTTGGTACCAATTGATGCTGTAGGCTGCTTCTTTAATACTGCCTTCAATATTTGGACTGCTGTTTCTGCTTGACCATTGAACGATGAATGGTGTGGAGCTCTCCTTATGTGCCAAATCCCATTAGACTATAGGAAATATTGGAACTACCTGTTGCTGAATGATGTCTCCTTGTTCCGGAAGTCCGCATATCACGAAAGATGCCACAGCTCCTCAGTCATCCCTGAGTTTGTTGAACAAACATTCTGCACATCCAACTGCTTTGAAGGGTATCCACAATGACAAGGAACATTGATCTCATGAAAGGACCATCTTCGTCAACATGAAACTGAGTCCAGGGTTTAGCTGGCCATTCTCACGATTGTGAAGGTGCTGCTACTTGCAATTTTTGTTCTTGTTTGCATTTTGGCACTGCCCCACCACAGCAGCTAAGTCAGTATCCAAACCTGGCCACCAAACATAGTTTCTTGCTAGCAACTTCATCTTGGAAATCCGTGGATCACCCTAGTGGAGTTTGGACAGTATGTGGCAGCGAACTTTATTTAGGACAATCACTCTTGCGCCCCACAGTAATATGCCATCCTCTACCGGGTCCAGAAACATTTCAAATCTGGTTGCGATGGTATTTCTCTTCCTCCATACCACCAGCTGCTTCAGTTTTACTAAGACAGGGTCTTTTTATGTCCTCAGTCAGATAGTGTCCACAGTGACTGGAACGATGTCCAGAAAGTTTAAAAGCAAAATGGATTCTTTCAGAGGAGGCACAACAGGTGGAGTATCTGTCAGTGTGAGGCAGCCTTAAGCCATCTACAGTAGCTAATTGGCTTCCTGGACAGTGTTCTAACGTGTATTTATACATGCTGAGAATAAAGGTCCAATGTTGAACTCTACCGGAAGTTATTGGGAGCACCTCCTTCAGTAGCTCTAGCACAAGTTTGTGATCTCTTACTAAGACAATTTCCTGTCCATAAAGGTACTAGTGAACTTTCCTCACAGCAAAGGCATTAGCAAAAGCTTCCTCCTCTCTCTGGGCATACATGCATTCGGCATGAGCCAAACTCCAGGAAGCACATTCTATTGGGCATTCATCTCTGTTTGGCCACTGGTGAGCCAACATTATCCTGATATCCCTCAGGAAGGCATCGCATGTCAGCACCACCAGTCGCTTCAGTTCATGGTTTGCCAACACCTGAGGTGATGATAGCTGCTTTTTCACTTCGCTAAAGGCTGCTTCTTGGCCTCATGACCATTTCCAAGGCTGACCCTTTTTCAATAGTAGGCGTAAAGGTGCCAAGATGGAGGCCAGGTTTTGTATGAATTTTCCATAATAATTCACTAACCCAAGGAAAGACCTAAGCTCCAGTACAGACAAGGGAGCTAGGCCTCCTTTGATCATTCTCACTTTCTCTTCCAACGGGTATAACTGGCTTTTATCGACTCTGTATATCAGGTAGGACACTTGGGGTGCTTGGAACATACATTTTTTTCCCATCCAAGGTATACGCTACCTGGGAGAAATGTTTAACGAATATTTCCAAGTTCTCCAAGTGCACTTTGTTGGTTCTTCCCTGTTATTAATACATCATTCAGATAAATATCAACCTGGGGCAACCCTTGTAAAATGTTTTCCATGGTGCATTGGAAAAGAGCATAGGCTGATGACACCTCAAATGGCAGGCTTGCATATTGATATAAACCCTTGTAGGTATTAATTTTAGCATACCTCTCTCCTGGGACTTCTCATCCAGTGGCAATTTCAGATTGATGTGGCTCAAATCCAGCTTCACAAACGATAGCCCCCATCCCCACCAAATTTGCATGCAAGTCCTCTATGTGAGGGACCATATATTTACCCAGCTGCAAAAAGCTATTTACTATTTGCATAAAATGCCCCACAACAGAAAACCGAGTCATTAGGCTTCATAATCAGTGTGACCGGCACTGCCTATTCTGCAAACTGCACTGGTTTGGTGATTCTTTCACTCTCCAGCCTCCTGATTTCGACCTCTACTTTTGCCCGCAAGGCACAAGGCACTGGGCATGCCTTGCAAAATCTTGGAATTGCATCCTGGTCAACAGGTAAAGTAGCTTGGCCTCTGATCATTCTAATCATTTCTTGAAAAATTCCTGGGCATTTTACTAAGACTTCACTTGAGGTAGCCATTTTCCGATTGAAAAGTATTGAGCCAATCAAAGTGAATCTTTCTCAACCAATTCCACCCCAATAAGCTCAACCCTAACCCTTTTACTACCATCAGGGGTAACTGCACCACTTGCTTCTCACAGGAGACTGGAACTGACATCATACCCTGAATATGCAACAGTTTGCCAGTGTATGTTCTCAGTCTGGGTGAGGTCTCCCGCAAGCTTAAAAGTTGGAGTCCCGAATGAATATTATTAAATACAGATTCTGCAACCACAGATACAGCTGCACCAGAATCAACCTCTATGTGATATGGGTGACCATTTAACAAAACATTAATTTTAATTGCAAAATAAAAAAAAAGTGCAGATGCACTGAAGAGATTCTAATCTCCATTTTTTTTCTTTTTTCTTAATACACATACATTTCTGTCATACAGCGGTAGTGCTTATTACCCCAGCATCCATCTTTGTGTGTAGTTGCAAGACACAGTAAAAATCTCCTGGTTATTTTTTCCCCCTGAACTGAGGAGATTCTAATCTCCTTGCTTTTTTTTTGTACATTGACTATGGCCAACCAGCTCCTCATTACATATATTTTTAAAACCCCTGCACAACTCTTGGGCAATAGGGTAGGACAGGTGACAGAGGTGACCAGTGCCCATAGTTTGCACCTTTTAGCCACCTCCAGGACAGCCGCCCCGGTACCTGACTGGGGTTCCCCTGGTTCTATTTTTTAAAAATATTTTATTAAACAGTTGCAAAACAGTTTAGAAAAACGCAGTTTACATTTACAGCTGTATACAACAGCAAAGCTAGGCCTCAAACCCGACCGTTCAACCAGTTTACAGGGAGATGAGGATAAGCCCCATATCCCAGTTTCAAACATGACAAGACAGCAACAATGATATTTGTATGTAAAAACACAATCGAATTGCATAAAAAAAAACAGTGCATACAAAACAGACCCAGCTAGCCCCCGCCCCTCCCACCTTCTGCCCACTCGAAGGCAGCCTGCCCCTACACCGACCGGCTCTCGGTCCACATAATGCCCCTTCCAGTTCTCGGTCCACCCTGACACAGCTTTCGACCACCTCTAGGAGAGCCAGCCCCGGTACCTGCCCAGGTCAGGACTACCCACCTTCCGGCTTCACTAACCGCCCTCAGCAACTTTTGGTGACTTCTAGGACAGCCCGCCCCGGTACCTGCCTGGGGTTCCCCTGGTTCTTTTTAAAAAAATTTTATTAAGCAATTATAAAAGTGTTCACAGAAAAACAGTTAACATTTACAGCTATATACAACTGCAATTTTACAAGGGAGAGGAGCAGCAAAGGTAGGCCCAAACCCTACCGTTCAACCAGTTTACAGGGAGATGAGGACAAACCTCAAATCCCAGTTTCAAATATGAAAAGACAGCAATAATAACATTTATACATAAGACAATCCTGTTACATAAAAAAGTGCAGACAATACAGACCCAGCTAGCCCCTTCCCCTCCCACTTTCCGACCACTCTAAGGCAGCCTGCCCCTACGCACCTTCCGGCTCTGGGTCCACCCCATGCCCCTTCCAGTTCTCAGTCCACCCTGACACAGCTTTCGACCACCTCTAGGACAGCCAGCCCAGGTACCTGCCCGGGGTGACAGTGGTCAGGATGGCCTACCCACCTTCCGGCTTCACTAACCAAACTCAGCACCTTTCGGCTACCTCGGGGACAGCCTGCCCTGGTACCTGCCTGGGGTTCCCCTGGTTCTATTGGTCAGCCAAACCTTTCCTGATTGTCCCAGTTTAACAACCCCAATCAAGTACCTCGTAGTCAAAGAAGTCCACTTGGTTCCAATTGCTACACAACATGACCTCAAAACTTACAGAGTTACGGTCACCATCCACAAAACGCTTGCTCACTGATGCTTCAATCACTTGACCGTCTTTATTCCCCAAGATTAGATCTCCAACCATTCCATCTCTCATGGAATATCTATGAGATGACAAAAAACCCTGTTTGGCTCAAGGGCAATTAGAGATAAACAACAAGTGCTGTCCTTTCCAGTGACAACCATATCACACAAAACAAAATTAAATACAGCTTGAACATAAAGACCTTTGCTCTGAGAGCTACAAAGTCTCTTACTCTGGTGTGTTAGTGCTGTGTCATATCTGAATCATAAATAAGAACTTACTGAAAATAAATTTTCTGCAGGCTTCATAATTACACAAGTAGACATTGAAATGTATTAACTCATTTTATCAATTTTAATCTTTCCTTACAGGAAACCTCAGTGAAGCGTTTTTTCTCCAATAAGGAAGGGTACTTTTTATTGAAAGGACCAGACAATCCTGGAAATAGCTCCATTATCTGGGAATGGAGGCCACATTCAGGACAACAAATTTTAAAACAATTGGGAACTTTTCACAGAGAAGGTCAGCAGTGGGCTGTAAAATGGAGTGAAGATTACAATGATACACCAGACATTTGTCAGAGAATGCATGAGTACTACGGTAGCCTCAATCTGTTAATCAGAAATCCTAGCTTTGAACTTGGTGGATCGTTTATCTGGACTCAAACAGAGCCCATTAAGAAGATCCTGAAACAGATTGAACTATTTGTGATCAAAGGTAAGTAAGAAGGAGCGGAAAGGGTTGAATAAAATGATTTTCTGTCAATCCATGGAAATTGATAGATTGTTGGAATCCATTCCTATTGAGTCATAGTATAAATAGGAATTGGAATCTCAATCTCTCTATTGTCGTGGTGGGAATCTTAGATGAGACTGGGTCAATTATCTTATTAAAGTGAGGCTGTTGGAGTTTAAGGTCTTTGATTGGGAAGAATGTATTCATGTGCTATATAGTATATAGACTTAGACTTAGCACTCTTGCATCTCTTTTTGTGATCTTTACTCCACAGTCATAAAATTATCTCTTAAACTAATATTGCTCAACTGTATAGACTTTGCATCTACTGTTATAAAAGAAGAGCTTGTTGGAATCCAAACCCATTTAAGATAACAGGTTATTTACATTCTCTCAGCTGCATAGAGTTAGGGTAATGTCTAAATTGTTGCATCTCTCTCCAGAGTCTGCTCATCAACATGTGATTTTTTAAATCACTCATAATGATCTTAGCCTTTTCCTCTATAATCACAATGCAAACACACTCTAAATTTGCAAACTGTCCAAGTTAATCTCAAAGATTCCAAGGACAGCGAGATGGTGTCAGCAGTTAGGGAATGGAGTTTGGTACAGCGATCAAAAATGAAATGGCTTCATACCGGGTGGCACAGTGCCTCGGTGTTTAGCACTGCTGCCTCACAGTGCCAGGGACCTGAGTTTGATTCCCGCCTCAAGTAACTGTCTATATGGAGTTTATACATTTTTCCCAGGTCTGCCTGGGTTTCCTTCCACAATCCAAAGATGTGGTGATCATGCTAAATTGCCCATAATGTTAGTGGACAAAGTGAGGACTGCAGATGCTGGAGATCAGAGCTGAAAATGTGTTGCTGGAAAAGCGCAGCAGATCAGGCAGCATCCAAGGAACAGGAGAATCGACGTTTTGGGCATAAGCCCTTCTTCAGGAATGAGGAAAGTGTGTCCAGCAGGCTAAGATAAAAGGTAGGGAGGAGGGACTTGGGGGAGGGGTGTTGGGAATGTGATAAGTGGAGGGAGGTCAAGGTGAGGATGATAGGCCGGAGTGGGGTCGGGGCGGAGAGGTCAGGAAGAAGATTGCAGGTTAGGAAGGCGGTGCTGAGTTCGAGAGATTTGACTGAGACAAGGTGGGGGGAGGGGAAATGAGGAAACTGGAGAAATCTGAGTTCATCCCTTGTGGTTGGAGGATTCCCAGGCGGACGATAAGGTGCTCTTCCTCCAACCGTCATGTTGCCATGGTCTGGCGATGGAGGAGTCCAAGGACCTGCATGTCCTTGGTGGAGTGGGAGGGGGAGTTGAAGTGTTGGGCTACGGGGTGGTTGGGTTGGTTGGTCCGGGTGTCCCAGAGGTGATCTCTGAAACGTTCTGCAAGTAGGCGGCCTGTCTCCCCAGTATAGAGGAGGCCACATCGGGTGCAGCAGATGCAATAGATGATGTGTGTGGAGGTGCAGGTGAATTTGTGGTGGATATGGAAGTGTCCCTTGGGGTGTTGGAGGGAAGTAAGGGGGGAGGTGTGGGCGCAAGTTTTGCATTCCTTGTGGTTGCAGGGGAAGATGCCGGGAGTAGAGGTTGGGTTGGTGGGGGGTGTGGACCTGACGAGGGAGTCACGGAGGGAGTGGTCTTTTCGGAATGCTGATAGGGGAGGGGAGGGAAATATATCCCTGTTGTGGGGTCCGTTTGGAGGTGGCAGAAATGACAGCGGATGATACGCTGGACATGGAGGTTGGTGGGGTGGTAGGTGAGGACCAGTGGGGTTCTGTCCTGGTGGCGGTTGGAGGGGCGAGGCTCAAGAGTGGAGGAGCGGGAAGTGGAAGAAATGCAGTGGAGGGCATCGTCGACTACGTCTGGGGGGAGATTGCGGTCCTTGAAGAAGGAGGCCATCTGGGTTGTACGGTTTTGGAACTGGTCCTCCTGGGAGCAGATGCAGCGGAAATGAAGGAATTGGGAATATGGGATGGCGTTTTTACAGGGGGGAGGGTGGGAGGAGGTATAGTCTAGGTAGCTGTGGGAGTCGGTCGGTTTATAGTAAATGTCCGTGTCGATTCGGTCACCCGAGATAGAAATGGAAAGGTCTAGGAAGGGGAGGGAGGAGTCTGAGACGGTCCAGTTGAATTTGAGATCGGGGTGGAAAGTGTTGGTAAAGTGGATGAACTGTTAAATCTCCTCGTGGGAGCACGAGGCAGCGCCGATACAGTCATCGATGTAGCGGAGGAAAAGGTGGGGGGTGATGCCAGTGTAGCTGCGGAAGATGGACTATTCCACATATCCCATGAAGAGGCAGGCATAGCTGGGGCCCTTGCGGGTGCCCATGGCTACTCCTTTGGTTTGGAGGAAGTGGGAGGATTGGAAAGAGAAGTTGTTCAGGGTGAGGACCAGTTCAGTCAGTCGAAGGAGGGTGTCGGTGGAAGGGTACTGGTTGGTACGGCAGGAAAGGAAGAAGCGGAGGGCTTTAAGTCCTTCGTGATGGGGGATGGAGGTGTACAGGGACAGGATGTCCATGGTGAAGATAAGGCATTGGGGACCGGGGAAGCGAAAATCATGGAGGAGGTGGAGGGCGTGGGTGGTGTCCCGAACGTAGGTGGGGAGTTCTTGGACTAAGGGGGACAGGACCGTGTCGAGGTATGCAGAGATGAGTTCAGTGGGGCAGGAGCAGGCTGAGACAATGGGTCAGCTGGGGCAGTCAGGTTTGTGGATTTTGGGCAGGAGGTAGAAACGGGCAGTGCGGGGTTATGGGACGATGAAGTTGGAGGTGGTGGATGGGAGATCCCCTGAGGTGATGAGGTTCTGGATGGTCTGGGAGATAATGGTTTGGTGGTGGGAGGTGGGGTCATGGTCAAGGGGGCAGTAGGAGGAGGTGTCTGCGAGCTGGCATTTGGCCTCAGCGGTGTAAAGGTCGGTGCACCAAACTACTACTGTGCCTCCCTTGTCTGCTGGTTTGATAGTGAGGTTGGGGTTGGAACGGAGGAAGTGGAGGGCTGCACGTTCCGAGGGTGAGAGGTTGGAGTGGGTGAGAGCGGTGGAGAAGTTGAGGCGGTTAATGTCGCGGCAGCAGTTGGCTATGAAGAGATCGAGGGCGGGTAAGAGGCCAGCACAGGTGTCCAGGTGGATGGGGTGTGTTGGAGGTGGGAGAAAGGGTCATCAGAGGGTGGGCGAGAATCTTGGTTGAAGAAGTAGGCATGGAGGTGAAGGCGGTGGAAGAATTGTTCAATGTCACGCCGCATGTTGAACTTGTTAATCCGAGAGCGTAGGGGAATGAAGGTGAGACCTCTGCTGAGGACTGATCTTTCATCCTCAGAGAGGGGTAGATCTGGAGGGATGGTGAAAACATGGCAGGGCTGGGAGCTAGGACCGGGTGTGGGGCTGGAGCTGGGAGTGGGGGCGGGGTTGGGCGTGGGGGCGGGGACGGAGATCGGTGTGGGGGCGGAGTTGGGCATGATGAGAGAGATCGGCGTGGGGGTGGAGTTAAGCGTGGTGACGGAGATCGGCGTGGGGGCGGCCACCAAGGACATGTAGGTCCTTGGACTCCTCCATCGCCTGACCATGGCGACACGACGGTTGGAGGAAGAGCACCTCATCTTCCGTCTGGGAACCCTCCAACCACAAGGGATGAACTCAGATTTCTCCAGATTCCTCATTTCCCCTCCCCCCACCTTGTCTCAGTCAAATCCCTCGAACTCAGGACCGCCTTCCTAACCTGCAATCTTCTTCCTGACCTCTCCGCCCCCACCCCACTCCGGTCTACACCCTCACCTTGACCTCCCTCCACCTATCGCATTCCCAACACCCCTCCCCCAAGTCCCTCCTCCCTACCTTTTATCTTAGCCTGCTGGGCACACTCTCCTCATTCCTGAAGAAGGGTTCATAATGTTAGGTGCCTTAGTCAGAGGTCAATATAGGGTAGAGGAATGGATCTGGGTGGGTTGCTGTTCAGAGGGTTGGTGTGGACCTGTTGGGAGAAATAGCCTATTTCCATACATTAGGGAATCTAATCTATACTTCTCAATATTTAACCACCTAAACTAGAATAACTAACTCAATAAAAAAAGAAGATAGTAAACACAGTCTGGTCATTAAATTAAGTGGATGGATTGAGAATAATTAATTCTGATTCTTATCATTAGCTTCTGTTCTCAATCTGTTCTCCATTTTCGTATAGTTGAAGAGAAAGTTGCCACAAAGAGAGGTAGAGCTGCAGGTATCAGTATGGTGTTCAATGTGAACGCCGATGATGATGATGACTTTGGCCTTTTGATTATGTAACTGGAACAAATTGCATCTTATTGAAGAGTAGAGGTAATATCAACATTGTGACAACACAGAAGCAAATGCGAGTGAAGGTGGACATACTGATCAGAGTGTCATGAATAGACATGTGGAAGCTGACCCAATGGATAGAATCTTCCACACTTGGAGGGATAGAGCATTGGGACAGAAAGGCACTGAATGGGGTGCAATGTGACTCACTCAAACATTGCTGCATTCTCACATTCACCAGAATCACATTCTGGCCAGGTAGACCCATGGTTGATCTTTTTGTCAAGCTGCCTCAAAATACTCCACAGAGGCTGGTATCCTATCAGCATGTCACCTTTCATTTCCATGTGAAGAGTCCTTGACTCTGATCCATCTCCCCTAGAGCCAGGTGTCAAAGTGAAGAAATTGCCTGTCGTGTTCAGGGATGTATAGGTTAGGTGCATTAGTAAGGGGAAATGCAGAGTAATAGGTTAGGGGAAGGGGTCTGGGTGAGTTACTCTTCGGAGGGTCAGTGTGGACTTGTTGGGCCAAATGGCCTGTTTCCACATTGAAGGGATTCTATGATTCAATGATGTCTGACACTCCTATTGTCATCTATCAGTGAGGGCTCCCTGATTGGACCAGATTAATGGTGACAATTAGCGGTCTCATACTCTTGACATACACCAAGCTGACCTCATTACAACTGACACAGCCTTTAAGTGAATACTTCAAGATAATTCAAGAGTCTCATTCCACACTGCTGGGTTTAACTCAGAAGCAGAAGAGCCTGTCACCAAGCAGTGTTCATGAAGGTTGTCAATCATTGGGCAGGAAGTCACCTTGGGGCTGGGTTTCACTTCATTGATCAATGGCAGCCAGTACCAATGATCAAGGGAATGGATATCAGACAAGAGGGTGCTTGCTGGAAGAAATCCCTTACACCCTTGCCTCTGACCACTCTGAACCATTAGCACTGCTACCCCAATCCGAGAAAAGCACACACTCTTGCTGGGCAGGACTTCCATCTCCAATGTCTTGATTTCAGGTGAAGACAGGATAATGGACCCACTAATGCCTGGTTGGCAAGTGGTTCAATAACCTTCCCCAGAAAAGCCATCTTGAGTTTCCAACAAGCATCATAGAGAACATGCAAAACTTTCAGAATCTCAACTAATTTCAAGCCATGTCTTTGGGTAATATTGCCAAGAAACTGCAGGTAGAAAAGGAATAGGGGGATGCCAAGGGAAATCATCTGTGAACAATAACTGGAAAATGTGAATGATCAGCATGAAACATGACTAGTCAGCATCTGACTCTATGTGGAGACAAATACAAATCTGAATAGAGCTTTCTGAGATGTATAAACTTCATGTCTCTGTTTTACAGTTGAGATTGATTCACAGTGGCCTGTAATGGGCAGTGACATCACCCTCAGCTGCACCATCTCCAGACTCTCAGACACCATCAAACTTCAGTGGAAACAGAGAAACTCTTCTCAGGAAAACAGGAGGATCAACACTGATGAGATCCAACTAAATAACACAGTCTATCTCATCATTAGACATGCTGGAACCGAAAATCAGAATTTATATACATGGGAAGTACAGGAAAATAACTCCATTATTCTCAGTGGAAAAATAAACATTGATGTGAATCAGAGTAAGTTCAGAACTACCATAAGTAGATGGTCAACAGTCACCGATATAAGACCCACAAAATAGAGTGAGCACTTTAACACTGTCAGATTCTAATGCAGAATATGATCTTTGTCTCTGTTCTGATTATTGATATCATAAAATGGTGAATTTATGAACTCATGCCATCTATCAGGAGAATTTGCTAGAATCATTTCAATTTATATCAGTTCATAAAACAAGAATAAAACCATCAATCAAATAAAATTAAGGCCAATGCAATTGAAAGTACAAACTGATTGAAGGTGCTGACATTTGAACAAGATTTAGGTCTTTTCTGGGACATTCTTTCAATGGAACCAGTGACTTTGAAAAGTTCTCAGTGTGTCTTACACTCAGAGATGTTCATTTACTGTACCTGAGTAAAGGAAGGCATAGCCAAGGGATGTAAGGAGAAGACCCCTTGTGATTTAAATTGGTTATTTGTGACCCTTGTCTCTTACTCCCCTGTCACCTTGCTGCTAATGCTGATCATTAATGGTAAAAGTGAGGGAGTGTATTTCTGACAGGCACTAAGCATCCTACTGCACTTGACTCTCCTGAAGATCCAATGATGCTCCAGCAGAAGACCTGACCAACAGTTGGCCCACACTCCCAACTCAATCCAACAGGCATCATCCAGATCCCATGAACACCTCTCTGATTTATCCTGCTTCTCCATAGCACCCACAACATGTATGTTGGAGCCAGTGTAGTACTGGTTATATTGAAGGATTCCACCTGCTCTGAAAGACCCCTCCAGATTTAACCAAGCATTCAAAACTGAGAAAAACCTATTGTCTGCGGTGCAATGACTCTGGTGGAAGGGTGTGTTACCTTATAGGTACACTTGGCCTCAGGAATATGTCATCATTATCTCCGAGCAGCCATCCTTGAAAAGCATTTATCCCTGACAGTGAGGCAGGAATGTGAGAGTTATGAAGACTGTAGACATAATGGATATAGGTTTTCAGGACGCCTCCGCAGGTTTGTTAGTAGTCGTAACAATGATCCAAGATGAATTGGACCCTGACCAAGTGTAAACCTTTCCTGAGAATGAGTTCATCTACATTATGAAATGGTGCTCTTAGTGTGCCATGTGGAATACCAAGCAACTTGCCACATTGGTCAGTGTTTAACAGGGCATTTCTTCATGTGACATTGCAGCTGGTGGTGTTCCCACATATCTGCTATCCTTGCCCTTCTTGAAGGAAGTCTTAAAAGGTTTGGAAGGTGCTCTTTAAGGTCTTTGGTGAATTTCTGCAATGCATCTTGTAGATAATATATATTGCTGCTGCGGAGTGTTGTCAGTTGAATGAATGAATAGATAGTCCATGTGGTGCTAATCAGCGGGCTACTTTGACCTGGAGGGTGTCAAGATTCTTGAGTGCTGATGGAGCCCTACCCATCCACACAAGTGGGGAGTGTTCCATCATACTCTTAAATTGTGCCTGGTAGATGGCGGACAGGCTTTGGGGAATCAGATGTTGAGTAAGCCGCTGCAGCATTCCTCGCCTGACAGTCAGTATGTCAGCATACCTTCAAGAAACAGAAAATGTCAAAATAATTTTCAGGGATATGCCTTCATGACATACTTCTAACCTTCCTTATCCCTTGATGATAGCATCACAGTAGTATAGCATATAATCTGACCAAGGGCTAGTAGGATGTGGGTAAGGATGTAGCCAGGTTAATTTAAGGAAGTAGTTTAGTGTTCGTGGGTTGGGGACTGTGGTGTTGGTGGTTGCAGGGGGTGATTTGAGTTTTCCAGCCTCAAACCAAATGTTAAACTGTCTAATATTTCCTGCATCAGTGTCAATGCCTATCATTTGGTATCTATGTGTGGTTAGGACCAGCTGATCAACTACTTCTCTTAAACAAATTAACTTCTCTTTGCTCTTCTACTGGCTAAACATCTGAGGCTAATCCAAGCTTGACTTCACTCTTTGATGTAGCAAACTTTGATGGACCTTTCTATGTTTCTATTTCCATTGGACTATGAAATAACATCCCATTGAGATGATAAGCATCCAAGAGAATGATTATGAGACATTTCTTGATGTTTCATTGCTGAAGCAGTTCAACTAATTCAGATCCAAAGAAAATACATATTGGACTTGGGTTTGTTAATGCCATTTTTCTCTTCAAAGATGTTGCTAGCGTTACTCCAGCACTTTCTATTTTAATTTCAAATCTCCAGCATCTGTAACAGTTTGCTTTTATTTAACCAATTAAATATTGCCTCCAGGCCTTGTGGAAATGATATCACTTGGACAAGGAGATTATGTTGAGGGAAGATAGACCCATCACTTAATTCAAAAATAGCCTAGGTGAATAGCCAGTGTACTCAGATCCTAATCAATCTCATTAGCCCAGTAATGTTCTCCCAGATGACATAAGGCAAGAAGATGGTACTCGGCCTCATTGAATTTCCGCCCCTGTGTTTATCAGTGACTGTAACAATCTAGCACGTTGTCTTCTGGTTCTCTTTGTTGCAGATTGACATGATAAGAAATACACACTTTATCGGTCAGTCACAGATCACAGTGGACTCGAACTGGTTTGTGAAGTTGATTCTACGATAACAAAAACTAAATGGACCTGGTCTTCACATTTAAAGAATGAAGACCAAGAAATAGCTTCCACTTACAAATCAAAGTCTGTCAACATAAACAGGGCCTACTTTGGGAGTCGATTGGTCCCTCCAGTGAGTAATGTCACTGACAGGTTTTTCAGTGTGCGGATTGTGCCTGTCCTGTTTGAAGATGCAGGAGTTTACAGATGTTTTCAGGGATCAAATAATCATTTGACCATTCACCTGATCACAATTAAAGGTAGGGGATAAAATGTTGATGATGTTTTCATTGATCAAGTCATTGTTTAAAATCTAAGCGATTTTCTTGCTTACACAGTCACAGCGGAACTCTCTGATGCAGAGATGGAGGGAGGCTCTGTTATCCTGACCTGCTCTGTCTCTGATGTCACTGAATCCATGAGACTTGCTTGGATTGATAGCGGTGGTAAAATTGTTGCAGCAAAAACATTCAAGGAACAGAAGCAGGAAGAGGATAATTTACAGCTGATTACTCAGGAATTTGATAGAGACAGCAGCTACTGGGCATGTATTTTCTTTCATGAAAACATACCCAAGGTTTTAATTCCTTATGATCTGAAGCTTTACAGTAAGTGTCTCAGATTTTATTTGAAATACATTTTTAATTACTTCTTTTAAAATGAAAATGACTTGCTTTTCATCCTCTTTTACGTTTCACATTACTGAGGGTTCACAATTTAGTTCTGCAAGCAGAAGTAATAGAGTGAAACTGAAAATGTGTATTTCTGCCCATTACGTGTATATAAGGTAACTGGTAAATGTTGAATCCCCACTATCAACTTTAATACACCTAGCTTGTAATGGACTGGAACTCTGCAGACTTTATTGCATTCCATTAGGTTCTATGTATATGATTGAAAAATATGATGTTATTCTGTCTCTACCCCTCAATCATATCAATTCCAGAACTCTCTAACACTTCTGACATTGTTTACCTGCAGCAGAGTGATATGTAATGGTTTTTCTCAAACTGTAAGATTGACAGCACATAATTCCACACGAGCACACCATCCCACTAATACACACAGACCAGGGGTTGCACTTGGTTTCTTGATGTGGCTTTCTGTACATTCCTGGAAGGGTGAAACATAGACCTGTCTACAGTGTGGTATGCCATCCACAAGGGATAACATTCTTCTGTGAGCAGTAATCAGCCACTTCTTATCTCTGGAGCAGAAGGGGTCACAGAGCAGTTTGATTTGAACAGCTTCTCATCTTTGGAAGGGAAAAAAAATTCACGCTAACTTTTGAATTGATCAGTGATGTAAATTTGACATTACCAGACTGATGATGTTGGGGACGGTTCAGAGTCAACCGCTCACTTCCCGAACAGCAGGATTACAGATTATTATAAACAATTGCCAAAAAGAAATTGTAAACTAGGCATCAGAGAAGAAATCGACTTTGACATGGACAGTAATATGATGGTGATTGATCTCCAGATTTCATGACAGATCATATTGAATGTTTTATTTCATCGATTAAAATCTTGACCATGTCCAGGCGATGGGACCTGACTCAATTGAGCAGAAGTGTGTCAGGACTCTGTCTGTCTGAGTAAATTGTGCAATTACTTTATTTATTACCTGATCGCGTGTTCCAATAGTGGATTGAGATATTGCACTGCAATTTTAAATGTAACATGCCTGAGAAAAATGTTATTCTTGTCATGAAACATTCTGAACCATCCATTGTTGCAAGGCTGGATATGAATAATATCAACAACATTGCATTTCTCAGAATACTTCTGGTTTGAAAATAGTTTCCAATTTCAGAGCTGTGGCTGTTTCACGCCTTGATGGCACAGTACAGCTGAGATTGAGAGCTCACCACCTGGACAGTCTCAGGGGTGAGTTTGGTTTCATCCACTGTGGCAAACATAACACTTTTACATCGAATCAGTATAAAGAAACAAATGATTCAATTACTTTCCACACTCCTTTTTTCATTCACACAAAGCTGATTAATTTAATTTTCAACTTTGGATGAGATGGAGACTTTAACTGTTATCAACCTCTTTCTTGTTCACAGTGAACGTGAGGCCAGTTCCAGTCATTTGGATCATTGCAGTTTCTGTTTACTTGGTTACTAAACTGGTCTTTGTTGTTGGCTTTATCTTCCACATGAAGAAGATAAACAGAGTAAGAATTGTTTTTTTAAATCTTGATTTAACTGTCAACTGTCCCTGAGGAAACTGGTGCCTTTGGACAGATATTAGTGATCCAAACTGAATTGTAGTATGTGATTAATAAATTGTTCATTAAACTCATTTAAAAGAATCATAATGAGTAGAGTGCAACAGATCAATTGATCAAAATTGGATGAAATTATAAACCTTGATTTTTTTTCCTGACTTTCCTGTCAGAAACCCTCTTTAGTCCCATTATCCTCAAGGAAGAAACCAGGAAAAGCAAATAGCTCCTTCCTTGTTTATCAATGAGTGGACATGCTCAAACAAGGATGCTGTTCTTTGAACAGTTTTCATTGATTCTCACAAATAGTCCTCTTGTAAATTATGATGTTGAAATATGTCAAAAAACAATATTTGAATAATTAAACCAAGAGCTGTAAAATTATAATGAACTGAAGATACCTTCTGAATATTTACAGTTTGCTCTGATTCTTGTTGCTGTAATTCTTGATGATAGCGACCTGATGTCTCGAGAAGGCTTCAGTAGAGTTGGGATTCGGAAATCCACTTGTCGCCAAGTAAACCACAATCTCTGTGGCAGGTTTGGTTTTGCTGCTTCACTGATGTTCAAGTCTCAGTCAGCTCCAAGAAAAAGACTGTTTGAGAGAAATCTATTTGATTTGTGTTTGAGGAAGGGGTTTTTCAAGGCCGTGAACACTCGGGTGAAATTAAAATTGTGCAAGTATCTTCCAATAATGCCAAGAACTGCAGTTTATAATTTCTGCCAGATTAGTTCCTTCTCTTTGCTGAAGCCTATCGGCTGGGTTTCACTACTACCTGGCGGATCCTGTTCTGACAAGACCCAACCAAGGTTCACCAAGTTAGTACATTGCGAGAAGGGATAGCCCAAATTGATGAGCTCCTTGGTGAACAGGAAGAACTGGCTCCACTTCGTTATTCACCCATTCCCTCAATTAATCACCACAAGCTAATCTTACAAAGAATTCCTTTCCATGTGGAAATTTGATTGGTTGAATTTATATTTTGACAATGAACAGTTCATTTTGAGATTCTTGGCTTTGAAGGTTGATTGAAAGTCCTTTGTCCTGGTTTTTTTTGGCAGTGGTTACCTGTCAGAACTCAGAGTGACAGAGATCCTTTTCACTGTCTTTCTCCTGCACAGTGTTGGGGTTTGGGCTTAATAGCCTGTCTCAAAATTGTCACTTTCAAAGCACATTGGTGCACACATGAGGATGTCAGGTCACTAACACAAACAGAGCAGAGTTGAATCTCACTTCTAAACTCTGTTCCTGTGTATTAGCGAAATGGGGAAAATATGTTTCTCCGAGACTGCTGTCATTTTGTTTTACCATCTTGCTTTCAGACTGAGATACTCTCAAGGAATTATGGTTTGGTTTGTAAATCTTTTCTCAGAAACCAAAGTTTTGCCAAGGGGTGTATTTATTGGATATTACTATATTGGAAGCATTAATTACTGACGTTTATAGTATCTATTATTCTGTTAAGTATTCCAGTATAGTTAAGTTATTCCAAGTTCTTCTTTCATCTGTGTATTTTAACAATAGTGTTTCGATAAATTCTGTTTTGCGTAACATCGAGTAGTTTGACCAATCAAATTGCATCTGGAACACAGCAAGTTACATTGGTTGTTAAAATTAGACAAAGTCAGAGTCTAGGTTACCTTCCAAATATTTTGAGGGGGTGGGGTCTGATTTGATCTGTAACAACAGTCACAGAGTTTACTTTTACAGTCATTTTGTTGGCTCTATATCCTTGCTTTTGATTTTAGAAAAGGCACGTCTTGTAACTTAAATTTTTTATTTGTCAGTCAATCCAGTGAGAAGTTTCAAAGTTTTCTCTCTACTCCTTACAAAGCTAACTCCCCAGAAATAGGAAAAAAAATCAGTTCCAATTGTTGAAATGATCTTATTCACAATGAGTCAGTGGTACATGAGACAAACTCTGATTCCTTGTACATTCGTAAAATTTCCTCTGTCCATCACTTCCTTATTAATGTTTACCCTTGAAGGATTAAATTTGAAGTAATTCTTTGCCTCTTGTTAGAAATCAAGCAGCAGGATTCTGGAGAAGGCAATGAGAAATAAAGAAGCTGTTGGATTACAGATCCTGAACTCTAGCCCTGATTTGTGATCTCAGAATGAATGATGTGGCACAGACATACCTGGGCGCAATGAGATCTTCACTCCTATAAAACAAAATTAATCGAACCTTGAAATCATTCATGTTAGTTTTATTCGGGTTATATCTTTGATGCTACTTTCGTGTCGCTGGATTCAATTATGTTGTGACTTGTGCACATCTATTGTTCCAATCTCCGTATAATTTTACTTTCCACGTGCTAACTTTCAAGGTGGCTGTGTCATATTGCATTGAATGGTAATTGTTGTGGATGTTGGTCTGAATTCCTGATCTCTGCTCTTGGCTGGTTGAGTCACAGCCTGCAGTGACCGTTTTACACCTCTAGGGATGGATGGGTGTGATGTCGGATTTGTGATTTATACCTGTTTCAATATCATTGATTGCTGTGTGTTGATTGGTTCATTCTATTCCATCTTCATTTCATTTGTTCATTAACTTGTTTCCTGGTTAACCAGAAATCTGCCTGATTCAGTACTTGTGTTTCAACCTTGTTAAAACAAATAAGATTCCTGGCAGGGAACTGACTTCTCCAGTAATAACATCAGCTGGGATCATAACGCGGTGATCTAGCACTACTGCCATGTGTAAAGTTAAAACGCTCGCAGTATGGATTTGTAACTGAGAGGGATGTCAGCCGGATTCTCTCTGCAGCTGAGTTGAATAGAGTTGATCTGTTTTAACATCCACTTTGAGAATTTCCAACGGAATTTTAATGCCCAAACATCAACTCAAATGAAGACAACATGTCTCCTGTGCATCTCCTGGAAACAATGATATAAAGCAACTGTGGAATCACAAGGGAACGTTGTCTCCATGCTCCTCTGGGAGGAACTGTTTGGGATATGACCAATTGTGTTTAAAAAAAACAATAAAATAATCATTAAAAAATCACCATGATGAAAAGATGGAAAATAATTTTGCAAATTAAAGTTATAATGACAACTGTTTTGGGGCTGAATTACTGAGATATCCTTCACAATCATTGACACTCTCAGAATGGATTGTTTGCTGATTGTACTGCGTGATGGTGATGAGAAGGTGAGGACAATCCTGTTAGGGGAATACCAGATGACTGCTGGACCCTCGGAAGCACCAAGGATGGGACAGAACTTAGGTGTGCCTGTAAAACAGATCCTTAAGTTATGAGGACAGATAGATAAACTTATGAAGAAGTCTCATGGCATTTTTTGTTTTACTTGCTGAGTTTAAGGGCGGGGAGCTCTGTTAGAACTGTATAAATGATTGGTTATGCTGCAGCTAGAGGTTTGTGATTGGTTCTGGAAACCACATTGTCAAAGGTATGTGATGGCACTGAACTGGGTGCAAAGGAAATTTCCCAGGATGTTACCTCAGCTGGAAAGAGAGATTAGACAGAATTGGAACCAAAAGAGCTGCGGATGCTGTAAATCTGAAACAAAAATAGAGATTGCTGGAAAATCTCAGCAGGTCTGGCAACATCTGAAGAGACAAATCAAAGTTAATGCTTGGGTTGAGTGATCCTTCCTCAGAACAGAATGGTGTTGTTTTCCTGAGAACAGAGGAGACTGAGAGGGGACATGATAGAGATGTTTAAAATTATGAGAGGCATAGACAGGAAGAAATGTTTCCCCTTGATAGGAAGGCCAATACCCAGGGTGCATAGATTGTAAGCAAGGGGCTGGAGGTTTAGAGGAGATGTGAGGAAAAATGTTTTCGTCTAGAGGAAGGTGGGGATCTGGAACTGCCTGTAAGGCTGGTAGATGCAAAAAAATCCTCAGTACATTTAAGAAGCATTTATACGTGCACCTGCAATGCCAAGACATACAAAGCTATGGGCCAAGTGCTGGAAAATGGGATTAGAGTAGTCAGGTGGTTGTTTTTAATTGGTGCAGACTCGAAGGACTGAAGGGCCTTTTTCTGTGCCGTTGATCTCTCTGACTCCATTGTTTCAGAATGGAAGGCGTGAGTATTTCCTGTTGTTATTGGATCACAGAGCCCTCTGTCCTTGACCTTCCTCTTTGTTCCCACGCTGTTAGTACATGTCTAACCTGCTTGTAAGGAGCATTCTCAACAAGGGCAATAAGTTAATTACTTCGATCCAGTTTATAATTTTTAATAGAGAATACTTTTTAAAACTTTGATACTTAAATTTTATGCTTATTTGTTTGGTCTGTGTACAGATGTGTATGCAATTATCATTGTTGTGCTATATCGTATCACGAGTCTTTAAATCCCCCATCCTCGGGAAAGGCAGGTACCATTAATGATATCCATACCCCTCATGATTTTATAAACTGCTATAAGGGCCTCTCTCAACCTCTACGCTTCAATCATGTCTGTGCTGATACATTGTGTATGTGTGTATGTATTTATCATGTGTTTATATTCTGTTCTTGTGTACATATTGCATGTGTTTGTGCATTTATCTGCAGTCTATCTATATTGTGTCAGTGACTGATTCCTATTCTGAGATGGAGACTGTAATGCAGTCCGATGGAACAACCATTAGCATAATGCATAATCTGATCTGTGATTGTTCACCAATGCAGTGTCTTATTTTTTAAGAGCAAAGATTTAATCATGAATGAGAATTCCAAAGTAGATACAAAAAGAGTTATCAGGTGTACATTTATTGTTTGAAATTTAAAATTTATGGACTGGGGTGTACAAAGTTAAAAATCACAAAACACCAGGTTTACTTGGAAGCACCAGCTTTCGGAGCACTCCAAAAGCTAGTGTTTCCAAATAAACCAGTTGGACTATAACCTAAGGCTACATGTTGACATTTTGAAATTGAATTTTTGAATTCAATGTTGAAGGAAAGCCTGAAGAACATAACAAACTTGTTAACACAGGTACGTAGGAACAGGAGTAGGCCATTCATCCCCTCGAGCCTGTTCTACCTTACAATGAGATCATGGTAAATCTGTGGCCTAACTCCATCTACTACCTTTGGCCCAGATTCCAATGTACCTTTTTGCATACTAACAATTTAGCTATCTCAAATCTGAAATGAACAATTGATCTTCGGTTGCCGTTTATCAAGAGAATTAGAAGCATCTCCACTTTTTGCACACAGAAGGTCTTCCTAAAATTTTTCTGAAACATTCTGTCCCTAATTTTCAGACAATGCCCTTTATTTCTCATATCCGCAACAAATTGAAATAGTTTATATTTATCTACCCTGTCTTTTCCTGATAATATCAGTAAAGACTTTGATGATATCACACCGTAACCTCCTAAATTCCAGAGATTCCAGGCCTAATTTATATAATCCTACTCAGAATAACACCCCTGGAGTCCATTCTCGTAGCATTCTCGTGAACAAATGCTGTGTACCTTCCAACATCAATGAACACTTCCTAATATCCGATCACAACATTATTGGTTGACAGTAGTTCTGAAGAAGAGTCACAATGGATATGAAACATAGATTGCTTCTCTCTCCACAGATGCCACCAGACCAACTGAGGTTCTCCAGCATTTTCTTTGTGTCGGATCTTCACCTTTCGCAGTATTTTGCTTTTAAGTGACTGTTGATAGTTCTGTGCAATACTGGAGCAATACTGCACAGGCAATGATATTGTCTTTCGTTTACAAATTAAAACATGGCCGCTACATCTAGCCTCTCAGCTTTCTACTTTTGTTATTTCAAAGAGGATTGTGGGAGCTCTTTCAATGTGCTGATGAGAATTTATCCTTCAACCAATTTTAATAAAAATTATTGGACAAATTTTGCAGACATTGTTGTTGTTGGGGCATTGCTTGATGTGAATAGCCTGGTTTGTGTTCCATATTCCAACAGTGACAACTCTCAAAAGAAAAACAATGTTGCTCCAATCATTTTGGTGCATTTGGATATCATGAATCATGCAAATGCAAGTCTCTAAATGCGGTCACTAATTTGAGATGGATTTGAGGTGCTCTGTTTTCCACATGTGCTGTCATTCTTGATGCTGCAGACTGGTGGCAGTGGGGAGCTGCAGTAGTGTTCGTGCTAATAAATGAATTGGTTGGACGTTGTGGTTGGTGGGAAAACAATGACACGCGCTGTTTCCTTTAAAGAAGGGCATTTAGACATCTTTAAAAAGTTTTTATATACACTTGTAGCTCGGGTTGTGGATGAAGTCGACGACTCGTTCACCAAGCTGATGTGGTTTTCTGCAGACGTTTTGTTGCCTTGCTAGGTGACTATCCGTGCACCTTCGATACGGTGTTGCTGGCCTGTCACATCTTGCATTTTTCTGTCCCTGGTTTTTGGTACTTGCAATTCTGTATCTGAGTAGTTTGTATATGGGGTCCAGTTCAATGTTTTAATTGGTTGAGCTCTGGATAGAGTGCCAAGAATTCTCTCACGTGTCCCTGCTCAGCTTGTACTTGGATGGTTACATTGTCCCAGTTGAAATTGTGTCCATAGATGTCTGTATGGTTGGAAATGAGAGAGTGCAGGTCATGTCTGACAATGGTGAGCAGATGTCCATGCGCTCATATGGTCAGTTTGCTTCCTGTTTGTCCGATGTTGTGTTTCTCACAGTCCTTTCAGGGTATCTCAGAGTCATAGAGATGTACAGCATGGAAACAGACCCTTCAGTCCAATCTGTCCACGCCAACCAGATATCCCAACCCAATCTAGTCCCACCTGCCAGCACCCGGCCTGTATCCCTCCATACCCTTTTTATTCATATACCCATGCAAATGCCTCTTAAATGTTGCAATTGTACCAGCCTCCACCACATCCTCTGGCAGCTCATTCCATACACGTACCACCTTCTGCATGAAAACGTTGCCCCTTTGGTCTCTCTTATATCTTTCCCCTCTCACCCTAAACCTATGCCCTCTAGTTCTGAACTCCCGATCCCAGGGAAAAGACTTTGTCTATTTATCCTATCCATGCCCCTCATAATCTTGTAAACCTCTATTAGGTCACCCCTCAGCCTCCAACGCTCCAGGGAAAACACTCCCAGCCTGTTCAGCCTCTCCCTCAAGCTCATGTCCTCCAACCCTGGCAACATCCTTGTCAATCTTTTCTGAACCCTTTCAAGTTTCACAACATCTTTCCCATAAGAAGGAGATCAGAATTGCACACAATATTCCAACAGTGGCCTAACCAATGTCATGTACAGCAGCAACATGACCTCCCAACTCGTGCACTCAATACTCTGACCAATAAAAGAAAGCATACCAAATGCCTTCTTCACTATCCTATCTACCTGTGACTCCACTTTCAAGGAACTATGAACCTGCAGTCCAAGGGCTCTTTGTTCAACAACACTCCCGAGGACCTTACCATTAAGTGTATAAGTCCTGCTAAGATTTGCTTTCTCAAAATGCAGCACCTTGCATTTATCTGAATAAAATTCCATCTGCCACTTCTCAGCCCATTTGCCCATCTGGTCCAGATCCTGTTGTAATCTGAGTAACCTTTTTGCTGTCCACTACACCTCCAATTTTGGTGTCATCTGCAAACTTACTAACTGTACCTCTTATACTCGCATCCAAATCATTTATGTAAGTGACAAATATTAGAGGACCCAGCACCGATCCTTGTGGCACTCCACTGGTCACAGGCCTCCAGTCTGAAAAACAACCCTCCACCACCGGTATGTTGCATAAGTATTGCAGAATAGTGCGCTTGGGCTAACCATTTCATTTAAATCCATTGAATAAGTTTCCTGTTGTTCCTTCTGGAGTTCTGGGTTTGCTGCAGTATGTCCTTACTTGTTTACATTGTATTCTTATGCAGCAGTTGAATATCCACATGTATTTGTGTCTCAGATGATGCTGCTCCTTTAACAAGGTTATGTTGTCCTTGGGGTGTTTTTCAGAGTGGTCGTAAAGACACAGGCTCTGGGGTGTCTAGTTGGGATGGGTTTGAGGGCCAATTTGATTATAGCTAACAGATACTGCCTCAGACAAAAGGCTTTTCAGTTTTTTTAATAAATATTTTTATTGAAAAACGTTTTAAAATATTTTAAAAAAACATTTATATATAAAGAAAAAACCCACCAAAACAGAAAAAAACAGCATAAAGAACAATGCCATAACACAGTACCATTGTCAATAAATAACCCACTATTCTACCGAAACAAACTGATCTGCTTAACTAAAACCAAACTACAAATATACTGAATGAATACTAGCTTAAACTACATTCAAGTTACTTAAATTAAATAATGTCTTACTACTTTATTCTATCTTACTCATCATACATCCACTGAGGATCCCATCCCTGGGAGTACCCCGTACTGTCCCCGTATTCTTTTTCTTCCAGTCTCCTCCTCCCAGGGCCCCACAAGCGCCCATAAAGATTCCCATGGCTATACCACAGCCCTGACCAATATTGCTGACAAATCAGTTTCAATATAATTTATAAAGGATCGCCACGTCCTATAAAACTGTTCCATTTTGTGGTGCACCATATTTGTGAGGTAATCTTGGGGGAAGTGCTCCATCAACAGCTCACGCCACTCCAGAAGACCTGGTGGATTTTCTGACATCCTATTTAATAGAATGTTCTTCCTTGTGCAATGGGCAAGGATATTACACATTCTCTTCCAATGTTCCTCCATCGAGGGTAAATTTGGTAGCCCCCAAAGAAGAATTACTGAATCCATGTTAATTTCAATCCCCAGAATGCCCTTTAACTCCCTTAATATAGCACTCCAATATCTTTCGATCTTGCAATATGATCAAAAACAATGTAATTTTACACTTGGGACATTCTGGTGACACTCTACTCTAAAACTTAGTTAGCCTCTGTGGTGCCATATGAGCCTTGCGTAAGATCTTCAATTGCATAGCCTGTGCTCTGTTACATGCTGAAATTTTCCTGATATTCCCCCAGATACCTTCCCATATCTCTGGTGAAATGTCCTCTCCTAACTCTCAGTTCCACATCTCACAGAGTCCTTCCATATCCCCCAGAGCACACCCTTTCTGGAAATGATAGAAAGTACTGAGTGAAAGAGTACCCATACACCGGAGTCCTCTTTTCTCCACATCTGATTTAAAACATTGGGCCAGGAGTGTGGTCTTCCTCTGCATGTAGTCCCTCATCTGGAAGTATCAGAAAAGGTCCTTATTGGATAATCGATATTTCTGACTTAACTGACTAAATGACATCAGTTCCTCTCCCTCGAATAAATCTCCCAAACATTGAATTCCTTTGTTCTCCCATGTCTTAAAGCTGGAGTTTATTGCCCCAGGTTAAAATCCTTGGGCACCTACCAACGGGGTAAATGGCGAAGTCTTAAACCAATTGCCCTCGTCTTGCGTCATTATCCTTTCACTGTATTCTAGATAATTTGACTATTGAATTACTGGGTCACGGATTTCATCTTGTCCATAAATAATAAATTAATTAGAGGACATTTTGACTGTGAGGCTTCAATATCAAGCCATATCGATTCTGAATTCCCCCGTACCGAATCACCAACGTATCTTAACAGAGCACTCATTGGTATTTCTTCATGTCTGGAAGATCCACCCCTCCCTCAGCCTGCGAGAACTGTAATCTGGTGAATTTAATTAGAGCTCGCCTATGGCACCAAATAAAGGACTCTAGCCAACCATTAATCCTCCGTAATACTTGTCAAGATAACAGTAATGGGGGCATTCTCATGGGACACAGCAGTTGGGGAAGGACCTTATTCAGGACTATTTGGCCCAGCCATAAAAGTGGTAATCCCTTCCACCACTGCAAATCTTGTTTTGTCCTCTTTAATAATTGTACAAAGTTAGCTTATGCAGCTGGTGGAAGGAAGGGGTAATAAAATTTCCCAAATATAGGAAAACCTTTGGTGACAATCTAATGGGAATTGCTTTTTATCCTTCAAGTTAGATATCTCCACTAAGCCCCCCACCAGCATAGCTTCCAATTTTGTGAAATTGATCCTATAACCTGAGAAACTACCATATGAATTAATCCTCTGGATCATTTGGGGAACAGACTTCTCCAGATTGGCCAACAATAAAACAACTTTGTCAGCATATAGGGTAATCTTATGTTCCCCACATTCCCACCTTTCACGCTATTATTTCAGAGTTCCTTCTGAAAGTTTTGGCTAACGGTTCAATCTCCAAGGAAAATAGCAGCGGTGACAAAGGACACCCCTGTCGACGATCTCTTCTAATATTAAAATTATTTGACTTAACACCAATTGTAATAACTGCCCACCTTAGTTTCCTTATAGAGTACTGCTACCCATCTGGCAAAGGATCCCCCCAGACTAAAACGCGTGAGAACCACATATAGATACGGTCATTCTATCCTATCAAAGGCTTTTTCTGAATCTGAGGATACTCCATCAACCCTGGAATTAAACTTTACTGACATACCTGTACTGTATTCAGTAGTCTCCTAATATTGCTCGAGGAACTGCAGCCCTTAACAAAACCTGCCTGGTCTTCTTTTATAATATGGGGCAAAACCTTCTCCAACTTCACAGCCAAAATCTTCGAGAACATTTTGAAATCTACATTCAGGAGCGAGATTGGTCTATATGAAGTATATCCTTCAGGGTCCTTCCCTTTCTTTAAAATAAGGGCGATATTAGCTTCTCTCAGAGTGGACGGCAGGCAACCCTGTATATAAGAATATTTGTACATCCCCAGAAGTGGTTCCACTAATATGTTTATGAATTCCATATAGAATTCAGTTGGGAATCCATCTGGCCCTGGTGCTTTGTCATCTTGGAGATGTCTTATCACTTTTTGCACTTCCTGAACTGTTAGAGCCACATTCAAAAGGGAAGCCTGCTCCTTACTCACATTGGGGTGGTCCAGATTTTCAGAGAAGGACTGCATTCCCATTGTACAATGTTCGCTCCCTTCTGACTGATATAGCTCTTCAAAATATTCCCTCAACCTAGCATTGATCACTTTTGATTCATGGGCAGTATTACCAGCCTTCTCCCTTACAGATAATATGTTGGGAGGCTTTTTTCCACCTAGTTAAATAAGCCAGATATTTACGAGCCTTATGTCCGAATCCGAACAGTCTTTGTTTGGCAAAGGCGACCTCTTTTTTTAGCCACTTGTGTGTGTTTTGAGTCGAGGGCAGCCCGGAGAGGTGTGACCTGCTGAAGTTTAACCAATGAAGGCTTTTTTTAATATGTTTTCTCAGCTACCTTCAGCCGGGCCTCCAGCATCTCCTGCTGCTCCTCCCTCTGCCTTTTTTTAGTCGCTGATAATAAAATAATCAGCCCTCATAACTATGCCTTAGTGGTCTCCCAAAATATTGCCAGATTACTAGCCAGATTACTACCTGAATCAATATCCCAAAAGGTCCTAAATTCTCTTCTAATATATTCATTGGATTCACTAACCGCAAACAAAAATGAACCCATGTGCCAGTGATGTGCATTTGCTCCTCTACCCTTAGCTTTAATATCTAAATATACTGGCGCATGATTCGAAACAGCTATCTTTCCTATTTTACATGCAAGTATTCTGTCCAGACCATCAGCTGGATAAAAACTATATACTGGATTAGTGGTGCTGGAAGAGCACAGCAGTTCAGGCAGCATCCAACGAGCAGCGAAATCAACGTTTCGGGAAAAAGCCCTTCATCAGGACGGGCTTTTGCCTGAAACGTTGATTTCGCTGCTCGTTGGATGCTGCCTGAACTGCTGTGCTCTTCCAGCACCACTAATCCAGTATTTGATTTTCAGCATCTGCAGTCATTGTTTTAACCTGGATAAAAACTATATCAATTTGCACATGACATTTGTTTGGGTTGGAATAGAACATGAGGGTGGAGGTACCCCCACACATCCACTCATCCCAACTCATCACATATGTCCACCATCAGTTTAGACTGTGTGGGCTTACCTGCCAGGCCCTTTGGCACCCTGTCAATCTCTGGATCTATAAGGCGATTAAAATTGTCTCCAATAATCATACAGCGAACCCCCAGGTTCGTTAATTTAGCCATTGCATCAATTAGAAATTTAAGAGGGTATGCCAGGGGACAATATGCATTCAAAATACCGTATTCTTCTCCATATATTAGGGCTTTCAAAATAAGAAACCTTCCCTGAAGACCCTTAATCTGCTCCGTTTCCTGGAAGGGGAGGTTCCTTTTTATCAGTACAGCTATCCTTCTACTCTTAGGACTGAAGGATGAAAACAACACCCTGTCATAAACCCCCTGCTGCAGTTTCAGATGTTCCTTGTCAGTTAGATGCGTCTCTTGCAGCCGGGCAAAATCCACCCATTCCTTCCTGAGGCTCGACAAGGCCTTCTTCCTTTTAACAGGAGAATGACCATGTCCACCAACTATGACTCCCTTTTATATTCCAGGTGCACCACCTGAACAAATCACTAGCCATGGTCATCCAGGACAGCCTGTAATTTCCCAGGAGGAGGGAACTTATCTGAGGCATAACGAGTTACAAAGATACTAACTCTATGAAATCTAGAAACCATTCCTCTGAAAGCAAGTACCGCTAAAAAAAATTACATTGAACTGAAACAAATACCCTTGTCCTTGGGGTGGTTGAAAAGGTAGGATGGTGGGGTGGGGGTTAAAGTCCATCCTGTCCAGGGGTATGACAGCGAGCCAGCCCAGCAAACCACTCAGACTGCCACCATCTTGGATCTCCAGCTTTTAAGTTTAAAAAAAACACTTTTCCAATGAAAAGCGAGTGGCCCGTTCTCCCAGTTCTGCTTTCCTCTGGGTTGGTTTGTTTTGGTTTTAGCAGCCTGCCTGTTCAGAACAAGCAGTCAGTTTTTTGAGGCTGCTGGTCAAAGAAACAGCACCATGGAAGAAGGTGTTCCCTGCTGAATCTCTCTGCCATCTCTCCTGTGAGACCCTGAGTTTGATTCTATCATTTTTATGAAGTGGGTGTTTATTGGGTTGATACAAGTATTTGGAACAACATTATTGAGTTGCGACAATCTGTTGGGTTTTTGGATTGGTTAAGTCATTCTGTATTCTGTTGTTTTGCATTTCATTTGATACTCTGTAAATAAATTCTGCTTTGTTTAAAAGCCAGGGGTTTTGACCAACTGCATCATTCCTGGAATATCCAATCTACACCTGCTCAAAACAACTAGAAAAATTGGGCTACCTTCTTGAAATGTTTTGAGGGGGTCTGACCTGAACCATAACATCGGAACAACAGCTTTACTCTCCATTACTGCTCATGGAATGAGAGCTGGTGGACAATAACTGTTCCCCCAGCATATGATCAGCAGGTTTAGTTGTACCATGATGAATGGCATGTTCAAGATCTATGCATTGATTACATTCAGTTTGTGTATCACCTATCTGGTTAATTGGTTAATATTGTGATTGTATCTAGCATTTATTCCAGATGACTTTCTGAGACTTCTCCATATTGATACTTCTCATAGGATCAAAGCTTTGTGGCTGAACACCTGAATAAGGATATAGTCTGGACAGGTCTCCAGGGATCATGTGGTTGGCAGCGAGTGCGGCCTCTGCCACAACCTCTATGTACGTTATCCCTCGGCTATCCACACACCGGATGTATCCTCTGTTTCATGACACATGGTCACTCCAGGATTCCTCATTGCTGTCTGACACCAGTTCACTGTGAGCCACTGTCCAAACACACTTCAGCATCTGCAGTACCACCAAGTGAGCCGTCTGTCCAAGGCAATTCATAGATTAACATGCTTTCCATTGTAAAAACCTGCACTTTCTCTGATCAACTGTAAACTCTGCTATTGGTCACTTTCCACTTGAAGTATAATATTGCAACCCATCAAATCAGCACTATGCTCCCCAACACAAAATATGAAATCCCACTACGAACTGCGATGTGTTTTCTACTTTGAGCCAATTCTCTGTCTTAGTCTAAGTATATGCTACTCAGTGATGCCAGAACCTGATCTGCAAAGGAACAGGAAACCCACCTTGACTGTACTTTCACAAGAGAAATGTCAATGACTTTGTCAAGATTGACAGCCTCAGTTTCTGGATTAGAGTGCTGCTGGAAAAGTGCAACAGGTCAGGCAGCATCCGAGGAGCAGGAAAATTGACATTTCGGGCAATAGAGTCAGGATGCCTGCAGAGTGGAGAGATAAATGAGAGATGCGTGGGGATGGGGAGAAAGTAGCATAGAGTACAATAGATGAAGGGATTGGGAATAAAGGTGATAGGTCAGAGAGGAGGATGGGGAAGGTAGCAAAGAGTACAATGGGTGAATGGGGGTATGGATGAAGGTGATAGGTCAGAGAGAAGGGTGGAGAGGATAGATGGAAGGAAGATAATTAGGTAGGACAGGTCAGGTAAAAACAATGACTGCAGATGCTGGAAACCAGATTCTGGGATTAGTGGTACGGGAAAAGCTCAGCGGTTCAGGCAGCATCCAAGGAGCAGTTAAATCGACGTTTTGGGCAAAAGTCCTTCATCAGGAATACAGGCAGAATGCCTGCAGAGTGGAGAGATAAATGAGAGGAGGATGGGAGTGGGAAAAAGGTAGCATAGAGCACAATAGGTGAGTGGGGGTGGGGATGAAGGTGATACGTCAGGGAGGAGGATGGGGGAAGGTAGCGAAGAGTCAAATGGGTGGATAGGAGTGAGATGAAGGTGATAGGTCAGAGATGAGGTTGGAATGGTTAGGTGGAAAAGAAGATAGGAAGATAGGACAAGTCATGGGGACAGTGCAAAACTGGAAGTTTCGAACTGGGGTGAGGTGGGGGAAGGGGAAATGTGGAAATGATTGAAGTCCACAGTGATGCCCCGGGGTTGAAGTGTTCTGAGGCGGAAGATGTGGCGTTCTTCCTCCAGGCGTTGGGTGGTGAGCGTGTGGTGCTGGAGGAGGCCCTGCATGTCCTCAGCAGAGTGGGAGGGGGATTTGAAATGTTGGGCCACAGGGCGGTGTGCTTGATTGGTGCGGGTGTCCCGGAGATGTTCTCTAAAGTCCTCTGCTAGGAGGCGTCCAGTCTCGCCAGAGTATAGGAGACTGCATCGGGAACAACGGATACAATAAATGATATTGGTGGATGTGCAGGTAAATCTTTGATGGATGTGGAAGTGAGTGAGGAGGTGTGGGCGCAGGTTTTGCAATTTCTGCGGTGGCAGGGAAGGGTGCCAGGATGGGAGGGTGGGTTGTTGGGGGCGTGTGCGCTTTAGGGAACATCTCCTGGACACCCGCTCCAATCAACCCCACCGCCCTGTGGCCCAACAGTTCAACTCCCCCTCCCACTCTGCCAAGGACATGCAGGTCCTGGGCCTCCTCCACTGCCGCTCCCTCAACTACCAACGCCTGGAGGAAGAACGCCTCATCTTCCGCCTGGGAACATTTCAACGCCGTGGCATCAATGTGGATTTCACCAGTTTCCTCATTTCCCCTTTCCCCACCTCACCCCAGCCCCAGCCTTCCAGCTCAGCACCGACCTCATGACCTGTCCTACCTGCCTATCTTCTTTGAGCAAAATAAAATCTAATTCTATAAATACAAATTCAACCGATAAACTCATATGTGTGCGCATGCAGGAGAGACAGAGTGAGTGTATATATGTGAGTGTGCATGTGTGTGGTTGGGAAAGTGTGCATATGCGTGTGTGTAATCTTGGTGAAGAATGTGTGTGAGTGTGATGCGATATAAGCTGGTGAGAGGGTGAGTGCGTGAGTGTGAGTGCTGCGGATGAATGTATGTACGTATGGTAGAGAACTTGTGTCTGACAGTGGGTCTGTGTGAGTGTGTGAGGATGTAGGAGTATGTGTGTATGTGTGAGTATCTGTGTGAGTTTGTGAGTGTGTGTGTGTGTATATGTGTATGAGTGTGTGTGTATCTGTGTGTGTGTGTGTGTGTGTCTGTGTCTGTGTGTGTCTGTGTGCAGTGGGGGTCACCTGTAGTGTTGAAAAATGTGTTGCTGGAAAAGCGCAGCAGGTCAGGCAGCATCCAAGGAGCAGGAGAATCGGTGTTTCGGGCATAAGCCCTTCTTCAGGAATGAGGAAGTTGTTCCAAGCAGGCTAAGATAAAAGATACAGAGGAGGGACTTGGGGGAGGGGCATTGAGAATGTGATAGATGGAAGGAGGTTAAGGTGAGGGTGTTAGACCGGAAAGGGGGTGGGGACGGAGAGGTCGGGAAGAAGATTGCAGGTCGAGAAGGCGGTGCTGAGTCTGAGGGTTGGGACTGAGATAAGGGTGGGGGTGAGGGGAAATGAGGAAGCTGGAGAAATCTGTATTCGTGTTCCTCTGGGACACCCGCACCAACCAACCAACCCAACCGCCCCGTGGCGGAACACTTTAACTCCCCCTCCCACTCCGCCAAGGACATGCAGGTCCTTGGCCTCCTCCATCGCCAGAACATGGCAACACGATGCCTGGAGGAAGAGCGCCTCATCTTCCGCCTAGTAACCCTCCAACCACAAGGGATGAATGCAAATTTCTCAAGCTTCCTCATTTCCCCTCCCCCCACCTTATCTCAGTCCCAACCCTCGGACTCAGCACCGCCTTCTTGACCATCAATCTTCTTCCCAACCTCTCCGCCCGCACCCCCTTTCTGGCCCATCACCCTCACCTTAACCTCCTTCCACCTGTCGCATTGCCAACACCCCTCCTCCAAGTACCTCCTCCCTACCTTTTATCTTAGCCTGCTTGGCACATCTTCCTCATTCCTGAGGAAGGGCTTATGCCCAAAATATCGATTCGCCTGCTCCATGGATACTGCCTAACCTGCTGTGCTTTTCCAGCAACACATTTTTCAGCTCTGATCTCCAGCATCTGCAGTCCTCACTTTCTCCTAGTTATTTGTAGTGTGACATGAACCCTGGTTGAGGTCATCCCCATGGATAACTAACTTGGCTATCAGCCTCCACTCAGACACTTTGGGTTATTGTTTGTCCCGAAGTCCTCCATGGAGGATGGTCACCCAAACGTCTGAGGCTTAATGTCCTGAACCACTGAAGTGTCCCCTGACAGGGAGGGAACACTCCTGCCTGGTGATCGTTGTGTGGTGTCCATTCATCTGTTGTTGTTGCATCTGTTCAGTCTCACCAATGTATGATGCCTCACAGCATCCTGAAGTGTTCATTCTTGTTTTAAATTGTCTGGATAAGCTTCCTGCCACCGCTGACAATATCAGACTGTGGACGCAAAACGTTCCCAACCTGAACTGAAACCTCCCTGGATCTGGCGATACCAAATCACGGTAAAGGACACCATATTATTATGAGGAGCAAAAGTGATTGTCCTGAACAAAGGCCGTCATCAGATACTGAGTGAACTCCATCGAGGTCATCCAGGGGTTTTCAAAATGAAGAGGTTGGTGAGAAGTTATGTCTGGGGCTAGGATTGGATGCTTACATAGAGTGTGGGTGGGACAATGCCTAGAGCAGCTCCCCGTTATTGGTGGGAATGGCTGGGTAAGCCCTGGATTCATGTCAACTTTGCCAGTACATTCACGGCCTCAATTTTCTTAGTCATTGTGGACTGGAATTAAGAGTGGTTGGATATGCATGGAGTTAATTTGTTAAACATGGGGATGATGATTTAAAAGCTACAAGCACCTTTTGCAATACGCAGACTCTGGGAGATGTTGGTCACAGAAAATGGGCCATCATTTACCAGCAGGGAATTTGAGTAATTCCTAAAGTCAATTGATATTTGGCATGTTAGAACAGCTCTATATCATCCACCATCCAATGGTCAGACAGAAAGTGGAGCCCAAACTTTGAAGACAGGCTTAAAGAATCATTCTACAACTTCACTCAAGATCAAACTATCCTGGTTCCTGTTTGATATTGGACCACTCCTCATGCAACTAGAAGGGTTGACAAAGTTTTGTGTCGAAACCACGGGAAAGGACCTGCATGTGTAAGAGGCATGGCTGACACAAGGTCAGGTCCCTTGACGCACAAAGTCCTTGCAGAAAAGGTGATCCTGAACAAGTACTTGGACCACATGAAAAATGAAATGTCACAAACAGGGAAGAAGTAAAACAGCCCTCAAATCATCCAGCAAGTCTGTCAGAACACCTGGGTATATCTTGCTAACCTGGAGCCAATTCTAGAGATGACGTTAGGGAAGAGGAGCAGGGAGGATAGGCATAGCAGGCAAAGGGTAATGAACATTGTGGAATTTGGAAAAGTATTGTAAAGCTAATATTGCAGTAATCCCAGAGGACTGCTCTCTTATTAGAGGGAGACATCTGGTGGTGAGTTTGACCTGAGGGTCACCATACCATTAGGCAAGGGGTGAGCTTGAAAGGCAGGACCTTCAATGGTAACCTTGCCTGGTACCTCAATTGAACCCATGCTGTTGGCTTCTCTCTGCATAGTAAACCAACTGTCCAGCCAACTGAGCTAACCAAGTGTTGTAACAGCTTGAAGGATCGTGGTCTCACACCTGTGGGAATTGTAGACTGTGGTCACAGAAAGACTTGACATTGAAGGCATGAAATCCCGTCCTGCTCGAGAATCTGGCTGAGCAATGCCATAGAGGTCTGCGTGTCACACGTGTGTAGCCAATGGCCTCTCAGACCCAAGAGAACCTCGTGATGGCTGCAAATTAAATGCTTCATCCTGCTGGCTGTGTTGGGTCCATGGTGGACTGGACACACTGAACTGCTTAGCTTGCAGTGACCTCAGAAATACACTTACTGTCTGGTGATCGTGAGGTGCCAGATATGTCCCCATTTGCGATTTGAAAGTAGCCAGTGTGAGGAAATTTGGTGGAAATATGAACTATGTGCATTTCATCCTCAATCCGACTGGCTTCAGATCTCCCTGCAGGAAGTGGCAGAGAGAGGCAATGGCTCTCCCTAGGCGAAAGTGAGGACTGCAGATGCTGGAGATTAGAGTCAAGAGTGTGTTGTTGGAAAAGCACAGCCAGTCAGGCAGCATCTGAGGAGCAGGAGAATTGACAATTTGGGCAAAAGTCCTTCATCAGGACTCAAGATGGCTCTCCCTAGTCAAACACAATCTGTAGCTGGAACACAGTTTGTGAACTCCTGCCCAGCAGATTGTTTGATAAGACTGGGAAGCCTGGTTTTCCTCATTATAAACAACATTAAAAATTATATCAATCATACAGTGTATATCAAAGCAATTTTCAGTGATTAGCTTCCATTGCCTTACGGGATAATGATTGCCGTGGTTTCATTGTGAAGGAATATCTCCTCATCTGAGTCAGAAGTGGCTTGCCCAGAATTTTGAGCCTGTGATTCCTCATTCTAAACCCTTGTTAACAGGGAAAACATTATCCCTGCGCCCAATCTGCTCAGCTTTTTCAGAGGTTAATACGTTTCAATGGGATTCTTTCTTATTCCCCTCAAGTAATTACAAGCTCAGTTGGAACAATCTCTCTTGAAATGACAAACCTGCTGTCCTAGAAAAAATCTGGTGAACCTTTACTGCAATCCTCTATGGCAGTATATCCTTTATTAGATAAGAAGATCCAACCTGCACTTAAAGAGGTGGGAACAGCTGCAATTAGACATCCCTGCTCCTGTTCTCTAATCCTCTTGCACCAAAAGCCAACATACCGTCTGTTTTCCCAAATCTTTGCTGCAAGATTTTAAGGAGCCATGTAATGGATCAATGCTTTACTCAAGGCAGCTGGAATGAAGCAGTGTACCCTGCCAGGTGGAGCCCTTGCTTAGTTGTGAGCACATTTTTTACAATTTTAAGGGAACAAAATGACACCCACAAATATAATTCCAATGGCCTGACGAGTTAATAAATATTTATAACATATTAATGAATGAAAATCTGGTTCCTGCTGATTATTGATGGGAAACTTGACCGCCTTGAAAAATTCTAAGCACTTAGATTGTCAAAACTTTTTTGTAAACTGAAATGTTGCATTCCATCCAATTAGGTTCCCCCACTCTGGTCTTCTAAAATCTCCAGACAGGCCTGGAAAATTTCACCCATACTCATCATTATTGAGTCTCGATTTAGTTTCACCACTTCATTATCTGAATGGAAATTCCATGAACTGCTGGCGTGGGATTTGAACTCACGTGAACACAAACCATTAGTCTGCATGTCAGGAATACTAACTCAGTGACACCAGCATAATGTCACCATTGACTCTCAGCTCTAAGATGTCAATGGCAACATCCAAAAGGCTGGATTCATTGTGAACATCACTTCACATTGTATATCAAATTGAATTGGTCAGTTGTTACATTGGTTCCAATTACTGAAAATTGCTCAGAAAAATCGAATATCATTTATGGAGACTCCTGAAAACCAATCAATCAGCTTCTCCAGAAGTACTTGTGAGGAATAATACATTCTCATGGAATTCAAGCCAATGAAAGTGGCTAAGGGCCATCACAGTTTAACATTAAAACCAAACTGTTGCTCAGAGGATTGTTTTATAAATGTGTGCCTTTCAGATTTATGTACTTCAAAATCTGGTTATATTATTCCTGATTTCCTCTCTCCCACCTTCTATTCTCAGGATCTATCAGCTCCTAAGCCTTGCTCCTGAAGTGGATCAGGGACATCACATTTTAACATTGCAGCTGTGGTTGAAGCATCCAAACCTGCTAATGATGCTATCCCTGGGATTTATGGATGATGTTGGCGGATAATGCCAACATTAGTGGGACCGAGGCGAACAGGAGTCCAACTGTTTCCTTATTTTACAGAGAAGCAGGAATGTCCAAAAATTCATTTTGTCCTTTATCAATCATTCTGTCAAAAAACTGAAGTTTCTGTGTATTGTGCCTTAGAAATGTCCCACTTTATAGAAAATAACATCTCAAAAGTAAATCCTGCTTTATTCTATATAAAATGCTTTGGACTTTGTTAACTTCCCATTTTGAACTACCATATGTCCTCTATTTTGAGCCTTTTTTTGTATTTCAGCCAGAATTAGCCCAGCTCAGTAATGACAGAGCACTGAGCTGCAAAGGAAGAGGAAACTAGCCTTTGCTGTGGTTTCACAAGAGAAACGTCAAAAATTGCATCATTACGGAGAGACTCTGTTCATTGGTGTTTCTGCACTGGGAACTTTACTGCTTGGTCTTCAGATGTTTTCAATAGAATTGTTGACCCCATAAGGTAAGGAAATCTGACTGAAATCATAATTCTTTATAAAGAAATAACTTAAATGTGGTTTGAGTAACTGATTAAATTGGTCAAAGATCTTGTGCTTCCTGAACATTTACTCTTTCAAGTGAATTTTTACAATACAGTTTCTGGTTAGACTTGAACAAGGGCATCTCGTGCTTATCATTCCACCATCTTCAAATGACACAAGGTAGGACATCTCTGACAAACAAATGTTTGCCTTCTGCAGTTTTACAGACTTCACTCATTTCTGCTTATTGCTGGGTTGAGGTTATTTTTTATTTGGTTTTTAATTGGTTTTGCCATCTTTGTGTTGCCAAGTCGCATTTTGGCTCTATAGCAGACTTTAGTTCACATTCAAACATCTACCTCTTGTCCAGTCAGCTGTGTGACTAACCCATGATGTCTGGTTTTTTTTTCCATAAGCATCTTGGAATGAATTAAGAGATAAAAATCATAAAATACTATATATGAGAAGACAGAATTAAAATGGACAACAGATAATCTTTTCTGTGAGCTTGGCAAACTTTCCTTATTTTCCTCAACTCCTCCAACGTACATGAAACAGTGAAAAGTTAAGATTGTAGTTGTCTTAAGTATTTGTGTGAAGTTTGTTTCCTTCTCTGTTGGCTTAGAAATAACAGCAATGGCACTTAGCAGCTTGATGTTGTCACACTGAGTTATCAAAGGTCCTTGATTCCAGCACAGTGTGTGAGATAGTCTGGTATTTCTACACTTACAAAATCTCTTCTGAGCTGGAGCAACATATCAGAACCACCACTGTTCAAGTTTTATGTTTGAACACATATAATCAGAAGGACTGTATAGTCATTTGGATCCTAAGAAGTTTGGGAAGCAATAAATTGATCAGCATGTCTAACTGCTGCTCGGTTTGGTCACCCAATTAACATGGAGCAATAGATGAATATTTACTGTTTCAGTTTTAGATGAAACGCTATTTTTGACGTGTGAAGACTACTAAAGGATGTAACTGTTTTTAACCAAAACTGTGATATTGTGATAACCATCTCCTGCATCACGTCAGTGCCATAATTGAAGCCAGGGATCATAGAGAAACCAATGGTGATTTGGGGCAATGTTAAAAAGGTGTCAAAAACTAAATAGTTTAACTTGTGCTTGATATTTTGTGTGATATTTAATATGTGTAATTTCACAACAAAAGTCAATAGATACACATAGCATTCAGACAAGATGTTCAAAATAGAAGCTTCCCCCCAAAGCATTAATCTGGGTCTTTTGTTTATGAGCCCAGCAATATTACCACAACACCCTGTCTTCCACTTGGATGATAAAGACTGTTTGATCATGGGGAAAATGCCGTCGTGCAATAATAAAGCCAGTGGGAAGACTGTCACTTTATCAGATGCAGCTCTGGATACAGGAGTTGTAAAGGCAGTGATTAATCATCTTGACAGGAAGTGTCAGAAAGCTCATCCAAACGTACAGTGAGAGCTTGCAGCAAGCTGTCAGGTGCAGGGAGTCTGGGTAGAATGAGGAAAAAGTTGAATGACCTTACACAAGTGTTTCTCACGCTGAATGTCTGCCCCACATGAGCTTCACCCAAGTCTCACATCAATCCCATAGTAGCAGCTGTTCATCTCTGACAGGTAGATGGGTCAATGGGCGAATAAAATATTTTGTGGAGTGATCTTTTCCAACTTCACTTTTTGGTGATTCTTTTCATGGTCAGTTATGATACTTCTCTATTCTTGCCAATTCAATTTGTTTACTTTCAGTTGGAAAGTTTGTGAGGCTGGTGATAAGAGACAGACTACACACATTCCTTCACAGACTAGGATGCACAAAGTTTTAATTTTTCAGGAAAAGGCAGAGTCAATGGGTAATGAAGTTGATTGCACAATTTATATTTCTAAATTAAAATGATGAGCTGAGAAAAGGATGCTTGTTTGAAGAGCCAGTGCAGACATGAGGGACCGAATGGCCTGCATCTGCACTCTGATAATTCTGTGATCATTCAGCAAGCTGTTTCCCCACAGTTTGGTGACTTCACTCTCCGAAGGATTAAACAAGTTGAAGAAATATATGTCAGTTTCATATCAGAGGTGTTCCGATCTGTCTTAAACTCAGTACCTACATGTGTATTTCTTACAGGGGAAGGAAATGGATCTGAAATGAGTCTAAATTTCTTCCACAGCACGATGCTGACTGGTTTGCGACTCAATGTCATTGTTCTTCTACTTTCACCTGTTTTCACAGAAAGTAAGTGGCATATTTTCATTAATTTACATGTTTACTGATCTGGAGGAAAGTAAAAACCCAATCCTTCAATCGTGACAGACAAGAAAGAGAGTTAGATTAAATGATTATTTCTGTCCCCCTCTCCTGTCCATAACACGATTGTTTTTTACGTTGACTTTCCTTATTTCCTTTCCATTTTGCAAGAAGGAAACAGGTATCTCTCAAAACCTAATTTTGGAAACTTAATTAACATAGCTTTCAGCAGATTGTTGAGTGTTTAAACAAAGTGTAGTTTATTGGTGTATTCAAAATCCAGGGGAATGTTTTGTGACACATACAACACACACCCTTTATCCAAGCAAGGTTGGAATGTGGAAGAAATTAAGTTACCGATTATAAAATACTGAAAAGAAAATCCAGTATAGCAAAACTGTTTTGTAAATGTTAGCATCCAGCAAGTCAATGTCCTATTGTGGGTCCTTCAGCAGGCTTTGCCTAGTTTAGAACTCAAGAGACAATAAATTGCTGATGATGTTGTGGTAAGCTGGGAATTGATTCACTTCACAGGGGAACACGGGCTTGTTTTCTGACATCAGACTGCTGTGTGATATTGAGATCAGGAGCAGGCAGCTATCAGAGCCTAGAGCTACTCATGCTGAAGAACAGGTGTTGAATCTGTTTGGCTAAAGTTGATTTGAACAAGCCAGTAGCTCCAGTTTGAGAATTCTTGGTTTTATCCATTCAGCTGACAAGCTGTTCTGTATCCTGGTCAAAACCTGTAATGTTTCGGGATGGATAAATATCAAGTCATTTGGAACAATTCAGTCAAGAATGATTGATGTTGTGCCCCGCTCTGTGTGGTCAATCTGCAGACCTTAAATACAAACTGATGTTTGTGATTCATCTTAGCTCTATCTGTCACGTGCTAATTTTATTATTTAACATTTAACATGTGCTGTATCTTTAACAAATTAGTGCCTCACTTTTCAATATTTACATTGCTGCTCATGAACCAGGACATTTAGAGACTGTGGCTGAATACAACTCTATTTCATTTCTGCAAAATCCTCAAAGACTTCACGGATGTGCAGACTTGAGTTTCTCAATGTGTTCAAGTCAATCCCATCCAGCAGCGTAATCATGCATAAATGCAATGATAAATATCCTTTTGTGGGGCTCCATCCAGTCTACCTGTATCTGGACCAAAAGATCCAGAGATGAGTCGTAAAATGTCCAAACAGTTTGATTGAAAATTTCAACAACTTTCTTAATTTTGAAGTTAACCACATTGTTGGAAAAGACAGATTATCATGTGAATGGCAAGAAATTAGGAAAGGATGGTATACAATGGTGTCCTTGTATAACAGTCACTGAATTTAAGATTGGGGGGCAGTAAACAGGGAAAAAGGCAAGGGCCCTGCTGACTTTAATAGCAAAAGGATTCACATACAGGAGCAGGGATAATTTGCTGCGAATGTACAGTGCCTTAATAAGACCACACCTGGAGTATTGTGTGCAGTTTTGATCTCCACATCTGAGGAAGGATGTTCTGGCTATGAAGAGATTGCAACAAAGGTTTAGCAGACTGATTCCTGGTGCTGATGTATGATTTAAGCTCAGATGTGAGAAATTTAAAATAGACCTATGAGGCAATTTTTTTTATAAAGAGGGTGTTTTGATGTGGAATGAACTTCCTGAGAAAGTGATGGGTATGGGTACAATTACTATTATTAAAAAAACATTTAGATAGATACATGAATAGGAAAGATATGGAGGGATATGGGCCAGGAGCAGGCAGGCAGGACTAGTTTAATTTTGATTATGTTTGGCATGGACTGGTTGGACCAAAGTGTCTGTTTTAGTGCTGTATGACTCTATGACTCTCGAAGAGAGATTGGATCAGTTAAGACTATGTTCACTGGAGTTTATAAAAGTAATGCGGGTACTCGTTGAAACATCTAAAATTCCAAGTGGACAAGAGAGGGTAAATGCAGGAAGGATACACACAAAGACCAGGGAGTCCAGAAGAGTCACAGTCAAAGGATACCGGGAAGGGAATTTATGACAGAGACGAAGAGAAACTTCTTCATCAGAGGGTAGTGAGCCTGTGGAATTCTCTCACACTGAAAGCAGTTGAGGTCATAGCACCAGATGTTTACAAAATGGAATTAGACATAGTCCTTAAGATGAAAGAGTCCAAGTGTTTGGGAAAAAGGTGGGAATATGGAGGTGGATGGTCAGCTAAGATTATATGGAATGGCAGGGCAGAATAAAAAGGCTGAATGGCCACCTCCTGCTCCTCTTTCCTATGTTTCTATCTGTCTTTAATGAGAAGGTGGGATTTAATCTCTGCAAGGGCTGTTTGCATATTCCTCCTGGCTGTTTTGTCATTGATTAATGTATCTGTTGCAGGGAGATTGGTGAGGACGATGTTAAATATGTTTCTCCCTTTGTTACTTCCCTCATCACAGCCCCGGGCACAGTTTAGCAGCTTTCCCTTTTCAGACTTGGCCAGCTCAGTTAGGAATACTACAACTGAGACACTCTTTGTGGTGGAGAGTGAATTTCCCCACCCTGAGTATGTTTGATGAGAAAGGGACGATTACAGATGCTGGAGAGTCAGAGTTGTAAAGTGTGGCACTCGAAAAGCAGAGCAGGCCAGACAACTTCCGAGGAGCAGGAGAATCAATGTTTTGGGCGTAAGCCCTTCATCAGGAATGTTGGGACTTGGGAGAGGAAGGGATGGGGATGGGGCTGAGAGACGTATAGGAGGCGGTGGTGGGCTGGGGGGTTAGCTGGGAATATGATAGGTTGATGAAGGTGGAGGGTAATGGTGATAGGTTGAAGCAAAGGCTGGAGCAGAAAGGTTGAAAGGAAGATGGACAAGTAGGACAGTTCAAGTTTTGAAGGGTCTGGAATAAGATGGGGGTAGGGGAAATGAGGCAACTGGTAAAATCGATGGTGATGCCATGTGGTTGGAGGTTCCCAATTTTGAAGATGGGGTGCTCTTCCTCCAGGCACCGGGTGGCTAGAATTTGCCTGTGGAGGAGGCCCAGTACTTGCATGTTCTTTGCGGAGTTGGAGGGACAGTTGAAGTGGTTGGCCACAGAACCGTGGGGTTGTTTGGTGCATGTGTCCCAGAGATGTTCTCTGAAACATTCCATGAGTTAGCACGCTGTCTCCCCAGTGTAGAGGAAACCACATCAAGCGCAATGGACACAGTAGATGATGTGTGTGGAAGTACAGATAAATCTCTGCCAGATATGGAGGATCCATTGGGACCTTGGATGGAAGTGAGGAGGGAGGTGTGGGAACAGGGTTTGCACCTCTTACCGTGGCAAGGGGAGGTGCTGGGAGTGGAGGGTGGGTTGGTGGGGGGGGTGTGGACCTGAAGAGGGAGTCATGGAGGGAATGGTCACTGCAGAATGCTGATAGGGGAGGGAAATATATCTCTAGTGATTGGGTCTGTGGTGGTGGAAATGGCAGAGGATGATAAACTGTATCTGGAGGTTGGTGGAGTGGACGGTGAGAACCAGCTGGGTTCTGTCCTGTTGTGATTGAAGGGTTGGGATTCAAGGGTGGAGGTGCGTGACATGGAGAAAATGTGCTGGAGGGCATTGTGGTCTTGAAGTGGGTTGCCATCTGGGGGATGTTTTGGAGTTGATTTGCTCCTCCTGGGAGCAGATACGCCAGAGGCAGATGAATTGTGAATAAGGGGGAGCGTTTTTACAGGTTTGGGTGTTGGAGGAGGTGTACTACGGGTAGCTGTCAGAGTCGATGGATTTGAAGTAGATGTCCGTGTTGAGTTGGTTGCCAGAAATAGAGACGGAGAGGTCAAAGGAGGGTAGGGAAGTGTCCAACATGGTTCAGGTGAACTTGATGTCAAGGTGGAAACTGTTAGTGAAATTGATGAACTGTTCAACCTCCTTATGGGAGCTTGAGGTGGCAACGTTACAGTAATGAATGTACCAGAGGAAAAGGTGGAGAATACTGCCAGTGTAACTGTGGGATATGTACTGTTTCACGTACCTGATAAAGAAGCACCATAGCTGGGGCCCATGCAGGTGCCACGGCTATCCCTTTGGTCTGAAGGATGTGGGAGGATTTGACGGAGAAGTTGTTGAAGGTGAGGACCAGTTCAGCCGATTAAATGAGTATGTTGATGGAAGGGTACAGGCTGGGTCAGCAGGAGAAGAAGAATCAGAGTACTTGGAAGCCTTTGCCATAACAAATGGATGTGTAAAGGGATTGGATGTCCAGGGTGAAGATGGGGTGTTGGCTACCGGGGAAACAAAAGTCATGGAGGAGATGGAGGGTGTGGGTGGTATCCTGAATATGTGTGGCAAGTCCCTGGACCAAAGGGCACAGGACACTGTCAAGGTATGAGAAAGTAAATTCAGTGAAACAGGAGCAGGAGAACACAATGTGTGTTGATCGGGTTTGTGTCTGATTTGTGAATTTTGGGTAAAAGGAAGGAATTGGATTACTTAGATTACTTACAGTGTGAATGGGGCAGTCAGTTATGTCTGATATCTTGTCATCATGATTGAGTCCTCCCCCAACTGAGCAGGGGCATGGGGTGAGAGGTGATAGTCAGTCTGAGTTTCATTACCCATGCTGACCTGATGCCATGTGAGTTCATGGGATCAAGAATCACTGTTCTGGACTTCCAGGACAACTCCCTCTTGATACTGTATTACTGCAACACCATCTCTCATGAGACTGTCAAAATGGTCAGATGGTGGTGGTATCTGGAATATTGTCTGTAAGTTGAGAATGACTATGTCAGACTCAACACATTGCAACTGAAATGGGAGGATTGCACGGTCTTTCTCTCATCTCACTCTCCACAGATCGCTGCATAAATGTAAAAATATTTTATCCAAGTCTTGATACCTGACACCTTTTCCATGACAGACATCACGCTGCATAGTCTTAGGTTTCCTGTTTCTGTCTCCATTGCTTCTTGAGAGATGAGGACATGTTTGTTTCATTCCAGTCTCATGGAAACTTTCCTGCATTGAGGGAACTTTGGGAAATTAACACCAATGCATTGATGACCTCATCAGCAACCTCTTTGAAAAGCTGAGGATGAAGTCCAGCTCGATCCAAAACCTATCAACCTACACCTCCACCAGTTTGTTCAATACCTCTTCAGTTGTCATTGTAATAGTTCACAGCTCCTCTTTCCTTTCCATTGTCTAAGTGATAGCTATTATTAGAAAGTTTTTTGTATCCTCTAAATTGAAAAAAGAAATAAAATAATTGATCATTTAATCTGCGATTTCCTTATTGTCCACAATTTACTCTCCATTCTGACTCTATTAAGGTCCAACAGTCACTTTACTTAAACTAGCCTTTAAATATTTCTGGAATCTCTTGAGACCCATTGTTCAATACCGAGCTAGCTTCCTCTTGTACTCTAATGTTTCTTCCTCGTTAACCTTTTTGTCATTTTCTGCTGTTGTTCATTTTCTAATCTGCCACTTATGTTTGTACATTCTGGTGTTTTTTTTTCCTTAAGTTAAATACTTTCCCTAATATATTTAATAAAGCACAAATGATTGGTCCTCCACTTAGAAAGTTTCTTTATCATAACATTATCATTATTCTGAGTATTCTGAAATATCCTGAACTGATCAAAAAGTTAAAATTCTAAATTGGAGCAAAGCCAATTTTGATGTTACTCGACAGGAACTTTCAAATATTGTTTGGGTTAGGCTATTTGCAGGTAAAGGGATGGTTGGGAAGAGGGAGGCTTTTAGGAATGATATAACAAGAGTTCAGAGATGTTCCTGTTAGTGTGAAGGGCAAGGCTGTTCACGTTAGGGAATGCTGGATGACTAGAGAAATTGAGGCTTTGGTCAAGAAAAAGAAGGAGGCAAATATCAGGGAGAGATAGCTGGGATCGAGTGAAAGCATAGAGGATTATAAGCAGAGCAGGAGTACACTTAACGGGGAAATCAGAAGGGCAAAAAGAGACATGAGATTACTTTGGTAAATAGAGTTAAGGAGAACTCAAACAGATTCTATCACTACATTAAAGGAAAAAGCATAACTGGGGGGAGATTAGGGCCTCATAAAGATCAACATTGCCATCTACGTGTGGAATCACAGGAGACCAGGGAGGTAGTAAGCAAATTCTTTGATCAATATTTACTGTAGAGATAGACATTGAAGCTAGGGAATTTGGAGAAAGAAATTGTGATATTGTGAAAGGAATTCATATTACAGAAGAGGAGGTGTGTAACGATAAGTAAATCCCCAGGATCTGATCAGGTATTTCCCAGAACTTTGTGGGAAGCGAGGAAAGACATTGCTTGGCCACTTGCTGAGTAATGTGTGATATCAACAGCCATGAGTGAGGTGCCAGAAGACTGGAGGTTGGCTAACGTGGTTCCATTATTTTAAAAATGTGACAATGGAAAGCCAAAGAACTACAGAATGGTAAGCCTTACCTTATGGTGCATAAGTTGTCGGAGGGGATTCTGAGGGACTGGATTTGCATATAGTCAGAAATGTCTCAACTGATTAGGAATAGTCATCATGGCTTTGTGTGTGGAAAATCATGTCTCACTAACATGATTGAGGTTTTTGAAGATGTGACAAAGAATATTGATGAAGACAAGCAGGAGACATTGTCCACCCGGACTTCAGACATATGCTTTTGTCACACCCTGAGATCCACACAGTACCAAGTGCTGCGATATGCACACTCCTGAACTCTCTCTCCAACAGTATTGCCTCATGCTACTTCAGAGCTGCCCTGCCTCCTAGTTCCACATCATTCTCCAGTTCACTCAGTGTTCTATCAAGAAATATTTCCTGTTCTTTTCAGGCGTTAGGGAATGTAAACTGGAACAACTCAGAGATACTCACACCCCTCTGGAAGCTTCCTCTCCTCCCCTTCTTTCTGAATCCACTCTTTCTTTTAACCTTACCTCTTGTTTCAGAAGAGTCACGGATTCAAAACATGAACCCTGCTTTCTCTTCACTGACTTTCCCAGATCTGCTCATTTTTCCCAGTTATTTCTCATTTTTGAATCAAATATCGCTGTGTGCTACTTTTTTCCACCAATGTTGGACTTTGTTTAGCCAGTGCTCATGTCATTACACGTAAAGGAAACATTTCTTGGACCTTCTCATGTAACTGCTGTTTCCTTGCCTCACTTGGCCTTTCTGTGACTATTGGAGAAGCTACAATTTACTCCTGCCAAATCATTCCCTTGGAGTAAGTCAACTCTGTCCATGGATGAACTATGGTCAACCCCAGCAGTTACTGTTCCAGACATTAGGTCACACTCAAGCTTCTCTCTGTATAAAGGATTCTCAAACACAAAGCAAAAATATTTTCAATCAGTTTTCCAAGACAATTTGTTGCAGACTCAAATTCATCAGATTAACTCTTTCAGTTTTGACTAATCTGTAGACTCTTTGCTGTGGACTGTGGAGACAATTTATTGAGCCAGGTACAAGTCTGCTGACATGAACTTGCCACAAATTTGAAAGCCTAATATTTTTCAGTTTGACTACTTTGCAGGACAAAATCTCTTGGTTTGGAAACTAAATAATTGAGAAGATCTCGATGTGCAGGTGTTGGACTGGGGTGGACAGAGTTAAAAATCACACAATACCAGATTATAGTCCAACAGGTGTACCTGCATTTGGAAGCACTAGCTTTCACAGCACTGCTCCTTCATCAGGTTGCTGTGCAGCAAGATCCTAAGACACAGAATTTACAGCAAAATCTTACAGTCTCATGCAACACAACTGATATATTGATCAAACCTATATTGCTTTTAAGTCTTTCATCTATTAGAATGGGTTACAGGTTTTGATTCATTAATATGTAAATCCCAGAAGTATTTTATGTCACATTCTCACGATAAGTTAAGGTTTTATAAAAAAAGGTGCCATCTCAGCTCAGACAATGCATTAAAAGTGTCAGGTTAGAGTCTGTCGGTATCCCAATCTTCAATCAGATTGGTTCTATTTCCAAAGGCAGTCAATCCATGTAATATTGACTTAAAAGAAATTCCGGGATTTACATATTAATGAGCTGAAACCTGCAACCCATTCTAAATGATGAAAGACTAAACAGCAATCTAGGTTTGTTCAGTATATCATCTCAGTTCCATGACACTGAAATCTTTTGCTATAAATTCTATGTCTTAGGGTCCTGTTCCATAGCTACCTGATGAAAGAGCAGCACTCCAAAAGCTAGTTCTTCCAAATTAACCTGTTGGTCTATAACCTGGTGTGTGATTTTTAAGTAAACAATTGAGTTGAATGATTTGCTGAATTGGTTTGATATCCTTCTGAGTTGTTTCTGAACTCAATCCTGTTCTTTCCTGAACTTCATTTTTGTCAGAAAAGTCTTGTTCAATCTAAATTCTTCTGAACAGAAAACAAAACTAATGGCCTTCAATATGCGATACTATTTGTCATAAATCCAACAGTATTATCCCTTTACTCCACAGAGTCACCACTTTCTGAAATAAAATGAATTCAGGTCATTGATCTTTCAGGATTCTCTGATCTTGATTATTATTTTAGAAGAAATATATCACCTGACTGCTTCAAATCATTGTGAATGTGTCGGGAACTAAATAATGGAGGAGATCTGAGTTCATTATAATCCACTTGTTCAGACATGTTGTAACACACCTCTGAGCAGGTGGGGCTTGAACCCAGACCTTGCCTCTTGCCTCAACCTCTCATCACTAGAGCCTTTGGTACCAGGCTCCCACTCTTGATGAGCTTGCAGTAGAGGAGGCTTTTTTTTCCTGTGTTTGTCAAAGTCCCATCTCCAATGCAATCGTTCTTCCCTTGACAGTAACTCTTATTTGCCTGCCAACTCAGAAACACTATTACAGGGAAAACAAATTGGAAACCTGTTGTCGGTGCATTTTTACAAATTTCTCTCCCACTCAAATAAATTGATGATATTAATCGTGACATAAATTAGATGAAACCATTGTGATTTTATATTTAACGCTACTATTGTTCCTCTTTCTAACAGGAAACCCAAATTATATTTATTTTGTGGATGGACAAGATGATATTTCATTAAAAGGACCAGACAATCCTAGAGAGGATACTTTTGTCTGGGAATGGGAACCACACTCAGGGCAAGAAAAACAGCAGCTGATTACTTTTCAGAAAATAAGCTCAAGTTGGTTCAATGTAGAAAGGAGTGAATACTATAGAGACAATAACTTGCACTGGTCGCTGTACTACAATCACTATTCCCTTGATCTGAGACTTAAAAAGCCCAAATTTGACCTTGCAGGATTATACACCCTGTTTCAGACACAGCCAAATAAAGTCATCCTGAAAAAGTACAACATCTTTGGGATCAAAGGTGAGTGAAATATCATTTGGAAAGATTCAATAAACTGACTGTCTGTAAATAATTGGACATGTGATAATGGGATTGTATGAGCTTTAGTCATGCAGTGCACAAAGTGCATGAAACACAAAGGGAAACATTCTGTTCATTATTCCTTTTGAAATTGTCAAAATGAGCAAAACTATCTTGACAATTTCAACATTAGCAACAACTGGATCAATCTATATAACAGTGAGTTTGTACAACAAATGTGTGTTCTGACAGTTCAGTGAGAAACCGTCACGTGAAACCAATCTAAAAGATGTTGCTGTGTAGTTTTCTTTCAGGACCCAAAAGGGCCTGGGCCTTTGTTGTTTGGGCCTCTTGTTGTTTGGCTTAGTGGCAGTTTTATCGATTTGTGTGGAGGTTTTCTAACTTTCAGACCAAGTGTGATCTTTTGCTGTATCTTACTCAACTCATCAAAATAAGTACCTCACTCGTGCCATGAAGCACCCCTCTGCCCTGATTCTAAACCATTCCTATCACCTTCCCTTGCTGAATGAACTCACCACACACCAGATATCTGCCAAATGCCTGCATACATCGCGACTATCCCACAGTTGAATGATGGCATAGAGGTGGGGATGTCCAGAGGAGGCTGGTCCTTTTCCTGGGGAACGTGCTGAGGAGGTCATGGTATCAGAGCCTGGCAGCATGGTCGAGGTTGCTACCCAGAACTCTGCTGTATCCACAGACAAGAATGGCCAGCAGTGCTACAAGAAGGTCAATGGCCCTCTCTGCTCAGCCAAGGTAAGTGCCACCATCTTCTCTCTGCTCCTCATACGTAAACTCTGCTCCTGCCCCCAACTCCAACCACGGCCCATGCCCTGTCACTCTTGTTATTGCATACAACCTCCCCCACCCCATTACACATTCAGTGGCATCCCCTTCCCAAGTGTCATTCACTCCCTCTTACCCTTACACCTTTGCACTCACTGGTCAAGGGTGGATGTCTGTCTGTCTAGGGGAAGCAGGCACACTTTGCAGTAGTTTATTACTGTGTCCACTCCAAGATCCTGTGTGATCCCTTACCTTTCAGGGAATGATAGTCTTTCCAAGCCCAGTTTTATCAGCAGTGCATTGATCCTGCACAAGAGAGGCAGGGACGTCATGTGAAAATCCCCCTCTCACAAGATTTATATATTCCTTGCATATGTAATGAGCTGACATCTACATAACTGTGTGAGAAAACATGCTCCACCCCAAGCTGAAAAAATGCTCACTTCTTGCATGGCCCCAAACTTGATCTCCAAATTAGAACATTATGTTCAGTATGTCCTTATTTTAATTGTTGTTACATTGAAGTGAATTGGACCTTCTCTCCCAGATCAATGATCTAACACTGCCTCATCCAGGTCAGACTTCATACACTAGGACCAGTGATCAGAGCCCCGTCCCAGAGTATCACATGGCTCACGGGGTTGAGGCACCAGAGTGTTTGGAATTTGGGAGCTAATGGATGCTACTGTTTACAAAGACCCTTTTGAAGATCTAATCATTACTGGCCATTTGTCAAGTGGAACTGCATGTGAGGGAGAGCAGTTTTAGAACAAGCCTCTCCTGAAGGGCCATTCATCTTGGAGGCAAATACTTGGAACCATGCTCAGAAGCATTTTGGGAGGCCACTGATTGAAGTTTCCAGTGGGGCTGTGATGACCCTGATGTCTTGTGGATCATTGTGCAGGAACCCAGCGCCTATGTAGACTTGTTTATTCAGCACCGAATGGAACGTGAGCCTTCTCAATGTCTTATGATGTTGTGCTACCTTTCAATCACTTCACTGTCAATGGTGGTCTTGACATCCCCAAATACCATCCAAATGACGGAACCATATTCTGACCCGACATCCTCCAACAAGTTCATAGATAAAGTGTATTATTACCTCTGCTCTCTCTCTCACGGTTAGAGCAGGACTCAAGTTGTTTGTCTTATTCTCCTAGTAAGATGCTCTGTGTGTAATTTGTTCTTAATTGTTTCTGCAGAAAGGAGCAAGTGCTCAGGAAGGGCACATGAGCAAGTCAGTTCGATCCTTGTCACTGAATTGTACCTGGCACTGATTACATTAATCATTCCTTCTGTGTTTTCCACAGTTGAATCAAGCGCTCAGAACTCTTACACCAGGGTGGGCAGCGATGTTACCCTCAACTGTGCTATCTCCAAACTCTCGGATACAGTCTGTCTCCAATGGAAACGGAGAGATTTATCTCGGCAGAATGATGGGAAAACCGATCAGATTCGAGTGAATAACACAGTCTATCTGATGGTCAAACACGTTACCGTGGAGGATCAGAAGCTGTATGTGTGTGAAGTACAGGAAAATGGATCCATGGTTCTCAAAGTGAAACAAGATATTTCCGTTTATGTGGGTAAGTGCAGTTTCCTCATTGTGAATATTAAAGTATTACTGTTATGAAACTGTTACATATAATGTGATCACATGAAGCTGTACCTTCAACTGAGAACTCCAAGAACCCAAACTTGCAGCAAACACCTAACTCCATGTCTCACAGATTCATATTGTATTTCTGTTTTTCTTCAAACCACATTTGTTGTTTATAATTTATATTATAGACTTATTTGTTGAAGTCCAGATATTTTGGTTTCCATCTCACTTTAAGGTGATAGGGAATAAGAAACATAAACATGCCCCTTGCTCCCATTACTATCTGTTTACAGCTGGTGAAATGCTGGCATATTCAGTCATCTCTATTTTTAGATTACTGACTGACAATGTGGAAACAGGACCTTTGGCCCAACAAGTCCACACCGACCCGCCAAAGCGCAACCCACCCAGACCCATGGGTCCTTCACCTAACACTACGGGCAATTAAGCATAGCCAATTCACCTAACCTGCACATTTTTGTACTGTGGGAGGAAACCGGTGCACCTGGAGGAAACCCACGCAGACACAGGGAGAATGTGCAAACTCCACACAGTTAGTCGCCTGAGACGGGAAATGAACCTGGGTCTCTGGCGCTGTGAGGCAGCAGTGCTAACCACTGTGCCACCGTGCTGCCCTCCATTTCTTCTCCATTTCATACAAATTTAGGTCAAGGTGAAATTGCCATAATCCTACTCACTCATTCGAAAGAGATGACTGCAAATTCTTAACCTGAGTGTCACCATGTTTTAAATTCAGGGTTGAGTTGAGAAGATGGAGATTTTGTGGTAACCTCAGCCAATGCAGGAACTGTACCTTCTAGGTTTGTATCCCTGTGCAATGTATATCAGCTGGTCAACCAGCTGAGCTAACCAGCCTCCATTATAAATGCTTACTGTCTACTCCAAAATACTACATTGAGCTTTTATCCTCTTCTTCACTCAAAGCCCACCCTCAGCTTCTGCCATATCCATCTGTCCACATTCCCTACTCTATATACACAACATTGGTCTCATGGTCATCATTGCACTCGTAATTCCTGATCTTGATTTGAATTCAAATTTCACCATTTACTATGGTAAGATTTGAATCCGGTTCATTATTTAAGTTCATTATTTCACTATTAAGTCTAGTGATATTACCACTCAACCATCATCTGCCCAATCTTTCCCTTTTAACCCCTAACTCTTGTCACTCCTTCTCCTTAGCTATCCAGCCAGAATGCCAAAATGTGCACTTGTGATAATTGTCTTACGAGAATGGAGTAATTAATTAATATATTTGCCTCCATTACTGCATTGAGTCCTCTGTATCTGTGACAGCATGAGCTTGAAATCAGGACTCACTGTGAAGGCACGAGTCCATACGATCTTGTTGGAATATGATGGATTGAATCCTGTTGTTGTGCTGGCAATGTAACAACTGAGGATAGATGAACATGGCTCTACATGCACTGGGCTCCTGACTGTTCGCGTCCCATTCCATTGGCAGAAAAATACACATTGTAATTCTGTCCCCCAAAACTAAATGCCCTCTGACTTTGGCTGTAACTCTTTTCAACTTGATAGAGAATTGAGAAGTTCATTTGAAGAACACATGGGGAGATTGAGATAGTTCTTTGGGCTAATTGAGTACCTCCTGCTTCCACCCACCCAATTTCCTCAATTCAGCTCCTCCTTCATTTTGCGTCCCTGCATTCCTCTAACCATTATTGTGGAAGCCATCATTGTCACAGCTGATGTCCCCAAACTGGCCAAAGCCCCTCTCTGTCAATGTGTTACAAACCCCATGCTGAGCCTTAACTTTCCCTGATCGAGGCAAATTGCTCAAAAGCCCACATGGTTTCAAACCATATCTTACAACTCCTAGCCTACAACACTCTCCCAGTGACCATTTCCTCCATGCCATCCAACACTCCCATACATGAATTGCCCTCTGTAGAGGCAATGCCCTGGATGGCACAAGCAGCATGGTGGCTCAGTGGTTAGCACTGCTCCTCACAGCACCAGAGACCTGGGTTCAATTCCTGCCTCAGATGACTATCTGTGTGAAGTTTGCACTTACTGCAGACCATGAACCAAACTTTGGATGGGATAATGCACACCTCCTTGACAAAGTTCAAAATACACAAGGACAATAGTCTGAAAGTCCTCAAATTGCTAGGGAGATAGCACCCTAAGGGATTTTGACCAATCAGAGAAAGGTACCCCCCCATAAATCGAATGGAGGGATATGGTAAAGTCCTGCAACTCCAACCACACGTAATTTTTCCACCTTGTTTATTGATAAACTTGTTACTGAACCTATCAGCAGCCAATGTGAGTGAGAAACAGCTTGTGGTTTGAGGCATGGTGAGCAGCGAGGACATTCAGTACAGGCAGTAAGGAAGATGACAAAGGAGCCTTTTCTGAGAGGCCAAGAGCTGACAGCTGAGATCCTGGGGTTGGAGGCTGAGGGGGTGAGAGATGGAATATGTGGACGGTGGAGTTTTCCAAAATCTGACTTGAGGCAGAACAGAGGTTTAGCCTTTTGCTGAGGCTGGAAGGGGCTTTCTCCAGATCTTGGAATTCTATCTGCTAGATCTGGGATGACGAAACTGTCAGAGGATGGCAAAAGTTGAGCACATCAATCAGTGGACAGGATTGGTTGAAGGCTGTGGAGAGCAGGTTTGTGATAACAGGCACAGGAGGGCAGGTCTGAGGTATCAGACAGAGGAGGGCAGGCTTGTGGGAGACAGGCAGTGGATGGTCAGATTGTGGCATTCGGGCAGCGGGAATGTTGTTCATAGCATCAAGCGGTTGAGGAGAAGGTTGGAGTGCAACCAAAGGAGGGTAAGGTTTTAGGACGGGCTCCAGGCTGCAATATGCGGTTGCGCTTTGAATGAAATGCCAATAAACACCTCGACATCTGCAGGTGAGATAGTAAACCCACCACCCATGGAGTGAGAACTTCATCGCTGAAATTTAGCTCAATGGTGAGAATCTGGTGATTTTACCTGCTACTCAATTAATTCCACCCTGTCTGATAATTCTCTCACCATTTCCGAGACAGGCATATCCTATTGCACCTTCCAGCAATCCCAATATCACAGTTTAACTGCAGCTACCACTCACAGCAGGAATATATGTTGTTGCTCAGTGTCAGGAATTTGATGTTTTAGAACAAACAGCAAAGAACAGAACAGCACAGGAACAGGCCCCTCAGCCCACTGAGGCTATACTGATACAGGATGCCTTTCACTGCGAAAAACCTTTTGCCTCTATTCAGTCTAAACCCCCTGTTCTCTTCCTGTTCATATATCTGTGAAGATGCGTCTTAAATCCCAATATCATTCAAAGAGAAACATCATATTAAAGTGAGAAAAGATTTCCCATTTCTACATATCGATCTCACATAAATTCACTATGTTTAAGTAGTTGTTTTGAGAAAAATATGATGATATACTGTTTTGATGATCAACACAAATATTTTAATGCAGTAATAATCAATGATTATTTTGCCTTTTTCCTGTTCTTGCACAAACATAATGTCCTAGCATGTGGTTCTCTGTCTCTCTTTTCTAGATTTATATGGAGAGAATTACATCCTTTATCGCTCAGGCACAGATCACAATGAACTCAATCTGGTTTGTCATTATGCTGGTTCTAATTTTGAAACTGCTGAGTGGAGGTGGAGGTCAGATCCTCAACATCAGGACAACATCATAACATCTGCTTCGAGATCTCAAGCCATCAATATAAATCACATTCACTTTGGGAATCGACTGGTCCCCACATCATCAACGTTTAATGGTACAAACTTCAGTGTGAGGATTGTCCCTGTCCTGTTTGAAGATGCAGGAGTTTATACATGTTCCCTGGAATCATATAAAATGGTGACCATTACAGTAATCACAGTTAAAGGTAGGGGACAGAATGTTGATGCTGCTTTCAATGATCAAGCAATTGTTTAAAATCTAAATGATTTTCTGGTTTACACAGTCACAGCGGAACCCTCTGATGCAGAGACTGAGGAAGACTCCATTACCCTGACCTGCTCTGTCTCTGATGTCACTGAATCAATCAGACTTGTTTGGATCAATAGTGATGATAAAATTGTTAAAGAAAAGGCATTGACTGAGACGAATAGGGAAGAGAAATCATTGAGACTGATTATTCGGAGAGCTGACAGAGTCAAAGGGAAGTGGACATGTATTTTGTTTCATCAAAACATGCCTCAGATTTCAGTCCCGTACTATATGGAACACAGTGGTAAGTGATTCAGGGCTTGGTCTTATACATATAATCCAAAGGAAATATTGTTACTACTTATTGCTCTACTACTTACTACTTACTACTGACTGGCAGCAGTAACCCATCCTTTATATCTTGTGTGTGACCTCTACAATGGTGCAGTCTATCAGAAATTTTCCCTGAGATAACACTTTACTGTCTGCGTGACAAATTGTATAATCAGTCATTTATCACATTCAGGTGAATTGGAAAATGGATGACCATTTGTCAGAGAGTGTTCAATGTTCATACCTAATGTTTCATCAAGTTTGCAGTGAAAGCTGACAATCTGCATGAGAAGGTAAAATCGTAAGCGAAGATTACATTTGAACCAGTTTACGTGTGCAAATCTTGAGAGATGAACAAATATCCTTCTCTTTAACTCATAGTGTCAGAATCATGTGTAAGAAGGGGAGAGGATATTGGAAAATAGGCAGAGATCACACTGATTTTAAACAAAATAGTTCAGAAGTGTATTTAATCGTTATCAAGCATCATAACAGAGGCATAGAAAGGAGGTCTGATGACTAGGCAAGTGCTTGAGGAGAGGTTCCAGTGACCTAGACTGACCGTGGAATGGTCAGGACAGATTGCCCTTTGGTAATGGACTGAAATTTTCTCAAATGGTCCCCTAACCGTATGGAGAGTGACAAAGTCTAACTTGATTTTTTTTCTCTGTCCTGCTCACACATAGAACAGAGGCCTCTCAGAGCAGATATCAATTTTTCTGGAGAAAACATTTAACAGGTGAATTATTAAAAGCGTGCCTTGTGTCCAAGTGTTGGTTTTACTTCTTTTCGCAAAATCTCCTAAAATCTTTATCTCTCTTTGACAACTCTCTCCTATTGTCTTGCCTTTCTTCATTTCTCCAATTAAATGTGCTCTGTTTTCCTAAATCCCCACCCCAACCCATCACTACCTCTGGACCTTCCTGCTTTCCTGCCACTACCCTGACTTTATGATCTGGGGAGATTACGGCTCGGGTCCTTCTCTGCATCCCTTGGCAATATCTGGAGGTCTTATTGAGACACTCACATTTCCCCATTATGAAGAAACACACCAAATGTCCCATTCTTCTCTCCTTTCGAGCTTCCTGTCCAATACTGTACTTGGTCTTTATCTCATCAATTTGCTTCCTATCCGAATGACTTATCCACTGTTGATCAATGCAATCTCCCATTGTCTCAGCTCCTACTACCATGAAATAGATCTCCATTAAAAGTATCCATGCACTTGTGAAAATAAGCCTTGTAATTGTGGAGCTTATTGTAGATAATTGGATCAATATCATGGCCTTCACAGAAACCTGGTTGAGGTTTCTGTCCATATTGCTTCCTTTCCATATTGCTGCAGGATCATTTCCAAAACCATCACAATTTTTAGGTTATCAAGTTATTTCAATAGCACTTGAAGTGTCATAACATTCAAGGCTATGGAGCAAGTGCTGGAAAGTGTGACTAATGTAGATTTAGAGTCATTTTTTGTTGGTGCAGACCTGATCAGCCAAAGGGCCTCTTCTACACTGTATGATTCCCTGATTCTGAATCCTTTATGGCCCCAAATGAGACCAGTCAGACCACTGAGTTGTAGATTTAATCACCATATTCTGGCTTGAATTGCATCCTTTCTCCTCTGGTACATTTTCCTCTGTTGCATATCCCACTTTGTTCCATCCCCCATCCATTTCAACTATCGTCCTTGTTCTTTACTGCCCACCAATCAAATTGTTCTCACTGAGATGTATTTAGTGCTGTCCTCTCTCAGCTTTGCACCAAATCATTTCTTATCCTTGGGGGATTTCAACTTCTGTCTGAGCTCAGCATGTTCTTGGATCAGTTTCCCACTATTCACCCATTTTTCACATTATCTTTCCCTACCATATAAGCTCTCCAGTTCATACTAACCACCAGTCTCTTGATATCATTTCATGCAGTATCACTATTCCCATCAAAGCAATCAGGTGAGGCTGTCTCTGAACACCATTCCCCATCAATCTCTATCTATGTTGCCGTCTGTTTCTGATATTATAAATACATGCGTCTGAGCACTGCTTGCGTGTGCAGACTGTGAGCTGTTGAGGAATGCAGCAGTTCTGGGAAGGGGAGCACTACAAATTAAGAAAACAATACATTCACTGAACAAAGTAATTTGTCATGACAGGTGCCACAGCTGCAGAATGTGGAAGCTTCTGGATCCTACTCAATCCATGTGAAGCCACAACTGTAGGGTTTGTAGCTAATGGAACCTCGGCCTGTATTGAATGAGCTGGAAAGGGTCAACTTTATTGCTGATCTCTTGTTGCCCATGAGAAGGTTGTGAGTATTTGCCTTCCTGACCCTCTGCAGTTCATTTAGTGTAGGCAGACCCACAATGCCTTTAGGGAGGTAAATACTAGTAAGTACCTGCTCCCAGAATGTGTCACCAAATTCTATGTTGAAATGTTGAAATTGGCCTTCCCCAAATTTAGACACTCAACTTCTGCATTATTCTTATCTCCTTCTTTATCAAAATAGCTGAACAGATGGGGATATCCCGTCAACAAGTGTCACAAATCTAGTCACTATTTTATTCTAAAAGCTGTTCCATGGCTCAAGGATACTCTGTCCTTGATTTTTTTCTGATGAATAATAAACTAGACTGGGCTTCGATCAGTTTGGTTTGGTACAGACATGAAAAGGATTTGGAGAGGCCTTTTGTTTATTTGTAACAGATTAGACTTCAGTTCAAAGTGGCCATGTTTTAGAAGTGAGCTGTATAATGAAAGGGGATTGGTCAGCTCTCTAGCCAGGCAGTTTTAGTTGAGTCTTGAACTGATTGGAAGTTCAGCAGGGAGCTATTTGGGAACTCTCTCTTTTGCAGCTTGCTTATTTAAAGGGAGCTTGCTTATTAAGACTGTTGTATAGATTCGGATTAGCATAATTAAATAGTTCTGTCGAGGTTCTTCATTCTGTTATTTGTGTTTCATTGCGTAACTTTGTGAATTCATTTTTATTTGTTTTGAAATCTAGTAGTTAATCTAGATAACTTAATCAGTGTAATTTTCACTGTATACTTACTGAAACAAATTGCAAATCCTGATCTGAGCTGCCTGCTTAAGAGTGTTTTGAATGGTCAGGCCTAGTCCATAACAGATTGGGGGCTTTTTACAGGATTTTAAACAGCAAGTGATAGGTGCTAATGGGTGTTTTTGGGTGTTGGTTTCGTTGGGTCCACCAAGCTTGGGATAGAAATGGCTCTTTCAGTCGCCAAAAGTTTTCTGGATGTGGATGGTGTGACTTTGGAGGTTTTGCAAGAATTAAATAGACCAAGTTGCAAGAATTAGCAAACAAGCTGGGTGTACAAGATGATTCGGGGTTTAGATAAAGTTGACCATGAGAACCTTTTTCCACGTATGGAGTCAACTATTACGAGGGGCCATAGCTTTAAATTAAGGGGTGGTAGGAATAGGACAGATGTTAGGGGTAGATTCTTTACTCAGCGAGTCGTGAGTTCATGGAATGCCCTGCCAGTTGCAGTGGTGGACTCTCCCTCTTTATGGGCATTTAAACGGGCATTGGATAGGCATATGGAGGATAGTGGGCCAGTGTAGGTTAGGTGGGCTTGGATCGGCGCAACATCGAGGGCCAAAGGGCCTGTACTGTGCTGTGTTTTTCTATGTTATATGTTCTACGGGTTTGAAACTGGTTGCTTCTGTGAGGAAAAGAGAAATAATTAAAGCAATAGCTCAGCATTTAAACTTGGTGGAGAAATCATCAAAATCTATAGAGATGGCAAGAATTCAAGTGCAAATGAAGCAACTTGAGTTAGAGGTGAGAGATAAGGAAAGGGCAGAAGAAATACAACAGTTCAAGTTAGGACTTAAAGCAAAATAGAGGGAAAAAGAGAGAGCAGCAGAAGAAAGGAAATCAGAGTGAGCAGAGAAAGAAAAAGAGAAAGCTTTTAACCTTCAAAAACTGACACTTTAACAGGAAAGACAGCTTAAAAACCTGCAGATAAAGGCTGAGGGTAGGCTTAGTGGTGAAGAGAGTGAGGAGGAGCAAGCCTTTGGTAATCAGAAGCCCAGTGAAAAACTGTTTAGGTTTGTTCAAGCATTGCCTAAGTTTGATAGAAGGATGTGGAAGCCTTTTTCATCTTATTTGAAAAGGCAGATAAACAAATACAGTGGCCAGTGGCAATGGTGTTTTGTTGATCGAAACAAAACTTGCAGGTAGGGCTAGTGAGGTATTCACATCCCTATCAGAGGAGGGACCTGGAGAGTATGAGGAGATGAAGGAAGCCATTGTAGGTGCATATGAGCTTGGACCCAAAGCTTATAGACAATGTTTCAGGAATCTAAGGAGGGACCCCGGTCAAATCTAACTTGAGTTTGAAAGGATCAAACAGAGTAATGAATAAGAGCTTTAAAAATCAGGCAAACCCTATGATGCCCTTAAAGAAGTAATTATTTTGGAGGAATTCAAAAATTCACTGCCTGAAGAAGTGCAATCTCATGTGGAAGAGCAGAGAGTTAAAACAGCAAGGTTAGCAGCTGAAGTGGCTAATGATTATGAGCTAGTCCATAAAACACAGTTTGGCTTCCAGAATCAATTTCAGTTCATGAGGGATAGAAATTGGGGCAAAGAGACATCCTCATGTGGAAAGGAAAAGGTAGATCTCAACGAATATGATAAGGACAGCTTAGCACAGGGTAAAACAAAAACCCTTCACAGGGAGAAAGAAATTAAAATGCTCTGGTATTTTCATTGTAATAAACTGAGCCACACAAAATCACAGTGTTGGTGGGCTAGGAGGAAGCCAGATGTAGAGAAACCAGACAAGTCTGGAAGTTTTGTTGGATTAGTAACAAAAAGTACAAGGGAAATTAGACAACTGCCTCAGAGTGTACAAGATGATCGGAGGTTGATTAAGGAGGAAGTGCCAGATCTGCTGAAAAAATGTCCATGCAAGGATAAAGTTTACTCACATAGGCCAGGAGCAGTAGGTAAGGAGGTTACAATATTATGGGACACAGGGTCCTCTCAGTCTCTAAAGCTGAACGATGAGGAGATATGCACTCCTGAGGGACTATTGCCAGAAAAAGTGATGGTAACAGGAATTCATGGTGCGACAAGAAGTGCTCAGTTATGGAAAGTGAGGCTAGAGAGTCCAGACTAAAGTGAGAATTAGTAGGGGGAGTACTGGACAAACTCTCAGCTCCTGGAATACAATTTGTCCTTGCAAATGATATAGCCGATTCACCAGGAGGCATGATGCCTAATCTCGGTGAAAAGTCAGTGATGACACAGGCAAATGAAGACATGGAGAATGTTTATCCAGGAATTTTCCCTGACTGTGTGGTCACAAGATTACAGAGGCACAAGCTGAAGCAGGAGGGATCAAAAGCTACAGATAAGGAAGCTGACATAGTGTTACCTGAAACATTTTTTTAATCAAGTAAGTGGAACAGAGAGGAGCAAATAGGTAAACATGCCAGTTACTTTTGCTCGGCCACATTCAGTTCCCAGAGGCCGAGCCCTTATACAACAAATCGGCCTCCTCACTGAGTTCAGCTCACCATGGAGGTTCAGTCCATGCACGGGAATTGAGGCAAGACAGGTAAGAAGTTCATTCCAAACAGCTGACCGTGGAACAAAGAATAAGTCTCACCCCAACTTCCACTCCCATATCTTCTCCAAACTATCAAAGCTGCTGGTTGCAACTAGCCAGCTGAAAAGCTCGTTGCCCAAGGAAAAGGAATGAAACCAGTTCTGCCACTGGCTGTAGTCAAAGTCAGTTCCTCAGAAAGAGAAAACAAAACGGCCCTGCCAAAAGACAAATGGCCCCACCATATCCCGGCTGTGGCCAGCTAGCTCAAGATCCAGGAACCCAGCGCAAACTGGGTATGGTCAGCCAGGTCAATGGCCAGCCAGCTCAAGAGCCAGGAGCTCAGGTCACACTGGCTGTGGGCAGCCAACTCAAAGGCCAGTTCCTCACAAAGAAATAAAACCACAAACAACTCCCCACCCCACCACCCTCCACATCCGACAGGGTCACTGACGGTGGTCAGCCAGCTCAACATCCAGTTCCCCACAAACAAATAAGACCAAAAACAAAAACCTACAGCAGTACAGTGGCAGTCGCCAACCAGCTCGAAATCAGTCTTTAAGTGTGGAGATACTAAAACTCCTGTTTATCTTTGTTTTTCTCTTTTTTTATGTCAGTCACCTGAACAGAGGAGATTAATCTTCTGGTTAGTTTTGTGTTCAAAACTTCAACACTACTGTCAAACTACGGTAGAACTTATTTTTCCCTGGCACCCATGTCGTGTATGTGTAGGTGTAGGTGTAGGACACAGTGAAGAAGTGCAGAAAACTTTATTTGCATTCTACCATCAGAAAGAAGAAAAAACAGCTGAGTGGCTAGTGACAAGCTGTGCCCATTTCATCAAGGGCAATGCCAAAGTGAATGAAAAAGTGAAGAGAGAGTCAGGATTAAATCCAAATAGAATTGGAGGGGAGCTCCTGGTTATTGTTATTTGCCCACAAATGAGGCGATTCTAATCTTCTGGTTTTATATATATTTTTAAAGTAAATCCCCACACTACCGCCAAATAGCAGCAATGCTTATTTCTCCCCAGCACCCATGTCGTGTGTGTGTAAGTGTAAGACACAGTGAAGAACAATGAGGGCATAAATCTTTACTCATATTCTACCACCAGGAAGAAGAGAAACACCCGAGTGGCCAGTGACAAGTAGTGCCCTCCCCATCAAAGGCTTAAGTGATAGAAAAAAAAGTGAAGGGAAGGTTAGAGAATGAATCAACATAGAATTGGAGCGGATCCCCTGGTTATACTTTTTCCTTTTATTTACAGGAGCACACCTAGACAGTGCAGATTGCCAGCCAGCAAGCTCAGAGTCTGTCTCCAGAACTGTGGAGATTCTAAAACCCTGTTGAAAAATATTTTTTCTCATGCTTTTGTATACACTGCCATACTACTGCCAAACAGTGGCAGCGCTTATTTTTCCCCAATGCCCGTGTCATGTGAGCAGGTAGTGGATACAATGAAGAACAATGAGGGCATAAATCTTTATTCCTACTCCACCGCCAGGAGGAAAAGAAACACCTGAGTGTCCAGTGACAAGCAGTGGCCTTTTCAGCAAAGGGCATTGCCTAAGTGATCAAAGAAGGGAAGGGGAGGGTCAGGATTAAATCAAAACAGAATCAGAGGGGATCTCCTGGATATATTGGTCAGCCAAGGCTTTCCTCGTTGTCTCAGATTAACTCAAGAACCTCTTAGTCAATGGGATCAACCTGGTTGCAATTACTACACATAATGACTTCAAAACTTACAAAGTTACAGTCACTATCCACAAAATGCTTGCTCTCTGACACTTAAGCCACTTGACTGGCTGAATCCCCTCTGATTAGATCTAGAACCCCTCCATCTCTCATGGGATATCGATGAAGTGGCAACAAAACATGCATATTGCATTAAAAAAAATTAAATACATCTTGAACACAAAGACCTTTGCTCTGCGAGCTACAAAGTCTTTTACTCTTGTGTGTTTGTGTTGTGTCATATCTGAGTCATACATAAGAACTTATTGGAGACAAATTTTCCAGTTTTCAATATTACACCAGTAAACATTGAAATTTATTGTCTCATGTTATCTATTTTAATTTTCCCTTCCAGGATACCTCAATGAAAGGCATTTTCTCCATCAGGAAGAGTACTTTTTATTGAAAGGACCAGACAATCCTGGAAATGGCTCCAGTATCTGGGAATGGAAGCCACATTCAGGCCGACAAACTACAAAACAATTGGGAACTTTTCACAGAGAAGGTCAGCAGTGGGCTGTAAAATGGAGTGATGATTACAATGATACACCAGACATTTCTCAGACAATACATCAGCAGTGTGGTACCCTCAACCTGTTAATCAGAAATCCCAGCTTTGAACTTTCTGGATTGTTTACCTGGACTCAAACACAGCCCAGTAAGAAAATCCTGAAACAGATTGAACTATTTGTGATCAAAGGTGAGTAGCAAGAAGTGAAAAAGTTTGAACAAAATTATTTCCTGCTAATCCACGTAAATTCATAGATCATTGGAATCCATTCCTATTGAGTGATGGCACAAATAGGAATTGGAAACACAATCCCTCTATTGTTGTGGTGGGAATCTTGGTTGAGACTGGGTCGATTATCTTATTAAAGCGAAGTTGCTGCATTTCAAGGTCTTCAAACGGGAAGAATTTATTCATGTGCTATGTAGTATCTACACGTACACCAAACATTTTTGCATCTCTTTTTGGGATCCTTTCCTCCTGGTTGTCACATGATCCCTTACATCATCACTAACATTTTCAAGTCTATAGACTTTGCATCCACCTGTATAAAAGAAGTGTTTTTTTAGTTTCCAGAGCCCATTGAAGGTAACTGCTTATTAACATTTCTTAGCACATACACTTTGCATGAGATCAAATCTGTTAGATCTCTCTCCAAAGTCTCGTCATTAACGTGATTTTTTAATCACTGCTGATGCAGCTTACTACCTCCATATTCAAATTAACCCTTTCCATTACAATTTCAGAGCAAACTGATATCAAATTTGCAAACTATCTAACTTAATGTTAAAGTTTCCATGAAGAGAGAGATGGCACCAGCAGTTAGGGAATGGAGTTTGGTACAAGGATTACGAATAAAATGTTCTCATACTTCCAAATATTTAACCACCTAAACTAGAATGACTATCTGAATAAAAAAGAGAATGGTCACTAAAAAGGTCATTAAAACAAGTGGATGGATTGAGGATAAGTAACTGTGATTCTCATTTTCAGCTTTTGTTTCCAATCTTTTCTTTACTTTCATATAATTTAAGAGAAATTTGCCATGGAGAGAAATAGAACTGCAGGTATCAGTACGGTGTTCACAGTGAACACTGATGATGGTGACTTTGGTCTTTCGATTATGTAACTGCAGCAAATTGCATCTTATCTAAAACTAGAGATTACATCAACATTGTGACAACACAGAAGCAAACGTGAGAGAAAGTGGAGAGATTGATCAGAGTATCGCGAATAGACATATGGAAGCTGACCAAATGTATAGAATCTTCCACATCTCAAGGTACTGAGCTTTGGTAACTGAGGGCCTCAAATTAATTCCACAGAGGCAGGTGCCCCATAACTTAGTCACCCTTTATTTCCATGTGAGGAGTCCTTGACACTCATCAATCTCCCTCACAGCCTGGTCTCAAAGTGAAGAAACTGCCCAAGTGTTCAGGAATGTGGAGGTTCGATACATTAGTCAGGTGAAATGTAGAATAATAGAGTCGGGTCTGGGTGAGTTACTCTTTTGACTTGTTGTGACAAATGGCCTGTTTTCACACTGTAGGGATTCCATGAATCTACAATTTCTAACACTCCTATTGTCATCTGTCACCAAGGGCTCACTGATTGGACTGGATTAACTGCCTCAATCAGGGTACTCATACTCTTTAATACACTTAGTTGACCTCATTACAATCACGTAAGTGAATCATTCAGGATGAGTTAAGGGTCTCATTCCACTCCTGCTGGGTTTAACTCAAGGAGAGGGCCTGTCACCAAGCAGTATTCATCACGGTTGTCAATCATTTGCAGGTGCTGAACCTGAGACTGGGTGGGGCTCCATCTATCAATAGTAGTCAGTAGCAATGATCAAGGTAATGGTCAACAGGTTGGAGGTTGTTTGCTGGAAGAACGTCCTTACACCCTTGCCATGACCATCCTGAACCAGATCGAAGGGTGCTTTCTGGAAGAACGCCCTTACACCATCCTGCTACCCCAATCCTAGAAAAGCACCCACTCTCGCTGGGCAGGACTTCCATCCCCTATGTCTTGATTTCAGGTGAAGACAGGACAATGGCCACACCAATGCCTGGTTGGAAGTGGTTCAAAAGCTATCTTGGGTTTCCAACAAGCTCCATGGAGAGCTGGCAAAACCCTCAAAACCTCAAGTAATTTCAAGCCATGTCTTTGGTTAATGTTGCCAAGAAACTGTAGGTAGAAAAGGAATAGGGAATGCCAAGGGAAATAATCTGTGAACAAAAGCTTGGAAATGTGAATGTCCAGTGTAAAACATGGCTGGTCAGCATCTGAGTCTATCTGTTGAAGAGTAAGATCTTGCAAGCAGCTTTCTGAGATGTATAATCATCATGTCTCTGTTTTTACAGTTGAGGTCGATTCACAGAGGCCTGTAATGGGCAGTGATATCACCCTCAGTTGCACCATCTCCAGACTCTCAGATACTGTCAGTCTTCACTGGAAACAGAGAAACTCTTCTCAGGAAAACAGGAGGATCAACACTGATGAGATCCGATTGAATAACACGGTCCATCTCATCATTAGAAATGCTGGAGCTGAAGATCAGAATTTATATACATGGGAAGTTCAAGAAAATAACTCCAATATTCTCACTGGAAACACAAACATTGATGTGGATCAGAGTAAGTCCAGAACTACCGTAAATAGATGGTCAATAGACACTGATATAAAACCATTCCCCACAAAATAGAGTGAGCACTTTAACACTGTCAGATTCTCATGCAGAATATGATCTTTGTCTCTGTTGTTAGATTTTTAATGTCATAACAAAATGGTGAATTTATGAACTCATGTCACCTATCAGGCAAATTTACTAGAACCATTTCAATTTATATCAATTCATAAAAAAGAATAAAAGCTATCAATGAAATAAGATTGAGGTCATTGTAGTTGATATTGGGACTGAGAAGTACAAACTGATGGAAGGCACTGACATTACACAAGATTTGGGTCTTTCCTGGGACATTATCTCAATGGAACGGGTGACTTCCAAATGTTCTCAGTGTGTCTTACACTCAGAGATGTTTATTTACTGTACCTGAATGAAGGAAGGTATAGCCAAGGGATGTAAGGAGAAGACCCCTTGTGATTTAAATTGGTTATTTGTGACTCTTGTCATTCATTCCCCTGTCTCCGTGCTGCTAATGCTGAGCATGAATGGTAAATGTGAGGGAGTACAGGTCTTTGTGTATTTCTGGCAGTCACTGAGCATCCTGCTGCACTTGACTCTCCTGAAGGTACAATGATGCTCCTCAGAAGACCTGACTATCAGTTGACCCACACTCCCAACTCAATCTAACAGGGACCACCCTGACCCACTTGAACACTACTCTGATTTATCCTGCTTCTCCTTGGGAGCCAAACCTGTCCATGGAGACAACCAGACACATGTATATTGGAGCCAGTATGGTACTGGTTATACTGATGGACTCCTCCTGCTCTGAAAGACCTCTCCAGATTTAACCAAGCATTCAAAACTGAGAAGGCCTATTGTCTGCGGCGCAATGACTCTGGTGAAGAGGTGTGTTACCTTTATATGTACACTTGGCCCCAGGAATTTGTAGGTAAAAACAGTGATTGCAGATGCTGGAAACCAGATTTTGGATTAGTGGTGCTGGAAGAGCACAGCAGTTCTGGCAGCATCCGAGGAGCAACAAAATCAACGTTACGGGCAAAAGCCCTTCATCAGGAATAAAAGCAGATAGCCTGAAGTGTGGAGAGATAAGCTAGAGGAGGGTGGGAGTGGGAAGAAAGTAGCATGGAGTACAATAGGTGAGTGGGAGAGGGGATGAAGGTGATAGGTCAGGGGGAGGGTGGAATGGATAGGTGAAAAACAAGATAGGCAGGTAGGACAAGTCATGGGGACAGTGCTGAGCTGGAAGTTTGGAACCAAGGTGAGGTGGGGGAAGGGGAAATGAGGAAACTGTTGAAATCCACATTGATGCCTTGGGGTTGAAGTGTTCCAAGGCGGAAGATGAGGTGTTCTTCCTCCAGGCATCTGGTGGTGAGGGAGCGGCGGTGATGGAGGCCCAAGACCTCCATGTCCTTGACTGAGTGGGAAGGGGAGTTGAAATGTTGGGCCACAGGGCGGTGTGGTTGATTGGTGCGGGTGTCCCAGAGATGTTCCCAAATGCGCTCTGCTAGGAGGCGTCCAGTCTCCCCATTGTAGAGGAGACTGCATCGGGAGCAACGAATGCTATAAATGATGTTAGTGGATGTGTAGGTAAAACTTTGATGGATGTGGAAGGATCCTTGAGGGCCTTGGATAGAGGTGAGGGAGGAGGTGTGGGCCCAGGTTTTGCAATTCCTGCGGTGGCAGGGGAAGGTGCCAGGATGGTAGGGTGGGTTGTAGGGGGGCATGGACCTGACCAGGTAGTCATGGAGGGAACGGTCTTTGCGGAAGGTAGAAAGAGTTGGGGAGGGAAATATATCCCAGGTGGTGGGGTCTTTTTGGAGGTGGCGGAAATGTCGGTGGATGATTTGGTTTATGCGAAGGTTGGTAGGGTGGAAGGTGAGCACCAGGGAATTTCTGTCCTTGTTACAGTTGGAGGGGTGGGGTCTGAGGGCGGAAGTACGGGATGTGGACGAGTAGTGTTGGAAGGCATCTTTAACCACGTGGGAAGGGAACTTGCGGTCTCTGAAGAAGGAGGACATCTGGTGTGTTCTGTGGTGGAACTAGTCCTCCTGGGAGCAGATACAGCGGAGGCGGAGGAATTGGGAATACGGGATGGCATTTTTGCAAGAGGTAGGGTGGGTAGAGGTGTAATCCAGGTAACTGTGGGAGTCGGTAATAAAGGCAGAGAGCCTGAAGCGCAGGAATATGTCATCATTATCTCTGAGCAGCCATCCTTGAAAAGCATTTATCCCTGACAATGAAGCAGGAATGTGAGAGTTATGAAGACTGTAGACGTGATGGATATTGGTTTTCAGGACACCTCTTCAGATTCATTAGAAGTAGTAACAATGATCCCAGCTGAATTGGACCCTGACCAAGTGTAAACCTTTCCTGAGAATGAATTCAGCTACATTATAAAATGGTGCTCTTAGTGTGCTATGTGGAATACCAAGCAACTTGCAACATTTGTCAGTGTTTAATAGGACATTTCTTCAAGTGACATTGCAGCTGGTGGTGTTCCCACATATCTGCTATCCTTGCCCTTCTTGAAGGAAGTCTTCAAAGGTTTGGAAGGTGCTCTTTAAGGTCTTTGGTGAATTTCTGTAATGTATCTTGTAGATAATATACACTGCTGCTACGGAGTGTTGTCAGTTGAAGGAATGGATGCTCATTCATATGGTGCTGATCAGCGGGCTACTTTGACCTGGATGGTGTCAAGCTTCTTGAGCATTGATGGAGCCGTACCCATCCAGGCAAGTGGGGAGTGTTCCATCATACTCCTAGCCCGTGCCTGGTAGATGGTGGACAGGCTTTGGGGAATCAGGTGTTGAGTAAGTTGCTGCAGCATTTCTTGCCTGACAGTCAGTATGTCAGTAGACCTTCAAGAAACACAAAATGTCAACATAATTTTCAGGGATATGCCTTCATGACATACTTCTAACCTTCCTTATACTTTCATGATATCATCACCGTATTACAGCATGTAATCTGATCAAGGGCTAGTAGGATGTGGGTAAGGATGTAGCCAGGTTAGATTAAGGAAGTAGTTTCGTGTTCGTCGGTTGGGGACTGTAGTGTTCATGGTTGCAGGGGGTGATTTGAGTTTCCCAGCCTCAAACCAAATGTTAAACTGTCTAATATTTCCTGCTCAGTGTCAATGCCTATCATTTGGTATCTATGTGTGGTTAGGACCAGCTGATCAACTACTTGTCTTATACAAATTAACTCCTCTTTACTCTTCTACTGGCTAAAGGTCTGAGGCTAATCCAAGCTTGACTTCACTCTTTGATGTAGCAAACTTTGATGGACCTTTCTATGTTTCTATTTCCATTGGACCATGGAATAACATCCGATTGAGATAATTAGCATCCAAGAGAATGATTATGAGACATTTGATGTTTCATTGCTGAAGCAGTTCAACTAATTCAGATCCAAAGAAAAGACATATTGGACTTGCGTTTGTTATTGCCATTTTTCTCTTCAAAGATGTTGCCAGAGTTACTCCAGCACTTTCTATTTTTATTTCAAATCTCCAGCATCTGCAAAATTTTGCTTTTATTTAACCAATTGCCTCCAGGCCTTGTGGAAATGATATCACTTGGACAGGGAGATTATGTTGAGGGAAGATAGACCTTGTGCCACAACCCATTACTTAATTCAAAAATAGCCTAGGTGAATAACCAGTGTACTCAGATCCTAATCAATCTCACTAGCCCAATAATGTTCTCCCAGATGACATAATGCAAGAAGATGGTACTCGGCCTCATTGAATTTCTGCCCCTGTGTTTTGACTGTAACGATCTAGCACGTTGTCTTCTGATTCTCTTTGTTGCAGACTTACATGATAAGAAATACACACTTTATCGGTCAGTCACAGATCACAGTGGACTCGAACTGGTTTGTGAAGTTGATTCAACGATAATTAAAACTAAATGGACCTGGTCTTCACATTTAAAGAATGAAGACCAAGAAATAGCTTCTACTTACAAATCAAAGCCTGTCAACATAAACAGGGCCTACTTTGGGAGTCGATTGGTCCCTCCAGTGAGTAATGTCACTGACAGGTTTTTCAGTGTGCGGATTGTGCCTGTCCTGTTTGAAGATGCAGGAGTTTACAGATGTTTTCAGGGATCAAATAATCATTTGACCATTAACCTGATCACAGTTAAAGGTAGGGGATAAAATGTTGATGATGTTTTCATTGATCAAGTCATTGTTTAAAATCTAAGCGATTTTCTTGCTTACACAGTCACAGCGGAACTCTCTGATGCAGAGACTGAGGGAGGCTCTGTTACCCTGACCTGCTCTGTCTCTGATGTCACTGAATCCATGAGACTTGCTTGGATTGATAGCGGTGGTAAAATTGTTGCAGCAAAAACATTCAAGGAACAGAAGCAGGAAGAGGATAATTTACAACTGATTACTCAGGAATTTGATAGAGACAGCAGCTACTGGGCATGTATTTTGTTTCATGAAAACATACCCAAGGTTTTAATTCCTTATGATCTGAAGCTTTACAGTAAGTGTCTCCGATTTTATTTGAAATACATTTTTAGTTACTTCTTTTAAAATGAAAATGACTTGCTTTTCATCCCTTTTACGTTTCACATTACTGAGGGTTCACAGTTTCACTCTGCAAGCAGAAGTAATAGAGTTAAACTGAAAATGTGTATTTCTGCCCATTACGTGTATATAAGGTAACTGGTAAATGTTGAATCCCCACTATCAACTTTAATACATCTGGCTTGTAATGGACTGGAACTCTGCAGACTTTATTCCATTCCATTAGGTTCTATGTATATGATTGAAAAATATGATGTTATTCTGTCTCTACCCCTCAATCATATCAATTCCATAACTCTGTAACACTTCTGACATTGTTTACCTGCAGCAGAGTGATATGTAATGGTTTTTCTCAAACTGTGAGATTGACAGCACATAATTCCACACGAGCTCACCAGCCCACTAATACACACAGAGCAGGGGTTGCACTTGGTTTCTTGATGTGGCTTTCTGTACATTCCTGGAAGGGTGAAACATAGACCTGTCTACAGTGTGGTATGCCATCCACAAGGGATAACATTCTTCTGTGAGTAGTAATCAGCCACTTCTTATCTCTGGAGCAGAAGGGGTCACAGAGCAGTTTGATTTGAACAGCTTCTCATCTTTGGAAGGGAAAAAAAATTCACGCTAACCTTTGAATTGATCAGTGATGTAAATTTGACATTACCAGACTGATGATGTTGGGGACGGTTCAGAGTCAACCGCTCACTTCCCAAACAGCAGGATTACAGATTATTATAAACAATGGCCAAAAAGAAATTGTAAACTAGGCATCAGAAAAGTAATCTACTTTGACACGGACAGTAATATGATGGTGATTGATCTCCAGATTTCATGACAGATCATATTGAATGTTTTATTTCATCGATTAAAATCTTGACCATGTCCAGGCGATGGGACCTGACTCAATTGAGCAGAAGTGTGTCAGGACTCTGTCTGTCTGAGTAAATTGTGCAATTACTTTATTTATTACCTGATCGCATGTTCCAATAGTGGATTGAGATATTGCACTGCAATTTTAAATGTAACATGCCTGAGAAAAATGTTATTCTTGTCATGAAACATTCTGAACCATCCATTGTTGCAAGGCTGGATATGAATAATATCAACAACATTGCATTTCTCACAATACTTCTGGTTTGGAAATAGTTTCCAATTTCAGAGCTGTGGCTGTTTCACGCCTTGATGGCACAGTACAGCTGAGATTGAGAGCTCACCACCTGGACAATCTCAGGGGTGAGTTTGGTTTCATCCACTATGGCAAACATAACACTTTTACATCGAATCAGTATAAAGAAACAAATGATTCAATTACTTTCCACACTCCTTTTTTCATTCACACAAAGCTGATTAATTTAATTTTCAACTTTGGATGAGATGGAGACTTTAACTGTTATCAACCTCTTTCTTGTTCACAGTGAACGTGAGGCCAGTTCCAGTCATTTGGATCATTGCAGTTTCTGTTTACTTGGTTACTAAACTGGTCTTTGTTGTTGGCTTTATCTTCCACATGAAGAAGATAAACAGAGTAAGAATTGTTTTTTATAAATCTTGATTTAACTGTCAACTGTCCCTGAGGAAACTGGTGCCTTTGGACAGATATTAGTGATCCAAACTGAATTGTCGTATGTGATTAATAAATTGTTCATCAAACTCATTTAAAAGAATCATAATGAGTAGAGTGCAACAGATCAATTGATCAAAATTGGATGAAATTATAAACCTTGATTTTTTTTCCTGACTTTCCTATCAGAAACCCTCTTTAGTCCCATTATCCTCAAGGAAGAAACCAGAAAAAGCAAATAGCTCCTTCCTTGTTTATCAATGAGTGGACATGCTCAAACAAGGATGCTGTTCTTTGAACAGTTTTCATTGATTCTCACAAATAGTCCTCTTGTAAATTATGATGTTGAAATACGTCAAAAAACAATATTTGAATAATTAAACCAAGAGCTGTAAAATTATAATGAACTGAAGATACCTTCTGAATATTTACAGTTTGCTCTGATTCTTGTTGCTATAATTCTTGATGTTAGCGATCTGATGTCTCGAGAAGGCTTCAGTAGAGTTGGGATTCGGAAATCCACTTGTCGCCAAGTAAACCGCAACCTCTGTGGCAGGTTTGGTTTTGCTGCTTCACTGATGTTCAAATCTCAGTCAGCTCCAAGAAAAAGACTGTTTGAGAGAAATCTATTTGATTTGTGTTTGAGGAAGGGGTTTTTCAAGGCCGTGAACACTTGGGTGAAATTAAAATTGTGCAAGTATCTTCCAATAATGCCAAGAACTGCAGTTTATAATTTCTGCCAGGTTAGTTCCTTCTATTTGCTGAAGCCTATCGGCTGGGTTTCACTGCTACCTGGCCGATCCTGTTCTGACAAGACCCAACCAAGGTTCACCAAGTTAGTACATTGCAAGATGGGATAGCCGAAATTGATGAGCTCCTGGGTGAACAGGAAGAACTGGCTCCACTTCGTTATTCACCCACTCCCTCAATTAATCACCACAAGCTAATCTTACAAAGAATTCCTTCCCACGTGGAAACTTCTCTCCTTGATTGGATGAATTTATATTTTGACAATGAACAGTTGATTTTGAGATTCTTGGCTTAGAAGGTTGATTGAAAATCCTTTGTCCTGTTTCTTTTTGACAGTGGCTACCTGTCAGAACTCAGAGTGACAGAGATCCTTTTCACTGTCTTTCTCCTGCACAGTGTTGGGGTTTGGGCTTAATAGCCTGTCTCAAAATTGTCACCTTCAAAGCACATTGGTGCACACATGAGGATGTTAGGTCACTACCACAAACAGAGTAGAGTTGAATCTCACTTCTAAACTCTGTTCCTGTGTATTTGCGAAATGGGGAAAATATGTTTCTCCTAGACTGCTGTCATTTTGTTTTACCATCTTGCTTTCAGACTGAGATACTCTCAGGGAATTATGGTTTGGTTTGTAAATCTTTTCTCAGAAACCAAAGTTTTGCCAAGGGGTGGATTTATTGGATATTACTATATTGGAAGCATTAATTACTAACGTTTATAGGATCTATTATTCTGTTAAGTTTTCCAGTATAGTTAAGTTATTCCAAGTTCTTCTTTCATCTGTGTATTTTAACAATAGTGTTTCGATAAATTCTGTTTTGCGTATCATCGAGTAGTTTGACCAATCAAATTGCATCTGGAACACAGCAAGTTACATTGGTTGTTAAAATTAGACAAAGTCAGAGTCTAGGTTACCTTCCAAATATTTTGAGGGGGTGGGGTCTGATTTGATCCGTAACAACAGTCACGGAGTTTACGTTTACAGTCATTTTGTTGGCTCTATATCCTTGCTTTTGATTTTAGAAAAGACACGTCTTGTAACTTAAAATTTTTATTTGTGAGTCAATCCAGTGAGAAGTTTCAAAGTTTTCTCTCTACTCCTTACAAAGCTGACTCCCCAGAAATAGGAAAAAAAATCAGTTTCAACTGTTGAAATGATCTTATTCACAATGAGTCAGTGGTACATGAGACAAACTCTGATTCCTTGTACATTCGTAAAATTTCCTTTGTCCATCACTTCCTTATTAATGTTTACCCTTGAAGGATTAAATTTGAAGTAATTCTTTGCCTCTTGTTAGAAATCAAGCAGCAGGATTCTGGAGAAGGCAACAAGAAATAAAGAAGCTGTTGGATTACAGATCCTGAACTCTAGCCCTGATTTGTGATCTCAGAATGAATGATGCGGCACAGACATACCTGGGCGCAATGAGATCTTCACTCCTATAAAACAAAATTAATCGAACCTTGAAATCATTCATGTTAGTTTTATTCGGGTTATATCTTTGATGCAACTTTCGTGTCGCTGGATTCATTTATGTTGTGACTTGTGCACATCTATTGTTCCAATTTCCGTATTATTTTACTTTCCAAGTGCTAACTTTCAAGGTGGCTGTGTCATATTGCATTCAATGGTAATTGTTGTGGATGTTGGTCTGAATTCCTGATCTCTGCTCTTGGCTGGTTGAGTCACATCCTGCAGTGACCGTTTTACACCTCTAGGGATGGATGGGTGTGATGTCGGATTTGTGATTTATACCTGTTTCAATATCATTGATTGCTGTGTGTTGATTGGTTCATTCTATTCTATCTTCATTTCATTTGTTCATTAACTTGTTTCCTGGTTAACCAGAAATCTGCCTGATTCAGTACTTGTGTTTCAACCTTGTTAAAACAAATAAGATTCCTGGCAGGGAACTGACTTCTCCAGTAATAACATCAGCTGGGATCATAACACGGTGATCTAGCACTACTGCCATGTGTAAAGTTAAAAAGCTCGCAGTATGGATTTGTAACTGAGAGGGGTGTCAGCCGGATTCTCTCTGCAGCTGAGTTGAATAGAGTTGATCTGTTTGAACATCCACTTTGAGAATTTACAACAGAATTTTAATGTCCAATGATCAACTCAAATGAAGACAACATGTCTCCTGTGCATCTCCTGGAAACAATGATATAAAGCAACTGTGGAATCACAAGGGAACATTGTCTCCATGCTCCTCTGGGAGGAACTGTTTGGGATATGACCAATTGTGTTTAAAAAAAACAATAAAATAATCAATAAAAAATCACCATGATGAAAAGATGGAAAATAATTTTGCAAATTAAAGTTATAATGACAACTGTATTGGGGCTGATTTACTGAGATATCCTTCACAATCATTGACAATCTCAGAATGGATTGTTTGCTGATTGTACTGCGTGATGGTGATGAGAAGGTGAGGACAATCCCGTTAGGGGAATACCAGATGACTGCTGGACCTTCGGAAGCACCAAGGATGGGACAGAACTTAGGTGTGCCTGTAAAACAGATCCTTAAGTTATGAGGACAGATAGATAAAGTTATGAAGAAGTCTCATGGCATTTTTTGTTTTATTTGCTGAGTTTAAGGGCGGGTAGCTCTGTTAGAACTGTATAAATGATTGGTTATGCTGCAGCTAGAGGTTTGTGATTGGTTCTGGAAACCACATTGTCAAAGGTATGTGATGGCACTGAACTGGGTGCAAAGGAAATTTCCCAGGATGTTACCTCAGCTGGAAAGTGAGATTAGACAGAATTGGAACCAAAAGAGCTGCGGATGCTGTAAATCTGAAACAAAAACAGAGAGTGCTGGAAAATCTCAGCAGGTCTGGCAACATCTGAAGAGACAAATCAAAGTTAATGCTTTGGGTTGAGTGATCCTTCCTCAGAACAGAATGGTGTTGTTTTCCTGAGAGCAGAGGATACTGAGAGGGGACATGATAGAGATGTTTAAAATTATGAGAGTCATAGACAGGAAGAAATGTTTCCCCTTGATAGGAGGGCCAATACCCAGGGTGCATAGATTGTAAGCAAGGGGCTGGAGGTTTAGAGGAGATGTGAGAAAAAATGTTTTCGTCGAGAGGAAGGTGGGGATCTGGAACTGCCTGTAAGGCTGGTAGATGCAAAAAAATCCTCAGTTCATTTAAGAAGCATTTATACGTGCACCTGCAATGCCAAGACATACAAAGCTATGGGCCAAGTGCTGGAAAATGGGATTAGTCAGGTGGTTGTTTTTAAATGGTGCAGACTCGAAGGACTGAAGCGCCTTTTTCTGTGCCGTTGATCTCTCTGACTCCATTGTTTCAGAATGGAAGGCGTGAGTATTTCCTGTTGTCATTGGATCACAGAGCCCTCTGTCCTTGACCTTCCTCTTTGTTCCCACGCTGTTAGTACATGTCTAACCTGCTTGTAAGGAGCATTCTCAACAAGGGCAATAAGGAAATTACTTCGATCCAGTTTATAATTTTTAATAGAGAATACTTTTTAAAACTTTGATACTTAAATTTTATGCTTATTTGTTTGGTCTGTGTACAGATGTGTATGCCATTATCATTGGTGTGCTATATCGTATCACGAGTCTTTAAATCCCCCATCCTCGGGAAAGGCAGGTACCATTAATGATATCCATACCCCTCATGATTTTATAAACTGCTATAAGGGCCTCTCTCAACCTCTACGCTTGAATCATGTCTGTGCTGATACATTGTGTATGTGTGTATGTATTTATCATGTGTTTATATTCTGTTCTTGTGTACATATTGCATGTGTTTGTGCATTTATCTGCAGTCTATCTATATTGTGTCAGTGACTGATTCCTATTCTGAGATGGAGACTGTAATGCAGTCCGATGGAACAACCATTAGCATAATGCATGATCTCATCTGTGATTGTTCACCAATGCAGTGTCTTATTTTATAAGAGCAAAGATTTAATCATGAATGAGAATTCCAAAGTAGATACAAAAAGAGTTATCAGGTGTACATTTATTGTTTGAAATTTAAAATTTATGGACTGGGGTGTACAAAGTTAAAAATCACAAAACACCAGGTTTACTTGGAAGCACCAGCTTTCGGAGCACTGCTCCTTCATCACCTGATGAAGGAGCAGCACTCCAAAAGCTAGTGTTTCCAAATAAACCTGTTGGACTATAACCTAAGGCTACATGTTCACATTTTGAAATTGAATTTTTGAATTCAATGTTGAAGGAAAGCCTGAAGAACATAACAAACTTGTTAACACAGGTACGTAGGAACAGGAGTAGGCCATTCATCCCCTCGAGCCTGTTCTACCTTACAATGAGATCATGGTAAATCTGTGGCCTAACTCCATCTACTACCATTGTCCCAGATTCCAACGTACCTTTTTGCATAATAAAAATTTAGCTATCTCAAATTTGAAATGAACAATTGATCTTCAGTTGCCGTTTATCAAGAGAATTAGAAGCATCTCCACTTTTTGCACACAGAAGGACTTCCTAAAATTTTTCTGAAACATTCTGTCTCTAATTTTCAGACAATGCCCGTTATTTCTCATATCCGCAACAAATTGAAATAGTTTATTTTTATCTACCCTGTCTTTTCCTGATAATATCAGTAAAGACTTTGATGAGATCACACCGTAACCTCCTAAATTCCAGAGATTCCAGGCCTAATTTATATAATCCTACTCAGAATAATACCCCTGGAGTCCAGGTAGTATTCTCGTGAACAACTGCTGTGTACCTTCCAACATCAATGAACACTTCCTAATATCCGATCACAACATTATTGGTTGACAGTAGTTCTGAAGAAGAGTCACAATGGATATGAAACATAGATTGCTTCTCTCTCCACAGATGCCACCAGACCAACTGAGGTTCTCCAGCATTTTCTTTGTGTCGGATCTTCACCTTTCACAGTATTTTCCTTTAAAGTGACTGTTGATAGTTCTGTGCAATACTGGAGGAATACTGCAAAGGCAATGATATGGTCTTTCGTTTACAAATTAAAACATGGCCGCTGCATCTAGCCTCTCAGCTTTCTACTTTTGCTATTTCAAAGAGGATTGTGGGAGCTCTTTCAATGTGCTGATGAGAATTTATCCTTCAACCAATTTTAATAAAAATTATTGGACAAATTTTGTAGACATTGTTGTTGGTGGGGCATTGCTTGATGTGAATAGCCTGGTTTGTGTTCATATTCCAACAGTGACAACTCTCAAAAGAAAAACAAAGTTGCTCCAATCATTTTGGTGCATTTGGATATCATGAATCATGCAAATGCAAGTCTCTAAATGCGGTCACTAATTTGAGATGGATTTGAGGTGCTTTGTTTTCCACATGTGCTGTCATTCTTGATGCTGCAGACTGGTGGCAGTAGGGAGCTGCAGTAGTGTTGGTGCTAATAAATGAATTGGTTGGACGTTGTGGTTGGTGGGAAAACAATGACACACGTTGTTTCCTTTGAAGAAGGGCATTTAGAGATCTTTAAAAAGTTTTTGTATAGACTTGTAGCTCGGGTTGTGGATGAAGTCGACGAATTGTTCGCCAAGCTGATGTGGTTTTCTGCAGACGTTTTGTTGCCTTGCTCGGTGACTATCCGTGCACCTTCGATACAGTGTCGCTGGCCTGTCACATCTTGCATTTTTCTGTCCCTGGTTTTTGGTACTTGCAATTCTGTATCTGAGTAGTTTGTATATGGGGTCCAGTTCAATGTTTTAATTGGTTGAGCTCTGGATAGAGTGCCAAGAATTCTCTCACGTGTCCCTGCTTAGCTTGTACTTGGATGGTTACATTGTCCCAGTTGAAATTGTGTCCATAGATCTCTGTATGGTTGGAAATGAGAGAGTGCAGGTCATGTCTGACAATGGTGAGCGGATGTCCATGCGCTCATATGGTCAGTTTGCTTCCTGTTTGTCCGATGTTGTGTTTCTCACAGTCCTTGCAGGGTATCTCTGAGTCATAGAGATGTACAGCATGGAAACAGACCCTTCAGTCCAACCTGTCCACGCCAACCAGATATCCCAACCCAATCTAGTCCCACCTGCCAGCACCCGGCCCGTATCCCTCCATACCCTTTTTATTCATATACCCATCCAAATGCCTCTTAAATGTTGCAATTGTACCAGCCTCCACTACATCCTCTGGCAGCTCAATCCATACACGTACCGCCTTCTGCATGAAAAAGTTGCCCCTTTGGTCTCTCTTATATCTTTCCCCTCTCACCCTAAACCTATGCCCTCTAGTTCTGGGCTCCCCGATCCCAGGGAAAAGACTTTGTCTATTTATCCTATCCATGCCCCTCATAATCTTGTAAACCTCTATAAGGTCACCCCTCAGCCTCCAACACTGCAGGGAAAACACTCCCAGCCTGTTCAGCCTCTCCCTAAAGCTCATGTCCTCCAACCCTGGCAACATCCTTGTCAATCTTTTCTGAACCCTTTCAAGTTTCACAACATCTTTCCCATAAGAAGGAGATCAGAATTGCACACAATATTCCAACAGTGGCCTAACCAATGTCATGTACAGCAGCAACATGACCTCCCAACTCGTGCACTCAGTACTCTGACCAATAAAGGAAAGCAAACCAAATGCCTTCTTCACTATCCTATCTACCTGTGACTCTCATTTCAAGGAACTATGAACCTGCAGTCCAAGGTCTCTTTGTTCAGCAACACTCCCTAGGACCTTACCATTAAGTGTATAAGTCCTGCTAAGATTTGCTTTCTCAAAATGCAGCACCTTGCATTTATCTGAATAAAATTCCATCTGCCAATTCTCAGCCCATTGGCCCCTCTGGTCCAGATCCTGTTGTAATCTGAGTAACCTTTTTGCTGTCAACTACACCTCTAATTTTGGTGTCATCTGCAAACTTAATAACTGTACCTCTTATACTCGCATCCAAATCATTTATGTAAGTGACAAATAGTAAAGGACCCAGCACCGATCCTTGTGGCACTCTACTGGTCACAGGCCTCCAGTCTGAAAAACAACCCTCCACCACCGGTATGTTGCATAAGTATTGCGGAAATAGTGCGCTTGGGCTAACCATTTCATTTAAATCCATTGAATAAGTTTCCTGTTGTTCCTTCTGGAGTTCTGGGTTTGCTGCAGTGTGTCCTTACTTGTTTACATAGTATTCTTATGCAGCAGTTGAATATCCACATGTATTTGTGTCTCAGATGATGCTGCTCCTTTAACAAGGTTCTGTTGTCCTTGGGGTTTTTTTCAGAGTGGTCGTAAAGACACAGGCTCTGGGGTGTCTAGTTGGGATGGGTTTGAGGGCCAATTTGATTATAGCTAACAGATACTGCCTCAGGCAAAAGGCTTTTCAGTTGTTTTAATAAATATTTTTATTGAAAAACGTTTTAAAATATTTTTAAAAAGCATTTATAGATCAAGGAAAAAACCCATCAAAACAGAATAAAACAGTCTAAAGAAAAATGCCATTACACAGTACCATTGTTAATAAATAACCCACTATTCTACCGAAACAAACTGATCTGCTTAACTAAAACCAAACTACAAATATACTGAATGAATACTAGCTTAAACTACATTCAAGTTACTTAAATTAAATAATGTCTTACTACTTTATTCTATCTTACTCATCATACATCCACTGAGGTTCCCATCCCTGGGAGTACCCCCTATTGTACCCGTATTCTTTTCCTTCCAGTCTCCTCCTCCCAGGGCCCCACAAGCGCCCATAAAGATTCCCATGGCTATACCACAGCCCTGACCAATATTGCTGACAAATCAGTTTCAATATAATTTATAAAGGATCGCCACGTCCTATAAAACTGTTCCATTTTGTGGTGCACCATATTTGTGAGGTAATCTTGGGGGGAGTGCTCCATCAACAGCTCACGCCACTCCAGAAGACCTGGTGGGTTTTCTGACATCCTATTTAATAGAATGTTCTTCCTTGTGCAATGGGCAAGGATATTACACATTCTCTTCCAATGTTCCTCCATCGAGGGTAAATTTGGTATACCCCGAAGAAGAATTACTGAATCCATGTAAATTTCAATCCCCAGAATGCCCTTTAACTCCCTTAATATAGCACTCCAATATCTTTCGATCTAGCAATATGATCAAAAACAATGTAATTTTACACTTGGGACATTCTGGTGACACTCTACTCTAAATCTTAGTTAGCCTCTGTGGTGCCATATGACCCCTGCGTAAGATCTTCAATTGCATAGCCTGTGCTCTGTTACATGCTGAATATTCCCCCAGATACCTTCCCATATCTCTGGTGAAATGTCCTCTCCTAACTCTCAGTTCCACATCTCACAGAGTCCTTCCATATCCCCCAGAGCACGCCCTTTCTGGAAATGATAGAAAGTACTGAGTGAAAGAGTACCCATACACCGGAGTCCTCTTTTCTCCACATCTGATTTAAAACATTGGGCCAGGAGTGTGGTCTTCCTCTGCATGTAGTCCCTCATCTGGAAGTATCAGAAAAAGTCCTTATTGGATAATCGATATTTCTGACTTAACTGACTAAATGACATCAGTTCCTCTCCCTCGAATAAATCTCCCAAACATTGAATTCCTTTGTTCTCCCATGTCTTAAAGCTGGAGTTTATTGCCCCAGGTTTCAATCCTTGGGCACCTACCAACGGGGTAAATGGCGAAGTCTTAAACCAATTGCCCTCGTCTTGCGTCATTATCTTTTCACTGTATTCTAGATAATTTGACTATTGAATTGCTGGGTCACGGATTTCATCTTGTCCATAAATAATAAATTAATTAGAGGACATTTTGATTGTGAGACTTCAATATCAAGCCATATCGATTCTGAATTCCCCCGTACCGAATCACCAACATATCTTAACAGAGCACTCATTGGTATTTCTTCATGTCCGGAAGATCCACCCCTCCCTCAGCCTGTGAGAACTGTAATCTGGTGAATTTAATTAGAGCTCGCCTATGGCACCAAATAAAGGACTCTAGCCAACCATTAATCCTCCGTAATACTTGTCTAGATAACAGTAATGGGGGCTTTCTCATGGGACACAGCAGTTGGGGAAGGACCTTATTCAGGACTATTTGGCCCAGCCATAAAAGTGGTAATCCCTCCCACCACTGCAAATCTTGTTTTATCCTCTTTAATAATTGTACAAAGTTAGTTTATACAGCTGGTGGAAGGAAGGGGTAATAACATTTCCCAAATATAGGAAAACCTTTGGTGATAATCTAATGGGAATTGCTTTTTATCCTTCAATTTAGATATCTCCACTAAGCCCCCCATCAGCATAGCTTCCAATTTTGTGAAATTGATCCTATAACCTGAGAAACTACCATATGAATTAATCCTCTGGATCATTTAGGGAACAGACTTCTCCAGATTGGCCAACAATAAAACGACTTTGTCAGCATATAGGGTAATCTTATGTTCCCCACATTCCCACCTTTCACGCTATTATTTCAGAGTTCCTTCTGAAAGTTTTGGCTAACGGTTCAATCTCCAAGGAAAATAGCAGCGGTGACAAAGGACACCCCTGTCGACGATCTCTTCTAATATTAAAATTATTTGACTTAACACCAATTGTAATAACTGCCCACCTTAGTTTCCTTATAGAGTACTGCTACCCATCTGGCAAAGGATCCCCCCAAACTAAAACGCGTGAGAACCACATATAGATACGGTCATTCTATCCTATCAAAGGCTTTTTCTGAATCTGAGGATACCCCATCAACCCTGGAATTAAACTTTACTGACATACCTGTACTGTATTCAGGTATATTGCTCGAGGAACTGCAGCCCTTAACAAAACCTGCCTGGTCTTCTTTTATAATATGGGGCAAAATCTTCTCCAACTTCACAGCCAAAATCTTCGATAACATTTTGAAATCTACATTCAGGAGCGAGATTGGTCTATATGAAGTATACCCTTCAGGGTCCTTCCCTTTCTTTAAAATAAGGGCGATATTAGCTTCTCTCAGAGTGGACGGCAGGCAACCCTGTGTATAAGAATATTTGTACATCCCCAGAAGTGGTTCCACTAATATGTTTATGAATTCCTTATAGAATTCAGTTGGGAATCCATCTGGCCCTGGTGCTTTGTCATCTTGGAGATGTCTTATCACTTTTTGCACTTCCTGAACTGTTAGAGCCACATTCAAAAGGAAAGCCTGGTCCTTACTCACATTGGGGTGGTCCAGATTTTCAGAGAAGGACTGCATTCCCATTGTACAATGTTCGCTCCCCTCCGACCGATATAGCTCTTCAAAATATTCCCTAAACCTAGCATTGATCACTTTTGATTCATGGGCAGTATTACCAGCCTTCTCCCTTACAGATAATAGGTTGGGAGGCTTTTTTCCACCTAGTTAAATAAGCCAGATATTTACCAGCCTTATGTCCGAATCCGAACAGTCTTTGTTTGGCAAAGGCGACCTCTTTTTTTAGCCACTTGTGTGTGTATTGAGTCGAGGGCAGCCCGGAGAGGTGTGACCTGCTGAAGTTTAACCAATGATGGCTTTTTTTAATATGTTTGCTCAGCTACCTTCAGCCGGGCCTCCAGCATCTCCTGCTGCTCCTCCCTCTGCCTTTTTTTAGTCACTGATAATAAAATAATCAGACCTCATAACTATGCCTTAGTGGTCTCCCAAAATATTGCCAGATTACTAGACAGATTACTACCTGAATCAATATCCCAAAAGGTCCTAAATTCTCTTGTAATATATTCAATGGATTCACTAACCGCGAACAAAAATGAACCCATGTGCCAGTGATGTGCATTTGCTCCTCTACCCTTAGCTTTAATATCTAAATATACTGGCGCATGATTCGAAACAGCTATCTTTCCTATTTTACATGCAAGTATTCTGTCCAGACCATCAGCTGGATAAAAACTATATACTGGATTAGTGGTGCTGGAAGAGCACAGCAGTTCAGGCAGCATCCAACGAGCAGCGAAATCAACATTTCGGGCAAAAGCCCTTCATCAGGACGGGCTTTTGCCTGAAACGTTGATTTCGCTGCTCGTTGGATGCTGCCTGAACTGCTGTGCTCTTCCAGCACCACTAATCCAGTATTTGATTTTCAGCATCTGCAGTCATTGTTTTAACCTGGATAAAAACTATATCAATTTGCACATGACATTTGTTTGGGTTGGAATAGAACATGAGGGTGGAGGTATCCCCACACATCCACTCATCCCAACTCATCACATATGTCCACCATCAGTTTAGACTGTGTGGGCTTACCTGCCAGGCCCTTTGGCACCCTGTCAATCTCTGGATCTATAAGGCGATTAAAATTGTCTCCAATAATCATACAGCGAACCCCCAGGTTCGTTAATTTAGCCATTGCATCAATTAGAAATTTAAGAGGGTATGCCAGGGGACAATATGCATTCAAAATACTGTATTCTTCTCCATATATTAGGGCTTTCAAAATAAGAAACCTTCCCTGAAGACCCTTAATCTGCTCCGTTTCCTGGAAGTGGAGGTTCTTTTTTATCAGTACAGCTATCCCTCTACTCTTAGGACTGAAGGATGAAAACAACACCCTGTCATAAACCCCCTGCTGCAGTTTCAGATGTTCCTTGTCAGTTAGATGCGTCTCTTACAGCCGGGCAAAATCCACCCATTCCTTCCTGAGGCTCGACAAGGCCTTCTTCCTTTTAACAGGAGAATGACCATGTCCACCAACTATGACTCCCTTTTATATTCCAGGTGCGCCACCTGAACAAATCACTAGCCATGGTCATCCAGGACAGCCTGTAATTTCCCAGGAGGAGGGAACTTATCTGAGGCATGATGAGTTACAAAGATACTAACTCTATGAAATCTAGAAACCATTCCTCTGAAAGCAAGTACCGCTAAAAAAAATTACATTGAACTGAAACAAATACCCTTGTCCTTGGGGTGGTTGAAAAGGTAGGATGGTGGGGGTGGGGGTTAAAGTCCATCCTGTCCAGGGGTATGGCAGCGAGCCCAGCCCAGCAAACCACTCAGACTGCCACCATCTTGGATCTCCAGCTTTTAAGTTTTAAAAAAACACTTTTCCAATGAAAAGCGAGTGGCCCGTTCTCCCAGTTCTGTTTTCCTCTGGGTTGGTTTGTTTTGGTTTTAGCAACCTGCCTGTTCAGAACAAGCAGTCAGTTTTTTGAGGCTGCTGGTCAAAGAAACAGCACCATGGAAGAAGATGTTCCCTGCTGAATCTCTCTGCCATCTCTCCTGTGAGACCCTGAGTTTGATTCTATCATTTTTATGAAGTCGGTGTTTATTGGGTTGTTACAAGTATTTGGAACAACATTATTAAGTTGCGACAATCTGTTGGGTTTTTGGATTGGTTAAGTCATTCTGTATTCTGTTGTTTTGCATTTCATTTGATACTCTGTAAATAAATTCTGCTTTGTTTAAAAGCCAGGGGTTTTGACCAACTGCATCATTCCTGGAATATCCAATCTACACTTGCTCAAAACAACTAGAAAAATTGGGCTACCTTCTTGAAATGTTTTGAGGGGGTCTGACCTGGACCATAACATCGGAACAACAGCTTTACTCTCCATTACTGCTCATGGAATGAGAGCTGGTGGACAATAACTGTTCCCCCAGCATATGATCAGCAGGTTTAGTTGTACCATGATGAAAGGCATGTTCAAGATCTATGCATTGATTACATTCAGTTTGTGTATCACCTATCTGGTTAATTGGTTAATATTGTGATTGTATCTAGCATTTATTCCAGATGACTTTCTGAGACTTCTCCATATTGATACTACTCATAGGATCAAAGCTTTGTGGCTGAACACCTGAATAAGGATATAGTCTGGACAGGCCTCCAGGGATCATGTGGTTGGCAGCGAGTGCGGCCTCTGCCACAACCTCTATGTACGTTATCCCTCGGCTATCCACACACCGGATGTATCCTCTGTTTCATGACACATGGTCACTCCAGGATTCCTCATTGCTGTCTGACACCAGTTCACTGTGAGCCACTGTCCAAACACACTTCAGCATCTGCAGTACCACCAAGTGAGCCGTCTATCCAAGGGCAATTCATAGATTAACATGCTTTCCATTGTAAAAACCTGCACTTTCTCTGATCAACTGTAAACTCTGCTATTGGTCACTTTCCAGTTGAAGTATAATATTGCAACCCATCAAATCAGCATAATGCTCCCCATCACAAAATATGAAATCCCACTACGAACTGCGATGTGTTTTCTACTTTGAGCCAATTCTCTGTCTCAGCCCAAGTATGTGCTACTCAGTGATGCCAGAACCTGATCTGCAAAGTAACAGGAAACCCACCTAGTCTGTACTTTCACAAGAGAAATGTCAATGATTTTGTCAAGATTGACAGCCTCAGTTTCTGGATTAGAGTGGTGCTGGAAAAGCACAACAGGTCAGGCAGCATCCGAGGAGCAGGAAAATTGACATTTCGGGCAATAGAGTCAGGATGCCTGCAGAGTGGAGAGATAAATGAGAGATGGGTGGGGATGGGGAGAAAGTAGCATAGAGTACAATAGGTGAAGGGAGTGGGAATAAAGGTGATCGGTCAGAGAGGAGGATGGGGGAAGGTAGCAAAGAGTACAATGGGTGAATGGGTGTGGGGATGAAGGTGATAGGTCAGAGAGAAGGGTGGAGAGGATAGATGGAAGGAAGATAATCAGGTAGGACAGGTCAGGTAAAAACAATGACTGCAGATGCTGGAAACCAGATTCTGGGATTAGTGGTACGGGAAAAGCTCAGCGGTTCAGGCAGCATCCGAGGAGCAGTAAAATCGATGTTTTGGGCAAAAGTCCTTCATCAGGAATACAGGCAGAATGCCTGCAGAGTGGAGAGATAAATGAGAGGAGGATGGGAGTGGGAAAAAAAAAGGTAGCATAGAGCACAATAGGTGAGTGGGGGTGGGGATGAAGGTGATACGTCAGGGAGAGGGATGGGGGAAGGTAGCGAAGAGTCAAATGGGTGGATGGGAGTGAGATGAAGGTGATAGGTCAGAGAGGAGGTTGGAATGGTTAGGTGGAAAAGAAGATAGGAAGATAGGACAAGTCATGGGGACAGTGCAAAACTGGAAGTTTCGAACTGGGGTGAGGTGAGGGAAGGGGAAATGTGGAAATGATTGAAGTCCACAGTGATGCCCCGGGGTTGAAGTGTTCTGAGGCGGAAGATGTGGCGTTCTTCCTCCAGGCGTTGGGTGGTGAGGGTGTGGTGCTGGAGGAGGCCCTGCATGTCCTCAGCAGAGTGGGTGGGGGATTTGAAATGTTGGGCCACAGGGCGGTGTGGTTGATTGGTGCGGGTGTCCCGGAGATGTTCTCTAAAGTCCTCTGCTAGGAGGCATCCAGTCTCCCCAGAGTGTAGGAGACTGCATCGGGAACAACGGATACAATAAATGATATTGGTGGATGTGCAGGTAAATCTTTGATGGATGTGGAAGGCTCCTCTGGGGCCTTGGATAAAAGTGAGTGAGGAGGTGTGGGCGCAGGTTTTGCAATTTCTGCGGTGGCAGGGAAGGGTGCCAGGATGGGAGGGTGGGCTGTTGGGGGCGTGTGCGCTTTAGGGAACATTTCCGGGACACACGCTCCAATCAACCCCACCGCCCTGTGGCCCAACAGTTCAACTCCCCCTCCCATTCTGCCAAGGACATGCAGGTCCTGGGCCTCCTCCACTGCCGCTCCCTCAACTACCAACGCCTGGAGGAAGAACGCCTCATCTTCCGCCTGGGAACATTTCAACGCCGTGGCATCAATGTGGATTTCACCAGTTTCCTCATTTCCCCTTTCCTTACCTCACCCCAGCCCCAGCCTTCCAGCTCAGCACCGACCTCATGACCTGTCCTACCTGCCAATCTTCTTTGAGCAAAATAAAATCTAATTCTGTAAATACAAATTCAACCGATAAACTCATATGTGTGCGCAGGCAGGAGAGACAGAGTGAGTGTATGCATGTGAGTGTGCATATGTGTGGGTGGGAAAGAGTGTGCATATGCGTGTGTGTAATCTTGGTCAAGAATGTGTGTGAGTGTGATGCGATATTACCTGGTGAGAGGGTGAGTGCGTGAGTGTGAGTGCTGCGGATGAATGTATGTACGTATGGTAGAGAACTTGTGTATGACAGTGGGTCTGTGTGAGTGTGTGAGGATGTAGGAGTATGTGTGTGTGTGAGGATGTAGGAGTGTGTGTGTGTGTGAGGATGTAGGAGTGTGTGTGTATGTGTGTGAACATCTGTGTGATTGTGTGTGTGTGTGTGTGAGGATGTAGGAGTGTGTGTGTATGAGTGAGTATCTGTGTGAGTTTGTGAGTGTGTGTGTGTATATGTGTATGAGTGTGTGTGTGTGTGTGTGTGTGTGGAGATGTGTATGAGTGTGTGTGTGTGTGTGTGTGTGTGTGTGTATGTGTGTGTGTCTGTCTGTGTGTCTGTGTGCAGTGGGGCTCACCTGGACTGTTGAAAAATGTGTTGCTGGAAAAGCGCAGCAGGTCAGACAGAATCCAAGGAGCAGGAGAATCCACGTTTCGGGCATAAGCCCTTCTTTAGGAATGAGGAAGGTGTGCCAAGCAGGCGAAGATAAAAGATACAGAGGGGGGACTTGGGGGAGGGGCGTTGGGAATGTGATAGATGGAAGGAGGTTAAGGTGAGGGTGTTAGACCGGAAAGGGGGTGGGGGCGGAGAGGTCGGGAAGAAGATTGCAGGTCGAGAAGGCGGTGCTGAGTCCGAGGGTTGGGACTGAGATAAGGGTGGGGGGAGGGGCAATGAGGAAGCTGGAGAAATCTGTATTCATGTTCCTCTGGGACACCCGCACCAACCAACCAACCCAACCGCCCCGTGGCGGAACACTTTAACTCCCCCTCCCACTCCGCCAAGGACATGCAGGTCCTTGGCCTCCTCCATGGCCAGAACATGGCAACACGATGCCTGGAGGAAGAACGCCTCATCTTCCGCCTAGTAACCCTCCAACCACAAGGGCTGAATGGAGATTTCTCAAGCTTCCTAATCCCCTGCCCCCACCTTAACTCAGTCCCAACCCTCGGACTCAGCACCGCCTTCTTGACCATCAATCTTCTTCCCGACCTCTCCACCCCCAACCCCTTTCCGGCCTATCACCCTCACCTTAACCTCCTTCTACCTGTCGCATTCCCAATGCCCCTCCCTCAAGTCCCTCCTCCCGACCTTTTATCTTAGCCTGCTTGGCACAACTTCCTCATTCCTGAAGAAGGGCTTCCGCCCGAAGCATCGATTTACCTGCTCCATGCATACTTCCTGACCTGCTGTGCTTTTCCAGCAACACATTTTTCAGCTCTGATCTCCAGCATCTGCAGTCCTCACTTTCTCCTAGTCATTTGTAGAGTGACATGAATCCTGGTTGAGGTCATCCCCATGGATAACTAACTTGGCTATCAGCCTCCACCCAGACACTTTGGGTTATTGTTTGTCCCGAAGTCCTCCATGGAGGATGGTCACCCAAAAGTCTGAGGCTTAATGTCCTGAACCACTGAAGTGTCCCCTGACAGGGAGGGAACACTCCTGCCTGGTGATCGTTGCGTGGTGTCCATTCATCTATTGTTGTTGCGTCTGTTCAGTCTCACCAATGTATGATGCCTCACAGCATCCTGAAGTGTCCATTCTTGTTTTAAATTGTCTGGATAAGATTCCTGTCACCGCTGACAACATCAGACTGTGGACGCAAAATGTTCCCAACCTGAACTGAAACCTCCCTGGATCTGGTGATACCAAATCACCGTAAAGGACACCATATTATTATGAGGAGCAAAAGTGATTGTCCTGAACAAAGGCCGTCATCAGATACTGAGTGAACTCCATCGAGGTCATCCAGGGGTTTTCAAAATGAAGAGGTTGGTGAGAAGTTATGTCTGGGGCTAGGATTGGATGCTTACATAGAGTGTGGGTGGGACAATGCCTAGAGCAGCTCCCCGTTATTGGTGGGAATGGCTGGGTAAGCCCTGGATTCATGTCAACTTTGCCAGTACATTCACGGCCTCAATTTTCTTAGTCATTGTAGACCGTAATTAAGAGTGGTTGGATATGCATGGAGTTAATTTGTTAAACATGGGGATGATGATTGTAAAGCTACAAGCACCTTTTGCAATACGCAGACTCTGGGAGATGCTGGTCACAGAAAATGGGCCATCATTTACCAGCAGGGTTTTTGAGTATTTCCTAAAGTCAATTGATATTTGGCATGTTAGAACAGCTCTATATCATCCACCATCCAATGGTCAGACAGAAAGTGGAGCCCAAACTTTGAAGACAGGCTTAAAGAATCATTCTACAACTTCACTCAAGATCAAACTATCCTGGTTCCTGTTTGATATTGGACCACTCCTCATGCAACTAGAAGGGTTGACAAAGTTTTGTGTCGAAACCACGGGAAAGGACCTGCATGTGTAAGAGGCATGGCTGACACAAGGTCAGGTCCCTTGACGCACAAAGTCCTTGCAGAAAAGGTGATCCTGAACAAGTACTTGGACCACATGAAAAATGAAATGTCACAAACAGGGAAGAAGTAAAACAGCCCTCAAATCATCCAGCAAGGCTGTCAGAACACCTGGGTATATCTTGCTAACCTGGAGCCAATTCTAGAGATGACGTTGGGGAAGAGGAGCAGGGAGGATGGGCATAGCAGGCAAAGGGTAATGAACATTGTGGAATTTGGAAAAGTATTGTAAAGCTAATATTGCAGTAATCCCAGAGGACTGCTCTCTTATTAGAGGGAGACATCTGGTGGTGAGTTTGACCTGAGAGTCACCATACCATTAGGCAAGGGGTGAGCTTGAGAAGGCAGGACCTTCAATGGTAACCTTGCCTGGTACCTCAATTGAACCCATGCTGTTGGCTTCTCTCTGCATAGTAAACCAACTGTCCAGCCAACTGAGCTAACCAAGTGTTGTAACAGCTTGAAGGATCGTGGTCTCACACCTGTGGGAATTGTAGACTGTGGTCACAGAAAGACTTGACATTGAAGGCATGAAATCTAGTCCTGCTCGAGAATCTGGCTGAGCAATGCCATGGAGGTCTGCGTGTCACACGTGTGTAGCCAATGGCCTCTCAGACCCAAGAGAACCTCGTGATGGCTGCAAATTAAATGCTTCATCCTGCTGGCTGTGTTGGGTCCATGGTGGAGTGGACACACTGAACTGCTTTGCTGACAGTGACCTCAGAAATACACTTACTGTCTGGTGATCGTGAGGTACCAGATACGTCCCCATTTGCGATTTGAAAGGAGCCAGTGTGAGGAAATTTAGTGGAAATATGAACTATGTGCATTTCATCCTCAATCCGACTGGCTTCAGATCTCCCTGCAGGAAGTGGCAGAGAGCGGCAATGGCTCTCCCTAGGCGAAAGTGAGGACTGCAGATGCTGGAGATTAGAGTCAAGAGTGTGGTGTTGGAAAAGCACAGCCAGTCAGGCAGCATCTGAGGAGCAGGAGAATTGACAATTTGGGCAAAAATCCTTCATCAGGAATCAAGATGGCTCTGCCTAGTCAAACAGAATCTGCAGCTGGAACACAGTTTGTGAACTCCTGCCCAGCAGATTGTTTGATAAGACTGGGAAGCCTGGTTTTCCTCATTATAAACAACATTAAAAATTATATCAATCATACAGTGTATATCAAAGCAATTTTCAGTGATTTAGCTTCCATTGCCTTACGGGATAATGATTGCCGTGGTTTCATTGTGAAGGAATATCTCCTCATCTGAGTCAGAAGTGGCCTGCCCAGGATTTTGAGCCTGTGATTCCTCATTCTAAACCCTTGTTAACAGGGAAAACATTCTCCCTGTGCCCAATCTGCTCAGCTTTTTCAGAGGTTAATACGTTTCAATGGGATTCTTTCTTATTCCCCTCAAGTAAATACAAGCTCAGTTGGAACAATCTCTCTTCAAATGACAAACCTGCTGTCCTAGAAAACGTCTGGTGAACCTTTACTGCAATCCTCAATGGCAGTATGTCCTTTATTAGATAATAAGATCCAACCTGCACTTAAAGAGGTGGGAACAGCTGCAATTAGACATCCCTGCTCCTGTTCTCTAATCCTCTTGCACCAACAGCCAACATACCATCTGTTTTCCCAAATCTTTGCTGCAAGATTTTAAGGAGCCATGTAATGGATCAATGCTTTACTCAAGGCAGCTGGAATGAAGCAGTGTACCCTGCCAGGTGGAGCCCTTGCTTAGTTGTGAGCGCATTTTTTACAATTTTAAGGGAACAAAATGACACCCACAAATATAATTCCAATGGCCTGACGAGTTAATGAATATTTATAACATATTAATGAATGAAAATCTGGTTCCTGCTGATTATTGATGGGAAACTTGACAGCCTTGAAAAATTCTAAGCACTTAGATTGTCAAAACTTTTTTGTAAACTGAAATGTTGCATTCCATCCAATTAGGTTCCCCCACTCTGGTCTTCTAAAATCTCCAGACAGGCCTGGAAAATTTCACCCATAGTCATCATTATTGCGTCTCGATTTAGTTTCACCACTTCATTATCTGAATGGAAATTCCATGAACTGCTGGCATGGGATTTGAACTCACGTGAACACAAACCATTCGTCTGCATGTCAGGAATACTAACTCAGTGACACCAGCATAATGTCACCATTGACTCTCAGCTCTAAGATGTCAATGGCAACATCCAAAAGGCTGGATTCATTGTGAACATCACTTCACATTGTATATCAAATTGAATTGGTCAGTTGTTATATTGGTTCCAATTACTGAAAATTGCTCAGAAAAATCGAATATCATTTATGGAGACTCCTGAAAACCAATCAATCAGCTTCTCCAGAAGTACTTGTGAGGTATAAAACATTCTCATGGAATTCAAGCCATGAAAGTGGGTAAGGGGCATCACAGTTTAACATTAAAACCAAACTGTTGCTCACAGGATTGTTTTATAAATGTGTGCCTTTCAGATTTATGTACTTCAAAATCTGGTTATATTATTCCTGATTTCCTCTCTCCCACCTTCTATTCTCGGGATCTATCAGCTCCTAAGCCTTGCTCCTGAAGTGGATCAGGGACATCACATTTTAACATTGCAGCTGTGGTTGAAGCATCCAAACCTGCTAATGATGCTATCCCTGGGATTTATGGATAATGTTGGCGGATAATGCCAACATTAGTGGGACCGAGGCGAACAGGAGTCCAACTGTTTCCTTATTTTACAGAGAAGCTGGAATGTCCAAAAATTCATTTTGTCCTTTATCAATCATTCTGTCAAAAAACTGAAGTTTCTGTGTATTGTGCCTTAGAAATGTTCCACTTTATAGAAAATAACAACTCAAAAGTAAATCCTGCTTTATTCTATATGAAATGCTTTGGACTTTGTTAACTTCCCATTTTGAACTACCATATGTCCTCTATTTTGAGCCGTTTTTTGTATTTCAGCCAGAATTAGCCCAGCTCAGTAATGACAGAGCACTGAGCTGCAAAGGAAGAGGAAACTAGCCTTTGCTGTGGTTTCACAAGAGAAACGTCAACAATTGCATCATTACGGAGAGACTCTGTTCATTGGTGTTTCTGCACTGGGTACTTTACTGCTTGGTCTTCAGATGTTTTTCAATAGAATTGTTGACCCCATAAGGTAAGGAAATCTGACTGAAATCATAATTATTTATAAAGAAATAACTTAAATGTGGTTTGAGTAACTGATTAAATTGGTCAAAGATCTTGTGCTTTCTGAACATTTACTCTTTCAAGTCAATTTTTACAATACAGTTTCTGGTTAGACTGAACAAGGGCATCTCGTGCTTATCATTCCACCATCTTCAAATGACACAAGGTAGGACATCTCTGACAAACAAATGTTTGCCTTCTGCAGTTTTACAGACTTCACTCATTTCTGCTTATTGCTGGGTTGAGGTAATTTTCTTTTGATTTTTAATTGGTTTTGGCAGCTTTGTGTTGCCAAGTAGCATTCTGGCTCTATAGCAGACTTTAGTTCACCTTCAAACATCTACCTCTTGTCCAGTCAGCTGTGTGACTAACCCATGATGTCTGTTTTTTTTTCCATAAGCATCTTGGAATGAATTAAGAGATAAAAATCATAAAATACTATATATGAGAAGACAGAATTAAAATGGACAACAGATAATCTTTTCTGTGAGCTTGGCAAACTTTCCTTATTTTCCTCAACTCCTCCAACGTACATGAAACAGTGAAAAGTTAAGATTGTAGTTGTCTTAAGTATTTGTGTGAAGTTTGTTTCCTTCTCTGTTGGCTTAGAAATAACAGCAATGGCACTTAGCAGCTTGATGTTGTCACACTGAGTTATCAAAGGTCCTTGATTCCAGCACAGTGTGTGCGATAGTCTGGTATTTCTACACTTTCAAAATCTCTTCTGAGCTGGAACAACATATCAGAACCACCACTGTTCAAGTTTTATGTTTGAACACATATAATCAGAAGGACTGTATAGTCATTTGGATCCGAAGAAGTTTGGGAAGCAATAAATTGATCAGCATGTCTAACTGCTGCTCGGTTTGGTCACCCAATTAACATGGAGCAATAGATGAATATTTACTGTTTCAGTTTTAGATGAAACACTATTTTTGACGTGTGAAGACTACTAAAGGATGTAACTGTTTTTAACCAAAACTGTGATATTGTGATAACCATCTCCTGCATCACGTTAGTGCCATAATTGAAGCCAGGGATCATAGAGAAACCAATGGTGATTTTGTGCAATGTTAAAAAGGTGTCAAAAACTAAATAGTTTATCTTGTGCTCCATATTTTGTGTGATATGTAATATGTGTAATTTCACGACAAAAGTCAATAGTTCCACATAGCATTCAGACAAGATGTTCAAAATAGAAGCTTCCCCCCAAAGCATTAATCTGGGTCTTTTGTTTATGAGCCCAGCAATATTACCACAACACCCTGTCTTCCACTTGGATGATAGAGACTGTTTGATCATGGGGAAACTGCCATCGTGCAACAACAAGGCCAATCGGAAGACTGTGACTTTATCAGATGCAGCTCTGGATACAGGAGTTGTAAAGGCAGTGATTAATCATCTTGACAGGAAGTATCAGAAAGCTCATCAAAACGTACAGTGAGAGCTGGCAGCAAGCTGCCAGGTGCAGGGAGTCTGGGTAGAATGAGGAAAAAGTTCAATGACCTTACACAAGTGCTTCTCACGCTGAATGTCTGCCCCACATGAGCTTCACCCAAGTCACACATCAATCCCATAGTAGCAGCTGTTCAACTCTGACAGGTAGATGGGTCAATGGGTGAATAAAATATTTTGTGGAGTGACCTTTTCCAACTTCACTTTTGGTGATTCTTTTCATGTTCAGTTATGATACTTCTCTATTCTTGCCAATTCAATTTGTTTACTTTCAGTTGGAAAGTTTGTGAGGCTGGTGAGAAGAGACAGACTACACACATTCCTTCACAGACTCGGATGAACAAAGTTTTAATTTTTCAAGAAAAGGCAGAGTCCATTGATAATGAAGTTGATTGCACATTTTATATTTCTAAATTAAAATGATGAGCTGAGAAAAGGATGCTTGTTTGAAGAGCCAGTGCAGACATGAGAGACCGAATGGCCTGCATCTGCACTCTGATAATTCTGTGATCATTCAGCAAGCTGTTTCCCCACAGTTTGGTGACTTCACTCTCTGAAGGATTAAACAAGTTGAAGAAATATATGTCAGTTTCATATCAGAGGTGTTCTGATCTGTCTTAAACTCAGTCCCGACATGTGTATTTCTTACAGGGGAAGGAAATGGATCTGAAATGAGTCTAAATTTCTTCCACAGCACGATGCTGACTGGTTTGCGACTCAATGTCTTTGTTCTTCTACTTTCACCTGTTTTCACAGAAAGTAAGTGGCATATTTTCATTAATTTACATGTTTACTGATCTGAAGGAAAGTAAAAACCCAATCCTTCAATCGTGACAGACAAGAAAGTGAGTTAGATTAAATGATTATTTCTGTCCCCCTCTCCTGTCCATAACACGATTGTTTTTTACGTTGACTTTCCTTATTTCCTTTCCATTTTGCAAGAAGGAAACAGGTGTCTCTCAAAACCTAATTTTGGAAATTTAATTAAAATAGCTTTCAGCAGATTGTTGAGTGTTTCAACAAAGTGTGGTTTATTGGTGTATCCAAAATCCAGGGGAATGTTTTGTGACACACACAACACACACCCTTTATCCAAGCAAGGTTGGAATGTGGAAGAAATTAAGTTACCGATTGTAAAATACTGAAAATAAAATCCAGTAGAGCAAAACTGTTTTGTAAATGTTAGCATCCAGCAAGTCAATGTCCTATTGTGGGTCCTTCAGTCGGCTTTGCCTAGTTTAGAACTCAAGAGACAACCAAATTGCTGATGATGTTGTGGTAAGCTGGGAATTGATTCACTTCACAGGGAACACAGGCTTGTTTTCTGACATCAGACTGCTGTGTGATATTGAGATCAGGAGCAGGCAGCGATCAGAGCCTAGAGCTACTCATGCTGAAGAACAGGTGTTGAATCTGTTTGGCTAAAGTTGATTTGAACAAGCCAGTAGCTCCAGTTTCAGAATTCCTGGTTTTATCCATTCAGCTGACAAGCTGTTATGTATCCTGGTCAAAACCTGTAATGTTTCGGGATGGATAAATATCAAGTCATTTGGAACAATTCAGTCAAGAATGATTGATGTTGTGCCCCGCTCTATGTGGTCAATCTGCAGACCTTAAATACAAACTGATGTTTGTGATTCATCTTAGCTCTATCTGTCACGTGCTAATTTTATTATTTAACATTTAACATGTGCTGTATCTTTAACAAATTAGTGCCTCACTTTTCAATATTTACATTGCTGCTCATGAACCAGGACATTTAGAGACTGTGGCTGAATACAACTCTATTTCATTTCTGCAAAATCCTAAAAGACTTCACGCATGTGCAGACTTGAGTTTCTCAATGTGTTCAAGTCAATCCCATCCAGCAGCGTAGTCATGCATAAACGCAATGATAAATATCCTTTTGTGGGGCTCCTTCCAGTCTACCTGTATCTGGACCAAAAGATCCAGAGATGAGTCGTAAAATGTCCAAACAATTTGATTGAAAATTTCAACAACTTTCTCCATTTTGAAGTTAACCACATTGTTAGAAAAGACAGATTATCATGTGAATGGCAAGAAATTAGGAAAGGATGGTATACAATGGTGTCCTTGGTGTCCTTGTATAACAGTCACTGAATTTAAGTTTGGGAAGCAGTAAACAGGGAAAAAGGCAAGGGCCCTGCTGACTTTAATAGCAAAAGGATTCACATACAGGAGCAGGGATAATTTGCTGCGAATGTACAGTGCCTTAATAAGACCACACCTGGAGTATTGTGTGCAGTTTTGATCTCCTCATCGAAGGAAGGATGTTCTGGCTATGAAGAGATTGCAACAAAGGTTTCGCAGACTGATTCCTGGTGCTGATGTATGATTTAAGGTCAGATGTGGGAAATTTAAAATAGACCTATGAGGAAATTCTTTTTATACAGAGGGTGTTTTGATGTGGAATGAACTTCCTGAGAAAGTGTTGGATATGGGTCCAATTACTATGATTAAAAAACATTTAGATAGATACATGAATAGGAAATATATGGAGGGATATGGGCCAGGAGCAGGCAGGTGGGATTAATTTGGATTATGTTTGGCATGGACTGGTTGGACCAAAGTGTCTGTTTCAGTGCTGTATGACTCTATGACTCTCGAAGAGAGATTGGATCAGTTAAGACTATGTTCACTGGAGTTTATAACAGTAATGCGGGTGCTCGTTGAAACATATAAAATTCCAAGAGGACAAGACAGGGTAAATGCAGGAAGGATACACACAAAGACCAGGGAGTCCAGAAGAGTCACAGTCAAAGGATACCGGGAAGGGAATTTATGACTGAGACGAGGACAAACTTCTTCATCAGAGGGTAGTGAGCCTGTGGAATTCTCTCACACCAAAAGCAGTTGAGGCCATAGCACCAGATGATTACAAAATGGAATTAGACATAGTCCTTAAGATTAAAGAGTCCAAGTGTTTGGGAAGAAGGTGGGAACAGGGAGGTGGATGGTCAGCTAAGATTATATGGAATGGCAGGGCAGAATAAAAAGGCTGAATGACCAACTCCTGCTCCTCTTTCCTATGTTTCTATCTGTCTTTAATGAGAAGGTGGGACTTAATCTCTGCAAGGGCTGTTTGCATGTTCCTCCTGGCTGTTTTGTCATTGACGAATGTATCTGTTGCAGGGAGATTTGTGAGGACAATGTGAAATATGTTTCTCCCTTTGTTCCTTCCCTCATCACGGCCCCGGGCACAGTTTAGCAGCTTTCCCTTTTCAGACTTGGCCAGCTCAGTTGGGAATACTACAACTGAGACACTCTTTGTGGTAGAGAGTGAATTTCCCCACCCTGAGTATGTTTGATGAGAAGGGGATGATTACAGATGCTGGAAAGTCAGAGTTGTAAAGTGTGGCTCTAGAAAAGCAGAGCAGGCCAGACAACTTCCGTGGAGCAGGAGAATCAATGTTCAGGAATGTTGGGGCTTGGGGGAGGAAGGGATGGGGTTGGGGCTGAGAGACGTATAGGAGGCAGTGGTGGGCTGAGGGGTTAGCTGGGAATATGATAGGTTGATGAAGATGGAGGGTAATGGTGATAGGTTGAAGCAAAGGCTGGAGCGGAAAGGTTGAAAGGAAAATGGACAAGTAGGACAGTTCAAGATTTGAAGGGTTTGGTCTGGAATAAGATGGGGGTAGGGGAAATGAGGCAACTGGTGAAATCGATGGTGACGGCATGTGGTTGGAGGGTCCCAATTCTGAAGATGGGGTGCTCTTCCTCCAGGCACCGGGTGGCTAGAATTTGCCAGTGGAGGAGGCCCAGGACTTGCGTGTTCTTTGCGGAGTTGGAGGGACAGTTGAAGTGGTTGGCTACAGAACCATGGGGTTGTTTGGTGCATGTGTCCCAGAGATGTTCTCTGAAACATTCCATGAGTTAGCACCCTGTCTCCCCAGTGTAGAGGAAACCACATCAAGAGCAATGGACACAGTAGATGATGTGTGTGGAAGTACAGATAAATCTCTGTCAGATATGGAGGATCCTTTGGGACCTTGGATGGAAGTGAGGGGGGAGGTGTGGGTACAGGGTTTGCACCTCTTACCGTGGCAAGGGGAGGTGCTGGAAGTGGAGGGTGGGTTGGTGGGGGAGGGTGTGGACCTGAAGAGGGAGTCATGGAGGGAATGGTCGCTGCAGAATGCTGATAGGGGAGGGAAATATATCTCTAGTGATTGGGTCTGTGGTGGTGGAAATGGCAGAGGATGATAAACTGTATCTGGAGGTTGGTGGAGTGGACGGTGAGAACCAGCTGGGTACTGTCCTGTTGTGATTGAAGGGATGGGATTCAAGGGTGGAGGTGCGGGACATGGAGAAAATGTGCTGGAGGACATTGTGGTCTTGAAGTGGGTTGCCTTCTGGGGGATGTTTTGGAGTTGATTTGCTCCTCCTGGGAGCAGATACGCCAGGGGCAGATGAATTGTGAATAAGGGGGAGCGTTTTTTCAGGATTGGCTGTTGGAGGAGGTGTAGTACGGGTAGCTGTCAGAGTCGATGGATTTGAAGTCGATGTCCGTGTTGAGTCGGTTGCCAGAAATATAGATGGAGAGATCAAAGAAGGGTAGGGAAGTGTCCAAAATGGTTCAGGTGAACTTGATGTCAAGGTGGAAACTGTTAGTGAAGTTGATGAACTGTTCAACCTCCTCATTGGTGCCTGAGGTGGCAACATTACAGTAATGAATGTACCAGAGGGAAAGGTGGAGAATACTGCCAGTGTAACTGTGGGAGATGTACTGTTTCACGTACCTGATGAAGAAGCACCATAGCTGGGGCCCATGCAGGTGCCATGGCTATCCCTTTGGTCTGAAGGATGTGGGAGGATTTGACGGAGAAGTTGTTGAAGGTGAGGACCAGTTCAGCCGATCAAATGAGTATGTTGATGGAAGGGTACAGGCTGGGTCAGCAGGAGAAGAAGAATCAGAGTACTTGGAAGCCTTTGCCATAACAAATGGATGTGTACAGGGATTGGATGTCCAGGGTGAAGATGGGGTGTTGGCTACCGGGGAAACAAAAGTCATGGAGGAGATGGAGGGTGTAGGTGGTATCCTGAATATGTGTGGCAAGTCCCTGGACCAAAGGGCACAGGACACTGTCAAGATATGAGAAAGTAAGTTCAGTGAAACAGGAGCAGGAGAACACAATGTGTGTTGATCGGGTTTGTGTCTGATTTGTGAATTTTGGGTAAAAGGAAGGAATTGGATTACTTAGATTACTTACAGTGTGAATGGGGCAGTCAGGTTTGTCTGATATCTTGTCATCATGATTGAGTCCTCCCCCAGCTGAGCAGGGACGTGGGGTGAGAGGTGATAGTCAGTCTGAGTTTCATTAACCATTCTGACCTGATGCCATGTGAGTTCATGGGATCAAGAGTCACTGTTCTGGACTTCCAGGACAACTCCCTCTTGATACTGTATTACTGCAACACCATCTCTCATGAGACTGTCAAAATGGTCAGATGGTGGTGGTATCTGGAATATTGTCTGTAAGTTAAGAATGACTATGTCAGACTCAACACATTGCAACTGAAATGGGAGGATTGCACGGTCTTTCTCTCATCTCACTCTCCACAGATCGCTACATAAATGTAAAAATATTTTATCCAAGTCTTGATACCTGACACCTTTTCCATGACAGACATCACGCTACATAGTCTTAGGTTTCCTGCTTTCTGTCTCCATTGCTTCTTGAGAGGTGAGGACATGTTTGTTTCATTCCAGTCTCATGGAAACTTTCCTGCATTGAGGGAACTTTGGGAAATTAACACCAATGCATTGATGACCTCATCAGCAACCTCTTTGAAAAGCTGAGGATGAAGTTCAGCCCGATCCAAAACCTGTCAACCTACACCTCCACCAGTTTGTTCAATACCTCTTCAGTTGTCATTGTAATAGTTCACAGCTCCTCTTTCCTTTCCACTGTCTAAGTGATAGCTATTATTAGAATATTTTTTGTATCCTCGAAATTGACAAAAGAAATAAAATAATCGATCGTTTAATCTGCGATTTCCTTATTGTCCACAATTTACTCTCCATTCTGACTCTATTAAGGACCAACAGTCACTTTACTTAAACTTGCCTTTAAATATTTCTGGAATCTCTTGATACCCATTGTTCAATACCGACCTAGCTTCCTCTTGTACTCTAATGTTTCCTCCTCGTTAACCTTTTTGTCATTTTCTGCTGTTGTTCATTTTCTAATCTGCCACTTATGTTTGTACATTCCGGTGGGTTTTTTTTCCTTAAGTTAAATACTTTCCCTAACATATCTAATAAAGCACAAATGATTGGTCCTCCACTTAGAATGTTTCTTTATCATAACATTATCATTATTCTGAGTATTCTGAAATATCCTGAACTGATCAAAAAGTTAAAATTCTAAATTGGAGCAAAGCCAATTTTGATGTTACTCGACAGGAACTTTCAAATATTGTTTGGGTTAGGCTATTTGCAGGTAAAGGGATGGTTGGGAAGAGGGAGGCTTTTCGGAATGATATAACAAGAGTTCAGAGATGTTCCTGTTAGTGTGAAGGGCAAGGCTGTTCACGTTAGGGAATGCTGGATGACTAGAGAAATTGAGGCTTTGGTCAAGAAAAAGAAGGAGGCAAATATCAGGGAGAGATAGCTGGGATCGAGTGAAAGCGTAGAGGATTATAAGCAGAGCAGGAGTACACTTAACGGGGAAATCAGAAGGGCAAAAAGGGACATGAGATTACTTTGGTAAATAGAGCTAAGGAGAACTCAAACAGATTCTATCACTACATTAAAGGAAAAAGCATAACTGGGGGGAGATTAGGGCCTCATAAAGATCAACATTGCCATCTACGTGTGGAATCACAGGAGACCAGGGAGGTAGTAAGCAAATTCTTTGATCAATATTTACTGTAGAGATAGACATTAAAGGTAGGGAATTTGGAGAAAGAAATTGTGATATTGTGAAAGGAATTCATATTACAGAAGAGGAGGTATGTAACGATAAGTAAATCCCCAGGATCTGATCAGGTATTTCCCAGAACTTTGTGGGAAGCGAGGAAAGACATTGCTTGGCCACTTGCTGAGTTATGTGTGTTATCAACAGCCATGAGTGAGGTGCCAGAAGACTGGAGGTTGGCTAACGTGGTTCCATTATTTTAAAAATGTGACAATGGAAAGCCAAAGAACTACAGAATGGTAAGCCTTACCTTATGGTGCATAAGTTGTCGGATGGGATTCTGAGGGACTGGATTTGCATATAGTCAGAAATGTCTCAACTGATTAGGAATAGTCATCATGGCTTTGTGTGTGGGAAATCATGTCTCACTAACATGATTGAGGTTTTTGAAGATGTGACAAAGAATATTGATGAAGACAAGCAGGAGACATTGTCCACCTGTATTCAGACATATGCTTTTGTCACACCCTGAGATCCACACAGTGCCAAGTGCTGCGATATGCACACTCCTGAACTCTCTCTCCAACAGTATTGCCTCATGCTACTTCAGAGCTGCCCTGCCTCCTAGTTCCACATCATTCTCCAGTTCACTCAGTGTTCTATCAAGACATATTTCCTGTTCTTTTCAGGTGTTAGGGAATGTAAACTGGAACAACTCCGAGATACTCACACCCCTCTGGAAGCTTCCTCTCCTCCCCTTCTTTCTGAATCCACTCTTTCTTTTAACCTTACCTCTTGTTTCAGAAGAGTCATGGATTCAAAACATGAACCCTGCTTTCTCTTCTCTGACTTTCCCAGATCTGCTCATTTTTCCCAGTTATTTCTCATTTTTGAATCAAATATCGCTGTGTGCTACTTTTTTCCACCAATGTTGGACTTTGTTTAGCCAGTGCTCATGTCATTACACGTAAAGGAAACATTTCTTGGACCTTCTCATGTAACTGCTGTTTCCTTGCCTCACTTGGCCTTTCTGTGACTATTGGAGAAACTAGAATTTGCTCCTGCTAAATCATTCCCTTGGAGTAAGTCAACTCTGTCCATGGATGAACTATGGTCAACCCCAGCAGTTACTGTTTCAGACATTAGGTCACACTCAAGCTTCTCTCTATATAAAGGATTCTTAAACACAAAGCAAAAATAGTTTCAATCAGTTTTCCAAGACAATTTGTTGCAGACTCAAATTCATCAGATTAACTCTTTCAGTTTTGACTAATCTGTAGACTCTTTGCTGTGGACTGTGGAGACAATTTATTGAGCCAGTTACAAGTCTGCTGACACGAACTTGCCACAAATTTGAAAGCCTAATATTTTTCAGTTTGACTACTTTGCAGGACAAGATCTCTTGGTTTGGAAACTAAATAATTGAGAAGATCTCGATGTGCAGGTGTTGGACTGGGGTGGACAGAGTTAAAAATCACACAACACCAGATTATAGTCCAACAGGTGTACCTGCATTTGGAAGCACTCGCTTTCACAGCACTGCTCCTTCATCAGGTTGCTGTGCAGCAAGATCCTAAGACACAGAATTTACAGCAAAACCTTACAGTCTCATGCAACACAACTGATATATTGATCAAACCTAAATTGCTGTTAAGTCTTTCATCTTTTAGAATGGGTTACGGGTTTTGATTCATTATTGTGAAAATCCCAGAAATATTTTATGTCACATTCTCGAGATAAGTTAAGGTTTTATAAAAAATGGTGCCATCTCAGCTCAGACAATGCATTAAAAGTGTCAGGTTAGAGTCTGTCTGTATCCCAATCTTGAATCAGATTGGTTCTATTTCCAAAGGCAGTCAATCCATGTAATATTGACTTAAAAGCAATTCCGGGATTTACATATTAATGAGCTGAAACCTGCAACCCATTCTCAATGATGAAAGACTAAACAGCAATCTAGGTTTGTACAGTATATCATCTCAGTTACATGACACTGAAATCTTTTGCTATAAATTCTATGTCTTAGGGTCCTGTTCCATAGCTACCTGAGGAAAGAGCAGCACTCCAAAAGCTAGTTCTTCCAAATAAACCTGTTGGTCTATAACCTGGTGTGTGATTTTTAAGTAAACAATTGAGTTGAATGATTTGCTGAATTGGTTTGATATCCTTCTGAGTTGTTTCTGAACTCAATCCTGTTCTTTCCTGAACTTCATTTTTGTCAGAAAAGTCTTGTTCAATCTAAATTCTTCTGAACAGAAAACAAAGCTAATGGCCTTCAATATCTGATACTATCTGTCATGAACCCAACAGTATTATCAATTTAGTCCACAGAGTCACCTCTTTCTGAAAAAAAATGAATTCAGGTCATTGATCTTTCAGGATTCTCTGATCTTGATTATTATTTTCGAAGAAATATATCACCTGACTGCTTCAAATCATTGTGAATGTGTAGGGAACTAAATAATGGAGGAGATCTGAGTTCATTATAATCCACTTGTTCAGACATGTTGTAACACACCTCTGAGCAGGTGGGGCTTGAACCCAGACCTTGCCTCTTGCCTCAACCTCTCATCACTAGAGCCTTTGGTACCAGGCTCCCACTCTTGATGAGCTTGCAGTAGAGGAGGCTTTTTTTTCCTGTGTTTGTCAAAGTCCCATCTCCAATGCAATCATTCTTCCCTTGACAGTAACTCCCCATTCCATCCAGACCTTTTATTTGCAGATCTCCTTCACATATTTGCAGATAATGATTTGAATGTGTCCGGTAAATGATCAGAGTGAACTTCAGACTTAAGATGTGACTGAAGTCGCCAATGGTCAACAGGAAGTTTCTGAATGTATTGAAACAGGTTGTCAACTTTCACAAAAAAGGACTTGCTTCTGAAGATGATTCACTGGGAGTGAGTTTAGAGATTGTATTTGCCTCTATTGCATTCTAGACTGGGGGAGAGTGCACCCAGGAAATGCTTATTTGCCTGCCAACTCAGAAACACTATTACAGGGAAAAAAATTGGAAACCTGTTGTCGGTGCATTTTTACAAATTTCTCTCCCACTCAAATAAATCGATGATATTAATCGTGACATAAATTAGATGAAACCATTGTGATTTTATATTTAACGCTACTATTGTTCCTCTTTCTAACAGGAAACCCAAATTATATTTATTTTGTGGATGGACAAGATGATATTTCATTAAAAGGACCAGACAATCCTGGAGAGGATACTTTTGTCTGGGAATGGGAACCACACTCAGGGCAAGAAAAACAGCAGCTGATTACTTTTCAGAAAACAAGAAAAAGTTGGTTCACTGTAGAATGGAGTGAATACTATAGAGACAATAACTGGCACTGGTCGCTGGACTACGATCATTATTCCCTTGATCTGAGACTTAGAAAGCCCAAATTTGACCTTGCAGGATTATACACCCTGTTTCAGACACAGCCGAATAAAGTCATCCTGAAAAAGTACAACATCTTTGGGATCAAAGGTGAGTGAAATATCATTTGGAAAGATTCAATAAACTGACTGTCTGTAAATAATTGGACATGTGATAATGGGATTGTATGAGCTTTAGTCATGCAGTGCACAAAGTGCATGAAACACTAGGGGAAACATTCTGTTCATTATTCCTTTTGAAATTGTCAAAATGACCAAAACTATCTTGACAATTTCAACATTAGCAACAACTGGATCAATGTATATAACAGTGAGTTTGTAGAACAAATGTGTGTTCTGACAGTTCAGTGAGAAACCGTCACGTGAAACCAATCTAAAAGATGTTGCTGTGTAGTTTTCTTTCAGGACCCAAAAGGGCCTGGGCCTTTGTTGTTTGGGCCTCTTGTTGTTGTTTGGCTTAGTGGCAGTTTTATCGATTTGTGTGGAGGTTTTCTCACTTTCAGACCAAGTGTGATCTTTTGCTGTATCTTACTCAACTCATCAAAATAAGTACCTCACTCATGCCATGAAGCACCCCTCTGCCCTGATTCTAAACCATACCTATCACCTGCCCTTGCTGAATGAACTCACCACACACCAGATATCTGCCAAATGCCTGCATACATCACCACTACCCCACATTTGAATGATGGCATAGAGGTGGGGATATCCAGAGAAAGGCTTGTTCATTTCCTGGGGAACGTGCTGAGGAGGTCATGGTATCAGAGCCTGGCAGCATGGTCGAGGTTGCTACCCAGAACTCTGCTGTATCCACAGACAAGAATGGCCAGCAGTGCTACAAGAAGGTCAATGGCCCTCTCTGCTCAGCCAAGATTAGTGCCACCATCTTCTCTCTGCTCCTCATACGTAAACTCTGCTCCTGCCCCCAACTCCAACCACGGCCCATGCCCTGTCACTCTCGTTATTGCATACAACCTCCCCCACCCCATTACACATTCAGTGGCATCCCCTTCCCAAGTGTCATTCACTCCCTCTTACCCTTAAACCTTTGCACTCACTGGTCAAGGGTGGATGTCTGTCTGTCTGTCTAGGGGAAGCAAGCACACTTTGCAGTAGTGTATTACTGTGTCGACTCCAAGATCCTGTGTGATCCCTGGCCTTTCAGGGAATGATAATCTTTTCAACCCAGTTTTAACACCGGTGCATTGATGCTGCACAAGAGAGGCAGGGACGTCATGTGAAAACCACCCTCTCACAAGATTTATGTATTCCTTGCATATGTAGTGAGCTGACATCTACATAACTGTGAGAAAACTTGCTCCACCCCAAGCTGGCAAAATGCTCACTTCTGTGCATGGCCCCAAACTTGATCTCCAAATTAGAACATTATGTTCAGTATGTCCTTATTTTAATTGTTGTTACATTGAAGTGAATTGGACCTTCTCTCCCAGATCAATGATCTAACACTGCCTCATCCAAGTCAGACTTCATACACTAGGACCAGTGATCAGAGCCCCGTCCCAGAGTATCACATGGCTCACAGGGTTGAGGCACCAGAGTGTTTGGAATTTGGAAGCTAATGGATGCTACTGTTTACAAAGACCCTTTTGAAGATCTAATCATTACTGGCCATTTGTCAAGTGGAACTGCATGTGAGGGAGAGCAGTTTTAGAACAAGCCTCTCCTGAAGGGCCATTCATCTTGGAGGCAAATACTTGGAACCATGCTCAGAAGCATTTTGGGAGGCCACTGATTGAAGTTTCCAGTGGGGCTGTGATGACCCTGATGTCTTGTGGATCATTGTGCAGGAACCCAGCGCCTATGTCGACTTGTTTATTCAGCACCGAATGGAACGTGAGCCTTCTCAATGTCTTATGATGTTGTGCTACCTTTCAATCACTTCACTGTCAATGGTGGTCTTGACATCCCCAAATACCATCCAAATGACGTAACCATATTCTGACCCGACATCCTCCAACAAGTTCATAGATAAAGTGTATTATTACCTCTGCTCTCTCTCTCACGGTTAGAGCAGGACTCAAATTATTTGTCTTATTCTCCTAATAAGATGCTCTGTGTGTAATTTGTTCTTAATTGTTTCTGCAGAAAGGAGCAAGTGCTCAGGAAGGGCACATGAGCAAGTCAGTTCGATCCTTGTCACTGAATTGTACCTGGCACTGATTACATTAATCATTCCTTCTGTGTTTTCCACAGTTGAATCAAGCGCTCAGAACTCTTACCCCAGGGTGGGCAGCGATGTTACCCTCAACTGTGCTATCTCCAAACTCTCGGATACAGTCTGTCTCCAATGGAAACGGAGAGATTCATCTCGGCAGAATGATGGGAAAACCGATCAGATTCGAGTGAATAACACAGTCTATCTGATGGTCAAACACATTACCGTGGAGGATCAGAAGCTGTATGTGTGTGAAGTACAGGAAAATGGATCCATGGTTCTCAAAGTGAAACAAGATATTTCCGTTTATGTGGGTAAGTGCAGTTTCCTCATTGTGAATATTAAAGTATTACTGTTATAAAACTGTTACATATAATGTGATCACGTGAAGCTGTACCTTCAACTGAGAACTCCAAGAACTCAAACTTGCGGCAAACACCTAACTACATGTCTCACAGATTCATCATATTGTATTTCTGTTTTTCTTCAAAACACATTTGCTGTTTATAATTTATATTATAGACTTATTTGTTGAAGTCCAGATATTTTGGTTTCCATCTCACTTTAAGGTGATATGGAATAAGAAACATAAACATGCCCCTTGCTCCCATTACTATCTGTTTACAGCTGGTGAAATGCTGGCATATTCAGTCATCTCTATTTTTCGATTACTTACTGACAATGTGGAAACAGGACCTTCAGCCCAACAAGTCCACACCGACCCGCCGAAGCGCAACCCACCCAGACCCATGCCCCTACATTTACTCGTTCACCTAACACTACAGGCAATTAAGCATAGCCAATTCACCTAACCTGCACATTTTTGGACTGTGGGAGGAAACCGGTGTACCCGGAGGAAGCCCACGCAGACACAGGGAAAATGTGCAAACTCCACACAGTCAGTCGCCTGAGGCGGGAAATGAACCTGGGTCTCTGGCGCTGTGAGGCATCAGTGCTAACCACTGTGCCACCGTGTCGCCCTCCATTTCTTCTCCATTTCATACAAATTTAGGTCAAGGTGAAATTGCCATAATCCTACTCACTCATTTGGAAGAGATGACTGCAAATGCTTCACCTGAGGGTCACCATGTTTTAAATTCAGGGTTGAGTTGAGAAGATGGAGATTTTGTGGCAACCTCAGCCAATGCAGGAACTGTACCTTCTCGGTTTGTATCCCTGTGCAATGTATATCAGCTGGTCAACCAGCTGAGCTAACCAGCCTCCATTATTAATGCTTACTGTCTACTCCAAAATACTACATTGAGCTTTTATCCTCTTCTTCACTCAAAGCCCACCCTCAGCTTCTGCCATATCCATCTGTCCACCTTCCCTACTCTATGTACACAACATTGGTCTCATGGTCATCATTGCACTTTTAATTCCTGATCTTGATTTGAATTCAAATTTCACCATTTACTATGGTAAGATTTGAATCCGGTTCATTATTTAAGTTCATTATTTCACTATTAAGTCTAGTGATATTACCACTCAGCCATCATCTGCCCAATCTTTCCCTTTTAACCCCTATCTCTTGTCATTCCTTCTCCTTAGCTATCCAACCAGAATGCCAAAATGTGAACTTGTGATAATTGTCTTACGAGAATGGAGTAATTAATTAATATATTTGCCTCCATTACTGCATTGAGTCCTCTGTATCTGTGACAGCATGAGCTTGCAATCAGGACTGACAGCTGAGATCCTGGGGTTGGAGGCTGAGGGGGTGAGAGATGGAATATGTGGACGGTGGAGTTTTCCAAAATCTGACTTGAGGCAGAACGGAGGTTTAGCCTTTCGCTGAGGCTGGAAGGGGCTTTCTCCAGATCTTGGAATTCTATCTGCTAGATCTGGAATGACGAAACTGTCAGAGGATGGCAAAAGTTGAGTACTTCAATCAGTGGACAGGATTGGTTGAAGGCTGTGGAGAGCAGGTTTGTGATAACAGGCACAGGAGGGCAGGTCTGAGGTATCAGACAGAGGAGGGCAGGCTTGTGGGAGACAGGCAGTGGATGGTCAGATTGTGGCATTCGGGCAGCGGGGATGTTGTTCATAGCATCAAGCGGTTGAGGAGAAGGTTGGAGTGCAACCAAAGGAGGGTAAGGTTTTAGGACGGGCTCCAGGCTGCAATGTGCGGTTGCGCTTTGAATGAAATGCCAATAAACACCTCGACATCTGCAGGTGAGATAGTAAACCCACCACCCATGGAGTGAGAACTTCATCGCTGAAATTTAGCTCAATGGTGAGAATCTGGTGATTTTACCTGCTACTCAATTAATTCCACCCTGTCTGATAATTCTCACACCATTTCCGAGACAGGCATATCCTATTGCACCTTCCAACAATCCCAATATCACAGTTTAACTGCAGCTACCACTCACAGCAGGAATATATGTTGTTGCTCTGTGTCAGGAATTTGATGTTTTAGAACAAACAGCAAAGAACAGAACAGCACAGGAACAGGCCCCTTAGCCCACTGAGGCTATACTGATACAGGATGCCTTTCACTGCGAAAAACCTTTTGCCTCTATTCAGTCTAAATCCCCCTGTTCTCTTCCTGTTCATATATCTGTGAAGATGCGTCTTAAATCCCAATATCATTCAAAGAGAAACATCATATTAAAGTGAGAAAAGATTTCCCATTTCTACATATCGATCTCACATAAATTCACTATGTTTAAGTAGTTGTTTTGATAAAAATATGATGATATACTGTTTTGATGATCAACACAAATATTTTAATGCAGTAATAATCAATGATTATTTTGCCTTTTTCCTGTTCTTGCACAAACATAATGTCCTAGCATGTGGTTCTCTGTCTCTCTTTTCTAGATTTATATGGAAAGAATTACATCCTTTATCGCTCAGGCACAGATCACAATGAACTAAATCTGGTTTGTCATTATGTTGGTCATACCTTTGAAACTGCTGAGTGGAGGTGGAGGTCAGATCCTCAACATCAGGACAACATCATAACATCTGCTTCGAGATCTCAGGCCATCAATATAAATCCCATTCACTTTGGGAATCGACTGGTCCCCACATCATCAACGTTTAATGGTGCAAACTTCAATGTGAGGATTGTCCCTGTCCTGTTTGAAGATGCAGGAGTTTATACATGTTCCCTGGAATCACATAAAATGGTGACCATTACAGTAATCACAGTTAAAGGTAGGGGACAGAATGTTGATGCTGCTTTCGATGATCAAGCAATTGTTTAAAATCTAAATGATTTTCTGGTTTACACAGTCACAGCGGAACCCTCTGATACAGAGACTGAGGAAGACTCCATTACCCTGACCTGCTCTGTCTCTGATGTCACTGAACCAATCAGACTTGTTTGGATCAATAGTGATGATAAAATTGTTGAAGAAAAGGCATTGACTGAGACGAATAGGGAAGAGAAATCATTGAGACTGATTATTCGGATAGCTGACAGAGTCAAAGGGAAGTGGACATGTATTTTGTTTCATCAAAACATGCCTCAGATTTCAGTCCCGTACTATATGGAACACAGTGGTAAGTGATTCAGGGCTTGGTCTTATACATATAATCCAAAGGAAATATTGTTACTACTTATTGCTCTACTACTTACTATTTACTACTTACTGGCAGCAGTAACCCATTCTTTATATCTTGTGAGTGACCTCTACAATGGTGCAGTCTTTCAGAAATTTTCCCTGAGATAACACTTTACTGTCCGCGTGACAAATTGCATAATCAGTCATTTATCACATTCAGGTGAATTGGAAAATGGATGACCATTTGTCAGAGAGTGTTCAATGTTCATACCTAATGTTTCATCAAGTTTGCAGCAAAAGCTGACAATCTGCATGAGAAGGTAAAATTGTAAGCGAAGACTACGTTTGAACCAGTTTACGTATGCAAATCTTGAGAGATTAACAAATATCCTTCTCTTTAACTCATAGTGTCAGAATCATGTGTAAGAAGGGGGAGAGGATATTGGAAAATACGCAGAGATCACACTGATTTTAAACAAAATAGTTCAGAAGTGTATTTAATCGTTATCAAGCATCATAACAGAGGCATAGAAAGAAGGTCTGATGACTAGGCAAGTGCTTGAGGAGAGTTTCCAGTGACCTAGACTGACCGTGGAATGGTCAGGATAGATTGCCCTTTGGTAATGGACTGAAATTTTCTCAAATGGTCCCTAACCGTATGGAGAGTGACAAAGTCTAGCTTGATTTTTTTTCTCTGTCCTGCTCACACATAGAACAGAGGACTCTCAGAGCAGATATCAATTTTTCTGGAGAAAACATTTAACAGGTGAATTATTAAAAGAGTGCCTTGTGTCCAAGTGTTGGTTTTACTTCTTTTCGCAAAATCTTCTAAAATCTTTATCTCTCTTTGACAACTCTCTCCTATTGTCTTGCCTTTCTTCATTTCTCCAATTAAATGTGCTCTGTTTTCCCAAATCCCCACCCCAACCCATCACTACCTCTGGACCTTCCTGCTTTCCTGCCACTACCCTGACTTTATGATCTGGGGAGATTAGGGCTCGGGTCCTTCTCTGCATCCCTTGGTAATATCTGGTGGTCTTATTGAGACACTCACATTTCCCCATTATGAAGAAACACACCAAATGTCCCATTCTTCTCTCCTTTCGAACTTCCTGTCCAATACTGTACTTGATCTTTATCCCATCAATTTGCTTCCCATCCGACTGACTCATCCACTATTGATCAATGCAATCTCCCATTGTCTCAGCTCCTACTGCCATGAAATAGATCTCCATTAAAAGTATCCATGCACTTGTGAAAATAAGCCTTGTAATTGTGGAGCTTATTGCAGATAATTGGATCAACATCATGGCCTTCACAGAAACCTGGTTGAGGTTTCTGTCCATATTGCTTCCTTTCCATATTGCTGCAGGATCCTTTCCAAAACCATCACAATTTTTAGGTTATCAAGTTATTTCAAGAGCACTTGAAGTGTCATAACATTCAAGGCTATGGACCAAGTGCTGGAAAGTGTGACTAATGTAGATTTAGAGTCATTTTTTGTTGGTGCAGACCTGATCAGCCAAAGGGCCTCTTCTACACTGTATGATTCCCTGATTCTGAATCCTTTATGGCCCCAAATGAGACCAGTCAGACCACTGAGTTGTAGATTTAATCACCATATTCTGGCTTGAATTGCATCCTTTCTCCTCTGGTACATTTTCCTCTGTTGCATATCCCACTTTGTTCCATCCCCCATCCATTTCACCTATCATCCTTGTTCTTTACTGCCCACCAATCAAATTGTTCTCACTGAGATGTATTTAGTGCTGTCCTCTCTCAGCTTTGCACCAAATCCTTTCCTATCCTTGGGAGATTTCAACTTCTGTCTGAACTCAGCAAGTTCTTGGATCAGTTTCCCACTATTCACCCATTTTTCACATTATCTCTCCCTACCATATAAGCTCTCCAGTTCATACTAACCACCAGTCTCTTGATATCATTTCATGCAGTATCACTATTCCCATCAAATCAATCAGGTGAGGCTGTCTCTGATCACCATTCCCCATCAATCTCTATCTATGTTGCCTTCTGTTTCTGATATTATAAATACATGTGTCTGAGCACTGCTTGCGTGTGCAGACTGTGAGCTGTTGAGGAATGCAGCAGTTCTGGGAAGGGGAGCACTACAAATTAAGAAAACAATACATTAACTGAACAAAGTAATTTGTCATGACAGGTGCCACAGCTGCAGAATGTGGAAGCTTCTGGATCCTACTCAATCCATGTGAAGCCACAACTGTAGGGTTTGTAGCTAATGGAGCCTCGGCCTGTATTGAATGAGCTGGAAAGGGTCAACTTTATTGCTGATCTCTTGTTGCCCATAAGAAGGTTGTGAGTATTTGCCTTCCTGACCCTCTGCAGTTCATTTAGTGTCGGCAGACCCACAATGACTTTAGGGAGGTAAATACTTGTAAGTACCTGCTCCCAGAATGTGTCGCCAAATTCTATGTAATGTTGAAATTGGTCTTTCCCAAATTTAGACACTCAACTTCTGCATTATTCTTATCTCCTTCTTTATCAAAATAGCTGAACAGATGGGGATATCCCGTCAACAAGTGTCACAAATCTAGTCACTATTTTATTCTAAAAGCTGTTCCATGGCTCAAGGATACTCTGTCCTTGATTTTTTTCAGATGAATAATAAACTGGACTGGGCTTTGATCAGTTTGGTTTGGTACAGACATGAAAACGATTTGGAGAGGCCTTTTGTTTATTTGTAACAGATTAGACTTCAGTTCAAAGTGGCCATGTTTTAGAAGTGAGCTGTATAATGAAAGGGGATTGGTCAGCTCTCTCGCCAGGCAGTTTTAGTTGAGTCTTGAACTGATTGGAAGATCAACAGGGAGCTTTCTGAGAACTCTCTCTTTTTCAGCCTTTCAGCTTCAACCTGTAACCATGTGTTCCATTTATACTGCTTTTTAAAGGGAGCTTGCTTATTAAGACTGTCGTATAGATTCGGATTAGCATAATTAAATAGTTCTGTCGAGGTTCTTCATTCTGTTCTTTGTGTTTCATTGCATAACTTTGTGAATTCATTTTTATTTGTTTTAAAATCTAGTCGTCAATCTAGATAACTTAATCTGTGTAATTTTCACTGTATACTTACTGAAACAAATTGCAAGTCCTGATCTGAGCTGCCTGCTTAAGAGTGTTTTGAATGGTCAGGCCTAGTCCATAACAGATTGGGGGCTTTTTACAAGATTTTAAACAGCAAGTGATAGGTGCTAATGGGTGTTTTTGGGTGTTGGTTTCATTGGGTCGACAAAGCTTGGGATAGAAATGGCTCTTTCAGTCGCCAAAAGTTTTCTGGATGTGGATGGTTTGACTTTGGAGGTTTTGCAAGAATTAAATAAGACCAAGTTGCAAGAATTAGCAAACAATCTGGGTGTACAAGATGATTCAGGGTTTAGATAGAGTTGACCGTGAGAACCTTTTTCCATGTATGGAGTCAGCTATTACGAGGGGGCATAGCTTTAAATTAAGGGGTGGTAGGTATAGGACTGATGATCGAGGTAGATTCTTTACTCAGCAAGTCATGAGTTCATGGAATGCCCTGCCAGTTGCAGTGGTGGACTCTCCCTCTTTATGGGCATTTAAACGGGCATTGGATAGGCATATGGAGGATAGTGGGCTACTGTAGGTTAGGTGGGCTTGGATCGGTGCAACATCGACGGCCAAAGGGCCTGTACTGTGATATGTTTTTCTATGTTATATGTTCTATGGATTTGAAACTGGATGCTTCAGAAAGGAAAAGAGAAATAATTACAGCAATAGCTCAGCATTTAAACTTGGTGGAGAAACCATCAAAATCTATAGAGATGGCAAGAATTCAAGTGCAAATGAAGCAACTTGAGTTAGAGGTGAGAGATAAGGAAAGGGCAGAAGAAATACAACAGTTCAAGTTTGGACTAAAAGCAAAATAGAGGGAAAAAGAGAGAGCAGCAGAAGAAAGGAAATCAGAGTGAGCAGCGAAAGAAAAAGAGAAAGCTTTTAACCTTCAAAAACTGACACTTTAACAGGAAAGACAGCATAAAAACCTGCAGATAAAGGCTGAGGGTAGGCTTAGTGATGAAGAGAGTGAGGAGGAGCAAGCCTTTGGTAATCAGAAGCCCAGTGAAAAACTGTTTAAGTTTGTTCAAGCATTGCCTACGTTTGATAGAAGGATGTGGAAGCCTTTTTCATGTTATTTGAAAAGGCAGATAAACAAATACAGTGCCCAGTGACAATGGTGTTTTGTTGATCGAAACAAAACTTGCAGGTAGGGCTAGTGAGGTATTCACATCCCTATCAGAGGAGGGACCTGGAGATGAGGAGATGAAGAAAGCCATTGTAGGTGCATATGAGCTTGGACCCAAAGCTTATAGACAATGTTTCAGGAATCTAAGGAGGGACCCCGGTCAAATTTAACTTGAGTTTGAAAGGATCAAACAGAGTAATGAACAAGAGCTTTAAAAATCAGGCAAACCCTATGATGCCCTGAAAGAAGTAATTATTTTGGAGGAATTCAAAAATTCACTGCCTGAAGAAGTGCAATCTCATGTGGAAGAGCGGAGAGTTAAAACAGCAAGGTTAGCAGCTGAAGTGGCTGATGATTATGAGCTGGTCCATAAAACACAGTTTGGCTTCCAGAATCAATTTCAGTTCATGAGGGATAGAAATTGGGGCAAAGAGAAATCCTCATGTGGAAAGGAAAAGGTAGATCTCAACGAATATCATAAGGACAGCTTAGCACAGGGTAAAACAAAAACCCTTCACAGGGAGAAAGAAATTAAAATGCTCTGGTATTTTCATTGTAATAAACTGAGCCACACAAAATCACAGTGTTGGTGGGCTAGGAGGAAGCCAGATGTAGAGAAACCAGACAAGTCTGGAAGTTTTGTTGGATTAGTAACAAAAAGTACAAGGGAAATTAGACAACTGCCTCAGAGTGTACAAGATGATCGGAGGTTGATTAAGGAGGAAGTGCCAGATCTGCTGAAAAAATGTCCATGCAAGGATAAAATTTACTCACATAGGCCAGGAGCAGTAGGTAAGGAGGTTACAATATTATGGGACACAGGGTCCTCTCAGTCTCTAAAGCTGAACGATGAGGAGATATGCACTCCTGAGGGACTATTGCCAGAAAAAGTGATGGTAACAGGAATTCATGGTGCGACAAGAAGTGCTCAGTTATGGAAAGTGAGGCTAGAGAGTCCAGAGTAAAGTGGAGAATTAGTAGGGGGAGTACTGGACAAACTCTCAGCTCCTGGAATACAATTTGTCCTTGCAAATGATATAGCCGATTCACCAGGAGGCATGATGCCTAATCTAGGTGAAAAGTCAGTGATGACACAGGCAAATGAAGACATGGAGAATGTTTATCCAGGAATTTTCCCTGACTGTGTGGTCACAAGATTACAGAGGCACAAGCTGAAGCAGGAGAGATCAAAAGCTACAGATAAGGAAGCTGACATAGTGTTACCTGAAACATTTTTTTAATCAAGTAAGTGGAACAGAGAGGAGCAAATAGGTAAACATGCCAGTTACTTTTGCTCGGCCACATTCAGTTCCCAGAGGCCGAGCCCTTATACAACACATCGGCCTCCTCACTGAGTTCAGCTCGCCATGGAGGTTCAGTCCATGCACGGGAATTGAGGCAAGACAGGTAAGAAGTTCATTCCAAACAGCTGACCGTGGAACAAAGAATAAGTCTCACCCCAACTTCCACTCCCATATCTTCTCCAAACTATCAAAGCTGCTGGTTGCAACTAGCCAGCTGAAAAGCTCGTTTCCCAAGGAAAAGGAATGAAACCAGTTCTGCCACTGGCTGTAGTCAAAGTCAGTTCCTCAGAAAGAGAAAACAAAACGGCCCTGCCAAAAGACAAATGGCCCCACCATATCCCGGCTGTGGCCAGCTAGCTCAAGATCCAGGAACCCAGCGCAAACTGGGTATGGTCAGCCAGGTCAATGGCCAGCCAGCTCAAGAGCCAGGAGCTCAGGTCACACTGGCTGTGGGCAGCCAACTCAAAGGCCAGTTCCTCACAAAGAAATAAAACCACAAACAACTCCCCACCCCACCACCCTCCACATCCGACAGGGTCACTGACGGTGGTCAGCCAGCTCAACATCCAGTTCCCCACAAACAAATAAGACCAAAAACAAAAACCTACAGCAGTACAGTGGCAGTCGCCAACCAGCTCGAAATCAGTCTTTAAGTGTGGAGATACTAAAACTCCTGTTTATCTTTGTTTTTCTCTTTTTTTATGTCAGTCACCTGAACAGAGGAGATTAATCTTCTGGTTAGTTTTGTGTTCAAAACTTCAACACTACTGTCAAACTACGGTAGAACTTATTTTTCCCTGGCACCCATGTCGTGTATGTGTAGGTGTAGGTGTAGGACACAGTGAAGAAGTGCAGAAAACTTTATTTGCATTCTACCATCAGAAAGAAGAAAAAACAGCTGAGTGGCTAGTGACAAGCTGTGCCCATTTCATCAAGGGCAATGCCAAAGTGAATGAAAAAGTGAAGAGAGAGTCAGGATTAAATCCAAATAGAATTGGAGGGGAGCTCCTGGTTATTGTTATTTGCCCACAAATGAGGCGATTCTAATCTTCTGGTTTTATATATATTTTTAAAGTAAATCCCCACACTACCGCCAAATAGCAGCAATGCTTATTTCTCCCCAGCACCCATGTCGTGTGTGTGTAAGTGTAAGACACAGTGAAGAACAATGAGGGCATAAATCTTTACTCATATTCTACCACCAGGAAGAAGAGAAACACCCGAGTGGCCAGTGACAAGTAGTGCCCTCCCCATCAAAGGCTTAAGTGATAGAAAAAAAAGTGAAGGGAAGGTTAGAGAATGAATCAACATAGAATTGGAGCGGATCCCCTGGTTATACTTTTTCCTTTTATTTACAGGAGCACACCTGGACAGTGCAGATTGCCAGCCAGCAAGCTCAGAGTCTGTCTCCAGAACTGTGGAGATTCTAAAACCCTGTTGAAAAATATTTTTTCTCATGCTTTTGTATACACTGCCATACTACTGCCAAACAGTGGCAGCGCTTATTTTTCCCCAATGCCCGTGTCATGTGAGCAGGTAGTGGATACAATGAAGAACAATGAGGGCATAAATCTTTATTCCTACTCCACCGCCAGGAGGAAAAGAAACACCTGAGTGTCCAGTGACAAGCAGTGGCCTTTTCAGCAAAGGGCATTGCCAAAGTGGTCAAAAAAGGGAAGGGGAGGGTCAGGATTAAATCAAAACAGAATCAGAGGGGATCTCCTGGATATATTGGTCAGCCAAGGCTTTCCTCGTTGTCTCAGATTAACTCAAGAACCTCTTAGTCAATGGGATCAACCTGGTTGCAATTACTACACATAATGACTTCAAAACTTACAAAGTTACAGTCACTATCCACAAAATGCTTGCTCTCTGACACTTAAGCCACTTGACCGGCTGAATCCCCTCTGATTAGATCTAGAACCCCTCCATCTCTCATGGGATATCGATGAAGTGGCAACAAAACATGCATATTGCATTAAAAAAAATTAAATACATCTTGAACACAAAGACCTTTGCTCTGCGAGCTACAAAGTCTTTTACTCTTGTGTGTTTGTGTTGTGTCATATCTGAGTCATACATAAGAACTTATTGGAGACAAATTTTCCAGTTTTCAATATTACACCAGTAAACATTGAAATTTATTGTCTCATGTTATCTATTTTAATTTTCCCTTCCAGGATACCTCAATGAAAGGCATTTTCTCCATCAGGAAGAGTACTTTTTATTGAAAGGACCAGACAATCCTGGAAATGGCTCCAGTATCTGGGAATGGAAGCCACATTCAGGCCGACAAACTACAAAACAATTGGGAACTTTTCACAGAGAAGGTCAGCAGTGGGCTGTAAAATGGAGTGATGATTACAATGATACACCAGACATTTCTCAGACAATACATCAGCAGTGTGGTACCCTCAACCTGTTAATCAGAAATCCCAGCTTTGAACTTTCTGGATTGTTTACCTGGACTCAAACACAGCCCAGTAAGAAAATCCTGAAACAGATTGAACTATTTGTGATCAAAGGTGAGTAGCAAGAAGTGGAAAAGTTTGAACAAAATTATTTCCTGCTAATCCACGTAAATTCATAGATCATTGGAATCCATTCCTATTGAGTGATGGCACAAATAGGAATTGGAAACACAATCCCTCTATTGTTGTGGTGGGAATCTTGGTTGAGACTGGGTCGATTATCTTATTAAAGCGAAGTTGCTGCATTTCAAGGTCTTCAAACGGGAAGAATTTATTCATGTGCTATGTAGTATCTACACGTACACCAAACATTTTTGCATCTCTTTTTGGGATCCTTTCCTCCTGGTTGTCACATGATCTCTTACATCATCACTAACATTTTCAAGTCTATAGACTTTGCATCCACCTGTATAAAAGAAGTGTTTTTTTAGTTTCCAGAGCCCATTGAAGGTAACTGCTTATTAACATTTCTTAGCACATACACTTTGCATGAGATCAAATCTGTTAGATCTCTCTCCAAAGTCTCGTCATTAACGTGATTTTTTAATCACTGCTGATGCAGCTTACTACCTCCATATTCAAATTAACCCTTTCCATTACAATTTCAGAGCAAACTGATATCAAATTTGCAAACTATCTAACTTAATGTTAAAGTTTCCATGAAGAGAGAGATGGCGCCAGCAGTTAGGGAATGGAGTTTGGTACAAGGATTACGAATAAAATGGTCTCATACTTCCAAATATTTAACCACCTAAACTAGAATGATTATCTGAATAAAAAAGAGAATGGTCACTAAAAAGGTCATTAAAATAAGTGGATGGATTGAGGATAAGTAACTGTGATTCTCATTTTCAGCTTTTGTTTCCAATCTTTTCTTTACTTTCATATAATTTAAGAGAAATTTGCCATGGAGAGAAATAGAACTGTAGGTATCAGTACGGTGTTCACAGTGAACACTGATGATGGTGACTTTGGTCTTTCGATTATGTAACTGCAGCAAATTGCATCTTATCTAAAACTAGAGGTTACATCAACATTGTGACAACACAGAAGCAAACGTGAGAGAAAGTGGAGAGATTGATCAGAGTATCGCGAATAGACATATGGAAGCTGACCAAATGTATAGAATCTTCCACATCTCAAGGTACTGAGCTTTGGTAACTGAGGGCCTCAAATTAATTCCACAGAGGCAGGTGCCCCATAACTTAGTCACCCTTTATTTCCATGTGAGGAGTCCTTGACACTCATCAATCTCCCTCACAGCCTGGTCTCAAAGTGAAGAAACTGCCCAAGTGTTCAGGAATGTGGAGGTTCGATACATTAGTCAGGTGAAATGTAGAATAATAGAGTCGGGTCTGGGTGAGTTACTCTTTTGACTTGTTGTGACAAATGGCCTGTTTTCACACTGTAGGGATTCCATGAATCTACAATTTCTAACACTCCTATTGTCATCTGTCACCAAGGGCTCACTGATTGGACTGGATTAACTGCCTCAATCAGGGAACTCATACTCTTTAATACACTTAGTTGACCTCATTACAATCACGTAAGTGAATCATTCAGGATGAGTTAAGGGTCTCATTCCACTCCTGCTGGGTTTAACTCAAGGAGAGGGCCTGTCACCAAGCAGTATTCATCACGGTTGTCAATCATTTGCAGGTGCTGAACCTGAGACTGGGTGGGGCTCCATCTATCAATAGTAGTCAGTAGCAATGATCAAGGTAATGGTCAACAGGTTGGAGGTTGTTTGCTGGAAGAACGTCCTTACACCCTTGCCATGACCATCCTGAACCAGATCGAAGGGTGCTTTCTGGAAGAACGCCCTTACACCATCCTGCTACCCCAATCCTAGAAAAGCACCCACTCTCGCTGGGCTGGACTTCCATCCCCTATGTCTTGATTTCAGGTGAAGACAGGACAATGGCCACACCAATGCCTGGTTGGAAGTGGTTCAAAAGCTATCTTGGGTTTCCAACAAGCTCCATGGAGAGCTGGCAAAACCCTCAAAACCTCAAGTAATTTCAAGCCATGTCTTTGGTTAATGTTGCCAAGAAACTGTAGGTAGAAAAGGAATAGGGAATGCCAAGGGAAATAATCTGTGAACAAAAGCTTGGAAATGTGAATGTCCAGTGTGAAACATGGCTGGTCAGCATCTGAGTCTATCTGTTGAAGAGTAAGATTTGCAAGCAGCTTTCTGAGATGTATAATCATCATGTCTCTGTTTTTACAGTTGAGGTCGATTCACAGAGGCCTGTAATGGGCAGTGATATCACCCTCAGTTGCACCATCTCCAGACTCTCAGATACTGTCAGTCTTCACTGGAAACAGAGAAACTCTTCTCAGGAAAACAGGAGGATCAACACTGATGAGATCCGATTGAATAACACGGTCCATCTCATGATTAGAAATGCTGGAGCTGAAGATCAGAATTTATATACATGGGAAGTTCAAGAAAATAACTCCAATATTCTCACTGGAAACACAAACATTGATGTGGATCAGAGTAAGTCCAGAACTACCGTAAATAGATGGTCAATAGACACTGATATAAAACCATTCCCCACAAAATAGAGTGAGCACTTTAACACTGTCAGATTCTCATGCAGAATATGATCTTTGTCTCTGTTGTTAGATTTTTAATGTCATAACAAAATGGTGAATTTATGAACTCATGTCACCTATCAGGCAAATTTACTAGAACCATTTCAATTTATATCAATTCATAAAAAAGAATAAAAGCTATCAATGAAATAAGATTGAGGTCATTGTAGTTGATATTGGGACTGAGAAGTACAAACTGATGGAAGGCACTGACATTACACAAGATTTGGGTCTTTCCTGGGACATTATCTCAATGGAACGGGTGACTTTCAAATGTTCTCAGTGTGTCTTACACTCAGAGATGTTTATTTACTGTACCTGAATGAAGGAAGGTATAGCCAAGGGATGTAAGGAGAAGACCCCTTGTGATTTAAATTGGTTATTTGTGACTCTTGTCATTCATTCCCCTGTCTCCGTGCTGCTAATGCTGAGCATGAATGGTAAATGTGAGGGAGTACAGGTCTTTGTGTATTTCTGGCAGTCACTGAGCATCCTGCTGCACTTGACTCTCCTGAAGGTACAATGATGCTCCTCAGAAGACCTGACTATCAGTTGACCCACACTCCCAACTCAATCTAACAGGGACCACCCTGACCCACTTGAACACTACTCTGATTTATCCTGCTTCTCCTTGGGAGCCAAACCTGTCCATGGAGACAACCAGACACATGTATATTGGAGCCAGTATGGTACTGGTTATACTGATGGACTCCTCCTGCTCTGAAAGACCTCTCCAGATTTAACCAAGCATTCAAAACTGAGAAGGCCTATTGTCTGCGGCGCAATGACTCTGGTGAAGAGGTGTGTTACCTTTATATGTACACTTGGCCCCAGGAATTTGTAGGTAAAAACAGTGATTGCAGATGCTGGAAACCAGATTTTGGATTAGTGGTGCTGGAAGAGCACAGCAGTTCTGGCAGCATCCGAGGAGCAACAAAATCAACGTTACGGGCAAAAGCCCTTCATCAGGAATAAAAGCAGATCGCCTGAAGTGTGGAGAGATAAGCTAGAGGAGGGTGGGAGTGGGAAGAAAGTGGCATGGAGTACAATAGGTGAGTGGGAGAGGGGATGAAGGTGATAGGTCAGGGGGAGGGTGGAATGGATAGGTGAAAAAGAAGATAGGCAGGTAGGACAAGTCATGGGGACAGTGCTGAGCTGGAAGTTTGGAACCAAGGTGAGGTGGGGGAAGGGGAAATGAGGAAACTGTTGAAATCCACATTGATGCCTTGGGGTTGAAGTGTTCCAAGGCGGAAGATGAGGTGTTCTTCCTCCAGGCATCTGGTGGTGAGGGAGCGGCGGTGATGGAGGCCCAAGACCTCCATGTCCTTGACTGAGTGGGAAGGGGAGTTGAAATGTTGGGCCACAGGGCGGTGTGGTTGATTGGTGCGGGTGTCCCAGAGATGTTCCCAAATGCGCTCTGCTAGGAGGCGTCCAGTCTCCCCAATGTAGAGGAGACTGCATCGGGAGCAACGAATGCTATAAATGATGTTAGTGGATGTGTAGGTAAAACTTTGATGGATGTGGAAGGATCCTTGAGGGCCTTGGATAGAGGTGAGGGAGGAGGTGTGGGCCCAGGTTTTGCAATTCCTGCGGTGGCAGGGGAAGGTGCCAGGATGGTAGGGTGGGTTGTAGGGGGGCATGGACCTGACCAGGTAGTCATGGAGGGAACGGTCTTTGCGGAAGGTAGAAAGAGTTGGGGAGGGAAATATATCCCAGGTGGTGGGGTCTTTTTGGAGGTGGCGGAAATGTCGGTGGATAATTTGGTTTATGCGAAGGTTGGTAGGGTGGAAGGTGAGCACCAGGGAATTTCTGTCCTTGTTACAGTTGGAGGGGTGGGGTCTGAGGGCGGAAGTACGGGATGTGGACGAGTAGTGTTGGAAGGCATCTTTAACCACGTGGGAAGGGAACTTGCGGTCTCTGAAGAAGGAGGACATCTGGTGTGTTCTGTGGTGGAACTAGTCCTCCTGGGAGCAGATACAGCGGAGGCGGAGGAATTGGGAATACGGGATGGCATTTTTGCAAGAGGTAGGGTGGGTAGAGGTGTAATCCAGGTAACTGTGGGAGTCGGTAATAAAGGCAGAGAGCCTGAAGCGCAGGAATATGTCATCATTATCTCTGAGCAGCCATCCTTGAAAAGCATTTATCCCTGACAATGAAGCAGGAATGTGAGAGTTATGAAGACTGTAGACGTGATGGATATCGGTTTTCAGGACACCTCTTCAGATTAATTAGAAGTAGTAACAATGATCCCAGCTGAATTGGACCCTGACCAAGTGTAAACCTTTCCTGAGAATGAATTCAGCTACATTATAAAATGGTGCTCTTAGTGTGCCATGTGGAATACCAAGCAACTTGCAACATTTGTCAGTGTTTAATAGGACATTTCTTCAAGTGACATTGCAGCTGGTGGTGTTCCCACATATCTGCTATCCTTGCCCTTCTTGAAGGAAGTCTTCAAAGGTTTGGAAGGTGCTCTTTAAGGTCTTTGGTGAATTTCTGTAATGTATCTTGTAGATAATATACACTGCTGCTACGGAGTGTTGTCAGTTGAAGGAATGGATGCTCATTCATAAGGTGCTAATCAGCGGGCTACTTTGACCTGGATGGTGTCAAGCTTCTTGAGCATTGATGGAGCCGTACCCATCCAGGCAAGTGGGGAGTGTTCCATCATACTCCTAGCCCGTGCCTGGTAGATGGTGGACAGGCTTTGGGGAATCAGGTGTTGAGTAAGTTGCTGCAGCATTTCTTGCCTGACAGTCAGTATGTCAGTATACCTTCAAGAAACACAAAATGTCAACATAATTTTCAGGGATATGCCTTCATGACATACTTCTAACCTTCCTTATACTTTCATGATATCATCACCGTATTACAGCATGTAATCTGATCAAGGGCTAGTAGGATGTGGGTAAGGATGTAGCCAGGTTAGATTAAGGAAGTAGTTTCGTGTTCGTCGGTTGGGGACTGTAGTGTTCATGGTTGCAGGGGGTGATTTGAGTTTCCCAGCCTCAAACCAAATGTTAAACTGTCTAATATTTCCTGCTCAGTGTCAATGCCTATCATTTGGTATCTATGTGTGGTTAGGACCAGCTGATCAACTACTTGTCTTATACAAATTAACTCCTCTTTACTCTTCTACTGGCTAAAGGTCTGAGGCTAATCCAAGCTTGACTTCACTCTTTGATGTAGCAAACTTTGATGGACCTTTCTATGTTTCTATTTCCATTGGACCATGGAATAACATCCGATTGAGATAATTAGCATCCAAGAGAATGATTATGAGACATTTGATGTTTCATTGCTGAAGCAGTTCAACTAATTCAGATCCAAAGAAAAGACATATTGGACTTGCGTTTGTTATTGCCATTTTTCTCTTCAAAGATGTTGCCAGAGTTACTCCAGCACTTTCTATTTTTATTTCAAATCTCCAGCATCTGCAAAATTTTGCTTTTATTTAACCAATTGCCTCCAGGCCTTGTGGAAATGATATCACTTGGACAGGGAGATTATGTTGAGGGAAGATAGACCTTGTGCCACAACCCATTACTTAATTCAAAAATAGCCTAGGTGAATAACCAGTGTACTCAGATCCTAATCAATCTCACTAGCCCAGTAATGTTCTCCCAGATGACATAATGCAAGAAGATGGTACTCGGCCTCATTGAATTTCTGCCCCTGTGTTTTGACTGTAACGATCTAGCACGTTGTCTTCTGATTCTCTTTGTTGCAGACTTACATGATAAGAAATACACACTTTATCGGTCAGTCACAGATCACAGTGGACTCGAACTGGTTTGTGAAGTTGATTCAACGATAATTAAAACTAAATGGACCTGGTCTTCACATTTAAAGAATGAAGACCAAGAAATAGCTTCTACTTACAAATCAAAGTCTGTCAACATAAACAGGGCCTACTTTGGGAGTCGATTGGTCCCTCCAGTGAGTAATGTCACTGACAGGTTTTTCAGTGTGCGGATTGTGCCTGTCCTGTTTGAAGATGCAGGAGTTTACAGATGTTTTCAGGGATCAAATAATCATTTGACCATTAACCTGATCACAGTTAAAGGTAGGGGATAAAATGTTGATGATGTTTTCATTGATCAAGTCATTGTTTAAAATCTAAGCGATTTTCTTGCTTACACAGTCACAGCGGAACTCTCTGATGCAGAGACTGAGGGAGGCTCTGTTACCCTGACCTGCTCTGTCTCTGATGTCACTGAATCCATGAGACTTGCTTGGATTGATAGCGGTGGTAAAATTGTTGCAGCAAAAACATTCAAGGAACAGAAGCAGGAAGAGGATAATTTACAACTGATTACTCAGGAATTTGATAGAGACAGCAGCTACTGGGCATGTATTTTGTTTCATGAAAACATACCCAAGGTTTTAATTCCTTATGATCTGAAGCTTTACAGTAAGTGTCTCAGATTTTATTTGAAATACATTTTTAGTTACTTCTTTTAAAATGAAAATGACTTGCTTTTCATCCCTTTTACGTTTCACATTACTGAGGGTTCACAATTTAGCTTTACAAGCAGAAGTAATGGAGTGAAACTGAAAATGTGTATTTCTGCCCATTACGTGTATATAAGGTAACTGGTAAATGTTGAATCCCCACTATCAACTTTAATACATCTGGCTTGTAGTGGACTGGAACTCTGCAGACTTTATTCCATTCCATTAGGTTCTATGTATATGATTGAAAAATATGATGTTATTCTGTCTCTACCCCTCAATCATATCAATTCCATAACTCTTGAACACTTCTGACATTGTTTACCTGCAGCAGAGTGATATGTAATGGTTTTTCTCAAACTGTGAGATTGACAGCACATAATTCCACACGAGCACACCAGCCCACTAATACACACAGACCAGGGGTTGCACTTGGTTTCTTGATGTGGCTTTCTGTACATTCCTGGAAGGGTGAAACATAGACCTGTCTACAGTGTGGTATGCCATCCACAAGGGATAACATTCTTCTGTGAGCAGTAATCAGCCACTTCTTATCTCTGGAGCAGAAGGGGTCACAGAGCAGTTTGATTTGAACAGCTTCTCATCTTTGGAAGGGAAAAAAAATTCACGCTAACCTTTGAATTGATCAGTGATGTAAATTTGACATTACCAGACTGATGATGTTGGGGACGGTTCAGAGTCAACCGCTCACTTCCCGAACAGCAGGATTACAGATTATTATAAACAATGGCCAAAAAGAAATTGTAAACTAGGCATCAGAAAAGTAATCTACTTTGACACGGACAGTAATATGATGGTGATTGATCTCCAGATTTCATGACAGATCATATTGAATGTTTTATTTCATCGATTAAAATCTTGACCATGTCCAGGCGATGGGACCTGACTCAATTGAGCAGAAGTGTGTCAGGACTCTGTCTGTCTGAGTAAATTGTGCAATTACTTTATTTATTACCTGATCGCATGTTCCAATAGTGGATTGAGATATTGCACTGCAATTTTAAATGTAACATGCCTGAGAAAAATGTTATTCTTGTCATGAAACATTCTGAACCATCCATTGTTGCAAGGCTGGATATGAATAATATCAACAACATTGCATTTCTCACAATACTTCTGGTTTGGAAATAGTTTCCAATTTCAGAGCTGTGGCTGTTTCACGCCTTGATGGCACAGTACAGCTGAGATTGAGAGCTCACCACCTGGACAATCTCAGGGGTGAGTTTGGTTTCATCCACTATGGCAAACATAACACTTTTACATCGAATCAGTATAAAGAAACAAATGATTCAATTACTTTCCACACTCCTTTTTTCATTCACACAAAGCTGATTAATTTAATTTTCAACTTTGGATGAGATGGAGACTTTAACTGTTATCAACCTCTTTCTTGTTCACAGTGAACGTGAGGCCAGTTCCAGTCATTTGGATCATTGCAGTTTCTGTTTACTTGGTTACTAAACTGGTCTTCGTTGTTGGCTTTATCTTCCACATGAAGAAGATAAACAGAGTAAGAATTGTTTTTTATAAATCTTGATTTAACTGTCAACTGTCCCTGAGGAAACTGGTGCCTTTGGACAGATATTAGTGATCCAAACTGAATTGTCGTATGTGATTAATAAATTGTTCATTAAACTCATTTAAAAGAATCATAATGAGTAGAGTGCAACAGATCAATTGATCAAAATTGGATGAAATTATAAACCTTGATTTTTTTTCCTGACTTTCCTATCAGAAACCCTCTTTAGTCCCATTATCCTCAAGGAAGAAACCAGAAAAAGCAAATAGCTCCTTCCTTGTTTATCAATGAGTGGACATGCTCAAACAAGGATGCTGTTCTTTGAACAGTTTTCATTGATTCTCACAAATAGTCCTCTTGTAAATTATGATGTTGAAATACGTCAAAAAACAATATTTGAATAATTAAACCAAGAGCTGTAAAATTATAATGAACTGAAGATACCTTCTGAATATTTACAGTTTGCTCTGATTCTTGTTGCTGTAATTCTTGATGTTAGCGATCTGATGTCTCGAGAAGGCTTCAGTAGAGTTGGGATTCGGAAATCCACTTGTCGCCAAGTAAACCGCAACCTCTGTGGCAGGTTTGGTTTTGCTGCTTCACTGATGTTCAAATCTCAGTCAGCTCCAAGAAAAAGACTGTTTGAGAGAAATCTATTTGATTTGTGTTTGAGGAAGGGGTTTTTCAAGGCCGTGAACACTTGGGTGAAATTAAAATTGTGCAAGTATCTTCCAATAATGCCAAGAACTGCAGTTTATAATTTCTGCCAGGTTAGTTCCTTCTATTTGCTGAAGCCTATCGGCTGGGTTTCACTGCTACCTGGCCGATCCTGTTCTGACAAGACCCAACCAAGGTTCACCAAGTTAGTACATTGCAAGATGGGATAGCCGAAATTGATGAGCTCCTGGGTGAACAGGAAGAACTGGCTCCACTTCGTTATTCACCCACTCCCTCAATTAATCACCACAAGCTAATCTTACAAAGAATTCCTTCCCACGTGGAAACTTCTCTCCTTGATTGGATGAATTTATATTTTGACAATGAACAGTTGATTTTGAGATTCTTGGCTTAGAAGGTTGATTGAAAATCCTTTGTCCTGTTTCTTTTTGACAGTGGCTACCTGTCAGAACTCAGAGTGACAGAGATCCTTTTCACTGTCTTTCTCCTGCACAGTGTTGGGGTTTGGGCTTAATAGCCTGTCTCAAAATTGTCACCTTCAAAGCACATTGGTGCACACATGAGGATGTTAGGTCACTACCACAAACAGAGTAGAGTTGAATCTCACTTCTAAACTCTGTTCCTGTGTATTAGCGAAATGGGGAAAATATGTTTCTCCTAGACTGCTGTCATTTTGTTTTACCATCTTGCTTTCAGACTGAGATACTCTCAGGGAATTATGGTTTGGTTTGTAAATCTTTTCTCAGAAACCAAAGTTTTGCCAAGGGGTGGATTTATTGGATATTACTATATTGGAAGCATTAATTACTAACGTTTATAGGATCTATTATTCTGTTAAGTTTTCCAGTATAGTTAAGTTATTCCAAGTTCTTCTTTCATCTGTGTATTTTAACAATAGTGTTTCGATAAATTCTGTTTTGCGTATCATCGAGTAGTTTGACCAATCAAATTGCATCTGGAACACAGCAAATTACATTGGTTGTTAAAATTAGACAAAGTCAGAGTCTAGGTTACCTTCCAAATATTTTGAGGGGGTGGGGTCTGATTTGATCCGTAACAACAGTCACGGAGTTTACGTTTACAGTCATTTTGTTGGCTCTATATCCTTGCTTTTGATTTTAGAAAAGACACGTCTTGTAACTTAAAATTTTTATTTGTGAGTCAATCCAGTGAGAAGTTTCAAAGTTTTCTCTCTACTCCTTACAAAGCTGACTCCCCAGAAATAGGAAAAAAAATCAGTTTCAACTGTTGAAATGATCTTATTCACAATGAGTCAGTGGTACATGAGACAAACTCTGATTCCTTGTACATTCGTAAAATTTCCTTTGTCCATCACTTCCTTATTAATGTTTACCCTTGAAGGATTAAATTTGAAGTAATTCTTTGCCTCTTGTTAGAAATCAAGCAGCAGGATTCTGGAGAAGGCAACAAGAAATAAAGAAGCTGTTGGATTACAGATCCTGAACTCTAGCCCTGATTTGTGATCTCAGAATGAATGATGTGGCACAGACATACCTGGGCGCAATGAGATCTTCACTCCTATAAAACAAAATTAATCGAACCTTGAAATCATTCATGTTAGTTTTATTCGGGTTATATCTTTGATGCAACTTTCGTGTCGCTGGATTCATTTATGTTGTGACTTGTGCACATCTATTGTTACAATATCCGTATTATTTTACTTTCCAAGTGCTAACTTTCAAGGTGGCTGTGTCATATTGCATTCAATGGTAATTGTTGTGGATGTTGGTCTGAATTCCTGATTTCTGCTCTTGGCTGGTTGAGTCACATCCTGCAGTGACCGTTTTACACCTCTAGGGATGGATGGGTGTGATGTAGGATTTGTGATTTATACCTGTTTCAATATCATTGATTGCTGTGTTGATTGGTTCATTCTATTCTATCTTCATTTCATTTGTTCATTAACTTGTTTCCTGGTTAACCAGAAATCTGCCTGATTCAGTACTTGTGTTTCAACCTTGTTAAAACAAATAAGATTCCTGGCAGGGAACTGACTTCTCCAGTAATAACATCAGCTGGGATCATAACACGGTGATCTAGCACTACTGCCATGTGTAAAGTTAAAAAGCTCGCAGTATGGATTTGTAACTGAGAGGGGTATCAGCCGGATTCTCTCTGCAGCTGAGTTGAATAGAGTTGATCTGTTTGAACATCCACTTTGAGAATTTACAACAGAATTTTAATGCCCAATGAACAACTCAAATGAAGACAACATGTCTCCTGTGCATCTCCTGGAAACAATGATATAAAGCAACTGTGGAATCACAAGGGAACATTGTCTCCATGCTCCTCTGGGAGGAACTGTTTGGGATATGACCAATTGTGTTTAAAAAAAACAATAAAATAATCAATAAAAAATCACCATGATGAAAAGATGGAAAATAATTTTGCAAATTAAAGTTATAATGACAACTATTTTGGGGCTGATTTACTGAGATATCCTTCACAATCATTGACACTCTCAGAATGGATTGTTTGCTGATTGTACTGCGTGATGGTGATGAGAAGGTGAGGACAATCCCGTTAGGGGAATACCAGATGACTGCTGGACCCTCGGAAGCACCAAGGATGGGACAGAACTTAGGTGTGCCTGTAAAACAGATCCTTAAGTTATGAGGACAGATAGATAAAGTTATGAAGAAGTCTCATGGCATTTTTTGTTTTATTTGCTGAGTTTAAGGGCGGGGAGCTCTGTTAGAACTGTATAAATGATTGGTTATGCTGCAGCTAGAGGTTTGTGATTGGTTCTGGAAACCACATTGTCAAAGGTATGTGATGGCACTGAACTGGGTGCAAAGGAAATTTCTCAGGATGTTACCTCAGCTGGAAAGTGAGATTAGACAGAATTGGAACCAAAAGAGCTGCGGATGCTGTAAATCTGAAACAAAAACAGAGAGTGCTGGAAAATCTCAGCAGGTCTGGCAACATCTGAAGAGACAAATCAAAGTTAATGCTTTGGGTTGAGTGATCCTTCCTCAGAACAGAATGGTGTTGTTTTCCTGAGAGCAGAGGATACTGAGAGGGGACATGATAGAGATGTTTAAAATTATGAGAGTCATAGACAGGAAGAAATGTTTCCCCTTGATAGGAGGGCCAATACCCAGGGTGCATAGATTGTAAGCAAGGGGCTGGAGGTTTAGAGGAGATGTGAGAAAAAATGTTTTCGTCGAGAGGAAGGTGGGGATCTGGAACTGCCTGTAAGGCTGGTAGATGCAAAAAAATCCTCAGTTCATTTAAGAAGCATTTATACGTGCACCTGCAATGCCAAGACATACAAAGCTATGGGCCAAGTGCTGGAAAATGGGATTAGTCAGGTGGTTGTTTTTAAATGGTGCAGACTCGAAGGACTGAAGGGCCTTTTTCTGTGCCGTTGATCTCTCTGACTCCATTGTTTCAGAATGGAAGGCGTGAGTATTTCCTGTTGTCATTGGATCACAGAGCCCTCTGTCCTTGACCTTCCTCTTTGTTCCCACGCTGTTAGTACATGTCTAACCTGCTTGTAAGGAGCATTCTCAACAAGGGCAATAAGGAAATTACTTCGATCCAGTTTATAATTTTTAATAGAGAATACTTTTTAAAACTTTGATACTTAAATTTTATGCTTATTTGTTTGGTCTGTGTACAGATGTGTATGCCATTATCATTGGTGTGCTATATCGTATCACGAGTCTTTAAATCCCCCATCCTCGGGAAAGGCAGGTACCATTAATGATATCCATACCCCTCATGATTTTATAAACTGCTATAAGGGCCTCTCTCAACCTCTACGCTTGAATCATGTCTGTGCTGATACATTGTGTATGTGTGTATGTATTTATCATGTGTTTATATTCTGTTCTTGTGTACATATTGCATGTGTTTGTGCATTTATCTGCAGTCTATCTATATTGTGTCAGTGACTGATTCCTATTCTGAGATGGAGACTGTAATGCAGTCCGATGGAACAACCATTAGCATAATGCATGATCTGATCTGTGATTGTTCACCAATGCAGTGTCTTATTTTATAAGAGCAAAGATTTAATCATGAATGAGAATTCCAAAGTAGATACAAAAAGAGTTATCAGGTGTACATTTATTGTTTGAAATTTAAAATTTATGGACTGGGGTGTACAAAGTTAATAATCACAAAACACCAGGTTTACTTGGAAGCACCAGCTTTCGGAGCACTGCTCCTTCATCACCTGATGAAGGAGCAGCACTCCAAAAGCTAGTGTTTCCAAATAAACCTGTTGGACTATAACCTAAGGCTACATGTTGACATTTTGAAATTGAATTTTTGAATTCAACGTTGAAGGAAAGCCTGAAGAACATAACAAACTTGTTAACACAGGTACGTTGGAACAGGAGTAGGCCATTCATCCCCTCGAGCCTGTTCTACCTTACAATGAGATCATGGTAAATCTGTGGCCTAACTCCATCTACTACCATTGTCCCAGATTCCAACGTACCTTTTTGCATAATAAAAATTTAGCTATCTCAAATTTGAAATGAACAATTGATCTTCAGTTGCCGTTTATCAAGAGAATTAGAAGCATCTCCACTTTTTGCACACAGAAGGACTTCCTAAAATTTTTCTGAAACATTCTGTCTCTAATTTTCAGACAATGCCCGTTATTTCTCATATCCGCAACAAATTGAAATAGTTTAGATTTATCTACCCTGTCTTTTCCTGATAATATCAGTAAAGACTTTGATGAGATCACACCGTAACCTCCTAAATTCCAGAGATTCCAGGCCTAATTTATATAATCCTACTCAGAATAATACCCCTGGAGTCCAGGTAGTATTCTCGTGAACAACTGCTGTGTACCTTCCAACATCAATGAACACTTCCTAATATCCGATCACAACATTATTGGTTGACAGTAGTTCTGAAGAAGAGTCACAATGGATATGAAACATAGATTGCTTCTCTCTCCACAGATGCCACCAGACCAACTGAGGTTCTCCAGCATTTTCTTTGTGTCGGATCTTCACCTTTCACAGTATTTTCCTTTAAAGTGACTGTTGATAGTTCTGTGCAATACTGGAGGAATACTGCACAGGCAATGATATGGTCTTTCGTTTACAAATTAAAACATGGCCGCTGCATCTAGCCTCTCAGCTTTCTACTTTTGCTATTTCAAAGAGGATTGTGGGAGCTCTTTCAATGTGCTGATGAGAATTTATCCTTCAACCAATTTTAATAAAAATTATTGGACAAATTTTGTAGACATTGTTGTTGGTGGGGCATTGCTTGATGTGAATAGCCTGGTTTGTGTTCATATTCCAACAGTGACAACTCTCAAAAGAAAAACAAAGTTGCTCCAATCATTTTGGTGCATTTGGATATCATGAATCATGCAAATGCAAGTCTCTAAATGCGGTCACTAATTTGAGATGGATTTGAGGTGCTTTGTTTTCCACATGTGCTGTCATTCTTGATGCTGCAGACTGGTGGCAGTAGGGAGCTGCAGTAGTGTTGGTGCTAATAAATGAATTGGTTGGACGTTGTGGTTGGTGGGAAAACAATGACACACGTTGTTTCCTTTGAAGAAGGGCATTTAGAGATCTTTAAAAAGTTTTTGTATAGACTTGTAGCTCGGGTTGTGGATGAAGTCGACGAATTGTTCGCCAAGCTGATGTGGTTTTCTGCAGACGTTTTGTTGCCTTGCTCGGTGACTATCCGTGCACCTTCGATACAGTGTTGCTGGCCTGTCACATCTTGCATTTTTCTGTCCCTGGTTTTTGGTACTTGCAATTCTGTATCTGAGTAGTTTGTATATGGGGTCCAGTTCAATGTTTTAATTGGTTGAGCTCTGGATAGAGTGCCAAGAATTCTCTCACGTGTCCCTGCTTAGCTTGTACTTGGATGGTTACATTGTCCCAGTTGAAATTGTGTCCATAGATCTCTGTATGGTTGGAAATGAGAGAGTGCAGGTCATGTCTGACAATGGTGAGCGGATGTCCATGCGCTCATATGGTCAGTTTGCTTCCTGTTTGTCCGATGTTGTGTTTCTCACAGTCCTTGCAGGGTATCTCAGAGTCATAGAGATGTACAGCATGGAAACAGACCCTTCAGTCCAACCTGTCCACGCCAACCAGATATCCCAACCCAATCTAGTCCCACCTGCCAGCACCCGGCCCGTATGCCTCCATACCCTTTTTATTCATATACCCATCCAAATGCCTCTTAAATGTTGCAATTGTACCAGCCTCCACTACATCCTCTGGCAGCTCATTCCATACACGTACCGCCTTCTGCATGAAAAAGTTGCCCCTTTGGTCTCTCTTCTTTCTTTCCCCTCTCACCCTAAACCTATGCCCTCTAGTTCTGGGCTCCCCGATCCCAGGGAAAAGACTTTGTCTATTTATCCTATCCATGCCCCTCATAATCTTGTAAACCTCTATAAGGTCACCCCTCAGCCTCCAACACTGCAGGGAAAACACTCCCAGCCTGTTCAGCCTCTCCCTAAAGCTCATGTCCTCCAACCCTGGCAACATCCTTGTCAATCTTTTCTGAACCCTTTCAAGTTTCACAACATCTTTCCCATAAGAAGGAGATCAGAATTGCACACAATATTCCAACAGTGGCCTAACCAATGTCATGTACAGCAGCAACATGACCTCCCAACTCGTGCACTCAGTACTCTGACCAATAAAGGAAAGCAAACCAAATGCCTTCTTCACTATCCTATCTACCTGTGACTCTCATTTCAAGGAACTATGAACCTGCAGTCCAAGGTCTCTTTGTTCAGCAACACTCCCTAGGACCTTACCATTAAGTGTATAAGTCCTGCTAAGATTTGCTTTCTCAAAATGCAGCACCTTGCATTTATCTGAATAAAATTCCATCTGCCAATTCTCAGCCCATTGGCCCCTCTGGTCCAGATCCTGTTGTAATCTGAGTAACCTTTTTGCTGTCAACTACACCTCTAATTTTGGTCTCATCTGCAAACTTAATAACTGTACCTCTTATACTCGCATCCAAATCATTTATGTAAGTGACAAATAGTAAAGGACCCAGCACCGATCCTTGTGGCACTTTACTGGTCACAGGCCTCCAGTCTGAAAAACAACCCTCCACCACCTGTATGTTGCATAAGTATTGCGGAATAGTGCGCTTGGGCTAACCATTTCATTTAAATCCATTGAATAAGTTTCCTGTTGTTCCTTCTGGAGTTCTGGGTTTGCTGCAGTGTGTCCTTACTTGTTTACATAGTATTCTTATGCAGCAGTTGAATATCCACATGTATTTGTGTCTCTGATGATGCTGCTCCTTTAACAAGGTTATGTTGTCCTTGGGGTTTTTTTCAGAGTGGTCGTAAAGACACAGGCTCTGGGGTGTCTAGTTGGGATGGGTTTGAGGGCCAATTTGATTATAGCTAACAGATACTGCCTCAGGCAAAAGGCTTTTCAGTTGTTTTAATAAATATTTTTATTGAAAAACGTTTTAAAATATTTTTAAAAAGCATTTATAGATCAAGGAAAAAACCCATCAAAACAGAATAAAACAGTCTAAAGAAAAATGCCATTACACAGTACCATTGTTAATAAATAACCCACTATTCTACCGAAACAAACTGATCTGCTTAACTAAAACCAAACTACAAATATACTGAATGAATACTAGCTTAAACTACATTCAAGTTACTTAAATTAAATAATGTCTTACTACTTTATTCTATCTTACTCATCATACATCCACTGAGGTTCCCATCCCTGGGAGTACCCCCTATTGTACCCGTATTCTTTTCCTTCCAGTCTCCTCCTCCCAGGGCCCCACAAGCGCCCATAAAGATTCCCATGGCTATACCACAGCCCTGACCAATATTGCTGACAAATCAGTTTCAATATAATTTATAAAGGATCGCCACGTCCTATAAAACTGTTCCATTTTGTGGTGCACCATATTTGTGAGGTAATCTTGGGGGGAGTGCTCCATCAACAGCTCACGCCACTCCAGAAGACCTGGTGGGTTTTCTGACATCCTATTTAATAGAATGTTCTTCCTTGTGCAATGGGCAAGGATATTACACATTCTCTTCCAATGTTCCTCCATCGAGGGTAAATTTGGTATACCCCGAAGAAGAATTACTGAATCCATGTAAATTTCAATCCCCAGAATGCCCTTTAACTCCCTTAATATAGCACTCCAATATCTTTCGATCTAGCAATATGATCAAAAACAATGTAATTTTACACTTGGGACATTCTGGTGACACTCTACTCTAAATCTTAGTTAGCCTCTGTGGTGCCATATGACCCCTGCGTAAGATCTTCAATTGCATAGCCTGTGCTCTGTTACATGCTGAATATTCCCCCAGATACCTTCCCATATCTCTGGTGAAATGTCCTCTCCTAACTCTCAGTTCCACATCTCACAGAGTCCTTCCATATCCCCCAGAGCACGCCCTTTCTGGAAATGATAGAAAGTACTGAGTGAAAGAGTACCCATACACTGGAGTCCTCTTTTCTCCACATCTGATTTAAAACATTGGGCCAGGAGTGTGGTCTTCCTCTGCATGTAGTCCCTCATCTGGAAGTATCAGAAAAAGTCCTTATTGGATAATCGATATTTCTGACTTAACTGACTAAATGACATCAGTTCCTCTCCCTCGAATAAATCTCCCAAACATTGAATTCCTTTGTTCTCCCATGTCTTAAAGCTGGAGTTTATTGCCCCAGGTTTCAATCCTTGGGCACCTACCAACGGGGTAAATGGCGAAGTCTTAAACCAATTGCCCTCGTCTTGCGTCATTATCTTTTCACTGTATTCTAGATAATTGGACTATTGAATTGCTGGGTCACGGATTTCATCTTGTCCATAAATAATAAATTAATTAGAGGACATTTTGATTGTGAGACTTCAATATCAAGCCATATCGATTCTGAATTCCCCCGTACCGAATCACCAACATATCTTAACAGAGCACTCATTGGTATTTCTTCATGTCTGGAAGATCCACCCCTCCCTCAGCCTGCGAGAACTGTAATCTGGTGAATTTAATTAGAGCTCGCCTATGGCACCAAATAAAGGACTCTAGCCAACCATTAATCCTCCGTAATACTTGTCTAGATAACAGTAATGGGGGCATTCTCATGGGACACAGCAGTTGGGGAAGGACCTTATTCAGGACTATTTGGCCCAGCCATAAAAGTGGTAATCCCTCCCACCACTGCAAATCTTGTTTTATCCTCTTTAATAATTGTACAAAGTTAGCTTATGCAGCTGGTGGAAGGAAGGGGTAATAAAATTTCCCAAATATAGGAAAACCTTTGGTGATAATCTAATGGGAATTGCTTTTTATCCTTCAATTTAGATATCTCCACTAAGCCCCCCATCAGCATAGCTTCCAATTTTGTGAAATTGATCCTATAACCTGAGAAACTACCATATGAATTAATCCTCTGGATCATTTAGGGAACAGACTTCTCCAGATTGGCCAACAATAAAACGACTTTGTCAGCATATAGGGTAATCTTATGTTCCCCACATTCCCACCTTTCACGCTATTATTTCAGAGTTCCTTCTGAAAGTTTTGGCTAACGGTTCAATCTCCAAGGAAAATAGCAGCGGTGACAAAGGACACCCCTGTCGACGATCTCTTCTAATATTAAAATTATTTGACTTAACACCAATTGTAATAACTGCCCACCTTAGTTTCCTTATAGAGTACTGCTACCCATCTGGCAAAGGATCCCCCCAAACTAAAACGCGTGAGAACCACATATAGATACGGTCATTCTATCCTATCAAAGGCTTTTTCTGAATCTGAGGATACCCCATCAACCCTGGAATTAAACTTTACTGACATACCTGTACTGTATTCAGGTATATTGCTCGAGGAACTGCAGCCCTTAACAAAACCTGCCTAGTCTTCTTTTATAATATGGGGCAAAATCTTCTCCAACTTCACAGCCAAAATCTTCGATAACATTTTGAAATCTACATTCAGGAGCGAGATTGGTCTATATGAAGTATATCCTTCAGGGTCCTTCCCTTTCTTTAAAATAAGGGCGATATTAGCTTCTCTCAGAGTGGACGGCAGGCAACCCTGTATATAAGAATATTTGTACATCCCCAGAAGTGGTTCCACTAATATGTTTATGAATTCCTTATAGAATTCAGTTGGGAATCCATCTGGCCCTGGTGCTTTGTCATCTTGGAGATGTCTTATCACTTTTTGCACTTCCTGAACTGTTAGAGCCACATTCAAAAGGAAAGCCTGCTCCTTACTCACATTGGGGTGGTCCAGATTTTCAGAGAAGGACTGCATTCCCATTGTACAATGTTCGCTCCCCTCCGACCGATATAGCTCTTCAAAATATTCCCTAAACCTAGCATTGAACACTTTTGATTCATGGGCAGTACTACCAGCCTTCTCCCTTACAGATAATAGGTTGGGAGGCTTTTTTCCACCTAGTTAAATAAGCCAGATATTTACCAGCCTTATGTCCGAATCCGAACAGTCTTTGTTTGGCAAAGGCGACCTCTTTTTTTAGCCACTTGTGTGTGTATTGAGTCGAGGGCAGCCCGGAGAGGTGTGACCTGCTGAAGTTTAACCAATGATGGCTTTTTTTAATATGTTTGCTCAGCTACCTTCAGCCGGGCCTCCAGCATCTCCTGCTGCTCCTCCCTCTGCCTTTTTTTAGTCGCTGATAATAAAATAATTAGACCTCATAACTATGCCTTAGTGGTCTCCCAAAATATTGCCAGATTACTAGCCAGATTACTACCTGAATCAATATCCCAAAAGGTCCTAAATTCTCTTGTAATATATTCAATGGATTCACTATCCGCGAACAAAAATGAACCCATGTGCCAGTGATGTGCATTTGCTCCACTACCCTTAGCTTTAATATCGAAATATACTGGCGCATGATTCGAAACAGCTATCTTTCCTATTTTACATGCAAGTATTCTGTCCAGACCATCAGCTGGATAAAAAGTATATCAATTTGCACATGACATTTGTGTGGGTTCATCAGGACGGGCTTTTGCCTGAAACGTTGATTTCGCTGCTCGTTGGATGCTGCCTGAACTGCTGTGCTCTTCCAGCACCACTAATCCAGTATTTGATTTTCAGCATCTGCAGTCATTGTTTTAACCTGGATAAAAACTATATCAATTTGCACATGACATTTGTTTGGGTTGGAATAGAACATGAGGGTGGAGGTATCCCCACACATCCACTCATCCCAACTCATCACATATGTCCACCATCAGTTTAGACTGTGTGGGCTTACCTGCCAGGCCCTTTGGCACCCTGTCAATCTCTGGATCTATAAGGCGATTAAAATTGTCTCCAATAATCATACAGCGAACCCCCAGGTTCGTTAATTTAGCCATTGCATCAATTAGAAATTTAAGAGGGTATGCCAGGGGACAATATGCATTCAAAATACTGTATTCTTCTCCATATATTAGGGCTTTCAAAATAAGAAACCTTCCCTGAAGACCCTTAATCTGCTCCGTTTCCTGGAAGTGGAGGTTCTTTTTTATCAGTACAGCTATCCCTCTACTCTTAGGACTGAAGGATGAAAACAACACCCTGTCATAAACCCCCTGCTGCAGTTTCAGATGTTCCTTGTCAGTTAGATGCGTCTCTTACAGCCGGGCAAAATCCACCCATTCCTTCCTGAGGCTCGACAAGGCCTTCTTCCTTTTAACAGGAGAATGACCATGTCCACCAACTATGACTCCCTTTTATATTCCAGGTGCGCCACCTGAACAAATCACTAGCCATGGTCATCCAGGACAGCCTGTAATTTCCCAGGAGGAGGGAACTTATCTGAGGCATGATGAGTTACAAAGATACTAACTCTATGAAATCTAGAAACCATTCCTCTGAAAGCAAGTACCGCTAAAAAAAATTACATTGAACTGAAACAAATACCCTTGTCCTTGGGGTGGTTGAAAAGGTAGGATGGTGGGGGTGGGTTAAAGTCCATCCTGTCCAGGGGTATGGCAGCGAGCCAGCCCAGCAAACCACTCAGACTGCCACCATCTTGGATCTCCAGCTTTTAAGTTTTAAAAAAACACTTTTCCAATGAAAAGCGAGTGGCCCGTTCTCCCAGTTCTGTTTTCCTCTGGGTTGGTTTGTTTTGGTTTTAGCAACCTGCCTGTTCAGAACAAGCAGTCAGTTTTTTGAGGCTGCTGGTCAAAGAAACAGCACCATGGAAGAAGATGTTCCCTGCTGAATCTCTCTGCCATCTCTCCTGTGAGACCCTGAGTTTGATTCTATCATTTTTATGAAGTGGGTATTTATTGGGTTGATACAAGTATTTGGAACAACATTATTGAGTTGCGACAATCTGTTGGGTTTTTGGATTTGTTAAGTCATTCTGTATTCTGTTGTTTTGCATTTCATTTGATACTCTGTAAATAAATTCTGCTTTGTTTAAAAGCCAGGGGTTTTGACCAACTGCATCATTCCTGGAATATCCAATCTACACTTGCTCAAAACAACTAGAAAAATTGGGCTACCTTCTTGAAATGTTTTGAGGGGGTCTGACCTGGACCATAACATCGGAACAACAGCTTTACTCTCCATTACTGCTCATGGAATGAGAGCTGGTGGACAATAACTGTTCCCCCAGCATATGATCAGCAGGTTTAGTTGTACCATGATGAATGGCATGTTCAAGATCTATGCATTGATTACATTCAGTTTGTGTATCACCTATCTGGGTAATTGGTTAATATTGTGATTGTATCTAGCATTTATTCCAGATGACTTTCTGAGACTTCTCCATATTGATACTTCTCATAGGATCAAAGCTTTGTGGCTGAACACCTGAATAAGGATATAGTCTGGACAGGCCTCCAGGGATCATGTGGTTGGCAGCGAGTGCGGCCTCTGCCACAACCTCTATGTACGTTATCCCTCGGCTATCCACACACCGGATGTATCCTCTGTTTCATGACACATGGTCACTCCAGGATTCCTCATTGCTGTCTGACACCAGTTCACTGTGAGCCACTGTCCAAACACACTTCAGCATCTGCAGTACCACCAAGTGAGCCGTCTATCCAAGGGCAATTCATAGATTAACATGCTTTCCATTGTAAAAACCTGCACTTTCTCTGATCAACTGTAAACTCTGCTATTGGTCACTTTCCAGTTGAAGTATAATATTGCAACCCATCAAATCAGCATAATGCTCCCCATCACAAAATATGAAATCCCACTACGAACTGCGATGTGTTTTCTACTTTGAGCCAATTCTCTGTCTCAGCCCAAGTATGTGCTACTCAGTGATGCCAGAACCTGATCTGCAAAGTAACAGGAAACCCACCTAGTCTGTACTTTCACAAGAGAAATGTCAATGATTTTGTCAAGATTGACAGCCTCAGTTTCTGGATTAGAGTGGTGCTGGAAAAGCACAACAGGTCAGGCAGCATCCGAGGAGCAGGAAAATTGACATTTCGGGCAATAGAGTCAGGATGCCTGCAGAGTGGAGAGATAAATGAGAGATGGGTGGGGATGGGGAGAAAGTAGCATAGAGTACAATAGGTGAAGGGAGTGGGAATAAAGGTGATCGGTCAGAGAGGAGGATGGGGGAAGGTAGCAAAGAGTACAATAGGTGAATGGGGGTGGGGATGAAGGTGATAGGTCAGAGAGAAGGGTGGAGAGGATAGATGGAAGGAAGATAATCAGGTAGGACAGGTCAGGTAAAAACAATGACTGCAGATGCTGGAAACCAGATTCTGGGATTAGTGGTACGGGAAAAGCTCAGCGGTTCAGGCAGCATCCGAGGAGCAGTAAAATCGATGTTTTGGGCAAAAGTCCTTCATCAGGAATACAGGCAGAATGCCTGCAGAGTGGAGAGATAAATGAGAGGAGGATGGGAGTGGGAAAAAAAAAGGTAGCATAGAGCACAATAGGTGAGTGGGGGTGGGGATGAAGGTGATACGTCAGGGAGAAGGATGGGGGAAGGTAGCGAAGAGTCAAATGGGTGGATGGGAGTGAGATGAAGGTGATAGGTCAGAGAGGAGGTTGGAATGGTTAGGTGGAAAAGAAGATAGGAAGATAGGACAAGTCATGGGGACAGTGCAAAACTGGAAGTTTCGAACTGGGGTGAGGTGAGGGAAGGGGAAATGTGGAAATGATTGAAGTCCACAGTGATGCCCCGGGGTTGAAGTGTTCTGAGGCGGAAGATGTGGCGTTCTTCCTCCAGGCGTTGGGTGGTGAGGGTGTGGTGCTGGAGGAGGCCCTGCATGTCCTCAGCAGAGTGGGTGGGGGATTTGAAATGTTGGGCCACAGGGCGGTGTGGTTGATTGGTGCGGGTGTCCCGGAGATGTTCTCTAAAGTCCTCTGCTAGGAGGCATCCAGTCTCCCCAGAGTGTAGGAGACTGCATCGGGAACAACGGATACAATAAATGATATTGGTGGATGTGCAGGTAAATCTTTGATGGATGTGGAAGGCTCCTCTGGGGCCTTGGATAAAAGTGAGTGAGGAGGTGTGGGCGCAGGTTTTGCAATTTCTGCGGTGGCAGGGAAGGGTGCCAGGATGGGAGGGTGGGCTGTTGGGGGCGTGTGCGCTTTAGGGAACATTTCCGGGACACACGCTCCAATCAACCCCACCGCCCTGTGGCCCAACAGTTCAACTCCCCCTCCCATTCTGCCAAGGACATGCAGGTCCTGGGCCTCCTCCACTGCCGCTCCCTCAACTACCAACGCCTGGAGGAAGAACGCCTCATCTTCCGCCTGGGAACATTTCAACGCCGTGGCATCAATGTGGATTTCACCAGTTTCCTCATTTCCCCTTTCCTTACCTCACCCCAGCCCCAGCCTTCCAGCTCAGCACCGACCTCATGACCTGTCCTACCTGCCAATCTTCTTTGAGCAAAATAAAATCTAATTCTGTAAATACAAATTCAACCGATAAACTCATATGTGTGCGCAGGCAGGAGAGACAGAGTGAGTGTATGCATGTGAGTGTGCATATGTGTGGGTGGGAAAGAGTGTGCATATGCGTGTGTGTAATCTTGGTCAAGAATGTGTGTGAGTGTGATGCGATATAAGCTGGTGAGAGGGTGAGTGCGTGAGTGTGAGTGCTGCGGATGAATGTATGTACGTATGGTAGAGAACTTGTGTATGACAGTGGGTCTGTGTGAGTGTGTGAGGATGTAGGAGTATGTGTGTGTGTGAGGATGTAGGAGTGTGTGTGTGTGTGAGGATGTAGGAGTGTGTGTGTATGTGTGTGAACATCTGTGTGATTGTGTGTGTGTGTGTGTGTGAGGATGTAGGAGTGTGTGTGTATGAGTGAGTATCTGTGTGAGTTTGTGAGTGTGTGTGTGTATATGTGTATGAGTGTGTGTGTGTGTGTGTGTGTGTGGAGATGTGTATGAGTGTGTGTGTGTGTGTGTGTGTGTGTGTGTGTGTGTGTGTGTGTATGTGTGTGTGTCTGTCTGTGTGTCTGTGTGCAGTGGGGCTCACCTGGACTGTTGAAAAATGTGTTGCTGGAAAAGCGCAGCAGGTCAGACAGAATCCAAGGAGCAGGAGAATCCACGTTTCGGGCATAAGCCCTTCTTTAGGAATGAGGAAGGTGTGCCAAGCAGGCGAAGATAAAAGATACAGAGGGGGGACTTGGGGGAGGGGCGTTGGGAATGTGATAGATGGAAGGAGGTTAAGGTGAGGGTGTTAGACCGGAAAGGGGGTGGGGGCGGAGAGGTCGGGAAGAAGATTGCAGGTCGAGAAGGCGGTGCTGAGTCCGAGGGTTGGGACTGAGATAAGGGTGGGGGGAGGGGCAATGAGGAAGCTGGAGAAATCTGTATTCATGTTCCTCTGGGACACCCGCACCAACCAACCAACCCAACCGCCCCGTGGCGGAACACTTTAACTCCCCCTCCCACTCCGCCAAGGACATGCAGGTCCTTGGCCTCCTCCATGGCCAGAACATGGCAACACGATGCCTGGAGGAAGAACGCCTCATCTTCCGCCTAGTAACCCTCCAACCACAAGGGCTGAATGGAGATTTCTCAAGCTTCCTAATCCCCTGCCCCCACCTTAACTCAGTCCCAACCCTCGGACTCAGCACCGCCTTCTTGACCTGCAATCTTCTTCCCGACCTCTCCACCCCCAACCCCTTTCCGGCCTATCACCCTCACCTTAACCTCCTTCTACCTGTCGCATTCCCAATGCCCCTCCCTCAAGTCCCTCCTCCCGACCTTTTATCTTAGCCTGCTTGGCACAACTTCCTCATTCCTGAAGAAGGGCTTCCGCCCGAAGCATCGATTTACCTGCTCCATGCATACTTCCTGACCTGCTGTGCTTTTCCAGCAACACATTTTTCAGCTCTGATCTCCAGCATCTGCAGTCCTCACTTTCTCCTAGTCATTTGTAGAGTGACATGAATCCTGGTTGAGGTCATCCCCATGGATAACTAACTTGGCTATCAGCCTCCACCCAGACACTTTGGGTTATTGTTTGTCCCGAAGTCCTCCATGGAGGATGGTCACCCAAAAGTCTGAGGCTTAATGTCCTGAACCACTGAAGTGTCCCCTGACAGGGAGGGAACACTCCTGCCTGGTGATCGTTGCGTGGTGTCCATTCATCTGTTGTTGTTGCGTCTGTTCAGTCTCACCAATGTATGATGCCTCACAGCATCCTGAAGTGTCCATTCTTGTTTTAAATTGTCTGGATAAGATTCCTGTCACCGCTGACAACATCAGACTGTGGACGCAAAATGTTCCCAACCTGAACTGAAACCTCCCTGGATCTGGCGATACCAAATCACCGTAAAGGACACCATATTATTATGAGGAGCAAAAGTGATTGTCCTGAACAAAGGCCGTCATCAGATACTGAGTGAACTCCATCGAGGTCATCCAGGGGTTTTCAAAATGAAGAGGTTGGTGAGAAGTTATGTCTGGGGCCAGGATTGGATGCTTACATAGAGTGTGGGTGGGACAATGCCTAGAGCAGCTCCCCGTTATTGGTGGGAATGGCTGGGTATGCCCTGGATTCATGTCAACTTTGCCAGTACTTTCACGGCCTCAATTTTCTTAGTCATTGTGGACCGTAATTAAGAGTGGTTGGATATGCATGGAGTTAATTTGTTAAACATGGGGATGATGATTGAAAAGCTACAAGCACCTTTTGCAATACGCAGACTCTGGGAGATGTTGGTCACAGAAAATGGGCCATCATTTACCTGCAGGGATTTTGAGTATTTCCTAAAGTCAATTGATATTTGGCATGTTAGAACAGCTCTATATCATCCACCATCCAATGGTCAGACAGAAAGTGGAGCCCAAACTTTGAAGACAGGCTTAAAGAATCATTCTACAACTTCACTCAAGATCAAACTATCCTGGTTCCTGTTTGATATTGGACCACTCCTCATGCAACTAGAAGGGTTGACAAAGTTTTGTGTCGAAACCACGGGAAAGGACCTGCATGTGTAAGAGGCATGGCTGACACAAGGTCAGGTCCCTTGACGCACAAAGTCCTTGCAGAAAAGGTGATCCTGAACAAGTACTTGGACAACATGAAAAATGAAATGTCACAAACAGGGAAGAAGTAAAACAGCCCTCAAATCATCCAGCAAGTCTGTCAGAACACCTGGGTATATCTTGCTAACCTGGAGCCAATTCTAGAGATGACGTTAGGGAAGAGGAGCAGGGAGGATAGGCATAGCAGGCAAAGGGTAATGAACATTGTGGAATTTGGAAAAGTATTGTAAAGCTAATATTGCAGTAATCCCAGAGGACTGCTCTCTTATTAGAGGGAGACATCTGGTGGTGAGTTTGACCTGAGGGTCACCATAACATTAGGCAAGGGGTGAGCTTGAAAGGCAGGACCTTCAATGGTAACCTTGCCTGGTACCTCAATTGAACCCATGCTGTTGGCTTCTCTCTGCATAGTAAACCAACTGTCCAGCCAACTGAGCTAACCAAGTGTTGTAACAGCTTGAAGGATCGTGGTCTCACACCTGTGGGAATTGTAGACTGTGGTCACAGAAAGACTTGACATTGAAGGCATGAAATCCCGTCCTGCTCGAGAATCTGGCTGAGCAATGCCATAGAGGTCTGCGTGTCACACGTGTGTAGCCAATGGCCTCTCAGACCCAAGAGAACCTCGTGATGGCTGCAAATTAAATGCTTCATCCTGCTGGCTGTGTTGGGTCCATGGTGGACTGGACACACTGAACTGCTTAGCTTGCAGTGACCTCAGAAATACACTTACTGTCTGGTGATCGTGAGGTGCCAGATATGTCCCCATTTGCGATTTGAAAGGAGCCAGTGTGAGGAAATTTGGTGGAAATATGAACTATGTGCATTTCATCCTCAATCCGACTGGCTTCAGATCTCCCTGCAGGAAGTGGCAGAGAGAGGCAATGGCTCTCCCTAGGCGAAAGTGAGGACTGCAGATGCTGGAGATTAGAGTCAAGAGTGTGGTGTTGGAAAAGCACAGCCAGTCAGGCAGCATCTGAGGAGCAGGAGAATTGACAATTTGGGCAAAAGTCCTTCATCAGGAATCAAGATGGCTCTCCCTAGTCAAACAGAATCTGTAGCTGGAACACAGTTTGTGAACTCCTGCCCAGCAGATTGTTTGATAAGACTGGGAAGCCTGGTTTTCCTCATTATAAACAACATTAAAAATTATATCAATCACACAGTGTATATCAAAGCAGTTTTCAGTGATTAGCTTCCATTGCCTTACGGGATAATGATTGCCGTGGTTTCATTGTGAAGGAATATCTCCTCATCTGAGTCAGAAGTGGCTTGCCCAGGATTTTGAGCCTGTGATTCCTCATTCTAAACCCTTGTTAACAGGGAAAACATTATCCCTGCGCCCAATCTGCTCAGCTTTTTCAGAGGTTAATACGTTTCATTGGGATTCTTTCTTATTCCCCTCAAGTAATTACAAGCTCAGTTGGAACAATCTCTCTTGAAATGACAAACCTGCTGTCCTAGAAAACGTCTGGTGAACCTTTACTGCAATCCTCTATGGCAGTATATCCTTTATTAGATAAGAAGATCCAACCTGCACTTAAAGAGGTGGGAACAGCTGCAATTAGACATCCCTGCTCCTGTTCTCTAATCCTCTTGCACCAAAAGCCAACATACCATCTGTTTTCCCAAATCTTTGCTGCAAGATTTTAAGGAGCCATGTAATGGATCAATGCTTTACTCAAGGCAGCTGGAATGAAGCAGTGTACCCTGCCAGGTGGAGCCCTTGCTTAGTTGTGAGCACATTTTTTACAATTTTAAGGGAACAAAATGACACCCACAAATATAATTCCAATGGCCTGACGAGTTAATAAATATTTATAACATATTAATGAATGAAAATCTGGTTCCTGCTGATTATTGATGGGAAACTTGACCGCCTTGAAAAATTCTAAGCACTTAGATTGTCAAAACTTTTTTGTAAACTGAAATGTTGCATTCCATCCAATTAGGTTCCCCCACTCTGGTCTTCTAAAATCTCCATACAGGCCTGGAAAATTTCACCCATGGTCATCATTATTGAGTCTCGATTTAGTTTCACCACTTCATTATCTGAATGGAAATTCCATGAACTGCTGGCGTGGGATTTGAACTCACGTGAACACAAACCATTAGTCTGCATGTCAGGAATACTAACTCAGTGACACCAGCATAATGTCACCATTGACTCTCAGCTCTAAGATGTCAATGGCAACATCCAAAAGGCTGGATTCATTGTGAACATCACTTCACATTGTATATCAAATTGAATTGGTCAGTTGTTACATTGGTTCCAATTACTGAAAATTGCTCAGAAAAATCGAAAATCATTTATGGAGACTCCTGAAAACCAATCAATCAGCTTCTCCAGAAGTACTTGTGAGGAATAATACATTCTCATGGAATTCAAGCCAATGAAAGTGGCTAAGGGCCATCACAGTTTAACATTAAAACCAAACTGTTGCTCAGAGGATTGTTTTATAAATGTGTGCCTTTCAGATTTATGTACTTCAAAATCTGGTTATATTATTCCTGATTTCCTCTCTCCCACCTTCTATTCTCAGGATCTATCAGCTCCTAAGCCTTGCTCCTGAAGTGGATCAGGGACATCACATTTTAACATTGCAGCTGTGGTTGAAGCATCCAAACCTGCTAATGATGCTATCCCTGGGATTTATGGATGATGTTGGCGGATAATGCCAACATTAGTGGGACCGAGGCTAACAGGAGTCCAACTGTTTCCTTATTTTACAGAGAAGCAGGAATGTCCAAAAATTCATTTTGTCCTTTATCAATCATTCTGTCAAAAAACTGAAGTTTCTGTGTATTGTGCCTTAGAAATGTTCCACTTTATAGAAAATAACATCTCAAAAGTAAATCCTGCTTTATTCGATATAAAATGCTTTGGACTTTGTTAACTTCCCATTTTGAACTACCATATGTCCTCTATTTTGAGCCTTTTTTTGTATTTCAGCCAGAATTAGCCCAGCTCAGTAATGACAGAGCAAAGGAAGAGGAAACTAGCCTTTGCTGTGGTTTCACAAGAGAAACGTCAAAAATTGCATCATTACGGAGAGACTCTGTTCATTGGTGTTTCTGCACTGGGAACTTTACTGCTTGGTCTTCAGATGTTTTCAATAGAATTGTTGACCCCATAAGGTAAGGAAATCTGACTGAAATCATAATTCTTTATAAAGAAATAACTTAAATGTGGTTTGAGTAACTGATTAAATTGGTCAAAGATCTTGTGCTTCCTGAACATTTACTCTTTCAAGTCAATTTTTACAATACAGTTTCTGGTTAGACTGAACAAGGGCATCTCGTGCTTATCATTCCACCATCTTCAAATGACACAAGGTAGGACATCTCTGACAAACAAATGTTTGCATTCTGCAGTTTTACAGACTTCACTCATTTCTGCTTATTGCTGGGTTGAGGTAATTTTTTATTTGGTTTTTAATTGGTTTTGCCATCTTTGTGTTGCCAAGTCGCATTTTGGCTCTATAGCAGACTTTAGTTCACATTCAAACATCTACCTCTTGTCCAGTCAGCTGTGTGACTAACCCATGATGTCTGGTTTTTTTTCCATAAGCATCTTGGAATGAATTAAGAGATAAAAATCATAAAATACTATATATGAGAAGACAGAATTAAAATGGACAACAGATAATCTTTTCTGTGAGCTTGGCAAACTTTCCTTATTTTCCTCAACTCCTCCAACGTACATGAAACAGTGAAAAGTTAAGATTGTAGTTGTCTTAAGTATTTGTGTGAAGTTTGTTTCCTTCTCTGTTGGCTCAGAAATAACAGCAATGGCACTTAGCAGCTTGATGTTGTCACACTGAGTTATCAAAGGTCCTTGATTCCAGCACAGTGTGTGAGATAGTCTGGTATTTCTACACTTTCAAAATCTCTTCTGAGCTGGAGCAACATATCAGAACCACCACTGTTCAAGTTTTATGTTTGAACACATATAATCAGAAGGACTGTATAGTCATTTGGATCCTAAGAAGTTTGGGAAGCAATAAATTGATCAGCATGTCTAACTGCTGCTCGGTTTGGTCACCCAATTAACATGGAGCAATAGATGAATATTTACTGTTTCAGTTTTAGATGAAACGCTATTTTTGACGTGTGAAGACTACTAAAGGATGTAACTGTTTTTAACCAAAACTGTGATATTGTGATAACCATCTCCTGCATCACATTAGTGCCATAATTGAAGCCAGGGATCATAGAGAAACCAATGGTGATTTTGGGCAATGTTAAAAAGGTGTCAAAAAGTAAATAGTTTAACTTGAGCTTCATATTTTGTGTGATATTTAATATGTGTAATTTCACAACAAAAGTCAATAGATACACATAGCATTCAGACAAGATGTTCAAAATAGAAGCTTCCCCCCAAAGCATTAATCTGGGTCTTTTGTTTATGAGCCCAGCAATATTACCACAACACCCTGTCTTCCACCTGGATGATAAAGACTGTTTGATCATGGGGAAACTGCCATCGTGCAATAACAAAGCCAGTGGGAAGACTGTCACCTTATCAGATGCAGCTCTGGATACAGGAGTTGTAAAGGCAGTGATTAATCATCTTGACAGGAAGTGTCAGAAAGCTCATCCAAACGTACAGTGAGAGCTGGCAGCAAGCTGTCAGGTGCAGGGAGTCTGGGTAGAATGAGGAAAAAGTTGAATGACCTTACACAAGTGTTTCTCACGCTGAATGTCTGCCCCACATGAGCTTCACCCAAATCACACATCAATCCCATAGTAGCACCTGTTCATCTCTGACAGGTAGACGGGTCAATGGGCGAATAAAATATTTTGTGGAGTGATCTTTTCCAACTTCACTTTTTGGTGATTCTTTTCATGGTCAGTTATGATACTTCTCTATTCTTGCCAATTCAATTTGTTTACTTTTAGTTGGAAAGTTTGTGAGGCTGGTGATAAGAGACAGACTACACACATTCCTTCACAGACTAGGATGAACAAAGTTTTAATTTTTCAGGAAAAGGCAGAGTCCCATGGGTAATGAAGTTGATTGCACAATTTATATTTCTAAATTAAAATGATGAGCTGAGAAAAGGATGCTTGTTTGAAGAGCCAGTGCAGACATGAGGGACCGAATGGCCTGCATCTGCACTCTGATAATTCTGTGATCATTCAGCAAGCTGTTTCTCCACAGTTTGGTGACTTCACTCTCTGAAGGATTAAACAAGTTGAAGAAATATATGTCAGTTTCATATCAGAGGTGTTCCGATCTGTCTTAAACTCAGTCCCGACATGTGTATTTCTTACAGGGGAAGGAAATGGATCTGAAATGAGTCTAAATTTCTTCCACAGCACGATGCTGACTGGTTTGCGACTCAATGTCTTTGTTCTTCTACTTTCACCTGTTTTCACAGAAAGTAAGTGGCATATTTTCATTAATTTACATGTTTACTGATCTGGAGGAAAGTAAAAACCCAATCCTTCAATCGTGACAGACAAGAAAGAGAGTTAGATTAAATGATTATTTCTGTCCCCCTCTCCTGTCTATAACACGATTGTTTTTTGCGTTGACTTTCCTTATTTCCTTTCCATTTTGCAAGAAGGAAACAGGTGTCTCTCAAAACCTAATTTTGGAAACTTAATTAAAATAACTTTCAGCAGATTGTTGAGTGTTTCAACAAAGTGTGGTTTATTGGTGTATCCAAAATCCAGGGGAATGTTTTGTGACACACACAACACACACCCTTTATCCAAGCAAGGTTGGAATGTGGAAGAAATTAAGTTACCGATTATAAAATACTGAAAATAAAATCCAGTATGGCAAAACTGTTTTGTAAATGTTAGCATCCAGCAAGTCAATGTCCTATAGTGGGTCCTTCAGTAGGCTTTGCCTAGTTTAGAACTCAGAGACAACCAAATTGCTGATGATGTTGTGGTAAGCTGGGAATTGATTCACTTCACAGGGGAACACGGGCTTGTTTTCTGACATCAGACTGCTGTGTGATATTGAGATCAGGAGCAGGCAGCTATCAGAGCCTAGAGCTACTCATGCTGAAGAACAGGTGTTAAATCTGTTTGGCTAAAGTTGATTTGAACAAGCCAGTAGCTCCAGTTTCAGAATTCTTGGTTTTATCCATTCGGCTGACAAGCTGTTATGTATCCTAGTCAAAACCTGTAATGTTTCGGGATGGATAAATATCAAGTCATTTGGAACAATTCAGTCAAGAATGATTGATGTTGTGCCCCGCTCTGTGTGGTCAATCTGCAGACCTTAAATACAAACTGATGTTTGTGATTCATCTTAGCTCTATCTGTCACGTGCTAATTTTATTATTTAACATTTAACATGTGCTGCATCTTTAACAAATTAGTGCCTCGCTTTTCAATATTTACATTGCTGCTCATGAACCAGGACATTTAGAGACTGTGGCTGAATACAACTCTATTTCATTTCTGCAAAATCCTCAAAGACTTCACGGATGTGCAGACTTGAGTTTCTCAATGTGTTCAAGTCAATCTCATCCAGCAGCGTAATCATGCATAAACGCAATGATAAATATCCTTTTGTGGGGCTCCTTCCAGTCTACCTGTATCTGGACCAAAAGATCCAGAGATGAGTCGTAAAATGTCCAAACAATTTGATTGAAAATTTCAACAACTTTCTTCATTTTGAAGTTAACCACATTGTTAGAAAAGACAGATTATCATGTGAATGGCAAGAAATTAGGAAAGGATGGTATACAATGGTGTCCTTGGTGTCCTTGTATAACAGTCACTGAATTTAAGATTGGGAAGCAGTAAACAGGGAAAAAGGCAAGGGCCCTGCTGACTTTAATAGCAAAAGGATTCACATACAGGAGCAGGGATAATTTGCTGTGAATGTACAGTGCCTTAATAAGACCACACCTGGAGTATTATGTGCAGTTTTGATCTCCTCATCTAAGGAAGGATGTTCTGGCTATGAAGAGATTGCAACAAAGGTTTAGCGGACTGATTCCTGGTGCTGATGTATGATTTAAGGTCAGATGTGAGAAATTTAAAATAGACCTATGAGGCAATTCTTTTTATAAAGAGGGTGTTTTGATGTGGAATGAACTACCTGAGAAAGTGATGGATATGGGTACAATTACTATTATTAAAAAACATTTAGATAGATACATGAATAGGAAAGATATGGAGGGATATGGGCCAGGAGCAGGCAGGCAGGACTAGTTTAATTTGGATTATGTTTGGCATGGACTGGTTGGACCAAAGTGTCTGTTTCAGTGCTGTATGACTCTATGACTCTCAAAGAGAGATTGGATCAATTAAGACTATGTTCACTGGAGTTTATAAAAGTAATGCGGGTGCTCGTTGAAACATATACAATTCCAAGAGGACAAGACAGGGTAAATTCAGGTAGGATACACACAAAGATCAGTGAGTCCAGAAGAGTCACAGTCAAAGGATACGGGGAAGGGAATTTATGATTGAGATGAGGAGAAACTTCTTCATCAGAGGGTAGTGAGCCTGTGGAATTCTCTCACACTGAAAGCAGTTGAGGCCATAGCACCAGATGTTTACAAAATGGAATTAGACATAGTCCTTAAGATTAAAGAGTCCAAGTGTTTGGGAAGAAGGCGGGAACAGGGAGGTGGATGGTCAGCTAAGATTATATGGATGTGGCAGGGCAGAATAAAAAGGCTGAATGGCCAACTTCTGCTCCTCTTTCCTATGTTTCTATCTGTCTTTAATGAGAAAGTGGGATTTAATCTCTGCAAGGGCTGTTTTCATATTCCTCCTGGCTGTTTTGTCATTGATTAATGTATCTGATGCAGGGAGATTGGTGAGGACGATGTTAAATATGTTTCTCCCTTTGTTACTTCCATCATCACGGCCCCGGGCACAGTTTAGCAGCTTTCCCTTTTCAGACTTGGCCAGCTCAGTTGGGAATACTACAACTGAGACACTTTTTATGGTGGAGAGTGAATTTCCCCACCCTGAGTATGTTTGATGAGAAGGGGAGGATTACAGATGCTGGAGAGTCAGAGTTGTAAAGTGTGGCTCTAGAAAAGCAGAGCAGGCCAGACAACTTCCGTGGAGCAGGAGAATCAATGTTTTGGGCGTAAGCCCTTCATCAGGAATGTTGGGGCTTGGGGGAGGAAGGGATGGGGATGGGGCTGAGAGACATATAGGAGGCAGTGGAGGGCTGGGGGGTTAGCTGGGAATATGATACGTTGATGAAGGTGGAGGGTAATGGTGATATGTTGAAGGTTGAAAGGAAGATGGACAAGTAGGACAGTTCAAGATTTGAAGGGTTTGGTCTGGAATAAGATGGGGGTAGGGGAAATGAGGCAACTGGTGAATTCGACGGTGATGCCATGTCGTTGGAGGGTCCCAATTTTGAAGATGGGGTGCTCTTCCTCCAGGCACCGGGTGGCTAGAATTTGCCAGTGGAGGAGGCCCAGTACTTGCATGTTCTTTGCGGAGTTGGAGGGACAGTTGAAGTGGTTGGCCACAGAACCGTGGGGTTGTTTGGTGCATGTGTCCCAGAGATGTTCTCTGAAACATTCCATGAGTTAGCACCCTGTCTCCCCAGTGTAGAGGAAACCACATCAAGAGCAATGGACACAGTTGGTGATTTGTGTGGAAGTACAGATAAATCTCTGTCAGATATGGAGGATCCTTTGGGACCTTGGATGGAAGTGAGGGGGGAGGTGAGGGTACAGGGTTTGCACCTCTTACCGTGGCAAGGGGAGGTGCTGGGAGTGGAGGGTGGGTTGGTGGGGGGGGGGGGGCGGTGGACCTGAAGAGGGAGTCATGGAGGGAATGGTCTCTGCAGAATGCTGATAGGGGAGGGAAATATATCTCTAGTGATTGGGTCTGTGGTGGTGGAAATGGCAGAGGATGATAAACTGTGTCTGGAGGTTGGTGGAGTGGACCGTGAGAAGCAGCTGGGTTCTGTCCTGTTGTGATTGAAGGGATGGGATTCAAGGGTGGAGGTGCGAGACATGGAGAAAATGTACTGGAGGGCATTGTGGTCTTGAAGTGGGTTGCCATCTGGGGGATGTTTTGGAGTTGATTTGCTCCTCCTGGGAGCAGATACGCCAGAGGCAGAAGAATTGTGAATAAGGGGGAGCGTTTTTACAGGATTGGCTGTTGGAGGAGGTGTAGTACGGGTAGCTGTCAGAGTCGATGGATTTGAAGTAGATGTCCGTGGTGAGTCGGTTGCCAGAAATATAGATGGAGAGGTCAAAGAAGGGTAGGGAAGTGTCCAACATGGTTCAGGTGAACTTGATGTCAAGGTGGAAACTGTTAGTGAAGTTGATGAACTGTTCAACCTCCTCATGGGAGCCTGAGGTGGCAACATTACAGTAATGAATGTACCAGAGGGAAAGGTGGAGAATACTGCCAGTGTAACTGTGGGATATGTACTGTTTCACGTACCTGATGAAGAAGCACCATAGCTGGGGCCCATGCAGGTGCCATGGCTATCCCTTTGCTCTGAAGGATGTGGGACGATTTGATGGAGAAGTTGTTGAAGGTGAGGACCAGTTCAGCCGATCAAATGAGTATGTTGATGGAAGGGTACAGGCTGGGTCAGCAGGAGAAGAAGAAACAGAGTACTTGGAAGCCTTTGCCATAACAAATGGATGTGTGCAGGGATTGGATGTCCAGGGTGAAGATGGGGTGTTGGCTACCGGGGAAACAAAAGTCATGGAGGAGATGGAGGGTGTGGGTGGTATCCTGAATATGTGTGGCAAGTCCCTGGACCAAAGGGCACAGGACACTGTCAAGATATGAGAAAGTAAGTTCAGTGAAACAGGAGCAGGAGAACACAATGTGTGTTGATCGGGTTTGTGTCAGATTTGTGAATTTTGGGTAAAAGGAAGGAGTTGTATTACTTCGATTACTTACAGTGTGAATGGGGCAGTCAGGTTTGTCTGATATCTTGTCATCATGATTGAGTCCTCCCCCAGCTGAGCAGGGGCGTGGGGTGAGAGGTGATAGTCAGTCTGAGTTTCATTACCCATGCTGACCTGATACCATGTGAGTTCATGGGGTCAAGAGTCATTGTTCTGGACTTCCAGGACAACTCCCTCTTGATACTGTTTTACTGCAACACCATCTCTCATGAGACTGTCAAAATGGTCAGATGGTGGTGGTATCTGGAATATTGTCTGTAAGTTGAGAATGACTATGTCAGACTCAACACATTGCAACTGAAATGGGAGGATTGCGCGGTCTTTCTCTCATCTCACTCTCCACAGATCGCTACATAAGTGTAAAAATAGTTTATCCAAGTCTTGATACCTGACACCTTTTCCATAAAAGACATCACGCTACATAGTCTTAGGTTTCCTGCTTTCTGTCTCCATTGCTTCTTGAGAGGTGAGGACATGTTTGTTTCATTCCAGTCTAATGGAAACTTTCCTGCATTGAGGGAACTTTGGGAAATTAACACCAATGCATTGATGACCTCATCAGCAACCTCTTTGAAAAGCTGAGGATGAAATCCAGCTCGATCCAAAACCTGTCAACCTACACCTCCACCAGTTTGTTCAATACCTCTTCAGTTGTCATTGCAATAGTTCACAGCTCCTCTTTCCTTTCCACTGTCTAAGTGATAGCTATTATTAGAATGTTTTTTGTATCCTCTAAATTGACAAAAGAAAAAAAATAATCAATCATTTAATCTGCGATTGCCTTATTGTCCACAATTTACTCTCCATTCTGACTCTATTAAGGACCAACAGTCACTTTACTTAAACTTGCCTTTAAATATTTCTGGAATCTCTTGATACCCATTGTTCAATACCGAGCTAGCTTCCTCTTGTACTCTAATGTTTCCTCCTCGTTAACCTTTTTGTCATTTTCTGCTGTTCATTTTCTAATCTGCCATTTATGTTTGTACATTCCGGTGTTTTTTTTTCCTTAAGTTAAATACTTTCCCTAACATATTTAATGAAGCACAAATGATTGGTCCTCCACTTAGAATGTTTCTTTATCATAACATTATCATTATTCTGAGTATTCTGAAATATCCTGAACTGATCAAAAAGTTAAAATTCTAAATTGGAGCAAAGCCAATTTTGATGTTACTCGACAGGAACTTTCAAATATTGTTTGGGTTAGGCTATTTGCAGGTAAAGGGATGGTTGGGAAGAGGGGGGCTTTTAGGAATGATATAACAAGAGTTCAGAGATGTTCCTGTTAGTGTGAAGGGCAAGGCTGTTCACGTTAGGGAATGCTGGATGACTAGAGAAATTGAGGCTTTGGTCAAGAAAAAGAAGGAGGCAAATATCAGGGAGAGATAGCTGGGATCGAGTGAAAGCATAGAGGATTATAAGCAGAGCATGAGTACACTTAACGGGGAAATCAGAAGGGCAAAAAGGGACATGAGATTACTTTGGTAAATAGAGTTAAGGAGAACTCAAACAGATTCTATCACTACATTAAAGGAAAAAGCATAACTGGGGGGAGATTAGGGCCTCATAAAGATCAACATTGCCATCTACGTGTGGAATCACAGGAGACCAGGGAGGTAGGAAGCAAATTCTTTGATCAATATTTACTGTAGAGATAGACATTGAAGCTAGGGAATTTGGAGAAATAAATTGTGATATTGTGAAAGGAATTCATATTACAGAAGAGGAGATGTGTAACGATAAGTAAATCCCCAGGATCTGATCAGGTATTTCCCAGAACTTTGTGGGAAGCGAGGAAAGACATTGCTTGGCCACTTGCTGAGTTATGTGTGTTATCAACAGCCATGAGTGAGGTGCCAGAAGACTGGAGGTTGGCTAACGTGGTTCCATTATTTTAAAAATGTGACAATGGAAAGCCAAAGAACTACAGAATGGTAAGCCTTACCTTATGGTGCATAAGTTGTCGGAGGGGATTCTGAGGGACTGGATTTGCATATAGTCGGAAAAGTCTCAACTGATTAGGAATACTCATCATGGCTTTGTGTGTGGGAAATCATGTCTCACTAACATGATTGAGGTTTTTGAAGATGTGACAAAGAATATTGATGAAGACAAGCAGGAGACATTATCCACCTGGACTTCAGACATATGCTTTTGTCACACCCTGAGATCCACACAGTGCCAAGTGCTGCGATATGCACACTCCTGAACTCTCTCTCCAACAGTATTGCCTCATGCTACTTCAGAGCTGCCCTGCCTCCTAGTTCCACATCATTCTCCAGTTCACTCAGTGTTCTATCAAGAAATATTTCCTGTTCTTTTCAGGCATTAGGGAATGGAAACTGGAACAACTCAGAGATACTCGCACCCATCTGGAAGCTTCCTCTCCTCCCCTTCTTTCTGAATCCACTCTTTCTTTTAACCTTACCTCTTGTTTCAGAAGAGTCACGGATTCAAAACATGAACCCTGCTTTCTCTTCACTGACTTTCCCAGATCTGCTCATTTTTCCCAGTTATTTCTCATTTTTAAATCAAATATCGCTGTGTGCTACTTTTTTCCACCAATGTTGGACTTTGTTTAGCCAGTGCTCATGTCGTTACACGTAAAGGAAACATTTCTTGGACCTTCTCATGTAACTGCTGTTTCCTTGCCTCACTTGGCCTTTCTGTGACTATTGGAGAAGCTACAATTTACTCCTGCCAAATCATTCCCTTGGAGTAAGTCAACTCTGTCCATGGATGAACTATGGTCAACCCCAGCAGTTACTGTTCCAGACATTAGGTCACACTCAAGCTTCTCTCTATATAAAGGATTCTCAAACACAAAGCAAAAATAGTTTCAATCAGTTTTCCAAGACAATTTGTTGCAGATTCAAATTCATCAGATTAACTCTTTCAGTTTTGACTAATCTGTAGACTCTTTGCTGTGGACTGTGGAGACAATTTATTGAGCCAGTTACAAATCTGCTGACACGAACTTGCCACAAATTTGAAAGCCTAATATTTTTCAGTTTGACTACTTTGCAGGACAAGATCTCTTGGTTTGGAAACTAAATAATTGAGAAGATGTTGATGTGCAGGTGTTGGACTGGGGTGGACAGAGTTAAAAATCACACAACACCAGATTATCGTCCAACAGGTGTACCTGCATTTGGAAGCACTAGCTTTCACAGCACTGCTCCTTCATCAGGTTGCTGTGCAGCAAGATCCTAAGACACAGAATTTATAGCAAAGTCTTACAGTCTCATGCAACACAACTGATATATTGAACAAACCTAGATTGCTGTTAAGTCTTTCATCTATTAGAATGGGTTACGGGATTTGATTCATTAATATGTAAATCCCAGAAGTATTTTATGTCACATTCTCGCGATAAGTTAAGGTTTTAAAAAAAAAGGTACCATCTCAGCTCAGACAATGCATTAAAAGTGTCAGGTTAGAGTCTGTCTGTATCCCAATCTTGAATCAGATTGGTTCTATTTCCAAAGGCAGTCAATCCATGTAATATTGACTTAAAAGAAATTCCGGGATTTACATATTAATGAACTGAAACCTGCAACCCATTCTAAATGATGAAAGACTAAACAGCAATCTAGGTTTGTACAGTATATCATCTCAGTTCCATGACACTGAAATCTTTTGCTATAAATTCTATGTCTTAGGGTCCTGTTCCATAGCTACCTGATGAAAGAGCAGCACTCCAAAAGCTAGATCTTCCAAATTAACCTGTTGGTCTATAACCTGGTGTGTGATTTTTAAGTGAACAATTGATTTGAGTGATTTGCTGAATTGGTTTGATATCCTTCTGAGTTGTTTCTGAACTCAATCCTGTTCTTTCCTGAACTTCATTTTTGTCAGAAAAGTCTTGTTCAATCTAAATTCTTCTGAATAGAAAACAAAGCTAATGGCCTTCATTATCTGATACTATCTGTCATAAACCCAACAGTATTATCCCTTTACTCCACAGAGTCACCTCTTTCTGAAAAAAAATGAATTCAGGTCATTGATCTTTCAGGATTCTCTGATCTTGATTATTATTTTAGAAGAAATATATCACCTGACTGCTTCAAATCATTGTGAATGTGTAGGGAACTAAATAATGGAGGAGATCTGAGTTCATTATAATCCACTTGTTCAGACATGTTGTAACACACCTCTGAGCAGGTGGGGCTTGAACTCAGACCTTGCCTCTTGCCTCAACCTCTCATCACTAGAGCCTTTGGTACCAGGCTCCCACTCTTGATGAGCTTGCAGTAGAGGAGGCTTTTTTTTCCTGTGTTTGTCAAAGTCCCATCTCCAATGCAATCATTGTTCCCTTGACAGTAACTCCCCATTCCATCCAGACCTTTTATTTGCAGTTCTCCTTCACATATTTGCAGATAATGATTTGAATGTGTCCGGTAAATGATCAGAGTGAACTTCAGACTTAAGATGTGACTGAAGTCGCCAATGGTCAACAGGAAGTTTCTGAATGTATTGAAACAGGTTGTCACCTTTCACCAAAAAGGACTTGCTTCTGAAGATGATTCACTGGGAGTGAGTTTAGAGATTGTATTTGCCTCTATTGCATTAAAGACTGGGGGAGAGTGCACCCAGGAAATGCTTATTTGCCTGCCAACTCAGAAACACTATTACAGGGAAAACAAATTGGAAACCTGTTGTCGGTGCATTTTTACAAATTTCTCTCCCACTCAAATAAATTGATGATATTAATCGTGACATAAATTAGATGAAACCATTGTGATTTTATATTTAACGCTACTATTGTTCCTCTTTCTAACAGGAAACCCAAATTATATTTATTTTGTGGATGGACAAGATGATATTTCATTAAAAGGACCAGACAATCCTAGAGAGGATACTTTTGTCTGGGAATGGGAACCACACTCAGGGCAAGAAAAACAGCAGCTGATTACTTTTCAGAAAACAAGCTCAAGTTGGTTCAATGTAGAAAGGAGTGAATACTATAAAGACAATAACTTGCACTGGTCGCTGTACTACAATCACCATTCCCTTGATCTGAGACTTAAAAAGCCCAAATTTGAGCTTGCAGGATTATACACCCTGTTTCAGACACAGCCGAATAAAGTCATCCTGAAAAAGTACAACATCTTTGGGATCAAAGGTGAGTGAAATATCATTTGGAAAGATTCAATAAACTGACTGTCTGTAAATAATTGGACATGTGATAATGGGATTGTATGAGCTTTAGTCATGCAGTGCACAAAGTGCATGAAACACAAGGGGAAACATTCTGTTCATTATTCCTTTTGAAATTGTCAAAATGAGCAAAAGTATCTTGACAATTTCAACATTAGCAACAACTGGATCAATCTATATAACAGTGAGTTTGTATAACAAATGTGTGTTCTGACAGTTCAGTGAGAAACCGTCACGTGAAACCAATCTAAAAGATGTTACTGTGTAGTTTTCTTTCAGGACCCAAAAGGGCCTGGGCCTTTGTTGTTTGGGCCTCTTATTGTTGTTTGGCTTAGTGGCAGTTTTATCGATTTGTGTGGAGGTTTTCTCACTTTCAGACCAAGTGTGATCTTTTGCTGTATCTTACTCAACTCATCAAAATAAGTACCTCACTCATGCTATGAAGCACCCCTCTGCCCTGATTCTAAACCATTCCTATCACCTTCCCTTGCTGAATGAACTCACCACACACCAGATATCTGCCAAATGCCTGCATACATCGCGACTATCCCACAGTTGAATGATGGCATAAAGGTGGGGATGTCCAGAGGAGGCTTGTCCTTTTCCTGGGGAACGTGCTGAGGAGGTCATGGTATCAGAGCCTGGCAGCATGGTCGAGGTTGCTACCCAGAACTCTGCTGTATCCACAGACAAGAATGGCCAGCAGTACTACAAAAAGGTCAATGGCCCTCTCTGCTCAGCCAAGGTAAGTGCCACCATCTTCTCTCTGCTCCTCATACGTAAACTCTACTCCTGCCCCCAACTCCAAACACGGCCCATGCCCTGTCACTCTCATTATTGCATACAACCTCCCCCACCCCATTACACATTCAGTGGCAACCCCTTCCCAAGTGTCATTCACTCCCTCTTACCCTTACACCTTTGCACTCACTGATCAAGGGTGGATGTCTGTGTGTCTAGGGGAAGCAGGCACACTTTGCAGTAGTTTATTACTGTGTCCACTCCAAGATCCTGTGTGATCCCTGGCCTTTCAGGGAATGATAGTCTTTCCAAGCCCAGTTTTATCAGTGGTGCATTGATCCTGCACAAGAGAGGCAGGGACGTCATGTGAAAATCACCCTCTCACAAGATTTATATATTCCTTGCATATGTAATGAGCTGACATCTACATAACTGTGTGAGAAAACTTGCTCCACCCCAAGCTGAAAAAATGCTCACTTCTTGCATGGCCCCAAACTTGATCTCCAAATTAGAACATTATGTTCAGTATGTCCTTATTTTAATTGTTGTTACATTGAGGTGAATTGGACCTTCTCTCCCAGATCAATGATCTAACACTGCCTCATCCAGGTCAGACTTCATACACTAGGACCAGTGATCAGAGCCCCGTCCCAGAGTATCACATGGCTCACGGGGTTGAGGCACCAGAGTGTTTGGAATTTGGGAGCTAATGGATGCTACTGTTTACAAAGACTCTTTTGAAGATCTAATCATTACTGGCCATTTGTCAAGTGGAACTGCATGTGAGGGAGAGCAGTTTTAGAACAAGCCTCTCCTGAAGGGCCATTCATCATGGAGGCAAATACTTGGAACCATGCTCAGAAGCATTTTGGGAGGCCACTGATTGAAGTTTCCAGTGGGGCTGTGATGACCCTGATGTCTTGTGGATCATTGTGCAGGAACCCAGCGCCTATGTAGACTTGTTTATTCAGCACCGAATGGAACGTGAGCCTTCTCAATGTCTTATGATGTTGTGCTACCTTTCAATCACTTCACTGTCAATGGTGGTCTTGACATCCCCAAATACCATCCAAATGACGGAACCATATTCTGACCCGACATCCTCCAACAAGTTCATAGATAAAGTGTATTATTACCTCTGCTCTCTCTCTCACGGTTAGAGCAGGACTCAAGTTGTTTGTCTTATTCTCCTAGTAAGATGCTCTGTGTGTAATTTGTTCTTAATTGTTTCTGCAGAAAGGAGCAAGTGCTCAGGAAGGGCACATGAGCAAGTCAGTTCGATCCTTGTCACTGAATTGTACCTGGCACTGATTACATTAATCATTCCTTCTGTGTTTTCCACAGTTGAATCAAGCGCTCAGAACTCTTACCCCAGGGTGGGCAGCGATGTTACCCTCAACTGTGCTATCTCCAAACTCTCGGATACAGTCTGTCTCCAATGGAAACGGAGAGATTTATCTCGGCAGAATGATGGGAAAACCGATCAGATTCGAGTGAATAACACAGTCTATCTGATGGTCAAACACGTTACCGTGGAGGATCAGAAGCTGTATGTGTGTGAAGTACAGGAAAATGGATCCATGGTTCTCAAAGTGAAACAAGATATTTCCGTTTCTGAGTGTAAGTGCAGTTTCCTCATTGTGAATATTAAAGTATTACTGTTATGAAACTGTTACATATAATGTGATCACATGAAGCTGTACCTTCAACTGAGAACTCCAAGAACCCAAACTTGCAGCAAACACCTAACTCCATGTCTCACAGATTCATATTGTATTTCTGTTTTTCTTCAAACCACATTTGTTGTTTATAATTTATATTATAGACTTATTTGTTGAAGTCCAGATATTTTGGTTTCCATCTCACTTTAAGGTGATAGGGAATAAGAAACATAAACATGCCCCTTGCTCCCATTACTATCTGTTTACAGCTGGTGAAATGCTGGCATATTCAGTCATCTCTATTTTTAGATTACTGACTGACAATGTGGAAACAGGACCTTTGGCCCAACAAGTCCACACCGACCCGCCAAAGCGCAACCCACCCAGACCCATGGGTCCTTCACCTAACACTACGGGCAATTAAGCATAGCCAATTCACCTAACCTGCACATTTTTGTACTGTGGGAGGAAACCGGTGCACCTGGAGGAAACCCACGCAGACACAGGGAGAATGTGCAAACTCCACACAGTTAGTCGCCTGAGACGGGAAATGAACCTGGGTCTCTGGCGCTGTGAGGCAGCAGTGCTAACCACTGTGCCACCGTGCTGCCCTCCATTTCTTCTCCATTTCATACAAATTTAGGTCAAGGTGAAATTGCCATAATCCTACTCACTCATTCGAAAGAGATGACTGCAAATTCTTAACCTGAGTGTCACCATGTTTTAAATTCAGGGTTGAGTTGAGAAGATGGAGATTTTGTGGTAACCTCAGCCAATGCAGGAACTGTACCTTCTAGGTTTGTATCCCTGTGCAATGTATATCAGCTGGTCAACCAGCTGAGCTAACCAGCCTCCATTATAAATGCTTACTGTCTACTCCAAAATACTACATTGAGCTTTTATCCTCTTCTTCACTCAAAGCCCACCCTCAGCTTCTGCCATATCCATCTGTCCACATTCCCTACTCTATATACACAACATTGGTCTCATGGTCATCATTGCACTCGTAATTCCTGATCTTGATTTGAATTCAAATTTCACCATTTACTATGGTAAGATTTGAATCCGGTTCATTATTTAAGTTCATTATTTCACTATTAAGTCTAGTGATATTACCACTCAACCATCATCTGCCCAATCTTTCCCTTTTAACCCCTAACTCTTGTCACTCCTTCTCCTTAGCTATCCAGCCAGAATGCCAAAATGTGCACTTGTGATAATTGTCTTACGAGAATGGAGTAATTAATTAATATATTTGCCTCCATTACTGCATTGAGTCCTCTGTATCTGTGACAGCATGAGCTTGAAATCAGGACTCACTGTGAAGGCACGAGTCCATACGATCTTGTTGGAATATGATGGATTGAATCCTGTTGTTGTGCTGGCAATGTAACAACTGAGGATAGATGAACATGGCTCTACATGCACTGGGCTCCTGACTGTTCGCGTCCCATTCCATTGGCAGAAAAATACACATTGTAATTCTGTCCCCCAAAACTAAATGCCCTCTGACTTTGGCTGTAACTCTTTTCAACTTGATAGAGAATTGAGAAGTTCATTTGAAGAACACATGGGGAGATTGAGATAGTTCTTTGGGCTAATTGAGTACCTCCTGCTTCCACCCACCCAATTTCCTCAATTCAGCTCCTCCTTCATTTTGCGTCCCTGCATTCCTCTAACCATTATTGTGGAAGCCATCATTGTCACAGCTGATGTCCCCAAACTGGCCAAAGCCCCTCTCTGTCAATGTGTTACAAACCCCATGCTGAGCCTTAACTTTCCCTGATCGAGGCAAATTGCTCAAAAGCCCACATGGTTTCAAACCATATCTTACAACTCCTAGCCTACAACACTCTCCCAGTGACCATTTCCTCCATGCCATCCAACACTCCCATACATGAATTGCCCTCTGTAGAGGCAATGCCCTGGATGGCACAAGCAGCATGGTGGCTCAGTGGTTAGCACTGCTCCTCACAGCACCAGAGACCTGGGTTCAATTCCTGCCTCAGATGACTATCTGTGTGAAGTTTGCACTTACTGCAGACCATGAACCAAACTTTGGATGGGATAATGCACACCTCCTTGACAAAGTTCAAAATACACAAGGACAATAGTCTGAAAGTCCTCAAATTGCTAGGGAGATAGCACCCTAAGGGATTTTGACCAATCAGAGAAAGGTACCCCCCCATAAATCGAATGGAGGGATATGGTAAAGTCCTGCAACTCCAACCACACGTAATTTTTCCACCTTGTTTATTGATAAACTTGTTACTGAACCTATCAGCAGCCAATGTGAGTGAGAAACAGCTTGTGGTTTGAGGCATGGTGAGCAGCGAGGACATTCAGTACAGGCAGTAAGGAAGATGACAAAGGAGCCTTTTCTGAGAGGCCAAGAGCTGACAGCTGAGATCCTGGGGTTGGAGGCTGAGGGGGTGAGAGATGGAATATGTGGACGGTGGAGTTTTCCAAAATCTGACTTGAGGCAGAACAGAGGTTTAGCCTTTTGCTGAGGCTGGAAGGGGCTTTCTCCAGATCTTGGAATTCTATCTGCTAGATCTGGGATGACGAAACTGTCAGAGGATGGCAAAAGTTGAGCACATCAATCAGTGGACAGGATTGGTTGAAGGCTGTGGAGAGCAGGTTTGTGATAACAGGCACAGGAGGGCAGGTCTGAGGTATCAGACAGAGGAGGGCAGGCTTGTGGGAGACAGGCAGTGGATGGTCAGATTGTGGCATTCGGGCAGCGGGAATGTTGTTCATAGCATCAAGCGGTTGAGGAGAAGGTTGGAGTGCAACCAAAGGAGGGTAAGGTTTTAGGACGGGCTCCAGGCTGCAATATGCGGTTGCGCTTTGAATGAAATGCCAATAAACACCTCGACATCTGCAGGTGAGATAGTAAACCCACCACCCATGGAGTGAGAACTTCATCGCTGAAATTTAGCTCAATGGTGAGAATCTGGTGATTTTACCTGCTACTCAATTAATTCCACCCTGTCTGATAATTCTCTCACCATTTCCGAGACAGGCATATCCTATTGCACCTTCCAGCAATCCCAATATCACAGTTTAACTGCAGCTACCACTCACAGCAGGAATATATGTTGTTGCTCAGTGTCAGGAATTTGATGTTTTAGAACAAACAGCAAAGAACAGAACAGCACAGGAACAGGCCCCTCAGCCCACTGAGGCTATACTGATACAGGATGCCTTTCACTGCGAAAAACCTTTTGCCTCTATTCAGTCTAAACCCCCTGTTCTCTTCCTGTTCATATATCTGTGAAGATGCGTCTTAAATCCCAATATCATTCAAAGAGAAACATCATATTAAAGTGAGAAAAGATTTCCCATTTCTACATATCGATCTCACATAAATTCACTATGTTTAAGTAGTTGTTTTGAGAAAAATATGATGATATACTGTTTTGATGATCAACACAAATATTTTAATGCAGTAATAATCAATGATTATTTTGCCTTTTTCCTGTTCTTGCACAAACATAATGTCCTAGCATGTGGTTCTCTGTCTCTCTTTTCTAGATTTATATGGAGAGAATTACATCCTTTATCGCTCAGGCACAGATCACAATGAACTCAATCTGGTTTGTCATTATGCTGGTTCTAATTTTGAAACTGCTGAGTGGAGGTGGAGGTCAGATCCTCAACATCAGGACAACATCATAACATCTGCTTCGAGATCTCAAGCCATCAATATAAATCACATTCACTTTGGGAATCGACTGGTCCCCACATCATCAACGTTTAATGGTACAAACTTCAGTGTGAGGATTGTCCCTGTCCTGTTTGAAGATGCAGGAGTTTATACATGTTCCCTGGAATCATATAAAATGGTGACCATTACAGTAATCACAGTTAAAGGTAGGGGACAGAATGTTGATGCTGCTTTCAATGATCAAGCAATTGTTTAAAATCTAAATGATTTTCTGGTTTACACAGTCACAGCGGAACCCTCTGATGCAGAGACTGAGGAAGACTCCATTACCCTGACCTGCTCTGTCTCTGATGTCACTGAATCAATCAGACTTGTTTGGATCAATAGTGATGATAAAATTGTTAAAGAAAAGGCATTGACTGAGACGAATAGGGAAGAGAAATCATTGAGACTGATTATTCGGAGAGCTGACAGAGTCAAAGGGAAGTGGACATGTATTTTGTTTCATCAAAACATGCCTCAGATTTCAGTCCCGTACTATATGGAACACAGTGGTAAGTGATTCAGGGCTTGGTCTTATACATATAATCCAAAGGAAATATTGTTACTACTTATTGCTCTACTACTTACTACTTACTACTGACTGGCAGCAGTAACCCATCCTTTATATCTTGTGTGTGACCTCTACAATGGTGCAGTCTATCAGAAATTTTCCCTGAGATAACACTTTACTGTCTGCGTGACAAATTGTATAATCAGTCATTTATCACATTCAGGTGAATTGGAAAATGGATGACCATTTGTCAGAGAGTGTTCAATGTTCATACCTAATGTTTCATCAAGTTTGCAGTGAAAGCTGACAATCTGCATGAGAAGGTAAAATCGTAAGCGAAGATTACATTTGAACCAGTTTACGTATGCAAATCTTGAGAGATGAACAAATATCCTTCTCTTTAACTCATAGTGTCAGAATCATGTGTAAGAAGGGGAGAGGATATTGGAAAATAGGCAGAGATCACACTGATTTTAAACAAAATAGTTCAGAAGTGTATTTAATCGTTATCAAGCATCATAACAGAGGCATAGAAAGGAGGTCTGATGACTAGGCAAGTGCTTGAGGAGAGGTTCCAGTGACCTAGACTGACCGTGGAATGGTCAGGACAGATTGCCCTTTGGTAATGGACTGAAATTTTCTCAAATGGTCCCCTAACCGTATGGAGAGTGACAAAGTCTAACTTGATTTTTTTTCTCTGTCCTGCTCACACATAGAACAGAGGCCTCTCAGAGCAGATATCAATTTTTCTGGAGAAAACATTTAACAGGTGAATTATTAAAAGCGTGCCTTGTGTCCAAGTGTTGGTTTTACTTCTTTTCGCAAAATCTCCTAAAATCTTTATCTCTCTTTGACAACTCTCTCCTATTGTCTTGCCTTTCTTCATTTCTCCAATTAAATGTGCTCTGTTTTCCTAAATCCCCACCCCAACCCATCACTACCTCTGGACCTTCCTGCTTTCCTGCCACTACCCTGACTTTATGATCTGGGGAGATTACGGCTCGGGTCCTTCTCTGCATCCCTTGGCAATATCTGGAGGTCTTATTGAGACACTCACATTTCCCCATTATGAAGAAACACACCAAATGTCCCATTCTTCTCTCCTTTCGAGCTTCCTGTCCAATACTGTACTTGGTCTTTATCTCATCAATTTGCTTCCTATCCGAATGACTTATCCACTGTTGATCAATGCAATCTCCCATTGTCTCAGCTCCTACTACCATGAAATAGATCTCCATTAAAAGTATCCATGCACTTGTGAAAATAAGCCTTGTAATTGTGGAGCTTATTGTAGATAATTGGATCAATATCATGGCCTTCACAGAAACCTGGTTGAGGTTTCTGTCCATATTGCTTCCTTTCCATATTGCTGCAGGATCATTTCCAAAACCATCACAATTTTTAGGTTATCAAGTTATTTCAATAGCACTTGAAGTGTCATAACATTCAAGGCTATGGAGCAAGTGCTGGAAAGTGTGACTAATGTAGATTTAGAGTCATTTTTTGTTGGTGCAGACCTGATCAGCCAAAGGGCCTCTTCTACACTGTATGATTCCCTGATTCTGAATCCTTTATGGCCCCAAATGAGACCAGTCAGACCACTGAGTTGTAGATTTAATCACCATATTCTGGCTTGAATTGCATCCTTTCTCCTCTGGTACATTTTCCTCTGTTGCATATCCCACTTTGTTCCATCCCCCATCCATTTCAACTATCGTCCTTGTTCTTTACTGCCCACCAATCAAATTGTTCTCACTGAGATGTATTTAGTGCTGTCCTCTCTCAGCTTTGCACCAAATCATTTCTTATCCTTGGGGGATTTCAACTTCTGTCTGAGCTCAGCATGTTCTTGGATCAGTTTCCCACTATTCACCCATTTTTCACATTCTCTTTCCCTACCATATAAGCTCTCCAGTTCATACTAACCACCAGTCTCTTGATATCATTTCATGCAGTATCACTATTCCCATCAAAGCAATCAGGTGAGGCTGTCTCTGAACACCATTCCCCATCAATCTCTATCTATGTTGCCGTCTGTTTCTGATATTATAAATACATGCGTCTGAGCACTGCTTGCGTGTGCAGACTGTGAGCTGTTGAGGAATGCAGCAGTTCTGGGAAGGGGAGCACTACAAATTAAGAAAACAATACATTCACTGAACAAAGTAATTTGTCATGACAGGTGCCACAGCTGCAGAATGTGGAAGCTTCTGGATCCTACTCAATCCATGTGAAGCCACAACTGTAGGGTTTGTAGCTAATGGAACCTCGGCCTGTATTGAATGAGCTGGAAAGGGTCAACTTTATTGCTGATCTCTTGTTGCCCATGAGAAGGTTGTGAGTATTTGCCTTCCTGACCCTCTGCAGTTCATTTAGTGTAGGCAGACCCACAATGCCTTTAGGGAGGTAAATACTAGTAAGTACCTGCTCCCAGAATGTGTCACCAAATTCTATGTTGAAATGTTGAAATTGGCCTTCCCCAAATTTAGACACTCAACTTCTGCATTATTCTTATCTCCTTCTTTATCAAAATAGCTGAACAGATGGGGATATCCCGTCAACAAGTGTCACAAATCTAGTCACTATTTTATTCTAAAAGCTGTTCCATGGCTCAAGGATACTCTGTCCTTGATTTTTTTCTGATGAATAATAAACTAGACTGGGCTTCGATCAGTTTGGTTTGGTACAGACATGAAAAGGATTTGGAGAGGCCTTTTGTTTATTTGTAACAGATTAGACTTCAGTTCAAAGTGGCCATGTTTTAGAAGTGAGCTGTATAATGAAAGGGGATTGGTCAGCTCTCTAGCCAGGCAGTTTTAGTTGAGTCTTGAACTGATTGGAAGTTCAGCAGGGAGCTATTTGGGAACTCTCTCTTTTGCAGCTTGCTTATTTAAAGGGAGCTTGCTTATTAAGACTGTTGTATAGATTCGGATTAGCATAATTAAATAGTTCTGTCGAGGTTCTTCATTCTGTTATTTGTGTTTCATTGCGTAACTTTGTGAATTCATTTTTATTTGTTTTGAAATCTAGTAGTTAATCTAGATAACTTAATCAGTGTAATTTTCACTGTATACTTACTGAAACAAATTGCAAATCCTGATCTGAGCTGCCTGCTTAAGAGTGTTTTGAATGGTCAGGCCTAGTCCATAACAGATTGGGGGCTTTTTACAGGATTTTAAACAGCAAGTGATAGGTGCTAATGGGTGTTTTTGGGTGTTGGTTTCGTTGGGTCCACCAAGCTTGGGATAGAAATGGCTCTTTCAGTCGCCAAAAGTTTTCTGGATGTGGATGGTGTGACTTTGGAGGTTTTGCAAGAATTAAATAGACCAAGTTGCAAGAATTAGCAAACAAGCTGGGTGTACAAGATGATTCGGGGTTTAGATAAAGTTGACCATGAGAACCTTTTTCCACGTATGGAGTCAGCTATTACGAGGGGCCATAGCTTTAAATTAAGGGGTGGTAGGAATAGGACAGATGTTAGGGGTAGATTCTTTACTCAGCGAGTCGTGAGTTCATGGAATGCCCTGCCAGTTGCAGTGGTGGACTCTCCCTCTTTATGGGCATTTAAACGGGCATTGGATAGGCATATGGAGGATAGTGGGCCAGTGTAGGTTAGGTGGGCTTGGATCGGCGCAACATCGAGGGCCAAAGGGCCTGTACTGTGCTGTGTTTTTCTATGTTATATGTTCTACGGGTTTGAAACTGGTTGCTTCTGTGAGGAAAAGAGAAATAATTAAAGCAATAGCTCAGCATTTAAACTTGGTGGAGAAATCATCAAAATCTATAGAGATGGCAAGAATTCAAGTGCAAATGAAGCAACTTGAGTTAGAGGTGAGAGATAAGGAAAGGGCAGAAGAAATACAACAGTTCAAGTTAGGACTTAAAGCAAAATAGAGGGAAAAAGAGAGAGCAGCAGAAGAAAGGAAATCAGAGTGAGCAGAGAAAGAAAAAGAGAAAGCTTTTAACCTTCAAAAACTGACACTTTAACAGGAAAGACAGCTTAAAAACCTGCAGATAAAGGCTGAGGGTAGGCTTAGTGGTGAAGAGAGTGAGGAGGAGCAAGCCTTTGGTAATCAGAAGCCCAGTGAAAAACTGTTTAGGTTTGTTCAAGCATTGCCTAAGTTTGATAGAAGGATGTGGAAGCCTTTTTCATCTTATTTGAAAAGGCAGATAAACAAATACAGTGGCCAGTGGCAATGGTGTTTTGTTGATCGAAACAAAACTTGCAGGTAGGGCTAGTGAGGTATTCACATCCCTATCAGAGGAGGGACCTGGAGAGTATGAGGAGATGAAGGAAGCCATTGTAGGTGCATATGAGCTTGGACCCAAAGCTTATAGACAATGTTTCAGGAATCTAAGGAGGGACCCCGGTCAAATCTAACTTGAGTTTGAAAGGATCAAACAGAGTAATGAATAAGAGCTTTAAAAATCAGGCAAACCCTATGATGCCCTTAAAGAAGTAATTATTTTGGAGGAATTCAAAAATTCACTGCCTGAAGAAGTGCAATCTCATGTGGAAGAGCAGAGAGTTAAAACAGCAAGGTTAGCAGCTGAAGTGGCTAATGATTATGAGCTAGTCCATAAAACACAGTTTGGCTTCCAGAATCAATTTCAGTTCATGAGGGATAGAAATTGGGGCAAAGAGACATCCTCATGTGGAAAGGAAAAGGTAGATCTCAACGAATATGATAAGGACAGCTTAGCACAGGGTAAAACAAAAACCCTTCACAGGGAGAAAGAAATTAAAATGCTCTGGTATTTTCATTGTAATAAACTGAGCCACACAAAATCACAGTGTTGGTGGGCTAGGAGGAAGCCAGATGTAGAGAAACCAGACAAGTCTGGAAGTTTTGTTGGATTAGTAACAAAAAGTACAAGGGAAATTAGACAACTGCCTCAGAGTGTACAAGATGATCGGAGGTTGATTAAGGAGGAAGTGCCAGATCTGCTGAAAAAATGTCCATGCAAGGATAAAGTTTACTCACATAGGCCAGGAGCAGTAGGTAAGGAGGTTACAATATTATGGGACACAGGGTCCTCTCAGTCTCTAAAGCTGAACGATGAGGAGATATGCACTCCTGAGGGACTATTGCCAGAAAAAGTGATGGTAACAGGAATTCATGGTGCGACAAGAAGTGCTCAGTTATGGAAAGTGAGGCTAGAGAGTCCAGAGTAAAGTGGAGAATTAGTAGGGGGAGTACTGGACAAACTCTCAGCTCCTGGAATACAATTTGTCCTTGCAAATGATATAGCCGATTCACCAGGAGGCATGATGCCTAATCTAGGTGAAAAGTCAGTGATGACACAGGCAAATGAAGACATGGAGAATGTTTATCCAGGAATTTTCCCTGACTGTGTGGTCACAAGATTACAGAGGCACAAGCTGAAGCAGGAGAGATCAAAAGCTACAGATAAGGAAGCTGACATAGTGTTACCTGAAACATTTTTTTAATCAAGTAAGTGGAACAGAGAGGAGCAAATAGGTAAACATGCCAGTTACTTTTGCTCGGCCACATTCAGTTCCCAGAGGCCGAGCCCTTATACAACAAATCGGCCTCCTCACTGAGTTCAGCTCACCATGGAGGTTCAGTCCATGCACGGGAATTGAGGCAAGACAGGTAAGAAGTTCATTCCAAACAGCTGACCGTGGAACAAAGAATAAGTCTCACCCCAACTTCCACTCCCATATCTTCTCCAAACTATCAAAGCTGCTGGTTGCAACTAGCCAGCTGAAAAGCTCGTTTCCCAAGGAAAAGGAATGAAACCAGTTCTGCCACTGGCTGTAGTCAAAGTCAGTTCCTCAGAAAGAGAAAACAAAACGGCCCTGCCAAAAGACAAATGGCCCCACCATATCCCGGCTGTGGCCAGCTAGCTCAAGATCCAGGAACCCAGCGCAAACTGGGTATGGTCAGCCAGGTCAATGGCCAGCCAGCTCAAGAGCCAGGAGCTCAGGTCACACTGGCTGTGGGCAGCCAACTCAAAGGCCAGTTCCTCACAAAGAAATAAAACCACAAACAACTCCCCACCCCACCACCCTCCACATCCGACAGGGTCACTGACGGTGGTCAGCCAGCTCAACATCCAGTTCCCCACAAACAAATAAGACCAAAAACAAAAACCTACAGCAGTACAGTGGCAGTCGCCAACCAGCTCGAAATCAGTCTTTAAGTGTGGAGATACTAAAACTCCTGTTTATCTTTGTTTTTCTCTTTTTTTATGTCAGTCACCTGAACAGAGGAGATTAATCTTCTGGTTAGTTTTGTGTTCAAAACTTCAACACTACTGTCAAACTACGGTAGAACTTATTTTTCCCTGGCACCCATGTCGTGTATGTGTAGGTGTAGGTGTAGGACACAGTGAAGAAGTGCAGAAAACTTTATTTGCATTCTACCATCAGAAAGAAGAAAAAACAGCTGAGTGGCTAGTGACAAGCTGTGCCCATTTCATCAAGGGCAATGCCAAAGTGAATGAAAAAGTGAAGAGAGAGTCAGGATTAAATCCAAATAGAATTGGAGGGGAGCTCCTGGTTATTGTTATTTGCCCACAAATGAGGCGATTCTAATCTTCTGGTTTTATATATATTTTTAAAGTAAATCCCCACACTACCGCCAAATAGCAGCAATGCTTATTTCTCCCCAGCACCCATGTCGTGTGTGTGTAAGTGTAAGACACAGTGAAGAACAATGAGGGCATAAATCTTTACTCATATTCTACCACCAGGAAGAAGAGAAACACCCGAGTGGCCAGTGACAAGTAGTGCCCTCCCCATCAAAGGCTTAAGTGATAGAAAAAAAAGTGAAGGGAAGGTTAGAGAATGAATCAACATAGAATTGGAGCGGATCCCCTGGTTATACTTTTTCCTTTTATTTACAGGAGCACACCTAGACAGTGCAGATTGCCAGCCAGCAAGCTCAGAGTCTGTCTCCAGAACTGTGGAGATTCTAAAACCCTGTTGAAAAATATTTTTTCTCATGCTTTTGTATACACTGCCATACTACTGTCAAACAGTGGCAGCGCTTATTTTTCCCCAATGCCCGTGTCATGTGAGCAGGTAGTGGATACAATGAAGAACAATGAGGGCATAAATCTTTATTCCTACTCCACCGCCAGGAGGAAAAGAAACACCTGAGTGTCCAGTGACAAGCAGTGGCCTTTTCAGCAAAGGGCATTGCCTAAGTGATCAAAGAAGGGAAGGGGAGGGTCAGGATTAAATCAAAACAGAATCAGAGGGGATCTCCTGGATATATTGGTCAGCCAAGGCTTTCCTCGTTGTCTCAGATTAACTCAAGAACCTCTTAGTCAATGGGATCAACCTGGTTGCAATTACTACACATAATGACTTCAAAACTTACAAAGTTACAGTCACTATCCACAAAATGCTTGCTCTCTGACACTTAAGCCACTTGACTGGCTGAATCCCCTCTGATTAGATCTAGAACCCCTCCATCTCTCATGGGATATCGATGAAGTGGCAACAAAACATGCATATTGCATTAAAAAAAATTAAATACATCTTGAACACAAAGACCTTTGCTCTGCGAGCTACAAAGTCTTTTACTCTTGTGTGTTTGTGTTGTGTCATATCTGAGTCATACATAAGAACTTATTGGAGACAAATTTTCCAGTTTTCAATATTACACCAGTAAACATTGAAATTTATTGTCTCATGTTATCTATTTTAATTTTCCCTTCCAGGATACCTCAATGAAAGGCATTTTCTCCATCAGGAAGAGTACTTTTTATTGAAAGGACCAGACAATCCTGGAAATGGCTCCATTATCTGGGAATGGAAGCCACATTCAGGCCGACAAACTACAAAACAATTGGGAACTTTTCACAGAGAAGGTCAGCAGTGGGCTGTAAAATGGAGTGATGATTACAATGATACACCAGACATTTCTCAGACAATACATCAGCAGTGTGGTACCCTCAACTTGTTAATCAGAAATCCCAGCTTTGAACTTGCTGGATTGTTTACCTGGACTCAAACACAGCCCAGTAAGAAAATCCTGAAACAGATTGAACTATTTGTGATCAAAGGTGAGTAGCAAGAAGTGGAAAAGTTTGAACAAAATTATTTTCTGCTAATCCACGTAAATTCATAGATCATTGGAATCCATTCCTATTGAGTGATGGCACAAATAGGAATTGGAAACTCAATCCCTCTACTGTTGTGGTGGGAATCTTGGTTGAGACTGGGTCGATTATCTTATTAAAGCGAAGTTGCTGGCGTTCAAGGTCTTCGAACGGGAAGAACTTATTCATGTGCTATACAGTATCTACACGTACACCAAACATTTTTGCATCCCTTTTTGGGATCCTTTCCTCCTGGTTGTCATATGATCTCTTACATCATCACTGACATTTTCAAGTCTATAGACTTTGCATCCACCTGTATAAAAGAAGTGTTTTTTTAGTTTCCAGAGCCCATTGAAGGTAACTGCTTATTAACATTTCTTAGCACATACACTTTGCATGAGATCAAATCTGTTAGATCTCTCTCCAAAGTCTCGTCATTAACATGATTTTTTAATCACTGCTGCTGTAGCTTACTACCTCCATATTCAAATTAACCCTTTCCATTACAATTTCAGAGCAAACTGACATCAAATTTGCAAACTATCTAACTCAATGTTAAAGTTTCCATGAAGAGAGAGATGGCACCAGCAGTTAGGGAATGGAGTTTGGTACAAGGATTACGAATAAAATGGTCTCATACTACCAAATATTTAACCACCTAAACTAGAATGACTATCTGAATAAAAAAGAGAATGGTCACTAAAAAGGTCATTAAAATAAGTGGATGGATTGAGGATAAGTAACTGTGATTCTCATTTTCAGCTTTTGTTTCCAATCTTTTCTTTACTTTCATATAATTTAAGAGAAATTTGCCATGGAGAGAAATAGAACTGCAGATATCAGTACGGTGTTCACAGTGAACACTGATGATGGTGACTTTGGTCTTTCGATTATGTAACTGCAGCAAATTGCATCTTATCTAAAACTAGAGGTTACATCAACATTGTGACAACACAGAAGCAAACGTGAGAGAAAGTGGAGAGATTGATCAGAGTATCGTGAATAGACATATGGAAGCTGACCAAATGTATAGAATCTTCCACATCTCAAGGTACTGAGCTTTGGTAACTGAGGGCCTCAAATTAATTCCGCAGAGGCAGGTGCCCCATAACTTAGTCACCCTTTATTTCCATGTGAGGAGTCCTTGACACTCATCAATCTCCCTCACAGCCTGGTCTCAAAGTGAAGAAACTGCCCAAGTGTTCAGGAATGTGGAGGTTCGATACATTAGTCAGGTGAAATGTAGAGTAATAGAGTCGGGTCTGGGTGAGTTACTCTTTTGACTTGTTGTGACAAATGGCCTGTTTTCACACTGTAGGGATTCCATGAATCTACAATTTCTAACACTCCTATTGTCATCTGTCACCAAGGGCTCACTGATTGGACTGGATTAACTGCCTCAATCAGGGAACTCATACTCTTTAATACACTTAGTTGACCTCATTACAATCACGTAAGTGAATCATTCAGGATGAGTTAAGGGTCTCATTCCACTCCTGCTGGGTTTAACTCAAGGAGAGGGCCTGTCACCAAGCAGTATTCATCACGGTTGTCAATCATTTGGCAGGTGCTGAACCTGAGACTGGGTGGGGCTCCATCAATCAATAGCAGTCAGTAGCAATGATCAAGGGAATGGTCAACAGGTCGGAGGGTATTTGCTGGAAGAACATCCTTACACTCTTGCCATGACCATCCTGAACCAGATCGGAGGGTGCTTTCTGGAAGAACGCCCTTACACCATCCTGCTACCCCAATCCTAGAAAAGCACCCACTCTCGCTGGGCTGGACTTCCATCCCCTATGTCTTGATTTCAGGTGAAGACAGGATAATGGCCACACCAATGCCTGGTTGGAAGTGGTTCAAAAACCATCTTGGGTTTCGAACTAGCTCCATGGAGAGCTGGCAAAACCCTCAAAACCTCAAGTAATTTCAAGCCATGTCTTTGGTTAATGTTGACCAGAAACTGTAGGCAGAAAAGGAATAGGGAATGCCAAGGGAAATAATCTGTGAACAAAAGCTTGGAAATGTGAATGTCCAGTGTGAAACATGGCTGGTCAGCATCTGAGTCTATCTGTTGAAGAGTAAGATCTTGCAAGCAGCTTTCTGAGATGTATAATCATCATGTCTCTGTTTTTACAGTTGAGGTCGATTCACAGAGGCCTGTAATGGGCAGTGATATCACCCTCAGTTGCACCATCTCCAAACTCTCAGATACTGTCAGTCTTCACTGGAAACAGAGAAACTCTTCTCAGGAAAACAGGAGGATCAACACTGATGAGATCCGATTGAATAACACGGTCCATCTCATCATTAGAAATGCTGGAGCTGAAGATCAGAATTTATATACATGGGAAGTTCAAGAAAATAACTCCAATATTCTCACTGGAAACACAAACATTGATGTGGATCAGAGTAAGTCCATAACTACCGTAAATAGATGGTCAATAGACACTTAGATAAAACCATTCCCCACAAAATAGAGACACATGTATATTGGAGCCAGTATGGTACTGATTATATTGATGGACTCCACCTGATTTGAAAGACCTCTCCAGATTTAACCAAGCATTCAAAACTGAGAAGGCCTATTGTCAGTGGCGCAATGCCTCTGGTGAAGAGGTGTGTTACCTTTTTATGTACACTTGGCCCCAGGAATTTGTAGGTAAAAACAGTGACTGCAGATGCTGGAAACCAGATTTTGGATTAGTGGTGCTGGAAGATCACAGCAGTTCAGGCAGCATCCGAGAGGCAGCAAAATTGACATTACGGGCTAAAGCCCTTCATCAGGAATAAAAGCAGATAGCCTGAAGTGTGGAGAGATAAGCTAGAGGAGGGTGGGAGTGGGAAGAAAGTAGCATGGAGTACAATAGGTGAGTGGGGGATGGGATGAAGGTGATAGTTCAGGGAGGATGGTGGAGTGGATAGGTGGAAAAGAAGATAGGCAGGTAGGACAAGTCATGGGGACAGTGCTGAGCTGGAAGTTTGGAACTAGGGTGAGTTGGGGGAAGGGGAAATGAGGAAACTGTTGAAGTCCGCATTGATGCCCAGGAGTTGAAGTGGGAGGTGGAAGATGAGGCGTTCTTCCTCCAGGCGTCTGGTGGTGAGGGAGCGGCGGTGAAGGAGGCCCAGGACCTCCATGTCCTCGGCAGAGTGGGAAGGGGAGTTGAAATGTTGGGCCACAGGGCGGTGTGGTTGATTGGTGCGGGTGTCCTGGAGATGTTCCCTAAAGCGCTCTGCTAGGAGGCGCCCAGTCTCCCCAGTGTAGAGGAGACTGCATCGGGAGCAACGAATGCTACAAATGATGTTAGTGGATGGGTAGGTAAAAATTTGATGGATGTGGAAGGCTCCTTTAGGATCTTGGATGGAGGTGAGGGAGGAGGTGTGGGCGCAGGATTTGCAATTCCTGCGGAGGCAGTGGAAGGTGCCAGGATGGGCGGGTGGGTTGTAGGGGGGGCGTGGACTTGACCAGGTAGTCACAGAGGGAACGGTCTTTGCAGAAGGTGGAAAGGGGTGGGGAGGGAAATATATCCCTGGTGGTGGGGTCTGTTTGGAGGTGGCGGAAATGTTGGCAGATGATTTGGTTTATGCGAAGGTTGGTAGGGTGGAAGGTGAGCACCAGGGGCGTTCTGTCCTTGTTTCAGTTGGAGGGGTGGGGTCTGAGGGCAGAGGTGCGATATGTGGACGAGATGCATTGGAGGGCATCTTTAACCATGTGGGAAGGGAAATTGCGGTCTCTGAAGAAGGAGGCCATCTGGTCTGTTCTGTGGTGGAACTGGTCCTCCTGGGAGCAGATACGGCAGAGGCGGAGGAATTGAGAATACGGGATGGCATTTTTGCAAGATGTAGGGTGGGAAGACGTGTAATCCAGGTAACTGTGGGAGTTAGTAATAAAGGCAGAGAGCCTGAAGCGCAGGAATATGTCATCATTATCTCTGAGCAGCCATCCTTGAAAAGCATTTATCCCTGACAATGAAGCAGGAATGTGAGAGTTATGAAGACTGTAGACGTGATGGATATCGGTTTTCAGGACACCTCTTCAGATTCATTAGAAGTAGTAACAATGATCCCAGATGAATTGGACCCTGACCAAGTGTAAACCTTTCCTGAGAATGAATTCAGCTACATTATAAAATGGTGCTCTTAGTGTGGCATGTGGAATACCAAGCAACTTGCGACATTTGTCAGTGTTTAATAGGACATTTCTTCAAGTGACATTGCAGCTGGTGGTGTTCCCACATATCTGCTATCCTTGCCCTGCTTGAAGGAAGTCTTCAAAGGTTTGGAAAGTGCTGTTTAAGGTCTTTGGTGAATTTCTGCAATGTATCTTGTAGATAATATACACTGCTGCTACGGAGTGTTGTCAGTTGAAGGAATGGATGCTCATGCATATGGTGCTAATCAGCGGGCTACTTTGACCTGGATGGTGTCAAGCTTCTTGAGCATTGATGGAGCCGTACCCATCCAGGCAAGTGGGGAGTGTTCCATCATACTCCTAGCCCGTGCCTGGTAGATGGTGGACAGGCTTTGGGGAATCAGGTGTTGAGTAAGTTGCTGCAGCATTCCTCGCCTGACAGTCAGTATGTCAGTATACCTTCAAGAAACACAAAATGTCAACATAATTTTCAGGGATATGCCTTCATGACATACTTCTAACCTTCCTTATCCCTTCATGATATCATCACAGTATTACAGCATGTAATCTGATCAAGGGCTAGTAGGATGTTGGTAAGGATGTAGCCAGGTTAGATTAAGGAAGTAGTTTCGTGTTCGTCGGTTGGGGACTGTAGTGTTCATGGTTGCAGGGGGTGATTTGAGTTTCCCAGCCTCAAACCAAATGTTAAACTGTCTAATATTTCCTGCTCAGTGTCAATGCCTATCATTTGGTATCTCTGTGTGATTAGGACCAGCTGATCAACTACTTGTCTTAAACAAATTAACTCCTCCTTGTTCTTCTACTGGCTAAAAGTCTGAGGCTAATCCAAGCTTGACTTCACTCTTTGATGTAGCAAACTTTGATGGACCTTTCTATGTTTCTATTGGTCTATGAAATAAAATCCCATTGAGATAATAAGCATCCAAGAGAATGATTAAGAGACATTTCTTGATGATTCATTGCTGAAGCAGTTCAACTAATTCAGATCCAAAGAAAAGACATATTGGACTTGGGTTCGTTAATGCCATTTTTCTCTTCAAAGATGTTGCCAGAGTTACTCCAGAACTTTGTACTTTTACTTCAGATCTCCAGCATCTGCAACATTTTGCTTTTATTTAACTCATTAAATATTGCCTCCAGGCCTTGTGGAAAGGATGTCACTTGGACAGGGAGACTATGTTAAGGGAAGATAGACCTTGTACCACAACCCATTACTTAATTCAAAAATAGCCTAGGTGAATAGCCAGTGTATTCAGATCTTAATCAATCTCATTAGCCCAGTAATGTTCTCCCAGATGACATAAGGCAAGAGGATGGTACTCGGCCTCATTGAATTTCCGCCCCTGTGTTTCCCAGTGACTGTAACAGTCTAACACGTTGTCTTCTGATTCTCTTTGTTGCAGATTTACATGATAAAAAATTCACACTTTATCGGTCAGTCACAGATCACAGTGGACTCGAACTGGTTTGTGAAGTTGATTCTACGATAACAAAAACTAAATGGACCTGGTCTTCACATTCAAAGAATGAAGGCCAAGAAATAGCTTCCACTTACAAATCAAAGCCTGTCAACATAAACAGGGCCTACTTTGGGAGTCGATTGGTCCCTCCAGTGAGTAATGTCACTGACAGGTTTTTCAGTGTGCGGATTGTGCCTGTCCTGTTTGAAGATGCAGGAGTTTACAGATGTTTTCAGGGATCAAATATTCATTTGACCATTCACCTGATCACAGTTAAAGGTAGGGGATAAAATGTTGATGATGTTTTCATTGATCAAGTCATTGTTTAAAATCTAAATGATTTTCTTGTTTACACAGTCACAGTGGAACCCTCTGATGCAGTGACTGAGGGAGGCTCTGTTACCCTGACCTGCTCTGTCTCTGATGTCACTGAATCCATGAGACTTGCTTGGATTGATAGCGGTGGTAAAATTGTTGCAACAAAAACATTCAACGAACAGAAGCAGGAAGGGGATAATTTACAGCTGATTATTCAGGAATTTGACAGAGACAGAAGGAATTGGACATGTACTTTGTTTCATCAAAGCATACCCAAGGTTTTAATTCCTTATTATCTGGAGTTTAACAGTAAGTGTCTCAGATTTTATTTTTAAGAAAGGTTTGGCTTCTTCTTTTAAGATTAGATTTCCTACAGTATGGAAACAGGCCCTTCAGCCCAAGAAGTCCACACTGACGTTCTGAAGAGTAAACTACACAGACCAATTCCCCTACCCTATGTTTACCCCTGACTAATGCACCTAACACTTTCGGCAACTTAGCATGGTCAATTCACCTGGCCAGCACAACTTTGGATTGTGAGAGGAAACCAGAGTACCCAGAAGAAACCTGTGCAGACATAGAGAAAATGTGCAAACTCCGCCTAAGGCAGGATTCAAACCCAGGTCCCTGGTGCTATGAGGCAGCAGTGCTAACCACTGAGCCACCATGCCACCCCCAATGATAACATCTTACTTCACATGTTCTTTTACATTTCACATTACTGAGATAAATTGCTTAGCTCTGCAAAGGAATATCATGTTAAGTTATAGAGGAAAGCTGAAGATGAATATTTGGAGCCCATTACACTTCTGTATGGTGACTACTAAATATTAAGTTGCCACTGTCCATTTTGATACATATTTCTTGCAATAGTTTGGAACTCAGTTGACATCCTTGCATCCATTATGTTCTGTTGGATAGTGATAAAAACAACAACATTATTCTATCTCTACCGCTTATTTATACTTTATTCATAACTCTCCAATATCACTTCTAGAACTGGAGGCAGTTAGCAGGGATTGGTTGATTGGTAAGTGTTTGGTATATAATGGTTGCTTGAGAAACGATTCACTGTTGGTAGCAATTAAATGGTTGAAAAATGATTGAAAATGGTTGAAATTGAATGATTAGATAATTGACAGGTGAATAATTGGTGGAGGAATGACGTGTCGCATGAGGAATAATTGGATAAGTAAGGATATATGTTAGCTGTCCATCCTACTTGAAGACAAGCAAAATATTATGAAAGCTGGACATCTGGAGAAGAGTGATACTGGACTGGAAATGTTTACCCTGCCTCTTTCTCTCTAGATGCTGCCAAACCCACTGAGTTTCACCAGTATTCTCTGTGCTGATCCATCCTACTTTAGGGGCCGAGTATTAGCAGGAAGGCAGGACTTCAGATAAAGTGGTCATGAAATTCCACAGTTGCCTTTTCCACTGACCAAAACTGATGACCACATACCCTCCCAACTTACTCATCTCCTGGTCTCTTCCCTTCTTCTTCTTTGGATAAGGATTCTGTCCCAACACTGGCCAGCACTCCAAAAGATACTCTTGGAATCATCGAGCTGCCAGACAATCATAACACTGGATGTTGGGATACCCACCCCACACTGGTACTGACAGCCAATTGATAACTTAAAACACATCCAATAGCTATGGGGCAACTGGCTGAGTGGGGGCAATTTTTCAATAAACTTTTCAATGTCAGAATGAGAAAGACCAAAAACATTGGCCCCACATATCAGGATTTATGCAATCTCAGACTGCAGAGCAAGGAAGTGAGCAAAAATAACTTGCTTTCTGTTTGATTTACAAATATAACTTTTTTCTTATCCCTGCAAGCTGTACTTTGAAGTTCCCTATTCTGGAGTAGGTTTGCCTTCGAATTGCAGCCGGCAGTGGAGGTTGGAGTCTGACTGCACAGGATTCCCAACTCTCTGACATATTCTTTTCACTGTGTAGTGTATAGTATAGCAGTTATGTCAGTGGACTGCGAACTTAAAGGCCCAGTCTATTGCTCTGTGTTTTTATTTCAAAACCCACTGGAGCAATTGCACAAAATTAATTTTAGTCAAAAAGTCTGGAATGTAAAAATCATTTCCATAATGATGACCATGAAACTATCATTGATTGTATAAAATTCCTATCTGCTTCATTAATGTCCTTTATGAAACTCCAGACACTCATTAACCTTTAGCTGCCCTCCGATATGGCCAAGAACAAAACTCTCATTTCAAGTGAAAAAGCAACAAGTGCTGACATTGATAGTGATGCCCACATCCCACGAGTGGATAAAATATTTGTGCTAAAGCAGAGAGTGCTGGAAAAATTCAGCAGGTCGAGCAGCATGTGTGGAGAGAAAGCCGAGTTAAAGGTCCAGTGACTCATCACAGAACAGAAATATTTATACCATTTTCTGCTAACCTGAATAGTAATGAGCATAGGAGGCCAGTCTCTGTTTAAACGTAGTCATCCGCAATTTCTGTGAGCTCTTGATTTCTGATCAACATCATATATGTCTTTAGTCACAAAATCCTTTAGCAGAATATTCCTCATAGGTTGAGCACAGATTTATTTTTAACAAGTAATCTTGAACAAGAGGGTTACTTTTTGTACCTTTTAAATGCCTAAATCTATCCCTTTCTCTTTTGCTGAAATGCCTAAATCTATCCCTTTCTCTTTTGCTGACCTACCTTTTGTGTATTAAGACAGTTGGGTATATCCCTGTAGGTATCAACTGAAAGTCCCCTTCAACTTGTTACAATGTGGTGAGAGCGCATGGATTGAATTATTCCTGCTGTATCCCTTCACCTTCCCAGTGTAATGTTTATCTGCCCTTGTGCCATTCCTTTCTGAAAGATGAACCAATATAGTTATGTCTGGATCCTGTGAAGTCCATGATGTGTTAAGACTTCAGATGGGATACTCCCCAAATAGTTGTGCTCCAAGGTGAGGAAGAGGAACCTGGCTCCCCTTTGTATTCAGCCTCTTTCTCAGTTAATCAGAATAATGTTCATGTAAAAATCAACCTCTCCCTCTTACATACCTTTTTCCAAATGTATTTCAGTTTTAAAAGGAGCCAAATTAATAATTCTTTCTTGAGTTGAATAAACAGTGAGTTTATTTGCCATCAAATATGAGAAAAGACATAAAGTATCATGCACACACACAGATTGAAAATGTGAATGAAGGGGTAACAGTTTAATGGATATATGAATTGGTGTCTTGGTTCCATGAACAGTAGACGGTAAAACATTGCAGCCCTTGGATTCTGTCGGTAAGAGTGATGTTGTGCTAAATCCCCTTGATTTCATGTTTCTTGAATGTGCAGTTAACTGACAGGATTTTGTCCAAATTACTTTTTGATGATTTGGAGATGCCGGTGTTGGAGTGGGGTGTACAAAGTTAAAAATCACAGAAAACCAATTTATAGCCCAACAGGTTTAATTGGAACCACCTGATGAAGGAGCAGCACTCCAAAAGCTAGTGCTTCCAATTAAAATTGTTGGAGTATAACCTGGTTTTGTGTGATTTTTACTTTTTGATGATAGCATCATTAGCTTGTCTGACTTCTGCCATTCACAGGTGTGTCTAATGGTTGTCCTTAAATTGTGAGCTTCTAGCACATAATTCCACACGAGCACATCAGCTCACTAACACACACAGACCAGTTTGGTTTCAACCACTTTCTTTTGTGCATTTCTGGAAGAGTATATAATTATCAGCGGATAGTTTTCTTCTGTGAAAGGTTTATAAAAATCTGTCTGGTTCACACATAGCCTGTAAGGAAGGAAATCAGTCATCCTTACTGGGTTTGGTGCACATGTGACTTCAGATCCACGTGATGTTGTTAACTCTTAACTGCTCTTTGAATATTTAGGAATGGGCAATGAATGCTGGCCAGGCCAGTGATGTCCACATCCCATGAATGAGCAAAGTCCTGATGGGACCTTCAGGTATGACATTCCATGCCTCCCATTCGGGCATTCCATATAATCACCGAAATTATATCAATAGTCACTGTTGACTGTAAAGTCACTGATAATCCAGACTGCAAGCATCTGGAATTCCCTACATCTGGCAACTGATTCAAAAAGAGGAATTCTGAATCCTTGGGATCTTGATAACATGGATTTTACTGGTTTCAGCTATTAGAAGGGAATAATGCTTCAGATGCTTTAATAAAGCTGATTAGGACTTGTCCAATTGATAAAAACAGAATTGCTTGTCACAGTCAGAAGATTGGTATTTATGAGCAGTGCTGGCCTCTTGTTTTTAAGACACACATTCATCTTGTGGCAGCAATGATTTGAGCTTGCCCAGCTGGTTTCTCATGTAACCAGCAGATGCATAGTACTGGTGCATGGGGAGATTACAAAGGTATCCTCCTTTAAAAAAACATTTAAAATTAAATTTTCATATGTCCATTGGTAACCTGGGGTTATGAACCATTTTTCTGACAATATTTGTTGTGAGGTATATCATAGTCATAAACGCAAACAATGTCTTTCTACTCGAATAGCATCATGGAGCTAATATTGAGGCAATATTATCAGAGATTATTGGTTCCAGTCAGTGTTATGGTCAGGTACAATTTTTTGACTTGTCCAATTTCATGTTTGTTCTTTCTCTTTTGTTTTCTCTCATGTCAGGCTTGTGATAGTGTAGCTGAGTGATAGTGAACTTTTACATCTTTATCTATTTTTATTTCAATTTATTTTCCACTATTAACAAGTCAAGATATATTCCATTGAGTTCGGTTCTCATTCAAATTGTCATAATTCAAAGATAAGACCAGACAATGAGAGTTATTCACTTACAGCTGCAGTGCTTCCCCTAGATTATAGCAGATCCTTTGTTTATTGGTCATCTGCCTACATCTCCTTTGAAGAAGGAATCATCAGATTTCAATGATTTCATTCTTTTCCTGTCCCTAACTGAAGGAGTTGTAGACAGTTGAGCTGCAATATTCCACCCTCGCTATGTGAAGTCAGTTGACCTCTCGTCTGTATGGCTGAATGATTATATCAGGCAGAATTTTCATCTACTTTGTCATTCAGGGAGTTTACTTTGGTTTCTTCATGTTTAAACAGTAACCTGTGAAGTCTGTTCTTCTCCTTCTGACAGAACCTTCTGCTTTTCGCCACACCAATGTCATTATATATGGGAGTCTGGCTCTTCTTCTCATCATTCTCCTGATAGTGGTGCTGAGCCTGAGGAAGTGCATGGAAACACGTAAGCGAGGTAAATTCCTGCAAACAATTTCTGGTCTTGTACTCTGACAGAAATGTTAGACATATTTACAAAACTCAAGATTGACCATTACATCTTGTTTCTAAGATTTAATCATTTGGGTTTATTTGTAGCATTCCACAGTCAACCCTGACTCAGTTTTATCTCCAAGTCAACTAACACTTTGATTTTAAGATCCTATTTGTATTGTTAAATCATATTGTGGCCCTGCCCTCCTTGTCTCCTTAATCTCCTCAAATTGCACATTCCTTCAAGATATCTGAGTCACTCTAATTCAGGCCTCTGTATATTCCCAATTATGGGATGACTCACAATGAGGAAATTCCTGGATTTTTAACAAGCAACTTTGGAAGAGCAGTGATATGTTTTCAAGTAGGATAGAGAGTAGCTTGGAGAGAAACTTCTGTCTGGTGGTGTTCTCATGTATGTGCTATCTTGTCCAGCTAGACAGAATTGGTCTTGGGTTTGGAAGGTACTATCTGAGGTCCTTAGGTAAATTTCTGCAGTGCATCTTGTACATGGTAAACACTGCTGCTTTTGAGCTTCAGTGCTGGAAGGAGTGAATGTTTGTGGATGTGGTGCAAATTAAACAGACTGCTTTGTACTGGATGGTGTCAATCTTCTTGAATGTTGTCAGAGGTGCACCTATCCAGGCAATTGGTGAGTATTCCATCACACTCCTAATTTGTGCCTTGTAAATGATGGGCAAGCTTTGGTGAGTCAGGACGTGTGTCATCATCATATTCCTAGCCTCGAGCATATTCTTGCAACCACTGTCTTTACGTAGCCAACCAGTTGTTTTTCTGATCAATGGTAAACTCCCACCCCCCCCCAACCAGGCTGTTGATAGTTGGAAATTCAGTGATGGTAGCACCATTGAATGTCAAGAGGTGATGGTTAGATTGTGATGGGTCCTTGGTGATGGTCATTGCCTTGCCTTTGTGCGGTGCAAACATTACTTGCCACTTGTCAACCCAAGTGGATATTGTCCAGATTGTTGCATTTGAACACGGATTGCTTCAGTGCATGAGGAGTCATGAATGGTGCCGAACATTGTCTACTCAGTGAATATCCCCATTTTTGACCTTTTGATGGAGGAAATGTCATTGATGAAGCAGCTGAAAATGGATGAGTTCAGGACAGGACTCTTGAGAAACTCCAGAAGAGATGTCCCAGCACTGAGAATGACTGAGCTTCAACAACCACCATCATCAACCTGTGTGTCAGGTATGATACCAACCAGTGAAGAGTTTGCATCCAACGTGCACTCGTTCCAGTTTTGCTCAGGGTCCTTGAGGTCATACTCTGTCCAATGCAGCCTTGATGTCAAGGGCTATCACTCACCCCTGGAATTCAGCTCATCTGTCCATGTTTGAACCAACATTGTAATGAGGTCAGAAGCTGAGTGTGCCTGGCAGAACCCAAATTGAGCATCACTGAGCAGGTGCTGCTTGATAGCACAGTTGATAACACTTTCCACCACTTTACTGATGATTGAGAGTAGAGGGGTAGTCATTAATTGGGCTGGATTTGTTCTGCATTTTGTGTAGGGAATACCTGGGCAATTATCCTCATTATTGGGTAGACACCAGTGTTGTAACAGTATTAGAAGAGCTTGGCAAGAGGAGCAGAAAGTTCTGGAGCATAAGTCTTGAGTATGAGATTAGATTACCTACAGTGTGGAAACATGCCATTTGGCCCAATAAGTCCACACCAACCCTCTGAAGAGTAACCCATCCAGCACCATTCTCCTACATTTACCCATAACTAATGTACCTAACACTATGGGCAATTTAGTATGGTCAATTCACCTAACCTGCACATCTTTGGACTGTGGGAGGAACCCAGAGGAAACCCACGTAGACACGGGGGGAATGTGCAAGCTCCACACAGACAGTCACCCAGGTGGGAATCAAACCTGGGTCCCTGGTGTTGTAAGGCAACAGTGCTAACCACTGAACTACTGTGCTGCTCCCAACATTGCTGGACTGTTGTCATGTCTAATTGCCTCTGTGGTATCCCGTGCCTCCAACTGTTCCTTGATGTTCCATGAAGTTTCTACTCTGGTTACATCTGGCCTTCACTCCACTGCCTACTGAAGCCTTTTAATGGGCCTCACCTTACCAGTAATGGCTTTCCGATGAAAGACTGAACATAGAGGAAAGCCAAAAACATCCCTTCAGAGAGTGCAAGATCTTTTGTTGTAAATGTATTAAATATTTGATCATAAGACCCAGTGTTCATTCATCTGCAGGCCCTACTGACAAACCACCTCCCGTCTTAAGCCTGACTTGTGGTAAGTCATCCCTCTGTACCTCATCTATCGTCCCTCTCCCTCAGGCAGTTGGCAATTTGGTGCATTGGTGACCCTATCCAGGTAGCATTGTCAAGCTATCCATGGCTGCTAACAACTGATTGCCTGGCAGCATTCATTCAGAAATGGGATTTCTGTCCCTGAGCTCCTTGATTCCATGGAAAGTGAGCAACTCCCCAGTTCTATAGTTAGCAGCCCAATTGGGCTCACCTCAACTATCCAATTAATGGATGAGACCCTTATTGCCTACATTACAGCTGGTCAATACCTCCCACTGTGGCGCAAGAGTCACACTTTGATTTATAATATTCCTTTAAAGTATCGATATTGATACACATTATTATGTTTTCTGTTGTAGGGTTATATAAGCAGACCTATTATTAATTCTTGGGACAAGGACATCTCTGACATTCTAGTGCGATTGACGTGATGGTGGTGAACTGTCATTGTCAACCATTTCAGTCCATGTGGTTTTGTTACCATGTGGCTTAGATTCATGAACTGACAGCTAGATTCGGGGATAGAAAACATTCCCTGTCTTCTCACGAAAAGACGAAGTGAGAAATCAGTGAACTACAAGGCATTGAGCCTAACATCAGTCATTGGGAAAATGCTGGAATCTGATTTGTACGCAGTCTTATTAACACACTTTGTAAAGCATTGCAAGTCCAGCAAGCAATGAGAAAGATGAGAACCTGTTGGTCTTTATTCCAAGGGAATTGGAGGGAAGAAATAAAGAAGTCTAGCTAAAACTTTACAGGTTTTTGTGAGAACCCACCTGGAAAACTGTGCGCAGTTTTCAATCCCTACATTTAAGAAAGGACACTCTAATGGAGAGTTAAATGTGTCTGCAACTCTTGTTTATCAAGGTGGTAGAGATTCCATGTTTGATAAGTTGCTGTCAATGGAATCTTTGCAATTTGCTATAATGTGTCTTGCAGACAGTACGATTGTTAGCACTATGCTGACATTAACTCATTTCTTTACATATTACAATGAACATTCAGGAAGAAAGCTAAATGTGTTTTAAGACGTGAACTCTTTTTATGAACAGGGTCAGAAAGTCAAAGATCGAAACCCTTGCAACAAGAGGAAAATGTAGAAGATTCATCTCAAATTTATTCAAATATTAATGATGTTCAGCAAATGCAAGGTAACATTTAAACAATAGGAATTCTAGTACTGTGATGAATCATCACAGTGATGCTTCTTCTGGACTGTAGGTTTTAGTTGGAGTTAAAAATAAATTCAAGCACAGAAATGTTCTCCATTCATTGGGTCACATCCAAAAATCCTCTGGCACAGTTTTTTTTTAAGTTAACTGTCCAAATAACTTCTCATATTTGTTGTTGTGTCTTTATAATCTTCATAATTGGGTACTCTCTAAAGCCTTGGTTGTAGGCTCCTATGGAATTTAACCCACTCCAGGATTCTAATTAACAGCTCACCTCAACAACATCTAGGAATAAGATAAGTGCTGGTGGGAACCTTTAGGAGTAATTTGTTTATTTTTGAGATTGTGTTTTGGGGGAGGGTTTTCTGTCAATCTAATTTAACTTTCTCCAACAGCGTTAGCAAATCTCCCCCATGAGGATGTTAGTCCTTGTCAAGCTAAGATGCCGACTGAAGTAAAAACAGAAAGTGTTGGAGACACTCAGTAGATCTGACAGTGTCTATGGAGAGAGAAACAGAGTTAATGTTTCAAGTCCAATGATACTCCACACTGTCTACTGAATTGCCTAATCAGCTACTTTGAGTATTACCCAGATTCTACAATGAAGTTCAAACTATAAACATTGCCCGATGATAGTCTACCCTTGGTTAAATCCCATTCATATTTTGCTGCAGATCCTAAGTAATGGCCTGTTGATTACACAAAATACATGGATGCCAGAAATCTTAAATAAAAAAGTGAAAATGTTTGAGAAGCTCAAAAGGTTTGGCAGTATCTGTTAAGAGAGAAACAGTTTCAAGTTCACTGACCCTCTTTTGGAACATTTTTGGTTTGGTTAATAGCCGTTCTTTGATGCCCTGACACTGCCTTGTCGCTGTGTGTTTTTTCACTTCCTGAGGCATAAGCTATCAACCATTAAAGGCCCACACAACATTTGTCACACATGTTCTCACATTCTCAAAACCACTCAAGACAAGTGAGTCTGAATGATCCAGAACAACATAAGGGTATTGTTTAGACTTTTTTTTCCTGTCACTCTGATTCCATATGCTGGATGATTCAAATATATCTCAATATTGTAGAAGTAGCTGAATACAACTACTTTAAAAAATTAAGTCAAACTGAAGATTTTTTTTTCAGCTTATTTTTAAGCTTACTTTTTTTTCAGCTTATTTTTCAGCAGGTACCGAGCTACCAGGACTTGGAACAAGTAACTTTTCTGACTATGCAACTGACGGTAAAATGGCAAAAATAGACAGTAAGTAATTGAATCATAATATGTGGCTCTATTTGTTTCAGCATTATTAAAAAGAAAACATCAGATTTTTTGTATTAAGTTTGTTTCTAGTTAGTACTTTGAGCAGGACGTAGTTCAGACTTGCAATGATAAAGACCGAGTTATTTTCACACTATTTAGCAATATATGACCTTGTAAAGCTGTTGCAATGTAAGCATCTTCAAACCCATCACACAAACTTCGATTCACTAATATTGATCATTGTGTGTATCATTTATTTGCCATAGAAGGTCTGTTAAAGATTATGTAGAATAATAGTCCAATGAAGCTACCTTTTGGACCAAGCAGTATATTGATATATGGTTGATTAAAGAAGCTATTAATGAGTGCTTTGGGACAAAGTGGTGTCATGGTACTGTCACAGTGCCACTGAATCCTGTAACTCCAGGTTAATGTTCTGAGGGCATGAGTTCAATTCCCACCATAGTAAATGGTAATGCTTGAATTTATTTTAAAAAGTGAGTCTAACAGAGACAATGGCACCACTGGGGCCACTGAATCACTAATGACCTTCAGGATTCCCAGTAATGTGATTGACTCTAAACTTCCCTCTGGGCAATTAAGAAATGCTGGTCTAGTCAGTAATGCCTACATCCTCTGGATGATGTTTTTTTTAAATTACCTGTAGATTTTAATGACTTGCTCAACATTTCCAAAGAAGGGTGAGAGTCTCATTACACTCCCCTCTTCATCTCTCTCAACACCCTCCAGAGATGGAAAGTTTCCCTGAAGAAAGGACAAATAATTTGCAAATGAATTTCAGTGTCAATTATGTGCAGTGTTATATTTCTAAAAGATTACATATTATTTGGGACAGGGTTAAGGTAAGTGAGTTAATCCACCTGGGTGAAGCACAGAAATTCAACTGGATGATGTTATGAACACAATGACACTTGCCAGCGATCTAACAAACATACACCCAAATTCATATCCTCTTGACTTTTAAAACTGTACTAGCACCCTTCATATGTCTAACCTTTCAAAACCTTTCATAATTTTAAAGACATCCCTTATGTACCTCCACGTGGCATGGTGGCACAGTGGTTAACACTGCTGCCTTACAGTGCCATGAGATCCAGGTTCAACTCCCACCTCAGGCAACTGTGTCTGTGGAGTTTGCATGTTCTCCCCGTATCTGCATGGGTTTCCTCTGGGTGCTCCAGTTTCCTCCCACAGTCCAAAAATGTGCAGGTTAGGTGAATTGGCCGTGCTAAATTGCCTGTAGTGTTAGGTGAAGGGGTAAATGTGGTGGAATGGGTCTGGGTGGGTTGGTCTTCGGAGGGGCGGTGTGGACTTGTTGGGCCGAAGGCCTGTTTCCATACTGTAAGTAATCTAATCACTCCAGCCAACATTCCTGTTTTAGGGGGAAAGCAATGACCTCTTATTTCTAATGTCATCCTTGTAAATCTCATTTCACTCTCCTCAGTGTTTTTATATACAGACAGAATTATGCAAAGTTCCTCAAGTATGGAGTTCAGTGTAACCTTGTATGATTAGGCTGCAAGTGCCTAATAGTTCTTTAGGGTCTGATCAAAGTGAATATAAGAAGACATGTGCACTTTCATACAAAGCAGCTTAACAAAATTTAGATAAATGCAAACTAATGAGTCAGTCTTGAACTACTTCAGGCATAATCAACACATGAGCCTCACTGCCCACTGCCATTGGGGACTCCTCCGTGACAGCTGGCATTTGGAGATCTACCTCAGTTTCCATACCACCAAATCTTGAACCCAGTCCAACAAGAAAACTCACGCTCACATAAACCAGCTGTCTGATGGTGAGAAACCCTTCCCCGAGAGGGACAAGATCCCTGATATTAATGCTCTTCTGCTATGGAGTCTATCACTGTTTCATAGTACTTTCAGCATTTCTACAGGCATTCCATTGTGCATAAAATGAGTTGAATACATCTCCAGGTGGCTTCATGTGGTATGCACAAGTGGATGATTCCCACCGACGCTCAAGGTTACGTATTTGCCTGTAATCAAAACAGGATATTTTTTGCATGAGGCCTGATTTTCATATATACTTCCATTTTACTTCAATTGTTCATTGTTATATTCAATTGATACTTCATAATTAACCCTTAATGGTCTGGTTTGACAATATCATTTTTTAGCTCAGCATGGCACACCACTATACATTTCAATTCTCCCCATTTAGAAAAGGATGATGCTTCCTTTCTGCAAGCCCTCATGAACCATGTTAGCATTGCATTTAGCTTCACTGAGTTGAATTTTACTGTCCTGGACCAGCGTATTTGGCAGGTATGGCTCATAAAATAACACAGTTGGAGTGGATCGTGCTTTGGTGTCCATCTTTGATTTTGACAAAATCATAAGTCTTTCATTTACTGCCATCTTCAATTCTTTTTATTGTACACGGGTATCTATGGTGAGTTTGAGTCAAAAATTAATGTATATTTGAAAATTACAAATTAGTTCCCTAAACTGCTTCTCTCCCATCCCCCAATTACAATTTCTTAACCTACCTTCACCACCTCTCTTCTCTTGCTATGTAGATTGTTTGGATTTTAGATCTCCAATTGTAAATGAAATGAATTCATTCACACATTCAATATAAAATTTTACAATATTGTGGTGACTTTAAACTAAATCTATCGCATGTTCAGTTCCGCAAATAGAGATGAAAATTCTTTATTTCTTTCTTATACTGTGCAGGCATAGAAAAAGAAGACATTCATTATGGTTCGATCAATTTTCAAAAAACTGCACCAGGTAGTAAAACTTTTTTTTGGTTTTCATTTTTACCTTCTTTAAGGTGAGGAACATTGACATTGGAGAGTAAACCATATTAAACAATGTCAACCTATCATCACCTACTGTTTGCATCAAGCAATCCCAGAGTAAATCTGGTCATGTTCTCATACTTCAGGATACTGGATGTGTGTCAGAGTGAGACTTACTGGGGAACTTCTTCTCTCTGGGGCTGAAATATCACACTAGACGTGTGAGCGCAGCAATTCAGTACTGAGACATGTTGCTGTCTTTCAGTGGAGACACTGTCCCAAGGTGCTGTAGCTCTTGAGTGTACATGCCTAGCCCTCATTTGGTGCCTACAGAGGGTTCTCGCTACAGTCTTAGGTAATGCATATCCTTCCAGCAATACTAGAAGTAGATAACAATGATCATTATCACATTGAAATGTTCTAGGGTTGTAAAATGCACAATATAAATGTGATTTCTTCCTTTTGGACGCCAGCCTTTGGCCCATTTGAGCAGGCATCAAGTGGCCTCTAAGCACAGTCCCCCGTTAATATTGAATTGTAGAAAGAATTGCAGTGTAGGTCTGAACATGACAGGAATTACATGAAGACTGCAGAACTGGAAACAACACATAACAAAGCATCTCAACAACCAGACACAGATGACAATGGTACTGAACTGTCAACCTGAAGGTTATGAGTTCCAGTTTTATCATGTCAGATGTTTTCTTATCAATCTGTTCAGCGATGTTATTACACAGCCTGGAACTTGAACCTGGGTCTATCAGCTCAGAGGTAGCCACTTTTCCATATAGCCTTTAATCCAATTGTGTTATAGAGGGAAGTTGAACTGCACAATGTCTACATGAGTGCCAGAGAACCTGCGGCTAATAGTATTTTTTTAATTAACCATTAGAGAATGATGTGTGCAGATCTGGCCTCCAAATTTGAGGAAAGATATTCTGGCTATTGAGGGAGTGCAGCGTAGGTTCACAAGGTCAATTCCTGGAATGGCAGGACTACCTTATGCTGAAAGATTGGAGCGAGTGGGCTTGTATATCCTTGAGTTTAGAAGACTGAGAGGGGATCTGATTGAGACGTATATGATTATTAAAGGTTTGGACACTCTGGAGGCAGGAAACATGTTTCTGCTGATGGATGAGTCCCGAACCAGAGGACACAGCTTAAAAATAAGGGGTAGGCCATTTAGGACAGAGATGAGGAGAAACTCCTTCACCCAGAGAGTGGTGGGTGTGTGGAATGTTCTGCCCCAGAAGGCAGTGGAGACCCAGTCTCTGGATTCGTTTAAGAAAGAGTTGGATAGAGCTCTCAAAGATAGTGGAATCAAGAGTTATGGAGATAAGGCAGGAACAGGATACTGATTGAGGATGATCAGCCATGATCATAATGAATGGTGGTGCAGGCTCGAAGGGCAGAATGGCCTACTCCTGCACCTATTGTCTATTGTCTATTCTCTATTGATGTTACTTTGTGGCTTCAATCGTGTGTTAACAAACCATGTGGTTACCTTTTGATACTCTCCGAAGCATATTATTGCTCCAGTTTATAGTGATCTTCTCAGTGCCCATGGAGATGACCACTAAATGTGAGACCAATGAAAGTCAGTCATTTCCTGAGAATAACCACATAAAATATCCTAGGTTTGTGTTTGGTCATTATGGCATCCTTCCATAAATGATGGTAAATCATGGTAAATATAAGCATCATTGTACATTTAATTAATCGTATTGGTTATACCTTTTCAACTGGAAAAAATTTGACCAAGAAATTTCTGTAATTTAAGGAGCACATACTTAGAGATATCTCAGATACATCTAAGAATAATATGGGATTTTAGCTTTCCAAATATATACTGGGGCTGCCATTGTGTAAAGAGTTTGGATGGTGAGGAATTTGTTAAGTGTTTTTGAGAAATTTTCTTTATCAATATGTAGATGCAGTTTCTAGACAAGGAGTAAAAGTTGATCTTCTCTTGGGAAATAAGGCAGGACAAATGACTGAAGCATTTGTGAGGGAATACTTTAGTACGAGTGATCACAATTCTGTAAGTTTTAAAATAGTATTAAAGAGATTAGGCCTTGTATAAAAGTTAAAGTTCTTAATTAGAGTAAGACAAATTTTGACGGTATGAGACAGAAACTTTCAAATGTTGATTGGGGTTGTTGGTTTGCAGATAAAGGGATGACTGGCAAGCGGAAAGCCTTCAAAAGTGAGATAACATGAGTTCAGAGACATTATGTTCTTGTTACAATGAAGAGTAAAGTGGGTATGAGTAGGGAACAATGGATAAAAGCTCTGATTGGAACCTCATTATCCCTAATCAGTTTTTGCTTCTCCAGAGACATGTAAATCCTATCTCTCAGAATCCCCTCCAACAACTTACTCACCACTGATGTGCTTCTGAGCCTCTATAAAGCACTGGTCAGACCACTTTTGGAGTACTGTGTGCAGTTTTGGGTCTCATATCACAGAAAAGATGTACTGCCCTGGAGAATGTTCAGAGGAGGTTCACAAGAATGGTCCCAGGAATGAACAGCTTAACATATGAAGAATGTTTGAGGACTTTTTTGGGTTTATACTCGATGGAGTTTAGAAGGATAAGGGGGGATCTCATTGAAACATATAGAATACTGAATGGCCTGGACAGAGTAGATGTTGGGAAGATATTTACATTTGCAGGAGAGACTAGGACCCAAGCCTTGGAGTAAAGGGAAGTCATTTTAGAATGGAGATAAGGGAAAACTTCTTCAGCCAGAAAGTGGTGAATCTATGGAATTCATTGCCACAGAAGGCTGTGGAGGCTAGGTCATTGCGTATATTTAAGACTAAAATAGATAAGTTCTTGAGTATCAAGGGGATCAAGGGTTATAGGGAGAAAAATGAGAGAATGGGGTTGAGAAATTTATCAGTCTTGAAGGAATGGCAGAGCAGACTCAATGAGCTGAATGGCCTAATTTTGGCTCCTATGTCTTATGGTCTTATTGGCTTATTCATAAGTCAATAGTTCCCACGCTTCTCTTAGCATTAGCCATCCTCCGTGGCTGTAGATGACACAAATATCTCTGGGTAATGGTAGAGAACAATAGATAAATAAAGATATTGAGGCTCTGCTTGAAGAAGAATAAGAAAGAAGCATGTGTTAGATATAAACAACAGAGATCAAGGGAATATCTTCAAGAGTAAAGGTGATGTTGGGGCATTCTTTAGATAGAAATCAAGAGGGCAAAAATGGGACCTGATTTGGTCTTGGCAGATCAGGTTAAGGATAATCCAAGGAGACTTTGCAAGTTGGAAAAGAGCAAAAGAGCAACTAGGAAGAGAATAGGGCTCCTTAAAGATCAACAAGGCTGTCTATGTGTGGAACCACAAGATATGGGAAAGCTACTAAGTAAATACTTTGCCTCAATTTTAACTGTGAAGAAAGAAATGGAGGCTAGGGAACTTGGGGAAATAAGTATTGAAGTCACAAACAGTCCACATTACAGAGAGGGGTGCTGGAGGTCTTAAATATTGTAAAGATGGATATATCTCCAGGACCTGATCTAATGTACCCCGGGACGTTATCAGAAGTTAGGAAAGGAACTGTGGGGCCCCACCAGAGATATTTGTGTCATCTACAGCCATGCGTGAGGTGCAAGAGGACTGGAGGAAGGCTAATGCTGTGTCTTCATTTAAGAAAGGCTTTAAGGAGAATCCTGGGAACTATAGACCTATGAGTCTGATACCAGTAGTGGGTAAGTTGTTGGAGGGGATTCTGAAACATAGAATTCACATGCTTCTGGAGAGACGAGGACTGATTAGGGATAGTGAGCATGTTTTTTGAAGACATAATCAAAAAAATTGAGGGCACTGCAACAGATATTTTCTACATGGACTGTAGTAAAGCCTTTAATAAGGTTCCACATGGCAAACTGATAAGTAAAGTTAGATTACATAGGGTTCAGAGAGAGCTTGTCAATTAGATACACAATTGACGTGATGGTGAGAAACAGAGGGTGATAGTGGAGGACTGGTTTTCAGACTGGAGGCCTGTGACCAGCAGTGTTCTGCTATTAGAGATCAGTGTTGTTTCTACTGTTGTTTGTCATTTATATAAACAATTTGCATGAGAACTTAGGAGTCACGTTCAGTAGGTTTGTGAATGAAAACAAAATTAGTGGTTTGGTCAACAGTGAGAAAGGTTATCTCAGATTACAAAGGGATCTTGATCAACTGGACCAATGGGGTCCAGTGTGGCAGATGGAGCTTAATTTGGATAAATGTGAGATATTGCATTTTGCTAAAGTGACCAAGGCCAGGACTTACACAGATAATGGTAGACCCCTGGGTAATGTTGTCAAACAGAGACCTAGAGGTTTAGATACATAGTATTTGCAAGTTTTTACATGGTGAAGAAAAAAATATGCTTGCTTTCATTGAGTATAGGAATTGGGATGTCATGTCACTCTTTTGAAGTGCTGTATATATACTGTAGTTCTGGTCACCCTGTTATAGGAAGGATATTATTAAATTGGAGAGGATTCAGAAAAGATTTACTAAGATGTTGCTGGGATTGGATGGTTTGAGTTACAGAGAGAGAATAGATCAGCTGGGACTCTTTTCACTGGGTTGTAGGAGGTTGAGAGGTGAGCTTATCGAGGTTTATAAAATACTGAGAGACCAAAATAAGATGAATAGCAAAGATTTTCTCCCTTGGGTCAGAACTAGGAGGTATATTTTTAAGGTGAGAGAGGAAAGATGTAAAAGGGACCTGAGGCCCAACATTTTCACACACAGAGAGTGGTTTGTGTGTCGAATTAACTGTCAGAGGAAGTGATAGATGCAAGTACAGTTACAACATTTAAAAGACATTTGAACACGTACATGATTAGGAAAGGTTTAGAGGGACATGGGCCAAATAGAGGCAAAAGGGACTAGTTTGAGGAAGGGTCATTTGACCCAAATATTGACTCTGATTTCTGTCCATAGACACAGCCAGACCCGCTGAGCTTTTCCAGGAATTTCTGTTTTTGTTTGGAACTAGTTGAGTTTGGCAACCCTGGTCTGCATGGACAAGTTGAACCTAGAACCTGTTTCCTTGCTTTATGACTCTATTACTCATTAACAAGCATCCTTGTATGTTGGCCTTATGTTTCAATAGAAATATGACTTCTTTACTTTCTCTAACGGTTCATTAAAAGAACATGCAGTTCTGTCAGCAGCTGAGTGAACCAGTAAAGAGTCATGCAATCTTCTACAATGATGGAAGGAACAATTTTTTTTTGATATCCCTGTGGTGCATTTTCCAAATGTCATTCTTAGAATGGATGTGGGTCATACAGATCAAACCCCTGAGGTCACTGTTGATTAATGGCATTTTGATCTATTGGCAACATGAGTAAAAAGCAATAAGTTGAAGAGGTTTAGATTTCATGTTGTCACTTCTTTTCATCCCAATCTGCCGATACTATTCTTGTAATGTTTTTAATTATTCCAGGGAGCAAACAGGGAACAGAGGGAACACGGAGCGGCAAACAATCTTCAGAAGTTGTAAGTACAAAGATTCTTGAGTGTCAAAATATATTCCAAAATCTTAGCATCTATTGTTTGTAAAATTCCTGTCTGATGTAAAAATAAATTGAATGAATAATCTATTATAATAAACAGCCAATTTCTCTTTCTTTCAGGAATTGGGTGCTTCAAATGAAGATGATTCCATTATTATCTATGCACAAATAACAAAAGTGCAAGATCAATAAACTTTAGAAGTCACATGAGATGCATGGACTTAGATATGGAAAATGGAACATTTCTTTTCAGGAACTGATTTTCTTACTTCTCAGTGATTGAAGTTTTCTTTTTGTGTATACACTCTGATTTTACACAATCATCACATCACAGATTTTAAACAGTAAAATTGCTTGCAATAGAAATCATTTACTATTATATAATTTCACTTTGATTTCAACAACTCAAGCAAATGCCAGGCAGGAAAAAGCTTTGTTAGAAAAATAAATAAAAATATATTTTAAAAATACATGGTTTTTCTGTGAACTCAAGTAATGCTTCAGAATTATAGAAACAAACAGTGGTGACTCAATGATGCAATATAACAATTAATCATTATCTAGTTGGGTTACTATTGAATATTCATTCTTTCATAGCTACCAACACTAAACAGATTATTCACCTGTTGTAGGCTATGAAAGTTTCACAAATCAAAAGTCTTGAACGTGTTTGTCAAGTTTTGAGAAGATTTGTAGCTCAGGTTGAGGTTCTGGATGTAGGTTTGCTCGGTGAGTTAGAAGGTTCATTTTCAGAAGTTTTGTCACCATACTCAGTAACATCTTCAGTGAGCCTCCAAACGAAGCCATTCTTTGTCTGGAGGGTCACTGAAGATGTTGCCTAGTAAGGTGGCGAAATGTCTGAAAACGAACCTTCCAGCTCAGCGAGCAAACCTACATCCAGTTTGTCATGTATGTATTTTTACACACGACAAGCTTTTCTCAGGTATTCTGACAAATTTGTCATCACTTAAATGCCTTCCAAAGGATTCGTCCCCATATTGTTGTTTGAAGGATCATTGAAGCTTTCAACCACAAGTAATGGTTCTGAGACATTGTGCTGTTGCCTCCTGCCACACTGGAGTTAACATAACTCTACCATTAGACAATTCTCCAGATCCATATGAGTCAATTGTAGATTATCAAACTCCAACATAACATTGAGAAGTAGCACAGATTTATCCATCCCCTACTATTCCATTTCCCACAGAAATATCTCAGGTGGGAATGGGAGAATTAGGGGATGTTTTTACAATCTCTGTTAATACCATGAAAGGCATGAATTTCCAGTTAATAGTCAAAGGAAAGATATAACGGAATATCACATTTTGATATATTTACTATGACAGCTCCATAAAATGTGAGCTCTGTATTTATTGTAAGAAAAATGATACTTTATTTTTCTTTAAATTGAACTAAAATAGCTATTATGAACCATGTGATTTTCAAGTTTTAAAAACTTCCAACAGTTTTAGAAACTTCCAACAGTATTATTGCAAAACTTAAATATAAAGCTAAAGAAGTATCCTTACAGAATTTCACACCTTTCACTGTATGGACATTACAGTCAACAAACATAAAATAATAGTAAAGGATATGCCTCCCAGCAAGAACTGGTAACACAGAAAGATATCAAAGCTGCTAATGTCTGCAAAGGTATGTTATTTGCCCTTCTTTATTACCCTCTTCATCAGGAAGAGCTTATGCTCGAAATGTTGATTCTCCTGCTCCTCGAATGCTGCCTGACTGGCTGTGCTTTTCCAGCACTGCACTCTTCAACTTCATTTTTTTATGTCCTAACATCACTGATGCCTAATTCCTGAGCTATGAAGAAAGAGGGAACTTGCTTTTAATGTAATTTCACAACAGATCATGTAATTTCCTTTATACGTTACAGCTGAGAATTTCAGTTAGTTGCATTTGTATCTGTTGCCAGGATTTTTGCTGTTCACTCTCAGGAGTTTGGCATTTCGTACAAAATAGGACTACTTACTGTAAATATGATTTGTAAAGGATTGACATTAGTGCTTTTGAACAGCGCAATGTGATTTATTCTCTATTTTGGATATTTCACTCTTTAAAACCGAATGGGACATCAGCTAATCATTTTCATGTTCTGTCTCATATTGCATGAAACTCCGAACAGGGGATTTCCTGTAACACAACAGTTGCCTTTTTTTGCTGAGCTGGTGGTGGCTTTGTTAATGTAACAGTTCCCTTTTGGGACTTCTGTCATCTCCAGCTCTATCCTGGGTTAATCTAAAACACTCCAGGCTAGCTCCCCTCAAGCTCTCCTCTCTGTAAATTTAAGGACATTGAAATCTCTGCGGCTTATGAACTAGCATGCAGTAAATTCTGTTCACCTATATTCACTGACCTCCATCAGCTCCCAGTTATGAAACACTTTTGTTTTAAAATTCTTGTTGAGCCTTTGAAATATAAAGATTGCAAATGTTTCATGGAGTGATATAAAGAAAAGACGAAGAAGCAAAACTTTTTACCAAAATAAAAAGATATCTTGTTACAAAATAAGATATTAGAGCAGTGAACGAAAAGTTGATCAAAGAAATGGGCATACAGGAACGTTTCAAATTGAGAAACAGAAATAGAAACAGAAAGATGGAAAATTTTAAGGAGGGAATTCCAGAGTCTCGGATATTGGCAACTGTAGACCAAAGATCAGCTGGCCACTGAATTCCATGACAAAGTAATGACCCTTATTGAGCAAAATATCTCTCAAACTATTAGGAACTGGAAGAGTCACAAAATAAAATGTATGAGGAGAAAATGAACCATAATGCATGAACTTGATTGGCAGTCTTTAGTCAATTACTGTTCCTACATTTGAATCAGCTTCTCAATGAATAAATACAAGATAAAGAACCCCAACAGCACTTCAAGGATTTGTTAATTTCAAATTGAGTTTTTAAAGCACAGCAATTACACTTTACATTTTTATATCGTCGCTCTTAGTATGACAGATTTCCCATTCTTAGCCCAAAGAGTATGAGGTGGTACGATATCTGTCTTTAGAAGTCAGTCTCTGACCTATTGAGATCAGCACAATACCTCGAGAAAATCGAGGTTTGTAGCATTCATTTTTCTTTGGACAGCACGATGCTTCTTAAACTATGAAAATGAAATTCACAGCACACTTCTGGCACAAGGTTTACCAAACACCATTTTGCTAAAAGTATTAGTGCACTCACACCTCATGTCTGCGGGCAGCAAATATGAAATATGTTAATCATGGTGCCAATCAACAGATGAAATTAACTTGAAACCAGCACTGTCATGGTCTCTTACACCACCCCCACGCCCCCACCACCAAAGCTGAATATGCATTCAATAGTAGGAAGGATGCCATCCCCACTCCTCACACCTTACTGACACCACAACGGTCACCACTCATATCCCTATTGTGCTGTAAGCAGAGATCAACTAATTATATCTACATGTTGCATTATTTATTTTCCTGTTGCTGCAATTCTATGTCCATTGTGTGTTTTGCTATACATGTTGTGGGGTAGGTTAGCTCAGTCAATTAGGTGGGCACAATGTTGTGTAGAATACCACCAAGAGCATGGATTAAATTGCTGTACCAGCTGTATTAGTTCATGGAACACTGTCTCCTTACCTCGCTCCATGCTTGAAATAGAATGGTGCCCTTCAAGCAAAATAATCACTTGTCTCTCTTTGTTAGATGGACAGATGCCTAGGGTACCTCTGTACTGATTACTTGATTAATTACCTGCATGTATGTTAATTGTATCCACAATCTATAAGGTCCAGACATGTCTGGTGTTTAAAAATTTTGATAATTTAATACCACTTTAGACAAACCAATTGTTTCTAAATATGAAAGGCCTTGTATAGCTTTGTCTTGGAATTGTCTATGTCCAGGAGAATGAAGAGAGGTCACACTGAGTAGGACAAAGTGCTAGAAGAAGGAGGAGGGGGAGAACAGGTTGTTTTTATTTATTCATTTGTGGGATGTGGGTGTCGCTGACTGGCGTTCTTACCAGTAGACCGTACCCACAGACTGTCTTTGAGAAGCAGATCTGCTGGGAATAAATTGATCATTCACTGTGATGCTGCACTCACCTACATTTCTTGTCAATGGTATGTTTTCTAATGTACCAGACACTTGGATGTGCACACACATCAGCCATTTTCTGTCACCTTTCCAACAACGTCCATACGTAAATCCAAAGTGGTGGTGCAGTTAGACTGAATGATGCCTCTACAAGTGTCATCTAACAAAGAGGAGATGGTACCATTTCCCCTGTGGACTAGAGGAGATTCTCCTACATTGGATGTTTTGAACAGGCCACTGGCACTGACCTATGCTGCACTTCAATCCAGGCCACCTGGTTCTGATGGGAACCTGGACTAGAACATCCAGTGAGATAGTGATGAAGCTTGGAGCCTGTTTCTCTCTGAGTCAGAAGTATCTCCAGGAGAGGAAGGGTATCTAAACCAGCATAACCTACCTGATGCTGCAGGCTTGCAGTGAGTGAAGAGTATAGCATTTAAAGATGGTACCCTGTCCTTTGATGCTGGAAATCAGAGTCTAGATTAGAGTGGTGTTGGAAAAGCACAGCAGGTCATGCAGCATCCGAGGAGCTGGTAAATCGACGTTTCGGGCAAAAGCCCTTCATCAGGAATAGAGGCAGGATGCCTGCAGAGTGGAGACATAAATGAGAGGTGGTTGGGGGTGGGAGAAAGTAGCATAGAGTACAATAAGTGAATGGGGGTGGGGAGGGAGGTGATAGGTCAGAGAGGAGGGTGGAGTGGATAGGTGGAAAGGAAGATAGGCAGGTATGACAGGTCATGAGGGTAGTGCTGAGCTAGAGGGCTGGAGCTGGGGTGAGGTGGGGGATGGGGAAATCATCCCCACCCCCATTCACCCATTGTACTCTTTGCTACCTTCCCCCACCCTCCTCTCTGATCTATCACCTCCATCCCCACCCCCATTCACCTATTGTATTCTATGCTAAATTTTCCCCACCACCACCCCCGCTCATTTATCTCTTCCCTCTGCAGGCACACTGCCTCTATTCTCGATTAAGGGCTTTTGCCCGAAATGTCGATTTTCCTGCGTCTCGGATGCTGCCTGACCTGCTGTGCCTTTCCAGCATCACTCGAATCTGGACTCTGCTTTCCAACATCTGCAGTCCTTGTTTTTATCTAGTTGATTTTAACCCTACTGCGAATCCTCTTGCAAGGATGCCTACCTTGAAGAAGTTTTCTTCCTCTCTCTACAAGAATCTCAGTGAGTCTCTTTCTCACTGCAACCCCCAGGTCATCTCCTCTGCCCTGAAGCTCTTCAACCATGTCGTGAAACAGACTCACTCCTCATTTCCCCTTCCCCCACCTCACCTCAGCTCCAGCCTTCCAGCTCAGCACTGCCCTCATGACCTGCCTATCTTCCTTTCCACCTATCCACTCCTCCCTCCTCTCTGACCTATCACCTTCATCCCCACCTCCCATTCACCATTGTACTTTATGCTACTTTCTCCCCACCCCCAACCCCCTCTCATTTATCTCTCCATTCTGCAGGCACCCTGCCTTTATTCCTGATTAAGGGCTTTTTCCCGAAACATCAATTATCCTGCTCCTCGGATGCTGCCTGACCTGCTGTGCTTTTCCAGTACCACTATAATCTAGACGGTGTCCTTTGATGCTAGATGGTCCCAGAAGGAAAATGTACCTCCTGACAAACAATCCCAAAGGATTGTCCTACGGTTCAATCCTGCAGCAATTCACTTGTATAAGTAATGAGCCGAAAACAGTGAGATCGTGAAAGAAGACTTAACACTTGCCGAAGTAGATGTGGCAACCTACAGTATACCCAATGTCACATCGAGGGCCTGATCTAGAAGATTTTGCTGTGTGTGGGTAAGTGAAAATTATGATGACGTATTCTCCAACTGTATTTCAATAATAACTAATAGCAATTATTATCTGCTTTTTACTTTAATTATTTTTGTTTTTAAGTGGGGATTTTCCAAATGGATGCTGGATGTGACATGAATTACACAAGGTTCATCACATGTTTTCTGACCAGCTCACTGCAAAGTTTGAAACTTTGTGAAACAGACTTTAGCTGCAATCATCACAGGAAGTGGCGGAACTTTTTTTAACTGAAGAACCTTAATTCATTTTGAAGGACCCTGTTGGAATGAGGCAATAATTTTGCAAGTTGTTTAATTTCACTTGTTTACCAGTGCTGAAGTGCTAACCATATTGAGGAAATATTATATTGTTTTATTTCAGGTGGTTCTCTGATATTATTCTCTGTGTTTTTATTATAAGCATGTTTTATTATGCGTATATGTTTTCTATCGGAAAATAGACTGAATCTCTGAAACCAGTTGCTGTTTTCTCTTCAGCATACTGTCATGTGTTTTAATGCTAAGTTTCTTAGCATTTTCACTTAGACCATTGTTGTCTCTATCAAGTGCAGGTGGACAGCAGCGATTCAAAAGGACAGCTCGCCACCATCTTCTCAAGGGCAACTGGGATGGGCAATAAATACTGGCCCAGCCAGTGGCATACTCATTCCATTAATGAAGAAAAAAATTACCACTGTTTATTATAAAATACAGTTGAATCACTTTTGAGGCTGTTGCGGCACAATGGTAGTGTCCCTACCTCTGAGCTAGGAGGCTTAGGTTCAAGTTCCTCCTACTCCAGTATATGTAATAATATCTCTGAACAGGCTGATTCAAAAATATCTGCAGTGGTAGTGACAGGGATTATTTCCAGATCTAGGCTCCTTTTCACAGGTTGCAGGAGTTTGCATTGCATGGTGGGTCAGTGGTTAGCACTGCTACCTCACAGCACCAGGGACCCTGGTTCAATTCCAGCCTCGGGCGACTGTCTGTGTGGGGGTTGCACATTCTCCCTGCGTCTGCATGGGTTTCTTCTGAGTGCTCCTGTTTCCTCCCACAAACCAAAGATGTGCAGGTTTGGTGAATTAGGCATGCTAAATTGCCCACAGTGTTCAGGGATGTGTTAGTTAGGTGTAAATGTAGAGTAATAGGGTAGTAGGATGGTTTTGGGTGGGATACTCTTCAGAGGGTCAGTGTTGACTTTTTGGACCAAATGGCCTGTTTCCACACTGTCAGGATTCTATTGAATTCTAAATTACAACAATGGAACAGTTTAATAAAATAAAAAATTGTGGACCAATTGTCCATTGGTCTTCCACTGCATTTCACAACAAATGTCAGCATAGGACAACTTAATGTATTTGAATTGCATTAAGTGTCAACATCACAGATAAGGCAGAGTAGCTGGAATTCAGAAGCTGCAAGTCAGGCCCCAGAATGAATGGGACAACATTCAAATTTCAATTGAGTGATTTCCTGTAAATAATTTTGCATGATTATTGAGAAATTGCCAGGATCAAATGTGAATCTTAAATCACCCAGTGCAGAGTTCATGTCTCATTAAACATATCACATTAAGTCAAAAATCACATGACACTGGGTTACAGTCCAACAGGTTTATTTAAAAACACCAGCTTTCAGAGCTTTGTTCCAAAGGCTTGTGTGTTCAAATAAACCCGTCAGACCACAACCAGGTGTCGTGTGAGTTTTGACTTTGTCCACCCTAGTCCAACACTGGCACCTCCACATCCTGTCACATTAAAACAAAGTAGGGGAAAGATTTTCTTCAGCACTTCTCTTTCAATGGTTCTGCAACAAGAAAATTCATTTTGACAATTTAAACAACAATCGTAAACAGAGGAATTAACTCCACAGATTGTATGGTGGCTTATAAAGTGGCACATTCTCTGAACGCTGTCACTAAACCTGGTGGTTCAATGGTTGGCACTGATGTCTTACTGTGCCAGGAACAGGTTCGATTCCACCATTGGGCATCAGTCTGTTTGGAGTTTGCACATTCTCCCCGTGTCTGTGTGGGTTTCCTCCAGATATTCTGGTTTCCTACCACAGTCCAGAGATTGGCAGGTTAGATGGATTGGCCATGCTAACCTGCTCTGTATTGTCCAGGGATGTGCAGTCTAAATGGGTTAGCCATGGGAAATGCAGGGTGACAGGGATAGAGTGGGTGTGCGTGCCATGCTCTTCAGAGGACTTGATGGGCCAAATGGCCTGCTTCCATACTGTCAGGATTCTATGATTCTATGAAACTTCACTGTAGTAATAAGCCTCAGTGCTATGACACAGATTGGCCATTACCTGCTCTTGACTGTTGTGCAGTGAAAATGTTTGTTGTGTCACTCAGTTCATGTCACAACTTATAAAGTCTCTGTTGAATATTTGATTGTCACTTGCAATGTGGAAGGTGGAACTTTTTCTTCAACGTGTACAAAATGTGAGGCTTACTGGAATTCAACTATTGTTGCATGTTTAGACCAAACATGGCATTGTGGTTGAGAAGCTGCCAAAACCCAAACTGACCATCAAAGCATATTATACTGACTAAATACTGCTTTATGGTCATACTGGATATAAACGATCCCAGAGGCAAACTTAGCTTGGTGGATCTTTTCTTTTGTTGCAGTTTAGTTACCTAGATAGTTAGTTACTGGACATATTCATACCAGGCTGCCCAATGTTCTGTTAACAAAATAATACAAGATAATTACACAAAATAAAGAAAGTTTTATGTACATGACAGTTTTGAAAGTTCTTAACACAATGAGCAAAAACAAAGGTTCAACCCTTTTCCTCAGAAGTATCCATTATATGGATCCTATCCAAACTGAAGGTTAGCTGCAAAATTTCTGACTCTTTCAGTGAGATGGCCTAGAGACTCATTTCCTATTCTCAAAACCTGTATTCCCACAAACCAAACTCAGCTTCTGCTGATTTGACCACATTTTTCTGGCTGTATTACCTCAATTTTGAAAACATTTTTGAATGAACTCCCCAAATAGCCACTTAACTAAAGTTACTTTTTTTTGGAAGTTTTACTTTTTTTAACTTACTGTTCCAAATAACTTTCCAGCATAAAAAAAACAAGCTTCACAAAGCCACACTAATTTACTAGCAGAAAGTGAGAATTGCAGATGCTGGAGATCAGAGTCGAGAGTGTAGTGCTGGAAAAGCATAGCAGGTCAGGCAGCATCCGAGGAGCGGGAGAATCAACGTTTCAGGCATAAGCCCTTCATCAGGAATGAGGTTTGTGGACAAGGGTCTGAGAGATAAATGGGTGGGGAGGGTGGGGTTGGGAGGAAGGTGGATGAGTGTGAGGGAGAAGGTAATAGGTCAGGGGGGTGGCGTGGATAGGTGGGAAAGGTGATGAACAGGTCAGGAGGGCAATTCTGAGTTGGAGGCTTAGGACTGAATAATATGGGGGGGAGGGGAAATGAAAAAACTGTTGAAATCCACATTTATCCCGTGTGGTTGCAGAGTTCCAAGGCAGAATATAAGACGTTCTTCCTCTAGGCGTCAGATGATAACGGTTTGGCAATGGAGGACGCCCAGGACCTGCACATCCTTGATGGAGTGGGAGGTGGAGTTGAAGAGTTCAGCCATGGGATGGTGGAGTTGGCTGGTGCGGGTGTCTCAGAGATGTTCTCTGAAACTAAACTAATTTACTTCAACTTTAAAACCCAAATTCCCAAATGATGATAGTATGTTATTTAGCTTGATCTGGCAGCTGATGACCCTTTGATCACTTTGCTGATGAATGTGAATGTATTGATAGAGCAAGGATAAATTGGACCAGATTTGCCAGAGTTCCATGATTGACAGTAAAGGAACAGTCTAACTATCTCCCCATGACATTCAGCGGCATTATCATTGTTGAAGCCCGACAATCAACATCTTCAGGTTTATCATTGACTGGAAACTGAACTGGACTAGCCACCTATATACTGTACCACAAGGGCAGAAGTAAGGAATCCTGCAGCAGGTCACATCTTAATTCTCCAAAGCCTGTCCCCACCTACAATGCGCAAGTCAACTTGCGCTCAAGATGCTTGACAACATTGAGAGTTGATTGATGCCACATAAGTGCTAGTATTGATGCTGTTTTGGAACAGCTTGGCTAGGGGCATGGCAAGTTCTGGCCTCTTCAGTGCTATTGCCAATGTGCTGTCAGGGCCTGTCATTTTTGCAGTTCTCCATATCATATAGAGTGAATCAAATTGGCTAAAATCTGATATCTTTGATGCTGGGGAAATGTGGAGACCTTATGGGGATATGTTTAACTGACTGAGCTTGTTTATACTGGTGGTTAGAAGTATGAGCATGATTTAATTGAAGCATATAAGATGCTAAATAGGCTTGAAAAGATAAATGTGGCAAATATGTTTTCTCTTATTTTGGAATCCAGAACTAGGAGGCACTGATCTAAAATTAAAGGTCATCCTTTCAGGACAGAGATGAGGAGAATTTTATTCGCTCAGAGGATTGGGTGACTTTAACTGAGTAATTTTAATATTTTAAGAGTCATAGAGTCATATAGCATGGAAACAGACCTTTCGGTCAAACTCATCCATGCTGATCAGTTATCCTAAACTGAAGAAATCTCATTTGCCTGCATTTGGCCTATATCCCTCTAAACCTTTCATGTTCAAATACCTGTCCAAGTCTTTTTTAAATGTTGTAATCATACCTGCTTCTACCACTTCCTCTGGCTGCTTGTTCCATACATGCAGCACCCTCTGTGTGAAAAAGTTGCCCCCAGGTCCCTTTTAAATCTTCCCCCTCTCATCGTAAACCTATGCCTTCTAGCTTTGGACCCTTCTGCCCTGGGAAACAGAACCTTGGCTATTCACCTTATCTCTGCCCTTCATGATTTTATGACCCTTACCTGCTGTGCTGCAGGGAAAGAAGTCCCAGCCTATCCCGCCTTTCCTTATAAATCCAATTCTCTAGACTTGATAACATCCTTGTAAATCTTTTGTGCCTCCTTTCCTGTTTAATAACATATTTTCTATAGTAGAATGACCAGAAATGTACACAGTAGTCCAAATATGGCCTTACCAATGTCTTATGCAGCTGTGACATGGCATCCCAACTCCTGAACTAAATACTTTGACCAATGAAGGCAAGCATGTCAAACACCTTCTTTACCACCCTGTCTACCTATGCTGCCATTTTCAAGGAATTATATACCTGTACCTGTAGATCTGTCTGTTCAACAACACGAAACCCACTTATAGGTTACATGTTTAGTTCACTTGTAGTTTCAACTTTTAGAATGGAACTGCAGATAGCTTCTTCCTGTAGCCTTTATACATCTGCTTGAAGGTACTCAGCTTTAAGTAACCTATTCGTGGTTTTATCCAAACACTTCTGATCTGGGACTAACAATATTTCTTCACTCTAAGATAACCTAATTCGCTATATATCCTTCCCTGCTCAGGAGCATTGGTCTGTAGAGTCACCCCATTCCAAGGACTTCACAGGACTGCACGACCCAAGTAAAAACTGAAGCCCAAAAGTCTCCATCTCTAAGCTATGTATGTTTCCCTTAAGCTTAAAATGAAACAAGTTCCACAAGTCTCTAATAAACCTTGAGGCTACATTATTTCCTGTTCTGGGTCACAAAATTAGCTAACATAAACAGAAGTCCAATAGAAATCCATTCACTCTAAAACCAGGCCTCAAGAGTGTTTTAAAATAAAACACCATAATACTAAAAATGCCCATTATTTATTATTTATTAATTTCAGTCCCCGAGAAACCCAAAGTGAGTGACTAGTTGAAGAAAAACTCATTGATACTGTTAATGCACTATACTTAGTTTTTTAAGAATCCTCATTTCCCTCTTAACAGCAGAGCTCACTTGGGGCGAGAGTTGTCTTTTCAATCTACTCTGAAAATCAGAGTACTGCATAAGAATTTCCTGTTGTTCCTGCTTTGGTAGTTTATTCAGTTGCCTGCGATGGCCCAGTCCTATTTTCTCAAGTGGTGCCTGAGATATTCTGCCTGCACCTCAGCAGCCTCATGCCACAACAAGTGAAGACGTAGCACCACTACTCATAGAAATAGCAGAGAATTCTTCATCTTTTCACTTCCAGCATTGTCTTCAGAACTTCATCGTTCTTCTCATGCATTGCATTCATCCATAAATGCTCAGATAAAATACAGATTGAGAATTCCACTTTTTACATTCCTTCTCAAGATGCTGTGAGCCCTTGAGATTTCCCCTTCAAATCAATTTTTACTTGATTGGTCTCCATTGCTGCCATGTTCAAATCTTCATATGAGCCACAGATCAAAGATCAGTTGTCATCAGATATTCCACTAATATGTTGGTCTTGCAAAAAAGTCGCAATGGAGCATATTTTTCCGATATGTCCTCTAAGAGAGTAAACGATGCTGCTGGAGATTAGTCTCTCAATCACCTGAGATTTGTATGGATAGGGCAAATGGACTAAATGCTTTATATGTTTGTAGTTAAATGTTAAGAACACTGTAAAAAAAAATTAGAAAATATAACTTTACTCTGGGTATTGTTTTATGGTCAGGTCTTCATTGATTTTCTTCTCTTTCTTTCTGAAAATACTCCAGTTATTTCAGCATAATATTGGCACCTGAGATTTTAATTAAAAATATCATTACAGTAAAGTGCCAAGAGCAGAGAATCTCGAATACTTAATTAATTAATTGGTTTAATTATGATCGTGATGGTAGGATGTGTGATGTGTTGCTGCTGCAGCAAGTGGAAGCTGATGGATTCCAAAGTGATCCAGAGTGAGCACATCTGTATTCAGTGTTTGCAACTTGTGCAACTTTAGATCTGGGTTGAGCAGCTGGAATCTGAGCTGCAGACATTGTATCACAAGAGGGAAGGGAAAAGTTACCTGGACATTTTGCTCCAGAGCACATTCATACTGCTTAGATTCAAAATTGTTCTGTGATCAGGAATGGGGTGTTTGCCTGCAGGTGAAACAGGTATGAGGACCGAAGGAGTTATGTTTTGAGGATCTTTGGTTTCTGTAGTTGTCCAACAATTATGAGACCCTTTGCAAACTGTGCAAACAAAAGTGAGGACTACAGGAAGAATAAACTGACTGATCACAACATTGTGGAATAGCAAACCTTGTTTTAACCAGCACTGTATGAACTGTGCTGGTTAAAACAACAATTATGAACCTCAAATAATATAAGGTTTACTGTAATATTCTGTCCAATTATCATAGTTTTTTAAACAAAAGTATTTACCTTGTAAAAAATACTTGTTTAATCAAATGGTCGCATAAAATATCACACTTGATTCAATTTTGAGTCAATTTCTCTTCAAAAGCACCAACTATTGCAATGTTGGAGTAGTCAGTTGATGGTGTGAGTTAGAAGGCTGTCTTGCTGGTAAGTTTTATTTAAGGCAATGCTGCATTATTAGATTACTTACAGTGTGGAAACAGGCCCTTCGGCCCAACAAATCTATACCAACCCTCCAAAGAGCAACCCACCCAGACCCATTCCCCTACACCTAACACTACGGGCAATTTAGCATGGCCAATTCACCTAATCTGCACATTTTTGGATTGTGGGAGGAAACTGGAGCACCCAGAGGAAACCCACGCAGGCACGGGAAGAATGTGCAAACTCCACACAGATAGTTGCCTGAGGTGGGAATTGAACCCGAGCCTCTGGCGTTGTGAGGCAGCAGTGCTAACTACTGTGCCACCGTGCCGCCCACAATTATGTACCACAAATAATATAATGTAATAAATCATTATTATTTAATGATTTATGCTGTAAAGAAATAATAACAGTGATTTGTTTAGCCCCTATAGCCAGCAACTAAATCAGAAAGTAGAATTGCAACCTAATAATCACAGGAATATTATCCGAGCCATGGGCAGATTGACAGAGAGTAAATAAAGTAGTTAAGTTAAATATTTGGCTCAAAAGTTGTTGTGGGTGGAATAGGTTTCAGTTCATGACCCATTGGCCTCAGTTCTGGGTAGAAGGGACCTGCTCCGGTTAGACAGCCTTCACTTGGACCATGGTGCCACTGTTGTCATGGTGTATCAAATATTTCAAGCGTAGAGAGGGCTTCAAACTCATTAGAGTGGGGAAGGTTTGGGAGGGGAAATGTAGGTGTATAGAGCAAGGGGATATGGCAGCATTGCAGGGCATCTGTTTGAATAATTATATCCAGAGTTAGACAGGAAAGGACAGTATGTAGAAACTTAGGAAAAACATTACAGATATGTGGCTACAAGAAGATCAAAGCTGAGTGCTTAATATTGAGGGGTAAGTGAATTTTAGAAAGAATAGGTTGGAATTTAAGGGAGTTATGGTAGTTTTGTTAGTACTGGATGGACTATGCAAAATAGCAAGAAATGATCTTCGATCAGAAGGTGTAAAATCAGTTTGGTTGCAGGTAAGAAATTATAATGGAGGAAGTAGTCTATAGACCCCATGACTGCACTATGTGGCAGTTCAGAAAATAAATCAGGAGATAATGAAGGCATATGTAAAAGGAAATACATTAATCATGATTGGGAAAGTCAGATTGGCAGAGGTAGCCATGAAAAAGAATTCATAGAGCATATCTGGGGCAGTTTGATTTAGATCCAGTCAGGGATCTGATGATGTTAATGAGACAGATTTAAAAATAATAGGGTGGCTTAGTAGTTAGCACTGCTACCTCAAGTGCCAGGGTTCAATTCCACCCTCAGGTAACTGAGTATGTAGAGTTTGCAATTTTCCCTGTGAGTGTTTGGGTTTCTATTGGGTGCTCTGGTTTCCTCCCATTCCTGAAGAAGGGCTTATGCCTGAAACGTCGATTCTCCTACTCCTTGGATGCTGCCTGACCTGCTGCGCTTTTCCAGCAACACATTTTTCAGCTCTTTCCTCCCACAGTCCAAAGATATACAGGTTAGTTGGATTGGCCATGCTAAATAACACATAGTGTCCAGGGATGTGCAGGCTAGGTGGGTGTGCCAGGGATGTGTCAGTCTATGTGGGATGCTCTTTGGAAGGTCAGTGTTGACTCAATGGGCCATTTGGCCTGCTCCACACTATAGGCATTCAATAAAAAAGACCGCAGAGACAAAACAACTCCGAGGAAATAGTGACTATTGCATAGTAGAATATAGAATTCATTTTGAGAGGGGAAATCTTGGCTTAGAGCAGAGGTGTTGAGCCTAAATAAAGTCAGAGTTCGTTGGAGTGGACTGGGAAAGGAGTATAGCAGCAAATACAGATGAACAACAATAACAGGCATTTTTTTTTAAAAGTTCATGGTTCAAACAAAGATAAATCCCAGTAAGGAAAAATAATACTCAGAAGGGGGTAAGTCAACTGACTGGGCAAGTAAAAGATAACATTACATTTAAAGAAAATAAACACATCTTGTGACAAATATTAGTGCTAAGCCAGAAGATTGTGAAATTCTGAAAACCCCACAAAAAATGACAAAAAATAGTTAAGGAGGGAGAAAATATACTTTAAGGGCAAATTTACAAGAAATATCAAGATAGGCACCAAGAATATTTTTAATGACGAGAGGGGCCAAAGTGAATAAAGTTCCTTAGAGTGTAAGGCTAGGACAGTACAGGGCGAAGATAGAATAATAATGGCGACCCAGAAAATAGCAGAGGTTTGAAACAAATGCTTATAATACTTATTATAAAAATACCACCTAATGAAGGAGCAAAATGAGGAGAAAAAATAAATACAATAAGTGTTTCTAGATAAAATGTACTTGGGACTCTAATAGGGCTAATAATCCACCGGGATCTGATAGGATGCTTCCTTGGTGACTAAAGGAAAAAAGATAGTGGATACACTGACCATAATCTTCTGAGGATCCTTAGATTATGGAAAACAGCCACTCAATTGGAAAAGTTCCAATGTAAACCTTTATTCTTAAGGGAACGTGACAATAAACAAGTAACTATAGACCAGATAGCTTAACATTTATTGTTGGGTAAACGTTACAAAGGATGTAGTAGCAAAACATTTAGAAATGATAATATAATCAAGCAAAGTCAGCATGGGGAAATCATACCTAGGATTCTTTGAGGATGAACAAGCATGGATAAATGGTGGAAGGAGTTAACATAATATATTTGGAATTCCAGAAAATGTTTGATAAGAGATTATACATGAGTATACATAATAAAATAAGAGGTGTTGGAGATACTGTATTAGCATGGATAAAGGCTGGCTAATTAATAGAAGATGGCAAGTTTCGATAAGGGTGGCATTTTCTGGATGACAACATGTAACTAGTGGAGCACCGGGGCTACATCATTTACAATATATATTAATGACATCGATGAGGATAATGCATGTACTACAGTTTGCAGATGATGCAAAAATAGATGGGAAGGCAAGTGGTGAAGATGACACAAAGAGTCTGCAAAGGGAAACAAGCAGGTTAAACAAGAGTGCAAAACGTGGCAGATGGAGTATTGTGTTAGAGGAGGTGAAGATAAGCACTTTGACAGGAAGAACAGAGGAGCTGAATATTGTTTAAATAGAGAAAGACTGCAGAAAGCTGCAGTACTGAAGGGATAGGAGTTCTCATGCATAAATCAGTAAAAACTAACATACACATTCAGCCGGTAATAGAGAAGGCAAATCGAAATTTGGTCTTTATTTTGAAGGGAATGGAATGCAAAAATAGCGAAGTGTGGCAAAAACTAAACAAGGCTGTAGTCAGACCGCACCAAGAATATTGTGAACAGTTTTAGTTCCCTTTTATAAAGAAAAATGAACTGGTATTGGAGGCAGTCCAGAGGATTTTCCAGTTCCTGTTTTGCATAGACTGTCTTATGAGGCTAGGTTGAGTAGACTCGTGGGAGTTGAGAAGAATGAGTGTTGATCTTATTGAAACATGTAAGTTTCCTAAGAAGCTTCACAAGGTCAAGGCAGAGAAACTCTTTCCCTTTGTGGTAGAGTCCGTGACCAAAGGATAAATTCTCAGAATAAAAGGCCACCCAATTAGGACAGAGGTGAGGAGGAATTTCTTCTTTCAGATAGGAGTGAACCTGAAGAAGTTTTCAGAAGAAGGTTGTCAAGGCTATGTCATTAAGTGTAGTCCACACTGAAATAGAGTTTTATCAGTAAGGGAATGAAGGATGATGGGACAAAGACACGAAAGTGGAGATAAGGATTATCAGAAAAACTTAGCAGGTCTGGCAGCCCTATTTGTTGGGAGAAAGAGTGTTAACATTTTCTCCCCATGGAGGCTGCCAGATATTCTGAGTTTCTCTAGCAATTTCTGTTTTTGTTTCAGGTCTCCAGCATCTCTTGTTCTTTATTTTATTCTCAGGATTATCAAGTCAGCTTTGACCAAGCAGCTTTGATGGTCCAAATGGCTACTTCTGTCCTATGTCTTAAAGCCATATAGTTATGGAACATGTGCAAAAGTAGTTAAGTCACAGCAACACCAGGCCAAGTGGATCTGAAGCTTAGGTTTGTAAAACGCCAAATAAGATGACCCCTCTCACCCCGCCCTGTATATAGATATATTCAATAATGTCTGTTGATGTTCATCCACAAATGTGTAAATCTCATCCGACAAGGTCTCCTAAATGACATGCAATAGCAATGAAATTGGATATGAATTAAACCAGGGCAAGTCACAGCATGATAGAATCTCCACAGTGCAGAAAGAAGAAGTATGAACCATCAAATTTACATTTGCTGAATGTTGTACAATACGTCAATGGTTAATTATATTGCCTGGAACAGAACTGAAACAGCCTTCAGATGTTGGAAATCTGAACTAAAAATAGAAATTTCATGAGTAATGGGGTGGCGTCAAAACAGAGAAAAAAGTACTAACGTTTCAAGTTATTTTTTTTCAGAACTGCATATCAGATAGGAATTGTGATTACAAGCAATGCAATCTCAATTATTTTGCAACCCACCATATCCATTTTAATCCCCATATACTTTAGTGAGGTTTGGTGAGAGATAAATATTGAGCACAACTGAGCTTTGGTCAATGTTGTCTCCTGTCCTCTCGTAATAGATATTAGCTGTTTTCTTTTGCAGTTTTTGCTTTCAGGGACTGCTGATTCATTTAGTACTTCTGCTACAACTGGAAAAAGGCCAGTGATCTGAAAGTGGAGACTGGAAATCAGCAGCCAGGTCTATGGCCTGGATATTCCAAGAGCCAGACACTCATTGGAGCAAAGAAGACTGGAGTTACACATTAGGACATGTGGAATCTCTGCTGCAGCAGACTCCATGGGAATGACTTGGGAAACTGAAAATTCCAATGGGCCATTCCCCTGTGGCTGAAACCCAATGGGATAAAAGAACATCAATTCTGGAGAATTTGAAGGGTTTGACTTCTGATAAACTAGTTTAGGGGAAAATGTTTGACAATTAAAAATCTGGTTGAGCTCCTGGGTAATTATTAGGCAGACCTGTCAGCTTACAACACAGCACATACCACTTCTCCTTTCCCCAACCCTATTCCCCTGAAGCCCTTATATCTCCTTGACCCTTAACAGCAACTTCACCCTAGACAGAACTCCCAAAACCCAAAACAGGCTCCCCCCACCCGTCCCAACCCATGGGCCCTGACAACGCTACTGCTTACATTAGCCTATCACTGGCCACGTCCCCACCCTCCATCAGATGGCAGTAACATAGTACCCTCCAACCCCTCCTTTGCACTCCCCTGGTTCTAAAATTCCCCACTTGCCTGTCTTGCTGTGACAGACAACCAAATGCACCCAAACACACAGCCACTCTTTGCCACCAGCATGCCAATACTTACTAGGTAATCTATTCATGTGCTGGCACCCCTTGTAGCTGGATGAAAGTGAGGACTGCAGATGCTGGAGATCAGAGTCAAGGTTAGAGTGGTGCCCTCGGATGCTGTCTGACCTGCTGTGCTTTTCCAGCAGCACTCTAATCTTGACCCCTCATAGCTGGAACCTAGCCATCTTGGCACCTTACCAACCTGGGCCCAGCAGCCTGCTCCCTGACTCCATACTCCTTAACCAAGTTCAAAGCATACACTAAACTTACCATCCCACACTCATACAGCAGCCATCAGTGTCTGGCTGTGCTGCAGGATACTTGAATCTCAGAACCTGACTGCTGCACAAGGAGATGCAGTTTGCCTTGCTCCCAGCTATCCTGCGTGGCAGAGGAACTGTGTTCAGATTAGTTACTCTCCATATTATCAGTGGTGAGCAATCCATCTGTGATTGCCACTTTTCAGAATGTCCAAGTATTTCAGTGCATGCTAAACATTGCATAAGCTCATTTAAAAGGCCTCTTTTTGTAGAATTGGACCAGATTTGAGGAAGTGAAATAAAATGTTTTGATAAGAGAAAATTCAAAAATTATGAATCAGCAACCAAAACAGTGACATCAGTGAGATTTTTTTAACCAGTCATTCAAAATAATATTTCAGGGTAGTCAGCTGAAACCAGCCACATTGCAGAATTTGTATTTCTACTTCTGTGACAAGATAAACCAATCTCTTTATGTCTGGTCACACCCGGTGAAAAAACACTAGTCACACATCCTCATGCATATGTATTACACTCACACATTATACACTTACACACACATATGTTATACAGACACACGATATAATTTACACACACAAGCATACCCACACAGCACGGTGGTACAGTGGTTAGCACTGCTGCCTCACAGTGCCAGAGGCCCGGGTTCAATTCCTGCCTCAGGCGACTCTCTATGTGGAGTTTGCACGTTCTCCCAGTGTCTGCGTGGGTTTGCTCCGGTTTCCTCCCACAGTCCAAAAATGTGCAGGTTAGGTGATTTGGCTACGCTAAAATTGCCCATAGTGTTAGGGGAATGGGTCTGGGTGGGTTATGCTTTGGTGGGTCGGTGTGGACTTGATGGGCCTGTTTCCACACTGCAAGTAATCCAATCACACATACATGTTATATATTTGTCGCATGCCCATAGACATACATTACACACTGACATATATGCATACACACTTATTGTACACTTTCACCCAAACACATACATGCACACACATGTACGTTCACTACATGTGTGAAATTCCATCTTTGTGAAAGACTTGAAAGCCGAATAAGCAACGAGATAATAATTAAAGGCCTGGTTGCTACTTTATCTGCTGCAAATACTTACTTTAAAAAGCTGCAGGGCATTTAGTACTGGTGCTTTTTTTGTTTCATATAGTGTGTTTAAAGATACTTCCTTCTATTGTGAAAGCAATCTACTGCAGGGTCACAATTAAACAGTGTCCCGACAAATGTATTTCTCCAAATATTCCCCTTTTCATGTAAGTAAACAAAAAAAATCATATTCACTATCATCACAGTTACAACAATATGATCTACAAAGAAAGTAATCACTCATGGACAAAAACAAAAACCCAAAGTGTTGGTATAGCAATGATAGACTGAATGTGAGGTATTGGGGAGATTATGGTGGCACTTATGCTGCAGAGTGGAGAAGGGCATTGACCTTATTCCTACATGGGTGGACATTCCTTCGGAAGGTTGAGACCACTTTAACTTGGTTGGCAACTTTGGATCTGGCTGGTACGATCTGGTTTTGTGACCTCCACTGTTGGGCCTGGGTGCAGCCCAGCATGGACTTCCAGTCTTAAGGTGATTCTTCAAAGTGGCTAAGCACTTAGGAAAGACTATAATGTTTGAACTTTCAACTTTATGTCTTTATTTTCTACTTAAAACTGAGAAGGTCTACAATTTGTAACTTTTAACCTTACTTCATGGGTTTTACTCTACACCATAATTACTGTAATGTTTAACTTTTAAATTTGTTCTTTCCTTCTACCTTGCTCTTCAGATTCTGTACGTAGGTACTTGTATCGAAGATGGCGCCTTGTGTAGTGACATGACACCATTTTCACTGTACTCCTATACCTTTGTATTTGAGTACATGTGACAATAAAAAATCAAATCAAATCAAGAACAAGTCCGTCCTGTGCATTACTATCTCCAGCAGGACCTCTGCCTCCCAAAGAGACTTGTACTTTACCAGCCTCACTACAGCCTGCAATATCTTCCCCGCACACTCTCACTCTCCACAACCTTCAACACCATGAGTCCTGCATACCCTCTCCACTGCCAATTCACTCATGAGACACCACGGCACCTAGACTGAGAGTAATAGTCACCCAATTTCATCTGCCATCATACTTGTCTCTCTCTCATTCCAAGAGAACAACAGCCCATAGTCGGACAGAAAGATTCAAGAGAGGTGATGGTTTTAGCTCCTCACCCTTTATGTACACAGGGTCCTATCACTGACCACCCTGAGCTGAGTCTGGATGAATATTGGATGCTGCCTTTGACTTACTATGCCAGGTTCCCCTGAGTCAAGGGTTTTCCCCTTAACACTACACAAGTCTGCTGACAACACTGACAAGCTTCCTGGCTTTGTGTCTGTGCTAAAAAACAAGCTAAAACAGTCATAGCATGAACCTCACAGCATTGGTTGGGGAGGCAAATTGCAAAACGGTAAGACAATGCAGGGATTCTGTCGGCGTCCAAGTAGGCTCAGAATGAGTGAGCGCTATGTCGTTGAGCAAACAGCCCAGAGATGAAGCTTGGTCCAGTCCACAAGCTAGGTGTTTATCCCGAGTGCAGTGTCTTTGCTGCAGCATTACAATAATAGTGTAGCCCCAGGTGAAGCATTGAAATGCAGAAGCATCCTGTAAGTGAGTTGGAGATGTACTGTAAAGATTCTTAGAAGCTGACATATGTTGGATGCCAATGTCAGTGAACATAGGTACAAGAGTGAGGAGGTGATGCTGAACTTGTGCGAGACACTTCTCAGGCTTCAGCAGGAGTATCATGTTCAGTTGCTGGCAGTACATTATGCAAAAGATACCAATGCATTGAACAGAATGACAGAGCAGTTTATAGAAATGATTCCAGGAAAGAGAAACTTCAGTTATGAGATAGATTGAAGAATATCGAACCTAAAACAGTAAAGCACTGGAATAGACTATTCAGATCACCATGCCTGAGCTGACCATGATATTATTCTAAACAAATTCCATCTGCCTGCACATGGTCCATATCCCTCTATTCCCTACCTGTTCATGTACGTCTCAATGCCTCTTAAAACATTGTTATTGTCTTTACTTCTATCATCTCCCTTGGCAGCAAACTCTAGGCGCCAACCACACTCTGTGTAAAGAAAAACTATCCTCGAATATTTCCTTTGAACTTTCCTCCTCTCACCTTAAACCTTGGCATTTCCACCCTGGGAAAAGCACTCTGACTATCCGTCCTATCTGTACCCCTTGTAACTTTACGTAGTTCAGACAGGTCTCCCCTCAGCTTCCAACACTATAGTGAAAACAATCCAAATTTGTCCAAACTCTCCTTATGTCTAATACACTTCAAACCAGGCAATATCCTGGTAAACCTCTTTTCCATTCTCTTCAAAGCCCCCGCATTCTTCCTGTAGTGTGACAACCAGAACTGCACGCAATACTCCTAATGTGGCCTTACTGAAGTTTTATATAGCTGTTACATGACTTTCCATTCAATGCCCTGAATTGTGAAGGCAAGTATGCCTTATGCCTTTGTTATCCACTCACATTGCCACTTTCAGGAAGCTATGGGCTTGTACCCCAAGATCCCTCAGTATATCCGCTTACTGGATACATTCTTCCTGCATTTGCTCTCCCAAATTCCCTCACTTCATATTTGTCTAGATTAGACTCACTCTGCCATTTCTCTGCCCAATTTTCCAACCAGTCTATGTCCTGCTGTATCCTTTGATAACCTTCTTCATTATCGAGAATAATCCACAAGAAGTTGTGACTGTTCTGCTTGGAGAGAAGAAAGCTAAAAGAACATTTGGCAGAGGTTTTCAGAATCATGAGCACGGTAAGTAGGGAGGAATTGTTCCTGCTCATAAAATAAAAGAACAATAAGAGCAAGAGGAAGAGGGTATGGATGTATAAATGAAGCAATGGCAATGTGAGAAAGCACTTTCTCACAAAGTGAGTAGTTAAAGTCTGGAATGCCCTACCTAGAAACTTGGTGGAGACAGGCTCAATTAAGGCATTCAAGAGGGAATTAGATAATTATTAGATAATGGCGTTGTGGGAATTGGGTTAAAAATAGGAGACTAGATGATTGAAACAATCCAAGAATGATGAGTCAAATGGCCTCCTTCTGCATATAATAATTCTGTGATCCTGTTAGCTCGTACCTTGTTGGGATATGGACAAAATCCTTTCACTGTCAGTTCATACCATATGTACTTGAATTCTGCATTTCAATTGCTTCAGGTTCATCTGGTGAGTTCTCTTCATCAGTCACATCAGATTCTGATTGGGGTCTCCCATAATTCCTTTCATCTCATTTCCTATGTAACAGACAGAACTAAGTGACCCATAATCAACTGATCAGATCTAAGCTCTGCTGTCCCGCCACATCCATACGTGAATATTGGTAGACAACGAAACAAAAGGGGGAGAAGCGGCTAAAAATTCCACATGCATAAAGGACAATTCTTAAAACAGTTTTAATAATGGGCAGCACAGTGACTCAGTGGTTAGCACTGTTACCTCACAACATCAGGGACCCTGGTTCAATTCCAGCCTCAGGAGACTGTCTGCGCGGAGTTTACACATTATCCTCATGTCTGCGTGTGTTTCCTCCCACATTCCAAAGATGTGCATGTTTGGTGAATTAGCCATGCTAAATTGTCCACAGCTGTCAGGGATGTGTAGGCTAGGTGCATTAGTCCTGTGTAAATGTAGTGTATTAAGGAAGGGGAATGGGTCTGAGTGGAGTACTCTTTGGAGAGTCGCTATGGACTTGATGTACCGAAGGGCCTGTTTTCACACTGTAGGGATTCTATGATCTAAAGCATCTGATCCATTATTCCCTTCCAATAGCTAATACCAGGGACATCCCTGTTATTCAGATCCCAAGCATCCAGAATACCCCTTTTGAATCAGGTGCTACTGGCATGAGAATCCCAAATGCTTGAGTTCAGATATCAGGGACTGTAATGTGCAGCCAAAATATGACTGTTTATGTAAATTCAATGGTTGTCTGGATTGCCCTGTGGGGCACCATGGAATGTCACATCTGAAGGTGCCAATGAAGCTTTTCTTATTTAAGGGATGTATATGTATCTTCAAGAATTTCTCTTCCTCTATTTGAGCTTCTCTTGTCCATGGGATCAGCTTTCTGCTCTGTCTGTCTTCATGAGTTGTCTCTTTCTATCTTTTACTTCTACCATCATTAATTGTCTCCTCAAAAACAAACTCCCCATCCTTGTAAGCTACCATCCTGTCTGCAACTTTCTTTTCCTTTGCAAAATCCTTAAATAACTTGTCAACTCCCAAATCCATTCCCATCTTTGTCAGAGCTCCATGTTAGAATCATAGAATCCCTGCAGTATGGAAGCAGGCCATTTGGCCCAACAAATCCACACCGACCCAGTGTAACCTCCCCAGACCCATTCCTCCAGCCTATTACTCTACATTTACCCCTGACTAATTCACCTAACCTACACATTCCTGAACATTATGGGCAATTTAGCATGACCAATTCACCTAACCTGCACTCTTTAGATTGTGAGAGTAAACCAGAGCATCTGGAGGAACCCCACACAGACACGGAGAATGCGCAAACTCCACACAGTCAGTCACCCGAGGCTGGAATTGAACCCAGGTCCCTGGTACTGTGAGGCAGGAGTGCAAATCACTGAGCCACTGTGCCACCCCTAACTGTTGGAAAATCTGCAGTTATGTATCCACCTGGTCCACAGCATTGAAACATCTTTTATCTAAAGGACATCCATTTGTGATCGTGATAGAAATTAACCATTCCTCCTCATTCTTCCTGACCTGTACACAGCCTTTGACCACACCATCCTCTTCCAGTGTCTCTCCACTGGGACTGCATTCTATTCTTATATACCAAATCATAGCAAAAGAATCACTTGCAACTTTTTCTTTTTCTGCTTCCTCACTGTTATCTTCATTGTCCTTATTGTCCTTCAAGGATCACTCCCTCACCCTCTCCTGGGGATCAATTGTGCATGAATTAGTTTTTAGGAAGGCCAGCTGAGATACGTGTCAAATGATCTTCTGCTGTGTTGTAACGATTCTATGGTTTTGTTCCATGAATCTTCTGTTTCCGGTCTACATTGTACATCTCAGTGACTATCATCTGAAAGCATAGTTCTCACTTCATAGAATCCCTGCAGTGTGCGAACAGGCCCTTCTGTCCAACAAATCCAAACCGACCCTCTGAAGAGTAGCCCACTCACACCAATTCCCCTACCCTTCTACTAACATTTACCCCTGACTAATGAACCTAAACCACACATCCCTGAACACTATGTGCAATTTAGCACTGCCAATTCATCTAAATTGCACATCTTTGGATTGTGGGAGAAAACGGGAGCACCCGGAGGAAACCCATGCATACACAGGGAGAATGTGCAAACTTCACACAGATAGTTGGAATCAAACCCAGGTCCCTGGCATTGTGAGGCAGCAGTGCAAGCCAGTGTGCCACTTCGAGATTGATGATAAACAATTCTACCCTCATCACCAGCTCATTTTAATCTTCCACTGCTCTGAAATAATCAGACTGTTTACCCAACATCCAACATTGAAGAATTTTCTCCAATTAACTATTAGGAAGAATGAGGCATTTTTTTTTATCCTGGCCCCAAGCCTCCCTTTCCTTGCTGTCAATTCTTTCATGCTTTCTGGCAGGAGTCTGCAAGTGAGTCTGTATCTTCATAATTTTGCTTTCACATTCAATATTAAAATTAGCTTCCAAGCTTACACTTGTGTGTGACATCACAGAAAATGGCTATTTCCAGCTAGGTAACCTCATTCCAGTTTAACTTTTCACTTGTACTGCTGTAATTTGTGGGCTAAATTATTCCAGCATAATCCTGGCTGGTCACTCACATTCTACTCTCCATAACCTTGAAGTCATCCAAAACTCAACTGTCTATTTCTTTAATGATGCTACGTTTCCATGTCCTTGTTGGCCTATAAACTCAGTTTAAATATTTTATATTTCTTCTTTTGTAATCTTTCCATGGTGTTCCCTCACTTCCCTTTTTCTGCAATTTCTTCTTTCCTCCAGATACTCAGACATTTACATCCTAGTACTTAACATCTCAGTGACCACTTTTTTTCCAATATCTTGTTGTTTGGTTCAACTTCAATTTTTTTTGCATTATATCCCTGCAGAGTGCTTTGACATCTTTTCCCACATTAAAACCAGAACAAATATAAATTGTTGTCATTGTCATGGGAATTGCTAACTGGGATAACATTTATTGTCCATCCCTAATTGCCCAGACAGCAATTGAAAGGAAATCACATTGCTATAGATCTGGAGTCACATATAGACCAGACCAGGGAAAAATTGACAATTCATTTTCCTAGAGAGCATCGGTGCTTTAAAGGCAATCCATAGTGTTTACACTTCTGAAAATGAATTTCAATGTCACCATTGGCCATGATGGGATGCAAATCCATGTCCACAGAACATTAACCTGAGTTTTAGGATTGCTAGTTCAAAAACATCACCACTACACCACTGCTTCTCAGAAAGTAACACAGACTCAGACTTAAAGAGGATAGATAGACACCACAGTCTGAAAATACTGGGCAACCAACCAACAAGCCTGCACACAATGGGAAGCGATTGTGGAAAGGTTTTGCTCCAATTTGTATGGTGTCTTTATACAACCCATCAAAACCATACTTTCACCCTTGGTGCAAGTGGTTAGCTTCATTTCTGCTTGAAGTGTGATACATTATGCAAATCATACAGACTAAGATGAGGTATTCAAAATGAGAAAGAAACAGAAGTTTAGGCGTGTGTTCCAAGATTGTCTGAAAGATGACATTGCGCCATCATGTAGGCATTTGATACAGTGACTTAAAATAGGCATTACTTGCATCGCACTTGCATTTGCAAAACAATGAGGATTTAACTCATGTCTGAGTTTTACAAGAAAGGCTGCCTCAGATAAAGCAGGTGCTTTGTCTGAGCAATTCACCTTGAATATTGAGGTAAGGCCTGCGGGCTGATTTCGTTAGATACTTAGGCCACTAAATATCACAAAGATCAGTAAGATTATTCCCTGTATCAAGTCAACAAACTTAATTAACAGCCTAAGGAGCTTTTGGTCAGTGCTCCTTTACTCTGGCTCTGTAGAAACTGTCAGACGAAACCTGCAGCTCGTGGTTAACCACAAGGCAAACCAATTTTGAGACAGAACCTGTAGCTGACTCAAACTGACATGTTTTGTGTTTTCAAGATCACACCACAGATATTTTTGTTGCAAGCCACTATGTATTTTGATGTTTCTGATGCAAATTGTAGCTATGAAAAATATTAATATTATACCTCATTTGTGCTCAGGTTAGTGTCTGCTTTTGAAAAATATCCTCATGGATGTTCACCTCAACTGAATGTGAAATCCAGAAATGAAACTTGCTTTTGGTTTAATATTTGAATTATAAAAAGCATATGGTGCATACTGTGCCTTTGTTAGGTTTCAGAAGAGTCAATGTGATTGACTCTTAGCTGATCTTTGCTATGGCCTAGCAGGTCATTCTGCATTGTGGCAATATGAATGGGCAGCAGTCCCAGCAGCAGCAATTCCCTGACAATATGTATTGACAACAGAAAAACACCAGGTGGGATAAAATTAAGGATGGGGATCTCAATCTGGTGTACTCCCATTCTGCTGAATACATGAAAAGGAGAACAGTCAGAACCTAGTCTACTAAAAACCTGTGATCTCCTCGTGTGTAAAGCTGCGTCAGATCTATCTTGTTATTTTAATTCTATTAAAGGCTAGTAGGAGTTCTTTATTGGAAACAAAGGCAATCTAACAAGAAAATGTCATCTTTACCCACCTCACTCCTCTCACAGCTCCTGCAAATAGGTTAACATCTCGTTCATTATTTCTCCTGATCTGTATCGACTTTGTTCTGTCGCCCAGTGCAGTGTAAAGACAAAAATGGACAACAACTGAAAGCAGCAGCGAAAAGTGGCCGAGCAGAGACTGATAGCTAAGTTCGGTTCCCATAGGGAGGGCCTCAATCGGGACCTTGGGTTCATGCCACACTACGGCTGGTCCCATTGCACTATACGCGCACACAGACACTCCTGCACACACACGCACACTTACAGACACACCAACTCCCACACTCACACATGCAACCTCTCACAGACTTAAACCCCTTTACACTTACACAGGCACACACATATACACTCTCTCTCACAGACACTCACAAACCCCCACCCCACCTCCCTGCCACGCCCCCTCCCCCCCACCCCACACACACACACACACACACACACGCAAACCCACATGTGCACATATGCATATGCATTTCTGGGGTGAATTTGTACTTACAGAGTTACATTGTACTTTGCTCAAAAACTGCATGGATCCAAGTAAGATTCTGTTCATTCATTTTTAAAAATTAGAATCACTCTAAACATTATGGCACAGACAGCAGCACACAGGGGCTGTACCTTCAACACATTATCTGGGCTGACACCAATTGTTACTGAGAATATAACTTTTAAAAAACGTTTTGCAATTTACATATGAAAGAAGTGAAACTAACATGGTCATTCTAACAGATGAGACACTTAACAAACAATCAAGGGTATTTTTCAATATATAATTTCAGTTACATCACACTGTAAACTTTTGCTATAAATTCTGTGTCTTACAATTGTGTACTCCACAACCAACTGATGAAGGAGCAGCGCTCCAAAAGCTAGTGTTTACAATTAAACCTGTTGGTCTATAACCTGGTGTTTTGTGATTTTTAACTTTCTATACCCCAGTTCAACACTGGCATCTCCAAACCATAGCTGAACACAGAGTAATATTTGAAAGAATATTAAACACACAGCAAAATTAAGTCATTGCACCTTTTCTAATACCATCTATTACAGAGATTCAAATCCAAAGGAGTCACTTCTCTATATTAAATCTTAAAATTTATAGAACATAGAACAGTACAGCACAGCAATATGCCACTTGGCTGACCACAATGTGATTCTAAATGAATCCCATCTGCCGGCATAGAGTCTACATCCCTCTATTCCCTGCCTGTTCATGTGTCTACCAAACTGCCTTTTAAAGCTGCTATCATATTTGCTTCGGGCAGCAGTTCCAGCTCCCACCACCCTCTATATGAAAAACTTTCCTCACACATCTCCTTTAAACTCTTCCTCACTTTAAACCCATGTCCACTTGTATTTGACATTTTCACCCTGGGAAAAAGTTACCAACTATCCAACCTATCCACTTTCCTCATAAATTTATATACTCCTACCAAGTCACCTCTCAGTCTCTGATGCTGAAGCGAAAACAAGTTTTCACTCATTAATCTAATCCTCCAGCCCTCTTATGAGTCATGGGGGTTGCAGCAGCTCATAGTGAGACCATTATTTTAAGGTCCCATATTCCAAGACTACATGGGAAAGTTAGATGGGAAACACGCATTTTCGTTAAAATACAATAATTGACAACATACTCCCAGAACTTCAACTTCCTTCACAAAGATAACAAAAACCTATTTTTATTTAGTATCAATGGACAAATGTCTCAAAGTGTCTTACAAACAACCATTGCCACTGAAGATAGTTTACATGTTAGAATTGTGACAAAAAGTTTAGACAGAGGTATATATTGAGCAGAATGTTAAAGTGAGAATAGCAAAGGTGGAGGCTTATAGAGAGAAGTTCCAGAGATTTGAGTCTAGATAGCTGCAAAGGAAGTTGAGAAATTGGGAAGATTGATGCTACTGTCAAAGCTTCATAGTCATACAGTCATTTCAGCACAAATTTGGGTTATTAAGATTATACTGTCCAGTTGAAAGGAGACTGCTTAGAGAGATTTTGCACAGGAGGATCTGGCAAAGATATGAACAGACAAGTCCATGGAAGAACATTGATATAGGTCACCACTTAGAAGGTAAGTATTCCCCCATTTACGACAGAGAACTGAAACTTCTGTTTTTTTGTGTCCAAATTCAAGTCATGTCAAATTTGGTGGAGTCATCTCACAGTGGCTCAAGATTAGAGTGGTGCTGGAAAAGCAGAGCAGGTCAGGGAGCATCCAAGGAGCAGGAAAATTGATGTTTCAGGCAAAAGCCCTTCGTCAGGAATTCCTGAAGGGCTTTTGACTGAAATGTCAATTTTCCTGCTCCCCGGATGCTGCCTGACCTGCTGTGCTTTTCCAGCATCACTCTAATCTTGATTTTAATCTCCAGCATCTGCAGTACCCATTTCCGCCTCATCTCACAGTGAGGCCAAACAAGATTTCACATTGAATCTCTCCAAATTTGCCACATTAATTGCCATTCCCATCCCTACATCTAGTATCATCTGATTTCCACCCTATCTTACAGTGCACCATCCCTGGAGCAACTCAGCACTCTCTGGATATTCCAGAATTTACCTGCATCCTTGGTGCAGGCACCATCTTTAAATAACTTCTGTGCCTCTTGACAAGCGCTGTAAGCCCAGAGCCGCCCTGATCTTTGACCTGCATGTGACACATGGTTGGGGGATGGAGCCAATTGCTGTGTCCAAGTTTGTGGACAAGAACTTGGAGCTGTTGCTGGATTGGGTGCTGCAGAGACTTCCTCTTCCTCCAGGATCGGGAATGGATTTCACGGATCAGACCATGCCAACCGGGTCCAAGGTTGTCTCTTGGTAATGTAGTCTGAGCCATATTGAGGAATGGCCAGCATTGTAGCAGCAAGGTCAGTCCACTTCTCCATTCAGTCAGGGCAATGTCCATCAACATCTCTCTGATAGATCACCCTAGCTCTATCTTAGCTACAGAAGCTACCTTACACTAAGGTTTATGTTCACGACTGCCTGCAACATTTTCCCCACTTCTTCTCACCCATCTCAAACTCTGACACCATTGTACATTCTAATCACTAGAATAGGACACCTTCTCACATGTCCCAGCCACTGGGAATGCCGGAGTGAATGCTATTCCTTCAACTTGACTGATGCCCACTGACAACCATGACAAGCTTCCTTCCTTTTGTGCTAAATAGTGAGGCAAGACAGGAGAAGTATGAGTCTGATATTGCAAGGTGCAAAAAGGCCAATGCAAAACAAGTCAGATCAGAGTGAGTGAGTATTACGAGAGTGAGAGAAAAGCATGGCGATTCAGCCTGGTCCCGTCCATGAGCCGGAGGCATGTCCTTAAGCACTCACATGTCGTTGCTGCAGCATCATAATGATGGGTGCTGGTGCAGTCCGAGGTACAGCACTGAAGTGCAGACGGTTCCTGTAAGTGGATCAAAGATGTGCTATGAAGCTGGCACATATCGGTGCTAATGTCTGTGGTCATAGGGTGCATGTGACTGGTTCCTATGGACAATGTCCTGAGATACTGGTAGATAGTGAGAACTGCAGATGCTGGAGAAGTGAGGGGTGACCTTATAGAGGTTTACAAAATTATGAGGGGCATGGATAGGATAAATAGGCAAAGTCTTTTCCCTGGGGTCGGGGAGTCCAAAACGAGAGAGCATGGGTTTAGGGTGAGAGGGGAAAGATATAAAAGAGACGTAAGAGGCATCTTTTTCACGCAGAGGTTGGTAAGTGTATAGAATGAGCTGCCAGAGGATTTGGTGGAGGCTGGTACAATTGCAACATTTAGGAGGCATTTGGATGGGTATATGAATAGGAAGGGTTTGGAGGGATATTGGCTGGTCACTGGCAGGTGGGACTAGATTGGGTTGGGATATCTGGTCGGCATGGATGGGTTGGACCGAAGGGTCTGTTTCCATGCTGTACTTCTCTATGACTCTATGACTCTAAGTCAGTCAATAAAGTGTGGCACTGGAAAAAGCAGAGCAGGTCAGGCAGCATCTGAGGAGCAAGAAAGTTGATGTTTCAAGCTTAACCCTTCATAAGGGCTAAGCCTGAAATGTTGACTACTGATGCTGCCTGGCCTGCTCTGCTTTTTCCAGCGCCATATTTTATCAACTCTGAAATACTGGTACCCAGTGTCAAACATGGAGATCATTTAGTGCAAGCTGCGCTCGTAGTTTCCATACCGGCTTTTCCTGATGTCCGGTTTGTTTGATAAGATTATATCCAGAATGCTGATGTGGTGAGTTGGGCTATTTAACATTGCAATAATAAGCACCAATTGGGAACTCACTGCTGTCTAATGAGAATCTCAGCTGTCAATTGAGAGGAGCATAAAACATGCCGCAAAAGTGATCTCAACATCAAGGTAGCCCTCACCAAAAATCTTATCCAACTCTGCTGCACATCTCGCCATTGCCCATATTTCTCAGAGCCCTGTAATGTTCCACCCAGAGACTGTCTCTCTCAAAGCATTGTGGGTCTTCAGAACCCTCTTCCCCAAAAGGTAGTGGGAGCAGTGCCTTTCTGAGGCAAATGTGGATTGATTCTTGGTAATGACAACAGTAAAAGGTTTCAGGGGGTGCATGGGAATGTGGAATGGAGATTACAATGAGATCAGCTGATCAGGAGCAGGTCAATAGGCTGAATGGCCTACTCTTAACTTGATGAAACATCGATTCTCCTGCTCTTCGGATGCTGCCTGACCTGCTGTGCTTTTCCAGCACCATACTCTTGACTCTGATGTTTAGCATCTGCAGTCCTCACTTTCTCCTGCTCCTAACTTGTAATCTAGTACAATTTTAAATTTGTATTAGTTAAGGGACAGGGAGCCAACATCAGACAACAAGCCCAGCAGCGAAGGATATGTGAAATTTGATGCAGTTTACAATGGGGGCAAAAGTGTTTTGAAGGCTAAGGTGAGGTGGAGGGCAGAGTATGGGCAGACAAAATGTTGGATTAATCAAGTTGGAGGTGACAGAAGAAAAGAAACAGAAATTTGCCAGGAGTTGGATTGATACGGAGGTGGAGAACTGAAGAGGCCTTGTGATGTTGAATGTCAAGCTCCAGGGCCAAATGTCGTTAGGAAATCTCAATGAGTGGACAAATGACATTTGGGATTTTATGCAGCAACTCTCAGCCTAAATAGCTGAACAGGAAGCAATAAAAACAGCCTTTTCCTTCATTAAAATCTGAATCAACATGGCACACAGCAAACAGATTTTCACTTCAGAAATTCTGTGGTAATAACTGACAATCAACATGAATTTATTAAAGAGAAGTCTGACGGGAAAACTTTGTTTGTGTTCATCAGTGCAAATCCGAAAGGTTGAGGTGTTGCCATTAATATTGTGGTTCTGGACTTTCAAAACGAGTTTGACAAGTTGACATATGTGGAAGTAAAAGGGAATTAGTACCATGGTAATATTGATTGCCCAAGATACTGATAGCAGAGGGTAATGAAGAAATGCAACAGAAATGAGGTGGAAAATGCTGATGAAATAAAAGTTTCTCCACAAGCTCCAGATGAATTTACTGGATGAGGCCTGAACTGGAAAGCCTAATGTGAAGAATTGAGTTAGGCTAATCAGAAGTAACATTAGGTCAAATTTCTAAATGTAGAAATCTGGATCGTTTCTGACAAGCAATTGTCAATGCTGGGGATTGGTTGAAAACTTCAAAATTAAGATTGCACGATTTTTGTTAGGCAAGGCTTAAGTGAGTCGGATGGAGTTCGGACACCAACCAGCTTTGATGTGAATACATGATATAACTTTGCTAGGAGGCACGGTGGCACAGTGGTTAGCACTGCTGCCTCCCAGAGCAACTGTCTGTGTGGAGTTTGCACAATCTTCCCATGTCTGTGTGGGTTTCCTCCGGATGCTCCGGTTTCTTCCCAGAGTCCAAAAAATGTGCAGGTTAGGTGAATTGGCCATGCTAAATTGCCCGTGGTGTTAGGTGAAGGAGTAAATGTAGGGAATGGGTCTGGGTGGGTTGCTGTTCGGAGGGTCGGAGTGGACTTGTTGGGCCAAAGGGCCTGTTTCCACACTGTAAATAAGTAATCTAATAACAGATTCATCTGACTGAATATCTTACTCCTGTTCTAATGACAACTAATAATCAGTCCTTTCTCTACATTTGATCCAGTTGAAAATTATTTATGTTGATCCTTAATAACTGACATGGTTGTGGGAGCAGTGTTTCATTCTTGGGATGATCAAAAACTGGCAAATGTTCCACAAATGGCAGTGGATGCAGGAGCAGCTGTTACTTTTAACTTTGAGATAAATTTTTGATATGCAGAACTTTTAAGGGATGTGGGCCAAAGGCTGGTAAAGGGAGTTAGGCCACATATCAGCCATGATTTCATTGAATGGTGGAACAGGCACAAAGGGGTTGAACAAAAGAAACAGGATCTGTTCTTATGTTCCTATCATTCAAACGAGAAAAGCACAGAAACTTAAAATTGAATGTGTGAGTCTTTTAGTGAAAATTGGTGAATCACAGAATTATTACAGCATGGAAGAAGCCCATAATAGCAGCAAATGTGGGAGTGAAAGAGTCGGTGCTGGGAGGAGAAGTGCAATATGACACGTCACTCATGATGGTGAGTCTCTGGGATGGGGACATTGATACTATCCTGGGGGAAGAATCAACCATCAGGCCATCGGAGACTGGGGAAGGAGGGAGATCTTATGGTGTTGAGACCTTAGGGACAAATGGGAGGAAGTGATATATGATAAATGGGCCTATGTCAGAGATTGGGATTGATGGGGTTGGTAAAGGTGAGTGACTGAGTGATTGAGGGATATGAGTGTGTGGAACTGAGCTATACAGACCACCAACACATACTTCTCTTCCCTGTCATCTTCCCCCACTGGGAAAATCTAACCACCAGACAGGCTGAAAGAGAAAAAGCCAAGCTGAAAGGCAACTACTTTTATATAACTTTCTTACAGGCCAGCTCAGATTGATCCTTTCCAGAGGTCAACCAAGGTCAGTTCTAGTTAAATCCAATTCCTTAGCTTCAACTTAAACAAGGAGAAAGTGAGAAATGCTGGAGATCAGAGTCAAAAAAGTGTGGCACTGGAAAAGCACAGCAGGGCTTATGCCCAAAACGTCAATTTTCCTGTTCCTTGGATGCTGCCTGGTCAGCTGAGCTTTTCAGTGTCACACTTTTTGACTTCAGTCTAATCCACACTATCTGCTTTGATCAGGACATGGGGCCTCATCTGTCTCTCTGTTCAGCTTTGCTTCTGAACTGAAAAGGAGCAAAGAAAGTTTTATTAGTTGGCTCTGCTGTTCTTGGCTCTTTGCAATAGTCATTTTTATCAGTTACTTATTTAAATGGTCTCTTTATTGCTTTGGATGTTTTTCTAGAATTCACACTTTGTCTTGTGGCAAACCTTAAGTTTCTGAAATTTACTCCTCCCCCTCAGAGAATGAGAGAAAACTGGAATTTGGCCTCTGCCATGTGAAAACGTTGAGCTAAGATGTTGCAGGAGTGAAAGGGGAAAAGTCGCTTTATTTTGCCTATAGATGATGAGCATGTGAAGAAGGGAGGTGTCACAATAACATCAAACCACATGGAACTTGTGGTCACACCTAGATACATTAATTTGTCAAGTTATTCGAAATACATCCAGAACAGGAGGAGCAGAAATTTCCTCCCACTCAATATTGCAAATTGATTTTACTCTCTGTGATAAGCCCATCCCATTCTGTAGTCATTGATCAAGGCTGAACTAGTGGGTGTTCCATTAGGGTCAGTGCTGGGGCCACAACATTTCACTTTATACATTAATGATCTGGATGCAGATAGATGGAGGGGTAAGTAGTATTGAGGCAGCAGGGAGGCTGCAGAAAGATTTAGACAGGTTAGAAGAATGGGCAAAAAAGTGGCAGATAAAAAACAACGTGGAAAAGTGTGAGGTCATGCACATTGGTAGGAAGAATAGAGGCATGGAATATTTTCTAAATGGGGAGCAAATTCAGAAATTAGAAATACAAAGGTGCATGGGTTTCCTAGTCCAGGTTTCTCTTAAGGTAATCTTATAGGTTGAGTCAAAGTTAGGAAGGCAAATGCAATGTTGTCATTCATCTCGAGAGGACTTGAATATAAAAGCTGGGATGTACTTTTGAGGCTTTATAAGGCTCTGGTCACAGTACATCTAGAGTATTGTAAGCAATTTTGGCCCCATACCTCAGTATGAATGTACTGACCCTGGAGTGGGTCCAGAGGAGATTCACAAGAATGATCCCAGAATTAAAGTCTTAACATATGAGGAACGCTTGAGAACTCTGGGACTGTGCTTGATGGAATTGAGAAGGACGAGGGGCGATCTAATTGAAACTTACAGAATACTGAACGGCCTGGACAGAGTGAACATTGGGAAGGTGTTTCCATTGGCAGGAGAGATGAGGACATGAGGGCACAACCTTAGACTAAAGATCACAACTTTTTGAACAGAGGTAAGGATAAACTTCTTCAGCCAGAGAGTGGTGAATCTGTGGAATTCATTGCCACAGGAGGCTATGGAGGCCAGGTCATTGCGTATGTTTAAAACAGAGCTAGATTGTTAAGGGGATCAAAGGTTACAGAGAGAAATCGGGAAGATGAAAACCTATCAGCCATAATTGAATGGTGGAGCATACTCGATGGGCTGAATGGCCTAATTTCTGCTCCTATTCCTTCTGGTCTTGGTCAATTGCTATGTTGATGTCCAGCTTGATTTAGGAGGAAGTGAGGACTGTAGATGCTGGAGATCAGAGCTGAAAAATATGTTGCTGGAAAAGCGCAACAGGTCAGGCAGCATCAAAGGAGCAGGAGAATCGATGTTTCGGACATAAGCCCTTCTTCAGGAAGGGCTTATGCCCGAAATGTTGATTCTCCTGCTCCTTTGATGCTGCCTGACCTGCTGCGCTTTTTCAGCAACACATTTTTCAGTCTTGCTTGATTTGCTGAGCTTCTGACCTGAGATCTGCTCCATTTTCATGACTGTCTGTTTTGACCTTTAAAACATAATTTGTCTTAGCACATACCGCAGCTCATTTGTTGCTGCAAGTATCATCCATGCTGCCATTAGCTCCAGGCTTGAGTATTCCAAATTCCTCCCAGTTAGCCTCCTCGAACCCAACCTCATCCAAACCTCTGCTGCCCATATCCTTGTTCAAACATCCATCTGACACTGCCTCAAATGTAAACTTTTCTGTTTGATGTCCAAGTTTCTCCATGGGTCCATCCTTCCCTGTCCCTATAACACTTTCCAACTCTACATTCCTTTGAAAGTTCTGTGGTCTTAGAATAATGGCTTGTTGCTCACCTTGATTTTCATCACTTGACCATTGGCAGATAGATCTTCAGTAGCCAGTTCCTAAGCTTTGAAAAGCCCTCCCTAAACCTCTCTGACTCTTTTAGGACATTTCCTAAAACCTGTCATTTTGACTAAGCTTGTAGTCAATTCTTCAAACCACACCTTTAGCACCTTGTCATCAGATTTTGTTTGATGCCATTGCTGTGAAGTATCTTGGCATGTCTCAGGATGTTAAAGATGCATAAATACAAGCTGCTACTTATTAGTCATCCCCTATTAAAAATATGCACTCAGTCAAATTTTGATTACAAGTTGAGGAGAGATTTGATGGAAATGGAAAAACTGAGACAATGGAACTGGACCTTTACAGGAAAGAGGAGGTGTACTCAAGATAACTATGAGAGTCAGTGAGCCTGTGGGCATATAGATGATTAGCCTATACCCAAAAATGGAAATAGTGCAGTCAAGGAAGGGATGAGTCAGATATCGATCAGGTGAAGATGAGAGAAGGATGGAAATTGACAGCAAAACTAATGAATTTTTCCAATTCCTGATGAGAGCAGGGAGAAGCATTGATGATGTTATTGATGTACTGAGAAAGAGCAGTGGGCGGGAACCTGGGTAGGACTGGAAGAAGGAATATTCCACAAAACCCACAAAGGGACAGACCGAACTGGGATCTATGGGAGTACACATAACTTCATCTTTGAATTGGAGATAATAGAGTTAGTTCCAGGAGGAATGATTTTGAGTGAGAACTAGCTCAGCCAAGTGAAGGACAATCATCATGGATGGGCACCCCTGAGAGGAACACTCAAAGTCTTCAGACCATCCTGATGAGGGATGGGTATGTAATGAGATTGGATGGCCATGATTAAAAAATTGGGCCTGGATACTGGAAATTGTGAATCACCATAAAGCATCAGAAGGACATACGTGAGAAGAGTTTGGGTGAGGGGAGAGAATATAGAGTCAAGACAAGAAAGAGAAAGTTCAGTAGGGTAAAAATATGCTGAAATAACGTGCCTGTAAGAGCAGTCCAGTTTGTGAATTTTAGGGAGTAGGTAGAAGTGGACTGTGTAGTTTGGAGAACTGTGCTGTGGGAAGCTGTAGAGGTGAGATGTCCAGAGGACGTTAAGTCATTGATTGTCCAGTAAATAGCAGCAAATGGTGACACATGGTACTGATCATGGACATTTCTACAAATATTTCTTTATCAAACATTCAAATAATTCTCTTCTGAAAATTGTTATTGAATCTGTTTCTACAATCTTACAGGAAGTGAATTCCAAACTAAATCAAACTGGCTGCATGATATTTTGAACACTCTCTTTCTCCTTCTCTCCAGAGAGAAAAGTCTGAGCTTATTCAACCTTTCTTCATAAGGCAAGCCCTCCTGTCCAGGTAGAATCCTGGTAAACCTTCTTTGCACCCTCTCCAAAGCTCTGTATCTTTCCTATAGTAGGGCGACCAGAACTGGACACAATATTCCAAGTCTCACCAGAGACTTGTAGAGCAAAACCTCATGGCTGTTAAACTTGATCCCCTGTTAATGAAAGCCAAAACACCATATGCTTTCTTAACAACCCTATCCACTTGGGTGGCAACTTTGAGGGATCTATGTACTTGCATCCCCAGATCCCTCTGTTCCTCCACACTGCCAAGAATCCTATCTTTAATCCTATATTCAGCATTCGAGTTTGACCTTCCAAAATGCATCACTTTGCATTTATCCAGGTTGAACTCCATCTGCCATTTCTGAGCCCAGCTTTGCATCCTGTCGATGTCGCGCTGCAGCCTGCAGGAGCCCTCTATACTATCGACGACACCTCCAACCTTTGTGTCAACTATAATTTACTAACCCGCCACTCAACCTCCTCATCCGAATCATTTATAAAAACTACAAAGAGCAGAGGCCCAAGAACACTGGTACAAGGAGTCATAGTTTGAAGATATTAGGAGGAAGGTATAAAGGAGACGTCAGAGGTAGGTTCTTTACGCAGAGAGTTGTGAATGCATGGAATGTGTTGCCAGTTATGGTGGTGGAAGCAGAGTCATTGGGAACATTTAAGTGACTGCTTGACATACACATGGATAGCACTGAGTTGAGGGGTGCATAGGTAAAGTTACTATATTTTACATTAGGATTAAACCTCGGCATAACATGATGGGCCAAAGGGCCTGTTCTGTGCTGTACTTTTCTATGAATTTATGAATCTATGATATCACATATGTTTATCACTCAATAACTTTGAATCTGTATCCTCTCATTACTAGTCCTTCTGTCTATTTAATCTACCAGAATCAGAATCATTGAATTCTTAAAGTGCAGGAGACATTCAGTCCATCTTGTTTGCACCAACTCTCTAAGTATTTTGACTTAGAGTCAACCTGTTGTCTTTTCCCTGTAACCCTACACATTATTTCTACTTAAATAAAACCTGAATATCTTCTTGAAAGCTTCCACTGAACTTACCTCTATCACACTTCCAGGTGGCGAAGTACAGACCCTAACTTTCAAGGGTTTATTGATTTATTTAGTGAATACAAAAACCCAAAGCCAAGTCATAACTTCCTCATTTCTTAGTTTAAGGTATGATTAGTCCACCACTTACTCTGTAGAAGATATGTTCCTCTGGAATATGCAGTGCTGTTTCAGTTCCTCCGCAAGTGTGTAAGGGAAATGTATTGAGGCCCAGTAATGCAGATTGGCTGCACAGGGCCATGGCCTGTCCTGAATCAGTTTAACATGGCAAATCACTGGCAAAGGTAGATCATTTGACAGATGGGCTGAAAATGTGTTGCTGGAAAAGCGCAGCTCCTCCCATTTGACAGATGGGGTCTGTCACAAGGAGCTTGATATTGTTTCCAATCCCCAAACTAAAGCATGTCTGCTGATAGATTTTGCAGGTGATCCTTGCTCCATATGGAGCACCAGAATGGAAGGTAAGCTGATCAGGTTATTATGGAGTGGGAAAGTGAAGTGAAGCATGAATGGATTCCAACAGCTTGTAGGTTTTAATCTCTTGGCAAATGATATTTTTAACAGCAGAAAATGTGGAGAGCAGCTAGTCAGAGGGTTCCTATTATGGTCGACACTGTTGTATTCAATTGGGGCAGCACGGTGGCTCAGTGGTTAGCACTGCTGCCTCATAGCACCAGCGACCCAGGTTTGATTCCAGCCTCAGGTGACTGTCTGTATGGAGTTAGCACATTCTCCCTGTGTCTGTGTGGGTTTCTTCCCACAGGCCAAAGATGTACAGGTTAGGTGAATTGGTCATGTTAAATTGCCCATTGTGTTAGGTGCATTAGTCAGAGGGAAATGGGTCTGGATGGGTTACTCTTCAGAGGGTCAGTGTGGACTTGTTGGGCCAAAGGGCCTGTTTCCACGCTTTAGGGAATCTAATCTAATCTGAATGTCCATCAAATGTGTCTGCGATAATCTTTGCCAGATTGCTGCAGAGTATGATTATACAGAGACTTGGACTATTGTACAGTAAATCTAGCAAATTTAGTTGATAGGTTTTTTCTATGTTTTACCTCTCCCCTGCTGTTTTCTTCAGACATTCCTGAAAGGACAGGTCTTATCAAGAGTCATTGTTTTTACCTTATCAAGAGTCAGTCTTAAGCAAGTTGTGTTGAAAGAAAAATGCAAAAAACCTGTTGTACCATAGAGATCTTTACTGTGTAACATGATATTATATCAGCTCAAACAATGTGACAAATACTTAGTTGAAAATGACAACATTGCTGGACCTTTCATACAGATGTCTTTTTTTACTGTCACTCTGAAATCAAAAGATAATATCCAAACAGATATTACTTGTGTGATAATCAGCCACATTTTGACAAAAAAAGTCTCTTCCATTTTGTCTTCTTTCAATATCCACATGTGAATTCGCATGTCCTATGCAACAATGGTACTATAGATTATGGATGACTCATTTCCATCTGAAGTTCCTGGAATCTAAGGAAATATGGTAAGCAGATATTACACTACTGCAACTTCACACTTTCAGTTTATTGTGCTAAAAATATTCTAAGGCTTTAGCTGAATGATTATAATAAGTTTAACATGTGCACTTATCCACTTACCTCTTCTGAAGGCTGGTCATCAGATTGTTCATTGAGGGTATGACCTTTGGTACAAGGACAATTAAATAGTGAAGTCAGGTATGGAAGAAAATTACAAAATGTCAAAATATATCTTCTTATTTACCTGGACGCATCTTTTGAAAAATTACAGAAGCATAATGAATTTCTTCTGCAATTGGCTCAGAGTTTGAAATTTCATGACCAAAGTCGGGTTCGCTTTGACATTCATTAGCTGTGAAGGAGAGGTGAAACAATTCGAGAGTTGTGAAATGTTGGAAAAATATCATTAAAGTTTTCTATCGCTGTCAGCTTTTGGTTCAAGGTTTGAAGACTTGTGAACAACATGATTTTTAGATTATTGTACCCATCTGCCTTTTTCCTGTTACCCAACTGGGAACAAGAGTCAATTTACTCTGTCACTCATCTGTTCTAACTTAGACAGAAGAGTCATGGAAACTCCAGGAAGACAAAATAAATAGGGGCACTATTCCTCATATGCTTGGCTTTTAACAGATTCAACAGAATCTGATGGTCAACTAAAGAATCTGGAGCCTTAACGGAACAAACACTTGAAATCTTCATATAGGGATTGGGATTTCAGGACACCATAACTCAGGTATTGTGGGTTTTAATTCCAGCAGGGTAGCCTATCTGATGTGGCAATTCTTATGTTATCCTTCATAATACAATAAACTTGGATGTTAAGGTGTTACTAAAAGATCCAACAGATGTTTATTATAGGTCACTGAATTATATAAACACGACTTTCACAGGAACCTTTCAGGCTAATACTAAGCTTTTTAATTACAAAGAATAGCACACTTCCATTATTCATGGTTCAGATGTCCCAAGTTAAAATGACATCTGAGACCCTTATATACTCAGATCACATGATATAATCACAGTGATGATAATATATCTGTAAGTACACTGATATACTGATGTGAGACATAAAATAAGATTAAGAAGAGTGTTCTATAGTCTTTTTGATTTGCTCAGTGCTGCATGGATCTGCATGATAATGTACTGGAATAACCCAGCTATTCAGAAAAATGAAGGAGAGATTTTTTGAAGTGATTTTGAATGTCAAGAAAGTGATAGCAGTCAAAGAATGTGATGCTGGAAAAGCACAGCAGGTCAGGCAGCATCCGAGGAGCAGGAGAATTGATGTTTCGAGCATAAGCTCTTCATCAGGAATGAGGTTTGTTGGCCAAGGGGCATGAGAGACAAATGGGAGTGGGGTGGGGCTGGGGGGAAGGAAGCTGAGAATGCAATAGATAGATGAAGGGGGGGTAAAGGTGATAGGTTGGAGAGGAGGGTGGAGCAGATAGGTGGGGAAGGAAGATGGACAAGTAAGAAAAGTGAAGAGGGCAGTGCTGAATTGGAAAGTTGGATCTTGGATTAGGTGGGGGGAGAGAAAATGAGGAAACTGGTGAAATCCATATTGATCCCGTGTGGTTGCAGGGTCCCAAGGTGGAAGATGAGGCATTCTTCCTCTAGGTGGTGGGTGGTAAGGGTGAGGTGGTGGATGAGGCCCAGGACCTGCATGTCCTATGGGGAGTGATAATGGGGAGTTAAAGTGTTCGCCCACAGGGCAGTGGGGTTTTTTCATGCATGTGTCCCATCACTTTCTTCAAGAAAGTGATAGGAGTCCAACAGTTTCTGGTAGCCTTTTTATTTACCAGTGAACCTTCGAGAGACAATCTGCGGTTTTCTGGGTTAAACATGCCCAATGTATGTCCCAGTCTTTCTATCCAATTATTATCTCCCACAGAAATGACATTAATATTAACTATTTTGCTAGTTCAACAGCAAGTGCAGGAAACACATTCTTTGGATTTAGTGGCTTAAAGAGAGACGTATTTCTCACTCTATGATCTGAATCGCTACAAAGACCAATTAAAATGCTGCTTCACCTATTTTAATTCTACACCCCGCCCTCCTGCCTTTAGTGGCTGCAATACTGGGGAAGAGCTAATTGGTTCATAGAAGATTTATAGTCAGGGACTCTCAGGTGTGGAATGTCACAACTTTGTCTTTGCCAGAACAGTTTGCTGTTCAGATGACCATGCAAGTACAGATACGTTACCCTGAAAGAAGGCATTAAGTTCTGTTCTCAAAGTATAACTGTCTGTGCTCCAAGAAATCAATCATCCAAATAAAACAATGAAACCATATCTATTTTCTCTTTCTTTTCTTCTTTTCTGACATTCCGGTTTTATTTTCTTCTTTTTATTCACACTATCGCCTAACTGCAGTAGTGCTTATTTTTTTCCCCAGCACCCATATTGTGTGTGTGTAGGTGTGGGACACAGTGAAAGACACAAGGTACACAAATCTTCTATTTTCTCTCTATCCTGTGGAAGTCAGGGGAACTGGTTAAATCAAAATCTGTGAGTTCACAGCTTGCATTGACCATTGCATTCAATTATTCTGGAGACAGGGTGAGATTTGAGCTTCTAAGTTTATTGAAGTAATCAAGCTGATCAAATGGAGATAGCTGACTGGAGACTTTCAAGTCACATACAATGGCAATAGAATCATAGAATCTCTACAGTGTGGAAGCATGTCATTTAGCCAATTGAGTCCACACCGACTTTTCAAAGAGCATCTCAGCCTAACCCACACTCCTACCCTATCCCTGTAACCCTGCATTTCCCACAGCTACTCCACCTAGCCTGCATATCCCTGGACATCATGGGCAATTTAGCATGGCCAATCCATCCAACCTGCAATGGATTGCAGAAGGAAACCAGAGCACCCAGAGGAAACCCACGCAGACACAGAACATATAAACTGCACACAGACAATCACCCAAGAACAGGATTGAACCAGAGTACATAGTACTGTGAGGCAACAGTGCTAACCACTGAGCCACCATGCCACCCATAAACCTAAGCAGGTTTGGGAATCTGTCTGGTAGTCCAACACATGCATCAATTGCTAGTACATCAAAATCACCTTTTTCTTAAATTCTGAGTGCCCTAAGTCTGCATCTCTCTTCTCTTCAGCAAAATTGGATCTGACTTGATTCTAAGGTTAACTATTTCCTTAGCATTGTGTGGCATCTTCACCTGCTCATTTCTGCATGGCATATGCTTCATTGCAGTCACTTAAAAATATCTGAATCATGTAAGCTCTTCAATGAAATGGTAAGTAATGATCCCTTGTTCTTAATGTGTTCATCATGTTTCTGTTTAGTATTCAATGCTTGATTCATCTACAGACACCCATTTCTCTTACCTGGCCCATTGATCATCCTGAAGTACCGCATTATAGCAGCAATGAAACATGGAAGTAGCACAAGGGTGGCAAAAATGATAATATAATTCAAATACGCAAATTGATTCTTTTCTGAAAATAAAGCAAATAATTACTATTTAGTTAAAAGAGTATCAATGAAATAGATATTAAGACTTGTACAATTAATCCAAACTGTAGTTTAAGGGGTTAGTTCTAATGATGTAATATGCTAGTCAGATACAACATACATTATAGAGTCGTACAGCGCAGAAACAGGCCCTTTGGCCCATCTTGTCCATGTCGACCAGGTTTTCTAAACTGAACTAGCAACATATTTGTGAACATGTCCAAATGTCTTTTAAATGTCGTAACTGTACTCAGCTCCATCACTTCCACTGCCACCTCACCCCATACATGCCCCCAGCTTCTGTGTGAAAAAGCTGTTCCTCGCATCCCTTTTCCCCTCTCACCTGCAACCTATGCCCTCTAGTTTTAGACTCCCTTACTCTTGGGAAAAGACCTTGGCTATTCACTGTATCTCCATCCCTCAGTTTATAAACCTCAATAAGGTCAGCTTCTTACATTTCAGGAAAAAAAGTCCCAGCCTACCCAGCCTGTCCATATAACTCAAACCTTCCAGTCCTTTTAAATCTTTTGGCATCCTTTCCAGTTTAATAACATCCTTCCTATGCAAATGTGATGCCACTGTTTTTAAAAAAGGAGGTGGACAAAATATATGGAATTACAGACTGGTTAGCTTAATTTCTGTAGCGGGGAAAATAATTGAGTCTATTATCAAGGAAGAAATAGCAAGATTCCTCGACAGAAATTGTCCCATTGGGCAGATGTAGCATGGGTTCATGAAGGGCAGGTTATGCTTAACTAAGCTATTCAAATTCTATGAAGACATTATGAGCACAATAGACAATGGAGACGCAGTAGATGTAGTACATCTAGATTTCCAAGAGATATTTGACAAGGTGATGCACAAAAGGCTGCTGCATAAGATAAAGATGCAATGGGCAATGTATTAGCATGGATAGTGGTTTGGTTAACTAACAGGAAGCAAAGCATGGAGGTAAATGAGTGCTTTTCTGGCTGGCAATCAGTGACTAATGATGTGCCTCAGGGACAGCAATTATTCACAAGTTACATAGACGATTTGAAGTTAGGGACCACATGTAGTATGTCAACATTTGCAGATAACACTAAGATGATGGTAGAACAAAGTGTGCAAAACTCTGTGAAATGTTATAAAGGGACATAGATATTTTAAGTGAGTGGGTAAAGGCCTGGCAGATGGAGTACAATGTTATTGAATGTGAAGTTATCCATTTTTGGAGGAATAACAGTAAAAAGGACTATTAGTTGAATGGTAAAAAGTTGTAGCATGCTGCTGTGCAGAGGGACTTGGGTGTCCTTGTGCATGAATTACAGAAGGTTGGTGTGCAGGCTCAATAGGTACTTAAGAAGAGAATGGAGTTTTGTCCTTCACTGTGAGTTTAAAAGTTGCTCCTGTATAGGGTACTGGTGAGGCCACACCGAGAGTACTGTTTACAGTTTTGGTCTCCTTATTTGAGAAAGGATGTAATGGCACTAGAGGAGCTGGAGAGGAAGTTCACCAGGTTGATTCCAGAGTTGAGTAGATTGACATATGAGGAGAGACTGAATAGACTGAGATTATATTCACTGGAATGTAGAAGAATGAGGGGAACCTTAGAGAAACATATACAATTATGAAGGGAATAGAAAAGATAGAAGTAGAGATGTTTCCATTGGCGGGTGAAACTAGGACAAGAGGACTTAACTTCAAAATTAGGGCAAGCAGATTTAGGACTGAATTGAGAAGGAACTTCTTCACCCAGAAGGTTGTCAATCTATGGAATTCCCTGTCCAGTGAAATAGTTGAGGCTTCCTCAGTAAATGGTTTTAAAGCTAAGACAGATAATATTTTGAACGGTAAAGGAATTAAGGGTTTTGATGGGTAAGTGGAGCTGAGGTCACAAAGTGATCAGCCATGATCTTATTGAATGGTGGAGCAGGCTCAAGCCAGATGGCCTACTCCTGCTCCTAGTCCTTATGTTCTTATGTACACCAGGGTGACCAGAATTGTAAGCAGTACTCCAAAAGTGGCCTCCAAAATGTCTTGTACAGCTTTAACATCCCAACTGAAGGACCAGATATATATATTTCCAAGTCAGGATGGTGAGTGGCTCGGTTGGGAACTTGAAGATGGTGGTGCTCCCATCTGCTGCCCTTGCCCTTCTAGATGGAAATGGTCATGAGTTTGGAAGGTGTTGTCTAAGGATCTTTAGTGAATTGCTGCAGTGCATCTTGTAGATTGTGCACACTGCTGCCACTGAGTGTCAGTGGTGGAGGGAGTGGACAAGTGTGCCATCAAGCAGGCTTATGAATATTGTTGGAGCTAAACCCATCCAAGGCATACTGGATACTTGTCTTTATTAGTCAAGACATTAAATGCAAAATCAGGAAGGTTATGATGGAACTATAAAAAAAATGTTAGTCAGACCATAGCTACAGTTCTGATCGCCACACTACAGGAAAGATGGGATTGCTCTGGAGGGGCTGCAAAGGTGATTCACCAGAATGTTTCCTGGGCAGAAGTGGTTGAACAATGAAGGGAGGCCAGATAGGCTGAGGTTATTTTCCTCAGAGAAAGTTGAGGATCTAGCTTAGGTGTACAAAATTATGAGGGGGATAGATAGGATAGATAGGTAGATGTTTTCTCTGAAGTAGAAGAATCAGTAACCAGGGGGCTCGATTTATAGTAAGATGCAGGAGGTTTAGAATGGATTTAAAGAATATTTTCTTCTCACTCAGAGGGTGATAAGTATATGGATCTCACTGCCCAAAAGAATGGTAAAGACGGGGACCATCGCAACATTGAAGAAGCAAATCTTCACTCGGAGAGCCGTAGTGTACAAGGCTAAGGGACAATCTCTGGAAAATCAGTCTAGAGTAGATAGGTGCTTGATGATTGGCACAGACATAATGAGCTGTCAGGTCTCTTTCTGCACTGTTAAAACCAAAAAGATGTGTTTCCTTATCACCAAAATATCCAAGGAACCAGGAGAATCGACGTTTCAGGCATCAGCCCTTCTTCCTGAAGAAGGGCTTATGCCTGAAACGTCGATTCTCCTGTTCCTTGGATGCTGCCTGACCTGCTGCGCTTTTCCAGCAACACATTTTCAGCTCTGATCTCCAGCATCTGCAGTCCTCACTTTCTCCTCGAACACATAATATCTAGCCCATTGTGTGCAACCTAGAATCAGTGTCGCTCAGTCTGGAGCAGGAAGGTGGCCTTTCAGTGGAGGAAATGAAATTCTAAGATAATCAGCCTGGAAACCGCAGAGCTGATATCCCACAGTTGAACACAGGTCTAGCAAAGCTAAGCACAGTATATCATGTAATACAGCTTCTAGAGTCATAGAGATGTGCACATGGAAACAGACCCTTCGGTCCAACTTGTCTATGCTGAAATAAAGCCATTGTGGCTGATTCCACCCAAAAAGTCCAAGCTCACCAAAGGAAGGAAATCGACTCAATGTTGTAATAAAGAAGGAAATTGACTCTGTTCAAGTAAGAGATTATTTCACTTTGACAGAGTGAACAGGTGATGTTCGGAATGGCATGGTGCCAAAACCCAACAGATCAATCAGAATTTAGTGGGTTCTTACACAGTTTAATGAAGCAGCCAAATGATCAGTTTACCGACTTTAACAATTTATACAGAAAGCATTACCTAACTTCTAGCCAACTCCTTTCTGCTGAATGTTAGCATTCCATTGGCATGAGCTACCTGACCCAACCGCACCAAATGCATTAGCCCAGAGGATAGATTTTAACAGCATTTCACCTGTAGAAAGCCGCTGCCTTTGTTGTACCTCACCTGACACCCACAACATGCAGATCTATAACAGATGATTAGCAATTGGTATCACATGCTCTAATTTGTGGTCCCTTCTTCAATTCATTCAGTTGTGCCTAAATCCAGCAATCTCATGTTTACTCCTTCAGATTAGATTAGATTACTTACAGTGTGGAAACAGGCCCTTCAACCCAACAAATCCACACCGATCCTCCGAAGAGCAACCATAAGACCATAAGACCATAAGACATAGGAGTGGAAGTAAGGCCATTCGGCCCATCGAGTCCACTCCGCCATTCAATCATGGCTGATGCGCATTTCAGCTCCACTTGCCAGCGTTCTCCCCGTAGCCCTTAATTCCTCTAGACAACAAGAACCTATCAATCTCGGCCTTGAAGACATTTAGCGTCCGGCTTCCACTGCACTCCGTGGCAATGAATTCCACAGGCCCACCACTCTCTGGCTGAAGAAATGTCTCCGCATTTCCGTTCTGAAATGACCCCCTCTAATTCTAAGGCTGTGTCCACGGGTCCTAGTCTCCTCGCCTAACAGAAACAATTTTCTAGCATCCACCTTTTCAAAGCCATGTATTATTTTGTACGTCTCTATTAGATCTCCCCTTAATCTTCTAAACTCCAACGAATACAATCCCAGTATCCTCAGCCGTTCCTCATATGCTAGACCTGTCATTCCAGGGATCATCCGTGTGAATCTCCGCTGGACACGTTCCAGTGCCAGTATGTCCTTCCTGAGGTGTGGGGACCAAAACTGGACACAGTACTCCAAATGGGGCCTAACCAGAGCTTTATAAAGTCTTAGTAGTACATCTCTGCTTTTATATTCCAACCCTCTTGAGATAAGAGACAACATTGCATTCGCTTTCTTAATCACAGACTCAACCTGCATGTTTACCTTTAGAGAATCCTTGACTAGCACTCCCAGATCCCTTTGTGCTTTGGCTTTATTAAGTTTCTCACCATTTAGAAAGTAGTCCATTCCTATATTCTTTTTGCCAAAGTGCAAGACCTCGCACTTGCTCACGTTAAATTCCATCAGCCATTTCCTGGACCACTCTCCCAACCTGTCTAGATCCTTCTGTAGCCTCCCCACTTCCTCAGTACTACCTGCCTGTCTACCTAACTTTGTATCATCGGCAAACTTCGCTAGAATGCCCCCGGTTCCCTCATCCAAATCATTAATATATAATGCGAACAGCTGTGGCCCCAGCACCGAACCCTGCGGGACACCGCTCGTCACCGGCTGCCATTCTGAAAAAGAACCTTTTATCCCAACTCTCTGCCTTCTGTTAGATAGCCAATCCTCAATCCATCCCAGCAGCTCACCTCGAACACCATGGGCCCTCACCTTGCTCAGCAGTCTCCCGTGTGGCACCTTATCAAAGGCCTTTTGAAAGTCCAGATAGACCACATCCACTGGGTTCCCCTGGTCTAACCTACTTGTTACCTCTTCAAAAAATTCCAACAGGTTTGTCAGGCATGACCTCCCTTTACTAAATCCATGTTGACTTGTTCTAATCAGACTCTGCTCTTCCAAGAATTTAGAAACCTCATCCTTAATGATGGATTCTAGAATTTTACCAACAACCGAGGTTAAGCTGATTGGCCTATAATTTTCCATCTTTTGCCTTGATCCTTTCTTGAACAAGGGGGTTACTACAGCCATCTTCCAATCATCCGGGACCTTTCCTGACTCCAGTGACTCTTGAAAGATCTCAACCAATGCCTCTGCTATTTCCTCAGCAACCTCTCTCAGAACTCTAGGGTGTATCCCATCGGGGCCAGGAGATTTATCAATTTTAAGACTTTTTAACTTTTCTAGCACTATCTCTTTTGTAATGGCAACCATACTCAACTCAGCCCCGTGACACCCTTTAATTTTTGGGATATTACTCATGTCTTCCACTGTGAAAACTGACGCAAAGTACTTGTTAAGTTCTCCTGCTATTTCCTTATCTCCCATCACTAGGCTCCCTGCATCAGTTTGAAGTGGTCCAATGTCTACTTTTGCCTGTCGTTTGTTTCTTATGTACTGAAAGAAACTTTTACTATTATTTCTAATATTACTGGCTAGCCTACCTTCATATTTGATCCTCTCATTTCTTATTACACTCTTTGTTATCCTCTGTTGGCTTTTGTATCCTTCCCAATCTTCTGATTTCCCACTGTTCTTAGCCACTTTATAGGATCTCTCTTTTTCTTTAATACATTTCCTGACTTCCTTTGTCAGCCAAGGTTGTCTAATCCCTCCCCGGTTAATCTTTCTTTTCTTGGGAATGAACCTCTGTACAGTGTCCTCAATTATACCTACAAACTCCTGCCATTTTTGCTCTAGTGTCTTCCCAGTTAGCCTCTGCTTCCAGTCTATTTTAGTCAGTTCCTCTCTCATGCCCTCATAATTACCTTTATTCAACTGTAACACCATTACATCAGATTTCGCCTTCTCCCTTTCAAACTCCAGACTGAACTCTACCATATTATGGTCGCTACTTCCTAAGGGTTCCCTTACTTTAAGATCTTTTATAGAGTCTGGTTCATTGCAAAGCACTAGGTCCAGAATAGCCTGCTCTCTTGTGGGCTCCATGACAAGCTGTTCCAAAAAGCCATCCTGTAAGCATTCCATGAATTCCCTTTCTTTAGATCCACTAGCAACATTATTTACCCAGTCCACCTGCATATTGAAGTCACCCATGATCAATGTAACCTTGCCTTTCTGACATGCCTTCTCTATTTCCCGGTACATGTTGCGTCCCTGGTCCTGACCACTGTTAGGAGGTCTGTACACAACTCCAATTATGGTTTTTTTGCCTTTGTGGTTCCTCAATTCCACCCACACAGACTCCACATCATCCGACGCTATGTCATTCAATACCATAGATTTAATTTTGTTCTTAACTAACAAGGCAACCCCACCCCCTCTGCCCACCTCTCTGTCTTTTCGATAAGTCGAAAAACCATGGAGGTTTAACTGCCAGTCCTGACCCCCCTGTAACCAAGTCTCTGTGATGCCTACTACATCATAATCATTCACTATTATCTGTGCCATTAATTCATCGGCTTTGTTATGAATGCTACGAGCATTCAGGTAAAGTGCCTTAATGCTAACTTCCTTATTAGAGATGTTGTAAGTCATATGTCCTAAGTCATCCTTGCTTTTTTCTGCATTCTCAGTCTGCCTCAATTTTAAATCCGCCTGGAAACATGCTATCCTGCTGCTTATCTTTCCATTTACCTCCATACTCCCTGTCGCTTTCACTTTCCCTTCCCCCCAACTCAGAAGTTTAAAGTCCTACTGACCACCCTATTTATCCTCTTCGCCAGAACATTGGTACCTGATCGGTTCAGGTGGAGACCGTCCCAACGGTACAGATCCCCCCTGTTCCAAAACTGATGCCAGTGCCCCATGAAGTGGAATCCCTCTTTCCCACACCAATCCCTTAGCCACGTGTTTACTTGCCTAATTTTCTTGTCCCTATGCCAATTGGCACGTGGCTCGGGCAGTAATCCGGAGATTATGACCCTTGAGGACCTGTGCTTCAATTTCCTGCCTAGTGCTTCGTAATGCCCAAACAGGTCCTCCACCCTAGTCTTGCCTATGTTGTTGGTACCAACGTGGACCACAACAACTGGATCCTCCCCCTCCCGCTCCAATATCCTTTCAAGCCGGTCAGAGATGTCTCGCACCCTGGCACCGGGCAGGCAACACACCATGCGAGACTCCTGATCCGGCTTGCAAAGGATACTATCTGTCCCCCTAATTATAGAATCCCCTATAACCACTACCTGTCTATTAGCTCCCCCCTCTTGAATGGCCTTCTGCACCATGGTGCCTTGGTCAGTTGGCTCATCCTGTCCAGAGCCCTTTTCCTCATCCGAACAGGGAGCAAGAATCTCGTACCTGTTGGACAAGGTCAAGGGCTGAGGCTCCTCCACTCCTGAACTCTGGGTCCCCCTACCTGCCTCACTTACAGTCACACTCTTTTGTGCCTGATCACTAGCTGAGTGGAAATTAATTAATCTCCCAGGTGCGACTGCCTCCTGAAACAAAGCGTCCAGGTAACTCTCCCCCTCCCGGATATGCCGCAGTGTTTGAAGCTCAGATTCCAGATCATCAACTCTGATCCGGAGTTCTTCCAGCAACCAACACTTGCTGCAGATGTGGTCACTGCCGTTCACAATGGGATCAGCCAGCTCCCACATCATACAGCAACAGCACATCACCTGCCCAGCCATCTCTGCTTAGTTAGTTAATTACTTACTTAGTACAAGTATGAGTTAGAATACCTTCTGATACCTCTCTGCTATAGTTTTTTTTACCCTAAGTAAGGACTTGATGTATACACACAAAAAAAATCACGAAGTAAATTTTTTAACTAGTCCCCAGTAAAGAAATAAAAATTCTTACCTTAAAAGAAAAAAGCAGTCGTTAAGAAGGTTAGAGGAGGAGGGCGGGTGGGAGATACTACCCATTCCCCTACATTTCCCCCTTCACCTAACACTACCAGCAATTTAGCATGGCCAATTCACCTAACCTGAACATTCTTTGACTGTGGGAGGAAACCGGAGCACCCGAAGGAAACTCACACAGACATGGGGAGAATGTGCAAACTCCACACAGACAGTTGCCCGAGCCAGGAATTGTACCCTGGGTCCCTGGTGCTGTGAGGTAGCAGTGCTAACCACTGGGCCACTGTGCCGCCCTGAGATGAGCAAATTAGCTTTGGGATCCAAAAGCCAAACCTAGTGCCTTCCTTGTCTACACTTTGGATAAACTCACTGAGATATCACTTGGCTAACAGCTATAACCCTCCAATAATGAATGATTGATGGCTTGACATGATTAAAACCCTCGGTTGGCACCGTTCTCTTGAACTGTGCTACCTATCCATCTTCCTTCCCGCCTTCTGCACCACACTCCACTCCCCACCGTCATCTACCTATCGCATTCCTAGCTACCTTCCCCCTGCCCCAGCCCCAGCCCCCTCCCATTTATCTCTCAGTCCCCTTGCCCACTCTCCCACATTCCTGATGAAAAGTTTATGCTCGAATCATCGACTCTTCTGCTCCTCGGATGCTGCCTGAATGGCTGTGCCTTTCCAACGCCACACTGATCTCCAGTTTCTGCAGTCCTCACTTTCTCCTAGTTGATTAGGACCGTCCCCAACCACCATTTTATGTGAATATTGAATGTCACCAATAAAAGGTAGAATTATACTTGAGCATACTTATACTGTCTGTCAAAAGGAATCATTTGAACAAGTGTCAGTGATGAGACAAATCACCAAACAAGCAATATTAAATTCTGCTCCGCATGTTCAAAAGTTAACAGAGTCCTGAAATGGAAATAAAAAATGCTGGATCAGAAACTGTCAGAAATACACATTATCAGGCTCAGTAATATTAATTCCACATTGTCTTGCTCTATACCATTATCTCAGCTGCCTCTGAATGCCAGTATCTATCATGTTTACAGTTCCCTCTCACACTCAGACTCAGTACTGTCAGCATTTCTGAATTAGAGTGGTGCTGGAAAAGCACAGAAGGTCAGGCAGCATCCAAGGAGCAGAAAAGTCGATGTTTCGGTCAAAAGCCCTTCATCAGGAATTGAGGCAGGAAGCCTGCAGGGTGGAGAGGTAAATGAGAGGAGTGGTGGGGGGTGGGGGGGTGGGGGGGGGGGGGGGTGGAGAAAGTAGCATAGAGTACAATAGGTGAATGGGGGTGGGGATGGAGGTAATAGGTCAGAGAGGAGGGTGGGGGAAGGTAGCAAAGAGTACAATGGGTGAATGGGGGTGGGGATGAAGGTGATAAGTCAGAGAGGAGGGTGGAATAGATAGGTGAAAAGGAAGATAGGCAGGTAGGACAGGTCATGGGGACGGTGCTAGCTGGAAGGTTGGAACTGAGGTAAGGTGAGGGGAGGGGAAATGAGGAAACTGGTGAAGTCCACATTGATGCCCTGGGGTTGAAGTGATCCGAGGCGGAAGATGAGGCATTTTTCCTCCAGGCTTCGGGTGGTGAGGGAGCGGCGGTGGAGGAGGCCCAGGACCTACATGTCCTCGGCAGAGTGGGAGGGGGATTTGAAATGTTGGGCCACAGGGCGATGGGGTTGATTGGTGCGGGTATCCCGGAGATGTTCCCTGAAGCGCTCTGCGAGGAGGCGTCCAGTCTCCCCAATGTAGAGGAGACTGCATTGGGAGCAAAGGATACAATGTCAGCATTTCGTATCACTCTCAAACACAGTGTGGTTAACAGCTCTCTCTCACTCTCAGACTCAGCACTGTTAGCTTGTTCTTAATCTCAGACTCAGCATTAACAGCAGCTCCTTATTAGGCAAATGTTGTTAGCTCAGCTTCCTCTGAACAAGAGGCCAAGGAATTATTTTTCCCCATTGCTGCTAAGAGTGGAATTCCACGATTTTGATTCAGTAGCAATGCCCAAAATACTCTAAAATGGGATGGTGTGTGGTTTGGAGGGAAACTTGAAGGAGGTGACCTTGCTGTATAACTGCTGTCCTTGTCTTTTTATTGTTATTAGTGATATTAACTGGGAAACCAATACAGAGCTTAAACATTGTTGACCGAGACAAATATTAAAGCATAGAAAGTAATTTCCTTCCTTATTGGTATGTTAACCAGCCATAATTTTCAATGGAAATAGTGAGAAGATTAAATAAGGATATCAATTAGGCGAATTGCTGAACAACTGACACCCTGTGACCACCATATAGTGACTCTTCCCATGCCCCTCAGAAGGTTGCCAACCACCTTGTCAGGTTTACTGGAGACGTCCCCAGGAAGGTCTCAAATAGTCAGTAACTCAGTGCCTGATCAAGTAACGCAGCACTGGAAAGGAGGATACACTGAAAACCTGTGACTCCTGTCTCCTCCCACAATCCACAACATTTCAACCTGCAACACACTGAGCTTTGGCCGGGGGACCTGACAATGATTCTGGATCTCTGCTGGATGTATGCTGTTGGCAATAACCTCTCCAGGGAAGCCCACATCAGTGGCAATCTGCCAGGCCAGCTGCTGACAGCAGGCAAGTACTATGTTGCTGACTAATTCGATGATAACAAAGTCATCATCATCCTAGAGGACCTTAGGGCTACCCGCTCCTTAAATAGAGAGAGAGAGAGAGAGAGAGAGAGGACTGCTGGTCAGTTTAACCTGAGGGTCACTACACCTCAAGAAAGGGGCAAAGTTGAGAAGGTGGGTCATTTGCGGTAACCTCAGGCGATGTGTGAATTGAGCCCATGCTGTTGGCATCACTCTGCATCGCAGGTCAGCTTACTAAGCTAGCCAACCCACTCCTCAACCTGACCTAATTCATCACAGTCCAAGGTGTTCCATGTCCATTATATAGCAAGGCACTGCCAACATTATGTATCAATGATACAGGAGGGTCAATGGTAGACACTGAAATGCCTGAAGGGCATCTGATTCTGTAAACATGGGACTAGGGGAGCTCCCTATTTACCCAACAGAACCTTGACTGAAGTTTTAAACTTGCAGTCTGAGTATAGAACAATACTGATAAATAGTGGTTCATATAACCTGTTAGAGATTAAATGTATTACGAATAAGCAGTATAAATAACGAGGTAAAAACAATGACTGCAGATGCTGGAAACCAGATTCTGATTTAGTGGTGCTGGAAGAGCACAGCAGTTCAGGCAGCATCCAAGGAGCTTCAAAATCGACGTTTCAGGCAAAAGCCCTTCTTCAGGAATAAAGGCAGTGAGCCTGAAGCGTGGAGAGATAAGCTAGAGGAGGGTGGAGGTGGGGAGAAAGTAGCATAGAGTACAATAGGTGAGTGGGGGAGGGGATGAAGGTGATAGGTCAGGGAGGAGAGGGTGGAGTGGATAGGTGGAAAAGAAGATAGGCAGGTCGGACAAGTCCGGACAAGTCATGGGGACAGTTACTGAGCTGGAAGTTTAGAACTAAGGTGAGGTGGGGGAAGGGGAAATGAGGAAACTGTTGAAGTCCACATTGATGCCCTGGGGTTGAAATGTTCCGAGGTGGAAGATGAGGCGTTCTTCCTCCAGGTGTCTGGTGGTGAGGGAGCGGCGGTGAAGGAGGCCCAGGACCTCCATGTCCTCGGTAGAGTAGGAGGGGGAGTTGAAATGTTGGGCCATGGGGCGTGTGGTTGATTGGTGCGGGTGTCCTGGAGATGTTCCCTAAAGCGCTCTGCTAAGAGGTGCCCAGTCTCCCCAATGTAGAGGAGACCACATCAGGAGCAACGGATACAGTAAATGATATTAGTGGATGTGCAAGTAAAACTTTGAGGGATGTGGAAGGCTCCTTTAGGGCCTTAGATAGAGGTGAGGGAGGAGGTGTGGGCACAGGTTTTACAGTTCCTGCAGTGGCAGGGGAAAGTGCCAGGATGGGAGGGTGGGTTGTAGGGGGGCGTGGACCTGACCAGGTAGTCACGGATAGAACGGTCTTTGCGGAAGGCAGAAAGGGGTGGTTCTGGATTAGTGGTGCTGGAAGAGCACAGCAGTTCAGGCAGCATCCAAAGAGCTTCGAAATCGACGGTTCGGGCAAAAGCCCTTCATCAGGAATAAAGGCAGTGAGCCTGAAGCGTGGAGAGATAAGCTAGAGGAGGGTGGGGGTGGGGAGAGAGTAGCATAGAGTACAATAGGTGAGTGGGGGAGGGGATGAAGGAGATAGGTCAGGGAGGAGAGGGTGGAGTGGATAGGTGGAAATGGAGATAGACAGGTAGGACAAGTCCGGACAAGTCATGGGGACAGTGCTGAGCTGGAAGTTTAGAGTTCTGGATTAGTGGTGCTGGAAGAGCACAGCAGTTCAGGCAGCATCCACCTCTTTCCACCTTCCGCAAAGACCGTTCCCTCTGTGACGACCTGGTCACTTTCCCCTGTCACCGCAGGAACTGTAAAACCTGCACCAACACCTCCTCCTTCACCTCCATCCAAGGCCCTAAAGGAGCCTTCCACATCCATCAAAGTTTTACCTGCACATCCACGAATATCATTTATTGTATCCGTTGCTCCCGATGCTGTCTCCTCTACATTGGGGAGACTGGGCGCCTCCTAGCAGAGCGCTTTAGGGAACATCTCCGAGACACCCGCACCAATCAACCACACCGCCCCTTGGCCCAACATTTCAACTCCCTCTCCCACTCTGCCGAGGACATGGAGGTCCTGGGCCTCCTTCACCGCTGCTCCCTCACCACCAGACGCCTGGAGGAAGAACGCCTTATCATCCGCCTCAGAACACTTCAATGAGGGCATCAATGTGGACTTCAACAGCTTCCTCATTTCCCCTTCCCCCACTTCACCCTAGTTCTAAATTTCCAGCTCAGCGCTGTCCCCATGACTTGTCCGGACTTGTCCTACCTGCCACTAATCCAGTATAAATAACTGGCAATCCACATATATTTGCTAAAATTAGCAATTCATGATTGATATCACGAACTTCATGATTTTTCAGCCGTCTCCTGACTTGTCAGACATTTGTGTATTGCTGAAACTGACAACAGCACTGAGCTGAGCAAACATTACTGAAATGGAGAACAAGAGGGAGTCTACCAGGAAAAGGGAACTGAAAACACAGACGTCTGTCTGGATCTAGTAGGTGATACTTAATATGAACACTAGAGGGAACTGAAACAATTCTCACTGATTCTCACCCCAAGAGGAAGTTAAGAGAACATTACTCTGTCTGATTGTAACAGAGACCAGAATACCGCACACAGGGGCAACTGTCCCTAACGACATTGTTAGGCGTGATCATTGCAGTCTTTCTGAAAATAATGTGCCATCTTCACACTGAGGAGACTTTCCAGAATACTGTAGAGTGCTATCAGTGGATAAATAGAATAGATTCAGAACTTATCCTGCACTGCAGGTGGCATGGTGGCTCAGTGGTTAGCACTGCTGCCTCACATCACCAGGGTCCCAGGTTCAATTCCAGCTTCAGTCTGTGTGGAGTTTGCACATTCTCCTTGTATCTGTGTGGGTTTGTTCTGGTTTCCTCCCACAGTCCAAAGATGTACTGGCTATGCTAAATTGCCCATTGTGTTGGGTGCTTTAGTCAGGTGGAGGTGGGTTGCCCTTCAAGGGGGTCAATTGGGGCGAAGGGCCTGTTTCTGTTCTGGATCACTATAAGTGAAACTGCAGACCAAGAGTACATGCAAGTTAAACAGCTGAAGTAGCATCCAAAAACAAAGCAATATTGTAAGTAATAACTTTAATTAAAGTTCTGCAGACCTGTTCTGTCAAGTCATGAATTTTGGTGGACAATTAAATAACTAACCTGATATGAAGAGTACAAATACCACCCCATTCTCAATGATGGGCAGTCCAAGACATCCGTAGAACACAAATTGTCAAAGCATTTACAATCATCTTCGACCAGAAATGCCAAGTGGATGATCAATTTTGTCTTCAGCTTGAGATCCTTAGTATCGCAAATATTAGTTTTCTCCCAATTTAATTCACTGCATGTAATGCTATATTCACAGTATGCCTGGTTGTGTTCTGTTCTACTGGTAGGACAGAACCATGAGAGGTGGCACAGTGATATACTTTCAGGGAGGAGTTGATGTGGTCCTCTCAACAGTGATTCCTGGTTTGAAAGAACCCCAGTCTAGCCCCCAAATTGTTACAATGGGACCTGAGTAATGTTCCCCAAGTTATTGTTGAACTGGCTCCCCTTCTTTATTCACTATCACAATTTATGAAGTATCCTGTCTTTGTGGATCCCTTTTTCCCTTTTACTCAGACCAAATTAATTTAGGTTTTAAAAGGAGCCATGTTAACCAGGCTTTCTGGAGTTAACAAAACAACGAACTTATTACTTACCACAAGAAAAAAGAATAATGCAACACATACACAGATTAGAAATGAATGCAAAAAGTGTTAAAAGTGCAAGTTCATTGTTCCTTGACAGGAGAGCCACAGGTAGGCAGGGAGCAGAAGAAGATGTTTGGTATGCTTGCCTTTATTTGTCAGTTCATTAAGTATAGGAGTTGGGATGGTATGTTGTGGCTGTATGGGACATTGGTTTGGCCACTTTTGGAATATTTCATTTAATTCTGGTCTCTTTGCTGTAGGAAAGATGTTGTGAAACTTGACAGGGTGTGGAAATGTTACAAGGATGTTGCTGGGGTTGGAGGGCTTGAGATATAGGGAGAGGCTGAATAGGCTGGGGCTATTTTCCCCAGAGGATGGAGGCTGAAGAGGGACCGTTTAGAGGTTTATAAATCATGAAGGGCGTGAATAGGATGAATAGTCAAGCTCTTTTTCCCAGTTCAGTAGAGTCCAAAACTAAAGGACATAAGTTTAAGGTGAGGGGGAACGATTTAAGAGGGACCTAAGCAGTGACATTTTCACACAAAGGGTGTATGGAGTGAGCTGCCAGTGGAAGTGATGGAGGCAGGTACAACTAAAACATTTAAAAGGCATCTGGATGGGTATATAAATAGGAAGGATTTAGGGAGATATGGGCCAAATGCTGGTAGATGTGACTATATTAATTAGGATGTTTGGTTGGCATAGATGAGTTGGACCAAATAGTCTGTCTCCAGCACTGTGACTCTAAGTTAATAAATAAACAGCTCAGCCCCAATGAGTTACTTGTGAAGAGAAGATTGTGGAATGTTGTTGGTTAAGTTATTGATTTGGGGATTCTTGGTTTTGCAAGCTAATTGAAACTCTTTTGTCCTGATGTTTTTCACTGTCTTGTTGACTAGCTGGCTTCTAACATTCAGATGAATAGGCTCTTTACTTGCTAAGCAGCAGTAACCAGTGAGCAGTTCTTGAATTGTGACCTTCGCAGCCCACTAGTGCTGGAACTCAAAATATACACAAGCACATGAGCACATCAGCTCAACTTCTTTCTATTTGCACACATGAGGGCTTTTAAACCCTAATCTTGTGTACTTTTGAATGGTGAAGAATGGTGAATGTCTCTTGCCCAAGTGCTTTCTTTTCTCCCATCATGCTCACAGTCGAGATGAATCTCGGGAGGTCACAGCTAGTAGTGTGTTTCTCCCTTTCAAGTCAATCCATTTGAGGCTTCCTTGACACCTCACTACTTTTGGCTTTCCAAAGGCTCTCCCTCCAGATAGCTACTGAATTCACATTCACAGTCCTTTTTTTGGCTATATGCCCTTTAAGAAATTTCAGAAAAAAGCATTTGAAAGTTTGATATGTCCATGGGTGATCTGGGGTTATATTCCACGGTTGAGACAAGATAGACCTGATGAAGTCTCATGGCATCAAGCCAGGTATTTGCCAAATTTTCTCCTGTTACTTATCAGCTACTACTCTCCATCAGCTGATTAATTAGTACTTGGTCACTGGACTAGTAATCTAGAGATGCAGGCCAATAGTCTAGAAATGTATATTTGTATCAGCAAATGGTGAAATTTGAATTCACTTAATAGATCTTGAAGTTAAACTAATGGTAACCATGTAACTGCAGTTTATTGTCATAAATACCATTCTGGTTCATAAATGTTTTTTAGAGAAGGAAATCTGATTTACACATGACTCCAGATCTACATGTAACGCCTGGTCTACATGTGACTCTTGGTCTACACATAAATCCAGCAATGGACCAGTAAGCCATTCAGTTCAAAAGCAATTGGAAATGGATAACAAATGCTGATCTTGCCAGTGATGCACACCTCCCATCAATGAATAAAGGGATAATAACTCCTCCATTTTGATCTCCATCTGGTACTGCACTCAGGGTGGCAAAGATACATGAATTACTGTGGATGTGGGACTTCAATGTTCATCACCAAAAATGTCTTGGAAGTAATACTACTGACCAAATTGGTCAAGTGATAGGAGGTGTTGTAAACAGTGTGGGAACAGTGACCTGGAGACCACCATTGATTGGAAATTTAACTGGACAGCCACATAATGAATGTAATACAAAAGGAAATCAGCAGATTTGGCATTCTGATGAGTAACTCACCTCTTGACCCCATAGAATTTGCCCATTAGTTGAAGGTACACGTCAGAATTGTCACAGAAACATTCCACTTGCCTGGGTCAGTACACCTCCAACATTAATCTAGAGGTTTGACACATTTCAAACCAAAACAATCTTTTTTCTAACAACCTAACCATCCCTTAAAAACTTTGGATTCCCTACCACCAGTGGCTGCAGTGTCTGCGTTTACAAGATGCACTACAGAAATTCACCAGGCTTCCTTAACTGTAGTTTCCAAACCCGCAACCTTTACCCCAGAAGGACAAGGACAGCACAAGCCTAGAAATACCAAAACTTGTAAGTTACAACTGTTGGGTCTTGGCATTATATCATTTGTCCCTCATCGCCACTGGGGTCAAAGTCCCGGAACTCTCACTGTAAGAATGCTGCAGAAGTACATTTACCCTATAACTGCAATGGTTCAAAAAGCCAGCTCATCATGGCTGCGGTTGGTTAGCTCAGTTGGTTGGACAGCTGGCTTGCTGTGTAGAGTGAGGCTAACAGTGCAAGTTCAGTCCCTGTACTCTCTAAGGTTACCCCAAAGGTCCTTCTTTCTCAACCTTGCCCCTCACCTGAGGTGTGGTTACCCTCAGGTTGAATCATCACCGGTCATTTCCCCATAACGAGGGAGTGGGATTATGGTGACTTTACATTCATCATCATCATCACCTCTTTGAAGGCAAACAGTCTGGGAAATAACTGTTGGCCTTGCCAGTAATGAGCACCTCCTATAAAAATTGTTTTTAAAAGTGTCCTAACGTTAATGCTGCAATTGTACTGTAAACACATCCTAATGGAAGTTGTTTACATCTTGGAGCACATATGCTGAGTGTGGTTGCTATTGTAAGGCATTTTGTGATTTAAATGTTGTTTCTGTGATGTAAGATACCATAAAGCATTTTGTTTTCTGTACATTTCATGATGCAAAGTATTTCTTTACTTTAATGCTCTCCAACATGTCTTGCTTATGTTAACGTATAAGCAACCGTGAGATGGGTCAACATCCAAGGCTTGTAACTGGGTGGTATGAAAATGAAACTGTGCAGAAGGAGAGGCTCCAGGTTGAATACGTCGTAGCAAGGACAGAATTAATAAAAACAGAAATTGCTGGAAAGGTTCAGCAGACCTGGCAACATTTATGGAAAGAAATCAGAGTTAGTGTTTCGAGTTCAGTGATCTTTCTGCAGAACTGATGGTAACTGGGAGAAAATTGGGTTTTTTTGCAGAAGATAGGCTGGGTGGAGGAGGTAAGGAGTAAATAATAGGTGGAGATAGAGTCAAAACCAACTTTTCCTAGTTACCATCAGTTCTGACAAATGGTCACTTGACCCAAAATTTCTCCCCACAAACACTGCCAGACCTGATTTTTTGTTTCTGATTTTTTTATTGGGACAAAATTACAATGGTTACACACACACACACACACACACACACACGTCATGAAAGTGATGTCTCACATGTACAGACCTCCCTGTAAAAACTGACTCGATATTAGCCATCCAGAGACATGAACAGAGGTCATCTTGCCCAAGTAGATTATGACTATTTTGTCACACATCTGCAGGCAGCCCTCTTCTGAGGGCTTACTAACCCAATTAGAAGACCCTGATTTGAGATATAGCTGCATTTGGCAAGAACATGGTTCAAGGAGCTGCAAATAAAATGCAACCTTCAAGGACATAGTGGCTACAGCTGGAAGTGTGACCTGGTCATTCACAGGAAAACGTGGAGGAGGATTCACTGATAGAGTGACCACTCAGTAACAGGTTCTTGTGCAAGGACACACAAGTAATTGGTGTTGTGAGTAAATGCTGTGTTTGGTAGCTTAATAAGTGGCAATTGCATTAATGAGTGGAATTGCTTTCATCATTGTGCTTTACATCATTGATAGCAAGGTACAGTGAAGAGGAGCCTTGAAGATTGAGAGATTACCTTTCCCCACCACTTTAGTTTATATTATTGTCCATGACTTAAATTATTAGGTATCTTTTGAAATTAAAGATAATAATCTTTGAAAATCCTTCAGGACAAGTTACACCTTTTGTTCTTGATATGTTTTATCCAGTTAATAATGAAGATAATATATTTTAATACTATTCACTAAGGAATAAACATAAGCAATGGCACGAGGGAAAGTTACTTTGTTTTTCAAAAGGTATTAAGGCAACTTTCACAGTGTCTGAGAGATCTTGGTATTGTTTCTGACTACTGACAGTCAGCACTCACACAGCATTGCACAGAGATGTCACTCTGTAGTACATGGTCAAATGCGCGTAGTGTGTCTTTAAACTCTCGGCTGTCCTGACACAGAAACGCACATTCCCAATGCTAGCACAAGGCTAAAGCATACATAGAAATAAAACAAAGAACTCTGGCTGCTGAAAATCTGATCCAAAATCAGAAGTTACTCTTTGTCAGAACTCCTGAAGAAGTCATACTGAACTCAAAATTTTAACATTGGGTTTCTCTGCACAGATACTGCCAGACCTGCTGAGTCTCTCTAACACATTGTGCTTTTTGTAAAGCATATATAATTGTCTATTTGAAACCACATAATCAAATGATACTACAATTCTAGCCCAAAGCATTTAGCGGTTTGATGTCACAAAGGTACCGCGGTTACATATGGCAAATTTGCAAGACTGTGCAAAATGTCACAGGGAGCAGTAGAGCTTTGAATTAATACCATATGAACTGGTTCAGAAAAGACTGCATCCAACAAATGAGTGGTTGGAATACATTTGTGTAAGCCATCCTTCTATTTATTCAGCTGAGCTCATTGCAAGGTACTGCAAATGAATGCAACACAAACTGAGACATCACTGAAGTTAAAAGAATGGAAAGGCTAGTGCCAACATGTACTGGGTCCAGTTCACACAATTAAAAACAAGCAGGATATCAGACTTCGTGTTTCAAGTCCAGTGACCTTTCTGCAGGACTGATGGTAGCTCAGAGAAAATTGTATTTTTATGCAAACGATAGGTTGTGTGGAGGAGTTAAGGAGTAAATAATATGTTGAGATTGAGCCCAAACCAAACTTTTCTAGCTACCATCAGTTCTGATAAAGGGTCACTTGACCCAAAACATTAACTACTTTTTCTCCGCAAACACTGCAAGACCTGATGAACCTTTCCATCAATTTGTGTTTTTGTTTCTGATTTTTGGCATCCAGAGTTCTTACAGTTTTTTTTTATTGGGACAGAATTACAACTGTTTTAGTCAAAACAGACTTTAACTATCTCTCTCTCTCTCTCGCTCTCTCTCTCTCTCTCTCGCTCTGTCCCAAAGACACACATACACAAACATCATGAAAGTGGGGTCTCACACATACAGGCCCCTCTGTAAAAACTGACTAGATGATAGCCATCCAAATATGTGAACAGAGGTCATCTTGCCCATGTGGATCACAATTATTTTGTCATGGCAGCCCTCTTCTGAGGGAGGGCAGGGTATGATCGTATGGTGTGCTTAATAACCCAATTAGAAGACGCTGATTTGAGATACAATTGCATTTGGCAAGAACATGGTTCAAGGAGCTGCAAATAAAATGCAACCTTCAAAGACCTAGTGGCTGCGGTTGGGCATGTGATGTGGTCGGGCATGTGATGTGGTCATTCACAGGAAGGCTTGAAGGAGGATTCATTGCTAGAGTGACCATTCAGCAACGGGTTCTTGTGCAAGGACACACAAGTAATTGGGTAAAAACAAGGACTACAGATGCTGGAAACCAGAGTCTATATTAGAGTGGTGCTGGAAAAGCACAGCAGTTCAGGCAGCATCTGAGGAGCATGAAAATCAACATTTCAGGCAAAAGCCCTTCCTGATGCAGGGCTTTTGCCGAAACATCGATTTTCCTGCTCCTCGGATGCTGTCTGAACTGCTGTGCTTTTCCAGAACCACTCTTATCTAAAATCACACAAGTAATTGGTGTTGTGAGTAAATGCTGTGTTTAGTGGATTAATAAGTGGCAATGGCATTAATGAGTGGAATTGCTTTTATCATTGTGCTTTACGTCATTGATAGTAAGGTTTAGTGAAGAGGAGCTTTGAAGATTGAGAGATCACCTTCCCCCACCACTTTGGTTTACATTTATCGTTCATGACTTTAATTATTAGGTCTCTTTTGAAATTAAAGATAAGTTTTGAAAATCCTTTAGGACAAGTTACACATTTTGATCTAGATATGTTTTACACAGTTAATAATGAAGATAATATATTTTAATACTATTCACTAGGGAATAAATATTAGCAATGGCATGAGGGAAGGATTCTTTGTATTTCAAAGGGTATTAAGGCACCTTTCACAGTGTCTGAGAGATCTTGGTATTGTTTCTGACTACTCTGACAGTCAGCACTCACACAGCATTGCACAGAAATGTCACTCTGTCATACATGGTCAAATGCACATAGTGTGCCGACAAACTCTCGGCTGTCCTGACACAGAAACGCACGTTCCCAATGCTAGCACAAGGTCAGAGCATACATAGAAATAAAACAAAAAACTGTGGTTGCCGAAGATCTGAAACAAAATCGGAAGTTACTCTTTGTCAGAACTTCTGAAGAAGTCATACTGAACACAAAATTTTAAATTGGGTTTCTCTGCACAGATACTGCCAGACCTGCTGAGTCTCTCTAACACATTGTGCTTTTCGTTAAGCTCATATAATTGTCTATTTGAAACCACATAATCAAATGATACTACAATTCTAGCCCAAAGCATTTAGCGGTTTGATGTCACATAGGTACGCGGTTACATATGGCGAATTTGCAAGACTGTTCAAAATGTCATAGGGAGCAGTAGAGCTTTGAATTAATACCATATGAACTGGTTCAGAAAGGCCTGCACTCCAACATCTGAGTGGTTGAAAGACATTTCTGTAAGCCATCCTACTATTTATTCAGCTGAGCTCATTACAAGGCACTGCAAATGAATGCAACACAAACTGAGTCATCACTGAAGTGCAAAGAATGGAAATTTTGGTGCCAAAATGTACCAGTCCAGTTCACACAATTAAAAACAAGCAGTGTAGCAGAGTTTGTGTTTCAAGTCCGGTGATCTTTCTGCAGAACTGATGATAGCTTGGAGAAAATTTTATTTTTATTCAAACGATACGCTGGGTGGAGGAGTTAAGAAGTAAACAATACTTTGAGATACAGCCCAAACCAACCTTTTCTAGCTGGGGTATGTGGAACATTTCTTGTTCCAGGCCTACCCTGGTCCACTCCCACAATTGCTTTATCGGTACATCGATGACTATTTTGGTGCGGCTTCATGCTCTCGTCCTGACCTGGAAAAATTCATAAACTTCGCTTCCAGTTTCCATCCCTCCACCACCTTTACCTGGTCCATCTCCGACACTTGCCTTCTTTTCCTTGACCTTTCTGTCTCCATTTCCGGCAATAGTCTATCCACTAATAGCCATTACAAGCCCACTGACTCCCACAGTGATCTGGACTGTAGCTCTTCTCACCCTACGTCCTGTAGATACTCTATCCCTTTCTCTCAGCTCCTTCGCCTCCACCGCATTTGTTCCGATGAGGCCACTTTCCAAAGTGGTGCTCTTAATATGTACTCCTTCTTCTCCAACCTTGGCTTCCCACCTACAGTTGTTGACAGGGCTCTCGACAGCGTGAGGTCCATCTCCCGTGCCACGACCCTCACCATCTCCCTCCCCACCCAGAACAAGGAAAGGGTCCCTCTTGTTCTCACCTTTCACCCCACCAGCCTTCACATGCAAAGAATAATCCTCTTGCATTTTCGCCAACTCCAACACGATGCCACCACTAAACACATCTTATCTTCCCTTCCCTCCCCTGTCTGTATTCCGCAGAGATTGTTCCCTCTGTCTAGGACAAACTAGTCCACTCCTCCATCACACCTAACACCGCTCCCATCATACACGGCATCTTCCCATCACACCTAACACCTCTCTCATCACACACGGCACCTTCCCATCACACCTACCACCTCTCCCATCACACACGGCACCTTCCCATGCAATCGCAGAAGGTGCACCATCCAAGGCCCCAAACACTCATTTCAGATTAAGCAGCGTTTCACTTTTACCTCTTTCAATTTGGTCTATTGCATTCATTGCTCCCAATGTGGTCTCTTCTATATCGGAGAGACAAAATGCCGACTGGGTGATCGCTTTGCTGAGCACCTTCGGTCTGTACGCAATCAGGTCCCGGACCTTCCTGTGCCTTGCCACTTCAACACACAATCCTGCTCCCATGCCCACATGTCTGTCCTTGGCCTGCTGCAATGTTCCAGTGAAGCTCAACGCAAACTGGAGGAACAGCATCTCATCTTCCGATTAGGCACGTTACAACCTGACGGTCTCAACATTGAATTCAACACTTCAGATGATTATTCCATCTCGACCCCTCTGTTTTAATTCAGCTCCGTAATTTTATTTTATTTATTTTGTTTACCTTTTTAAAATTTTTTTTTACTATTCTGTACATCTTATTTCTTGATTGCCTCTCTTTCTCTCGCTCCCCACTCTCTCATCATTACCTTTTTCCTCTCCTCTTCACCCCCCCCCCACCTTTGTTACCCTTCACCCCTGTTTTCCATTTTTCCTCTGCTTCACCCATTCCCCAAATATTTTGTCACATAGTACTGGCTTCAGCCTTGGTCATTCACAGTTCCTAATCTCCCTATAATCTCTCTATGCACTGTCATTTTCACCTCTTTATTGCTACCTTTGCTTTTGGAGCCATGACTCACCTTCTCTCAGCCTAGAATAAATACCTTCCTATTTCTCCCTTTTTATTAGCTTTGACAAAGGGTCAGTTAGACTCAAAATGTCAGCTCTTTTCTCTCCTTACAGATGATGCCAGACCTGCTGAAATTTTCCAGCATTTTCTCTTTTGGTTTCTTTTCTAGCTACCGTCAGTTCTAACAAAGGGTCACTTGACCCAAAACATTAAGTAATTTTTCTCCGCAAACACTGCCAGACCTGATGAACTTTTCCAACAATTTGTGTTTTTGTTTCTGATTTTTGGCATCCAGAGTTCTTACAGTTTTTTTTATTGGGACAAAATTACAACTGTTTTAGTCAAAACAGACTTTAACTATCTCTCTCACTCTCTCAAAGACACACACACTTTAAACTCTCGGCTGTCCTGACACAGAAACACATGTTCCCAATGTTAGCACAAGGGTAAAGCATACATAGAAATAAAACAAAGAACTGTGGCTGCCGAAGATCTGAAACAAAATCGGAAATTACTCTTTGTCAGAACTTCTGAAGAAGTCATACTGAACACAAAATTTTAACATTGGGTTTCTCTGCACAGATACTGCCAGACCTGCTGAGTCTATCTAACACATTGTGCTTTTCGTAAAGCATGCATAATTGTCTATTTGAAACCACATAATCAAATGATACTACAATTCTAGCCCAAAGCATTAAGCGGTTTGATGTCACATAGGTACCGCAGTTACATATGGCAAATTTGCGAGACTGCAAAATGTCACAGGGAGCAGTGGAGCTTCGAATTAATACCATATCAACTAGTTCAGAAAGGCCTGCGCTCCAACATATGAGTAGTTGGAAGACATTTTTGTAAGCCATCCTACTGTTTATTTAGCTGAGCTCATTGCAAGGCACTGCAAATGAATGCAACACAAACTGAGACATCACTGAAGTTAAAAGAAGGAAAAGGCTGGTGCCAAAATGTACCGGGTCCAGTTCACAAAATTAAAAACAAGCAGGGTAGCAGAGTTAGTGTTTCAAGTCCAGTGACCTTTCTGCAGGACTGATGGTAGCTCGCAGAAAATTGTATCTTATGCAAATGATAGGTTGAGTGGAGGAGTTAAGGAGTAAACAATAAGGGGAGATAGAGTCAAAACCAACCTTTTCCTAGCTACCATCGCTTCTGACAAAGGGTCACTTGACCCAAAACATTATCTAATTTCTCTCCACAAGCACTGCTAGACCTGATGAACTTTTCCATCAATTTGTGTTTTTGTTTTTGATTTTTGGCATCCAGAGTTCTTACAGTTTTCTTTATTGGGACAAAATTACAACTGTTTTAGTCAAAACAAACTTTAACTATCTCTCTCTCTCTCTCTCTCACTCTCACTCTCTCTCTCTCTCTCTCTCAGAGACACACACACAAATATCATGAAAGTAGTATCTCACATTTACAGACCCCTCTGTAAAAACTGACTAGATAATAGCCATCCAGAGATGTGAACAGAGGTCATCTTGCCCAAGTGGATCACAATTATCTTGTCACGCATCTGCAGGCAGGCATCTTCTGAGGGCAGGGTATGATCACATGGTGCGCTCAACAATCCAATTAGAAGACCCTGATTTGAGATGTAGCTGCATTTGGCAAGAACATGGTTCAAGGGGCTGCAAATAAAACGCAACCTTCAAGGACATAGTGGCTGCAGCTGGGAATGTGACCTGGTCATTAACAGGAAGACATGAAGGAGGATTCATTGATAGAGTGACCACCCAGTAACAGGTTCTTGTGCAAGGACACACAAGTAATTGGTGTTGTGAGTAAATGCTGATGTTTGGTGGATTAATAAGTGGCAATGGCAGTAATGAATGGAATTGCTTTTATCGTTGTGCTTTATGTCATTGGTAGTAAGGTTTAGTGAAGAGGAGCTTTGAAGATAGAGAGATCACCTTCCCCCACCACTTTGGTTTACATTATTGTTCATTACTTTAACTATTAGGTCTCTTTTGAAATTAAAGATGATAAGTTTGAAAATCCTTTAGGACAAGTTACACATTTTGATCTAGATATATTTTACACAGTTAATAATGAAGATAATATATTTTAATACTATTCACTAGGGAATAAATATTAGCAATGGCATGAGGGAAGGATCCTTTGTATTTCAAAGGGTATTAAGGCACCTTTCACAGTTGTTGAGAGATCTTGGTTTTCTTTCTGACTACTCTGACAGTCAGCACTCACACAGCATTGCACAGAAATGTCACTCTGTCAACATGGTCAAATGCACAAACTCTCGGCTGTCCTGACACAGAAACACATGTTCCCAATGCTAGCACAAAGCTAAAGCATATATAGGAATAAAACAAAGAACTCTGGCTGCCGAAGATCTGATACAAAATCGGAAGTTACTCTTCGTCAGAACTCCTGAAGAAGTTATACTGAACCCGAAATATTAACATTGGGTTTCTCTACACAGATACTGCCAGACCTGCTGAGTTTTCTCTCGCACGTTGTGCTTTTTGTAAAGGATATATAATTGTCTATTTGAAACCGCATAATCAAATTATACTACAATTCTAGTCCAAAGCATGTAGCGGTTTGACGTCACATAAATACCACAGTTGCAAATAGCAAATTAGCAAGACTGTGCAAAATGTCAAAGGGTCGAGTAGAGCTTTGAATTAATACCATATAAACCAAAGGCCTGCACGCCAACAAATGAGTGGTGGGAAGACCTTTCTGTAAGCTATCCTTCTACTTATTCAGCTGAGCTCATTGCAAGGTACTGCAAATGAATGCAACACAAATTGAGACATTATTCAAGTTCAAAGAATGGAAATGCTGGTGCCAAAATGTACCAGGTCCAGTTCACACAATTAAAAGCAAACTGGGTAACACCCTTAAGCGAGGTGCTAAATGGTGTGAAATATATTAAGGTAAATGACTCACGCATTGTTAATCTTAAGAGCAAAACTGTTGTGCCTGTTGAAATCAATAAAAAACTCTTACCATTAACTGCCAGTTTGTGCATGATATGAAATTTTAGCATAGTCCCATTAAATACAAGGCAGGTCCAGCTTCTGTTCTGTTGTCCAATTTTTGGAATAAACAGTGACAGACTGTTGTTTACTTCACTGGAGAAATTGAAACGTTTTTCTTTCACAAGAACTTTCCTGCCATTATCCATCCAAGCAAGCCTTGTTGCACTCCAGACATGAGAAACAGAACATTGAAGTTCAACATTGTCTCCTTCAGTCAGAGGGCAAGAGGGGACCACTGTCACTGTAACAAAAAAAAAAATTATTTTCAGTAAGAAGAATTTCACAACAGTTTAGTATTACAATCTCTATTTTTTATACTAAACTAATTCAAGGATTGTTTCAGCCAAGCTCAGTACCATGATGATGACCTCAACTGGGAACTTGGGTTCATGTCACACTACAGGTGACCCACTACACTACACACACACACACACATGCACACCTGCCCATACATACTCACCAGTCATGCAGATCCTTTCTCATACACACGCTCTCAAATACACACCCATACATCCCCCATACTTGCACACACTCTCTCACGGGCTTATACTCCATTACACTCATGCACACACTCTACCTAACATGCACACACATGCAGACACACACTCTCATGTGCACTCACTCACATGCATACGCTCACATACGCACATTCCCTCTCTCCCCTCGTAAGCACGTGCACATACACACACACACACACATATACACACACACACATCTATCCAGTGAATTTGCATTTGCAGATACATTCTATTTTTGCTGAAAAAGCACACAACCTGCAGATAGTCAATGCAGACAGTCAATCCAAATAACATTTTATGAGTTCCTATTTTGGAAGTAGAATCAGTCTGACTCAAGACTGGGATACAGACAGACTCTAACTTTATATCTTTAATACATGGTCTGAGCTGAGATAAGACCTTTTTAAATAAAGCTTTAAGTTATCTCGAGAACGTGATTTAAAGAAGTTCAGGGATTTACAAATTAATGAAACAAAACCTGTAACCCATTCTAAAGTTGAAAGACTTAACAGCAACCTAGGTTTGTTCAATATATCATTTTAATGCATGGCACTGTGATCTTTTGTTATAAATTCTATGTTTTATGATCCTGCCATACTAGTTACATAATGCAGGAGCAGCACTCCTAAATCTAGTACTTCCAAATAAATCTGTTTGTCTATAACCTTGTGTTCTGTGATTTTTAACTTAATTTGAAACCTCTTGGATAATAGCCTTTTGTCATATTTTGGCTCTAGATCTTTCATCCGTTCTCAATATTGCATTTGTCAGCAGTTACGTGCAATTATTTTCATGATCAATGTCATATATTGGAGATATTGCTGATGGTGAGGGCTGCAGCTATCAATGCTGACACTTGACAGAGTTTAAGAATTTCAACTCGGTTCATGTGGTCATGATCTGGTGAAAGGAATTGGCTTCTTTTTTTTAACCTTTTTTCAGTCAATTGCAACAACTGTTTTTATTTGTTTTGATAATGCAGCTATCACGTGTCATTCCTATTACCTTTAGTTCTAGCCTGAATTGTGAAGAGATTTCAAAATGAGTTGCATTGGCTATTAAAAAAAACTGAGATATTGGTGGTAATGGGAAGGTATCACTTATAAATGAAAGATTTCTTTTACTGCTATAACCACACAACAGACCTGGAGTATCCCTACAGAAACAATAGAAATGTACATTTCTGCTATTCTCATGGGGTTTAATCTGCCAGTGTCCCACTGGAGATACCACAGGAGACAGATGGAGCTTGTGATTTACTTTAGCCCTGCTGTGGTGAAATTCTTGGACATACCTTTGATAGTGATCAGTTTGATTTTCACTGCTTCCAATGTGTCCATGGTACATGTGTAAGTTCCTGCATCTTCAAACTGTACAGGAAAAACCTGTAGAGGAAAGCTCATCCCATTAAAATGTTGCTGGACGACTCGATTCTGAATCTTTGAGATGCTTGCATTCCTTTTGCCTTTAGAAGATGTCACCTTAATTCTTCTTTGATTGTAAATTTCCAAAGTCCACATCGACAAATTGTACTGCAACTTACATCGACAGTTCAGGTTCAGTGAGTTATTGTCCAAAATTGGCCAATAACTTGTATACTGCCGACCAAAATCAGCTGAAATAGACAGAGATGAACAAAGAATCAAAGAAACATGGACAAAGAGGGCTTCAACCATTTGTTGTAATTGCCAGTATAAAAGAAATAGCTTTAAAAATATTCCATATATTCAGTGAGGTGGGAGCACCTAATAAAGCATTTAGTACAAGATAAAAGGGACAAGTGCAGTTGACAAGATAGGAGGGAGAAAGAGAAAGAGAGAGAGAGAAAACATGCCTTGCACAATAGGTTTGGGCTTTGATTTCTACCCACTGTAAAGAATCCACAATAAATAATAGCATTAATTTCAGGTGTATTACAACACCTATCTCAAAGAAGTACATGAAATTCCGAATTCCATGAAATTCCCACTGGTGAACAACAAATCACACTTAGAACAAGCAGCAGATGCACTAAATAGACTGTTCGCAATGGCAGTATTGTGGCTACAAATTCTAACAATGCTTACAATTACTCTTCATCTCATTTACCCTTTTGTTCCAGTTGACTTGGTGCTCTCTCTCTTTCAAAGCAGGACCTAATCCAAAATCACTATCACTACATGCATCAAAACTAACACTGACATCATTGTGAACAATCTGATCAGAAACACCATGAGCAGGATCACTGCAACTAGTAACATCATTGGCATTTGTAACAAAGCCACCAATAGAGCCAGTACCAGAAACAACACCATTACCAGAACCTGAACAAGCACCAAAGAACAAACAGAAGAACCAGTACCAACATCGAAGTGAACCCTCAAAATAACACCAGCACCAGCTCCAGAAATAGTATCAGAACCCAAACCAGCATCAACATCATAACAAACACCAGTACCAACATGTGAATTAACATCAGAACAATGTCAATACCAATCTCTGAATTAACATCAACATCAGAACACATCCCAACACCAATGTCAGAATTAACATTAACATCAGAACAATGTCAACACCAATCTTTGAATTAACATTAACATCAGAACAATGTCAACACCAATCTTTGAATTAACATTAACATCAGAACAATGTCAACACCAATCTTTGAATTAACATTAACATCAGAACAATGTCAACACCAATCTTTGAATTAACATTAACATCAGAACAATGTCAACACCAATCTTTGAATTAACATTAACATCAGAACAATGTCAACACCAATCTTTGAATTAACATTAACATCAGAACAATGTCAACACCAATCTTTGAATTAACATTAACATCAGAACAATGTCAACACCAATCTTTGAATTAACATTAACATCAGAACAATGTCAACACCAATCTTTGAATTAACATTAACATCAGAACAAATGCCAGTAGCAACAGTAACACTCGACCCAGCATCAACTTCAGAAACATTATGAGCATCTGATCTATGAGCTCTATTACAGCAATTGCAGTAATCGCCTCCTGATACTCCTGTTCTCCTGCACATGGTAAGATGGAACATCTTTCATCTCATTCTCACTTCATTGGCACAAAAGCCAATTCAAGATTGGGGCAAAAATATAGCTTGTTTACTGATTTAAGCACACCAATCAGGAGACAGATTTTTTCAATCTTCCAGGAGTAGTAAGTTTTTAGTTCTCAAAGAGGTCTTCACATTACACAAATAGAAAGATGGAGATGCAGGGAGGTTTCAGCATGTTTGTGGGATTTGGTATGTAGATCACATTGTGGCACTGCATGTAAAAGATACTCTTCAGAAACAATTATACATTAATGATTAATATTTATTTGTGGCAAGATGGCAGCAGAGTAGAACACTCCACCTGGAGCTCCACTGCTCCATCTGTTCTATTTCTTTCTTTTAATTTCCATCATTGTAGCAAGCCCCAGAACAGCACCAGGGAAGCTGCCTTCAGAGCAGCATGAAGGAAAGCTTGTCCTGGAGCAGCAAGGGGAAGCATGTCCTGGAGCACTGCAAGGGGAAATGTGTCACAGAGCAGCACAAGGGGAAATGTGTCACAGAGCAGCACAAGGGGAAGTGTGTCCCAGAGTACCATGAATTGAAGGGTGTCCCGGTGTAGACTGAGGCAAAGCATGTCCCAGAGCACAGTGAGAGAATACACGTCATGGAGCAGAGAGAGGAAGTGTGTCCCAGAGTAGTCAGGGGAAATGTGTCCCGGAGCAGAGAGGGGAAGCAGGTCCCAGAGCAGTGCGAGGAAGCATGTCCCAAAGAACTGCAAGGGGAAGCATGTCCCAGAGTCCCACCAGGGGAAGCGTGTCCCAGAGTAGTGAGAGGAAGTGTATCCCAGAGCAGTGAGAGGAAGTGTATCCCAGAGCAGTGAGAGGAAGTGAATCCCAGAGCAGTGAGAGGAAGTGTGTCCCAGAGCAGTGAGGGGAAGCGTGTCCCAGAGCAGTGAGAGGAAGCATGTCCCAGAGCAGTGAGAGGAAGCATGTCCCAGAGCAGTGAGAGGAAGCATGTCCCAGAGCAGTGAGAGGAAGCGTATCCCAGAGCAGTGAGAGGAAGCGTGTCCCAGAGCAGTGAGAGGAAGCGTATCCCAGAGCAGTGAGAGGAAGTGTATCCCAGAGCAGTGAGAGGAAGCGTGTCCCAGAGCAGTGAGAGGAAGCGTGTCCCAGAGCAGTGAGAGGAAGCATGTCCCAGAGCAGTGAGAGGAAGCATGTCCCAGAGCAATAAGAGGAAGCGTATCCCAGAGCAGTGAGAGGAAGCATGTCCCAGAGCAGTGAGAGGAAGCATGTCCCAGAGCAGTGAGAGGAAGCATGTCCCAGAGCAGTAAGAGGAAGCGTATCCCAGAGCAGTAAGAGGAAGCGTATCCCAGAGCAGTGAGAGGAAGCATGTCCCAGAGCAGTGAGAGGAAGCGTATCCCAGAGCAGTGAGAGGAAGTGTATCCCAGAGCAGTGAGAGGAAGCGTGTCCCAGAGCAGTGAGAGGAAGCGTGTCCCAGAGCAGTGAGAGGAAGCATGTCCCAGAGCAGTAAGAGGAAGCGTATCCCAGAGCAGTAAGAGGAAGCATATCCCAGAGCAGTGAGAGGAAGCGTGTCCCAGAGCAGTGAGAGGAAGCATGTCCCAGAGCAGTGAGAGGAAGCATGTCCCAGAGCAGTGAGGGGAAGTGTGTCCCAGAGCAGTGAGGGGAAGCGTATCCCAGAGCAGTGAGAGGAAGCGTGTCCCAGAGCACTGCAATGGGAACCTGCTCTGGAGTGCTGCGAGAGGAAAAGCGAGTCGTGGAGCAGCGTAACTTGTCTTGTTGGAGCAGAGTGTCTGGCGGAGCAGATCGAAGACCTGGAGCAGAGCGGGATTGATGTTGGACTGGGGCCTGGAGCAGAGCGGGATTGGTGTTGGACTGGGGCTAGGCACAGAACAGGATTGACGTTGGACTGGGGCTAGGCACAGAACAGGATTGACGTGGGACTGGGGCCTGGAGCAGAGAGGGATTGGTGTAGGACTGGGGCCTGGAGCAGAGCGGGATTGGTGTTGGACTGGGGCCTGGAGCAGAGAGGGATTGGTGTAGGACTGGGGCCTGGAGCAGAGCAGGATTGGTGTTGGACTGTGGCCTGGCGCAGAGTGGGATTGGTGTTGGACTGGAGCCTGGCACAGAACGGGATTGATGTTGGACTGGGGCCTGGAGCAGAGAGGGATTGGTGTAGGACTGGGGCCTGGAGCAGAGCGGGATTGGTGTTGGACTGTGGCCTGGCGCAGAGCGGGATTGGTGTTGGACTGGAGCCTGGCACAGAACGGGATTGATGTTGGACTGAGACCTGGACCAGAGCGGGATTGATGTTGGACTGGGGCCTGGAGCAGAGCGGGATTGATGTTAGATAAAAACAATGACTGCAGATGCTGGAAACCAGATTTTGGATGAGTGCTGGAAGAACACAGCAGTTCAGGCAGCATCCGAGGAGCAGCAAAATCAACATTTCGGGCAAAAGCCCTTCATCAGGAATAAAGGCAGAGAGCCTGAAGCATGGAGAGATAAGCTAGAGGAGAGTGGGGGTGGGGAAAAAGTCGCATGGAGTACAATAGGTGAGTGGGGGAGGGGATGAAGGTGATAGGTCAGGCAGGAGAGGGTGGAGTGGATAGGTGAAAAAGAAGATAGGCAGGTAGGACAAGTCATGGGGACAGTAATGAGCTGGAAGTTTGGAACTAGGGTAAGGTGGGGGAAGGGGAAATGAGGAAACTGTTGAAGTCCACATTGATACTCTGGGGTTGAAGTGTTCCGAGGCAGAAGATGAGGCGTTCTTCCTCCAGGTGTCTGGTGGTGAGGGAGCAGCGGTGAAGGAGGCCCAGGACCTCCATGTCCTCGGCAGAGTGGGAGGGAGAGTTGAAATATTGGGCCACAGGGCGGTGTGGTTGATTGGTGCGGGTGTCCTGGAGATGTTCCCTAAAGCGCTATGCTAGGAGGCATCCAGTCTCCCCAATGTAGAGGAGCCCGCATCGGGAGCAACGGATGCAATAAATGATATTAGTGGATGTGCAGGTAAAACTTTGATGGATGTGGAAGGCTCCTTTAGGGCCTTGGATGGAGGTGAGGGGGGAGGTGTGGGTGCAGGTTTTGCAGTTCCTGCGGTGGCAGGGGAAGGATTGATGTTGGACTGGGGCCTGGACCAGACTGAGCTGCTGCACTGGTGTTGCAATATAATGTTGGTCTGAAATTCGTTACCAGACTGTCATGTCAATCCTTTAACTATGTTATAACTGCCATGATCCTAAATATTTTTAGACACTGAAAGTAATTCTACGACTTTTCCTTTTATTCCTCTTTTGTATTCAATATTTGTATCTAGGTACTTGTACCTAAGCTGGTGCCACTAGAGGCAGCCATTGTAAAATCATTTCATTGTACTCTGGTACTTCTGCACTGGAGTACTGGTGACAATAAAGGATATTCTATTCCATTCTCTTCTAATACTGCAAAGTAGACATTGTACTTACAGGGGCTGAAGGTCAATTCAATCGGAACAGAATGAACAGTTCTTCCATTATCTTGTATTTCACATGAATATTGTTTATCATTATCGACTTGACTATCTTGCAATATCAGGTAGACTGTGTTATTCAGTCGGATTGGATCGGAGCTGTTTGTCCTGTTCTGCTGAGATAGGGCTCCAGATTTCAATTGAAGAGTAATTGCATCATCAAGTCTGGAGATGGTACAGCTGAGGGAGACATCACTGCCTTGAAATGGATAGCGAGGATCTCGCTCAACTGTGTTAAAAGAAGAATGAGAAAGGGAATAACGTAACAAAAAGCAACTAATGCCAATCACGGTAGAGTCACAATGACAAGTTCGGTTACAATTCAGTTTCTTCCTTGTTCTGCTAATCTCGTCTGTTCAGATGAAATAATGAATACTTAGCATGATACAGAAAAATAAGGCCTTAGAAGGACTCCATATTTGGCCAGTTTCACATATTATTCAAACACTCTATCAACTATCATCCTAATTCTTCCTTGGACTTGGTGATGGAGGTTAGTTTGACCATAGGATTTTTCAATCATTAGTGATGAAAAGTTATTAACCATCACAAAGGACATCCTCACATGGATTCCTACCATATGGACCTCTCACAAATAGCATGAATCCATAAGGTCAGCTGAAGGAGGTCCCTTCATGCGCACATAGAGAATGCTCGAGAAACTCTGCAGGACTGACAGCATCTGTGGAGAGAGAAACAGAGGTAATGTTTCAAGTCCAGCATGATTCTCCTTGGGAACTGAGGGGTTCAGAGGAATTATTTCAGTTCCAGTTTCTCACTCAGGAGTGGCAAGATGACAAGTGGAAATTATTGTTTGTTATCACTGAGCCTTACCATTGTGTCACAGAACAGATAGAAACTCGTGTCATGGCATCATACTCGAGACCAGCAATTCCTGATGGGAAAGTCAAGGCCACTTCAGCCTTCTGCTTCCTCTTCTGAATGCCATCTTGGACACTTGGCACCAACACTTCAGGGCAAGCTCTAGGGCTGGAGATGTGCCTACTCCATGTTCATGCATCCAACACGGACCAGTCTTTCCATGCCATCCTGGCACTTACTGTACATTTCTGTGCTGCAACACTGCACTCTGGGGTGCTCTAGCTCATCTACAGGCAGCTACAAGAACACTTTGGGCACAGGGACAGGCACCCAATACCTAGATTGGACCCGGTTGCATCTCAGGGCTATTCACTTGGCCTCATATCACTTACTTTTCATTAACGTGGATGCCCACAGCAGCGCTCCCTTGCCTCTTTGCCCTTTTCCTGCTCAGCCAGAGTGCTAAGTCAGGCAGCATGATATGTCTATTAGCGGTCATGAGTCAAAGGGATGGATGTGTTGCTCTAAGTGATAGTGCTACATCGGTTTCACAGCTACAGCATATTGCTGCAAGGCAAACACATTGCATACAGTTCCAATAAAATGCAATGTCTCTAACTCCCAGGGGAGTAGTTCTCACTGATGCCTAGGCATGCATTGTCAATCTGGGGGGTCCTGGCATATTAAGTCAATAGCAGCTTCTAATATCAGTGCGAGGCCTTGGTTTCAGGCTGGTATCCTGCTGCAACAGTTACAGTCTGGAGGTCCAGAGCTCTGCAATGTGGGAGTAGGTCCCGGTCAGCCCTGGGGGTGTCCAATGCAACCAGTCTAGAGAGTCACAAGAACACAGTCAGGGAGCTGGCCAGGGACATTGATAAGGTGAATGACAAAGATCTTCTCAATAGGGTAGGAGAGTTCAAAACTAGAAGGCATAGGCGTTAAGTGAGAGGAGAAGGATTTAAAAGGGACCTGAGGGGCAACTTTTTCATGCAGAGAGTGGTACGTTTATGGAATGAACTGTCAGAGGAAGTTGCAGATGCAGGTACTGTTATAACATTTAAAAGACATTTGGGCAGGTACATGAATTGAAAAGGTTTAGAGGGATATGGGCCAAATGCAGGCAAATGGGACCAGTTTAGTTTGGGAAACCTGGTGAGCATGGATGTGTTGGACCAAAGGGCTTGTTTCCATGCTGTATGACTCTACGGCTAGGTAATAGTCAGGGCTCTGGTCATTCATTGCTTGGACCTGTCAAGTCAAGTTGCTTAAGGAACCTGTAAAGAGGTCTATCACATAAATGTCAAGGGAACCAATGCTATAGGAGGGAACCTGGGGAATTTAATGGGAGAAGAAGAAGCAGGATGCAGGGATGCAGGGAATTGCAGTCATGAAGGAGGGGACAACTCACCATACAAATAGATGAGAAGACAGAGCACAGAATGATAGGGAGACATGTAGGAGGGAGGAAATGATAAGAGTGAACAGCATCCTGGTTTCTGGGGAGGAACCAGGAATGTTCATTTCATATAAATGGGGCTGGAGGGGAAAGCTGGAATGGATGTGGTGGTGGGGACTAGGTGAAGTGCAACGCCTATGAAGTTATAGGGACTGGTACCAGGAAGGAGATGTTGATGTTTGAGTTTTCACTTACATGGAGAGGCAAAACAGTCAAAGGAGTTACTGCTGTTGCCTTCCATTGTCCTGTATAATTCTGCAATGGAAATGAAAATAGTTGCAAATGGCCAGAGTGGGATGGGTAGCTACAGCAATGTGGGAACCCTTCAAAGGGTAATCCCAGTGGATTCCAACCATGACAGTGTGGCTGAAACATCCACTTGCAAGCTCAGCATTCCTTGTGACCTTTGGACATTAGCCTACAGTGTCCAGTCCAACCCAATAGGCCAGGTTATCCTGAAAAGTTCCCTCAGGCTGAACCTCCCTAATGTTTGTTCATTTGAAGAGGTGGAAGCTTATTGTCAAAGTCTCAGTTACCTACAACTCTCTTATTGCCTGCTCACAGGGCAGGGGTTGCACACTTCACATCTTGGTCCATGGATAAGGGTGGGTGACATCAGTACCTTTTGAGTTTGCACTTTTAGAGACACAGAGATACGCACAAACAAATGCTAGTGAGAAGTCAGTATCTATTAATAAATATGAGAACTTATTTGAAAAGACTGCTGCACCAGACCCACAGGACTGACCATGCCCATGGCCTGTACCATCAATGTGCCCTTGAAAGGTTTTCTTTCTCTCACTACATTTCGATGCAGTCTGGGGAGCTGAAGCTGGAGTCTCGGGAGCCTGCCCGACAGTAGAATCTGCTGGACTTGGAGCTATGATGGACCTAACTTGAGGGTGGCATTTGCATCCCGAAGGCCCAGGCACACTCAGTGTGTCCTCACCAGAGGTAAATGCAGTAGGGTCAGCTTGAACTCCCACAGAGCTAAGAGTAGTAATGTAAAGCCTCACCACACTTGGAGTGCCAGGAGAAGCTTCTGTGGGGCCAGTATGTGGCACCTCCTCCAGTTCAGTGCCCACTGGCACTGCCCTGTCCTCTTGTGAGCAAGAGTCTGGATTAGAGTGGTGCTGGAAAAGCACAGCAGGTCAGACGGCCCTTCATCAGGAATAGAGGCAGGGAGCCTGCAGGGTGGAGAGATAATTGTGAGAAAGAGGCAGCTGGAGTGAGGTCAATACCTCCCAGTCATCTCACATAAAAGCCACCATTATTCAGTCTCTTTCAGTTCAGACTCAAAACATTAACTCTGTTCCTCTCTGTGCAGATGCTGCCAGACCTGCTGAATTTCACCAGTACTTTCTGTGTTTTATTTTATTTCAGACCTCCAGCATCCGGTAGTATTCTGCTTTTGTTTTCAGAAGAGCTAGGTATTGACAATGAACCAAAGTGACTTGGTCCAATGCTTCCAGATGCTTTGCAAATCAGCTTCCAGCCAGCTGAGCTAACTGAGCCCCAACACTCAGATTGGTTATTTTCCTGTTGCTGTACATCTAAAAAAAAAACAGTTTTCAGCCATGGAGTAACAGAAGAAACCTCATAGAAGTCGTTAACTTTCCTTATCATCACAAAGTAGATTTAGGCCAATATTTTATATGTGTTTATACTCACAGTGGGTTTCTTCTCCACAAGATGTGGAGAAAAGTATAATTATACAATAATAAGTGGAGTCTATTTTGTCCAATTTTAAAACCTTTTCCTACCCACCTGTGATAGCAAATATTTCATACTGTTTCAGTATTTTCTCCTCAGGTTCTGTCTGTCGACAGGTAAATAATCCAGCTGCTTCAAGCACATTTTCAATTGAAAGATCAAGAGAGTCATTTCTCAGGTGGAATTTTGTTTCATTGTTTTGCATATCTTGATGAAACTGCTCTGCTTTCCATCCTAGCCCTTTGGCCTTCAGTCTGACCAATGTCCTTGTGGCCAATTGTTGATGGTGAGGGGTCCATTCCCATAAAATGGTGCCCAGGGCAGGAATATCTGATCCATTAAGAACAATACCTTTTGTTCCCTCTGAAAAGTAAATCCGAATGGGGCCATCTGCAAGAAACAGAAACACTTCAGGACAAGACAATTAACTCACAAAACAACATAATAAAGTTTGTGAGAAGATTTGTAGCTCGGGTGCTCATTGTTGTGGTTCTGTTCGCCGAGCTGGGAATTTGTGTTGCAGACGTTTCGTCCCCTGTCTAGGTGACATCCTCAGTGCTTGGGGGCCTCCTGTGAAGCGCTTCTGTGATGTAGTATACAAAATCCCATGCAAGGACTGCACAAAGCACCACATAGGACAAACAGGAAGACAGCTAACGATCCGCATCCATGAACACCAACTAGCCACAAAATGACACGACCAGCTATCCTTAGTAGCCACACATGCAGATGACAAGAAGCATGAGTTCGACTTCAACAACACTACTATTATAGGACAAGCCAAACAGAGAACAGCCAGGGAATTCCTAGAGGCATGGCACTCATCCACAGATTCTATCAACAAACACAACAACCTGGACCCAATATACCGGCCACTGCAGCGGACAACTGGAACTGACAACCGGAAGCGGCAGATTCAAACCACTATAAATGCCGGAGGAAAGATCACAGAAGCGCTTCACAGGAGGCTCCCAAGCACTGAGGATGTCACCTAGACAGGGAACGAAACGTCTGCAACACAAATTCCCAGCTCGGCGAACACAACCACAACAACAACATAATAAAAATAGGAATGAAAACAGCAAAGTAAAAAATAGTTTCTATCCAAACATCAAAATCCATCTTTTAGACTGTCTCTCTGCATTGTATCTACCAAAGTAAACCACTTAGTTTCTTTCAACTAAACTACATCTGCAACTTGTTCACCCATTCCACCAAGTTGGCCACATCCCTTTAAAGTTTTGTGTCACATTTCATAACGTCTCTAAGTTTTGAGTCATCCACAATTTTTAAAATGTTGCCCTATAAACAAGGACAGGAGTACCAACACCTATCCCTGGGATAATTCAGTAAAAATCTTCCTCTGGTCAGAAAGACATCCATTAATCACTAGCCTCTGTTTACTGTCGTTCTGCTTCTCTCCCTTTTATTCCTTTTGAGTCACAACCACTGAACTGAACATGCCCCAATCTAACTGCACTATTCTGAGAAATCTCAAGATTTGCTTACCTTGTGTGTTAACAGAACTGTGTAGCAAAACAACAAAATATATCAGCCCTCTCAGCATTGTGAAACTTTGACTTTTTGCTTGTTGCTGTCCTTCTATGCAACAGCAATGTTCTGACTGTTGCAAACATCTGCAACGGTCAGTAATCTCACAGGATGCAATCTATTATCTTACTTCCCCATTCAGTTTACCACATTAGGGTGAATTTTTTTGAAAATTGAAATCTCAGGTCATACATCTTGACTTCTGAGACCTAACTATTTACAACGGAGTGAATAATGATATAGAAGTCTGCTGGGAGAATCCAGTTGCCCTGGTCAGGGTTCACTGTTTAGAATGTTTCTGGAGAAGGATTTCCCAGCAATTTCTGTTCACTGATTAGAAAATCTGATATCTGTATTTTCCAACAACAACAATGATGGCGTTATATCATTTGGTGCTGAATGCTCAAAATAATCACACCTTCGCCTCAAAGTGGTGGAGTTCCATCGAGCATATTTCCTTTGGCTGTCCACGTGATTGGTGAACTAACACGTTACTCAACACGACTGCAGTGCAACAGTAAATGTCATACTCTGTGATATATATAGATTTGCAGAACAACTAGTTCCAGTTATTTATGAATGATAACAGATACATATCAGAGGGAGCCACAAAAACTCCATGTGGCAACATGCTTTGTGTCACTTTGATGCTTGAATTGTGGACACGATATTGTATCCTCAATGAATACACGTTTTGTGATACTTAATGGACAATGTGAAAAGGCTTTTAAGTTTAAGTACTATTTAAAGAGTTCTTTGTTTACAATCATTTGCAACACTCATTGATCTGGCCACAGAATGTGGGGGTTTCTAGCTAGGCTAGCATGTACTGCCTACCCCAAAGTGCCCTGTAGAAAATGGTGGTGAGTTGTATTCTTGAGCTGCTGCAGTCCTTGATCTGTATGGATGCCCACTATGCTGTCAGGGAAGGACTTTTAGGATATTGAGCCAGTAACAATGAAGGAATAGTAATCTTGTTTCAAGGAGAAAGCGAGGACTGCAGATGCTGGAGATCAGAGCTGAAAATGTGTTGCTGGAAAAGCGCAGCAGGTCAGGCAGCATCCAAGGAGCAGGAGAATCGACGTTTCGGGCATGAGCAGAAGGGCTCATGCCCGAAACATCGATTCTCCTGCTCCTTGGATGCTGCCTGACCTGCTGTGCTAATCTTGTTTCAAGTCAGGATGGTCTGCAGCTGGAAGAGAACTTGCAAGTCGCTACCGTGTATCTTATGTATCTGCTACCACCTTCGAGGTGGTAGGAGTTGCAAATTTGGAAGTTGCCATTGAAGGAACTTTGGTAAGCTGTAGCAGTGCATCTTGTAGATGTTACACTGTGTCAATGGTGGAAGGACAGAATGCTGGAGGTGGTGGACTATGCACCAATCAAGTGGCTGCTTTGGTCTATATGGTGTCAAGCTTCTTGAGTTTTGGTGGAGTTGCTCTCATCCAGGCAAGTGGAGACTATTCTATCAAACTCATTACTTGTAACTTGTAGATAGTGGATGTGCTTTGGAGAGTCAGGGGGTGAGATATTCACCACAAAATTCCTAATGTCTTGCGCTTTTGTAGCCATAGTAATTACTTGGCTGGTCCAGTTAGTTCTAATCAATCGTAGCCACTTAGATAATGATAGATGATTCAATGTTGTTAGGGGAGATAAATAGATTCTGTCCTGTTAAGGATGATCATTGACTAACAATTGTAATGGTGTGAATTTTACTTGCCACTTAATAGCACAATCATTGATGTTTTGCTGCATAAGTATCTGGCAAATTGCCCTAGCGAAGATGGTGGTGAGCTGTTTTCTTGAATCATAGCAGTCCTTGAACCACAAGTTTGCTACACTGTCTAAGAATGCAAAAATCATAGAATCCCTACAGTGTGGAAGCAGGCAATTTTGATCCATCAAGTCCACACTGATCCTCTGAACAGCATACCACACAGACCTAACTCCCTACCCTATCCTGACGAAACCACCTAGCCTGAACATCCTTGGACACTGGGGCAATTCAGCATCCTAACCTGCGGGAGGAAACCCACGCAGACACGGGAAACTCCACACAGACCATCGTCCGAGGGTGGAATCAACCTGGGTCCCTGATGCTGTGAGGCAGCAGTGCTAACCACTGAGCCACTATGCTGTTAGAGTACCTAAATGAGGATGAACATTTTGCAATCATTAGCTGAACCTTCACTTCTGACTTTGTAATGGAGGGAAAATCATTGATGAAGCAGCTGAAAATATTTGCTCCTAGAAAACTACACTGAAGAAGTCTTGCAATGATATCTCGGTGGCTGAGATGAATGACCTTCAATAGACTGAGACATTTTCCACTGGAGCATAGGAGGTTGAGGGATGACCTTATAGAGGCTTATAAAATCATGAGAGGAAAGCTAAGGTGAATAGCAAAGATCGTTCCGCAAGATAGGGAAGTTCAATGCCCGAGGACATATTTTTAAAGTAAAAGGAAAAGGTTTGAGGACCAACCTTTTTACACAGAATGTAGTTTAGGTATGGAATGAACTACCAGAGGAAGTGGTAGATGCAGCTACAGTGACAATATTTAAAAGACATTTCAGTAGATACATGAATAGGTAATGATTAGAGAGATATGGGCCAAACACAGGCAAGTGGAACTAGTTTAGTTTGGGAAAGTTAGTTGACATGGACAAGTTGGACTGAAGGGTTTGTTTCCATGTACTGTGACTGTATTACAGAATGTTCTATAGCCATTACCATTTACCTTTATGTTATGAATCCCCAAGGCTGTATTCATCGCTCATCTCTGACTGAGTTTGATGACCAGCCCCTTGACATAACTGACCAGACCCCTGACCAATATCTTTACAATTCTCCTGTACAAGGTTCAACTCAGTGCTTATGATTTTCCCGCAGGACTGACAATTGCCCACTCCCCAAACTGTATTTGCACACGTCCCCTGACCGTGACTGACATGAACAGATAAATGACAGTGGCCAAGCCCCTGGACTGTGTGCAGAGTCTGTCAGTGGTACTGTCAGTGATGGTACTGGGAATCCCTGATCATCAGCAGGTTCCCTTTGACCGGACCCAGAATTAGCTGCTCGCACCACTAATCAATACCCCTCCACCATAAATTGCAACAAGGCCATTTGGTTGAAGAAATGTGTCGTATTTTTTGTTGTTCAGGCAGCTGGTACATAAAATGAGTGTTTGATTGACATCTCGATGTGTGGTATAGTGCGATGCCCCCATGCCTAGGCATATTCATACTGAGAGATGACAAACAGCCTATCTGTGTATCTGCACCAAAGAGCATGTCGATATGATAGTACTGGTAGCCTTAGACTCTGGCTGAAGTACCCACATACTAATAAGCATGACACAGCATGACAAGAGTGTTACAAGCATACAGGAAGGCATTAAGCATGCGAGTGCTAAGATAGCAAACAAGTGACCCTGAGCTGCAATCTGTCTAATCTATGAGCTGATTGTCTGTCTGTGTGTACAAAATAGCCTTGCAGGAACGTTTCAATGCAAGTTCCCAGTGTGCTGACTGCAGTGCAGGAAGTGTTCCTGAAGTGTCTGGCAAGTGGAGCGAAGAAGTGTCATGAGAATGCTGAGGCGTTGCCAATTATTGGATAACAATGTCCATGATCAAGGGGTGTGCACAGCTGGTTCTCATGGATTGTGCTGACATGATGTGGAATGGGGAGCAACATGGTGGCGAGTTGAAGTCACTGGCTTCCATGTCAAGAATTCTCAATGGGATAAGATTGGAAGCTGCATTTTAATAAGGTAAGATGTGCAGATAATAATACATTTAACAAGCAATAGTTCCCTATAATGGGCAACTCATTTCTGCCTCGTGACACCCAGCAGGTTCATTAAAGATGCAATATGTTGTGCTCAATACCAAGACAGTCCTCGTTCGACATCTCGCGTGAGTCTGCCACAAATACCACCACAGTCCATATCATTCAGACACTAATGAGTTTCTGCACAATATTATATTTTCCCCCTTTTATTCCATTTGCCAGATCGTTGCAAGTTCACATAACCTATCTAGACTAATTGATGTTTGTAGCATAGAAGAAGGCCATTTGGCCCATCGTGTCTGCATTGGTCAACAGCGATCTGCATTTACAAATCCCATCTTTAAGCTTTTGGCCCATGCAAGTGAATATCTAAACACCTCTTAAATGTTACAAGAGTTTCTGTGTTAGACATTATTTTAAGCAGTGAGCTCCATGTTCCAAACACCTTCTGATTGAAAATAATTTTCCTCAAGTATTATCTTAGACTATATGGCCTGTGGTTACTGATCCTCTGCTAATGGGAAAAAGTGCCTTCCTCTGATATTCTTTGCCTCAGGTAATCAAGAAAACTTTCCCGTATGCCTTTTGAACCACCTTATCTACCTTCCATCTGTGGAAATGCTCAGTAACGTAATGCTGATCCTCAGTACTGTCCAGGATGCTATCAGAAGCTTTGCTAAAATCCAAGTATATTGCATGAAACATATTATGGTATCCAATCTCCTCAAACAATTCAAACAAGCTTGACAAACACGGCTTCCCTTTAACATATTGATGTTGACTATATCCCTTTGAAGTTTCACAGTGGCTCAGTACCTAGCACTGCTGCCTCACAGTGACAGGGATCTGGGTTCAATCCCAGCCTACGGTGAGTGTCTGTGTGGAGTTTGCACATTCTCCCTGTGTCTGTGTGGGTTTCCTCTGACAGTCCAAAGATGTGTAGGTTAGGTGAAATTGACCATGTTAAATTGCCCATAGTGTTCAGGGATGAGCACGCTAGGTGCATTCTTCAGGGGAAATGTAGTATAATAGGGGACTGGGTCTTGGTGGGGAACTCTTCAAAGGTCAATGTGAACTTGTTTGGCTAAATGGTCTGTTTCCACACTGTAGAGATTCTATGATTCTTCATAACCAACAAGTTATCTTGTGACATCAACTGACTTAGCAATCATACCTTTATCCAAGTCTTTGGTATAAATTGTAAGACTTTGATTCCCCAATACCAACCTCTCTAGCATACTATTCATTTCATTTTGTCAATCAGAAAATAACTCATTATTGCCTATTCAATCTTCTTTCCATGCCAATATTCTGTCCCTAGAGTAGTGATAAAAATGAAAATTTCAGTGCAGGAGATTTCATTTCTTCCATAGGGGTTTTCTCATGAAGTCTGCCTCAAACTGTGGTCAGGTGATCATGGCAGCCATCTTTGGTTAATTTTTCTTCCTCACTGAAAGTAATTTTAATCCAGAAATGGTGTCAGGTTTAAAACAATCAGATGAGGGAAGCTAAAATTTGATAGTCCATATTTCCTATTATCACAACCTTGTCCTTCCTTAAAACTGCCCAAACAGTTCCAGATTTGATCTCACCAGAACTCTGCAAATTTAGCAAGATTTCTTTTCGTCCAATTCTCCTGCAAGAAAGAGAACCATATGATTTGCTTTCTTAATTGCTGGAACCTTCCATGTTCCCAGTATGAGTCCACCTCGGTTCCTCTAAACATCAACATTTCCAATTCTATGCCATTTAAAGACAATTTCATAATCCACAGGAACTTCTTCTGGAGTTAATCATTTTCTATCTTGTCACTATTTTTTCCATTCAAAGGATAGTTGTTTTATATGATTTCTAAATTATGTTATGGTTGGCTACTTCCTCGTTTTAACAGTAAGTTAAATAGTGAGCAACTGAGACATTACCTGAGCAAAGAGAAAGTGAAAAAAAGAGATGTAGTGTTTTATCTCATAGATCTTCCATTTGAACTGGCCACACTTAGAGTGGGTTTTGTGTTTAATATACCAAATCACCTTTTCACAGAAGCACAATTCCAATTGTACAACTTCTCCCAAATACAACTCCCAAAGCACACGAGGTAAGAATAACAAACTTCATATTTAATCAGTGACAGAACCAGTGATCAACCTTCTAACTTTGATCTTATATTGTGTCTAGAATAAAGTTGAATCATTTCAAATACTTGTGAAATGATTAGACAAAATGTGTGATATGGTGGTAATATCACAGGCTCATGCTCTGAGGATGCAAGTTAATATCTCACCATGGCAGCTGGTGGAAACTAAATTCATTTAATAACTCTGGAAGTAAAAGCTGGCTAATGGAGCCCATAAATCATTGTCAATTGTTAACAAAAATCCATCTGGTCTACAGATGTCCTTTAGGAATGGAAATCAGTCATCCTCACCCAGTCTAACCTACAGGTAACTACAGATGACAATGTGGTTTACTCTTAACTGCCCTCTGGAAAGACCTAGCAAACTGTTTAGTTGTATGAACAAACTATAAAGTCCAAAGAAAGGATTTAAAGCTTTCAGACCACTCAGCTTTGACCTAGACACTGGAAAGGTCAACAGTCCACCCTACAAAATCCTCCTTACTAATATAAAGCAAAGAACAGCAAGTGCTGAAGATTTGAAACAAAAACTTAAACTGTTGGAGAAATTCAGCAGGTCTGGCAGCAACTGTGGTGAGAAATTAGAGTTAACTGCTGGACTTGAAATGTTAACTTGGCTTTCTCATGACAGATGCTGCCAGACCTATTGAGTTTCTCCAAATGTTTGAGGACTGGTATCAAAAATGGGAATGCTGTCCCAGAGACTAGTCAAGCAAGGCTGACATAGTCAGATTCACAGAATGATAAGTTCCAGACAATGTCCCAAATGGCACCATCACTATCTGTCTGTATGACCCACTGGCAAGTAGGCTCAGCAGACTCAGTACCACTATGTATATATTCTGGATGATGTTGCCTTGGGCCAAGTTAACATTGACTCTGAACCCCATGAAGTCTCATTATCTTTGCCAGAAATGTCAATGAGGTACAAATAAGATTAATAATATCGGAATGCTGTCAAAGCAAAAGGTAATTATTTTACATGGTATAGTATCACATTGTGTTTGGCTATATCACATGTTATAGAATCATATTGTGGTTGGCTGATGGATCTGTTATTATAACCAAAGTCCTATGGCAATGGGGATTTGGTATGGAGGGTATTGCATGCAGTATTCCCTTGCAATAGAAAGTTAAGATTCACTAGATTGATTCTGGAGATGAGGGGTTTGTTTTATGAAGAGAGATTGAGCAGTTTAGGCCTATACTCTCTGGAAGAATTAAAGGAGATCTAATTGATGTATATAAAATGCTAATGGGGATTGACAAAGTGAATGTTGTAAGAATATTTCCGAATGTGGGGCAATCTAGAACAAGAGGTCACAGTTTTAGGTTAAGAGATAGCAGATTTAAGACAGAGATGAGAACAAGTTATTTCTCTCAAAGGTTCATGAATCTGAGATTTTGGAGAAGATTTGTAGCTCAGGTTACAAGTTTGTTCACTGAGCTGGTGGGTTTGTTCTCAGACATTTCGTCACCTTACTAGGTAACATCATCAGTGAGCCTCCGGTGAAGTGTTGGTGTTTTGTCCCACTTGCTATTTCTCTGTCTCAGTTTGTTGTGGTTGGTGATATCATTTCCAGTTCTATTTTTGAGGGGTTGGTAAATGGGGTCCATAACTATATGTTTGTACTGGAGTTCCAGTTTGAATGCCAGGCCTCTAGGAATTCCTGTGCATATCTTTGTTTAGCCTGTTCCAGGATGAATGTATTGTCCCAGTTGAACTGGTGTCCCTCTTCGTCTGTGTGTGCATCTCCCAGTGATAGTTGGTCACATCGTTTGGTGGCTAGTTGGTGCTCATGTATCCTGGTGGCTAGTTTCCTGCCCATCTGTCAATGTAATGTTTGTTGCAATCCTTGCAGGGTATTTTGTATATGACGTTTGTTCTTCTGGTTGTTGGTACAGGGTCCTTTAAATTCATCAGGAAATGTTTCAGTGTAGTGGTAGGTTTGTGGGCTACCATGATGCCTCAGGTCCAGAGTAGTGTGGTCATCATCTCTGAGATGTCTTTAGTGTATGGCAGGGTGGCTAGAGTTTCTGGGTGTGTTGTGTCTTCCTGCCTAGGTCTATTGTGCAGGAATCGGCAGACTATGCTTATCGTGTACCATTGTTCTTGACTATGTTGTATAGGTGTTCTTCCTCAGCCTTTCATAGTTCATGGGTGGGGGAGTATATTGTGGCTCATTTAAATAATGTCCTGATCCAGCTCTGTTTGTGGGTGTTGAGATTGTTGCTCCTGTAATTGAGTGTCTGGTCAGTGTGTGTGGCTTTCCTGTAGACGCTGGTCTGCAGCTCTCCATTTGCATTTTGTCCTGCTGTGACATCTAGGAAGGGGAGTTTTTAAATTATTTTCTTCCTCTTTAGTGAACTTTATACCAGGAACCACAAGAAGCCAAGGAAAAACATCTCGATGTGTATGCTGCAGGATACATTCAAGAACACTCAGATCAATGACAGACCCCTGGTTGAAGAGGAAGTGCTCCCCACCACCCCAATTCCTTATCTTCAATAAAAGTCACTCTGTCCCTGGCCAGCGGTGGGATAGGTCCTTGGGTGTTTGGTATGTATGTGGTTTTGACAGCCCAGAAGGAACCATGCATGTCATGGTTGTTGGCCATTCATCGAGCCTCCAGTGCTTTCTCCACCCACCCCCTGTTCTTTGCGTTACAGGTTTGTTTTCAGAGCTCTGCCTTCAGTCGCCTGTAGGCCTTCCTTTTCACTTCCGAGTGTGGTTGTTATTTTACACTCAGAAATGCCATGCTCTTTTGGCTTAGTAGTTCCTGGATCTCACAATCATTCTATTAAATCGGTCTTGGCGTTTCCTGGTTGAGTAGTTGACTGAGTTTTTGCAGATATTGATGATGGTGACCTTAAGGGCAGACCAGAGACCATTATGATCCTGTGACTCAGTGTCACTGAGGGTCGCTAGGCTTGTGAAGAGGAGTTGGTTGTATGAGCCTATGTTTTCTGGGTCTTTAAGTGCCTCAGTGTTGAACTTATTGTGGCACTGCTTCTGCTGTCTCCTTGTGACGGGGCTACATTTATTTTGATCCTGGTTCAGGTCAGGCAATGATACATCAGCAGTCATTGGCTCCTCTCATTCCACATGTGATTTTAATGTCTTTCTGATCCCTTGCTCTAACAATAACACAGTCGAGGAGGGCAAATGGTTGGAGCACGGGTACTGTCACATTATCTTGTAACTGTCCTTTTAGTGTAATAGTGTGTTGGTAACAAGGAAGTTAGTTGGCAGAAGGGGGCCATTGGAGTTTTGCTTCCCACCTCCCTCTTTCCTGATTACATCACCTCATTTTGCTGACTCTGGTGTTGAAATCTTGAGGACAATTAGTTTGCCTGCTGCAGGGACCCGTGAGAGAGATTGGTCAAGGCTGGAGTAGAATTTCTCATTGTCCTCAGCTGCTGCATCGAGCGTCGGTCAATGTGCACTGAATACCATGACATACTGGCTCCCAGCAAGGGTGACTCAAAATATCATGAGGCATTCACTTATTCCTCAGGAGAGGTCTTTGAGTTGGTCCACCAGGTTGTTTCTGATGGCGAAGCCGATTTCTTGGATGAGGCACTCATTTTCAGCCTTACCTTCCCAGTAAAAGTTGTAGCCACCACTTGGTCTCTGAGCTGTTCTTACCCTGCCCATTGGGTTTCACTCAGGCCAGTGATGTTAACATCATAGCACTTGAGCTCCTGATTGGGTTCCATAACTTAGAGGTGCTGGTGTTGGACTGGTTCTGTTTCAGAAACATTTTTCTGTAACTTTTCTGTTTCTTGATCCTCCTTTGAACATTCTGTAATTGTGGATAAAGATATCAACTTTAGTCCTATCAAATGATTATCCAGAAGAAAACATAATTCCCCAATTGGTCATACTTTTACTACTCTGACAATTACTTGTTCTGATAATAAATTAGATTCCAATTATACTTCATGGAATACGTAGTGAGTATAATGAGGTCAGCCAGGTGGACCTCATAGAATATAAGTTCCTTGAGTGGGGCTGTTAACCTGGTCTAATCAGGGAGCAATGATAGCAGTGCAGCGTTCCGGTTTCTTACGAATGGGGCTATCCATTAGGGTCCTGATGTTGCAGGTCCCAAACATCATCCTGAGTTTGTGAAAGGTGCCTATGCGAGAGATCTTTGTTTCTGGTGTAACTAGTGCACACTGGTTACAGCACAAGCTTAGGAGAGCAAGTTCTTGGTCTAGTGGCGAGGGGGCTCCAAGATGGCTGGAGAGCAGGCACTGCTGTTTGGCCTTTGCCTACCTGCAATGGAGTACAGACAAACAGTTCAACCCTGCACAGCACCTCACGCTGAGTTAGTGCAAGGTTCGAGGTGAGGAGAGAGGGAGGGAGGGAGGGGAGAGAACGAGAAGGACAGTGTGGTTGTGTTGATCATTCTCAGTCAAATTGTGAAATCAGTGGGCTGGGGTTGGGGCTTTGTAGTGTCACTAAGGTGGAGGGGGACTTATAAAAATAAATCACTGGGCTTCGGATGAGAAATTGTAAGATCACTGGGGTGGAGGGGTTGTAAAAAAATCACTGGACTCAGGTAGTTTATCTTAAAAATAACCTTAAATTGAGTTGGGGATGAGTAATTCATAAAATTGGAGTTTATTTATGCACTTGGCTCAAAGATTGTTATTGGGCTGGTAGCATTTTTATATGCACAAGTTGGATGGGAGTGTTTTATAAAACACTGGGCTATCAGATATTTGTTCATGACAAAAAGTAATACAGGGTTGGGAGGGTGTTATACAATTACTGGGGGTTCTAAAAACACTGGGTTGGAGTGTTATATAAATACTGGGTTGGGGGGAGTGTTATAAAATAATCAGGGGGTGGGGAGCAGTTATATCAACACTATTTATATAAACACTATCCAATCTCATAACCCTGTAAGTGATCTGCTTAGATCCCCAAATCACAAACATCTATGCCAATTTAAATGGATTGTAAATGTTAGGACAAGTTTATTCATTAAAATTGATTTTTTATTTTTTCAAAAGCTATTCTATTGACCATATCATTTTCAACTGTTTTTGTAGCAAACTGGTCAAAGGTATAGGTATTGTATTCAATCTGGAACAATTAAATAAACAAACACTCCATCTGGATTATCTTCAAAGTTAAAAATCACACAACACCAAATTATAGTCCAACAGGTTGGACTATAACCTGGTGCTCTGTGATTTTTAACTTTGTCCCCCCCCCCCAAGTCCAACACCAGCACCTATAATCATGGATTATCTTCAACCTTTCAGAAAAGCTATTCTTTCATCTCTCTGTTGTTAAAGACCAGATCAGATCCCCTTTAAAATATTTTGAGAAGGTAGCCCAGACCCTAACTTTTTTCTTATTTCAAAGGCAAATGTGTTTGTTTCCAGGTGTGCTGCAACTGATCAAACGACTCAACTTTAAGCAAAACAGAATTTATTTAAATGCTACAGTTGAAACATGATAAAACGAAAATGGTACAGAGGAACCTCAATTATCCGAATGTTGATTATCCAAATTTCGGATTATCTGAACAAGATTGCAGGGTTGTGATACTTGGCTAAACTGTGCTATCCAACATTCGATTATCCAAACATAATGCTCCCCGCCATTGAAATTTAGATAATCGAGATTCCTCTATATTTAGAGCAACTTAATTATTGGAAAATTTAACTAACCGGACATAGCAACTAATTAACTGTTCCAATATTGTAACCTTACATAAACACACACCTTGGCAAAAGGATAAATTCAAACACAGATTCTTACAGGCAGGAGGGAACAACATCCAGAGAGATTTCAAAGTAAGTCAGCCAGGAATCCTTTATTGAAGTTTGCAGCCCGTTTGGTACTCATACACCTTGTGACTGCTACAACTATAAAAAGCAAGAAAACTCTGAACTAGGAGAACAGACCACTCCACTTCCATTGTTAAACTTGTGAGAATGCAGCTCTTTTAACAGGCTTTTGTCGTCCTGGTTTCTTTTTGTCAGAGAAGTTGTAAAAGACACAGACTTTGAAAAGTCTAATTTTGAAGTGTTTTAGGGCCAAATTTGATTATAGCTGACAGATACTGCATCATGCAAAAGGCTTTTCAGTTTAAAAATAAACACTTGTGCAATGAAAGGGCAGTGGCCAGTTCTCCTGGCTCAGCTTTTCTCTGGTTTGATTTGGTTTGGGCAGTCTAGCTATTCACTGAGAGCAGTCAGGCAGTTGTGAAGCTGCTGGACACAAAGAAGCAGGTCTGTGTTGACCTTCCCTCTCTCTGACATCTCTCCTGTAAGACCCTGTTTTTGATATTACCTTTTGTGCCCAAGGGGTGTTTATGGGGATAGTTGCAAGTATTGGGAACAGCATCATTAATAGACAATAGACAATAGACAATAGGTGCGGGAGTAGGCCATTCTGCCCTTCGAGCCTGCACCACCATTCAATATGATCATGGCTGATCATCCTCAATCAGTATCCTGTTCCTGCCTTATCTCCATAACCCTTGATTCCACTATCTTTGAGAGCTCTGTCCAACTCTTTCTTAAATGAATCCAGAGACTGGGCCTCCACTGTCCTCTGGGGCAGAGCATTCCACACAGCCACCACTCTCTGGGTGAAGAGGTTTCGCCTCATCTCTGTCCTAAATGGTCTACCCCGTATTTTTAAGCTGTGTCCTCTGGTTCGGCACTCACCCATCAGTGGAAACATGTTTCCTGCCTCCAGAGTGTCCAATTCTTTAATAATCTTATTTGTCTCAATCAGATCCCCTCTCAGTCTTCTAAACTCAAGGGTATACAAGCCCAGTTACTCCAATCTTTCAGCATAAAGTAGTCCCACCATTCCAGGAATTAACCTCATGAACCTACACTACACTCCCTCAATAGCTAGAATGTCTTTCCCCAAATTTGGAGACCAGAACTGCACACAGTACTCCAGGTGAGGTCTCACCAGGGCCCTGAACAGCTGCAGAAGAACCTCTTTGCTTCTATACTCAATCTCTCTTGTTATGAAGGACAGCGTGCTATTTAGCCTTCTTCACTACCTGCTGTACCTGCATGCTAACCTTCATTGACTAGTGTACAAGAACACCCAGATCTCTTTGTACTGCCCCTTTTCCTAAATTGATTCCATTTAGGTAGAAATCTGCCTTCCTGTTCTTGCCACCAAATTGGATAACCACATATTTATCTACATTAAACTGCATCTGCCATGCATCTGACCACTCACCTAACCTGACCAGGTCACCCTGTAATCTCCTAACATCCTCCTCACATTTCACCCTGCCACCCAGCTTAGTATCATCAGCAAATTTGCTAATGTTTTTACTAATACCATCTTCTATATCATTAACATATATTGTAAAAAGCTGCAGTCCCAGCACTGATCTCTGGTACCCCACTGGTCACTGCCTGCCATTCTGAAATGGAGCCGTTTATCACTACTCTAGGTATAGTCTGCTGGGCTTTCAGATTGGTTACGTTATTCTATATTCTGTTCTCTTTTCTTTGTGTTTCATTTGGTATCCTTGCAAATAAATTCTGTTTTGTTTAAAACGAAGTGGTTTGACCCGCTGCATCCTTCCTGGAATATCTACATTACATCTGCTTAAAACAAACTTTTTAAACAAACATTGAATCAGAATGGTACCCTCACCATTTCGGCACATCTGCCTTTACGTCTAAAAAGTGGACGGCATGGTGGCACAGTGGTTAGCACTGCTGCCTCACAGCACCAGAGACCCGGGTTCAATTCCTGCCTCAGGCGACTGACTGTGTGGAGTTTGCCCATTCTCCCCGTGTCTGCGTGGGTTTCCTCAGGCTGCTCCAGTTTCCTCCCACAGTCCAAAAATGTGCAGGTTAGGTGAATTGGCCATGGGAAATTGCCCGTAGTGTTAGGCGAAGGGGTAAATGTAGGGGAATGGGTCTGGGTGGGTTGCGCTTCGGCTGGTCGGTGTGGACTTGTTGGGCCGAAGGGCCTGTTTCTACACTGTAAGTAATCTAATCTAATCTAAACCTCTCGACAAAATAATCTTTTTTCAAGTGACAGCATCATCACACTGTGGTATCACATTAGACCCTATTGATGGAATTTGTTTAACCATTGCTCTGGTTACTACACAGGAACTACTATTTACTATCATGAACCTGTTTCTGCAATTTTTCTGTTTCTTGATCCTCCTTTGAACATTCCGTAATTCTGGAAAGAGATTTCAACTTTAGTCCTATCAAATCATTACCCAGAAGAAAACCTACTTCCCCAATTGGTATTGCCTTTAGTACTCTGGCAATTACTTGTTCTAATAACAAATCAGATTCCAGTTATATTTCATGGAACGTGTAGTAATTGTAATGAGGTCAGCCAGGTGGACATCATAGAATATGAGTTCCTTGATTGGGGCTGTTAACCTGGTCCAATCAGGGAGCCCTGGCTGACATATAAGAACAGGAATGTCTCTGAGGGAGCTGGACCACTGTCAAGGACTCTCCTCTTAAAAAAAAAGAAAACAAAGAACAGGAATGTCAGACTTTCTGTTCACCCTAAAACTGACTCTGAGGGAGCTGGAGCAGTGTCAAGGACTCTCGGCATGTAAATAAAGGATGACTCGTTGAAGGATTCCTGACTGTGTATTTATTTCAGAATGGAAGTGTAATATATTCTTCCACCAATTCAGTTTATTAATGTCTTAGGTCCCATTGAGGTTTCTGGAGGGAAAATTATCTCTTTCTCCTGTAAATGTTACGGTATTATCCCTGTATCGCTTAGTGTGCTTATGGGTTTAGCTACATCATCTGAAGATAAACGAGACAAAAATCTTCATACCTCTCATTTACTTTTTACATTTCTTTACTAATGTCAGAATTCACATCTGTATTTTTTGTTAGGGAATGAGTTACAACCTGTTCCATGGTATTATTTCTTTGTGTTCCCCTCTAGGACATATTTTTTCTAATTCCTATAAGGTTTGTGAGTTTACCTCACAACTTCCAGCATTCTGAATGCAGATTCCAATTTATTACAATGGAAACATTTAAGCTTCAATTCCTCCTTGGCAGTTTCCTTTTTTTATCTGAGGAGGAGTTTCTTGGGGCATTCCCTCCAGTCCATTCTCTGTATCTGGCTATTGCCTTCCTTTCACTCTCCAACATTTTTATTTTTGTCAAATTTCTGGGAGCGATGAAAAAAGTATTTATAGATCAGTTCATAATCATCAGCCAATTATAGCTGTTTATCTTGCCCTTGGTATTCTTTGGTCTTCTGCATGAGTTCTGATTATAGAAGGTAAAGAAGCTTTTAATTCTTTTAAAAGAATTAATTTCTCTGAGAGCATTGTAAGAAGCTTTAGTGTTCTTATTCATCCATCAAAATTATGTTGTAAACCTCACAAACTCAAGATACATTTGTCCAGGTTGTTTTTTCACTAAGTTATGAAACATCTCTCTTCATGTCTCTTGGACTAACAAATAGGTACCTACAATACTTCTTTTCACCTCATCATAATCCCTCAAGTATTCCTCTGATAGGGATGCATGAATCTCATGTACATTAATAGTTACTTTACATGGTTCATGTCCAATCTGATTTCTGCCATATCATTTAGGTTGCTATCTTTTCAAATTATACTAAAAATGCTTCTACATCCTTCTAAAGCTAACATAGATTTTTGAACAGTAAAGGAATTCAGCGTTACAGTGAGAGGATGGGTAAGTGGAGTTGAAGTCACGTAAAGATCTGCCATGATTTTATTGAATGGTGGAGTAGGCTCGAAGGGCCAGATGGCCTATTCTGCTCCAAGTTCTTATCTTATGTAATATAATCAATGTCCATAATGTAAACCCAATTCTCTTTGATTTTAGCCCTCCAATCTCACAAATACAGACAAACAAATACACACAGTTAAGGGATTAAATCAAAAAGAAAAAAAAATAAATGTAACTGGCCAGTTCACAATCCATAACATCACAGACACAATGGATTGTATCTTACTTGGTTTTCAAAGATAGTGATGTATGTAACTAGCTGCCAGTAGGCTATTCATTTAATATTTATATCTGAGATCCTTTTCTCTGAACTTTCATTAAGTTCATAGTGAGAGCACAACCAGGGAACAATCAAAGCTTCATCCTGTAGCTTTCTCAGGCACAATTAGAGTTCAAACAATAGGTCAAAATCTAATTTTTTTGTTAGAATGGTTGGGTCCCTGTGAACAAAGCCCCTCTCCAGAGCTAAAGCATCTGTAGAATATTGTTAACAAGAATCAATCTGCAATTAGCTTGCAGGCCTGGCCTCATGAAAAAAATAACAGTGTTTTGGTTCTCTATTTCAAAAAAAACTGAGTTGCTGCTCACAGTCCAAAGGTCACCTTCAGCTCTCAGATCACAGTTTGCCGCTCCAACCGAAAAAAATGATAAATAACGTAAAATAATAGAAAAATCAGGAAAGGTTCTAACAATCTCCTGTGAAAAGCAGACAAGATGGCATGAGACAATTTTACCATTGAGATCAACCTTACCATACATCTCTTCTATTTCTGCTACACATCTCGCCATAGCCTACATCACTCAGATGTCAATAAGATTTCACCCTTTGGCTGTTGCAGTGAAGTAACCAAAGCTTGGAAAAAAGCTAGGCATTCACTACCACTAGTTATTGTAAGCTGTTGCATCTAACCAGTGACAGAAAGGCTTCACAATTAATGTGACAACTAGCCTGTGTTTTCTGCAAAGAACTGAAAGACTCTGGAAAAAGGGATCAGAGAACAGAAAGTCTTGGGAAAGTTTTGGGAACAAAAAGGGCACCTCATTGAGTACTGTGGACTGGTACTATTGAACTGTGTTTGCCCAGTATTTTTCTTCATCTATAACATCCACATTAATATGTAGGCCTGTGCCTTTCTGTCTGTGTGTGTAACATTATGTGTTGATAATTCACATTGTTTTTTGACTGTGGTTAGAATTAGTATATAGAGTTATAGAATCCCAGAGATCTACACCCTTAGGTCCAGTCAAAGCCAGCTATTCCAATTCCATCTTATCTCTGATAATCTTGCCTTACTCTAATAAATATTAGATTATTTGTAAATATAGAGACCTGATCAGTGATTTCTGCTAACTTGAGTCCATCAGATAAATCAGGAGCTTTGAGTAATTTGATTCAATCCTTAACCTTTGTAACGGTCCTGGAAGTAGGGAGTTCAAGCATCAGTGCACATTTCTAGGTGGGTTGTGACACCGTGATCCCTGGACCCATTCTCAGGAGCATTTGAATTTTTACACCAGCATTTCAACATTTCTGGAAGATTAAGTCAAAACCTTTTATTATTTTTATAACCAGTTGGTGACCATGTAATGTTGAATAAAACAAGCCAGGTCATTGTCAGATTCAGCTTTTCCATAAATGTTGTAGATGTTAATAAACTTCAGCAGTGGCACAAAACACCACAATGTCCCTCATCACCTCAGTTGTGGACAATCTGGTGGGTATAAGGTGAGCAGAACAACTGGGTTATCAGAAAGGCTCTTTAAACTGCATTTTGTATTGAATTCCTGCTGAGGGAGCCAGTCACTTAGAAATACACCATTGAAGAGTTCTGTTCAAACATCTCCTGTGATTCTGTCACCAGTGGAACAGATAAAGATGGAGAGTTTCATAGCTATTTTTACATTCCACCACATTTTAATTAAAGATTAAGGAAACTCTAATTAATTCTCTTCTTATCTGTATTATTTTTGGCATAAAATCTAGCTACCATCAAAACCTTCAAGGACTTAGAGTCATAGAGTCATAGAGATGTATAGCATGGAAACAGACCCTTCAGTCCAATCTTTCCATGCCAATCAGATATCCCAACCCAAACTAGTTCCACCTGCCAGCACCCGGCCAATATCCCTCCAAACCCTTTCTATTCATATACCCATCCAAATGCCTTTTAAATGTTGCAATTGTACCAGCCTCCACCACTTCCTCTGGAAGCCCATTCCATATACATACCACCCCCTGTGTGAAAAAGTTGCCCCTTAGGTCTCTTTTATATCTTTCCCCTCTCACCCTAAACCTATGCCCTCTAGTTCTGGACTCCTTGACACCCAGGAAAAGACTTTGTCTATTTACCTTATCCATGACCCTCATAATTTTGTAAACCTCTATAAGGTCACCCTTCAGTCCCTGATGCTCCAGGGAAAATAGCCCCAGCCTGTTAAACCTTTCCCCATAGCTCAAGTCCTCCAACCCTGGCAGCAACCTTGTAAATCTTTTCTGAACGCTTCCAAGTTTCACAACAGCTTTTCGATAAGAAGAGACCAGAATTGCACGCAATATTCCAACAGTGGCCTAACCAATGTCCTGTACAGCCACAACATGACCTCCCAACTCCTGTATTCAATACTCTGACCAGTAAAAGAAAGCATACCAAAAGCCTTCTTCACTATCCTATCTACCTGCGACTCCACTTTCAAGGAGCTATGAATTTGCACTCCAAGGTCTCTTTGTTCAACAACACTCGGACCTTACCATTAACTGTATAAGTCCCGCTAAGATTTGCTTTCCCAAAATGCAGCACCTCACATTTATCTGAATTAAACTCCATCTGCCACTTCTCAGCCCATTGGCCCATCTGGTCTAGATCCTGTTGTAATCTGAGGTAACCAGATGGCTCCATTTGCCGAGAGGTGCGAGGGAGGAGTGAAGGACTTCTGGGAAGGTGAGTCTAACTGTTTAAAAACTTTACTTCAGGCATCGGGGCCTCTATTTGCTAAGAGGTGTGAGGGAGGAGTGAAGGACTTCTGGGAAGTCATCTATTTGTGTGGTTGCGTTACCCGAAACACTACTCGGATAGTGTCTCCCACCCATCCTCCTCCTCTAACCAAAAAAAAGGTTCTGTGCGCCAGATTGGTAAGGTAACGAGTTTATTTTTTATTTCTTATTTTTTAACAGTCTCTTTGGGAATTTAGAATAGTGGGAATGGAGGTTAGGACAGTTGAATGTTCCTTCTACAGAATCCTGCTGACTACATCTGCAGGAAGTGCACCCAACTCCAGCTCCTCGAAAACTGCGTTAGGAAACTGGAGCTAGAGCTGGATGAACTTTGGATCATTCGGGAGGCAGAGGGGGTTATTGAGAGGTGTTACAGGAAGGTAGTCACTCCTCAGGTACAAGAAATAGGCAGATGGGTTACGGTCAGGGGACGGAAAGGGAACCAGCAGGCAATGCAGGGATCCCCTGTGGCCATTCCCCTCAACAATAAGTATACCGTTTTGGATACTATTGGGGGGATGACTTACCAGGGGAAAGCAGTGGGGCACAGGGCTCTGGCACAGAGTCTGTCCCTGCTGCTCAGAAGGGAAGGGGGAAGAGGAGCAGAGCAGTAGTCATTGGGGACTCCATAGTTAGGGGACAGATAGGAGGTTCTGCGGGGACAAGAGAGACTCACATTTGGTGTGTTGCCTCCCAGGTACCAGGGTTCATGATGTCTTTGATCGTGGTTTTGATCCTTAAGGGGGAGGGGGAGCATCCCCAAGTCGTGGTCCACATAGGTACCAATGACATAGGTAGGAAGAGAGATGGGGATTTAAGGCAGAAATTCAGGGAGCTAGGATGGAAGCTTAGAGCTAGGATGAACAGAGTTGTTGTCTCTGGTTTGTTGCCTGTACCACCTGCTAGTGATGTGAGGAATAGGGAGAGAGAGAAGCTGAACACGTGGCTACAGGGATGGTGCAGGAGGGAGGGTTTTGGATTCTTGGATAATTGGGGTTCTTTCTGGGGTAGGTGAGACCTCTACAAGCAGGATGGTCTTCATCTGAACCAGAGGGGTACCAATATCCTGGGGGGGGTGGATTTCGCTAAGGCTATTGGGGTGGGTTTAAACTAACCCAGCAGGGGAATGGGAACCAAAGTTGTAGTTCGAGTATAGAAAAGGTTGAGAGTAGGGAGGTCCAAAATCAAATTTCAGGGATGCAAGATGGCACTGGCAAGCAAGAAGTTGGTTTGAAGTGTGTCTACTTCAACGCCAGGAGCATCCGGAATAAGGTGGGTGAACTTGCAGCATGGGTTGGTACCTGGGACTTCGATGTTGTGGCCATTTCGGAGACATGGATAGAGCAGGGACAGGAATGGTTGTTGCAGGTTCCAGGATTTAGATGTTTCAGTAAGAACAGAGAAGATGGTAAAAGAGGGGGACGTGTGGCATTGTTGGTCAAGGACAGTATTACAGTTGCAGAAAGGATGTTTGGGGGCTTGTCAACTGAGGTAGTATGGGCTGAGGTTGGAAATAGGAAAGGAGAGGTCACCCTGTTGGGAGTTTTCTACAGGCCTCCAAATAGTTCCAGAGATGTAGAGGAAAGGATAGTAAAGATGATTCTCAATCAGAGTGAGAGAGACAGGGTAGTTGTCATGGGGGACTTCAACTTTCCAAATATTGACAGGGAACACTATAGTACGATTACTATAGATGGATTAGCTTTTGTCCAGTGTGCAGGAGAGCTTCCTGACACAGTATATAGACAGGCCAACAAGGGACGAAGCCACATTAGATTTGATACTGGGTAATGAGCCCGGCAAGGTGTTAGACTTGGAAGTAGGTGAGCACTTTGATGATAGCGATCACAATTCTGTTAATTTTACTTTAGTAATAGAAAGGGATAGGTGTATACCACTGGGCAAGAGTTACAGCTGGGAGAAAGGCAATTACGATGCAATAAGGCAAGATTTCGGAAGCATAGGATGAGGAAGGAAACTACAGGGGACGGGCACATTAGAAATGTGGAGCTCATGTGTGTCCGAGATAAGTATGTACATGTCAGGCAGGGAGGAAGCTGTAGAGCGCGTGGTTTACAAAAGAAGTGGAATCTCTGGTCATGAGGAAGAAGAAGGCTTATGTTAGGATGAGATGTGAAGGCTCAGTTAGGGCGCTTGAGAGTTACAAGGTAGCCAGGAAAGACATGAGAAGAGCCAGGAGGAGACATGAGAAGTTGTTGGCGGATAGGATCAGGGTAAACCCTAAGGCTTTCTACAGGTATTTAAGGAATAAAAGAATGACGAGAGTAAGATTAGGGCCAATCAAGGATAGTAGTGAGAAGTTGTGTGAGAAGTCAGAGGAGATAGGGGAAGCACTAAATGAATATTTATTGATAGCATTCACTCTAGAAAACAACAATGTTGTCGAGGAGAATACTGAGATACAGGCTACTAGACTAGGTGGGATTGAGGTTCACAAGGAAGAGATATTAGAAATCCTGCAGAGTGTGAAAATAGATAAGTCCCCTGGGCCGGATGGAATTTATCCTAGGATCCTCTGGGAAGCCAGGGAGGTGATTGTCGAGCCTTTGGCATTGATCTTTAAATCGTCATTGTCTACAGGAATAGTGTCAGAAGACTGGAGGATAGCGAATTTGGTTCCCCTGTTTAAGTAGGGGAGTAGAGACAACTCTGGTAACTATAGACCAGTGAGCCTTACTGCAGTTGCTGGTAAAGTGTTGGAAAAGGTTATAAGAGATAGGAATTATAATCATCTGGAAAAGAACAATTTGATTTGGGACAAACAGCACAGTTTTGTGAAGGGTGGGTCGTGCCTCATAAACCTTATTGAGTTCTTTGAGAAGGTGACCAAACAGGTAGATGAGAGTAATCTGGTTGATGTGGTGTATATGGATTTCAGCAAAGCATTCTATAAGATTCCCCACAGGCTACACAGGCTATAGTACAAAATGCGGAGGAATGGGATTGTGGGAGATATAGCAGTTTGGATCAGTAATTGGCTTGCTGAAAGAAGACAGAGGGTAGCGGTTGATGGGAAATGTTCATCCTGGAGTCTAATTACTAGTGGTGTACTGCAAGAGTCGGTGTTGGGTCCACTGCTGTTCATCATTTTTATAAACAATCTGGATGAGGACATAGAAGGGTGGGTTAGTAAATTTGAAGATGACACTAAGATCGGTGGAGTCGTGGTTAGTGATAAAGGATGTTGTAGGTTAGGTTACAGAGAGACATAGATAAGCTGCAGAGCTGGGCTGAGAGGTGGCAAATGGAGTTTATAGTGGACAAGTGTGAGGTGATTCACTTTGGTCGGAGTAACCGGAATGCAAAGTACTGGGCTAATGGTAAGATTCTTGGTAGTGTAGATGAGCAGAGAGATCTCGGTGTCCAGGTACACAGATCCTTGAAAGTTGCCACCCAAGTTGACAGGATTGTTAAGAAGGCATACAGTATTTTAGCTTTTATTAATAAATGGATCAAGTTCCAGAACCATGAGGTTATGCTACAGCTGTAAAAAACTCTGGTACAGTTCTGGTCACCGCATTATAAAAAGGATATGGAAGCTTTGGAAAGGGTGCAGAGGAGATTTACTATGATGTTGCCTGGTATGGAGGGAAGGTCTTACGAGGAAAGGCTGAGGGACTGGAGGCTGTTTTTGTTGGAGAGAAGAAGGTTGAGAGGTGACTTAATAGAGACATGGGCGGCAAGGTGGCACAGTGGTTAGCACTGCTGCCTCACAGCGCCAGAGACCTGGGTTCAATTCCTGCCTCAGACGACTGACTGTGTGGAGTTTGCACATTCTCCCAGTGTCTGCGTGGGTTTCCTCCGGGTGCTCCGGTTTCCTCCCACAGTCCAAAGATGTGCAGGTCAGGTGAATTGGCCATGCTAAATTGCCCGTAGTGTTAGGTAAGGGGTAGATGTAGGGGTATGGGTGGGTTGCGCTTTGGCGGGGCGGTGTGGACTTGTTGGGCCGAAGGGCCTGTTTCCACACTGTAAGTAATCTAATCATCTAAAAAGACATATAAGATAATCAGAGGGTTAGATAGGGTGGACAGGGAGAGCCTTTTTCCAAGTATGGTGACGGCGAGCACGAGGGAGCATAGCTTTAAATTGAGGGGTGATAGATATAGGACAGATGTCAGAGACAGCTTATTTACTCAGAGAGTATTGCGAGTATGGAATGCTTTGCCTGCAACTGTAGTAGATTCGCCAACTTTAAGTACATTTAAGTCATCATTGGACAAGCATATGGACGTACATGGAATAGTGTAGGTTAGATGGGCTTCAGATTGCTATGACAGGTTGGTGCAACATCGAGGGCCGAAGGGCCTGTACTGCGCTGTAATGTTCTATGTTATGTTCTAACCCTCTTCGCTGTCCACTACACCTCCAATTTTGGTGTCATCTGCAAACTTACTAAGTGTACCTCTTATGCTTGCATCCAAATCATTTAAGTAAATGACAAAAAATAGAGGACCCAGCACCGATCCTTGTGGCACTCCACTGGTCACAGGCCTCCAGTCTGAAAAACAACCTTCCACCACCGCCCTCTGTCTTCTACCTTTGAGTCAGTTCTGTACCCAAATGGCTAGTTCTCCCATGGAGACTTGGAAATCACTCAACCACTGTTTCTATTTCTTTGCTTATCCACCAAAGGAAAAGCTTATAATTCACTGTAACCTCTCCAGCCTGAAATATTTGTGCTTAAGGCATTTCTGAAACTTGGAATGTTTGGATTATAGAAAGGTACAGGAATGCTTAATCACAAATATGAGAATTGGATGTCATTATGTTCCTGAGACATAAAAAGAAGGATGTTATTCAAGCCAAAAGGATGCAAAAAAAGATTTGCAAGCATATTACCAGGACTGGAAGGTTTTGGTTATAAGGAGAGGCTGGATAGACTGGGACTTTTTTCACTGGAGGCAGGGAAGTTGTTGATGGCTGACCCTATAGAAGTTTATAAAATCATGACGGGTATAATTAAGGTGAATAATAAAAGTCTTTTTCCTTGAAGCATTTTAAAACTCAAGGGCATAGGTTTAAGGGCAGATATGAAAGGGACCTGAGGGGCAACTTTCTCACATAGAGGATGTATGGAATGAGCTGCCAGAGGAAGTGGTACAGGTGAGTACAGTTACAATATTTAGAAGACACTTGCACAGGTACATGGAAAGGAAAGGTTTAGAAGGATATAGGCCAAATGTGGACAAATGGGAATAGTTCAGTTTGGGAAACCTTGTTGGCATGGACATGTTGGACCAAAGGGTCTGTTTCTGCGCTATGTGACTCTGTGATACTGTAATCCAATAGACCCTTATCCTGTCGACATTCTAAAATCAGTTTTTTAAATTTGTGATGGATAGGACTTTCAGTGCATATTCATACCACACTTGCGTGTGATGATCAAATATCAAAGAATACCGCTCAGTTTTATCAATATTGCTGATCCTTGCAATATGCATATAGTTTTCTTTTGTATTTCACTGTATTCCAGCACTATTCCTGCAGATGGCACTAAGGGATAGACTGCATTTGCAAAATAACTACCTTCATCTTTTGAACTTTGAGAAGCCAAAGCCACATCTTTCTAGAGAATAACAATGTCAAGTACAACTTATTAGAAATGGGAAATAAACACTGAAAAGTTTGGAAATAGTCATGTGAAAAGCAAACAATGATTAGCGTTTTTAGAATTTTCTTAAATGCTGATAGACCAATTATTAGCTCCCAGAATCTTTTCTTAATTCTATGGAACATGTACAAAGCCACCATTTTAAAAAAAATTGTCAATGTTAATTGTGTTAAATATACTGACTTGATTATGCCTTGATCTTTGCATGTGCACAGGTTTTATATATTGTGAAGTCTATCATAGCTCAAGGTATCAAACAGCAAAAGCACTGCATTTGTCATACCACTCAAATGAGAATTGCACTTGATTAGTCACAAATGAATGGAACCTGTCACTCTAAAATATCTCCCTCAGGAACATGAATGAATCTAGAATGAATTCCAGAAGGTCCCGAATCTAGCTTCCTGTAGGAAGTGGCTGGGCCATACACTTGAATGAATAAACTGTACACCCTCAAATAACTTTTCTCTTTCTGCATAAATTGGAAATCTGAATTAATAGGAGAAAATGCTAGAAATATTCAGCAATTTAGACATAATCTTGAGGGAGATAATATAAATTGGCATTAATTGTGATGATCTTTTGTCAGAACTGAAAGAAGTTAGATACAACATCAAGGAAGAACAGATAGAGTAAGGGTGAAGAGAGGGTTAAAAAAATCTTGAATGAAAGTCAGAATGTTTGCAGGCATTCAGAAAACTGACCAAATCCAAACAACATGTGTCATATAGGCCCAAACTGTAGTTTTGAAGCAGAATAAACTATTAACAGCACCATTGTTTTTTTTTTCAGTACAGAAGAGAAAGTCCGATAACATCTCAAAGTTACGATATATTTAATAAGAAGCACAAAAATCATTAGGTCGATCAAAGCCAATAAACTGATAGACTTCAAAGCTATGTTCATATTGATGCCAGGTTACAGCATTAGTGCTTGAGACTTGTCCCCATCACTATCTGATCTTATGACTTGGAGATGCCAGTATTGGACTGGGGTGGACAAAGTTAAAAATCACAACACAGGTTATAGAACATAGAACATAGAACATAGAACAATACAGCACAGAACAGGCCCTTCGGCCCACGATGTTGTGCCGAACTTCTATCCTAGATTAAGCATCCATCCATGTACCTATCCAAATGCCGCTTAAAGGTCGCCAATGAATCTGACTCTACCACTCCCTCGGGCAGCGCATTCCATGCCCCCACCACTCTCTGGGTAAAGAACCCACCCCTGACATCTCCCCTATACCTTCCACCCTTCACCTTAAATTTATGTCCCCTTGTAACACTCTGTTGTACCCGGGGAAAAAGTTTCTGACTGTCTACTCTATCTATTCCGCTGATCATCTTATAAACCTCTATCAAGTCACCCCTCATCCTTCGCCGTTCCAACGAGAAAAGGCCGAGAACTCTCAACCTATCCTCGTACGACCTACTCTCCATTCCAGGCAACATCCTGGTAAATCTTCTCTGCACCCTCTCCAAAGCTTCCACATCTTTCCTAAAGTGAGGCGACCAGAACTGCACACAGTACTCCAAATGTGGCCTAACCAAAGTCCTGTACAGCTGCAACATCACCTCACGACTCTTGAATTCAATCCCTCTGCTAATGAACGATAATACTCCATAGGCCTTCTTACAAACTCTATCCACCTGAGTGGCAACCTTCAAAGATCTATGTACATAGACCCCAAGATCCCTCTGTTCCTCCACCTGACCAAGAACCCTACCATTAACCCTGTATTCCGCATTCTTATTTGTTCTTCCAAAATGGACAACCTCACACTTGGCAGGGTTGAACTCCATCTGCCACTCCTCAGCCCAGCTCTGCATCCTATCTAAGTCCCTCTGCAGCCGACAACAGCCCTCCTCACTGTCCACAACTCCACCTATCTTTGTATCATCTGCAAATTTACTGACCCACCCTTCGACTCCCTCCTCTAAGTCATTAATAAAAATTACAAACAGCAGAGGACCCAGAACTGATCCCTGCGGAACTCCACTTGTAACTGGACTCCATGCTGAATATTTACCATCTACCACCACTCTCTGACTTCTACCGGTTAGCCAGTTTTCTATCCAATTGCCCAAATTTCCCTCTATCCCATGCCTCCTGACTTTCCGCATAAGCCTACCATGGGGAACCTTATCAAATGCCTTACTAAAATCCATGTACACTACATCCACTGCTCTACCCTCATCCACATGCTTGGTCACCTCCTCGAAGAATTCAATAAGACTTGTAAGGCAAGACCTACCCTTCACAAATCCGTGCTGGCTGTCCCTAATCAAGCAGTGTCTTTCCAGATACTCGTAAATCCTATCCCTCAGTACCCTTTCCATTACTTTGCCTGCCACAGAAGTAAGACTAACTGGCCTGTAATTCCCGGGGTTATCCCTATTCCCTTTTTTGAACAGGGGCACAACATTCGCTACTCTCCAGTCCCCTGGTACCACCCCAGTTGCCAGTGAAGACGAGAAGATCATTGCCAACGGTACTGCAATTTCCTCTCTTGCTTCCCACATAAACCTAGGATATATCCCGTCAGGCCCGGGGGACTTGTCTATCCTCAAGTTGTTCAAAATGTCCAACACATCTTCCTTCCTAACAGGTATCTCTTCTAGCTTATCAGTCCGTTTCACACTCTCCTCTTCAACAATACGGTCCCTCTCGTTATATCCAACAGGTTTATTTGGAAGCACTAGATTTTGGAGCACTGTTCCTTCATCAGGTGGTTGTAGACGTTAAGAACATGCTCACAGAATTTATAGCCAAAGGAGTCCAGTGTCATGGAGATGTGATACAGTAAACAACCTTAGATTAAAACGTTCATCTTTTACAATGGGATATGCTGGTTTCTGTTCTTTGGTATGTAAATCTCAGAACTTCTTTGAAATTACATTCTCGAGATAGCTCAGATTTTTAAGCAATAGGTGTGAAGTCTGTCTGTGTCTCAAATGCAATATCAGACTGACAAACCCTCTGTATATTTTTCTAGAGTTTTACCTGGATTCATGCAACTTTTGAGCAAAATAAAATGTAATTTTGCAAAAACAAGTTCACCCCATAAAGTTCTTTATGTGCGCATGTAGGAGGAGCGGCAGATTGAGTGTGCATTTGAGTCAAACAATTTAACGAATATAAAATGATCATGAGCTGTATTTTGGGAAAGCAAATCTTAGCAAAACTTAGACACTTAGTGGTAAGGTCCGAGGGAGTGTTGCTGAACAGAGAGATCTTGGAGTGCTGGTTCATAGCTCCTTGAAAGTAGAGTTGGGTAGATAGGATAATGAAGAAGGTGTTTGATTTGCTTTCCTTTATTGGTCAAGAGTATTGAGTACAGGAGTTGGGAGGTCATGTTGTGGCTGTACAGGACGTTGGTTAGGCCACTTTTGGAATATTGCATGCAATTCTGGTCTCCTCCTTATTGGAAGGATGTTGTGAAATTTGAAAGGGTTCAGAAAAGACTTATAAGGATGTTGCCAGGGTTACAGCATTTGAGCTATGGGGAGAGGTTGAGTAGGCTGGGGTTGTTTTCCCTGGAGCATCGGAGGCTGAGGGGTCACTTTATAAAGGTTTATAAAATTATGAGGGGCATGGAGAGGATAAACAGACAAAGTCTCTTGCCTCGGCTGGGGGAGTCCAGAACTAGAGGGCATTGGTTTATGGTGAGAGAGGAAAGACATAAAAGAGACCTGAGGGGCAACTGTTTCACACAGAGGGTGGTATGTGTATGGAATAAGCTGCCAAAGGAAGTGGTGGGGGCTGGTACAATTGCAAGATGTAAAAGGCATCTGGATGGGTATATGAATAGGAAGGGTTTGGCGGGATGTGGGGGCGGGTGCTAGCAGGTGGGACTAGATTTGGTTGGAATACTGGTCGGCATGGGCGAGTTGGGGGGAAGGGTCTGTTTCCGTGCTGTACATCTCTATGACTCAATGACTATGAGAAGCTTCATGTACACAAAAACATGGAACTGTCATGTCTAGTAACATGAAAATGTGACTGACTTGATTCAAGATGCTTTAGGAAATGTTAATTCAGCTGATCTAAGTAATCCAAAGTGGTTTGAAAACTGCAAGAGAGTATCGCAAGCTGATATTGATGGATAATACAAGAATTTTCTCTCTTCTGAAATAAAGACAACCTAACTCCATAAGAAAGCTTTTTTTTTGCTTTGTTAATATTATATCATTAACTCTCAAAGCAATAGGTTATAAGAAGTCAATAATTTAAGAGGCTTTTCTTATCCTATGGTTTTTAAATATGTGTAAACTGTGTATGAACTGGAAAGCAATCTGCTGTTGTATTTACTCAAAAAGATACTGGTGATATTTGTAGCATTTCGAAAAAATGTAACAATTGGAAGAAATGTAAACAAATCTGTGTTAACAAGACCGGCTTTGGTATTCAATCATAATTTGAATAAAGAATTGAATGCCTTATTGAATAATTGTAGCTTAAGGTAGATTTGACAGGACTGTGCAATCTTTTCAAAGGAACTATCTTTCCAACTTTGAAAGAAAGGTACAAAATAATTGCAAAGAATGATTCAGCACTTAAGTTGGGTTGTTTGATGTATTGCTGAAGGGTATCACCTCAGGTTGCTCATACAGAGATCACATATATAATGCATTATAATGCATGTATGACAAACTGATATATTGTCAATGGGTGCATTGATAATGTATGTATTTTATTGTTCAAACATTAGTGTTGATTTGGGTATTCGCTGTCGTCTCATTACTTCACAGACCTTGTGTGTCCAATCAATAGAGATCCATGATATTTTGTATGGAGAAAGTGGGGTCTGCTGATGCTGGAGATCACAGTCAAGAGTTTGTTGCTGGAAAAACACAGCAGATCAGGCAGCATCTGAAGAGCAAGAGAATTGATGTTTCGGGCCAGAGCCCTTCATCAGAAATGAGGCTGGGAGCCTCGGGGGTGGAGAGATAAATGGGAGGCGGGTGGTGCAGCAGAGAAGATAGCTAAGAGTGCAGTAGGTGGATGGAGGTGGCGGTAAAGATGATAGGTTAGAGAAGAGGGTGGAATGGATAGGTGGGAAGGAAGATTGGCCGGTGGGACAGGTCATGAGGATGGTGCTGAACTGGAAGGTTGGAACTGCACGTCATTCATTGTATCCGTTGCTCCTGATGCAGTCTCCCCTCCACTGGGAAGACTGGATGCCTTCTCGCAGAGCACTTTAGAGAACATCTCCGGGACACCCACACCAATCAACCCACCGTCCTGTGGCCAAACATTTCAATTCCCCCTCCCCTTCTGCTGAGGACATGCAGGTCCTGGGCCTCCTCCATTGCCATTTCCTCACCACCTGACACCTGGAGGAAGAACACCTCATCTTCCATCTCGGGACCCTTCAATCCCATGGCATCAATGTAGACTTCACCTGCTTCCTCATTTCCCCTCCCCACAACTTACCCCAGTTCCAACCTTCCAGCTCAGCACCGTCCTCATGACCTGTAAATCTTCCTTCCTACCAATCCGCTCCACCCTCCTCTCCAATCTATCACCTTTACCTCCACCTCCATCCACCTATTGCACTCTTAGCTACCTTCTCCCCAGCCCCCCCGAGGCTTCCAGCCTCATTCCTGATGAAGGGCTCTGGCCTGAAGCGTCAATTCTCCTGCTCCTCGGATGCTGCCTGACATGATACTTTGTATACTCATGTAGACTTTGCATGATTTGCAAAGCACTAAAGTAGACACATCTGTGGAGATTCATGACATTGTCCAAATTAGGTTCTCGAACAGAATAGTGTGAGATCTGGCATTTGCTATTATTTAATTGAAAGATTAAAGATTGATATATAGCAGATTTGTAGGGATATGCAGCTCAGACTAACTACATAATCACTTTGGTACAAGAGTGTTCTCACAAGCTTTGCAGACGTTGTGAAGTTTTCCACAACAAGCACAAAATCATAACATTTAGCAAGGGTCGGTGTCTTCGTTCTTGTTTATAAAGGAACACCAGTCCTCACCCACTGCTTGACTGAGTGTTTTGCCTTTTCATTTGATGTCTATATTCTCTCTTCTCTTCTTGAAAATAATGCCCATCGGTATCCCACAAATCTCTATTTTATGCACTATGCTGTCCCTTTGACTGGTCGCTCATTATGTAGTGGGCCTTGCACGATGTTATTTTGATTTTGATTTTGGTCACTGATATTGTCATTCAGAGGACTTCTGTGCTGTTCATTCATATGCAAATATAGCTTAAGTTGAACATGTATTTGTCTAATTTCACAGTGATTTCATCAGACATGCTTACAGATCAAAAGGCTGGCAAAGTCTTTGGGGTTTTCCATGTTCTGTTTATTTTCAAACAAAAGATCTGCATAGTGCCTGAATTTGTCTTTTCATCGCTTCTTTTACATGTCATGACTTATACAGTAGTGTAGCTGATATTCAACTGAGTTTATCCATCATTCTTTGTAACTATGTTACATACAAAACACCATTTTACCTGATATACTTCAGGATCTGACAACTAATTTCTAACAGTGCCATTGCAAAACAAATTCAATCCGACAATGGTACTGTCCTCAAAAAGAATTGCTGTCTCAGGGTGTAATGATCTACTGGCCTTTACTCTGTGCTGTCATTGAGCATTTCCCTATCACACTCGGTGTGAAGACTCAAAAATTCAGGACAAGCATGATTTGAACAGTTCACAAAGTTCTTCAGTACCTATTGAGCCTGTTGCTAAAAATAGGGAGCATACTGATTATTTACCAAAGCATTGGGAATGAAGCTGGCAACAGATCATCCTGAATGAGAATTTTGAAAAGCATACTGCTGACATGTGTAACAGAGAAGGCTTTCAAAGTATTGCCTGAGATGATCTGGGAACATGAGTAGGACATTCAACCCCTTCAATCTGTTATGCATTCATACCTTTTCTGTAAACAGCCTTGAATGACCTCATCCTAATTTTAAGATTATTATCCATTGATCTAGAATCCCACCCAAGAGGAAATAACTCTTGTCTACCAACCTGAACAAATCCTTTATCAGCTTAAACACTTAGATCATCCATGTATCTTCCATATTCAATGTAACACATATCTGTTTGCAAAACAAAAACAAACATGATCATTCATCAAACTTAACAGGAGGTACAAATGAGGAACTATTCTTTTTGTCCTTTAGCTTGAGTGGTTTTGTAATCATGTTATCAGCTCTTATATCCTTTGTTAGTTTTGGCTTTCCTCTGCAGCATTTTCTCATTTCCTGCCATACTGAGGTTTCACTTTTTGGACCGATATTTTATGACTTAAAAGCTCTGTTATTTTGCAGCATACAAATTGAAAATATTCACATGGATTGATCACTGAGCAGTGTCATTTCCAATAAATAGTCCATGCTTTATGGTTTTTTTTCAATTATGTTATCAATAAACAAAACACCAATTTGCTTGAGTTAACTCTACTTTTTAATTTGTACTCAGGTTGTGTCTACCACTAGAAAGGTTACATATAAGTCACAGTTCCCCAGGAAACTGTTGCTGAACATAACACTTCATAGGCTGTTAACATCTGGTCTATATTTCCCTGCCCTACTTCCTTTACCAGTACACTATTTACATGGTTCTAGTAGTGACAGAAAGTTTAAATGAGTTTACTTTACCTCAAAACAGATGGTTTAATTTAGTTAGCTCTAGTCAATGCAAGTTAAACAGTCTTTAGCATCTGCAGTCCTCACTTTCTTCTGCAAGTGAACAGTGACATGCTACTACACCACAGTGACCAATTCTAACACTTTTCTCTGCATTGCAATACTTATTTTTTTTAAATTGTCCATAGTGTTACGCGCATTAGTCAGAGGGAAATGGGTCTGAGTGGGTTACTCTTCAGAGGGTTAGTGTGGACTTGTTGGGCAGAAGGGCCTGTTTCCACACTGTAGGGAATCTAATCATTTTCCTTTTTCCAGTCTAGGAGTGAATTACATCCAAAGGCATGAAACACGGAAGCTACCTGATCACACATACATGACATCAGAGTCTTGTGTATTAAGCAACACCAGCAGTTTCTTTTTTATTCATGGGGACTAGGTGTTGCTTCCACACGACTGCTACAGTGACTCAGGGGTGGAAGGACTCTTTGTGGATGTGGTCCCAATCAAGCAAGCTGCTTTATCCTGGAAAGTGTCAAATTTGTTGTCGGAGCTGCACTCATCCAAACAAGCAATGAGTAATCCATCAGTCCTGACCTGTGTCTTGTAAGTGGTGGTAAACTTTGGGGAGTGAGGACACAGGTTACCTGCTGCAAGGGTCTGAGCTGCTCTTGTAGCTCCAGTAATTATGTGGCTAGTCCGGGTCAGTTTCTAGTCAATGGAAGATTCCAGAATTTTGATAGTTGGGTGTACAGGGATGGTGGTGCCATTGAATATCAAGGGGCAATGTTTAGATTCCCTTTTGTGGAAAATTGTCATAGCCTGTCACTTGTCTCATATGAATGTAATTTGTCACATGACAGCCCAAGCCTGCATATTTTCCAGGTCTTGATGCATTTGGACATGAACGTTAATGATTCTGGGCATGGTGTAATTATCAGCAAACTTCCCCACTTCTGACTTCATGATAAAGAGAAAGTCATTGATAAAGCAGCTGAAGGTGGTTAGGCCTAGGGCACTGTCCTTAAAGCTCAGACAGAGATATCCTGGAACTGAGATGACAGTTGTCTAACAAGTACAATTATCTTCCTTTGTACCAGTTATGATTCCAACCAGCAGAATGTTTTCTCTTGATTCCAGTTGAGTTTTGTTTTGCCAGGGTTCCTTGATGCTACACTTGATCACTTTTCTTCATTTTCCCCATAACAGTCAAATCCCCGACTGATTAGCAATCTGTCTCTTTCAGCCTTGAATGTACTTAAGGATCCAGCTTCTAAAGCCCTCTGCAGTAAAGCATTTCTTTAGATTCATTACCTCAGAGAGAAAAAAAATCCTCACCTTTGTTGTAAAATTGCGATACCTTGCTCCTTAGGTCCAACTCTTTACGTCCTTAGGTCCAACTGTTTGTCAGAGGTGGTGGGGTGGGAGCAAACAACATCACTGAATCTCCTTAAAAATTATATATGTTTCAATAAGATTGCCTTTCATTCAAAATCTCAGTAAGCACAGGCCCAATCTACTCAACCTCTCTTAATAAGAAAACTCCTTCATATCCACAATCAACCTGGTGTCTGTTTCTGGACCACCTCCAAGTACAGTATATCTTTTCTTAGATAATGAGACTAAAATTAATCAGTGTTCATAGGTACAGTTTAACGAGTGCCTTGTATGTTTTTTTAGCAAGACGTTCCTATTTTTAGATTTAATTCCCTTTGAAATAAAGAGTGATATTCTATTTTCTTTCTGTACTACCCAAAGAAGTAGTACATTAGTTTTTTGTGTGTGTTTTATGCAGGAGACCCTCCAAACTTCCTACAACTTTCTCCTTTCAAATAATATCCAGTTCCTCTACTCTTCCAGCCTAACTGCATAAAAAGTAATTAAGCTCATGATCTATAATTTACAGTTCTAGTTCTGATATACTGGTACAGAATTTCATTACATACTATTCATTATGTATTATTCACTCTTCACATCCATGCAAAACACAACACTGAATAACCGTATGTGCCACAAGATCATTTTTGCCTCAAAATATTTGACCGATTAGATAAATGTGCAAGAGATTAGTTCATAAGTGAGTTATTTTGTTCAGCTGCATATTTTACAGTCAGATGAGCAGAGATTCAACTTATTATGAGTTAAAGGGACCCTGCATACCAAAGTTAGGTTGATGCAAATGTCATATAATAATAGCAATTTCATTCAAATTTTACATTGCCCCAGCTTTCCTAAATCACTACTGTCACATCAGCTGGAATTTTTCTGACACCTGTGAACATTTGACGCTTCCCAGTACAACTGTTTAGACCTGACACACTGGAATTACCTCCCCAAACTTTGCACTTTTCCATTATTAAGACTGCTCTCTTTGACCAAGCATTCAGTCACAGCTATAGTATCATCTTCATTGGCATACTGTCATTTTTTTTTGTCTCGTGTCATTCCGTGAAGCACATTGACTACTTCACTGTGTAAAGTGCTGTCAGACAAGTTGGTATTGTGTATCCAGGCTGTCGGCTCAAATTGTATTATGCACAGCAATAAAGGATTAGGAAATCAATAAACTGCAGAAGTGCATCCCACAATTCAATCCACAATGACACAATGGATTGTTGAAAGGAATTGAGAGCACAAACTTTCTTTGCGCTTCCATGTAGCTTGGCTCCGTTTTTACATGTAAGAAATTTTGGTCAAAAAAGGTTAACTAGAGTTCTGTATCCAATAGAGGGAGCCAATTACCAATGAGTGTCAAACTTCAGGGATTGGTTTTGATACCTCTCCTGTTCTATTGGTCACAACACATCATTTCCAGTTTAGTGTGTGATACCAGAAGAGCTACCCAATCATCTATCTGGTCAGCATGACTCTCAACCTGTAAGAAATCACTTCACATGAAATGATTGGAGTCAACATTGACATCATAAGGTCAGGCAAGTAGAAATTGCAATTAATGCCCACTTAAGAGTCTCATCCTCTTATTGCAAGTATTAACCCAGCAGCAGACATTGGAATTGCTGTGCGGACAATGTTTGCTGATAGGCCCTCTGAACATGAGGTCTCTTTCTCAAAGGCATTCAGTGCCTGGAAAAGGTTCATGGTATTAGGAAGGGGGAGCCCAATGACTGACAAACCTCTGTCCTTATTGAAGAAGCCACACTTCTTGAAATAACCATCACTAATTTGTGAACTGCGCTATCTACCCCCCCTGCAGATGGATGTGCTAACGACTGAGCCACCCAGTACAGGTGGATTTCAATAGGGTTTCCAGCATCAAATTGTCCAGTGGGTCTTGGCACACTGGATTTCCATTGTTAGGTTTATCGATCCTAATGGTTGTACCATTTTTTCTGTCAAGTACCTGAATTTCACTTGACACACAGATGTTCCCTAAAAGAGGTGACACAGGATCTTTCTGACTGTTCAATTGCAGGAGAATATTTCCCAACCTCTATTAAACACTGTCCATTTTCTTTGATTGGTACCCAAGATACCAAATTCTCAAGCTCTGACGTTCCCTTACTCAACGTTTCCATTTCCTTACTTCTTTAAAGCACTGAATAAATCTCTTTGATAAACCCTTTAGTCCTCTGTCTTGTTATATCCTTCTTTGCTACATTGTCAAATTTTGATTGCCTTTGGACATTTTGCCATCTTAGAGATACTACACAAATGAACATTCTTGTTATTTTTTGATAACTTTGAAGAATAAAATTGCAATAGAATTTAATTTAGAGCATTAGATTTATTTCAACATAGATTTAAGATTTAATGAGTTTATCCTGCAAAAAACCTTTCTAATGCCACTAATCTTTGCCCTGATCTTTTAAATAATGAGTCAGATTTACCCTACCTTGTCTTTCTGAGTCAACAAGATGCTTTCTCTCAATTCTTCTGATGCTTTCTTGTTGAGAAGATCGCATTAACAGTTTGAAACGCATCATCATGACTTGGACGTATATTGCCATTGCCTCACTTTCACTGGTTCAAAAACCTGAAACTCTTTCCCTGACCTCTCTTTTGGGAGTCATGACACAGACTTTGCAGCTATCAAGATGATAGCTCGCTGTCTCAAAGCAAACAAGGGACAAGCAGCAATTGCTGGACTAATTAAAAACCAAGCAGTTGAGGTGACATTAACCTTAAACTTGTACATCCACTTGGTTTGAATAACTACAACTATCAGTGAGTGAATTACCGCTATGAGCAATATAAAGTACTTTATTGAAAAATGAAATTTATGCATTTTTAGTGTAGTTTATTAAGTTCATTTTAAATCAGGGATTGCCAGCAGAACAATAATCACAGTCTTGAACAAAGGACTCTTTATGATGTTGAGCTACTCAATGTGAATTATTACATTGAATGTTCCATTGGACAGTTCAGTCTAGTGACAATAGTGTAATATGATATCATAATGGATGCGGTGAGCATTCATATTAGCAGGACGGATATCACTCGCATGGCTTTAATGCCTACAGCCAAAACTAACCAACCAATCATTCTTGGAAGGTATTGGAAATTCAGTTACTTTGTTTTGTAAGGTAAAAACAATGACTGAAGATGCTGAAAACCAAATACTGGATTAGTGGTGCTGGAAGAGCACAGCAGTTCAGGCAGCATCCAACGAGCAGCGAAATCGACGTTTCGGGCAAAAGCCCGGGCTTTTGCCCGAAACGTCGATTTCGCTGCTCGTTGGATGTTGCCTGAACTGCTGTGCTCTTCCAGCACCACTAATCCAGTACTTTGTTTTGTAGCTGACACCTGTATTTAGAAACCCTTCAAACACAAAAAAAACTGCACCAATGTCAAAGCAGCTTCAGATCAATGGAACAAAAATGAACAATAAAGAAGTTGGCAATCTGAAATGGAAACAGGTCTTACGGGACATTTTCAATTCGTCAGGCAGCATCTGTGAATGGTGAAACAAGTAACACTTCACCGCAATGTTTCATCTCATACCAGCGTGATCATGATCTGAGTGTCTTTTAAAGGTTTTTCTACCAAAGTGTAGCAAGGACTGGTAACTTACAGGACTCTACATAGCTTGTATTGGAATCTGTACAGTTCTTGTCTTATTTAGCAAATCGTCCAATTTTGCACTTGGAATGACACACCTAAGTGAACACAATGGTCAGCTGAGAACAGTGATTCCTTTTTGCTGCATTTTCCAACTTGAATTATTTGTAATGCATTTATAGATATTTTGTGCACAGAGTACATAAACTTTAAACATTAGATCTTGTCTAAGGCAAGAACCTTTTCCTGTTAAACTACAAAATAATTTTCCTCAACTTTAGCTAAGTGCTCCCTGTAGGTCTCTGCTTAGAAATAGGATGGTGAAAGCAATCCTACCCCATGGTGTGTAGTTGTGCAGAATGCCTCAAACAATATGGTAAGCAGCAGTGCGGATCTGACTTGATTTTTCATACAACATGGTTAGCCGCAGTAGGCATTGTCAGATTTAATTCACCTGCCTCATACAACATGCCAGCAGCAGTAGAAGTCTGAAGATACCTTCAGACACATCTTTAACTGGCCTTCTCATGTCGGAGACAGGGCTGTTTGTGCAGGCAGGAGGAAATAGGAAGAGCTGGACATTCAAGAACTCTGCAGAAAAGAACATCACAGCACGATTCAGCCAGCCAAACTCTGCAGTCAATGATAAAAGCATTCCAGACTTAGTAAATAATGCATTGCAGCAGGAGAAGTTCCTGGAGCTAGAATTTTAGTCATGCCATGGAAGTTAATCATTACATCAGGTGCTGATAGTCTATGGGAGCAGCCGGAGTGGCATTTCAGCCAGAGATGGATCAGACATGAGTAAAGATAAAATCCCTGATGGGTAAGGGAAAACTTCAAAGGAAAAGAAAAAGTGAAGTGAAGTGCTTACAGCTCAGATCAGGCATGACTGTCACAGTGAGGCGTGACTGTAGAAATGGAAATCAGGGACCAGAAAAGTGATTCATACCAAGGTTCAGACAAGGTCTAATAGAATAAGAAATTTAGGAGATTTCATAAAGGTTGCAGCAAAGGCAGAAGATTCATAAGCAAGAGCACATATATTGCATCAGTATAGAGACCAGGCAATCATCAGTCACCCGAAGCACCAACTTGCAAAAAAACTGACAAACTGTTGCTGTGTTTTCCGAGGTCATATAACTAGGTTAAAATATAATATAAGAAATTGTTGCAGTCTGGTTATTTGTTTACTGCTTGGAATGAATTTCAGCACAATGGATATGATCATTTTTACCACTGTCAGGAGCAACTCTCCCACTTTTTGTACTCACGGACTGCAATGCTCCAACTTCTGGTGATATCATGACTCAATTAGGAAAATGTGCTGATACTTGAGCCCCCCACTACTCCCCAGGTCATCACAGAAATTAAAGATTTAATCAAAGTAATCAAAGTCCTGAATTACCTGTCTGATAGACTCCAGTGAACAGAGAACACTTGCAAGGTTTCTGTACATAGAGTCATAGAGATGTACAGCACGGAAATAGACCCTTCAGTCCAACCCGTCCATGCCGACCAGATATCCCAACCCAATCTAGTCCCACCTGCCAGCTCCCGGCCCATATCCCTCCAAACCCTTCCCATTCATATACCCATCCAAATGTCTCTTAAATGTTGCAATTGTACCATCCTCCACCACTTCCTCTGGCAGCTCATTCCATACACGTACCACCCTCTGTGTGAAAACATCACCCATTAGGCCTTTTTTATACCTTTCCCTTCTCACCCTAAACCTATGCCCTCTTGCAAATACATCAATTGTAATGACAGACAAACAAAAATATGAATTAATTCTGACTAAACTGACTAAAACTCTAATTTTCCTGCCTAAACCCCTGAACACATAGATAAGCACATAAACAAGCAAAGAAACACAGGTGTTATGGGTGAAGGAAAACTACTGGGGTAACTCAGTTCAATAGCACCAGTCCAAAGGATTTGATGAGATGTCCATTTTGTTTCTTCCAAGTCCTTCTGATCTCCTCATTTCCAGATCATTTTGGTTCTTTGCTGAAGACACAGCACAATTAACACATTCATTGTGTCAGTTTTTCGGTTTTTAAAGAAAACAACTTACAGCAAATTTTGGAAGAGAGTAGCAATCTTTCAGTTCTTGGTTGCTTTGTTGCATAGAGAGAGATGGATACAAAGAGAGTCAGAGATATCTTTGTTTTGTTATATATTCTGGAGGCTTCTGCCTCTGTACTCTTCACAATCAAGCTGTCCACCTGGCCAGGAGACAAATGTTGTCATGATGACTCCTAGCCTTCACAATGGTCCTGATTGGAACACACACACACACACACACACACACACACACACACAGAGAACTTGTAATTGGACTGAAAACTGAATTACCAAAAGGCAGTTCTGTTGCAATTGGAAAATAACAAGATCATTACCAACAGCTACCATCTGAAAAACAACACAAAGGGAAACAAATAGAAATGAAGTTGGCCCAGAGATGATGACCTGTTTTGATTTTGGAAGAGCCCCACATATAATTTACATTTTACACAAATATCAAAAAAATTGAAATTATTTATTCAACCAAGCTGAACATTACAAACACTTTCAAAATCATTTGTACTGGCCGCATTTAGCTGTAATGGAAGTGTGGTCACTGGAATATTTTCAGTTTCCATCCAGAACCCCTGTTCAGCTGGTCAACCACTTCCCTTCCTCCTCCTCCACTGTTTGAGCTGAGTTGGTAGGAGATTGGGAATGGACATCGAAATAGTCTAGACTGAAAATGATGAAGGAATGGATGAAATCTACAACAAGACATGGACTGAAGTCAGGGACAGGCAGCTGATGCTACAGAGATTGAATTGTAATTGCTATATTGTTAGATGCTCACTTGAATAGGATGTCAAAGTTTAAAGCAGTTTTCTTCAGTGCTTGACACGCAGCCTTTTCATTTCCTGATCAAGCACAAATACTTCTAAAGATACACTTACTCAGTGCCTCTATCAGTGAACACAATTCTACAAAGCTTCTTATCCTTGAGGTGTACAAACATTAGTCTAGGCAGAAGACTAGTTTGAAATATTTTTAGCAATTAAAAAGGTATTTTTGAGCTATTCTATTCTGATGCACATTTTAATGCTATCTTAATTTTTACAAATAAGGTAAGACATATTGCATTCACTCATATAAGGTGTCAGATATAAATATTCAGGGGTCGTTTCTAGTACATTGAGATTAGTTAAACACACTGCACTTTTTCAATAGTTTACAATAATTGTCCCATAACATTCTACATAACTGCAGCAAAATTATTTTATTCCTATTACACTCACAATTCTGTTCATCTGTCTCTGTTAATTCCTAATTTAGGACCAAATTGGAGTCCACATTTTGGTAAATGGAGGGTTTTTTTGCCTCATTGAGTACACAATTTACACGATTATGTTAAATAAATGTTATCACCACCTAAGGGACATTAAAGGAGGAATTGCCAAGCTACAGGCTGTCTGTAAATTTCAGCTGTTGCACATTAAAAGTCACGATACGTTCCCAGTGCAGCCAAGACTAGATCTGCAATAAGTTAATAATGCAGTAACTCTGGCATCACATCCCTTTCTCATGAATAAACATTCTGGTAAGGCTCTTGATGGAGTGAATTGTTTTCATTGTTATTCCTGTAAGAAATGTTTGCCATGTTTATTGAGACAATTGAAGAAATAGATGAAAAACATAAATGTTGGTAAAAACAAAAGTCACCCCTTTGACATGTTAACCCAGAACCTTAAAAGAAATCTAAAGAAAAATAAAGTTCATTTTGGTTCTCTGTACATAATTAAGCTCTCTCACTAGCTAAGATAGTGCACAAGTAACCCTATTTTGTTTTATTCATTCATAGGTATAGGTGTGGCTGGCTGGTTAGTATTTTTTGCCCACTCCTAGTTGCCCTAGAGAGGATAGTCATGGGCTGCCTTCTTAAACTGCTGTAGTCCATTCGGTATAGGTTGCCCCATAATGTTGTGGAGGAGGAGAAAGTAAGGACTGCTGATGCTGCAGATTAGAGTCAAAAAGCATGGCACAGGAAAAGCACAGTCGGTCAGGCAGCATCCGAGGAACAGGGGAATGGACATTTTGAACATAAGCTCTTCATCAGGAATGTGGGTGGTGCCCAAGGGGGCTGAGAGATAAATGGGAGGGGGGGATGGGGCAAGGGGGAAGGTAGCTATGAATGTGTTAGGTAGATGAAGGTGGGGGAGTGATGTTGATAGGTCAGATCAGAGGGTGGAGTGGATAGGTGGGAAGGAAGATGGACAGGTAGGACAGGTCAAGAGGGTGGTGCTGAGTTGGAGGGTTGGATCTGGGATAAGGTGGAGGGAGAGGTGATGAGGAAACTGGTGAAATTGACATTGATTCAGTTTGGTTGGAGGGTCCCAAAGTGGAAGAATTTGTGGGAATGGAAGTGACTGAAGCTGATATTTCGTGTTTCATCAGTGAAAAGGTTCACTTATAATTGAAGATATTGGTCCATGTTCTGAAAATCTTTGGCAGTTCATTCAGATAGTCATGCTGGAGCTGCTCTTACAGTTGAGACTCAGCTGCTTAACACAGGCTGGTAAGGGGCCTATCTCAATTCCTGACCCTGCTTCACTGCTATGAGTTGGCGACACTTCAGGAGGAACATATGGTCCCTACTCTTTTGAGTTAAGAAAAAGAAATTCAGCCAGCTTTCTGGCTACCAGTCACTCATTAAATATCCTCAGAGTTTACTGGTGTCTAGACCTACATGTAAAAGGTAATAAAGGTTGAATGTCAGCTATGAAGCCTCAACAGAAGAAGGAAGATAGGAAAGAAAATTAAATTAATTAAGGAAAACTATTAAAGTTATAAAGTGGAAATAAAAAATTAGAAAGACAAAACAGATTAAATTTCATGGAATTGACCGAGAAGGGTTTACATTTAGGTTGGAACCCTTTAACTGCTCTTAAGGGTCTGATGACAGGACCCAGACAAAAGTGAAACTAATTTTATTTTACTGCAGAGTCAGTGGAAATGTCAGTGCTTTAGTAATCCAGAGCCGCAGGCTACTGATCCAGAAACAAGGCAGATGGGGACATTTGAATTTAATGAAATCAGGAATTAAAGGCTAGTCTACTTGCAAATGTATACATGTAAACATTGTTCATTATTATAAAAAAGCCCATTTGGTTCACTAGTGTCCTTTTGAGAAGGAAATCTGCCATCCTTGCCTAGTCCAGCCTACATGTGGCTCTAAATCCAAAATGTATTTGCCTCTTTACTGCTCTCTGAAATACCTTAGAGCACCAATCAATTGCAGGCAACAAGGTATGAGCAACAAAAACTGGTCTTGCCAGCTATCCCCACATCCTGTGAAAGAATAAAAGGAGAAAAATGAATGAGCTTTTAGATTAGATTACTTACAGTGTGGAAACAGGCCCTTCGGCCCAACAAGTCCACACCGACCCTCTGAAGAGCAACCCACCCAGACCCATTCCCCTACACCTCACATTATGGGCAATTTAGCATGGCAAATTCACCTAACTTGCACATCTTTGGATTGTGGGAGGAAACCGGAGCACCCAAAGGAAACCCACACAGACAATGTGCAAACTCCACACAGACAGTTGCCTGAGGCAGGAATTGAACCCGGGTCTCTCAGGCAGCAGTGCTAACCACTGTGCCGCCTGTACACCATACAGCTTCAGCTGTAATTCTAGCACTTCATGTCTGCCTGCCTTTCTCTCATCCCATGAGAACGCTCAGCCACAAGTATAGATTGAAGAAGATGCTACTGTTCTGCCTAGAAAGAAGAAGGCTGAGAGATTTGATCATTTGATTGAGATTTTCAAAATTATGAGCAGGCTAGACAGAGTAAATCAGGTAAAGTTGTTTCTGCTGGTAACAGAAACAAGAACAAAAGGGCACATATTTAAAGTGATGTGCAAATGAACCAAGGTCAATGTGAAAATAAAACCGTTCACACAGTAAGTAGTTAGGGATACATGGAACGAATTGCCAGGAAGTGTGATCGAGACAGGATCGATTGAAGCATTCAAGAGGCCATTGGATGTTTTGATAGATAGTAATGGTGTTCAGGGATATAGGGAACAAACTGGAGTTTGGCATTAGATAATTGAGTCAGCCCAGGTATCAAATTGGAGTCTAGCATTTTGGTAAGTGCAGGTGTTTTTTTTGCTTCATTGAGCATACAATTCACATGATGTCATCCTGATTATGTGAAAGAGATGTTATCATCGAAGGGACATTAAAGGAGAAATTGCCAAGGAACAGGCTATCTGTAAATCTCAGCTGTTGCACATTGAAAGTCACAGTATGTTCCCAGTGCAACCAAGACTAGATCTGCAATAAGTTAACAACGCAGTAATTCTGGCATCATATCACCTCCTCATGAATAAACATTCTGGTAAGACTCTTGTGGAGCAAATTGCCAAATGGCGTCACTCCGATTCTCATTTCCAAGTACTGGGCCATGGATTTCTCCACGTTTATCATTTACTTTTGACTCGTGGCAGTCAAGAAAATGTCACTTCTCTTACCGCCTACCATCAGTTGCATTCAAAGGATTTACAACCCATTGGCCATATTATGAACACTTCCTCTGTTCATAAGGTCTAGCAGTGGGGCTTGAACCTGGAGCTTCTGGCCCAGAGGCAGGGGCGCTACACCTGCAACATTTCATATCCACACAATTGGAGAAGTTTGTAAGAAATGGTGGAAAGATCAGCAGAGGTAAAAACAATGACTGCTGATGCTGGAAACCAGATTCTGGATTAGTGGTGCTGGAAGAGCACAGCAGTTCAGGCAACATCCAAGGAGCTTCGAAATCGACGTTTCGGGCAAAAGCCCTTCATCAGGAATGAAGGGCTTTTGCCCGAAACGTCGATTTCGAAGCTCCTTGGATGCTGACTGAACTGCTGTGCTCTTCCAGCACCACTAATCCGGAAAGATCAACAGGTCTGGCAGCACCTTTGGAGGGGAAACATTTCAGGTTCATTCTGTTTCTTCCTCCATCTCCACCTGACCTGCTGATTGTCTCCAGCATATTCTGTTTTTGTTTCAGATTACATCCAGCACTGGCTGCATTTTGCTTTTCCATTACAGAAGGGTTACTGTTTATTCCAATAAAGGTGGATGACTAGACAGCCTTAGGCCTGTATCCTGTGGAGTTTCAAGGAAGAGTCAGAAGTAACTTAATCGAAATATATAATATCCTGAAGGGACACAACCAGACGGATATTAAAAAGTTGGTTCCTCTTGTGAGGATCTAGATTTAGAGGTCATAGGTTAAAAATAAGGAGCTCCCCCATTAAGAAGAGATGAGGAAACATATTTTCTCTCAAGGGATTGAGTCTTTGGAATTCCCTTCTTCAAAAGACAGTCGATGCAGAATCTTTAATTTTTTTTAAAGATAGCAGCAGATTGATTCTTAAACAGAAATTGTAGGTGAAACTCAGCAGATATGACAGCATCTCTAAGATGAAAGTAGAATTAACATTTTGATGAAGAGTCGCTGGACTCTGCTTTCTTCCCATAGATGCTGCCTGACCTGCTGAGTTCCTCCAGCAATTTCTGTTTTTCAGACCTCCAGCACCTGCAGTTGTTTGTTTTGTTGTAGATAGACTTTTGTTGTAGATAGTCCATACCAAGGGGATGGAAGATTGTCAGGGATAACCAGGAATGTCGAGTTGAGATTACTGAATGGCAGATTAAAAACCCGAAAGAACTGCAAATGCTGTAAAGCAGAAGCAAAAACAGAAATTGCTGGAAAAGCTCATCAGGTCTGGCAACATCCAGACTTGGGTCTGGTAACCCTTCCTCAGAACTGTTCTGAGGGGTTCTCAGGAAAGGTCACTCGACCGAAAACATTAACTCTGTTTGGCCTCAGCTGGAATGTTGTTGGGAGTATTAAAATGCAGTCCAATTTTGGGTGCCGCACTTTAAGAAAGTTGTCAAGGAATTAGCATGAGCCCAGAAAGGATTCATAATAATAGTTCCAAAATGAGGAACTTCACTTAGATTGCTGGATTGGAGATGCTAGGACTGTTCCCCTTTGTTCTGAGAAGGGTCACTGGACCTGAAATGTTAACTCTGATTTCTCTCCCCAGATGCTGCCAGACCAGCTGAGCTTTTCCAGCAATGTATGTTGTTGTTATTGAATGACAGAACAGGCTGGATGGACGGAGTGGCCCACTCTTGTCACTTACTGGGGTTCTCAGGCTGCTAAAAACCTGACTGGGTTTCCATTGCAAGGAAGCATAGCCTATTTCTCACCCCTCCAGTCTCAGAGCAGCTGTAAGTAAAGGGCAGGGACTGCACCTTCCACGTTTCACACTGTTATTAAAGCTCGAAGAGAGATTAAGCAGGGATGTCAGCCTCATGCTTTCTCTGCTACCGCGAACCAGCATTGCGAGCGTGCACTCAAGCACGACTCAGCATCAGGATCACACATGCAACAGCTCCCTAGTACCGTAATTCACCAAAACAAATGACCCAAATTCTCACTCTGATTTCTGTCCTTAAATGACAGTAGAAAAACAGATTATGAAACATGGATCTGTGCAAAAGTGCTTTCAGCACAAAAGCAAACCTCTGAGTTTTCTTTATGACTTCTAATAAGCTTAAGGCAAGTTTAATGGAAACAAACAGCATGGAGACTTAGAGTCATAGAGATGTCCAGGACGGAAATAGACCCTTCAGTCCAACTGGTCCATGCCGGCCAGATACCCTAACCTAATCGAGTCCCATTTGCCAGCACATGGCCCATACCTATTCCCCATATACAGTATTTAATTCCAACAGAGTCAGAAATCGCAGGACACCAGGTTAGGGTCCAACAGGTTTATTTGATATTACAAGCTTTCAGACCGTAGACCTTTCCTCAGGTGAAGTGTCACCCTAACCCGAACCCTTCACCTGACAACGGGGCTACGTGCCAAAAGCTTGTAATTTCAAATAAACCTTTTTATTAGATTACTTTTTAAAATTAGATTACTTACAGTGTGGAAGCAGGCTATTCGGCCCAACAAGTCCACACTGACCCTGCCTAAGTGCAACCCACCCAGACCCATTTCCCCCTTCACCTAACATTACGGGCAATTTAGCATGGTCACTTCACCTAACCTGCACATCTTTGTGACTGTGGGAGGAGACCAGAGCACCCGAAGGAAACCCAGGGAGAATGTGCAAACTCTGCACAGCCAGTCGCCTGAGGTGGGAATTGAACCCGGGTCTCTAGTGCTGTGAGGCAGCAGTGCTAACCACTGCCACCATGCCGCCCATTGGGCTCTAAACCTGTGTGATTTCTGACTTTCTCCACCCCAGTCCAACCCTGGTACCTCCACATCATGGCTACCATTAATTCCAACTGTGTTACAGAATTCAATCTGTCTGCAAGAGAGTTGTTCCTTTAACCATTCTGCAAATGCAACAAAAAGTTCAAATCAGTCCTAAAGAGTAGAAACCCCGTGGTTGTTTCAGTCTAGCTGGAGAGTGGATTGCTCTCTGAGTTTCCCCTGAATTGAGAGGCGGTGTTTGTCGGAGAGGTAAGGCATTCGGGATTCGATCACTACGTGGCAGTAGAGAGAGAGATTTCAGATCTGGAAATCAGCAGCAGGATAGCAAGGGGAGAGCGAGCGCGAGAGAGAGGGGAACAAGGAATTTGTGTGAACCTACGCTCTGAATACATCACCCTGTTGGAGGTAAGAAATCCCCTGGGTTGACGGTGAATGAGATGTCTTGTAACTGGAGAGGGAGAGGGAGAGGGAGAGGGAGGGAGAGAGAGCGAGCGAGCGAGCGAGTGATTGAGGATTCAGCCTGATATCTGTGCAGCAATCAGAAATCAGGCAGACACAGCGATCGCGCTGAATGGATCTACCTAAGAGGTCTGCCATCTCCTTTCTCTCTGTCTCTGTCGTTCTCTGGCCCCTGTGTTATGTTTAGCGTGATTTCAGGAGATCTGCAACTATTAGAAACCCCAGCCCCGTCCTTCTACAAACCCTCTTGACAAAGTTATTTGAACTTAAGGTAAGAGTGCCCGCCACTGTTGTATAAACTCTGTTTTATTGAGAGGATTCCGGGAATGCCTGTTTATCGCACACCATCTCTGCCATGTTTAGTTACAAAGTCATAAGTTTGTAAACATTCCTGGCGCTGGAAAGACAAGTTTTAATCGTTCTTCCCACTGAGTGCAGTCAGAAGTGTTATAAAAAAAACATTGGGTCATTCAACTCGACTGTTTAGTGAACAAAACATTAGGTCATTCAGCTCGACTCTTGTAAACAGCGCAGCTGTTTCATGTAGCAACCAGGTCGTGTTTTCGACCTCGTTAGTACTTCTGTGATTGTCTTTCGCGCTGCAACACAACTTTACTTTCATTACATAATGGGGTGGACACAGAGAGAGATTTGGTCTCGCTCCAATACCGTTCAAGCTGCTTTCGGCTGTGAGTGAACATAACTCTTAATTAACACATGAGTGTTGCTTGCTTTCCCCTATCGCATGCAGGGAATCAGAAAAGTAAAGTCGTGCAGCTCAGAGAGAGTCCATTCGGTTTGTCGAGTCTGCGCCCTCTCCAGAAGGACAATGTATACAGACACGCCTGCCCTTTCCCCGCATCCCTCCATTCTCCTTAGAAGTTGCTGTCCACCCGTCCACTTTATTTTAGCTTATTTCAGCAATGTTACAACGTCGGAGGCCGAGGAGTGACCTTATAGAAGTTTATAGAATCATGAGTGGCATGGACAGGGTAAATAGACAAGGTCTTTTCCCTGGGGTGCGAGAGTGCAGAACTACAGTGTATAGGTTTAATGTGAGAGTGGAAGGATTTTAAAAAAGGACCTAAGGACAACTTTTTCACGCAAAGGGTGGTGCGTGTATGGAATGAGCTGCCAGAGGAAGTGGTGGAGTCTGGTACAATTACAACAATTAACAGGCATCTGGATGGATATATGACTAGGAAGGGTTTAGAGGGATAAGGGCCAAGTGCTGGTAAATGGGACTAGATTAATTTAGGATATCTGACTGTCGTGGACAAGTTGGACCAAAGGGTCTGTTTCTGTGCTGTACGGCTCTGTGATTCTAAGTGCTTGTATCAAATGGAAGTCAAAGTGTACTTCTCCAGACAGTTTCTTTCAGATGGGTTAGTCAGTGTGAAGGAAGGGGACTCTGGAAATCTCCTTGATCAAAAATATCACCACCCACTCAAGATCCTCTTAAAAGGGTTGGATTGTGTTAGCTGCTAAATTAGCCCCTTAATCTGAAGCATACATTGATGGTGTTCTTCTTTAAGTAGCTAAGGATAGATAAATCTGACTGAAAATTGCTTTAGGTAGTTTTCTCTCAAATACCTCAATGCCATTCTCAATGGCCTGACTGTGAGAATGTTTTTTTTAAATCCATGACTTGTTTTGTGTTTCAGTCTCTTTCTCTTCTGAGTTGTTCCACCTCCCCACTCTGGGATATGCTGTGATCATCTATCACATATTTAACCTTCCCCCGAATCAGGGAGGATTTTAATTTGAGGGCTTTTGTTGTTGCCAGAGAAACGGTGATTAAAGGAAGAAACGAGAAGGAGGTGTGGAGTGGTTTATTTTGGTCAGAAGAATATGGAAACACAATATAAATGAAGGGTGCAGTTCTAAAGGTCTCACAGGAGCAGAGGATGCAAATGAATAAGTGAATTGAATGTGGCGTAAGGTTGGGAGCACAGTTAATTAAGCTTAAGGCATCCTGGACTTTATCGATAGAGACAGAATGTGCAGACCAAGGAAGTTATGTAAAACCTGCATGAACTCGGGTTTAGCATCAACTGGAGTGCTGTTGCATCATTAAAAGGCAGTCCAGTTCTGGGTGCCATACTTTAGGATTGATGTCCAGGCATTATCAAGAGCCCAGAAAAGGTTCACAATAATGGTTCCAGAGATGAGGAACTTCAGTTACATTGCTGGATTGGAGAAGCTAGGACTGTTCTCCTTAGAGGGCGTTGAGATAGAAGTACACAAAATCAGGAGGGTCTAGACAGGGTAGCAAGAGAGAATACTGTTCCAGCAAGTGGAATGATTTAAGAACAAGAGGGCACAGGTTTAAAGTCTAAGGCAAATGAAACAATGGTGACATTCAGTGAATGGCCTTGACTGCATTGCCTGAGACTATGGTGAGGGCCCATTGAGTTGAGGCATTCAAGAGGGAATTGAAATATATCAGGGAAAGAAAAATTATGCAGGATTACGGAGAGTTGTGAGGAGAATTTCACTTGATGAATTGTTCCTTTAGAGAGCTGTTGTATGGTGCAGAAATGATAAGCTGATCGGCCTCTATGTTGTAACTATTCTTTGAAAGGAAGTTTGGCTTTGTATAGCATCTTTCCCAACCTTGGGATGGCTAAGTTAAGCATATTTTAAAATGTATTAAACCAAGAATTACCTAAAGTTAGGAAGTCCCATGAACAGCAATATTTTAATCATCAAATAATTGAAGACTAGTTCTTTGGCCATGAATCCAGGGTGAACCATAGTGCCCTTCACATTGTGCCATGAGGTCTTTCACATCCATCTGAGATGGCAAATAGAACTTCCCTTTAACATTTCAGCTGAAAGACAGCACTTCTATAATGCACTGCACCCTCAGTATTACTTTGTGAGTGTCAGTTTAGATTAGCTACTCAAAACTAATAGAGGATGTTACACTTCACTGCGGTATCGTGCTTGAAATTAAGCCCCGCTTTTTCTAAGCTCATTGCAAAAGTTAAAATCACTTTTTAAAAACACTGAATTCTCCAATTTACCTGACTTTTCAGACAGAGGTTCACAGAAAGCATGGACCAGATCTCTGTACTTAACAAGAATTACTATGTATTACAAGTAAATAGACTCCAGCTGCAGGCAAACAATTATGAGCTGTTGGCAAGTAGCACTATTAAATAAAACTCTGATCCTGTTCTAACTACCTCTCACACACACCCGCACATGCACATAGTCTCTGTTCACAGAATCTAATCACACATCTATACTGCAGTGAGGCTTGGAATAGGTATCAGTGACACATATGTGTATCAAAGAAGTTCCACCAATAACACCTATGCACTTTAAAACAATCATCTATGGAATGAGGTGGCACAGGCTAGGTCAGCATTTATTGCCCAGAGGGCAATTAGGAGTCAACCACATTGCTGTGGTTCTGGAGTCACATGTCGGCCAGATCAATAATTGCTGGTTTTTGCACCATTTAGAATGCTGCTTCTCTGTCTTCCTTCACCAAATGTTTTCCCTGGTTTGTAAGAGGCACAAGGCAGCTGGTTCACACTTATAAAAAGCCTTTGACTTATTTATTAAAAGTCACAGTTTACAGCAACAGCTGAAGGAAAAATCAACTGTTTTTCCTCAGGCTTATTGTGTTCTTTTATTGCAGAGAACAAGGAGAGCTCCTGAGTTGGTGGCAATTTAAAGGCTTATCACAATCTTGTTGATAACCCCAAGCTGTTCAGCTACCTGAGAACTAATAATATAGTTGTTGGTAGGCAGAAGGCCTTTGTCATCAATAACTGATCACTAGTTCAATGACCGAGCAGCTATATGTTGCCAGTTGACACTCCATTTGCATGCATACCTTGGCCCCAGTTCACTGTCAGAGAACCCTTCAACCACTGCTTCAATGAGCAGCTATGTAAACGCTGCTTCCAATAATTGTCAGGTTTCTTGCTTTAGATAAACTTCAGCCATGCATCAGCAGTTCTTGAGTTATGTAACAGTTTTTTCTCCTATTTCAGTCCTCAACAAAAATATGGAAAAATTAAAATGATGCAATGATTACAAGGGGTCTGGCATTCAGTAGCTTGTCTGAGAGATATGGGACAGCTACCCAGGAGTCATAGGTAACACCTAAGAGAGCAAGAAGCTGAGTTATTGCCCTTAGCAAGCATTGGAAGCAGGGTCTCTTTTATTGCAGAGTGGTAAAGGTTCCTGCAGTACTGTCATTATTGCTACCCAACCTTTCTCTATCCATCGACCATGTATTAAGGCATCATTGTCACCATGGACTCTAGCCTATTGTTTGGGGCAAAGTTTCAGGTGTTTAGCAGGATGGTTGACCAAGAGACCCTCCAATGTTTAACACTTGTAGTTTGCACATTTTCCCTGTGTCTGTGTGGGTTTCTTCCGGGTGCTCCGGTTTCCTCCCACAGTCCAAAGATGTGCAGGTCAGGTGAATTCATCATGCTAAATTGCCCATAGTGTTAGGAGCATTAGTCAAAGGGAAGTGGGTCTGGGTGGGTTACTCTTTGGGGGGTCAGTGTGGACTGGTTGGGCTGAAGGGCCTATTTCCACACTGTAGGTAATCTAATCATAATCAACCTGCTGTCCAGGAAGTATTTACAGTCTGAAAGCTTTCTGTTTGGCCATCTTATGAATGCACAATCTATGGTCATCAGGCCCTGACATGTAACTTGAACACAGGGGTTTTTGGTCAGAAACAGCCTCTCTCCTCAGGCTTTCTTTTCTCCTATTTTCTTTCGCTTTCCCAAAACCATGTTTTTACTTCTTTGTCTTGGCTCTGTGCATGAGTGAAGTTAGTTGTATCAGATTAGCCTTCTTGGCTTGCAACCAGCACAAGAATTGACTTCATCAGACAAAAAAAACTGCATACTGTTTCTTTACTCTCAGCGGTACCATCAGACCGTGCCAAGGTTACATCACATTTCACATTCAGCTGTTTGGATGCAGCTTCTACCAAAGTAATGTATATGTTTTTGAAAACAAAATGATTCCTGAAACACTTTTGCAGAACAACACCTCCATTTAAGGAGAACAAAATGCATTATGGATGTATGCTGCAGTCAAGTAGGCTATAAGAAAAGTGATATAATGCTTTGAGGTGCTTGAAAAGAAATCCCTGCTTATGGAGAGAATTGAAGTGTGGCTGTTTGTTGTAGAATGGTGGTAAGTGTGCCAGGTGAGGAGGTGTGGTAATGGAATGGCATTTTGATAACAAGCAAAGACTGAACAGATTACAAGCTGCTCTTGAGCAAATTTCAGACAAAGGTTTCAGTATTCCTAACTGACAGACCGTTTTTGTAGTCGCACTAAAATTTCCTAGAGGTTGGAAAATCAAGAAATGAATGGGACGGAAGGAATTAAAGTAATCACGCCCACCTGGGAAAAGATGCCGAGGAAACTCTTAGATCTAATGGCTAACAAGTCCCCATGACCTGATGGTTTGTATCCTAGAGTCTTGAAAGAAATGATTGCAGAGACAACAAAGGCATTGTTTATAATTTTACAAAATTCCTTGAATGCTGCAAGGGTTCCAGCAATTAGAATAGGCGGTACCTACAGTAATGTCACTGGAATGGTAATCCAGAACCCCCAGTTAATGTTCTGGGGACATGGGTTGAAATCCCAACACGGCAGGTGGTGAGTATCGAATTCAAGAATCTTGTGGAATAAAAGGCTACCCCTAGTTAGTATTGTGAATTGTCATAAAACCCCATTTGGTTCACTAATCTACTTTAGGGAGAGAAATTTGCCATCTTTACCCAGTCTGGCTTACATGTAACAATGCAGCAATATGGTTGACACATTGGGCAATTGCCCTTGGGCAGTTATGAACAGGCAATAACTGTTGGCCAGTAAGGCCCACATCCTATTAACAAACTTTTAAAACTTGGAAAATGTAACACCTTATATTCAAGAAGGGAGGAAGACTGAGAGAAGAAAACCATTGTCTAGCATCTTTCATGGTGAAATTGCTGAAATCCATTATTAAGGCTGTTATAGCAAGATACTTAGCAAATCATAATGGGATGAGACAGTCTCAACATAGTTTACTGAAAGGGAACCCATGTTTAACTAATCAGCATGTTTTGAAGAAATTACAAGCAAGGTGGATAAAGAGGAACCTATATGTGTAGTGTACTTGAATTTTCAAAAGGCTTTTGATAAGTTGGCACATCAAAGGTAACTAAACAAACTAAGATTTCATGGTGTGAGGGGTAACCTGTCAGCTTGGTGATGGATTGATTAATTAGCAAGAAGCAGAGCATCGAGATAAATTATTTTTATTGGGTTAGCAAGCTATAACTATCAGAGTGCCACAGTAATCAGTGCTGGGGCCTCAACTATTTATAATCTATGTCATTAATTTGGATGAAGGGATCAAATGTCCAGTTGCTAAATTTGCTGATGAGGTCAAGGTAGGTCGCTAAGAAAATTGACAGCAAGAGTCAAGGAGTCTACATACAATATGGATAAAGGAAGTAAGTGCACAAAAATTTGGAAGATGGAATATAATGTGGAAAAATGTCAACTTTTGCAACTTTAGCTGTAAGAATATAAATAGTACATTATTTAAGTTGAACTTGCAGAATGCTGGTACAGAGGGATCTGGGCGTCATGGTCCGTAAATCATGAAAAAGCAGCATACAGTACAATAGGTGACTAGAAAGGCAAATTAAATATTGGTGTTTATTACAAGGGAACTAGAAAATAAACATAGCAATGTTTTACTGCAGCCTTGATTTCTCTCTTTGCAGTTACTGCCAGAACTGTTGAATTTGTCCAGTTCATTCTGTCTTTAAAATAAACACCATGTTCCTTCATTCTGGATTAGTGGTGCTGGAAGAGCACAGCAGTTCAGGCAGCATCCAAGGAGCTTCGAAATTGACATTTCGGGCAAAAGCCCTTCATTTTTCCAGCATCTGCAGTCATTGTTTTTACCATGTTCCTTCAACTGTTCACAACAGGCAAGGTATTGACTGTACCCAACCAACTTGTGTTTGCAAAACTGAAAGTAGTGTCCACACTAGAAAAAGCTGTGTGATTAGACAGTATATGCTAAATAATCTGGACTGTCCTAAGAATTAGACTGATAACCAATTTAACATTGTCAGTAGAGTTCACAGTGTGGCATTCTTGCACATGCTTGAAGCTACATATAGTAAAACATTGGGCCAAGCTCTTTACACACAGAAAGAACATGTGAACTCTAAGAGTGAAGGGATGACCCTTTAGAACTGAGCTGAGGAGGAATTTCTTCAGCTTGAGGATGATGTATCAATGGAACTCATTGCCACAGAAGCCTGTAGAGTCCAAGTTATTGAATGTGTTTAAGATAGAAGTAGGTTATTTATTAGTACGGGGATGAAGGGTTACAGGGAGAAGGCTGGAGAATGAAGTTGAGAAAAATATTAGCTATGATCAAATGGTGAATTGAAATCATTGGGCCAAATGGCCGAATTCTGCTCCTATATCTTCTGTATGTTCTAATCAACCTGCCTGGTGATGTTATTGCATACCTGGAGAACAGGTGGGGCTTGAATCCAGCCCTCCTAACTCAGAGGTAGGGATACTACTACTGCACCACACAAGCTTTCTGCTCCTATATCTTGTGTTTTTATGTACACACATTAAATCTGTTTCAGTTTATTAGAATAGATGAGAGCCATTCTGTGGTCATGGTATTGCCCTGAGATATGAACCAATCTCAGTCAATCAGCTTGGTTTAAACTAATCAAATCTTGGGAGCTAAATGTTAATTATTATATGCCTCATGCATTCTCCATTGAAAAACCTCTACCAATCAGAGTTCACTAGCAAATCAATTAGCATATGGTATAAAATGTTGCTTTGCATTGGTGTTCTTGCAAATGTCCTGATAATTGCAAGAGGAAAGGTTTTGATAAAATATGTCCTTTTTCAGAAATCCTCAAATTCTATACTACCAAACTCCTTTGATTATAGATGTTATTGAGCCATTATGCTGAAGTATTGCGGGCATTAAATGCACTGAGGAGTGGAAATGGCACAGACATCAACTCTTGAAGGAACAACCAGTTTTTTAGAATAGATTAGATTAGATTCCCTACAGTGTGGAAACAGGCCCTTTGGCCCAACCAATCCACACTGACCCTCCGAAGAGTAACCCACCAAACCCATTTCTCTCTGACTAATGCACCTAACACTATGGCAATTTAGCATGGCCAATTCACCTGACCTGCACATTTTTGGATTGTGAGAGGAAACTGGAGCACCCAGAGGAAACCCACGCAGACACAGGGAGAACATGCAAACTCCACACAGACTGTCACCCAAGGCTGGAATTGAACCTGGGATCCTGATGCTGTGAGGCAGCCATGCTAACCACTGAGCTACCATTGTTGAAAAATATTTGCTTACGTTTCCAAGTTAACCTGCCTGTATTAAATTCAGTTGACGCAATACTGAATCTAACCTGTAGAAAACTACTTGCATTAATGCACAGTACTTACAACATAAAGACATTTGACCCAACAGGTTTTTGTCATGGCTAATTTTGCATGTGAGCTTCCAAGAAGCTACCTCCCCTTACTCCATCAGCATAGCCTTGTGTTCTTTTCTCCCTCATTTATGTATCTAGCTTCCCTTTAAAGCTTCAACTACTCCAAGTTATAGCAAATAAACTAGTTGACTGGTGAGGTTACTTTAGAATTCTGGTCTCCCTGTTCTAGGAAAGATGTTGTTAAACTTGAGGTGACCTTTATAGTGGTTTATAAAATTATGAGGGACATGGATAGGTTTAATAGCTAAGGTCTTTTTCTCAGGGTAGGAGAGACTAAAACTAGAGGTTTCAGATGAGAGAGGAAAGATTTTAGAGGGATCTGAGGGGCAAGGTTTTCATGCAGATAATGGTGCCTGTATGGAGCGAGCTGCTAGAGGAGGTAGTGGAGGCTGGTACTATTACAACATTTGAAAGGCATCTGGATGGGTACATGAATAGGAAAGATTTAGAGGGATATGGGCCAAATGCTGGCAAATGGGACTAAATTATTGTAGATTATCTGGTCGGCATGGATGAGTTGGAGTGAAGGGTCTGTTTCCGTGCTGTATTACTCTATGACTTTTAACTGAAATGACCAGGGACAATTAGAGATGGGCAAAAATTACTGGCCTTACCAGTGATGCCCACAATTCATGGAATAAGTCAAATTAAGTTCCACATTCTCTCGACCCTCAAGGTAAAGATACTTGTCTTGAACTCTTTCTGGCATTCATATATTCATGTCCTATAGAAACTAGCAGCTCCTGGCAGTCTCTCATGTGGAATAATTGGACTATGTCTGTTTACATGCAAACTTCAGCTTCGCAACTTTCTGCCAGAAATTTCTTTAGTGGAAGTACCATGCTCAGAATAGTTCTTTTGATTCAACACTGGGAATTCCAAATTTCACTGATTTTTGAACCAAGGTTTCTGTCAAAGCTATACTGCTGCTCAGAAGGTCAAGGTCAAACCTAGTGCTTGTTTTTTTTAAAATTGGGGAAAAATAGTGACATTGATAGTAATGGACTAGTCACTGGATGACTGTATCTTTGACTGCACATGTTCAAGCCCCACCACAGCAACTGGTAGAATTTTAAATTCAATCAATAAAGCTTGGAATTGAAAGTGTGTCTAAAATAGTGAGTGTAATAACTATCATCAATTGTTGGAAACGCCCATCAGGTTCATTAATGTACTTTAGGGGAAGAAAATTTGTTATCCTTGCTTGGTCTGATTATATGTGACTCCATCACACAGCAAGGTGCTGCCTCTTAGCTGCTTTCTGAAATGCCATGTCAAGCCACTCAATTCAAGGGCAGCTAGGGATGGGCAACAAATGCTGACTTTCCCAGTGATGCCCACATTCCATGAAAGAATGAAGTTCATATAGAATCCATTGTCACAATTAAAGAAACGTTGAGGGGTTGCACTGGCAAAGGTGAACTTCTAGAAAACTTCCCAATTGGAAACCAACGGGAGTGAGATTCAGCAGTGACTAATGTGAATAACATTTACCCCCATGATGAATCCATTTGTTCAAGGTTGGATCTGATTGTTGTTTGCCATTTTACGGATCATGGACAACAGGGAGGAAGAACAAATTCATTCTAAGAGGTTTATAGCTCTCTATTCATTGTGGTTTTGCAGCGTCTGTTTGAGAAAACTCTGTTGTCCTGGGGTTAGAATACTGTCATGATTTATATGCTGGGGTAGCAAGTTGAGAGAGCTTGAAGTTTTCAGATGCCAATCTTCAATAATTTGATTGAAGTTATACATGTTGACTTAGTAGCAATTTCATGTTGACTATGCTTCTGTGAAGCATCCTGAAATTTTGCTCTCTGTGTAAAGGTGCAAATTACAGCAAACTGTTGGTTCACAAGGATTAGATCGATTTTTGAATGTTTTGATCCAAAAGTAATAAGCGTGACTCCCTGCTGAAGTACAACAATTCCTTTACTGGAATAGACATGTTTTACACTGAAAATAAAACCACACAGCTAAGATATGTTGTATAAGGTGATGGCTCTGAAAGAGTTAATGTTGAAGTCGCATTACTTCCACTTAAACTGATGATAGAGCAGTTGATCTTGCGTGTGGTCCCAATATGGACAGATTTCCCATGTCTCACTCCTGATGGTCATAATTGTATCTAACTAATAAATGTTAATTATATTTATTCAATCATTCAATAAACTGTACCCTGTTAGTTAAGACAAATGCCTCTTCTTGTTAAGATTCTTGGGGACTATCCTGTTGAAGTCCTTAAACTCACCATAAGAAGGAGGATTAAATAGGGTGTGCTTTTGTGGTGCAGTGATACTGTCCCTCACTCTGGGTTAGGAGGACCTGGTTCAACTCCCACCTGCCCTGGATGTGTGTTATAACATGTCTGAACAGGTTGATTAAAATTACTGGAAGAAAAACAATTGTTGGCATCAAATTATTCCAAACACTAGCTGCTGGTGATTGATGGCCAATGCAATAAGATATAGGGTTAAAAATATATTAACAAAGTGGTGTGCTGTATGTGAGAGCTTCGTGAAAATCGTATCCACAATAGAAGGAACTTGCAGATTCCTCACTCAGAACGTATCCGTGTCTTTAACAGTAGTAATTATATTATTGGATGTAGCTAATGGCACAATCTCAGTATATTCATTCAAGGTTAAGTGAACTGAGCAAGCAGTGCACTTTGATCTATTCACACATAGATGACCATAGTAAATGCTGCTGCAGTGGGTGTGACTGTGTACTTTGTTAATCTCTGGTCTATTAGGTTTGGAATGCTGGATATTTCTGAAGCTAAAGAATGTGGTAGCTTGTCTGAACCAGATAGAGTAAATTGTACAAGTCTTCATTTTGCAAAGAATTTGCAAAGTAAGCCAAGCAAAATGAACCAGCGTGGTTGGGAAAACAAATTACTAGTTTGAAGCCTGAAAGGACTGTTTACTGAGTGTAGGAGATACTATTTAAAGGAACTTTGTTCCATGTTTTGAGGTATGATTCTGCATGAAAGTCAGATACTGTACAATGATCTACTCTCTTACAAAGTAATGATGGAGTGAATGCTTTGGGCTCGGTACCACTTTAGATTAGATTAGATTCCCTACAGTGTGGAAACAGGTCATGTGGCCCAACAAGTCCACACTGAACCTCTGAAGAGTAACCCACCCAGACCCATTTCCCTCTGACTAATGCAACTAACACTATGGGCAATTTAGAATGGCCAATTCACCTGACCTGCACATCTTTGGACTGTGGGAGGAAACCGAATACCCAGAGGAAATCCACGCAGACATTGGGAGGATGTGCAAACTCCACACAGACAGATTGCCCAGGGTTGCAATCGAACCTGGGTCCCTGGTGCTGTGAGGCAGCAGTGCTAACCACTGAGCCACTGTGCAGCCCTTTGCTGTTTTCTGTGGATTAACTATTACGTTCCTCAGATGTTGTAGTTACTCTTTGATGGCATGGTAAATAAGGAATCTGCTGTTATTTCGGTGTCACTCCTTCATTTTGAGAGCTAAGTCGAACGGGAAAGTATTATGACAAACCCTGCCTGTAGTATCGGTTACATAAGTTAAGATTGACTTTAGCCACTCGCATAATGAGGGAGGTTTAAGCTGTCCATTCAACAAGGTTTGTTTATTCAACCACGGCCAACCAAAGATTTGGGTCTTCTGATCGAAATGTTGAATGAAGTAAAAAGTGTTGTTTTGCTATTTACAGAAAAAAATCTCAACTGTAAGTTCTTAATGAAAGGGAATATAAACTTTGGATATTTAAAAACATTCCAATTTTAGGACCTTAAGAGACATAAATTGCACATTTTTTAATGCACTTACAGAACATGGGACCACTGGCTGGGTCAACATTTATTGACTATCCATAAGTGTCCTTGAGAAAGGGGTGAGCTATCGTCTTGAACTGCTGCAGTGTTGTGTGCTGTAGGTAGACCCTTAATGCCCTTAAGGAGGGAATTCCCAGATTTTGGCCCATATTATGACTTGCAATTTATTTCTATCTATTTTATCGAATGAAGAAATATTTTTGGATCAAAGTTTGGATTGAAGAGTCTTAAGGCCAGTATCTGATGTGGGTTGAGTTCAATGCCTAGACAATATTATGGACACTGATTTTTATGGAGTTGGGTTGAATCAGCACACATTTCAAAGTGGCACGTAGCATCCAGTTCAGGGTTATCCTATGTCAACAATTTTTGTGGAGTTAACATGTTGTGCACCCTCAGCATTTGCGAAAAGTCTAGTCAGCTTCTCAAGCTAGCGGAGAAAGTGAGGACTGCAGGTATTGGAGCGTCAGAGTTGAAAAGGGTGGCACTGGAAAAGCACAGCAGGTCAGGCAGCACGCAAGGAGCAGGACAGTCGATGTTTTGGGCATAAGCCTACATCAGGAGTGTGGAGGGGGAAGGAGAGTGAGAGGTAAATGGGGGTTGAGGTGGGGCTGGGGAAAGGTAGCTAGGAAGGTGATAGGTGGATGCAGGTGGGGTGTGATTGTGATAGATCGATGGGAAGGGTGGAGCAGATAGGTGAATGAAGATGAAAAGGTAGGACAGGTCAAGAGAGCGGTGCCAAGTTGGAGGGTTGGATCTGGGATGAGATGGGGGGGGAGGGGAGATTTGGAAACTAATTAAATTGATGTTCCTGTTGTGTGGTTGAGGGGCCCGAAGGCAGAAGATGAGGCGTTCTTCCTCCACTTGGGTAGGTGGCTTCAATTTGGCAATGGAGGAGGCCCAGGGTTTGCATGTCCTTGGGGAGTTGGAGGGGGTGTTGAAGCAGTCGACCATAGGACGGTAGGATTGTTTCTTGCATATGTCCCAAAGTTGTTCCCTGAAGCTCATGACTTACTGCCTTTCAGAAAAGGTGTGTCCTTTAACCTGGATTCAGGAATCCTGTTTGAGAATTATGGCATGATCTTATATCTTGCAAGCTCCGTGCATCTTCTGTGCCTTCTCCTATCTCCCAAGTTGCTTTGATTATAACCGTGTCCATTCACCCAGCGTGAACTATGTACTAAACCAATGAGCCATATGATAATCATGGCAAGGCTTTCTATTCTTTGGGAGAAATAAACTGCTTACAAGCTTATATAAATATCAGTCTGACAATATATTAATAGGCCGAAAATTTCCCCTCCTGAGACAGGGCAAGTAATATGGTGGGAAAGGGGTGTGGGAATCTCCCTGGTTCCAATGTGCCCAATCATCTGCCCATGTTCCACCTTGAAAATTCCATTGCCAGTTCAGCCCTTAAGGGGTCAGTTAACTGAAGAACCTCAGCCCACTTGGACTGCAATCACTTTATGTAAAGACATGACCATAAGACCATAAAAAAAATTGAAACAAGAGTAGACTATTTGGCCTACTATGCCATTCAGTGGGATCATACCTGATCTGACACTCCTCACTTCTCTCCTTCATTTGCTGTGGCTAGGCTTCTTTAGAAATGGTCTAGAAACGATTGTTGATTGGAGAAACAATTCATTGTAAAACCCTTCAGTTCATCCCTCTGCATTTTGAACCACAGCTCGATTAGCCACGTAAGAGTTGCGTAAGCCAGGTTCAGAAGAATCCATGGCACAAGTTTGAACAGGAGCAGGAAAGTAACCACACTCATAAGTCTTGGCAGAACACAGATGTGTTCTGTGGTGCTGTAAGACCAAAATAAATAACTGCAGGAGTAGGCTGTTCAGCCCTCCTTCCTGATGAAGGGCTCTGGCCCGAAATGTCGATTTTCCTGCTCATCGGATGCTGCCTGACCTGTTGTGCTTTTTTAGCAACACACTCTCAACTCTGATCTCCAGCATCTGCAGACCTCACTGAGTCCCTGTTCAGCCCTCATGCCTACTCCACAATTCAACAGGATATGGCTGATCTGACATTCCAGCATCCACTTTCCTGCCTTTTCCCCATAACCCTTGATTCCCTTACTGATCAAGAATTGATCTATCTCAGCCTTAAATATGCAAAAGGACCCTACCCACTGCTTTATGGCAAAAAGTTCCAAAGACTCTCAATTCTCTGAGAGAAAAAGTTCTTCCTCATCTTAGCCTTAAATTGGTTCCTCTTAATTCTGTGACTATGGCTCCTCGTCGAAGACTCTCCCATAAAGGGAAACATCTTTTCAGCATTTACTGTGTCAAGTCCCTTCAGAATCCTGTACGTTTCAACGAACGTAGAATGGTACAGCACAGGAACAGACCCTTCAGCCCATCATGCCAGCATTGACCATGATGCCATTCTAAACTAATCCTATCTGCCTGCATATGGTTGTATCCCTCTATTCTCTGTTTGTTCATGTGTCTGTCTAAGTGCCTGTTATACATAGCTATTGTACCTGTTTCTACCACCCCCCCTGGCAGCACATCCAGGTATCTACCGTCCTTTGTGTTTAAAAAACTGTGTTTCACACATCTCCTTTTAAACCTTTCACCATCACTTTAAACCCATGCCTCCTAATATTTGACATTTCCACCTTGGGGTAAATACTCCTAAAACTATCCTAGCTTTCTTGTTTACCTGCTGCACTTAGAATCATAGAGATGTACAGCATGGAAACAGACCCTTCAGTCCAACCCGTTCATGCCGACCAGATATCCCAACCCAATCTAGTCCCACCTGTCAACACCTGGCCCATATCCCTCCAAACCCTTCCTATTCATATAACCATCCAAATGCCTCTTAAATGTTGCAAATGTACCAGTCTCCACCACTTCCTCTGGCAGCTCATTCCATACATGTACCACCTTCTGCATGAAAAAGTTGCCCCTTAGGTCTCTTTTATATCTTTCCCCTCTCACCCTAAACCTCTGCCCTCTAGTTCTGGACTCCCCAACCCCAGGGAAAGAACTTTGCCGATTTATCCTATCCATGCCCCTCATAGTTTTGTAAAACCTCTATAAGGTCACCCCTCAGCCTCAGACGCTTCATGGAAAACAGCCCCAGCCTGTTCAGCCTCTCCCTATAGCTCAGATCCTCCAATCCTGGCAACATCCTTGTAAATCTTTTCTGAACCCTTTCAAGTTTCACAATATCTTTCCGATAGGAAGGAGACCAGAATTGCACGCAACATATGTGCTACCTTTCTATGTCTCATGCACAAATACCCCCAAGTCTCCTCTTGTTGCAGTTTTTCACAGTTTTTATCAATTTGAATAATATTCTGTTCTTTTATTCAGCCTTCCAAAATTAACAACTTCATGTTTTCCTATATTATACCCCTTTGCCAACTTTCTGCCAATTTACTTAACTTATCAATTGCTCTTTTGTAAATTCTTCCAATGGTTTAGAAGCAAAGTTGACTTTACTGAGCTCTTTAAAAGCTCTAGATTTATTCATTGCGTTCTAGTTGTGAAACCCTTGGATGAAGTCAGCAAAAGCTTGCTGTGCTGGTAGAGGGCCAGATAGACTCAAATCTCAATGTTGCTTTCCTCTGTGGCAAATGTGCCCTTCAATAACTCGTCATTAATGTCTAGACAGATGACAGTGGAATAATTAGACTTCTTCATCCAGCCAATTAGAATCTGTGTCTTAACTATGGACAGAAGGAGGCAACTTGAAAAAGGAAAAAATAAAATCTGAAGAGAAAAAGAGTCAGGTTTTATTGCACAATTGCTTTTTAATTCAAGAAAAATGCTGTTCAGTGGTTTGAAACAAATGCTTGAGGAATTGGATGATTCACTGTTTCATTGACATGTCTGTCTCATTGCATTGCTGTGTAATGACTCGGTGACCCATAATGTAAAAAGCTCCATTCTCCTTCATCTCGGAACAAGATGAAACGCGGCCTGCTTGAGCTTGTAATATTCTAATGTGTGGAACATAATTAAACCCAGACAGCACTTAACGCTATTCAACATGAATTAATTTGCAAGGCTTAACATGGAGTACTTACTGCTATGGCAGGCATGCAGGTTTTGTGGGCTGTGGCTGCAGTGAAATGGGTAACATCACTGGCCTTGGAACAGACAGTGATCAGGAAGACTCATGAATTTGCAAACAAGGGCCACAAAGTGATTTGGCCCTGGGCAGTGACTTATTGTGAAGAACGACAGGTTTAATTGGAAGCACACTAGCTTTCAGAGCGACGCTCCTTCATCAGGTGATTGTGGAGGGCTCGATCGTAACACAGAATTTAGAGCAAAAATTTGCAGTGTGATGTAACTGGAATTATACATTGAAAAATTGATTGTCTGTTAAGCCTTTCATCTGTTAGAATACAGTGATAGTTTCATTTCTTTCAGGTGTAAATCACAAAACCCTTTTTGTTAAAGTGGCATTCTCGGATTAGCCGTTAACAATGGTGATAGCTAGACAATATGTTGAAGGTGTTAGCCCCCTGTGTTCTCTGTCTATGACCTGATGTTTAGATTGATTCTAATCTAAAAAGTGAGATAATGGAGTTTTACATAAATTCATGCAGTTTTTGAGCTCAGTTCTACATGAATGTATGCAGTTTTTGAGCAAAGTGCAATGTTACTCTGCAAGTACAAATTCACCACACAAAATATGTGTGCATGTGAGTCTTTGTCTGTGTGTGTGTGTGTCTGTCTGTCTGGGGTGGTGGTTGTGAGTGTGAGAAAGTGTGTCTGTGTGTGTAGTGAGTGCAGAGTGTCTTAAGTCTGCGAGGGGCTGCATGTGTGGGAGTGTGTGTGTCTATAAGGGTGTGTGTGGGTGTCTGCGTGCATGTCTCTGTGTACCTGTGTCTGTGTGTGTGGGTGTGTGTAGTGCGATGGTGATCACCTGTAACGTGACATGAACCCAAGATCCCGGTTGAGGCCCTCCCTATGGGTACCGAACTTAGCTAACAGCCTCTGCTCGGCCACTTTCCTCTGCTGCCTGTCCCAAAGTCCACCTTGGAGGATGGTCACCCGAAGGTCCGAGGCTGAATATCCTGGACCACTGAAGTGTTCCCCAACTGGGAAGGAACCCTCCTGTCTGTTGATTGTTGTGTGCTGCCCATTCATCCCTTGTCGTAGCCCCAATGTACCATGCCTCCGGGCATCTTGCCTGCAACGTATAAGATAGACAACGTTGGCTGAGTCACATGAGTACCTGCCATATACAAGGTGGGAGGTGTTCCCACGCGTAATAGTGGTATCTATGTCTTCTATCTGACACGTCTTGCAGCGTCCACCGTGACAGGGTTGTATTGAGTTGTCCTGAGAGCCGGGCAGTTTGCTACGAACAATGATCTATTTGAGGTTTGGTGGTTGTTTAAAGGCAAGTAGTGGAGGTGTGGGGAAGGTCTTGGTGAGGTGCTCATCCTCATTGATAATGTGTTGCAGGTCATGAAGAACATGGCGTAATTTCTCAGCCCCTGGGAAGTACTGAACAACGAAGGGTACCCTGTCAGTTGCAGCACGTGTCTGTCTCCTGAGGAGGTCATTACGATTCCTTGCTGTGGCACGTCGGAACTGACGGTCGATGAGTTGAGCATCGTACCCTGTTCTTGTGAGGGCATCCTTGAGTACTTTCAGGTGTCCGTCACGTTCCTCCTCATCTGAGCAGATCCAATGTATGCGTAGGGCTTGTCCATAGGGAATGGCTGTTTTAATATGTTTTGGGTGGAACCTGGAGAAGTGTAGTATTGTGAGGTTGTCTGTGGGTTTGCGGTAGAGTGTGGTGCTGAGGTGTCCGTCCTTGATGGAGACGCACGTGTCCAAGAATGAGACAGACAGTCAAGAGTAGTCCATGGTGAGTTTGATGGTGGGATAAAACTTGTTGATGTCACTGTGTAGTTTTATCAGTGACTCCTCGCCATGGGTCCAGAGGAAGAAAATGTCATCAATGTACCTGGTGTACAATGTTGGTTGGAGATCCTGCATAGAGAAGAAATCTTGTTCGAACCTGTGCATAAAAATGTTGGCATATTGGGGTGCAAATTTGGACACCATGGCTGTTCCGTGTGTCTGGATGAAGAATTGGTTGTCAAAGGTGAAGACTTTATGATCAAGGATAAAGCGGATGAGTTGTAGGATGGTGTTTGGAGACTGGCAGTTGTTGGTGTTGAGTACAACAAGGAACCGTAATGACCTCCTCAGGAGACAGACACGTGCTGCAACTGACAGGGTACCCTTCGTTGTTCAGTACTTCCCAGGGGCTGAGAAATTACGCCATGTTCTTCATGACCTGCAACACATTATCAATGAGGATGAGCACCTCACCAAGACCTTCCCCACACCTCCACTACTTGCCTTTAAACAACCGCCAAACCTCAAATAGATCATTGTTCGTAGCAAACTGCCCGGCTCTCAGGACAACTCCATACAACCCTGTCATGGTGGATGCTGCAAGAAGTGTCAGATAGTAGACATAGATACCACTATTACGCGTGGGAACACCTCCCACTTTGTACATGGCAGATACTCATGTGACTCAGGCAACGTTGTCTATCTTATACGTTGCAGGCAAGATGCCCGGAGGCATGGTACATTGGGGCTACGACAAGGGATGAATGGGCACCGCACAACAATCAACAGACAGGAGGGTTCCCTCCCAGTTGGGGAACACTTCAGTGGTCCAGGATATTCAGCCTCGGACCTTTGGGTGACCATCTCCAAGGTGGACTTTGGGACAGGCAGCAGAGGAAAGTGGCCAAGCAGAGGCTGATAGCTAAGTTCGGTACCCATAGGGAGGGCCTCAACCGGGACCATGGGTTCATGTCACGTTACAGGTGATCACCATTGCACTACACACACACACACACACACACACACATATTCCGACATACACACGGACACAGGTCCACACAGACACCCACACCCACCCTTATAGACACACACACTCCCACACATGCACCCCCTTGCAAACTTAAGACACTCTGTGCGCGCGCACACACACACACACACACATATATTCTCACACTCACAACCACCATCACAGACAGACAAAGACCCACATGCACACATATTTTGTGTGGTGAATTTGTACTTGCAGAGTAACATTGCACTTTGCTCAAAAACTGCATACATTCATGTAGAACTGAGCTCAAAAACTGCATGAATTTATGTAAAACTCCATTATCTCACTTTTTAGATTAGAATCAATCTAAACATCAGGTCATAGACAGAGAACACAGGGGGCTAACACCTTCAACATATTGTCTAGCTATCACCATTGTTAACGGCTAATCCGAGAATGCCACTTTAACAAAAAGGGTTTTGTGATTTACACCTGAAAGAAATGAAACTATCACTGTATTCTAACAGATGAAAGGCTTAACAGACAATCAATTTTTCAATGTATAATTCCAGTTACATCACACTGTAAATTTTTGCTCTAAATTCTGTGTTAGGATTGAGCCTTCCACTACCACCTGATGAAGGAGCGTCTCTCCGAAAGCTAGTGTGCTTCCAATTAAATCTGTTAGACTATAACCTGGTGTTGTGTGATTTTTAACTTTGTACACCCCAGTCCAAAACCGGCATCTCCACATTGTGAAGAACATTCTTGTAACTGCACCATGTAAAGCAACACCATGCTTTAACTTCCACTGTCTTTCAAAAAAAAAATCCCTCTCTTTAGTGCCAGATTTGAATTGGTGGGCTGTGAATTTATGCTGAGATGAACCTGTGGGAATAGCTGATTTGCCAAGATCACAGTTAGAGATTTGTTGGGCTGTGAGTGGCCTCTAGTTTCTACTCCAAGTACATAGGCGCAAGATCTATTCAAAACAAGTAGTTCCCTGTAAATCTTTGCTGATCCCTGGTGAATTGGAGCACTTGGAATAACCTCACCATTACATCAAGCTAAATCAGTGTGCAGCATTTCCAGCAGTAACCTTAGACTGAACTGGAATGTTCTCGGCTCTGTTAAAGCTAAACTTGTTCCAACAGGCCAGGGTTCTGCTCTACTTGGGTCATGACTTTGCACCACACACGAACCAGTTCAAGAATCTAAAGTTGAACTGTTCGTAAGAAACAAGTTAGCATAATTTTATAATGGCCCTCTGCTTCTGAGACTATTTCTCTTTAAAAAGTATGCTTTGCATTGAATAGGGAGGGAATTGATTTCCAAAGTGTAACTTAATAAGTTGTAGCTGACGCAACTTTGTTTAATAACACTCGAGAGCAGAGTCTCAGGATGTTATATTATGTCAGAAGTATGACCGAATGGTGATTTGCTGATGTACACCTCACCCATTGCACTCCTGTATGAGAATGTTGGAACTTAAACACATGCACCAACTTTGCAGGCAGTAATTAAGCTAAGTTCGGTCTCCAAAACACAAATGTTTCTAGTCAGCCAAGATCCATATCTTGCACCCCTCCATGGAGATGTTGGCAGATTTATTCCAACGTCACATGTGTCGTGCTCAACCTGACTTATCTCCTAGTCAGCAGAACTAAAAGTTCTATTAAGATCGCATTTGTATCGCATGGCATGATGCCTGGGGAGCAGAGCTTATGGGGAATATTCCACTACACCTGTTCCGACATGCACAGGCAACAAGGTAGGCATGCAAGACCAAATTCAGTTTCTTGCCTGTCTGATCAACCAATCCGGTGTTAAAAATTCATGATGAAGGGCTTATCTCCTGCTCCTCGGATGCTGCCTGACCTGCTGTGCTTTTCCAGCATCACACTCTCGACTCACTGTTAAAAATGTGTGACTGTGTGTAAAAATTAACAAGTGTGATTCTCGAATGTACAGATTCACCCAAAAGTGGATAGACAGGAGAGAATGAAGCAAGATGCATCTTCATATGAGGTGCAGAATCACACATTGGCAGCACTCCTGCCTCAAAGTTAAAAGATTGTTGGCTTATGTTGAGATCCAGGATTTCAGCTCAATGCTGAGTAGTGCCTGTCACTGAAACTCCATTAAATGGTTAAAAATCACTTGTAAACCAGTGCTGACATTGAACTTAACAGCAACAGTTCCTGTATCGAACATAGCTTTTTAAAATTTATTCATGGGATGTGGGCGCCACTGGCTAGCCAGCATTTCTTTCCCATCTTTAGTTGCCCTTAATTTCATAGTAATTGGTACAACAGAGTTGCTTGCTAGGCCATTGCAGAGAGCAGTTTAGAGTCAACTACATTGCTATGTGGTGTGGAGTCACATGTAGGCCAAATGGATGGCAGATTTCCTTCCCCAAAGGAGCTTAATGAGCTGGATGTGCTTTTTTTGGACAATTGACAACAGTTTCATTGTCTTAATCCCAGATAATTTTTTTTTAATTGAATTCAAATTCCACCATTTGTCATAGCAGGGTTCAAACCCAGGTCCCCAGAATCTTAACTGACTTTGGATTAATAGTCCATTGATAATATTGAGGTGGCATGGTGACTCAGTGGTTAGCATTGCTGCCTCACAGCACCAGGGTCCCAGGTTCGATTCTAGCCTCAAGCAACTATCTGTGTGGAGTTTGTACATTCCTCCCCCTGTCTGAGTGGGTTTCCTCCCACAGTCCAAAGGTGTGCAGATTTGGTGAATTGGCCATGCTAAATTGCCCATAATGTTAGGTGCAATAGTCAGGGGGAAAACGGGTCTGGGTGTGTTACTCTTAAGAGGGTTGGTGTGGACTGACTGGGCCGAAGGGCCTGTTTCCACACTGTAGGGAATCTAATCTAATCTCTAATATCACTAAGCCATCACCTCACTTGATCAGATCAGGTTTTAATTGCCAACTCTGAAATATGACATTTATGGATGCAGCAAGTATATGAAACCCTACCTACAGTATTTTGGTAATAGTGCAAGCCTGCAGCCTATTGTAAATTATTGTTGCAGCACATTGGTGATATCTTGGGGCTACGTACTGGAGATTCTGTGAAATCGCTTGAGTTACTATTATAAAGTCAATTTGGGTTTAAATATTTGCGAACTCGAGCTCACAAAAGTATTTGCACAACTTCTGGATAACTTGGAACTCCTCTGGACTGTTATTAATTTTGCGCTTGTTGCCAAATTATAGGAACCCTGAAATAACAGTAAATTAAGAAAAGGAAGTAGAACAACAAATGGATTCTCTCTCGCCTTGAATGCTGGAATTCAATCATGGGTTGAATCTCAACCGAACTTCATAATGAAGAATCATAAGACCCGAATATACAGGCTGGCTCTGCTGCCCCTCCTTGAGATGTGAAAGCTAGCTATTGTTTGGGGTTGGTGGGAAGATATTGAGCTGCTCTGGTCTTTGGGAAAGAATTACACAACACCAGGTTATAGTCCAACAGGTATATTTGGAAATATTAGGTATCAGAGCACTGCTCCTTCATTAGGTAGGGAAAGATGACAAAGCTATGTGAGAGACTTGTCTCTGAGGTCACATTCCTCTATCCAATGCATTTCAGGCCCAGTCCCTCAGTCAAATTATTGCAGATGAAGTGACCCACCTCCCACCCCTAATCGATGTGCCCGCACTTGTGTGCCTGTCAGGTAGGCAAAATCTTTCTCGCATGTTAGCCGTAATTCAAGGGAATTGGAGTACAAGAGCAAGGAGATCTTACTGCAGCTGTACAATGTGCTGGTGAGACCACGTTTGGAGTACTGTCAGCAGTTTTAGTCCCCTTATTTAAGGAAAGATATCACTTCATTCGAGACAGTTCGGAGAAGGTTCACTAGGGATGATACCACTGGAGTTTCGAAGCATGAGGGGTTATCTCATTGAAACTGCCACAGTTCAGGAAGGTATCCAAGGAAATGAAGGCTTTTGGAGAAGGTGCACAGAGTTTTACCAGGATGTTTACCAAGATTAGAGTGTATTAGCTATAAGGAGAGCTTGAGCGAACTTGGATTGTTTTTGTACAGGTTAAGGAGTGGCGCTCCGAAAGCTAGTGTGCTTCCAATTAAACCTGTTGGACTATAACTTGGTGTTGTGTGATTTTTAACTTTGTACACCCCAGTCCAACACCGGCATCTCCAAATCATGGATTGTTTTTGCTAGAGTATCAGAGGCTGATAGGTGAACTGATGGAAGTATATAAAATTATGACAGGCATGGATGGTGGGGGGGATAGTCAGAGTCTTTTTCCAATGGTGGAAAGCCAAAAACTAGGTGGCACAGGTTTAAGATGAGAGGGGAAATGTTTAAAGAAAATGTACGAGGAATTTTTATTTTAACATAGAGGTGCATAGAATGTGCTTCCATTGGAGATTGGGCCACCTGGGAATAATTTCACTGCTCCTCTTCGGAATCGTGCCATGGATTCTTCTAAACCAGGCTCATGTGACATTCAACCCACCGGCTACAGTGTGGCTCACCCAGTAGTCCTATGTGGCTCATCAAGCCATGGTTTAAAATGTAGAGGGAAGTGCGATGGAAGTTTTTACAAGGAGCTGTTCTCCATTCAACAGTCATTTCAATACCATTTCCAATCAGCAAGTGCAGGAGAGAAACAGTCTGTGACTGGAGGAGCAACCAACTCAACACATGATTGATTGCCAGGGGGGATGTGGAAGGTGGCTGAGTGAGTCACGGGAGACGGGTGAGTGAGTAAATGAACAGGGAGTCATGGATGTGAACGAGTGATCAGTTAGGGTTTGATGAGTGAGCAATGGGAGATGGGTAAGTTGAATGACTGTGGCGTTGATAAATGAGTGAGTGATTAACTGGGGGGGGAGGGTGGATTAGTGGGTCTAAACAAGGTACTCAGCCATCTGTCCCCTCCATCTTCTCCTCCTCACCCGTACTCTGCATAATCTACCCATAACCTATCCATAAGGTAGGTTGGGAGAGAAGGAGAAACAGGCTGGGCCCACTTTCATGTGAATTCCTCTAAGGTCAACTTTGAGTGTGCTGGACCAGTGATGAACCACAGCTTGTGTTAGTTAAACCTAATATCTTACCTCAGCTGTGGTCCCAATCTTGTCCCTGATGATGAGGAGTGTGGGCATAGTCTCTTCTTCTCTCTCAAGCTCTGCTTCTGAATTGAAAGGTGAGAAAATAGCTTTGAGTTATCCTTGCTGGTTGGCACTTTTTAGTGGCCATTTTTATTACTTAATCGTTGAAATGATCAGTTTATTGCTTTGGAATTTTGTCTTTCAAACTTATCTTTCTGAAATTTGCCAACCAACCTCCGAAGTGAGAGAAAGAATTGATTTGTGCCCTGAACAACGTGAGCAGGTTTTAAAAGACAGAAAGGTTGGTGTCTGAGCACTGCATTGGAGTGTCAGCTGTGATTCTTTGTTAATATGTGCTGAGACCCTGGAGTGAATTATGAACCATGCACTTTATGGCTCCGAGGCGAAAGTGCTATTAACGGAACCGTGGCTGACTCCTATCAGTTTTACCTGTATTATCTCTACCTTAGAGATCATGTAACTTTCCAGCAAAAATTCTTGGAATCAAAGGGACTCAATGGATGTGAGTATACCGCAGCAATGTAGAATTGAAATAGACAATCAGACTTGAATGGTGCAACACATTCTTAGGCTGTAAGACCTACTGCTGCTCCCATTTCTTATATTTTCATTACTTATGTCTTAATGGCTGGAAGTATCATGTGAAACATGACCTTGTATAATCTTCCTACACTTTGTAAGTCCCAGAATAAACATTGACTGCACATAGCCCAAGTTTACAGTTTGGTAAACAGTTTTATCTGCTATTAATAAATTGCCCATTTATTTATTGATGTTTTAAATGTATGTTCTTTGGGAAGATAGATGCATTGTGTTAGCTGTGTATTAACAAGCAATTGTTTTTGCTTATATATGAAGAAAATCATGAAAGAAGCTTACCATATGCTTGGAAGTGCAACTGTCTATAATTCTGTGTTGTGTATAATTATAGGCTTCTGGTATAAATTTAGCTCTGCAGCCCAGTCACTAGTCTGCCTTTTAGATAAACTTGAAATGGTATGAATTTCAGAGGCATTTATTAATCCAAAAATAGGGTCAATTTTGTGCTGTACAAATCAAGGGAATAAAAATGCAGAAATTTCCTGATTTGGCTTGCTGGTTCATAACATTCTATTAGGGTCAGGATTATACCCATTGACCATGCTGCACTATTTAATAAATTCGCAGTTGATCTGCTGCCTGTCCCCCATGACCTATGTCAATCAATAATCATATCTAACTCAACCTTGACTATGTTCAATGATCAGAGTCTGCTGGTCTCAGCCCAGCATCATAATGAGACCATCTGTGAACTGTATTAACAGAAACAGATGGCCAGACTTCCATATTTCTGCTGGGCCTTCTTTTTATGAATGTTTGACTGAGATCCAAAGCTTCTTCATGGATTAGCTCAACAGGGTGTGTTTAGAAAGAGAAAGGGAGAGAGTTTGCTTTGCGCGATAGTTCATATCTTTCAAATCTTTTCTTGAACATTTTCTTTCACTTAATTTATTTGTTTGATCTGAATTAAGTGGTGTAAAGTGGAGCAAAATTTCATTGTCCATGCTACAATGGCACTGACACTTTTGGAATTTAAGAGAGGCAGGTGATTTTAGATCAGATTATGGAATGTTTTTTTTGTCATAAGCACTTCAAGGCTTGCTCATGACAAAATGGCTGATTAGTTTTGGAGCACATTTGGGTGAATGGACATGCAGTTGAAAGATAAAGCATAGATGGGACTTGGATAAGATGTGTTTAACATACCTTTCAAAAGATTTCTAAATCCAGACTATAGTCCATAAATCCTTTGAAGGACCACAAACCATATGTTTTAAAGCAGCTGGTCTGACTGTATGAAAATTGATTTGGGTTGGGGTGATGGGTCAGTGAGATGTCTACTGTGACACTGGAGCTGGCCAGACCAAGATTACAGAGTGTCCAGACGTTTCATTACCTGGCTAGGTAACATCATCAGTGGCGACCTCCAAGTAAAGCGAAGCTGTTGTCTCCTGCTTTCTATTTATATCTTTCTCCTGGATGGGGTTTCTGGGGTTTGTGGTGATGTCATTTCCTGTTTGTTTTCTGAGGGGTTGAAAAATGGCATCTAGATCTATGTGTTTGTTTATGATGTTGTGGTTGGAGTGCCAGACCTCTAGGAATTCTCTGGCATGTCTTTGCTTAGCCTGTCCCAGGATAGATGTGTTGTCCCAGTCGAAATGGTGTTTTTTTTCATCCGTGTGTAGGGCTACGAGGGAGAGAGGGTCTTGTCTTTTTGTGGCTAGCTGATGTCCATGATCCTGGTGGCTAACTTTCTTCCCTACGTAGTGTTTGTGGCAGTCTTTGCATGGAATTTTGTAGATGACGTTGGTTTTGTCCATGGGTACTGGGTCTTTTAGGTTTGTTAGTTTTTGTTTGGGAGTGTTGGTGGGTTTGTGTGCTACTAGGATACTCAAAAAATACAGTGCGCAGATTCCTCAAGAACAAACCACGACAAGCAGACCAAACACAGCCATAGACCCTAACCACCTTACCATACATCAAAGAAGTTTCAGAAATGACAGCCAGACTACTAAGACCCCTCGGAATCCTAGTAGCACACAAACCCACCAACACTCTCAAACAAAAGCTAACAAACCTAAAAGAACCAGTACAACCCATGGACAAAACCAATGTCATCTACAAAATTCCATGCAAGGACTGCCACAAACACTACGTAGGACAAACGGGAAGAAAGTTAGCCACCAGGATACATGAACACCAGCTAACCACAAAAGGACACGACCCTCTCTCCCTTGTAGCCCTACACACGGATGAAAAAAGCCACCATTTCGACTGGGACAACACATCTATCCTGGGACAGGCTAAGCAAAGACATGTCAGAGAATTCCTAGACACCTGGCACTCTAACCACAACACCATAAAGAAACACATAGATGCCATCTATCAATGCCTCAGAAACCGAACAGGAAATGACATCACCACAAACCCCAGGAACCCCATCCAGGTGAAAGATATAAATAGGAAACAGGAGACAACAGCTTCACTTCACTTGGAGGTCGCCACTGATGATGTTACCTCGCCAGGTAATGAAACGGCTGGATATCAAACCTACAGCTCAGTGAGCAAACCTACACCCTAAACCTCAACCTGAGCTACAAACCTTGCACAGTAGAAGGCTATTCAGCCCATCATACCCATGTTGGCTCTTTGACAAATAAATCCAAAGTGCTTCACTCAGCTTTCTTCCCCCCCTCACTAACATAAGTTAGGTGGACTGGCTGTGCTAAATTGCCCATAGTATCTGGAGCTGTGCAGGGTTAGCCATGGGGAATGCAGGGTTACAGGGATGGAGTAAGGGGGTGGATTGGGTGTGATCCTCTTCAGAGGGTCAGTGTGGACTCGATGGGCTGAATGGCCTGCTTCCACATTGGACAGATTCTAGCCTGTAGCCCTATATTTTCATCTTTTCTAGTGTTAATTTAACTCTCTTTTGAAAGTTATTATTGAATCGGCTTCCACCACCCCTCTATGGATATATAGGGCACAAGTGAATTCCCAGTTAATGCTCACTGCCTGCATACAACTAAACAAATTTAATACCCAGTTAACACAATGAATCTATGGTTCCCATTCCAGATCATATTCAAAACCGTTGAATTCCTCTCCTTCCTCAGCCATAATTCAATGTAAAGCTTGGTGAGCCTGATTGACGGTTTTTGATTTTTGTCCAGCCTTTTATAACATTTTCTTAGTGCTCAGTTCAATTACTTTTGGTGTTTTATCTCAATTCCTCTTGCATCCCTTCATTTATCATTGTAGTGGTTCAGCAAACAAAGAGCCATGGTCATTGTCATTGATCTGAGTGTTTATTTGGATGCAACAGTGACAACAAGAATAATTGACAGCGCAATGAAACAAACAGCTGCGGATGTTGGAAATCTGAAACCAAATCTGAAATTGCTGGCAATTCTGATGAAGAGTCACTGGATTTGAAATGTTGGCTTTACTTTCTTCTCACAAATGTTGCCAAATCTACTGAGTTCTGTTTTTGCTTCATAATTGACACTGTGTTGTTCTAAAGATTAACAATGAGACATCTCTGATACTTTCACTGTAATCTACATTGTCTTTAAAATTACTTTTGTCATGCCGGCATTCCTTGGGAACATTGAGTAGTACTGAATGAAATGGAGCTAGAGTAAGAACTTAAAAAGACTTGTTATTTTGAATTGAATTGAATTCATTGTCACGTGTATCGAGGAATAGTGAAAAGCTTTGTTTTGCGAGGAATACAGCCAGATCACAGAGTAAAGTAGCATAGATAAGTAAGTAGTATATAACAGCAGCAAAAACAAAAACACAGGTACAGGCAAATGTTAAGAGGTTATGAGTCCATTCAGTATTCTAACAACAGTAGGGTAGTTGAAGTGAACTTACTAGTGTAATGTTGAACTGAGAGCAGGGTTTCTCACTATTTGCAGATTTAGCAGGACAAATACTGTCTCAGAGTCTAATTGCTCCTCATCCTGGGTGTCCAAGAGTATCTGGACCAAAACCACTCATTATTGTGAAAAGTTTATATTTACTGAAGAGGCAAAGGCATAATGTAAATATTTTGCAGTTTGTGGAAACTGAGGAAATGATTCCAAACATGTGACTTTGGTGGGCACCTAGATGATGCAATAGGAGTGCTTTGTGGTTGGAAGGAAACGCTAACACAGAGGGAGCTGTTGATGAAGCCAGACTTGTATATGCTAGAGCTCTCGAAATAGCACTTGGGGTAGAGACTTTTGCCAGGAAAGCTGGTGAATTATAACTTACAGAAACTAACAGCTTCATCGTGAGGGGAATTGGTCAACCACGTCATATGTTCTGTCAAAACAAGCATCTTCCAGGCTATTTAAGAAGTTGGACAGTAACAGCGGTGTAAACGTGGCTGTCTAGAAACTAGAGTTGTCCAAAAACAGAACATATTTCTTCCTAGGTACCATCAGTCTTGTTGGAGACCAATAACTTTTTAAGTTGGAACTTTCCCAGTCTTAGCTGCTGAGAGTACTTCCTTTCTTGTCCAATCAAATGAGGGACTTGAAAGAATTAAAATCTCCAAAGGTGGCACAAGTTTCTGGCAACTTGCGCCAGGAATGAATTGTACTTTTTTGGAACTATTGTGCAATACATTACATTTATTGATGTACTGAGTTATTCACATTCTCGGGGTGGGAAATGTAACTGTGTGGTATTTTAAATTTGACTTGGAAATATCTTTGTAATAAAATTTCATAATGTTGGATCATTCAATTTTATATAATACTATATGGGAGGAAGAGCATTATATTGAGTGAATGTTAGAGAATTGAGTGTTGATTGGAAACAGAAGATTGAGGTAGTTGAGTTTATGGTGGATAATTTGTTGTGAAGACATTATCAGGATTAGTTACCAGACCTGCATCACTCTGCTGTTTTTGATGGATCTAATTATTCTGCTGCACATGAGTGATTGCCAGTGCCTATTCCGTTTAAGTCCCTTCCTGTTAATGCTTCAAATATTGAACACGAACATGCTCACAGAACACTCTTCATACTTCTCACACTGGTGACAACTCTTCAGGAGAATCTCCATATAAGATTATGAATCCAGAACATGTGAGAATTGGAATTTTTTAATGCTATAATCCAATTAAACTTATTTAACTTATTTCAATTTTGTCAAATCTCTATACCTTATGCAAATTACTGCTAACTATTTTGGTTCATACAAGACTTAGTCAAATGGTATAAAAGGCAGGAGTCTTGAATGGTGTATTTCCACAGTTCTTTAATGAAAGCAAAAAGTATACTATGTCAACTTGACAAACATGTTCACAACTTCTTGCGGATGACTTGTCAGCAAAAACAAAGCCCTTCTGTTTCTTTACTAGTTGTTCCAGAGGAATGTTGTCTCAGGAACCTTCTACTCTACCTCAAACAACTTCTCTGTAGGAATTCTGTTCTTGAAGAACTTCAGTATGTGGCTCGCAACGAGTTCTACTTTTATCCCCAAAATGAATGTTACTTTATGTCAGAGTTGAACCTGTTGTAACATGACAATTGGTTAATGTCTAATGAGGGACTAATTTAATCAGATCCTAGTCTTAAGCAAACATTAAATATAATTATTTTCCTCTAACACTTATCTGACTCTATACAGCCGACTGTTCATACAGAATCTTCACAATCTTTGACCCTTTGTAAGGTCATATTAAACTTTTTAAGGCTATTCAGAGCTTGAAGACATCTCTCACTCATTAATTTATTCTAATTGTGCATACTCCATGCAGCAAATATGGCTTTAAACTTTAAACAATAAGTCATAGAATCCCTACAGTGTGGAAACAGGCCATTCGGCCCATTGAGTCCACACCGATCCTCTGAAGAGCATCCCACCCTATCTCCATAAATCTGCATTTCCCATTGTTAATCCAGTTAACCTGCATATCGCTGGATACTATGGGCAATTTAGCATGGCCACACCACCTAACCTGCACATGTTTGAATTTTAGGAGGAAAGCAAAGCACCTGGAAGAAACCCATGTCAGACACAGGAAAAATGTACAAACTCCACACAAACAGTTGCTGAGGTGGAATCAAAGCTGGATTCCTGGCACTGTGAAGCAGCAGTACTTACCATTGAGCCACCATGTTGCCCCTCAGTCTTTCTAATATAACTAATGATTTATTTTTTTAATGCATTAGTTAAATTCAATATTCAATCACCTTGTTTGCTAATTAGTGAAATAATCTTTCAAATATTTAGTCAGTACAAGACTTTAGCTTTCTTTACTCGTTAATCTTTATGGGACTGAAAAATGAATCATATTTTGGCAGAATGCAATATTCTGGAACTTATTAAGGGGCGGCACGGTGGCACAGTGGCTAGCACTGCTGCCTCACAGCGCCAGAGACCCGGGTTCAATTCCCGCCTCAGGCGACTCTCTGTGTGGAGTTTGCACATTCTCCCCGTGTCTGCGTGGGTTTCCTCCGGGTGCTCCGGTTTCCTCCCAAAGATGTGCAGGTCAGGTGAATTGGCCATACTAAATTGCCCGTAGTGTTAGGTAAGGGGTAGATGTAGGGGTATGGGTGGGTTGCGCTTCGGCGGGGCGGTGTGGACTTGTTGGGCCGAAGGGCCTGTTTCCACACTGTAAATAATCTAATCTAATTGAAGAGTAACAATTTTACTGCTCTGCAGTTTTTAGAAGCATAAGCTTTATAAAGTATTAACTCAGTCCTTTCAATAATAACATACTGCATCAATTCATTAATTATAACTTAATCAGGGTACATTACTAAACAACTGGCTAGTTCTTGACAGGCTTTTAATATCAAAATCAATATATAGTTAATAAAGAAGAGTTACACAATGTGAAAAGGCTGCAGGAAGCCACATGTTAAATTTTAAAATGGCTGAATTGACCTTGTGGACTTAATGGAAGTGATTGATTTTTATAATTAAATTTGATGATCCAGGCTGCATGGAACACAAAATCTGTAATATTTCCATTCCAGGGTTTGTTTAATCAACCTGCATATAATGACACATGGGGTGTCACAGTGGCTTAGTGATTAGCACTGTTGCCTCACAGCACCAGGGACCCTGGTTCGATTCCAGCCTCGGGCGATTGTGTGGAGTTTGCACATTCTCCCCGTGTCTGCGTGGGTTTTCTCTGCGTGCTCCGGTTTCCTTCCACAATCCACAGATGTGCAGGTCAGGTGAATTTGCCATGCTAAATTGCCTATAGTGTTCAGGGATGTGTAGGTTAGGTGCATTAGGGGTAAATGTAGGGGAATGGGTTTGGGTGGGATACTCTTCGGAGGTTTGGTGTGGACTCTTTGGGCTGAAGGGTCTGTTTGCACACTGTAGGGATTCATCTATAACCTCTGTGGCAGGTAGGATTTCTATGCAGACCTCCTGATATGAGGACAGGGACACTCCCATTGTACCATAAGAACCTGATTTAGCATCTGAGAAGAAGTTACCATCTGCTGCACCTATTATTAATCATTGTTCTTTCAATGTCAGCCCTATTGAAGCTGTCTGCAAACATTAGGGTTTCCTCCCATCTATTACTGCCAAATGTTACAAATATGTCACTTTGGTTAGAGTCCCAGTGATATATAATCCACTTTTTCTGTCAAAGATTGCTCTGGTAATTATTTATCGTATTGGTGTAAGCTGCAGTTGGTGAGTTTATTTACTGAATAACCCAGCTCATTCTTAGAGATAATTAGTTTCAACTTGTAATTCTGAGATGAGAAGATGACATTTATGATAACCGGTTAGATTTTGCAATGGCATGATATCGAATGGTGTCTTTAGCTATTTAGGTTTGCCCTTACATCTTTCAGCTCAAACATTTTTTGCCTATTAGGTCACTGAAAGCACAAGGTAATATTGATGCACTGAAGTGAACAGGGCGCTAAGGCCAAGAGAAGAGAACTGTATCTCTTTAATGAGATTGTTATTTATAAAATCTTCAGTGTAAAGATTGCAAAAATTAATGACAAAACCATAAGGTTGAAGCATTTGCAATCACCTTCAGCCAGAAGTGTGGAGTGGGTGAGCCATCTCAGCATCCTTTGGAGGTTCCAGCATCATAGATGCCAGAGTCTGAAAAGAGGTAGTGAATGAAACAGTTGATGCATTGGTGTTAATTTTTGAAAATTTACAAGATTCTGGAAAAGTTCCATTAACCTGGAAAGACTAAATATAATTCCTCTATTCAAGAAGCAAGGGAGACAGAAATAAGGAAACTATTAGCTACTTAACTTGATGGATGTACATGTATTTGGAAAGGCAAGGACTGATTCGGGATAGTCAACATGGCTTTGTGCGTGGGAAATCATGTCTCACAAACTTGGTTGAGTTTTTTGAAGAAGTAACAAAGAAGATTGATGAGGGCAGAGCAGTAGATGTGATCTATATGGACTTTAGTAAGGCGTTCGACAAGGTTCCCCAGGGGAGACTGATTAGCAAGGTTAGACCTCATAGAATACAGGGAGAACTAGCCATTTGGATACAGAACTGGCTCAAAGGTAGAAAACAGAGGGTGGTGGTGGAGGGTTGTTTTTCAGACTGGAGGCCTGTGACCAGTGGAGTGCCACAAGGATCGGTGCTGGGCCCTCTACTTTTTGTCATTTACATAATTGATTTGGATGCGAGCATAAGAGGTACAATTAGTAAGTTTGCAGATGACACCAAAATTGGAGGTGTAGTGGACAGCGAAGAGGGTTACCTCAGATTACAACAAGATGTGGACCAGATGGGCCAATGGGCTGAGAAGTGGCAGATGGAGTTTAATTCAGATAAATGCAAAGTGCTGCATTTTGGAAAAACAAATCTTAGCAGGATTTATACACTTAATGGTAAGGTCCTAGGGAGTGTTGTTGAACAAAGAGACCTTGGAGTGCAGGTTCATAGCTCCTTGAAAGTGGAGTGGCAGGTTGATAGGATAGTGAAGAAGGCATTTTTTAATGCTTTCCTTTGTTGATCAGAGTATTGAGTACAGGAGTTGGGAGGTCATGTTATGGCTGTGCAGGACATTGGTTAGGCCACTGTTGGAATATTGCATGTAATTCTGGTCTCCTTCCTATCGGAAAGATGTTGTGAAACTTGAAAGGGTTCAGAAAAGATTTACAAGGATGTTGCCAGGGTTGGAGGATCTGAGCTACAGGGAGAGGCTGAACAGGCTGGGGCTGTTTTCCATGGAGCGTCAGAGGCTGAGGGGTGACCTTATAGAGGTTTACAAAATGATGAGGGGCATGGATAGGGGTCGGGGAGTCCAGAACTAGAGGTCTTAGGTTTAGGCTGAGAGGGGAAAGATATAAAAGAGACCAAAGGGGCAACTTTTTCACGCAGAGAGTGGTACGTGTATGGAATGAGCTGCTAGAGGATGTGGTGGAGGCTGGAACAATTGCAACATTTAAGAGGCATTTGAATGGGTATATGAATAGGAAGGGTTTGGAGGGATATGGGCCGGGCGCTGGCAGGTGGGACTAGATTGGGTCGGGGTATCTGGTTGGCATGGACAGGTTGGACCGAAGGGTCTGTTTCCATGCTGTACATCTCTATGACTCTATGACATCTGCCATGGAGAGGATTTTAAAATCAGCCTTCAAAGGACATTATAGCTGGGCCCTTAGAAAAACTTACGATAAACAGGAAAAGTCAGCCTGGTTTTTGAAAGAGACATAATGTTTAATCAATTATTGGAACAATTTGAAGGTGTGGTTAGGTTCTGCAATGTACAGGCTGGCAGGGTGCTGGAGGAACATGCAGTGACAGTTTCTGAGAGAGAATTGGATATTTATGTTAGACAAAATCTGTAGAGCTGCGTGGGAATGGCTGAAGAGGGCGACAAGCTGACCTGCCCTGAAGGAGAGGCAAGCATGGAATGCGTAGCCTCTTTCTGTACTAGACGTGATCTGAGAATCAGTGATACCAACAACAAAGGAAGGTAAAAGATATGAAGAGAGTTTGTGTTAATTTTTCACTGTCATGAGAAAACGTGGTGCGAGATGTTTAAGATGTAGGACTTGACAGGTAGATAGACTTTTTCCTCTGCTAGGGGAACCCATAACAAGGTGATGTCACACAGCCATGCAGAGAAGTACCAGAAAACAATTCTTCATCCAAAATAGGGTCTAAATATGCAGCTCCCTTCCCTCAAAAATCTGTCAAGACCCATTGATAAGAAAGATTTCAAAACTGAGGTTAATTTGTTTTCATTATGTATGGGCTGTTACAGAGCATGAAGCCAAAGCAAATAAATGGTGTGTTAAAATCTCGATCAGCCAGTAACTATTTGAATGATGGAACGTACTCAAGATTAGCCTACTCCCCTTCCTTCAGTTTACTAGCATGGTTGCTGGTAAGAGGACAGTCAGTCATGAGGGAGGATCGATGAAGTTGGGTCAGTTCTCCCTGAAGAGGAGAAGGCTGAGCAGAGATCTAATTGATGTTTGAGCAGATTGGACAGAGTAGATGGGATGAAGCTCTTTCCGCTTGTAAAAGAAGCAAGAATGAGAGGATATAGATTTAAATGACGTGCAAAAGAAGTAAGGGTGATATGAGAAAAAACCTTTTCACAAAGTGAGCAATACTTGATGTCGATATGTGTGATCTTCTTGTAGATCTTCTGCACCGGCATCTCCAAATCATTAATACACAGGTATGGGATGCATTACCTGTAAATGTGGTGGAGGCAGGTTCATTTGAGGTATTCAAGACATCGTGGGCTGACTAATTGGAAAATAATAGCACAGAGGCATATAGGGAAAAGGCAGGAGATTGGCATGAGCCAATACAGCTGCTGCAGGCACGATGGACTGAATGGCCTCCTTCCACGCCATAATGATTCTGTGATTCTGTATTGACCAGCTGTCTGCCTTCAAGGTTAATTTTAAGATTAAAGGATTCACAAATTAGACATGATACTCTCCCATTTCACTGTTACTGTGGCCTCTATCAAAAGACATTTCTGTTTATATAAAAAGAAAGCAGTGAGTTTTCTGAATTGCTTAATGGCGAACTTTAGTCAACAGCCCGAGGCACCCAGCAAATCTCCCATGGTATTCGTCACATAGTGCATTTCGAGATGCTTAAGATGGTTGTAGGACTTGACAAGTAGATAGTTAGAAACTTTTTTCCTCTGCTTTGGGAACCCATAACAAGGTGATGTTACACAGCCATGTATTTCTTCATCTTAAAGCTATTCATTTTAAACATGAAGTGTGATCGAGTGTGACAGGAAAGTGGGGTGACACAAAGAAAAGTGAATGCCTCATGTAAGATTTGCCAATCCTGAAGTAATTCTGCAAGTAATACATCACCTTCTGCTTACTATGACTGAGTACCTGAGACATTTAGCACCCACGGTCATACTGATGCTTGTTTATCAGCAGTGAATGTGTACAGGTTTCAAAACAGATGCTGGACAAAGTTAACATTCAGTTGGGAATGAGTGTGATACAGCTGTGTATAAGCCAGCTCAGAGCTGAAACTAAAACTCTTGGTTTTAACAGAAGGATGGGTGCATGAGAAGTTATGAGAGCTATCAACCATTTTCTTTCCAAGTACAGATGAGAAGGAAACAATCTTTTACTTTATACAGTATATTCTATGACCACAGGACATCCTAAATTGATTTGTGACTAATAAAATACTTGCAAATGTTTACTTACTGTTTTAATATAGGAAATGCAACACCAAATTTGCACAAAGCAAAATCAGGTAAATAGCAATTTGATAAATAAACCGGTAATTTATTGTATTTATATTAGCTGAGGAACCAATATTTATCAAGGCATTGTTGATTAATTAGAACAGCCAGATATTTCTTAAGCAAAAAATCTCAGGACCAAAATTTTAAAAGAAGTTTTGGACCTGGAGCTAATGCTGTTCCATTGAAAGCAAATCATTTTAATGTCTGAACAGCAGGCTTATCTCATAATTTGTTCTGCAAAGATGTGACTGTAATCTGCATGGAGATACCTTGATATTTATTGAATTGGATATTGGTTTTCAAATGATGCCATGTTTTAATTGTTTAGATCTGTTCCGCGCTTTTTGAAGATGAAACGTTTGGCTCTATATCTGTTGGCATTCTGGTGCTATGTCTGGCAAACACAGGCTGAATTCTTCACATCAATAGGTAAGACTTATTGGGATGTTTATGTTTTTGTTGACATACTGCAATCCATTGATGTTGTCAGTCGTGTCTGCAGTCTTTCTTGTTAGCTCACATCAGAGCTGCTGCTGATGTTAAGCAATAGCAGAAAGATATTGATATGCTGGACCCCTGCAGTCATAACTAAAATTCATTTTATATTCCTTAAGGTTGTAGATTTCTCCATTTTGCCTTCATCCCGACAGATTTGAAGAAAGGTGTTTGGGGTTTTGGAATTCCTGTCTGATGTCCCTGAGACCGTTTCTGAAAGTTGGGCCATGAACATGCCCCACTACACCCCAATGATGCTCAGGCATTGGACTCAGAGCAAGATCGGCTGAGTCAGTGGATGGTATCTAGATCTTGGGAGGATGAGCAGAGATGTATAGAATAGAGATTAAGCCTACATTGTAAGTGACCTACAGCAGTGCTCTGGAACCAAGCCAAACACTCCAGTTCCTCATGATTCCATGTTCTGTTCAGTGAAAGATATGCATTTGCCTTGTCTTCAACCTCTAGCTGGTCAGGCAACTTTAAAGCCTGAAAAAAACTCTCCATTGTTTTTGGCCACTTTAAAAGTGGGGTCCTTTAGCAGGAAGTAGGCCTCCCTATGTTTATTTCCCATGTTCATAGGAATGCTTAAATATCTGAGTTAATACTGCGCCCTTATATATAAAGATAGGCACCTTTGTTATGTAGGTTATGTTCACGTAAAATCAGTAATTGTTGCAGCCATCTAATGTCTCAAAAACAGGTGTAACAGGCTCTAATTTTTCTCGTCTTCTCTCTGCCTCTGCTGATAGCACTTTGCAGACCTGAACACTATGTCATGAGTAATATGATATACTCTGACTGTGCTGAGGGGAATGATTATTCTAGCAAGCTTCAAAATAACATTTCAATATAAGATTACTTATATCTTAATCTTCCTTAAATTGCCATTTAGATTCTTGAGAATTCCTTCTCCTCACCTACTCATCTATCATTCCTGTCCAAGATGCACCGTTCACCTCAATTAATGTTTAAAACAGCCATTCTGGAGTGAACACCAGAACCTGTTTGCCAAGAAAGTCAAAGGAACAAGAGCATAAAATGTGAAAGTACAAGACACCTTTTTTGAAATTGCGTCCAGAGTTTGAGGAATAATCCTTAGTGCTGAGGTTGTCATTCATATATTTTCATTCTTTGAGCAGCAATTTTTTTTCTGCTTCAGGAAAGAGTACCAACAGAAGTGAATTTTATTTGTCATCCTTTCAGTGCTGCTACATTACACGCAATAGTTTACAGTATGTTGGTGAGGCCTCTTCTGAAGTACTATGTGCAGTTCTGGTCGCCCTGCTATGGGAAGGGTATTGTTAAATTGAATATCCTTTTATTGTCACGTGCATTCAATACAAAATACAATGAAAAGTGTGTAACGTTGATTTTACATAAGCACCATTCACAGAATAAAATTTTAAAAGATTTAAAGAGATTCCAAGTTTTCCTTCTCCGCTATTACATCATACCACCACCAGAGTCCTGCTCCAGGCTTCCCAACACACGCCATGCTGCAGGGAGTGACCCGCTCTAGGCTGCCCAACACACGCCATGCTACAGAGAGTGACCCACTCTGGACTACACCAGCCTATGCCATGCTACAAAGAGTGATCCACTCTGGGCTACACCATCCCACACCATGCTGCAGAGAGTGACCCACTCTGGACGACACCAGCCCAGACAATGCTGGAGAGAGTGACCCACTCTGGGCTACACCAGCCCACGCCATGCTGCAGAGAGCGACCCACATCGGGCTACACCAGCCCACACCATGCTACAGAGGGTGACTCACTCTGGGCTACATCAGCCCATGCCATGCTGCAGAGAGTGCCCCACACTATGGAGAGCATTCAGGAAAGGTTTACCAGGATGTTGTCGGGAATGGAGTGTTTGATTTGTACAAGTAGGCTCAGTAGGCTGGGACCTTTTTCACTAGAGCGCAGGACGCTAGGGCCTGACCTTATAGAAGTCTATAAAATCATGAGAAACTTAGGGTGAATAACCAAGGGCTTTTCTCCAGGGTAGGTGGATCTAAAAACGAGAGGGTATAGATTTAAGGTCCAAGGGGAAAGATTTAAAAGGGACCTAAGGGGCAACTTTTTCATGCAGAGGGTGGTGCATATATGCCAGAGTAAGCGGTGGGGATTGGTACAATTACAACATTTAAAAGGTATCTGGATGGGTATATAGATAAGAAGGGTTTACAGGGATACAGACAAAATGCTGGCAAATGGGACGAGATTAATTTAGGATATCTAGTCGGCATGGAAGAGTCAGACCGAAGGGTCTATTTCTGTTCTGCATATCTCTATGACTGTTTGATTCTGTGGTCATTGTAGCAATTTTAAAGTGACTGAGTCTCCTGCTCAGTTATTTCAGAGGCAATCACGACATATGTCTCAACAAATGTTGAGTGGATAAAAGTCACTCACTTTATTTCCTGAGCAACATTAGAGAACCAGTTGGCCTTTGCGATAACAACCTTGTAGTTTTATGGCTGAGACTAGACTTTATTCCAGACTTATTTAATTAAGGTTTGAGTAAATGAAAGCTGCAGACGAAAGTTGCGGATGAGCTGACAATGCTTGACCAGTTACTCTACTGCAGGTATGTTGAAGTTTCTCTCTCTTGAACTTTTAAGGTGCAGTTTCAAAGCTCAGCACTGTTTGGAGAATACAAGTCACTCCGAACCATGATTAAAGAAACAATCCCTGGAACGTGGCTGGCTGGCAGCCTTTCATTACTTTTAATAGTTTTTTTTTAAATCTCATGTGTTTCACATTTAAGAGGAGTCTGAATCCTGCTTCTTCCCACCAGTTTGGAGAGCCTTGTATCAAAACATATGACTAATATTGAAAGGACTCCATCTTGCACCATTGTCAAAGCCACCCCCACTGAAGGGTTCTTTCCAGATGAACAGACTCTTTTGTGACAAGGGAAGTAACCTCTCCAGGAATGAATCACGGCTGTCTCTGCAAGACAAAGGTTTCTGTTTTATTGTTCTAGTGATTTTTCTTTTACGTTCAGTTTGCCTGAACTTATTAAAACCTTTGCAAGTGGGTATGGAATATTAAAGCATAAAGACCTTCATCACAAGATAAGTGTAACAAGGTCAGCCAGGTGACTCTCATGGAATATGAGTTCCCTGTTTGGGGCTGTTAATCTGGTCCAATCAGGGAGCCCTTGCTGACAGACAAAAAGAAGAGTGTCGAACATTCTGATACTGAGAGCTGGCTCTAAGGGAGCTGGATCAGTACCAGGGACTTTCCACGTGTAAATAAAGGATAACTTCATGACAAGATCCTGGCCTCTGTGGAGTAAGTTTCTGTATTCGTTTGTGCAGTTTCAAAGGCATTGCAATGGCATCAGCATCCCTGTACCAACCCCTCCCTCTAACCTCCACACACAGAACTGCCCACACTCCCACGATGAAATACTCACCACTGAGAGTTGTTCCTAATTACAGTCGTTTGCTAGTCTTTGAGAAGCCAGTGATAAATAAGGTGAAATTTTTGGGTGCAAGAGCAATGGTAGATTCTGAAAGCTGTTGCGTGCATATCTTTTAATCCACTAAAACGTTAACAACAATATGTCAATATGATGATCAAATAGCTCTGTGTATTTCAAAAAGTGATTTCAATAAATTATGTCACATAGAAGTGACAGTTTGATACTGTGACTAAAAGGACATGTTTGTGACTTATTCTCAATTAATCAAACTTTACCAATTTATTAGGAGAAATTGAGGACTGCTGATCCTGGAGATCAGAGTTGAGAGTATGATGCTGGAAAAGCACAGCAGGTCAGGCAGCATCTGAGGAACAGGAGAACCGACATTTTGGGCATAAGTCCTTCATTTACCAATTTATCCCTCTTAAATTCATCAAGATTTATTTTTAAAAGAAGAACACCACCTGATAGACTGGATGGCAGAGTAGGCCATTCAGCCCATTTAGTCCACTCTACCATTTATTGAGATCATTGCTGATTTGAGAATGCTCACTGATTAATGTGAGGTTTTGTGTTGGAAATGTCGAGTGTGGAAACCCGTTAGAAAAGAATGAAATCACCTTTCAAAATGGCCACATTTTTGGGTGCAGATTGCATGTTGCAAGCTGTTTGCATTCAATGAGGAACCTTCCCCGATGGTCCACAGAGGAATGGGTTTCAATGAGAATGCTGTGGTTGCAGAAAGGTACTGGCACTTACTTTGCCATGGGAGAAGTAAGCAATGTAAAGGCAGGGAGATGGTACATCAAGTTTGCCTTTTAGGGATCTCTTCTGAAGCAAGGTCCAGGATACCTACACAAGACTAACGTCTTGTGTCCATAGGCAGGCAACACCTAGTGATGTTATTGTTAGACTATTAATTCAACTCTCCTGCTCCTCAGATGCTGCCTGACCTGCTGTGCTTTTCCAATACCACACTTTTTTTACTCTGATCTCCAGCATCTGCAGTCCTCACTTTCTCTTATTTATTCGGAAACTCAGCTAACCTTCTGCAATCCAGGTAATGTTTTCAAGCAGAGTGTGGTGTGTATATGGAATAAGCTGTCATAGGAAGTGGTGGAGGCTGGTACAACTACAATATCTAAAAGGCATCTGGATGGTTTCATGTAGAGGGATATGGGCCGAATGCTGGCAAGTGGCACTCAGTCATGTTGGGATTACTGATTGGCACGGATAAATCAGACTTAACCGGCCTGTTTCCGTGCTATATGACTCTATGATTCTTTGACTCTGATTCCATTGTTATTATAGAGAGAAAGCTCCAAAGACCCTTTGAGAAAAGAAATGCATCTAATCTCTGTTTGAAATTCTCTCCAAGAGAAAAACACATCCTCTCCTCATCTACGATGTCAAAACCCTCAGGATCTCCTGCATTAATTCAGGTTGCCTCTAATTTTTCTATACTCCAGCAGATACAAGTCTGTCCAACCTGTCCCGATAACTGCTCAACCCCTCCATTCGAATAATTAGGCTAGTAAATCTTTACTGAACAACCTCCAACACATTACACAATTCCTTGCATAAGGTTCAGAATAAATACTGCCTACAATACTCCAGATGTGATCTCAGCAGTGCCCTGGGTAATTGAGAAACAGCTTCCCTAATTTTGTATTCAATTCCTGGACAATCAATAATAACATTTAGTTACCTTTCCTCATTTCTTGTGACTGCATACTAATGTTATGTGATTTATAATGAGGATATCCAGGCCCTTCTGTATCTCAGAGGGAGCTGCAATCTTCCTCCATTTAGGTAAAATGCTTTTTTAAATTCTTCTTCTTTATAGACCAGTTCACCTCATTAATACTCAGTTTTCTATCTTACCAAACTTACTAACCTGGCTAGAGGTCAAAGAAAATCTTGCAGGGAAACCAATGCAGGTACTTGGCAGATTCAGCTCCCTGTGTGCACTGAACAACCATTGTGTTGTATTAGAACAAACTGAAGCACAGTGTGTGATCGATGGGCACCAACCAACTCTTGCCCACACATATCGACATCTTGTAGGTGCCAACTCATCACAACCGTCATGGTCCCTCTCCATGACGGCAGGGCATGCTAGAAGCACAAACTTGTTTTGCAGAATGCACCAGCATCTACCATTGAAAGGCTACAGAAGGGGCATTTTGCATGAAGGGACAAGAACCCAGCTCAGAGATTGGGTCATGCTGTATCTCAAGACTATTTGCTTGCCCGCTGAGTGGTTACCAGCATTCATGCCTTGCTTTGCTGTGCCAATTAGTGTAGTTACACACAACTGGGCGTCTTATGTTGATGGTCAGCAGTCCCCCGTCAAGGGGTGGATAACTTGCTGTATAACACATTTTTATGTCAATCTTAATCCTACACCACATGTGCCAGCCACTACATGTACAGCAAGCAAGCAGTCATATCTCCAAGGCTTAGGGACGTATCTTCACTGATGGTCATGGAGGCACTTATCAGAGTTAGTCAAGGCAGTCTCCAGTACCAGTTCAGGGGATTGGCTACAGTCAGACATCCAGTCAGGATGATTGCATTGCGAGGTTCTTGTCTCTAGGGAGTGGGTCACTCAGATGGTAAGTACAGAGTTGGGGGGAAGGGAAGTGGAGTAGGACTGATGTAGCCAGGGAACAGTGCAGCCATCATGTCAAAATCTGATGAGACTTTCCTGTCAGCTCACTCAAGGGGGTAGGCCATGGTCAGCCCATCAGCTCTGTTTGTAAAAACTAAGGGCAAAGTGTAGAGGGCAGGATGTAAGGGCAGGACATGAGAATGAGACTCTGCACATTGGTCTTCAGGACTGGGTGCTGCAGTCTGGGGGTAACGAAAATGAGAATTGTGAATGGAGGCAAGTATTTGCATGGAAGGATGTAGTAAAGCATGGGTGAAGGGGGTCATATGGGAAGAGAGTACATCCATGCTCAGGAGTGTAGGACCACATCTGCCACAGTCATCTCATATACCAGGGGCTGTAGAGGAAAAGTGGGCAGGTGTAGGCATTTGGGGATGGGTTGGTGGGATTTTAAGAAAGTATGGAGCCTATGGTGTTTGCAGGAAGGGCTACCAGGAACAGAATGTGAAGTTTGGAGGCTTGCTGACATGGTGAGGCAGAGGCTGGAAACCACTGGCTGGTGAGAAGTCAATGTGGCCTTCTGCAGTGTTAGAAATTGAAAGTGTGCATTGGAGAAGAGAAAAAAAGGCTGTGATCACACTTTGACTGGATGGAGTAAGTATCTCAACCTATAAGGGATGGCATATAGGAGCTACCAATGTGAGGCCCTTTAAGGGGAAAGGACACACACACACTCTGCAGATTGGAGACCCTATGGGCTCCTTTTTCTCTGCACATCCTAACACATTGCACTTCCCGCAACTGTGTGTATTGCACCTTCCTGACACAGTCACTGCTGGTCAACTCCTTAATACTTACACATGTGGACACAGAGGCCGCAAAAGAAGAGGGGCTGGGGTCAATGAAGTCAGCAACACTCCTAGCTCTGTATATGCTGTGTTCCTCTTGCCCCCAGATGATGCAGCAGGCTCTGTTACCCATGCCAGCAAAGTACCCTCAATAGGTTTTCTTCTTGCTCTCCCTCCCATCATGTCTTACTGTGCTCCATAGTTTGTAGCTGGGTGGAGAGAATCTGTTCAGCAATGGAACATATTGATCCCAGCACTTTGATCCCAGAAGATATTTAGATATGGATGGGTGAGATATGCTGAGGATCTTCTTGCCAGGGGCAAATTGGCCTTCCTTGGCTTAAATTTCTAATGGTGAGGGGCGTTTGCAGGTTGGAGGTGAAGGGAGTGGCCACCTATCGGACACCTCTGAGAGGGCTGCATGTGGGTCCCCATGGAATGAGCCATATCTGAGCTTGGTACTTCTGTTATTTTGTAGATATAAGAAAGTCATGGATTCCCCCAATTACATTGTTAATATTATTTTATAATGTGCACCCAAGACCTTTAAAGACTAAAACACAGTGATTCTAGGTACCAGTGAAGGAGGGGTAAAATGGCTCCCCTCTTTCTGCACAACAGATTTTTTTTAACTGATGGATTTGTGAATTTGGAGACTGTTTAACTAAGTCCTGTGACTATAAGACACGGCAGTCAGGTTTCCTTCTGTTTTAAAAAAAAATTGGTGTACTTAACACCCAATCTAGGTAAGAATACCAATAAACTTTTCAGATCTCCATCACACGTCAATGTAACAGTTCACACACATATAAAATCAAGCTGCAATGTAAGAGAAGCCCAGTAAAATGTAATGGTGTACAGGTCTGTTAAATTGATAGCGAGACTGATTTCACATTGGGTAAAAACAATGACTACAGATGCTGGAAACCAGATTCTGGATTAGTGGTGCTGGAAGAGCAGAGCAGTTCAGGCAGCATCTAAGTAGCTTCGAAATCGACGTTTCGGGCAAAAGCCCTTCATCAGGAATAAAGGCAGTGAGTCTGAAGCATGGAGAGATAAGCTAGAGGTGGGTGGGGGTGGGGAGAAAGTAGCATAGCATACAATGGGTGAGTAGGAGAGGGGATGAAGGTGATAGGTCAAGGAGGAGAGGGTGGAGTGGATAGGTGGAAAAGAAGATAGGCAGGTAGGACAAGTCCGGACAAGTCAAGGAGACAGTTACTGAACTGGAAGTTTAGAACTCGGGTGAGGTGGGGGAAGGGGAAATGAGGAAACTGTTGAAGTCCACATTGATGCCTTGAGGTTGAAGTGTTCCGAGGCGGAAGATGAGGCGTTCTTCCTCCAGGCGTCTGGTGGTGAGGGAGCAGCGGTGAAGGATGCCCAGGACCTCCATGTCCTCGGCAGAGTGGGAGGGGGAGTTGAAATGTTGGGCCACGGGGCGGTTTGGTTGATTGGTGCGGGTGTCCCGGAGATGTTCCCTAAAGCGCTCTGCTAGGAAGTGCCCAGTCTCCCCAATGTAGAGGAGACCGCATCGGGAGCAACGGATACAATAAATGATATTCGTGGATGTGCAAGTAAAACTTTGATGGATGTGGAAGGCTCCTTTAGGGCCTTGGATAGAGGTGAGGGAGGAGGTGTGGGCGCAGGTTTTACAGTTCCTGCGGTGGCAGGGGAAAGTGCCAGGATTGGAGGGTGGGTTGTTTGGGGGCGTGGACCTGACCAGGTAGTCGCGGAGGGAACGGTCTTTGCGGAAGGTGGGGAGGGAAATATATCCCTGGTAGTGGGGTCTGTTTGGAGGTGGCGGAAATGTCGGCGGATGATTTGGTTTATGCGAAGGTTGGTAGGGTGGAAGGTGAGCACCAGGGGCGTTCTGTCCTTGTTACGGTTGGAGGGGTGGGGTCTGAGGACGGAGGTGCGGGATGTAGATTCACACTGGGCATGGTGATCTCTCAATTCTGTATTGAGACCGTTTATCTTTTCTGGAGGAAATAGCTGCCTGGTTAATAATTAAAACATTGCAGCACATGGAGGATGAAACAACAGCAAGGCTCAAACTTTCAGCCAGGTGAGGAAGGAGACAGAGTCAGAGAGAGAGAGTGTGTTACAATATGGGTCCAACCTGTTTATTGTGTTCCTTGATTCGACAATTTTCATGCCTCAAGAAATCTGTTTCTTCAACATAGAAGGAGTTAGTTGGCTTATCCCACAATCCCTCTCACTAACTCACCAGTTGGCCTTTTACTGAGCTCCGAGCTTTTTATTTCAATTTTTAAAAAATTCTTCAAATCTGCCATGGTGGGATACAAGCCCATGTCCCCAGAACATTAGCCTGGGGTTCTGGCTTCCTGGGCCAGCAACTTTGCCACTCCCTACTGCCATTGGCTGAATGGTTTGAATATGTTCATAGCAAGTTGATTCCAGGTCTCTGCTTTAGTATGCTTAGAATATGGCTGAACAATTTCTGTTTCTCAACTGCAATCCCATAGTTCATTAGGATTTTGCTCGATAGCTTGCTTCTCACTTAGTTGAAGACATGGTTGATTATCTGGATATTTTGTTAATGGTTTCATATTCCTCCTCCATGAACATTATCTTTGAGGTTTTTGGGACCAGGTAATTCCATTTTAATGGCTTTGGGATTGCTAAGGTACAGTAATGCAAATGTTTGGCCATGTTATTAGTTGCTGTTTTGATTCACTTTTAAAAAAAGGCTGCTTCTCAGTCTTGTAAAATTCAACCAGTTGCTTGGAGCCCGATAATATTTTATAATATAAAACATTACCTTATAATGATAAACATTCTTCAATTAACCCTCTTCAAAATATTTTCTCTTCTTTCAGGTCAGATGACAGATTTAATTTATGTGGAAAAAGACTTGGTGAAATCTCTGAAAGAATATATAAAAGCAGAAGAGAGTAAATTAACAAAAATTAAAAGGTACCTTTTACAATGTCTATAAATCCTCTTTCAGTAAAATGATCATAACCTGATCATTTCTTCATTATAACCTGATGAAAGTGTACCTCCTTCACACTTAATTTTATGAGGTTGATCCCTCAGTGTGTGTTGATGTTCACTGTTATGTATAGACATGACCTTATTATGCCTACTTTTTAAAGTTCATAAAATTCATATTTAAGAGACCACTTGAGGCAAGTTACTTGAAGTTGAAGCTTCAAGCAGAGAAAAGGGAGTTTTCCCATCTGCATCTGAATGCATGTCAGTCAGCTCAGTGTATTAGACACTAACACCGAGGTACATAAAATTAAATTCCTTTACTCTTCATTGCTAATTTCCATCATCCTGTCCAGTACACAGTAGTCTATGGAAGTAAGCCTACTCCTGCCTTACAGCTGTCTCACTGTTCAAGACCACTTATAAATTGTGCAATCACTACTACAATGCAATTTTTTTTCAGGAGGCTTTAAACACCACCTCATCTGTCAAAGCTGCAACAATCAATGGCCATTCTAGGACACTGTCCAGTCTATAATAGGTTGTTTAAAAAAAAAGAAAGTAGTCTTTCAGTGGGATATAATTACAATGGAATTACAATTTCCAATCCTTTAATCATACCTTCTGTTGTGTAAACAGTTGGGCTGAAAAGCTGGATCAACTGACACACACATCAACCTCTGACCCAGAAGGATATCTGGGTCATCCAGTGAATGCATACAAACTCATGAAGCGATTGAACACGGAATGGCTAAAACTAGAGAGCTTAGTTCTACAGCAAACTTCTGATGGTAAGTAATGGAATTGCTATCGGTTAAGAATTTCACTTGATTGAAGAGGATGCAATAGGTGCACTATTTCAGAAATATGCACAACTATGTGATGAGTAATAGCTATAGTTTCTAATAAGAATGACTACAAAGGAATTCTTAATTCTACAATGTAATGTTTAGCACCAGGATAAAACAGGATAAAGCAGCGCTTCAAAAGCTAGTGCTTCCAAATATACCTGTTGGACTATAACCTGGTGTTGTGTGACTTTTAACTTTATACACCCCAGTCCAACACCGGCACCTCCAAATCAGGATAAACCTTGATCCCCTACAATCATGTTAAACTGGCCTATTTCAATATTGCCATATATTATATAAGCATTCGGGTCCAATTTCGTCATTTGGCCACAGAAGGAGTTTTTATTCTAGTATCAGAGGTTTGAGTAAAACTTGGCGATAGGATAATGGATAAGAGAGGTCCATGTAGAATGACTTTAAGTTGAGTTTGGAATATTTTTGTTGGCCAATTTGAGCAATTTCAGGCATGAATAGGAGAAAGGTTTGAATCTTTTCTACTCCTGGCTTCCAACACCCTTCCTGACCATGAACCCTCTAAAATCCCTCCCTGCTTGACTGACTGACTGACTGACTGATGTATCATAGAAACATGGAATAGAACCATAGAATCATTACAGTTTGGTCCCTGAAACCAATTTCCTCATTACTCCCATTTAGATTTGGGTTCAATTTAAATTGTTTAATAGAGGCCCGAGTGGGAAAATTTCCCTAGCCTCATTTTCCATGATTTATTTGCATGTTATGGGTGACCCAGGTTAATAGTCAACCACATTGCTGTGCTTGTGGATCACATGTCAGCCAGATCAGGTAAGAATGGTGATTTTTCCTTCTTTATTAAACCAGATGGCCATTTACATAGTGTCCACTAGGCTAGCTTCTTATTTCAATATTTTAAAAATTCATATCTGCCGTGGTAGGACACAAGCCCATGTCCCCAGAACAACAGCTGGTGGTTCTAAGCTTCCTGGTCCAGTGACATTGCCACTACACTACTGCCTCCCCTACTACCATGGTCTGAATAGTGTCCTCCTGCTTCCTGGTGTACTGACACCTGCAGTTAAAATTGCTGCTGAAAGTGTCTATTTTGTATTCACTGAACGTCTCAACTGTCCACAGGATTGAGATAGTCAATTTAAAACAACAATGTGCATTTAGCAGCAGCTTTAATACAGTGGCTCAGTGGTTAGCTCTGCTGCCTCACAACACCAGGGTTCCAGGTTCAATTCCAGCCTCTGGCGACTGTCTGTGTGGAGTTTGCACATTCTCCCCATGTCTGCGTGGGTTTCCTCTGAGTGTTCTGGTTTCTTCCCACCATCCAAAGATGTGCAGGCCAGATGAATTGGCTATGCTAAATTGCCTATAGTGTTAGATGCATTAGTCAGGGGAAAATGGGTCGGGGTGGGTTACTGTTCGGAGGGTCAGTGTGGACTGGTTGGGCTGAAGGGCCTGTTTCCACACAGTAGGGAATCTAATCTAATCAGAAAATATCCCAAAGAGGAAGAGGCAATCAATTAAGAGTAGAGTTTCAATTAGTGGTGAAGAATAAGGAGGAAACAGTGATAGAGAGAAGGAAGGAGACATGAATAGAAATAACAACTTGGATTTTCACTGATTCAGCAGTCCCATAATAATTATTGTTTCCTGGATTTCTAATCCCTTCCTGGGTTTTCAGATCATCCCTTTGGCCTTTTACAGGTGCTGGCTGTTTTGAGTCTCAATAGTTCTCTCAGCCTGCCCAGCCCCATTGCGGAAACTCTCTTGGCTGAGAACCAAGCCATCCATTAGTGTCTTGAAACACCTAAACCTCTGCTTGATTGACAGCTTTTGGCTCACTGATTTCTGCAATAAATTTCATGATGCATTGTGAAACAAAGTTTAGAGATTTCAAGTTCCCATAGCTTCAGCAGTTAAAGCTTAATGATTGGATGATTGACACCTTCATTGGGCTGCATGAAGGGGATTTTTTTTACCATGGCAAAAAACTATGAATGCATGATTGTAATTCTTTTCAAATAGTTTTGTCCATACATGCACATCTGTCACGTCAAGGTTCATTGCTTCTATAAAGATATGTTGGGGTGGGTGAATGGGCTTTAATATAGCATAGCCAGGCATGAAGTGGACATAAAGGTTGTATGGAGAGGCAGTCTGCTTTAGGATTGTTTGAGGAGAAATATTTTAACTGGGGTGGGGGTATTACCATAAGGGATGGGGGATGGCTTGGGGAAGGCCTAGATGGGCATGTGAATTGTGTGAGGGCTGGAGAGCCTGATTTAATTGGGATAAAGACCCCAGTAGCTGGGCAGGCCTTTTAAATAGACCACACCCACAACCTACTGTCCTTGTAGTTGACTCTTAAGTATTTCCCTCGTTCTGCTGGCACTTACTGCCGCAGTGTTAGAGAATTCCAGTATCCATTGAAACCCTGTTCACCAGTGAGAAACAAGAAGCCGAGTTGAATTTTTGATTTATTTTCTCCTTTTATTTTCTGGCCCAGGGAAACAGCAATTGGAAATAGTACCAGCTGTAGTCAGTCAATTTAACTGCTGATGGAATCTTGGGTGCCATGGTTTATATGATTCACATTGCTTTGTAACAGCTGGACAGCTGTACTTTGTTTTGCAAGCAAATGAGCAGCATTATGTTAAAGGAAACATTTGTGAAGTGTGCTGCTCAACATTTGATATTAGGTTTTGGATTTTCTCTTGACACCATTTTCTTTTCCATTGCTGAACAGCATTCATCGCTAATCTCTCAATCCAGAGGGAGAACTTTCCCACTGATGAAGATGAGAGTGGAGCTGGGAAAGCCCTTTTACGTCTGCAGGACACCTACAAACTGGATTCTGAAAGTATTTCCAAGGGCAAGCTACCAGGTACATGCAACAAAAAGGGCAATCTGTTTTGAGTTGTGGTTTCGCAGTGGCTTTTGACCTGATTTTGAAATTTGCATCAGTAAGTTGCTAAGGAAGTGGCAACCTTAGGTAACCTGGAACTGCAGTGCATTGGCATAATAACCAGAGGATAAGGAGTTCCCTATCTCAGCAGCAAAGTCATACACAATGGAAACAGACCCTTTGGTTCAACCAATCAGTGCCAGCCTAATGCCAAACTAAACAAGCCTCACCTGCCCTGTGCTTGGGCAACATCCCTCCAAACATTTCTTATTTATGTATTTATCTAAATGCCTTGCAAACATTGTACCCGTATCCACCACTTTCTCTGCAAGTTCATTCCACACGTGAACCACTCTCGGTGTAAAAAAAATTGCCCCCATGTCTTTTTAAAATCTTTCTCCACTCACCTTAAAAATGTGCCCCTAGCCTTGAAATCCCTAACCTTAGGGAAAAGGGGATTCACCTTATCTATGCCTTCATGATTTTATAAACCTCCAAAAGGTCATCCTAAACCTCCAATATTCCAGTGAAAAACATTTGGAAAGAAAATTGCAGCAAAATATGGAGCATATTAAGAGAAGGAGGAAAAATAAATTTAGTCCACACTACCCCTTAAGTGGACGCTGAGGTTGAATATTCCCACGAACATTGGGAACTCATCGTTAGGATCACTATCAAACCGTGCCTCTTGCACCATGGTGCAATCATAATAGGAAGTAGCCAACCAACAGGCTACCCCCACATTCACCATACAGTTAAGGACAGAAGAAGGAGTCATAAATTACATGGAAGACCCAGTCAGAGGTCTTACACAGATATGCCTGACTGCTGTCACGTTTTTCTGGAGATAGTGGTCATAGATTTCAAATTCTCTCCTTAGAACCCTGTACTTATGGTGGTAGAATTTTCCAGTGGGTTTAGAACTGTCAATCTTTGATAAGATGGGTTTCAGAGAAAAGAGAGATGGGACAAATGCTGTTGCTGCAGGCAATTTGTTTGTTAGGTCAGTCTGTGTTGAAATCCAATAGCTTTATTATACCCACGTGTATTCACATGACATAAAAATATTGTAAACTCAGTGACTCTAGTTGAGCAGCTTATGCACTTTGCAAATGTCATGTTTCTCCCTACTGCAGCCCGTCTCCTTTGCTTTGAAAGTGGTCTTTCCAAAAAGTTAATTGTACAGAGGTCTGTCCACCAATTAAATTCTATGATTAGATTAGATTACTTACAGTGTGGAAACAGGCTCTTCGGCCCAACAAGTCCACACCGCCCCGCCGAAGCGCAACCAATCCATACCCCTACATCTACCCCTTACCTAACACTACGGGCAATTTAGCGTGGCCAATTCACCTGACCTGCACATCTTTGGACTGTGGGAGGAAACCGGAGCACCCGGAGGAAACCCACGCAGACACGGGGAGAATGTGCAAACTCCACACAGAGAGTCACCTGAGGCGGGAATTGAACCCAGGTCTCTGGCGCTGTGAGGCAGCAGTGCTAACCACTGTGCCACCGTGCCGCCGTTCTGCATTAATATTTCAGACAATGCATTCTCTTAACACTTACCAAAATATTTTAACCTCTTCTTTCATTTCTCATGATCTTTGATGATTAGTCAGAAATGGCAGTTCCTTAGGATTGTAGTGTTTTATTAATCTGCTCTATCTGTATCTGTAACTACTTCCAGCCCCACAACTCCGTAAAACATCTGTATTCCTCAATTTCCTCATTTCCTACCTTCACATTTTTAATTACTCCAAAATAGGTGGCTGTGCCTTTTACTGGGTAGGCCATGAGTTCTGAAATTCATGACCAAAATCACACTCCTCCCTTTTTCCTGATATTCTTTGAGATCTATCCCTCTGTCCAATCTGCTAACCATCTGGTTTAATGCCTTCACACTTGGCTCATTATGAAATCTGGTTTGGTAGAACCTTGCGATCTTTTATTACTTTCAAAGATGCAGTATATATGCCGTTTGTTGTTGATAGGTTGCACAGTTACCAATATTTTCCTGCAGGTGCACAGCATATTGTCTCTCTAACGGTTGAGGATTGCTTTGAGCTGGGGAAGATAGCATACAATGATGCTGATTACTACCACACTGTACTGTGGATGCAGCAAGCCCTTAAACAGCTGGAGGAAGGGGAGCCCAGTGTCATAACCCAGGCCGAAGCTCTGGATTATCTCAGCTACTCCGTGTACCAGATTGGTGATATCCGGCGTGCTATTGATCTGACAAACCGCCTAATTGCTGTTGGTAAGAATACACAATAACTAACATCGTAACAAGGGCATGTTGTACTGAGAATACTAAAAGCATGAGTTCAAACCTCACCTTGGTAACTGGAATATCAGGATTGAGTTTAAGATCTGGAAAACCAATCTCTCCAATTATCTGTGCTTTCACAAATGCTCCCTGTCGTTTTTTTTCTAACCCATCCTCCCTCCATTCTGTGACTGAAAATTTCTCACATTTCTGATATTTCCCAGTTCTGATGAAAGGTTCTGTAAACGTTGACGGATATTTTTCTCTCTCTACAGATGCTGGCTGGCCTGCTGAGTATCTCCAGCATTTTATATTTTTAGTATGAACAAATAGCTGGTGTCAGCTATTGAATCAATGTAAAGTCCAATATTAATGGTTTTCAGGGGAATGAAACCTGTCATCTTTACATGGTATGACCTCTGTTTGACTCTCGTCCCATACACTAATGATCTGAACTCCAAAGTATCTTTACTCAACTTGTGCATAGATTTCTTGTGTTTTTTTTTAATACATCATAGGATATGGGTGTTGCTGACTAGGTCAGCATTTATTGCCCCACTCTAATTGCCCAGAGGGCACTTAAGAGTCAGCCACTTGTCATGTATAGGCCAGGCTAGGAAAATACTGCAGATTCCTTTCCTAAAAGACTTTAGTGAACCAGATGCATTTTCTCCCCAGTAATCAGCAATTGTCATTGGACTCTTGATTCTTGATTTTTATTGAATTCAAATTCCACCATCTGCTATTAGCATTACCTGGCTCCCTAGATTAATAGATTAATCAGATTAATTCCTGTCCATCTTCCTTCCCATCTGTCCACTCCACCCTCCTTTCCAACCTATCACATTGCCCCCACTTCATCTACCTGTCTCAGCTACCGTCGCCCAGCCCCGCCCCACCCCACTCCCACTTATCTCTCCGCCCCCTGGGATCGCAAGCCTCATTCCTGATGAAGGGCTTTTGCCCGAAACGTCAATTCTCCTGCTCCTCGGATGCTGCCTGACTTGCTGTGCTTTTCCAGCGCCACACCCTTGTCCCTGGATTAATAGTCTAGTGATAAAATCAGTAGGTTATTGCCTCCCATTGTTATTACACACTTCTTGAACAACTGGAACATGAAACCAGGCCTCCTGCCTCAGAGGTAGGATACTGTCACTGGACTACAAGAGCCGTATGGACTGGAGACTTAACTTTTTTGATTAATCAAGCCAGCTATTCAGTCCCATCAGAAACCATTCAGTTGAAAATCTGACTTATTACCACCTTCTCAGCACAGTGAGCAATAAATGCCAGCTTTTTCTAAATTTATCCTTTTGTGAATTGTTGGCATCACTGACAAGACCAGTATTTGTTGCCAATCCCCAATTATATTGATTTGAATGATGTGCTTGGCCTTTTCAGAGGGTATTTACAAGTCAGCCATATGACTGTGGGTCAGAGTGACATGTAGGCCAGACCAGGTAGAAAATAGGAGATTTTCTTTCATACAAACCAGATGGGTTTTTATGACAATCAATGAGAGTTTTATGGTTACCATTACTGAGACTGACTTTTTATTCCGAAGTTATTATTTGAATTTCCCCAAATTATTCATCTGGTCTTTTTGATAACTAGTCCAGTGACATTAACAGTATACCATTGCCTCTCCTCAGCTAAACACATTGGGCCTAGAATTCTTTTGTCTTTTAAATGACGAAATTGCTATTTTCTCCGACTTTGCTGCAGACATTTTGAATTTAGATTTGGGACTAAAACAGAGTGAGGAAGAGAAGCAAACATTCTTGCACAAGAATTACGTTATAATTGGAAAGGGGACAAATAATTCCAGAACAGCTGTATATATTTTTTTAAAACTTGCAAAAGATTATTAGGGCAACTCGACTCATCCAGTTTTTTTTTCACAAATTAACCCCTATTTTTCCAACAATGGGCATAGATTTCTGGACATTTTCATTTCTGGTGGGGATATTGTGGCTGAACATCTGAAAAACATCCTGGAGTAGCTGCAGACATTATAAATCTGAGATTTAAGTAAACTTCCAACTGGAAAATAGATACCTCTGAGAGATACATGTGATTATAAGGAAAGAAAATTGCATTTACTTCATATTTTTTACAGCCTCGCAACATCCTAATGTGTTTTGCAGCCAATGGAGTGTTTTCAAATGTGTTCACTCATAATTCCGTGGCAGTAGATAATGTAAACACTGCTAAAAAAGGGGCATGAAGTTGAATGCTTTTGTCTTGCACTTACCTAGAATGAAACACAAAAGAAATAACATTCAGAAAGGAAGCAACAGCTTATACAACAGGGGAAGAGGGCGCAGATTAGTTAGACCATGGTTGGCATGGAAATACAGCAGGAATTGTTAACTGTATCAGATAACTAATTACATTCAAGCCAGGCTGGTCGATTCAGTTTGAGGTGTTGCCATGGGGATACAACATGGATTGGTTGTCTCCATATCCCTTTACTCAGTTCGAAAAGTGCAATTTTCTTCTGTCTGAAGTGAACACTCTCTTTGTAATGTATGAAATGTGATAGACATATTGCACATATGAAGGTCCCATTTGATAATGATCTGTTTGTTTATTCCCCAATTATCTTCAAGATACAGATAACAACTCCTTAGCTCATCTTTGGTGGGTGAACCAGGATCTTACACATCGTTGTGTTCAGGCCTCTGAAATCGGGCCTCCGTCCTTTACGTGGAGAGTATTAGCATGCAAACTGAGCCAAAAATGACATCTCTGTTCTCCAGTGATTGTGGCAGTTCACAAAGGACAATAGAAGTTTGGAATTCTGAGGCCCATAGGTGTATGAATAATTTAAGCTTTCAAGTCTGCAGTGGATAGATGTTCATTGGATGATGACTCTCAAGGGATATGGAACTAATTGAGGTATAGATGGGGCCTAGTCTAAATGAATGGTGGGGTGTGTTTGAGGGGTTCATTACTGCTCATATTTTCACGTGATGAGGAGGTGCCAGTGTTGGACTGGGTTGAACAAAATCAGAAGTCACACAACAGCAAATTATAGTCCAACACCTTTATTTGAAATCACAAGCACTGCTCCTTTGTCAAGTGAAGTGACTTCAGCTGATGAAGGAGCAGCACTCCATAAGCTTGTGATTTCAAATAAACCCCTGGTGTCATGTTTTCACAGGAGGAGGAATGACCTAAAACAATGAGGTATGCACCTGTTTTGCATTACAGACAAGGGATCAAATACCGAGTGCCACGAGCTAAAAATGGGTCAGCAACAACCTTTCCATGTCTGCGCAATTTTTAATGTTTTTATTTATAGGCAGCTCCAAATGAAACTCCGAATACACATGCCCAGCAGCTGCACATCACTGCTGACTATATAAACCTGAAACAACACAATCAGATCTCCTAAGGCAACAGGATTACAACCCCAAGGGAATAGATTTACATTTTCAAAGAACAAGTTTCAGGCAATATTGGGAATTTCTTGAAAGTGAGATTGACTACTTCCCTGAAATTGCATTTCGAGTTCATACCAACTCAGTGACAGTAAAGGATGTAGTAAAACAAATGAAGGACTTTTTTATTCTTATCTATCTTCATGATAACTATCAGTACTTAACAAATCCCCTTCCTTCCTGTGTTGTGTTTCTAAGATTTAGCCATAGCTTTGCTGCATCGAAGAAATTTTCTGACAAATGTTTGAGAGGCATGCTTGAGTCAAGGCAATATGAATTGCTTTATCCTTCATTGTTAAATCATTGTGGCCACATATCTGTTGTGGATCTGTGTTTCTGAGGTTGTATAAGTTTAACATTTTAACGGTGAACATTGTGAAGGTATCATATCCAGTTTGGAAATAGTCCAGTATATTTTATTTAAATATACAAACTACATTAGGTCTCAGCTAAGAATTTTTTCTATTAAATTCACTGTGCTTTGGAGACAATCATGTTTTAATTGCCGCCCAGCAGCTGTGAAGGGGATAATATTCAACATGTTTAATGGATCTAAGCGTTAACAGTGAAATAACTTCTTTCATCATACTCCTGACTTTCTTCTTCTCCTTTTAATGACTGCTAAACTGTTTGAGTATTTTCTTATAATCTATTCAATAAATGTCCTATGCTACCAAGGTTATTGTGCTAGACTTGTGCTGAGAATTCTGGGAATATTATGCTTGCCAAGACTGCCATTTCCTTTGTAAAGGCCACCCTCTGAGATTTACTTCATTATTTTCAACATATTGGGTTAGAAAGTTGCTGAAAAAGCTGTACTATTTTACAAATAGAAAGTGGAAGGGAGTTTGATGTCCAGGAGTAGCACATGTAGTAGACACCCACAAGTTTGTAGAATCGAAAGTGCAGGGACTGTTCTTGAACCACATTAGGCACCTTGCACATGCCAATAACGTGCCTAGAAAATGCTTCAGGAGTGCTTGTTTGAAATTAGACTCCCTTAAATGCAATTGGCATTGGACATGTTCTATTGAAGGAGACCAGGCTTCTCTGGAACTTTCAGGAGCAAGAATGGTCCTCCCAATGCCAAAACAGCCCTGAAGAACTTTGACTCTGGATTAGTGGTGCTGGAAGAGCACAGCACTTCACGCAGCATCCAAATAGCTTCGAAATCGACGTTTCGGGCAAAAGCCCTTCATCAGGAATAAAGGCAGTGAGCCTGAAGCGTGGAGAGATAAGCTAGAGGAGGGCCACGCTTCAGGCTCACTGCCTTTATTCCTGATGAAGGGCTTTTGCCCGAAACGTCGATTTCGAAGCTATTTGGATGCTGCCTAAACTGCTGTGCTCTTCCAGCACCACTAATCCAGAATCTGGTTTCCAGCATCTGCAGTCTTCAGTTTTTACCTTGAAGAACTTTGACACCTGCTGGTGAATGTCAAGGGGGAGATGGTTCGACTCTCCCTTATTGTTGCTGATTATTGATTGCTGCTTATGTGCAGCTAATATTATTTGCCACTTATCAGCTTGGATGTTCGCCAGGTCTTGCTGTATGAATTGCTTCAGTATTTGAGGAGTTGAGAATGGAACTGAACACAACCCGACCAAAATGTGGATTCAAAAGGTGCTCTTCTTTCTGCAAAGAAACATTTTGTTAACTTTTCCTCATAATTTACATCATCGGTCATGTTTACTGGTCATGTATATAACTTTTAAAGGCTATTGTAGTAATGATTACTATAGGTGATGAGCACTGCACACAGTAGGTCAGTGGGATGTGACCACAACAGCATTTGCTATTTTTGAAAAATCGCTTGCATCATGCAGTTAGTGTTTCCCATTCATTAATTTAAAGAGATCTTACTTTGTTCCATTTTAGATCCAACACACTTAAGAGCCCAAAGTAACCTCCATTACTTTAAGAACATTCTGCATGAAGAAGGACAAAGTGATCAAAGAACAAATGAAGATTTTTATCAATCCCAGTCAAAGGAGGAAGTCTACAGGCGTCCAGAAACCTATCTATCTGAGATTGATTCTTATGAATCTTTGTGCAGAGGGGAAGGAATTAAAATGGTAAGAACATGACAAGAGAAATTCAAACTGTGGAGAGCACAGAAAAGGGGGATATTTGGAATACTAGTCAGAGACCCATAGAGGTGTAATAGCACGGAAAGAGAACCTTTGGTCAACTCATCCACGCCAACCAGATATTCTTAATTAATCTAATCCATTTGCCAGCATTTGGCCCATTTCCCTCTAATTCACTGGTAGTCATCATTCGTCTGATGAGGTTCTGAAAGAGGTGAGATATCTGGTTTCTAAATCCCTTGTCCATAACAGCTCACTACAGTCTGGTCTGATTTTTTTTTTGCATGGTGGGGGGGGGGATGCTAATCTAATGCTGATTTTCAAAAAGAGTAATCAATAGATCAGGGGAACTATAAGCCTAATATCTGATGTCAGTAATGGGTAAAATACTCTTCATTATCACTGAGATGAAGCAGAGGTCATTAGGGACGATTAGCGCAGCTTCTGAAACTGAAGGCCATGCCTTACTAATTTGCTAGAATGTTTTGGTAACGTTAGCAGGTTGGAGGATGAGAGTGCCCCAGGGGAAATTTTCTGCTTGGAAGTTCAGAAGGGCTTTTGATAAAATGCCTTGAAATCAACAATCCAGCAAAGCAAAACTTTATGGCTTTTGGAGCAAAGTTGCAACTTTGGATTAAAAACTAGATTCGTTTCTTTGGGCAGAGTGGTATTGTTGACAGTTGTAGATCTTTTTGAAAGCTACATTCCAGTGGTATTCCAAAAAGGCAGGTGCTAACATTATCCCTTTGTGCCTTCTTGATAAATGTGTGAAATGTATGTTGGAGCAATGATGTTTATGAACGGTACAAAAATATGGGCAGCCTTGAGGACTGGGGAGGAGAATTTAGATTTATTGGGGAATGGATCATACTGTGGTTATGGTGCTAGAGTTTGACAAATATCAAATTACGCATTTAAGAATGACCATTGCTGAGCACGGTTGCATTTTGTATGGAGTTAAACTGGAAAAGGTTGTGATTTTAGAGGCTCATGCTGAGAAGTGACAAGTAGGATATTACTTTTATTAAGCTGAGCTATTCAGTGTGATGCAATATGCATAATTTTGTTCTTCTCCAAGACTTTGTGTGGACAGCATTTGGAACAGTGTACCAGTCTTTCTCTCTTCGGACTGGGTGACAGAAAGGCTTGTTGGAGAGGGTCACAGGAATGATGCCCAGAGTTACCAGCTTTAGTTGCCTGGAAAAGTTCAAAAAACTGGTGCTTCTCCCTTCAGAGGTGCAAAAACCTTGCAATGACTTGTCAGAGGTATAGAACATTAAAGGCCTGGATTGTGTTCCCATGGTAAACTATTTCAATTTAATGAGCTGGCAGACATCGAACCTAGTTGGCTGAACAGTACTATATGAATACACAATTCTATGAAACCAGCTTATGTTGTCAAATTTGCCAGGATAGAATTTGATTTATCCTTCTCCATCTGCAAGACTAGGAAAGCTTATCAGAGCCACATTTTATTTTAAACGTATTTCATTCACTAATGTTACACTTTCCTGTAGACAAATCGCAGGCGAGGCAGGCTGTTTTGCCGCTATCATAATAACAACAACCACCCACGCTTAATTATCGCCCCAATCAAAGAAGAGGACGAGTGGGACAGTCCACACATTGTCCGTTACCATGAGATGCTGTCTGATGCAGAAATTGAAAAAATTAAAGAGCTAGCCAAGCCCAGGGTGAGTAAAGAACCCTATTTAATTTTATTATAGTGCACTGCAACATTGCTTCATATAATCCTCTTGTGATTTATCATCTGCGACAGCTGTTTGACTGCTTGACCTTTGGGACTAAGTTGTTAATCCACTAATAAAATAGGCTGAAGAGACATCAGTGTTTTGCCTGAACTTATGAAGGACCCTAGCAAGCTGACTGGCCGTGGTATCTCACATCTGATTTTTTGCCTGCATATTTTACTTGTGACATTACAGCTCTTTTGGAGCTTTCTGTGCATAATGCTTTCATCACTTATGCATTCTTTTACATGCATGAATAATCAATCAACTGGAAAATATTACATTGAGCCAGTCACATTAACATTCGAATGCTGGGGAACACACAGAACTGGCACAGATGAGAATTGCTGGTGTACAAACTCAATTGCTTCAGTGCTCTGTGTAAAATATTCCAGTTCAGTTCAATACAAGGACAGGGGTGAGGATATAAAAGAAATTAAATCAAATCATAATTACAAACTTCAGCACATTGCCTGGCCTTCTTCCAATTTCCATTATCTGTCAATCAACCCATTGTGTGACTCTAACATTCATACTGCACATTCAGTTTGGTCTTTAATGGGTTAAGAGCTGAAAATGTGTTGCTGGAAAAGCGCAGCAGGTCAGGCAGCATCCAAGGAACAGGAGAATCAACGTTTTGGGTAAAAGCCCTTCTTCAGGAATGAGGAAAATGTCCAGCAGGCTAAGATAAAAGGTAGGGAGGAGGGACTTGGGGGAGGGGTGTTGGAAATGCGATAGGTGGAAGGAGGTCAGGGTGAGGGTGATAGGCCAGAGTGGGGTGGGGGCGGAGAGGTCAGGAAGAAGATTGCAGGTTAGGAAGGCGGTGCTGAGTTCGAGGGATTTGACTGAGACAAGGTGGGGGGAGGGGAAATGAGGAAACTGGAGAAATCTGAGTTCATCCCTTGTGGTTGGAGGGTTTCTAGGCAGGAGATGAGGCATTCTTCCTGCAACCGTCGTGTTGCTATGGTCTGACACCAGACCATAGCAACACGACGGTTGGAGGAAGAGCGCCTCATCTTCCGCCTGGGAACCCTCCAACCATAAGGGATGAACTCAGATTTCTCCAGTTTCCTCATTTCCCCTCCCCCCACCTTGTCTCAGTCAAATCCCTCGAACTCAGCACCGCCTTCCTAACCTGCAATCTTCTTCCTGACCTCTCCGCCCCCACCCCACTCTGGCCTATCACCCTCACCTTGACCTCCTTCCACCTATCGCATTTCCAACACCCCTCCCCCAAGTCCCTCCTCCCTACCTTTTATCTTAGCCTGCTGGACACTTTCCTCATTCCTGAAGAAGGGCTTATGCCCAAAACGTTGATTCTCCTGTTCCTTGGATGCTGCCTGACCTGCTGCGCTTTTCCAGCAACACATTTTCAGCTCTGATCTCCAGCATCTACAGTCCTCACTTTCTCCTTTTAATGGGCTAACTCAACGTTGATCCTTCCTTCAGAAATACTTGGCTGGAGGGGAAGGCAGGCCTTAAAAATTACAGAGCTTGATATAAATAGCTGTCCCTTTAGGTGCATTGCACTTATGTATCCATATGCATTGTTGAGGAAATACAATTATAGAATGATAACCATGCAGAAAAAGCACGTTTAGCCCATTTTCTCTGCGTTGGCTCTCAAATATGCAATTCGCTTAGTGCCATTTTCCTGCCTGTAACCATGCAGTCTTTTTCTTTGCAGGTAGAAGTCTAATGCCCTTTTGAATGATCAAGTTGAACTTGTATCCACCATGCCCTCAGGCAGTACATTCCAAATCCAATCAACTCTCTGCTTGAAGAGTATCACATTTACTGCTTTTCTGCAGCAAGTTTTCTTTATGTAACAGTAGCCATTGATGCACATTGGTAATCTCAGCAAAAGACTACAATAACTGCCATAAGTGGGCAGCCTGGAGGGGTGGCAGCTCTCCTGAAACAGAGAAACTCCTGTCCTCTAACCAGCCCCCACACTCTACTTCCTAAATGAATTCTGCTTTTGCTATTTGACTATAAGCAATAATAAGCAAGAACAAAAGTTGAGGACAGAATATTTGACTGAATTAGACTGGTGCACATTTATACCAAAAACAATTTACATTGATATAGCTAAAGAATTCCCCACGCTATAATTCCATTTTACTCAAGTGTCTACAATCTAGAATTTTCCCTGAGAGTGTGGTGGAGACAGGCTCAGTTGAAGTATTCAAAAGAGAATTGGACTTTTTAATTTGCAAAGGATGAACAGGCAAGGTGGCAGGGAGAAACCTTGCAACATCGCTTCCTTTTGTGTCTCACATTTACTTCCTGTGAGCTTTCTCAAATCACACGACATTGGTAACACCCCTCTTTACACAAAGGAGTGATTACTCCAACTCACAATCCACACTGCTAAGAGGGACCACCTATGTGGCTATTTTTTCTTCATCCATTTCCCCCAATCCCCTCAATAGTCTCGGGACTCTGAAACTTCCTAACTATCTGAGGTCGGGTAAAGCTGCACAATCCTGGGATCCTTCAATTCAGCATAACTGAGACTCTTCTACAATGGTTTATTTAACCACTGAACAAATAGAGGCGGTTGGCTCCTCCCAGTGACTATAACAGTATTAACCACATTGAACTGTTAACCACATGTGTTACTGAATCATTTGCTCACCGCGAGACAGCTCACCTGATAACTGAAAATGTGAAGCCTCCAATTTAAGTCCTTCACACGTTGCAGCTTTTTGTCACTCAGCAATACTGGTTTCAGTGCCGTCTGATATCCATGTGGTATCACGATGGGAATCATGATGAAAGGACCTGGAGAATGACAGCAAGTTTTGCAAGATACAGTGCCTTATACCTTCTTAGCAATACAGTTATATCTCCCATTATCAGACAGAATCTACCCAAGCACTTTGCTTTGTGTGTTTCACCACCTCAATGCACAGAATCTCTTGTTTCTCAGTATTTCATCTTTCAGAGTATGGGTGCAATCTTGTCGAGCAGATGGGTTAGCTGGGTTTTTGGCCAGCAAGACACTGTCACCTCTCTTAGGAAAGCCCAAAGTGCCACTTGGGTACTCAATTGGGCTTTCTCCTGGGATCAATAGCCCTGGGGACAGAGCTGTTGCCTGTGAGGGCTCCTAGCCCATCAAAGCTGTTAGCTCTTTGTTTTTAGTGCAGCACTAATGGGATTGGAGGAGCAGGCAGGTGGAGGTCACTGTTGGCAAAACACCACCCAAGGACACAGATGGAGGGGAATCCTGGGTACAGGTGAAGGATAGCAGGAAGTGGTCTTTTGTGAGGGGAAGCTGGGGCAGGGGGTAGCTGTCAGTGAGTGCTCCTTCCCCTTGCTGATTCCCACAACAGGGAATTGAGTGTCTTTGCCCAAAGACTGGAAAAAGAATGGCATTGATAATACTTGAGTAGTTGAGCATAGATGCATTTAAAGGGGCATTTAGATTTAAAGAAATAGAAGGATGTGCTGCTGGTGCTGGAAGTTTATGTGGAACATAAACACCAACACAGCGAGTCGTGCTGAAGATGCCATGTATGTGCGATTATGTTCTGTAAAGCCATAAAGAGAGTTTTTTTCAGCCAAAGTTATATTAAATGTAACATGCTTGTGCACTTGTTCAAAAAAAAAACATGTTGGGAGCAGGAAAAGATAGAGGCACCCATAAAAGTGTCCACACTCCTGGGCTGAAGTGTTTACCAATGGGGCTTTCCATTAATTGTCCACATTTAAGAAGGCTGCAGAGCTTTAAGCTGTTCCTTTCTGCCACAAGAACAAGCAAGTTTTAAAAGCTTTCCAGTATTAGCCATTAAGAATTTGAAGACTATACCCCAAGATAACCAGTATATGCTTCCGTATTTTGTTTAGAAGCCATTTTCAATAACTTAAATTATTTGCAGGTGGTGGATTGGCACTGACTGAGAAATGGGAGATCAACTAATTTTCTGTTTGTGCTATTCAAACATGTACATTGATGAATATCTTAGCACAGCATGCCTTAGATAAAATGTGTGTTCTCAAAACAGCCCCTGATTTGCACTGGTTAAAGGGAGATTTTGCTTTCAATGATAATCAGGTGACTGAGCGAAAGCTATAGAAAGAAACCACTTCTCAAAACTTTGAGTGTAATTTAATTCTGTTCCACTTAATTGTGTCCATAGTGAAAATTCTGTTCTGTGGAGTTAGCTGAAGAAAGCGGAAGGAGGTTTGTGTGGACCATGAGTATTGGTTTGGGCTAGTTAGACTGGCCTGTTTCTATACATGCACTTCATGTCATTCAATATATGGTGGTGTCACTTGATTTTGAAGACTGTAATCTTCTTACTATCTCTATCATTGCTGACACAGGAAAGTTGTAATTATCACCCTTCTTGGTTCTTTTCATATGTTTGTGATAGTCTTTTTTTGCCCTTGTGCTTAAGGTACCTCTGGGAGCACTATAGGCGTATATTTTCAGGAATTTGACCAAATAAGAAAGCTTCAAATTATTGCTAAGATTTTTTTTTGCTTTCTTGCCTTTTTATTGAAAATCATAGGGACTGTTTACAAGTGAATAGCCTATTCAGCCAACTCAGTGATATTATGAGTCAATTATGTATTGTATTACTGATTATATTTATATGATGTTGAGTAAGATAGGGTGGTGTGTTTCTTTCTCTGAACAACATTGGTAAATCAAAAAGCAGTTAAATAAAACTGCTGGTGAAACAGAAAACAAAAACACAGAACATTGGGAAATACCCAAGTCAGAGAAAAAAAACAGCTGAGTTTAACGGTAAATCTACCCTTGAAATATAAGCTTGATATGTCTCCTATAAACACTGATTTCAGAGAACTGGTTGAGTTTTAACAATTTAACTACTTTGGTAATTTTGTTTAGATTGGATTCCCTACATTATGGAATCAGGCCATTCTGCCCAACAAGTCCACACCAGTCTACCGAAGAGTAACCCAACCAGACCCATTCCCCTACCCAATATTTACCCCTGAAGAATGCACTAACACCACGGGCAATTTAGCATGGCCAATCTGCACATCTTTTGGATTGTGAGAGGAAACCCACACAGACAGTGGGAGAATGTGCAAACTCCACACAGGTAGTCACCCAAGTTGGGAATCAAACCTGGGTTCCTGGTGCTGTGAAGCAGCAGTGCTAACCACAGAGCCACCATGCCACCCCTTTACTGTGTGAATGTGATTTGATGAATAAATGGTTGGCTGGTGGGTGCTGCAAAGTGCCTGGAAACATGCAGAAGGCTAAATATTCATTTGCTGCTTTCTCTCACAATGTTCAGTGTTTATTATCCACAGCTGCTGTTATTGACAGTGGTGCCAATTGACTTGGATCCTTGTGTTCCCTACCTTGCTGGTAAACAATATTATGGCTTTAGTAAATGGTGTGATCCGCTGAAGAAATTGCTGCCAACTGATGGGGTGTGACTTGCTCTCTGTAAACGGATCATTGGAATCTCTCCGCATAAGTTTATCAGTCTTGTAATTGAAGTCAATTGAAGAACGGACTGGTCAAATGGTGGTTAGACTAGAAATTCATCTTAAAATAATCCAAAGTTATTCACTTGTCAGTCTACTTTTCTTGTGCTAAGAGCCAACTTATCTTCTGATTTTTCAATCTCGCAGTTGGCCAGAGCCACAGTTAGAAACTCAGTCACTGGAGTCCTAGAGACAGCGAACTATAGAATCAGTAAGAGGTAAGATGATTACCATGGCAAGCAAAGCAAACAGGGTTTTTGATTGGCTTTTGTTTTAACATCATAAGCACCCCTCCCCCTCCATGTTAACTGCCTTCCACCAAAAGAGATGGCCAATCAAAACTAAAACCTGGAGGCTTTGTGTGTTGCCTTTGTTTGTGCTTGTCCTGTGATTTATCACATTCTTTCTTTCAACACAGCTGGCTCGAGCAACAGTGCGTGACCCTAAAACGGGTGTTCTAACTGTAGCCAATTACAGAGTGTCAAAAAGGTAAGGTTTGAACAGAAAGCCATGGGTTCCCTGGGCACCACGGCCTGTTCTATTCTCAAAGTCATCACAGAGGATAAAAGAGAGAAATGACTTGTAGCCTTGGTGGAACTGCATGTGAGGATGTCAACTTGGAAATCATAATCTTAGTGCAAAAGCTTTCTTGCAAATAACAAGCAACTGTCTCAACCTGTCACTGTTTCAGTAGCATTCAGCCAATTATTTCCTTTCTCAAGGTTAATATAATGGGCTTCACACTCTCATGCACTTCAATTTTATAAAATTTGGTGTTGAGATCACAATTCAATATATCTATTCGTGTTCTTGATGCTTTGTGCTGTAGAATAGTCCGATTCTGTGGTGCATACAGCGCAGTGATTTGCACTAGTGATTTTTCTCCATACGGGTCTCCTGCTATATCCCCACTGCATTTTAATATTCCTCTTTATTCTGCAAAGATGTAAGTTCCTTTTTAATATTATTTTAGGAGCCAACTTTGAAAGGAATATGACAATAAATTCTGCTATTCAACCTCCTAGTTTTAACAAAATATTTCTAACCCATTCTTTGCAACTTATCTGTTTTATAAAGGTTGTCAATTAACATGATATTTAATATGACAGGACAGCATGGTGGCTCACTGGTTAGCACTGCTGCCTCACACCGCCAGGGACCCAGGTTTGACTCCACCCTCAGGCACGGTCTGTATGGTGCTTGCACATTCTTCCTATGTCTGCGAGGGCTTCCTTTGGCTGTTCCAATTTCCTCCCACAGTCCAAAGATGTACAGGTTATGTGGATTGACCATGCTAACTTACCCATAGTGTCCAGAGATGCGCAGACAGGATGGATGAGCCATAGTAAATGCAGGGTTACAAGGATAGAGTAGGCGGTGGGTGAGGGTGGAATGCTGTTTGGAGGGTTGGTGTAGATTTGATGGACTGAATGGCCCGCTTCCAAATTGTATAGATTCTATCAACATGATTTCTTTGGGATTTTACATAGTTGGAGAGTTTTGATGTGATTGTTCTTATTTTATTCATGAAAACTGTTATAATTTAACATTGTTAATTATGTCTACATTGCATTAAGTCTGCGTTAGTACTTAAATGTCTTATTCATACAGACATATCAGTTTTCCTTGTGTGAGTTTCACCTGTTCCAACATCGCCTGGTAGTGTTATAACAGCATGATTCTAAGAATGGGAACTGTTCCAGTCACAGTGCTGGGCAGATTACAGAGTAGCTTGGAGCCTAGATTTGGTGATTTTTTTTTCTGCCCCCAACCAGGGATAGAAATGCAGTAAAAGCAAAAATAGAGAGAAACAGGGAGATTTTCTGGAGAAGATGTCAAGGTATATTACATGGCAGTTCAAGGCTGAGAGAAACAGGAGCAGAAGATGAGGTGAATTCAGAAGTGGTAATTAAAGGTAACATATCAGCTTTGAAAGGGAGAACAGACTGAGACAGCTCCAAATTTTAAAGGTACTGGGGTGATTTTAAATGAATATTATTTTTCTTTATTCTTTTATGGATCTGGGTACCACTATCAAGGGCAGTATTTGTTGCCCGTCCCTATTTGTCCATGAATTGAGGATTCTGATAGGCGATTTCTGAGAGTAGTTGAGAATAAAACACATTGATAAGAGTCTGCTATCACATATCTATGATCCTACCTGATCTAGCCGGTGTATTTTTTTTTAACAGCGTTGGTGAACTGGGTGGATTTTTGCATCAATGAATGACAGAAATAGTTGCCATTACTGAAACAAGCTCTATACTGTGCTGTATGGTGCCATTTTTCCCTGCAGTGACACATGATGTATTCAGCAGCAAAATTCAAAAGCTTTTAGATCGAGTTCCAAGTAGATCTTGTGATATCTTAGAAAATTCTGAGAAGTAACCTTTATGATTTACTTCGAGGGAAGCTGTTGCTAGGCGCAAGCTGAGCATGATCAAGATCAACAGCAGATGGCAATATGAAGCTAGTCAGCTCTCTGCTTCTGGGACGGAAGTATGGTGGCTTTCTGCTGTTAAATACTTGATTAGTTCATGGATCTTTGATGCTGGTGAATAGGAGTCCAGTTTTCCAACATCTTCTTGATTCTGGAGAATGTCCTCCTGCTCACTGGGGCCACGTCTTGTGCGAGGTCAGATTCTGTCAACATTGGCTTTCACTCACGCTATCACTCTGGATCTATTCTCTGAAGTTGTCCAGTTAGTGAGCATCCACAGGTTGTGTTCTGGAATTGTGTGCAACTGGAATGGAATTTAAGATTTTCTTTCAAGAAAACCATGGCTGGAATTTTCCGGGCCTGTTGGGGCTCTCAGGAAGCCAGGCAGGGCGTTTTAACTGTGCAAGTAGCAACTTTCTGTTCCCTGTTAAAGTTTATGACTAAGTTTTCAGAACTTTCCAGTAGTGTTGAGTTTCCTGATGATAATTGGTAGGAATACATTTTGCATGTGGCACACTGGCTCAGTGGTTAACACTGCTACCTCACAGTACCAAGGATCCGGGTTTGATTCCAGCCTTCGGCAACTGTCTGTGTGGAGTTTGCATGTTCTCCCATGTCTGCGAGAGTTTCTGACACGTGCTCTGAAATTCTCCCACAGTCCAAAGATGTGCAACTTAGGCAGATTGGCAATGCTAAATTGCCCATACTGTTCAGGGACATACTGGCTAGATAGGTTGAACATGTGAAGTAAAGGAGTCAGGGGATGGGTCTGGGAGGGATGCTTGCTGCTCAGTGTGGACCTGTTAGATCAAATGACCTGTTTCCACACTGTAGGGACTCCATAGGTTTCTGTAATTGTGTTTACAGATGCAATCATGTTCGCTAAAACTAGGAGACACGCCCATTCAAAAACCCTTTAGAGATATGAGCAATGTACCTGGGTGGCATGGTGGCACAGTGGTTAGCACTGCTGCCTCACACCGCCAGAGACTCAGGTTCAATTCCCACCTCAGGCAACTGCCTGTGTGGAGTTTGCACATTCTCCCCATGTCTATGTGGGTTTCCTCCATGTGTTCCAGTTTCTTCCCACAGTCCAAAAACGTGCAGGTTAGGTGAATTGGCCATGCTAAATTGCCCGTAGTGTTAGGTGTAGGGGAATGGGTCTGGGTGGGTTGCTCTTCGGCTTGAACTTGTTGGGCTGAAGGACCTGTTTCGACACTGTAAGTAATCTAATCTAACAAAAAATCTAGGATAGACTTCATCTGCCAAGCTCTGCTGAATACAAATGTCTTCACTAACTTGGTTCCTTCAGGAAAGAAATAATTTCTGTGCAAATGCTTGCAGTACTATGATGGAAGTCTCTCCATTTTATTTCTCACTTATGGAATGTGGGCAAACCTCTGTCTGAGCCAGCATTTATTGCCCATCCCTAATTGCCCAGAGGGCAGTCAAGAATCAACCATATCACCTCCCCTTGATAGCAATGCCTGGCTGTGTCCTGAACCCATTCATGACCAGTTGATGGCACCAACCTTGCCAGTCCTTAAATTGGTCACAGAACTGACAAAGAGTTCTCCGGTGGTTTCTGACTGGTGGACAAGAGTTCCATTGGCTCAACAAAATCCCAGGCATTTTGTCGCCCTCTATCCTGTGAAGTATCTTCAGAGGTTTTTTGTTTGCTTCTGTGAGATCATCTGTCATATAAGTTCTACTATTAGTCTATTCCACTCTATATCTCTTCACAAAGCACCCTCTTAATTAAGAGACCATTTCATTAACCTATTGTATTCTCTCTCAGTCAAGTGTAAATATTCTAGGTAAATGAGACCAAAATGGCAGAAGGGTTGGCCTTATTAAGGCTCTGCAGATATTTTGTAATCTGGTCAGAGATGTTATGATACATCTCTCGAGTAGGTGAGACTTGAACCTCAGCTTCCTATCTCAGTTATGGGGACACTGCCACTGTACCACAGAAGCCCTCACAAAAGCCCTATACAATTGTAGTAAGACTTTTTTTATATATAGCTGTGTTCCTTTCTAATAAAGGCTAACATATCATTGGGCTTCCTAATTGCTTGTCTTGTATGCCTGCTTGTCATACTTTCATTAATTCATGTATAAGGATGGCAAAGTCCATCTCTTATTCTCTCGGCTTTGCCAGTAAACTGGCAGGTGTTTGCTTCTGTTGTCTGGTAAAGCATCTGTCCACAATCCTTTTCATTACATCACACTGCTTGGGAGGTATTTGGATTGGTGTAGGGCAAGGGGCATGCTGCACAGAAATGAACCAGCAACCCGTTTTACTTTACAGAGTCAAGGTGAGGGATGTAAAATGGACTGCTGATTCAATATGTTTGATGCAACACTTCCAGTCACATGGTATAATTGTCATTAAGCAGCAGATGTATTGATAGATCACACAGTAATTGGCAGTTTGCTTTTGAACTTTTATTGGGCATGCTACTGAAACAGTGGGTTCTTAATTTAATTCAAACCTCTTTATCAACTTGCCTCCTCTTTACTGATCTACCATACAAATCTATCCATGGTGGAACTTGCTGAAATTAAAGAGCAAATGTCGGACCATATAAATTGCTGGTTTCAAATTAAAGATGGGTGTGATATGTTGCTAGTCACTGTGTCACTGTGGTTCAGTGTGTCACTATCTGTGTGAAACGCTAATCCAATTTACCACTATATCAGTCTCTTCCTATTGTAGGTTCTTTTACATTTTGTTCTGTTAAAAGGCAACATCACCAATAAAAAATCCTTATGATTGTTTCTGTGGCAAATCACTGCACCAGATGACATCTCACCTTTGAGGTGGCAGCGATTTTAATTTTTAAAAATAAATCATCAATCTATCTGGTCCAACTTTGGAGTCTGGATTCCTGAGATCAACAAAATGCCAGTTCTGCATTGTTGCTACATCAGCATGTCTGTTTAATATACATATTGGACCTTCAGACTGTCCAGTTTTGGCTAATTACATTGTCCCAGTTTGGATACACCTCCCATTTGAGTGCTGTTTTGTTTTGTTACTTGTAGCGCGTGGTTGGATGATGATGAAGATCCCGTTGTGAATAAAGTCAATCAACGAATAGAGGATGTTACAGGCCTGGAAGTAGATACTGCGGAGTTACTTCAGGTATTTAGTTCACAAGTCCTGAATCTGCATTATAATATGACTAAGGATTTACAAGTCTTAGTCTAACATACAGTTTGGACCCATTAACATGTCTACCAATCTTTGATGATAGAGAGGGCCTAGCATAGTAGGAGTATTCCTGATTCCACACACTATCATTAAGGCTTTTTATTGCTACCTCCAAAACATTGCCTGATTCTTCCCCCACCTCGGTTCATCTGTTTCTCTAACCTTCACCCTATTTCTATTACTTGAAGAATTGACTCTTCCAATGTCCCAGAGTGGCTCCCACATTCTACCCACATTCTAACTCATAGAAAGCACTATTACTTTATCAGCAATGTGGATGCTGACTTCCACTGACTACTTATTAATCAATATTAAGGCCTTGCTTTATCTCCGCAATCTCCTCCGTCCCCACAATCCCGGACATTTCTCCACTGTGCCAATTCTAGCCTCATTCACATCCCTAGTATGTAATTGCTCCAGTGTTGACCCTTGTGCCATTGGAACCAAATCTTTGAACCTCCTGCCATTAACCTCTCTGCTTCTCTTCCTCTTGCTCACTCTCAGTCTCTTCTTTCTGTTTCTGTCTTAGTCCCTTTCCTCTCTACTTAAGGCGCTCCTTGAAACCTACATTCTAGAACAGGATTTTGCTCAATCATCTGGCCAAACAGATGATTGTTTTTATTCTTGTGTAGAATGTGGACATCACTGGCTGGGCCAGTATTTATTACCTACACCTAATTGTTTTGGAGAAGGTGGTGGTGAGTGGCCTTTTGAACAATCGCAGTCTGTGAATTCGCCATAGCTTTTTTTTAAAAGGATCTGGATCAGTTCTTGGAGGCAGAAACACTTAAACAGACTACAGGGGAAGAATGAGGAAATGGTACTAATTAACTGTAGTTTTCAGAGGATAGGCACAGGTATAATAAGCCAATGGAGTCATCCTCCTCTCCTGTATCGATGTGATCGTGATTCAGAAAGAGTATCCTAGCCAAATATGATTATCTTTTTGCCTGGAATCCACACACAGTGAACAGCAGGTAATGAGCATTAGGGAAGCCTAACTGATTACTGTAGAGAGGAAAGAAGCCTTCACGGGTGCTAACATCGAGGATGAAACCAAATCACCACCTAAACCTTAAGCGTACGTTATATTCATTTCCACAGTCAAAAGAAAATATGCTACATGTATCAGATAGTTTAAATGATTACAATCATCTGAATGTGTGAAAGAGTTAAAGATGTTGAAACTCAGTGGTATCTTTACAAGCCTTTGGTTAATGTTTCTACTGGTGGAATCCTGAACCAAGATGGTTCCCCCATAAAATAGTATCACTCTGAAAGAAGCTATTCAGTGTGTTGTGTCTGTACTGGCTCTCTGAAAGAGCTCGCCTTTGTTAAATGTGAGTCAGGTTTCTGTTACTTGAAGAATTGACTCTTCCAGTGTCCCAGAGTGGCTCCCACATTCTACCCCCCCAGAAACTTGAGATCATCCAATACTATATTACTTACATTCTAACTCATAGAAAGTAGTATTACTTTATCAGCAATGTGAATGCTGACTTCCACTGACTACTTACTAATCAATATTATGGCCTTGCTTCATCGCCGCAATCTCCTCAGTCACCACAATCTGCTTAGACTTCTCCAATGCACCAATTCTAGCCTCTTTCATTTCGTGTTTCCAATATTCAATGCAATCAAGCCAAAACAATGTGGAAAATCCCGTAGACCACCTCTTGAAAATGTTTTATTGATCATGAAAGAGTTGAATGAGTGGTGAGGTAAAGCACGTTGTAACTGCTACAAGTGAAACTGACCACAAGTTTGAAAAGCTTGTTGCTGTTTTGCGGTCAGAAAGAATTCTGCTTTGTGGTGTGAAATTTAGACCACAGCTGTAACATGTTCCTCTGTAAGCTGCTAGCTGAAGCCCCCTATGAACGGCTGCCTCTCATCAGTCTGTTTTCTTGTTGCAGGTAGCAAATTATGGAGTTGGAGGACAGTACGAGCCACATTTCGACTTCTCTAGAGTAAGTGACAATGAAATCTGTCCAGCATTTGACTCGCAACTTTATTTTCTTCAATCTGATTCTCATTCTGGAGGGCAATTTCAGGCCATTGATTTAGCTCTTATCACTGCCCAAAATTTATCACTAGTTTGCAAATCTTAATAAAATCTGAACAATGGATAAAAATAAGGGACTAAAACATTGCCCTTTTGTGTAAACCATGAAATGCAATTGTTGAAACTGGTTGAAGCTTTTAGTGAAATGATGAAATCCAATGGGATCTTCTAATGCCAGTTATTCCATGTTCTGGACATATTCATGCAACATCCATGTGCTTTGTACTAACCTCACATATATTGCTGGCATCATGACCAAAAGCCCTTATAGTTCTTGTCTTGTTTGCTCAGCTTAGAGTTGCCCACACTGCAGGCTTGCCCTGCAGCCTCTATACACTTCCTGGAGGAGGGAAACCCCAAAGTGCCATTAAAAATAATGTCTGTTTTATTCTGTTTTGTTGAACATTTATTTATTAGTAATGAAAAAATATTCAAGGCAAAAGGAAGATGATGTTTAACCGAATGGGGAGGTTGAAGATAACAGGTCATATGGCATAACCTGTGTTACCTGTCAGAGTTGGTAACCCTATTTGTTAATAGACATTCAAAGTATTCCTGACACTGCAAAATTAAAAAAAGGCCATTTAGTCCCTTAGTCCTGTTCTTGGATCAGCTGAGATCATAATTGACCTAATCTTGTGTACTCAGCTTTCTTCCATATCTCTTAATACCTAACAGCAGCTACCAAAGCAAACCTTTCAATTCAATTTTCTAACTAACGATTGATCATTAGTTACAGAATGACTCCCATCTTTCAAGTGTTGATCTTAATGTTTTTATTCATTCAGGAGATATAGACATCGCTGTCTAGGCCAGCACTTATTGTCCATCATTGGCTACCTTTAAGATGGCAGTAAAAGGTGCTATCTTGATCTGCTGCAGTTCATTTGGTGTGGACCCTCAAAGCCACTAGGGAGAGAGTTACAAGACTTTGATCCAGCAGCAAGGAACATGTTGTATTTCCAAGTCAGGATGATGAGTGGCTTGGAGGGCAACATGCAGATGCTGGTGTTTCCATGTATCTACTGGCATTGTCCTTCCGGATGATGGAATTTGAGTTTGACTGATTGTTGTCACATGTACTAAGATAGAGTGGAAAGTGTTATTTTACATACTACACAGATAGATCATAAGAGTAGCAGAACAGAGTGCAGAATACAGTCACAGAGAAGGTGCAGAGAGGGAGAGGTCAGAATAACATTTGAGAAATCCATTCAAAAGTCTGATAGCAGGGGGAAGAAGCTGTTCTTGAATGTGTTTATACCTGCCTGACAGAAGAGGGTGAAAGAGAATATAACCGAAGTGGGAGGGGTCTTTGATTATGTTGGTTGCTTTCCTGAGGCAGCAGGAAGTGTAGCTTGAGTGAATGGATGGAAGGCTGGTTCACATGATGCTGAAAATGTGTTGCTGGAAAAGCGCAGCAGGTCAGGCAGCATCCAAGGAGCAGGAGAATGCTGATTCCTGAAGAAGGGCTCATGCCCAAAACGTCGATTCTCCTGCTCCTGAAGAAGGGCTCATGCCCGAACCATCGATTCTCCTGCTCCTTGGATGCTGCCTGACCTGCTGCGCTTTTCCAGCAACACATTTTCAGCTCTGATCTCCAGCATTTGCAATCCTCACTTTCTCCTGGTTCACGTGATGGACTGGGCTGTGTTCATGACTGTACTGTCTTGCGGTCTTGGGAAGAACAATTGTCATACCATGCTGTTATGCATCTACATAGGATGTTTTCTATGGTGCATCTATAAAAATTGATAAGATTTCTGGAGCCTCCTGAGGAAGTAGAGACTTGATGCACTTTTTTGACCATTGCATCAACATGTGTGGACCAGAACAGATTGTCGGTGATCATCTTGACAATCTCCACCTCAGCACCATTGATAAAGACAGGGGAGTGCTCTCCATTCTGCTTCCTGAAGTTAACGACCAGCTCCTTCATTTTCTTGACATTGATGGAGAGATTGTTGTCATTATACCCTTCTGCGAATTGCTCAATTTCTTTCCTGTATTCTGTCTCATGTTTTTTGAGATTCAATGTACAATGGTGGTGTGGTCAGCAAACTAGGTAATGAAGTTAGATGGAATTTGGCCTCATAGTTGTGAGAATATAAAAAATTTAGGTAGGGGGCTAAGTACACAGCCTTGTGTAGCAGTGATGTTAAGAATTGTGCTGGAGATGTTGGCAGCTATTCTTAGTGATCACGATCTATGGGTCAGGAAGTTAAGGATCCAGTTGCAGAGGGGAGAGCCAAGACCTAGGTCTTGGAGTTTAGAGATGATTGTGTTTCAAAATTATGGTGTTGAAGGTGGAGCTGTAAACAATATGTAGGAGCCTGTCTTTGGAATGGTCCAAATGTTACTTGCCACTGTAAGCCTAAGCCTGGATTTTGTCTAGGTCTTGCTGCATTTGAGCATGGACTGTTTTAGTATCTGAGGAGTTTGCAATGGTGCTGCAAACATCCTAATTTCTGACCTTATCATGGAGGGAAGGTTGGGAATATTTCATAATTTCATTTCTGAAAATATGGTTGTATTTTTAAACTACAGTCCCCAGTTCTAGATTCTCCAACTGATGTAAGAAACTTGCCCTAATTTACCCAATTTATTCTAATTGTGTAGGTTCACCAGACTTGTTGCTGGGATGACAGGACCTTCTCATGGCTATCACTGGGGTAGCATGCTGGAAATTTAGCCCTGCTATTCTGAAATCATCACTAAAATTAAAAGTTTTTTAAAAGTACACATAATTCTCCAACTTATCTGTCATTTAGACCCAGTTTGATATAAAGCACAGACCAGGTTTCTGTACTTAACTAGAATTACGATATATTGCAAGTAGATAGATTCCAATGACAGATAAATAATTACAAACCATTGACACATAACTTTACTGGGTGAAGTTCTGACCCCGTTATATGGACTCCCCTTCTATTCACATCTCTGGACAGACACCGACAGGAACAAAATAGGTATTATGGGCAGAGAGTGAGTGAGTGGAAAGGCAGTTTCGCAGGGTTTGCTGACTTGTCAAAATGTGCTATTCCTTGATCTTCTTTCTCCAGTTACTTTCATTTGATTGTAGAAAGTACAGGGTGACCGGTTCACACTTAGAAAATTTGATTTACTGTTTAAGAACCATAGTGATCAGCAAGCACTAAGGGGGGAAAGAAATTAGCTTTCTTCAGGCTTGACATGCCTTTACTACAGAATGAAAACAGCTCATTTTGCTCCAGTGTTCTGAAGATTTTGTACTGCCCGTCCCCAAGTTCTTCAGCTATCTGGGAACCAATCACATAATTGTTGATAGGCTGAGGGACCTTGTAATTAATAATTGGCCACCAGTGCACAGAACCAATCAGCTGTTTGTGCCAGCCAAGGCTCCATTTGTACTCACCCCCTAGCTTGATCTCTTCTGCACACTAGGCTTCCACGACTGCTTGAACAAGCAGCTGTGTAAACGGTACTTACATTGAGGGTCAGTTTACCTCATTTCTAAGGGTGCAGCTATCCTTCATCAATCCTTTTTTAAAACAGTCCTTTGCCCATTTCACCTCGCAATCAAACATCCACAGAAATTAAAAAAAAGAATAGCCACAGTCTCTATGAGATTGGGTAACCTTAATCCTGTATCCTCTTGAGTTTTGAAGAGCAAGAAGTGATCTTATTGAACCCGATCAAATATTTAAAGTGATAGACATGGGAGATGCAGATAAGATGTTTCCTCTGGTTGAGGAGTCTGGAACCATTGGACAAAATTTAAAAATAATAGTGTGCTACTTAGGACAGAGATGAAAAGTTATTTTACTCCAAGTTGTGGATCCTTAAAATTCTCTTGCCCAGAGGACTGTGGAATCACAGTTTTTGAGCATTCAAAATCATTGGTAATCAAAAGTCTATCAATCTGTATTTTAAACATAGCCAATGGCATAGGAGAGTATTGGGTAAAGGGCATTGGAATGTTTCTCCAGCCATGGTCATATTAAATGGTGAGCAGACCTGATGGCTGATGGCCTACAACTGTTCCTATCATCCTGGAGATATGGAAAAAGGTTTGGGGGAGTGGCACTTGCTAAATTATTCTTGCAGAGCTGGCATGGTCTTGAGGGCTGAATGGTTTCTTTCTGTGCTTCTACAATTCTAGAAGAATGCTTTGATCCGTGACAATGCTCTTCAGTACTCACCTTCTTTGTGAGGTTATCTCTTACCTCAGTTCGACCCAGAACAACCTCTTGCCCAACTATTCAGTAAAATCTGTATCCACTCCCATGAACTCATAACCTGTTCCACTAGACCATTGTTCTCTGAGAAATGGGTGAGGAGTGGAGTAAGAGGGTGAAATTACTGGGTCTGCAGGAAGACTGTGTATGAGGAAGAAGCCGCTCAGTATCGATCAATTCTGTACAAATAGGGACAGGAGAAAGGGCATTAGTTGATTCAATAAATGATGACACCTAGTTCAATTTCAATGGATTTCACCATCATTTGATAGCCAGTTCCAACGATTGCTGCTCAACCATTTTTTTTAAAATGATTTCATAACTTCAGCATTGCACGTTGGAATCTCTTCATTTGGAATGATTGCAGTAGCAGAAGAAATAAAAAGGAGCAGATGTATATCTGTTTAACACAAGCTCCATCCACTGAGGTCAACAGCTGGACAGGGAATTTTTGCATTCTGTAAGCAATTAAAGAGAGTAAACTACAATATCCTTAAAGCACAAAAGGGGCCATCAATTTGTTTAGAATTTTGCCTCTTTGTTTCTTTAACTGCTGCTAGTGGTTCCTAAAGACCAAAACCTTTCAAGTTTATTTCTAATTACTTAATTTCTTGCAGCTGCAGTAATAAAAGGGATAGTCAAAAAATGCACTGATCATTTAATTACTTGTAAATGTTTCACTTTACTTATTTGAGTGACAATAAAGATCATTCAGTTCAATAAAACCATCTCCTCACCATGAGGCGCAAGTGGCGTTTTGCATGGCATCTTCAAGTCTTAACAGTATTTAGTGAATCAAGTGCTGATTTGTTAATAGTGAGCCTTGTCAAGTTAATCAGGTACTATCCAGGTCTTCTTTTGGACTAAATGTAGAACTTAAAATGTTAGCCATTAAGATAGTTGAATGTAGTGCACTGATTTGACATGATACCACTCCTCACCTCATCATTATCCCTGTTAAAACGAGATATCTTTGTAACATTTGGTAGTCTTTGTCTTTAAGTATACCTGTTACTTCAGCATGTGATCCTACCTGATTGAAGTCACTTGCTGATAGATTCAATGAGAGCCCAAAGATCTAAAAGTGCTGGCGCCTCCAAATAATTTGTAATGTACGTTTTTGCTATCTATCAGCCTGTTCCCTGAATTAATTGAGAATCGCTTGATTGGACCAGAATTGGAATCATTCTGTACCCTTACAAACCACCCTCTTCATCACTCTTAATGAACTGCTTTGCTGCCAATCCAAGCTTTGTTCATTTTTAGGGATTAAGGATATTTATATTGCTCAGTTGTGCTGGCAATGCAATCTGAGTGCTTCTCCAAAATAGAGTCATAGAGTTATAGAGATGTACAGCATGGAAACAGACCCTTCGGTCTAACCCGTCCATGCCGACCAGATATCCCAGCCCAAATTACTCCCATCTGCCAGCACCTGGCCCATATCCCTCCAAACCCTTCCTATTCATATACCCATCCAATTGCCTCTTCTGGCAGCTCATTCCATACATCTTTTAGAATTCAATCTTCTGTTGACCTTTCCAGTTTTGTGAGCAGGTCGTTAAAATATGTATCATCTCCCAATCACTCAACTTTCAAATGAATTTTCTGAAATGTTTTTCTTTAACTTTTGCAATAGCTGCTTAAATAGTTATTTGGGTGCCATATAAGCTCAGTTTATATTTAACTTATCAAAACAATGTTATAAATCACAAAAGCTGTGGTTTTATATGTGTCCCAATCTGTAGCAAATTTTAGGAAGTTCTGTCCATGAAGGATTCCTTAAATTTTGAGACATGTCCAGGGATCTATGAAATGATTTATTCCTATTTATGAATGTTATTCCATTTCATCTCTGTCCACATAGTGCCTGGGAATTATGATGAGAACGCCACTCCCTAATTAAAAATTGTATTGCAGATGCTGGAAATCTGAAATAAAAACAAAATGTTCTGGAGAAACTCAGTAAGTCTGGCAGCATCTGTGGAGGCGGAAACATAATCAATATTTTGAGTCCAAAAGCTCTTCTTTGGAACTTCTTCAGTTCTGCAAATGTTTGCTGTGTAATTGCTTAATCCATTGATCAACTGATTCACCAGCACAAATCCACATGAAAGATGGACTAAAATGTCTCTCTTGAGAGCAGCTTTATTTGCAAAAATTTCAGATTGAATGTATTCAAGTCTCCATTTGTGGTAACAGTGAATTTTTCCCTTGTTTTTGATCTGGTGTTTCTTTCAACAACCCTGGACTGAACCCTCTCTGTCCACAAATTCAAGTACATCAGTACCTGTCTGCATTCAGTCAATGGCAGCATCACAGGTACATTGCCTCAAATAGAGGCCAGTTCCAAGTTCATGAACTCTGTAACCTTTTACTGAGATTTGTATGGTGAAAGCGGCCATTTAGGGTTTAGAAGCTCAATAGAAAGAAGTCTAGGATAAACTTGTCTTTTTTCTCTAAAAATGAAATCTGTTGCAGCGCCCTTTCGACAGCAACCTTGCGACGCAGGGGAATAGACTAGCTACGTTTCTAAATTATGTAAGTACCCATGTGTGGTCGTCCATGCTCTGTGCTTTTGCTGTGCGTGTATTCATTCTCATTTCATTTTATAGAAAGAGGAACAGGATGCTTTCAAAGAATTAGGCACTGGGAATCGTCTTGCCACTCTTTTAAACTACGTAAGTATGTGTGATGATCGATTGGGTAGGACAAGACACTTAGTAACCAAATAAATCAGCAAGTAAGCTAGTCCCATCACTCAGGGGTGCCCAGTTTATCTCTGTGGCATGTTGTGCTCTTCAACATGGGAGGAGGTGAAGATGAGGGAAAATGATCCTGTTATTGCACATGGACATATTGGATCATTTAGATGCACAGCCAGGAGGGAGAGTGGGCCTGTCTGTACAGGAGCCTGCTCAATATCCATTCTATTAATTCATGAGGACAGAAAATTGATCGCACTGCATTTATGAGCAAGTGATCTTCTTCACTCTATGTTAATCTTAAATACTATGCCCAATACAATCTAATACAGACCTCTCAATATTATGGAAATGTTATGAGATACAAAAATTTCTGGGTTAATATTTACTATGTATATGTCAGGCTACTGCATTCCTCTGTTCAAAGCCAGAAGTATGACATATCAGTTTGAACAATTTATATTTTTACAATTCCTCTCTTTTTAGAATGCTTTACAAAATAGGAGAGGTATTCTTAGATTGAAGGTTTATGGGGCCTGAGGTCAGAGACATGATTAAAGGGAGAGATTTCTAGTAAGCTTTTGATGGCACAGGGAAAGGTAATAAAGTTGCTTTACAAGAGATTGCTAGAGCTAGCTGCAAAGATGGAGGAAGATATGAGGGTCAGAGGAAGAAACAAAGGGAAAAGACAACTGCAGAGCACCAGAGAAGATTTTCCAACAGGCAGGCATGAAATTGTTCAAACATCATCGATCTAAATAATCTCTGAACTGGTATGGAACAGCATCAAAATGTGAGTGTGATGATGAGGTGTTGAAGTATACACCTGTACAGAAGGAAGCCATCATCCCATGCCAGCCTGCAGAAGACAAAATCTGCTGAGTTCCATCTCCTACTCTTTTTCTAATAACCATTTCAAATTAAATCAGTTACTTGCTTGATGGTGTTTTCATAAAAGCAGGGCCTGGACGAGTTCACCACTTCCAAATAAACGACAGCATATTGATTTAAATGTTATACCTCCGATAGACCCAAAGTCTTCATGGGTTCCATCTGCTGCCAGCGGAGGCAGTATAAACATGAATCTCCGCTTCTGATCACGCTCCAATTAATTTAGCAGGAACCGGTAATGCACACTGGAATAACTGGAGGAGGGATGGACAGGAAAAACAGCACTTGGGTTACTGTTTTCCATTTGTGGACTTACCTTTTTACCCCAGCTCTCTATCCAGCTTCATTAAACATTACCACAAGCTGTCAGAAAGGAACCTTTCTTTATGGTCTGAATCCTAAAGGGGTTTCAGTGCAGTTATAACGTTAATCAAATAACTGATTGTGGCTGTTGGCATCAAAACATGGATATATTGGTATGAATAAATAATGAATGATGTGAGTGGTTTACCTCCTGTATGCAATCTTCGAAGCATCCATTATCAGTGAAAAAGGATGTTAATAATTTAATAAATAAACTTTGAATCTTTCCTGGCTCCCTATCCTCTGTAGGTTTGTACTTATAAAAGGAAAACAAAATCTGTATGTATGTTTAAAAGTGTCTTGCTGATGATTAGAATATTGACTGTTTAGTTGGGCATATAAAAAAAATACACACATCTAAATCAATGCTTGAGACAAAAAAAAATCAAAATGTGCTGAAGAAACTCAGCAGATCTAGCAGTGTCATTGGGGATAAAGCTAGAGTTAACATTTCATTTTTCAGTAACTCTTCATCAGAGTGCTAATGTTTGCTCAGACTCACTCCTGTCTGCTTAAATCATGTTCACTATTTAGGTTGGTTGAAGCAGCAATGTATCCAACAAATATCTTAACGCACAGGGAACCCTCATCAGTTGATACAGCATTCCACATCCTTTGCCTTCAGCTAGTTTGTTAATACTGATGGGTGCTGGAACTAATTTATTGAGCTACCAAGTTGTTGCTGCACTGCACTACTTCTGTTTGTCGAGGAAACACTGATGTTGCAAGGCTAATAATTAAAGGCTGAGCCAGAATTTTCAAAGTTGGAAAAGTGGAAGGCAAGATTTGCGGTGCAAATCTCAGTGTCACTTCAAACTACGCCTCCGTTCTGAAAGAGGACATTACCCCAAAAGCTGGAGGGCTTTTCGTTCTTTGTATTTGATGTGCAGATCACAGGCAAGCCATCTTTGAGAATTAACCCTCCTCTTTTACTGTGTGTAAATAAGATGTCTTTTTCTCAACAGCAGAATTGTGGGCCTGATCTGGTGTATGCATAGATCTCCCATAAACTGAACTACAGAAGCACCAATAAAAAAAAAACTATGACAACACAATCACTGAGCTTAGATCTGCATGGTCAGGCTGGGTGCAGTTATCCTATCTTTGAGATACTTTTGATTATAGTCTACACATGTCTCACTTTATGCACACATTCGATGCCAACCATCTACCAGTGTTCTGATATTAATTTGCAGGTAGAATTCAAAACGCTCTAACAGTTAAAAATAAAAATTTAATCCTCTTACATGAACCAGAAAAAACTACTCCAGAGACCAGCACTGGAAATTGATGCTGGCAAGCACAGACTTTTCTTAGAGCTACACACGCAAGTTATTTATACATTACTAAGAAAGCCTACGCCAAATGGCGTAGTCATGTTTATTTAGTGACGCTACCCAGTTTCTTTTGTACAATCTGACTGCACAGTCTGTGAGCTGGCAGCAGAGGCAAATTTTTTACTACTGACCTTAAGCCTCACTGGTGAAGAGGTCTAGTCATGGCTACCCATTCTTTGCTTGAAGAGGTTACTGTGAAAGTGAAGGGATTCTTCAGTATCTAATGGGAGAATCTTCCCCTCACTTCTACAATTCAGTCTGTCACCATTGAAACTTGTTTTTTTTCTCTTTAATGTTTTGATCCTCAGTGCTTGCCTATTCTTTAAGCACCCATTAGCTGATGATATTTCAATACCTACACTATCCTGCAATTAGTATCATTTGACTCATTCTTTCACAAAAGCTCGAAGTTATGGAACTCCAAACTACCCTGGGTCTTATCTTCCTCTGGCAGTCTTCAGCAATTTAAAAGCTTGGAGGTGGGGTAACTTTGAATATCATTGAAAATTGCATAGTGGAGGAATGTGGTGAATGCCTTGGAGTGGGGTGAAAAATTAATGGTCGGCCTCCTATTGACTTCAATGGAAAGAATGTTTACTGGTGTATATTGTATGAGCAGCAACAATAGCTGGCATTTAAGTAGCACCTTTAACATAGTGAAGCACAGCAATGCACAGGAGTGTACAATAGATTTCACAGGTCCTCCATCAAACAAAATTTAATGCCAAGCCATATAACAGGACATCCATGAACAAAGGCTTGATCAGAGAGGCAGGTTTTAAAAATTGTCATAAAGGACGAAATAGTGATGAAGAAATTTAGGCAGGGATCGCCTACGCTTTAATTCTAGGGTCCATGAGCTGGTCAGCTGAAGACACATCTACCAATGATGAGCCAGTGGAAGCCGGGGGAACACAAAAGATTCGAATTGGATGAATGTAGAAACCTCAGAAGATCCTGGGATGCTAAGAGTTTAGATTAGATTAGATTACTTACAGTGTGGAAACAGACCCTTCGGCCCAACAAGTCCACACCAACCCGCCGAAGCACAACCCACCCATTCCCCTACATTTACCCCTTTTACCTAACACTATGGGCAATTTAGCATAGCCAATTCACCTGACCTGCACATCTTTGGACTGTGGGAGGAAACCGGAGCAGCCGGAGGAAACCCACGCAGACACGGGGAGAATGTGCAAACTCCACACAGTCAGTTGCCTGAGTTGGGAATTGAACCCGGGTGTCTGGCGCTGTGAGGCAGCAGTGCTAACCACCGTGCCGCCCACTTTAGATTAGATTACTTACAGTGTGGAAACAGGCCCTTCGGCCCAACAAGTCCACACCAACCCGCCGAAGCGCAACCCACCCATACCCCTACATTTACCCCTTACCTAACACTACGGGCAATTTAGCATGGCCAATTCATGGCCAAGAGATTGCAGGGATTGCGCGAGTCAAAGCCATGAAGGGATTTGAAATCTATAATCAGAATATCAATGTCAAGATGTTGAGCCAGGTCCCCGTGTATCACCGTAACTTAAGTTATCTTGTTACCTACTTTGTGAAGTACTTTACTTCTCTTTCAGTCCCTGTGGTATCCTGGAACAGTGCACCCTGTCTTTGTTTTCTCAATGAAAGAAATAACTACCCATTTAACCTTTGTACTGGGAACTCTTTTTTTTGTAGAAGAAAGAGGTGAGAGTAAAGTAGTCACATGAAATACAATTATTAAATAATATTTACAGCACTGAAGTAGTTCATTCAACAGTACTGAAACTCTACATGAGCACCTTGACACTGTAATTCATGAAACCTTGCTAGCACATCCTCTATTACTTCCTCCTTCATGATTTTATCTAGTTTTCCTTAATTCTGTCAATGTTTTCTCCTTAATGAGCACTATTATGCAAAAGACAATGAATAAATTGGCAAGTAAAAGGATGAAGCTTGCCAGGATAAATTTTACATTAATTTGCAGTTGCAAAGTTAAAGCAAAGCCGCCACTTCGAGTTTACATTTCTCAGAAATTGAATGTAATCACTTGAAAAAGCCCTTGTTTGGGTTCATATTCTGCAGAATTATCGCAATGACACTCTCTGCCTCCACCACTTGTTAAACCTGTGTTGGGATGCTGATTAGAATCAGATTGCTGTATGAGTTCACATCATCAGCCTACCCTTTGTCCACATTTCTTTAATGTTACTGATTGCAATCTCTTGCAGCTTAATTTTGCCCACACCAAAAAAAATGCCCTGAACCACAGAACAGGACTACTTTATGCCAATGGTTAATGTGACTAGTTGGCAATCCTGATGCAGTCCGTTGCCTCATTTCCTGCTTTCAGTATGGCCATTATTAAAAGTAGTTTCCCTTGTTATCTCTTTTGAGAATTGACTTCAACTCTGCAGCCCGACCTTCGAAAGTGAAACTCAAGGAGAAGTACTCAGAAGGTACTGTCTTTTCCCAAGAATGAACATTCTCCCAACTGAAATGAGCAAACTATGGTGGCAGATGGCCCCTGGTAATTGACTCTTAACAGCTTTCTGGCTGTGAGGAAGACACATTTTCTTTTCATCCTACTGAGCTGCTGATTCAAGTCATTTCAGATGAGGCATTGAACTATTATTAGGACCTTTGAGGTGATTAATGGGAAGGTTCTGCAGATGAGTGAATCGAGTTACTGGGGAGACTTGAAGAAGTTTGGGTTTACCTCCTTGAAACCGAGGAAGACGTGACCCGAGGGAGGTATTTAGACAGAATAAATAAAGCTAATTATTGCTAATGGCTCAAGATTTGAGGGTCACAGTTAAAGGCGACCTGTAAAAGCTCATTTCATGCAATGATTGGTTAGAATTTGGAACACACTGTTCAATAGGATGCTGGAAGAGGATTCAACGGGAAGCTACCAAAGGATATTGGGAACAAAAAAATTTGAAGAAAAAATTGCAGAGATGTGGGAAAAGAGAACGGGAGCGAGATTAACTGGATTGCTCTTCAGGCGCAGACTGATGGGCTGAGAGACCTCCTTCAGGGCTAACTCTACAATTCTGTTATTCTCCTCCTGCCCCACTCCTGGTGCTTTTTTATTGAGGGAAATTTCCTCAGCTCCTTCGCAATGTATTCAATGCAGGAAGACTTTATAAGGATTACATGGTTTAGCTCATTGTCCATTCCTTCCAAGTCCAGCACATATCCCAGCAAATTGAACATTAATCAAAGAGGAGAACCTAACTGCTAAGTAAGTACAACTGTTCACTGTGGCATAGCATAACAAGGAAACTTAAAAGATTTGATGAACTTAAGCCACTTAAAAAAATGTTTAATCCCATTGGCATTGGTGACTGGAGTTTGGGATAGTTGGCTGGGGAAGTTGTCGTTTAGGAAACTCTATGATGCTGTAAAGCTTATCATCCCCATTGTCTAATTATGATAGCGAATTAATGTGATTGTGAACAAGTCACTAAAGCAAGGGAAGAGGAGGTTGCAGAAAATCAAAACGGAGTTGGCAAAAATGCAGACCTGTTGAAGCAAGTGGGGCAAAGCTATTGATCAAGAAATTACCACATCAGCTGTAGTGAGCAGGCACTTGTACTTTATGTTCCCTCATTGAAGGTTTTTAACTCTTAAGTTCTATTTTTGCATGATATTCGCTGGAGTTTATAAAACTGTGCAAGATAACATCTCACAATGTAATTTGCCATCTGGAATACAAGCTGACTCTAATTCAATCATTTATTCTTCGTTGCATGTTCTTGCATCAGTACCATAGCCAACATATTGAATCCTTTTTTAATGTCATTTACTATCTTATTATCTTTGTGCTGAACTGATAATGCAGCAATGGAAATTGAAATAAAAAGACAAATAGCAATTGTTAAATGGACATGGGCCAGGAAATGCACCGTAGGGAAGCCAGCATCAGAAAAAGGGAATGAATTGTTAATGTACCGGGTAGCACCTGTCTGGTCAGCTCAAAGAATCACCTTTTTAAAAATGACTTGGCAGTAAAGCAAGAGGAGTTTTGAGGAGGACCACAGATCAAAGTAGAGAGTTGACATCCATTTTTACAAAGAGAAAAAGGGCTTGCTTTTAACTCATTCAAAGCTTCAGGAGTTAAAATCAGGTCCGTAGTATCCATCAAATTGTACAGTTTCCCTTCTGTTGTAAGGCCATGAGTAGTTCATACTCTGTGGCTTGCCATTGTATAATAACCACTTGCACATATGTAGCGTCTCTAATATCAGAAGAAATTCCAATGTGCTTCACAAAGTACAACAGATGTATATTGGCATGGTACCAGAAAAAAATTATGCCATACACTACAACAATAGGGACTTACAAAGTAGCCCATGCAAGTCCCAAAACTTAGCCTTCAATGTCTAAGTAACTTCATTTTATTGGAGTCAAAATTTCTCACGCATTGGCTTGTCTTGTTTGAGATTTATGGGTATAAGGACATGGAGGGCTGTTTTTGATATTTTGTCTCATTTGCTGGTTGAACCCTGAATCAAATATTATACCTTTTGATCTGTTACTTGCCTCCCCAACACTCTGGGTTCTCTTGAATATGGCCTAGAGTGTCATCAGTTTGGCCATGTCTGTTCTGATGAAGGCTTAAACAAGTAACACAACAGATTTCAATGCTGTCTTTCTTCATGTGCTTTTATAGGGGTTTCCACTGTTCATATGGTGTACCATTCATTTTTAATTAAAAGATTTTGTGCTTGTGTCAGGAGTAAATGCTGACATGAACTGGTTCTGCTGAATCACCTGTTTTCACATTGTAGCTTTTATATATTCTGTCTAGAATGCTGCAGATTTATTCTTGAGGTTCTGTGAAATGTAAAAACTTTCAGAAAATTGTTCCTAGCAACAATTATTGTAAAGTGCTTGGTATTTGTAGTTTACATTTGAAGTGGGGCCTTTATTTGAGGGCATTGAAATCATGCACTGTGCATCTGATAGTCTTTCATTACCAAGTCAATGATGATAGTTATCCTTATGGTGGCTTGTCTGACACTTAAAATAAATTGACTTATTTTTACTCATGGTATGGAAAGGGGTGTTTACTGCAATGTTGTTTCAGCACTTAGAGCTATATCTTATGTAATGCTTCATGTTAAATGTAATGCTTCTGTACGTAATGTCGAGAGCTTTGTCATGCTGTCAATGTTCACTGCCTGTCCTGTTGCCTGCTTAATGCAAGAATTTGCTACATTAGCTGTTAAGGGTTTCATTTCATTGTTTCATGCTTTATTTAAAAACATCTTTGTCATCTACGCAATGTCTGATCTCAATATGTCTAAAAATATCAGTGCAGTTTGCTAAACAGATATTGAATACATTTTTGAAAGGTTTTTTTAAAATTGAATTCAATCAAGCTATGTTCCAGCTAAAAATACACAGCTTTTCAGATCTATGTCGTGCAGATTATAGAAAATATCAGCAGACTTTATCAGCATTCCTTACCGAAGGATGATAGGATCAGGACTTTCTTTTGCAGAAGTGGCCTTGGATTGGGGAATGGAAAGGTACATATAGCTGGAAGTTATGGCATATGTCACTTCTCTGGAAGCGGACATGAATAATAGCAAGCGGGTTTCTCTGTTTGGCTGTAGTGCCCATTGAAATTTGCCGAACTAAGCACTGGCCAAAGCCTAACCATTCTTCCTTGGGAGGGTCTAGCTTGTCAAGATGTTTGTTCATTCTGTCTGAATGCATGCCAAAGATCATTGTGCTATTCACTGACAGGGACCATATTTTTGGTGTTAGTTTGAAAATTTCAATAAGTGAGATCTTATAACTCAGTGAGCTAGTGTTTTTATTCCAACTCCATAAGTGTGTAATTAAAAAGTTGTTATTTTAAAGTTAAAATTCATAGTGTCAGGGAGGGAAAAGTTAATTTGGCTATGCATGTTGGAGCACGATCCAGCAAGCCCTGTTAGTATGCACACATACTTATTTCCTGACATTATGGCTTTAGCTATTGCTTACTTTGGTCACAGACTTCCACATGAATAGTAAAATGTGAAAGGTAGCCTCCATTGCCTTTGGAATCATTTCCATTGAGAACACAATGTTAAGAGAGGACTAGAAAAATCCCCAATGAAAATAAAAGTATAATTTGGAATGGTGCCAGGCCTGAAACCATTAATGCATAGTTGTGAATGATGGAACTTTTATCCGTCTCTCACCAAGCCCCCCCAAAACTAACTATACTGCTTGGTAGTGGTGCAGAGTAAAAACCACACACTTCCCACACTAAGTGAGCTAAGATGGTGTGATAGAGTCATTGTTGGGCAATAATCGCTTGTTTGCCTAGTATCCAAGAGGGCCATGGCAGAACCTTGTAATGCTGTGCCTGCTCACCTTGAGACGCACCAGGTGAAGCCAAGAAAATTGAGTTCTTTGTGCTTGAACCTATTGTGAGAGAAAGGGCTTGGGGGGAAACAATAGAATCTTCATCGACATTTAAAAGCAGACACAAGGTTAAACAGAAAAGGCACTGCAGCTCAGTCCATACCTGAAAGAGAAAGAAGGTAGCTCAGCCATGTGACTCCATCAGACAGTCAAACAAAAGCTAAGGACTTTTATTGAGGTATGAGATGAAGCAGCAAGAGTTTAAACTGTATTCTCTGTCATTAGCAGTGCTATCATCTGCTGTTTTATACATGTTGCTTATGGTGACGTTGACTGTTTGCAGCTAGAGTCTCTTGAACAGCCGGGTTATGTTGCATCAGCTGCATGCATTTAACATAAGTGATTGTTTCAAATCAAGACTGCCATAGCTTCAGCTGTATTCATTTAACATGAAAGCAACTTCTCCATACAGTCATTTGGCACAATATTTACAAATCTGTTTGTAATTCTGTATACCAGATGAGTGATGTTCCAGCAGGAGGAGCCACAGTATTTCCTGACTTTGGTGCTGCCATATACCCCAAAAAGGTAACTGTTTATACCAATTTTACGTTGCCAATTAATTGTTGTTTTCTGCATATGATTAAGTTTGAAATGAATAGATATGTGGTGTTCTGTTAAATCTCAGAGAAATCTGCTTTTTTATAATCCTTCATTTTTTTCTTTAATAACATCTGATTTTTTAATCTCTCAGCTGCACTGGGCCAAAGCCTGGTAAAACCTTTCAACTAAGTTAATTCTTCAAAATGTCCATCTTCTGATAACTCACCCATTGTCTCAGCATTTATGTTAAGATTTGAGTCGCCATAATCTGATTGGTTCATATTATTTCAGATCCACTCACTGCCAAATACAAGTAGAGATCTAGGAAAAATCTGGGAGAAAACAAACAGAAGGAACTTCAAATCCTTTAAATTATGTATTTGATGCTTGAAGATTAACTCTAGAAAGTGATGAACAAACAACAATTTTTTTTTTACTTCCCACTTGGATTTTTTGGAAGAGAAGCCAATGAATTGCTTCAGTTTATGGAATTTGATTGTCACCATTTAAAAATCTGCCAGTTACACGTTTTCCAGTTGCACCCTGAAAAAAAGAATGTGAATTCTGAGATGAGTGAAATATCAAAGTTTTCTTTGATAAGAGACAAAAGAGGATAAATGGAAAGAAGGTGCAGATCAACCATGATCTTGTTGCACAGCTGGAATGGATGTCCGACTCTTGTTCTTGTGACTTAGTTTGAAAGTAGCTCAGAGATGGAAAGTATAGCTTTTAGTAGATGATGCTGTCTTTGCTCATTGCATACAAATTGCTCTTTCCATCCCTAAGGGGCAGAAAGATGGCTCAGTGGTTAGCACTGCTGCCGTAGCATCGGAGATCCGGGTTCCAATTATACCCTCAGACAACTGTCTGTGTGAAGGTTGCACATTCTTTCTATGTCTGCTCTGGTTTACTCCCACAGTCCAAAGATATGCAGATTAGATAGATTGGCTTCGCTAAATTGCTGATAGTGTCCAGAAATGTACAGACTGGGTGGAATGGCCATGGGAAATGCAGGGTTAGTGGGATAGGATTGGGGCTGAAGGTCTGGGTGGGATGCTCTTCAAAAGGTTGGTATGGACTTGATGGACCAAATGACCTGTTTCCACACTGTAAGGATTCTGTGATTGTCTGGACTACCTTTGACTACAGATCCCAACTCATGTTGTTAAACTGATGCTACTGAAGTTTATTCATTATGGAGACATTTCTTTACCTCCCAAATTGCCTGGAATAGATTTGAATATCGTTCCTAGCAATGACAAGCAATGATTCCAGCACAGCAGACTTCACCATGAAAGGATTGTTCCATTTCGTTAGTAGAAAGGGAACTTTCAATTGATCAATTGTTATTTTAATTCTTAAAAAGCAAATATGCAGGACAGTTTCACCTTAACTGTTAAAAAGCATTTTACCTGTCTATGATATTCTAATTTTAAGGATACAATCTAAATTTTGGTTTGTTATTTTCAGGGCACAGCAGTATTTTGGTATAACCTCTTTAGAAGTGGAGAAGGTGATTATAGAACGCGGCATGCAGCCTGTCCAGTATTAGTAGGAAGTAAATGGGGTAAGTGCTTCACAATGTCTACTGTTAATAGCCACAAGGCTGTTTATTTCTTGTGGTTTGTGTGTAAAGTGAATGAATAAAGAAATGTATATCAATCTATATGTCAGATTCTGTCAAAATATGCACATCGTTTTGTAGAATAAAATCTTCTTTCCATTAAGCTCTTGTGATGAGACATTCTATTTGTGAATAGAATCATTTCTTTTCCTGTGTTTGGAATGCAGTGGCAATGTCCAGCACTCCTAAGGAGTTTGATACAGGAAAGGCCAAATGCAAAATACAGCAGATGATGGAGATCTGAAATAAAAACAAAGTGCTGGAGAAACTTTCAATAAACTGCCTTCTTCTCAACAGCAATGAACCTCAGCTCCAGCATTAAGAAAGCGTTTCTGACAACATCTACATATTGTTCTTTTTCATTTCTCACACCAATTGCCCATGTGACCTCTCTGAACAAAATTAATACTTTTGTGCCAGTTTGTGAGCCTGTTTTTTTTATTAGAACTAACATAACCATATGTTTCAGCTTCAGTTATACTTTGGTGGCTGGTACTCTATTCATATATTGAGTCATAAAGTGTCCCTGGCAGGCTAACATTTGGTGGCCATCCCTAATTGACCTTCACAAGCTGGTGGTGAGCTCCCTTCTTGAACTGCTGTTGCCCTTGCTATGGGTTAATCCATAGTGCTGTTACGAAGCCATGTTACTTCTCAAACCTTAACTGTAATCACTGTCAGACTCGTTATTTTCATCATACCCTGACAAATGAAAAGCCAGAGTGTTCCCAACAAAGACTAAATGAATAACTTGTTCTGAAATTATGAGCATTCATTTGCCTGTCCCAATGATTTGAGTGTCTGGCTAGGCCATTTCAGAGGGCAGTTCATTGACCAGGCAAGGTGAGCCTGGCAAGTATCCTTCTCTAAAGAGCACCAATAAACCAGATGGGTTTTTACACTAATCCAATAGCTTCACGACAATTTTTACTGATATGAGTTTATCATTCCACTTATTGGATATGAATGTATATTTTCAATTTACAGGGTGAGATTTGAAGTCATGCTGTGTAGATTATTAATCTAAGTAATATAAATACGTGACTGTCACATCCATGTACACTCATTTTTTAAGGATCCCTCTTTGTGATGAGACACTTAATTAGTTATATGGTTTCATTGGGTGAACAGAGTACTCAGTGATAATTGGGGTGCCTCCAAAATCAATCTCATTATCTTCTGGTATGAAATAAGATACACAATAGATGAATTACCATCTGTGTAAAGGTTGGATTGTAAAAGCAAGCCATTGACTTTCACAAATTGATGAGGAACCAAAAAAACCAACAATCCTGGTTTGCGCGAGCTCACTTTCTATTCCAGGGAACAGCCCTTTCTCTTTAATTTGTCATCTCCATAATTTGTATCAGAACATACCTCCTCAAAAGTAAAAATTGCCTCAGTCATGAAGTACAGCATGGAAGAAGGAAAATATGAGAGTTATTATTACTGTGTTTCTTTTTTTCTGTTGGAAATCAATTATGCAGTTTTGGTCTCCTTATTTAAGGAAAAGTGGAAATGTAATACAGATAAAGTTAAAAATTGCACAACATCAGATTATAGTCCAACAGGTTTAATTGGAAGCACTAGCTTTTGGAGTACTGCTCCTTCATCAGGTGGTTGTGGAGTAAGCTCCGAAAGCTAGTGCTTCCAAGTAAACCTGCTGGACTATAACTTGGCATTGTGTGCGTTTTAACTTTGTAAACCCCAGTCCAACATCAGCACCTCCACAATACAGATGAAGATCACTAACTTGATACTTGGAGTTTAGAAGAGTGAGGGGTGATTTGGTGAAAAGTGCACACAATCCTAAGTAATTTTGACAAACTGAATGTGGAAAGTTAATTTCTCTTGTGAATCAGTCCAGAATTATGAAGGCAGGGTGGTAGTCATTGTAGTGTGGATAAGGCATTCAACACAGTTCCGCATGGTAGACTGGTTATTAAGGTTGGATCACATGGGATTCAGGGTAAGCTAGCCAATTGGATACAAACTGACTTGAAGGCGGTGATACAGGATTATTTTTCAGACTGGAAGCCTGTGATCAGTCAGTGCCACAAGAATTGATTCTTGATCCCCTGCTTTATGTCATTTATAGAAATGATTTGGATGTGAACATAGAAGGCATGGTTAGTAGGTTTGCAGATAACACCAACATTGGTGGTGTAGTGGACAATGAAGAAGGTTACCTTAGAATACAACGGTACCTTGTTCAGTTAAGCCAATGGGCCAAGGAGTGGCAGATGGAATTTAATTTAGATAAACGTGAGGTGTTGCATTTTGGTAAGGCAAACCAGGGCAGGACTTATAAAGTTAATGGTAGGGCCCTGGGGAGTGTTACCGAACAAAGACTGAGGAGTGCAGTTGCATAGTTCCATGTAAGTGAGGTCACAGGTAGATGGACTGTTGAAGAAGGCATTTGGCACGCTTGCCTTTGTTGTTCAGTACATTGAATATAGCAGTTGGGACTTCATATTGTGTTTGTACAGGACATTAGGCCACTTTTAGAATATTGCATTGAATTCTGGTCACCCTGCTGTTGGAAAGATGCTATTAAACTTGAAAGGGTTCAGAGAGAATTTACAAAGGTGTTGCCAGGGTTGGAGGGTTTGAGCTATCGGGAGAGGCTAAACATGCTGGGGCTATTTTCCCCAGAGCATCACAGGCTGTGGGGAGACCTTATAGAGGTTTCTAAATCATGAGGGACATTGATAGGGTGAATAGCCATGGTCTATTTCCCAGGATAGAGGAGTCCAAAACTTGAGGGCATAAGTTTAGGGTAAAAGGGGAAAGATTTAAAACAACCCTTAGGGGCAACCTTTTCACGCAGAGGATAGTGCATATATGGAGATGGTGGAGGCTGATACAATTACAATATTTAAAAGGTATCTGGATGGGCACATGAATAGGAATAAATGATGGTACATGGGACTAGATCAGTTTAGGATATCTGGTTGGCGCAGATGAGTTAGACTGAAGGATCTGTTTTTGAGCTGTACATCTCTATTACTTATACCTAGGACATCCTTTTTTAAAGTTAGTGATTGATCTTCTAGGACATAGATGTGGAGCATTTTATTCTGAGGTTTGTTCAACTCAGTAAATATATTTAAGGGTGATGTAGATTGATACCTTTGCCTTACATGAATCTCAGGTTATCCTGATGAAGGGTTATGCCCGAAACGTCGATTCTCTTGCTCCTCAGATGCTGCCTGATCTGCTGTGCCTTTTCCAGCACCACACTTTATCAACTCTGTTTCCACCATCTACAGTCCTCACTATCTCTCAGGTTATCAAAGATGATTGGGAATATGGAAGTTGGAATACTACCAGATCAAGCACAGCAGGTCAGGCAGCATCCGTGGAGCAGGAGAATCATGTATTGGGCAAAAGCTCTTCATTCCTTTTGCCCGAAACATTGATTCTCCTGCTCCTGGGATGCTGCCTGACATGCTGTGCTTTTCCAGTGCCACACTCTCAACTCTAATCTCCAGCATCTGCAGTCCTCACGTTTGCCTATACTAACAGATCAGCCTACTTCGGCTCCAAATTTGTATGTTTTTGTATGTATAACTCATCTGAATAATTTACTATCCTTATACTAGATTATGATGTGTTGAAGAGCTTTAATCTCTTGTTAATTGTTAATTATTTCTTGATTGTTAATTATTTCATTCATAGTTTCCAATAAATGGATCCATGAGAGGGGACAAGAGTTCAGGAGACCATGTGGATTGACAGAAGTGGATTGAACTTATGAGCCTTGGTGCTATCCCTGTTTACATCCTTCTCTTATTTTATCAGGACAAACAAGCAGTCAGGATTTTATTTCTTCCCCTTCAAGTGCCAATCAGCTTGTGCATTCCACTTTGATCAGATCACGTCATTTTCATTCCAAATGATTTCTTTTCTCCACCCCTCTCCACCCCAAAATAAAGACCCAAATGTTTCTCAATGAGGGGCGAAATACATTTTGTGGTATCTTCAATTTGTCAGCCACTCCCTACAAGAACATTGTTCAACCTAAATGGCAACAAGTATTAGATCTGAATACTTTGCTGTCTGGGAGAAGACAGCAACCTTTCCTCTCTCGGAAAAGAAGTGGATAAAAAATATCAGAGCATTCATTCATCCTTCTATCCTCCTACCTTACGAATTGTAGCAGAAGAAAATGTGCAGTTTGGACTCAAGGTTCCTCCACTTGGATACAGCTTCATGCTTCTCCTGTTCTCACACATCAAAGGCAGCTTTCTCTTCAGCAGTCTCCGCCTTTTAAGATGTTCAAAACCTTCTTGAAGCACTCCACTTAAGAAAAGTATTGACGTGAAAATTGTTTGGCCATTCTAGTTCAAGCTACCTGTTTACGGAGGAGATTCTCCCATCACCATTTTGTCAATTAATTTTTGTTTTGTGAAACTCTTCAATGGACTTTCATTTCTTTTTTTTTCAGTATCTGATCACCTTTTGCAAAATTACAGCAGTTGGGATGTCTTTTAAGCGCTAAATAATGCAAATCTCTCCTAAATTTCAAAAAGATAATTTTTAGTGATCATCTTGATTCTTTCCCAGTCTGTTGCACTATGAATGGCAGCTGGTTCCTGGATTAATATGTAGCATCCTAAGAGGAAGACCATTCACCATTTTCTAAGGCAAACTGAGAGGGATAAGCATCAGATGGAGCTTTGTCAGTATTTCTCACATCCGGAGAATGGAAGTAAGAAAGATGGACCACAATGTGCACATGAACCTGAACAATTTTGTGGAAAAACATCAATCATTCCAACTTGAGCCTTCTCAAAAATATTGATTTTCATCAAAGATTCATGCTGAGAAAATTATACAACTTCATACAAAGTCCATATCTGTAATGTTCCTTTTTTTCCCTTAACCCATCCAAGCTGGAATCATAACATAGCTCTCCCCTCCCTTCCCCTCCCCAGACTCCTGAAGGTCCCCACAACCTTCAACCCCAGCAACAGGACACCTGTCATGGCCTATTCATTACTGTCAATACAGATAAATTGAAGCTCTTGTATTTTGATAGGGAGCTTTCATATTCTTTGGGAAAACAGATGAACAAAGGGACCCACCCATCCAAATACAGAAAGTAGCCCAGAAGACCCAGGTTCAAATCCCAACATCATAACCTGTTTGAACAAGCTGATTAAAAATATCTCAAATACAGAAGCTACTCAAATAAAGTAATGTTGTTCATTTCCTCAGGGATAAATTTGAAAATAGTGGTCTAATGCCCCTACCCCTGCACTAGAAAGGCTGGGTTCAAGTCTAACCTGTACTAGAGATATGTCATAACAGGTTGATTAAAATAAGTATAATTGAAAAGTAGAGAATCGAGGTGAGACCCTGATGATTAGTTAATTTGAGTCACTGCATTAGAACACATTTCCTGGTTTTCTGATCCTTTTAACCAGAATGATTGGAGTGTGAAACTCCTAACCACAAGGAATGGTTCAGGTAAATAAATTAGATAAGTACATGAGTGAGAAGGAGGTAGTGTAATACACTGAAGTGTAAGGTGAAGGTGTGTGGTGGAGCCTCATGTGGAGAGCAGAGCAGAATGGGCTATTTCATTCTCTTTCTTCATGGGTTGTGAGTCTTGCTGACAAAAGTCAGCATTGACTCTGATCCCTAAAGAAGGTGGTGTTGAGCCTGCTTGATGCGATGCTATGCATTCCACAAAGATTGTTCTGTGCCCGAAAGGGAAAACAAAATAGATCTTGCCTTTGCGGATTCTAAAAGAGAATCTGATGATTCCTTTAGTAAAGAAGGGCTTTGCCAGGACACAATTAAAGACTTAACTGACTTGTTAAAACTTTAAAAAGTTTTATCTCCCTGCAGTTTTGAATAACTTATATGAAAGACAAGATACTTCACCTTTGTGACATTGGATCTTGAAACAGAATCTGTCACCTTGTGTAAATGAACTTAAATCTGCGGAAACTGGAAGGTTGAATGTAGCCTGTAATTTCTATCTTTCAAAAGCTGTATGCTTCACTTTGACTCCTGTGAAACCCTGAAAACAGCTTGAATTGCTCTAAATATTTTCCCTCACCTGTCCTATCAATCAAATAGACTGTTGGGAACCCATAGAAACACAAGATTGCCTGTGTAATTCTCTCTATGCTGCTTTTACCAATTTCACTCCAAAGATCAGGGATGGGAAAGTTCTCCTCTTCCCGCTAAGTTTGATTGGGTCGTTGCAATTGTAGAATATTGCTGATGTTTGATTTAATTTGTCTTTTTATTTTTTGTTTTTGTTGCATAGAGTTTCTTTAAATACAGAGTGGTTTTGTTATCTTTTTAAGAAAAATCTTAACGTTATTAAATTTGGTTTGTTTTTTTTGTATGGAGCACAAATAGCTCAAAATTACTGGAGGAAGTTGTGGTCCAACTGTTAACTTTGTTAGGATGAATGAATAAAACAAGAAAATCAGATGAATGGGTGACTTGTCTCTGGACGTTTTTTGTTGCATTTTAAATTTCCTTCAACCCAGTTAGCTGATTATATGAGCAAATGTTCTCTCCTTAATGTTATGCTTCATAGAGCCAATTAAGATCATAAGACAATAAGAAATAGCAATAGGAGCAGACCCTTTGGCCTGTTGAGCCTGCTCTGCTATTCAACAGGATCATAGCTGATCCAACAATCCTCACATCTACTTACCTCCCCTTACCCATAAACTTTGATTTCCCCGATGGATCAAAACTTTATCTATCTTAGCCTTAAATATACACAAGGATTTTTCATGAGGGAAAACATCCTCTTAGCATTTACCCTGTCAAGCGTCTTAATATGTTTCAGTAAGATTGCCTCTCATTCATCTACGCCCCAATGAATGTGATCAACCATGATGATAGTCCTGGTGGTAGACATTGGATTTCACTACTTCGATTTTGTTTAAGTAGTTTCTGAATTAGGCTGCAAGCTGGCAATCATCGTGTTAATGATCTAACGATCAATTGCTTGGCAGAAATTGATTAATCCAGTGGGTTTGATTATATAAGACAGTAAAATACATTCAAAGTTATGAAGCAGACGTTGCTTCAAGCCAGCTGATTTCTGTATGTGCAACTTCCAGGCACACAGCAAACTAACTGGCAGACAGGATCACAACTTTGTGTGCACAAGGTGCATTAACTGTCTGAAAGGCAAGGTACATGTGCAATTTACTGATGGAGCTGGAGATCTGGAGGACACACAGGGATTGCCTGTAGAAGTTAGGCATAATGTTGGGTATTCATTTACAACACTAATGGTGTCAGGATATGACTGAGGTCCAGAATGTTGGACAAAAATAACATTTATCCCAAGTCCACATTGCACCTTAATCAAAAAGTAGGGAGCAAAGACTGGAATGTGTTCTTCATTGGCTGTTCCCTAATCATGTGGAATTAGATTGAATATTCAGCAGATTTGGCCATTTGGCCCAACAATCATTTTGCTGGTGTTTATACTCTTCCTGAGTCTACTCCTAATCGATTTATTAATTCCAGTTTGAGTAGGTTTCTGCATTCCTAATTAATTTTCTCTGTGCATGTTCTGGTTTCCTTTGGAAAGCACCCAGATGATTTGCCTCAGTTCCCACAAATTCTGCTTTCTAACCACTCCCTGAAGAAAGGTATTTCTACTTGCTTCCCCATTGAATGTATTTGTCACTATCTTATCTAAATGGCCCTGGGTTTGATTCTCCCAATAGTGTTAATATTCTCTTTTTTTACCTTGGTTCACCAGATCCATCATTTTAAAGAACTCTTCACCAAATCACTGCTCATCCTTTTTAAAGTAAAAAAACACAAGCATTTCAATCTTTCCTTAAATCTGTAATTTTAGTTCATGCACCATTCATTCAAATTCTTCCTGCTGTTTCTCTATGATTTGTAGCTTGTTTTCATAGTACAGACAATAGAGTACAAGAATACAGCACAATACAAGTGCAGCCTGATCAGTTGTGTACGTGAACTGTGAGCTAACAGAGCAGTTCGCTCTCCCCTTCCTCAAGCCCCCAGGCTCCAGTCTAACCTTAAATTCTTGGCAGCATATGCTTTGGGAACAGATGTGACCAATGTATTCCTTTATCCTGACAAGGAGCCAAGTATATGAGCTGTGCTGCGGTTTTGAAAGTAAATCAATAAACCCTCAGTGGGATAAATGTACTTGTCCAGTTCTCTTTACAAACTGCTGTCCAGTTAGATCTTGCAGTTCCAGTGTTATTTCAATAATTGAACTTATCACCAAAATCAAAAGCAGATATATTATTGGGTCCAACAGGAGCATGTCAACTAAGCACGGTTTAAGTGAAATATGTAATCCTTACATGTGAGAAATAAATTCAAAGTGGAGCTTTGGAACATACACTGTGGTTATGTTGTAAGTGAAGTTTTACAAGTATTCAGATGGACCATCTCCACGCCCCTTCCCGCACTCCAACAACAGTTTCGGGAAGCAGTCAACATCAAGATGTGAACTTTAATTTGCTGTCCAGAACTTTTAAAGAAAGGAGTTGCTGTGGAAACAAATGATGTCTGGCAGAGAATTATATGTTCCAGCTAAGCCCCGTGATGTTTAGCAGGAGTGGCCAACTCAAAAGAGTTTACCGTATGGACATGTTCGAACAGTGAAGAGTGTTCCGCCACAGAACGACAGGTTGTAATGATGGATGATTCCCAGGAAGCAATTTTCCCTGACAGCTTGGAACTACAGGTCAAGAAAAGGGGTCAGCCATAGACACTGAGTCACTATGCAGACATTTCTTCATTCACAAAGCTGTAAATCTCTGAAATTCCTGCTTTGCACATTTCACAACCTCCGGATGTAGCAACAAACAGCCAATGAAAAGCTGCTTGAGGCAAACACAACAGCCAGTTTGTACACAGTCCCCACAAACCGCAACGAGATAAAAAGAATTCTATTTTTAGTAATGTTATTTGAGGATTGATTATTCACTGGGACCCTGAGGAGCCCATGGTCTTCTGCATATAATAGGTTGTGATCATTTCCATCCAACTGAGATCAGACAAGGCCTCAGTATCATACAACACAAGGGAGGAGGCAGGAGGTTGAACTTTGATGCCCGAATAAGGAAGGACTAGAGGTGAATAGGCAGAATTTTCCACCACCAGCCAGTTCACAGGTTTGCTGCACCATCTTGCCTCCCTCCTAAAACATTTTTAAGAATACTAGGCCAGAACAAAGCAGCTACTACCAAAAAGTAATGAATACAGTTGAGGTGATAAAATGACCGATTAATCTCAAGATATGTTATCAGTAATTCCCACTTAAGTGGAGCATAACATCCTTAACATTGTGTTCAATTTTTTTTTAAATAAAAAAGAGAATTCCATTAGTCTTCTTTATTGAGCACTAGATCTGCATAGTAACCTTCTGTGACTCATGCATTAAATTACCTAGATCTCTCTGCACCTTAGAATTCTGCAATCATTCACCATTTTAGTAATACTTTATTTCTGTATTCTTCCTGCCAAAATGAACGACATTAGATTTTCTCACGTTATACTCTACCTGGCAGATGTTTGGCCACTCATTCTAGTTTTATCAGTCTGCATCGTCTTTATATCCGCTTCACAGTATACTTTGCTACCTATCTTGGTGTCATAGAAACATGGAAAATAGATGCAGGAGTAGGCCATTCGGCCCTTCAAGCTTGCAGCACCATTCAATATGGTTATGGCTGATCATGCAATCTCAGCATCCCATTCCCGCCCTCTCCCCATACCCCTTGATCCCTTTAGCCACAAGGGCCATGTCCAGCTCCCTCTTAAATATATCGAATGAACTGGCCCCAACAGCTTCCTGTGGGAGATAATTCCACAGGTTTGCAACTCTGAGTGAAGAAATTCTTCCTCATCTCAGTCCTGAATTGCTTACCCTTTATTCTTAGTCTGTGACCCTTAGTTCTGGACTTCCCCAAATCGGCCACATTCTTCCCACATCTAGCCTGTCCAGTCCCATCATGATTTTATATGTTTCTATGAGATTGCCCCCTCATTTTTCTAAATTCCAGCAAACACAAGTCCAGTCAATCTATGTCAATTCTGCCATCCCAGAGTTTGTCTGGTGAACCCTTGCTAGACTTCCTTAATAGCAAGAGTGTCCTTCCTCAGACGAGGAGACCAAAACTGCACATAATACTCAAGGTGTGGTCCCACCAAGGCCCTGTATAACTGCAACAAGACATCCTTACTCCAATGCTCAAATCCTCTTGCTATGAAGATCTGCATGCCATTAGCTTTCCTCACTGCTTGTTACATCTGCATGTCAACCTTCAGCGACTGTTCTACCAAGACATCTGGGTTTCATTTAGCCTCACTTTTTCCTAAGCTGCCAGCATTCAGATAATAATCTGCCTCCTTGTTTTAGCCACCAAAGTGGATAACCTCACATTTATCCACATTATATTGCAGTTACCAAGTATTTGACCACTCAACCAGCCTTACCAAGTCACCCTGCAGCCTCTTAGCAACCTCCCAAAGAACACACTGCAACCTAGCTTAGCGCGATCTGCAGATTTGGAGATATTGCATTCAATTTCTGCATCAAAATTGTGAATGTATACTGTGAACAGCTGGGATCCCAGCACTGAACCCTACAGCAGCCCACCCATGTCATCTGTACATTTAACTACTACACCTTACATCCCCTCCTAAAAAGCTGAGGTCCCAGCACAGATCTTGAAGACTCCACTCAACATATCCAGCCAATCAGGTAATGATCCATGTATACTCTGTACACTCTGTTTACTGCCAGCCAGCCAATCTTCTAACCATGTTAATATGTTTTCCTCTACATTATGAGCTGGTGTGTTGCACAGTAACCTTTTCTGTGGCACTTTGTTAAATATCATCTGGAAATCTGAGGACAAAATTCTAAAAGGTTTGCCTTTATCCCCAGCAGTTTTTAATCCTTCAAAAGACTTCATTAGTTGTGTACAGATAAGTCCCCATGTCCTGATGGACTTCATCTTAACAGCTTATAGAATCATAGTGCCATACAGCATGAAAACAGGATCCTGCGGGTGTCCACTGACACCCTGGAGTTGTGACTGGCCACTTGAGTGTTTCCTTCCCTTCTGGAGAGATTGGACCATCTTGTGACTGTGTATGTGCGAGGACTGTTCCTAAAAAAAAAGAGGAAGTGGGGCCCGAGTGTCCTTGGAGAAGGAGCACGCGGGTGTCCACTGACACCCTGGAGTTAAAAAAAAAAGAAAAGAAAAGAAAAAAAAAAAAAAGAGGAAGTGTTAGTAGGACAGACTCCCTGGGACCTGTCTCTGTATGAGATAGAACTAAAACTAAAGGCTGTTTGTGCATTAATAGAGGGTGATTTGGTAATAGGATACCGGTCTCTGTGGAGTGATTTCATTGAACCGATCTCAAAGCCAGATTATGAAGATTTTGGTTCAACCTAAAAATTTGAGAAAAGAAGATGAAAACAGGATCCTTCAATCCAACTGATGTGTAACACAGAAGCCTAGGGATTAGCAACATCTTGATTGAAAGGGTTAGTCTTAACCCAATAGTGAGCTTCTGGATCATTGGTTTCCTTTGTCATAATATCATAGAGTCATAGAGATGTACAGCATGGAAACAGACCTTTCGGTCCAACTCGTCCATGCCGACCAGATATCCCAACCCAATCTAGTCCCACCTGCCAGCAACTTGCCCATATCCCTCCAAACCCTTCCTATTCATATATCCATCCAGATGCCTTTTAAATGTTGCAATTGTACCAGCTTCCACCACTTCATGTGGCAGCTCATTCCATACATGTACCACCCTCTGCATGAAAAAGTTGCCCCTTAGGTCTCTTTTATATCTTTCCTCTCTCACCCTACACCTATGCCCTCTAGTTCTGGACTCACCCACCCCAGAGAAAAGACTGTCTATTTATCCTATCCATGCCCTTCATGATTTTATAAACCTCTATAACGTCACCCCTCAGTCTCTGACGCTCCAGGGAAAACAGCCCTAGCCAATTCAACCTCTCCTCCAACCCTGGCAACATCCTTGTAAATCTTTTCTGAACCTTTTCAAGTTTCACAACATCTTTCTGATAGGAAGGGGACCAGAATTGCACCCAATATTCCAATAGTGGCCTAACCAATGTTTGGTACAGCTGCAACATGACCTCCCAACTCCTGTACTCAATACTCTGACTAATAAAGGAAAGCATACCAAACGCCTTCTTCACTATCCTATCTACCTGTGACTCTACTTTCAAGGAGCTATGAACCTGCACTCCAACGTCTCTTTGTTCAGCAACACTCCCTAGGACCTTACCATTAAGCATATAAGTCGTGCTAAGATTTGCTTTCCCAAAATGCAGTACCTCATATTTGTCTAAATTAAACTCCAACTGCCACTTCTCAGCCCATTAGCCCATCTGATCAAGATCCTGTTGTAATCTGAGGTAACTTTCTTCGCTGTCCACTACACCTCCAATTTTGGTGTCATCAGCAAACTTACTAACTATATCTCTTATGCTCACATCCAAATCATTTATATAAATGCTAAAAAGTATTGGACCCAGCACCAATCCTTGTGGCACTCCACTGGTCACAGGCCTCTAATCTGAAAAACAACTCTCCACCACCACCCTCTGCCTTCAACCTTTGAGTCAGTGCTGTATCCAAATGGTGAGTTCTTCCTGTATTCCATGAGATTTAACCTTGCTAACCAGTCTCCCATGGGGAACCTTGTCGAATGCCATACTGAAATCCATATAGATCCCATCTACCACTCTGCCCTCATCAATCCTTTTTGTTACTTCTTCAAAAAACTCAATCAAGTTTGTGAGACATGATTTCCCATGCATAAAGCTATGTTGACTATCCCTAATCAGTCCTTGCCCTTCCAAATACATGTACATCCTGTCACTCAGGTTTCCCTCCAACAACTTGCCCACCACCGATGTCAGGCTCACTGGTCTATAGTTCCCTGGCTTGTCCTTACCACCTTTCTTAAACAGTGGCACCATGTTAGCCAACTGCCAGTCTTCTGGCACCTCACCTGTGACTATCGATGATACAAGTATCTCAGTAAGAGGTCCAGCAATCACCTCCCTAGCTTCCCACAGAATTCTAGTGTACATCTGATCAGGTCCTGGGAATTTATCCACTTTTATGCCTTTCAAGACATCCATCACTTCCTCCTCTGTAATATGGATACTTTTCAAGATGTCACCATCTATTTCCTTACATTCTTTCTCTTCCATGTCCTTTTCCACAGTAAACACTGACGCAAAATACTCATTTAGTATCTGCCCCATTTTCTGCGGCTCCACATAAAGATCTTTGAAAGGCCTTATTCTCTCCCTAGTTACCCTTTTGTCCTTAATGTATTTGTAAAAACCCTTTGGAGTCTCCTTAACTCTATTTGCCAAAACTATCTCATGTCCCCTTTTAGCCCTCCTAATTTCTCTAAGTATACTCCTACTGCCTTTCTACTCTTCTAAGGATTCACTTGATCTTGTCAATACCTGTCATATGCTTCCTTCTTTACTTAACCAAACCCTCAATTTCTTTAGTCATCCAGCATTCCCTATACCTACCAGCCTTTCCTTTCACCCTAACAGGAATATACTTGCTCTGGATTCTCGTTATTTCATTTCTGAAGGCTTCACATTTTCCAGCCCAAAGTTCTTATCTAGTACTGTCAAAATTGGCCTTACTCCAATTTAGAACTTCAACTTTTAGACTTGGTCTATCCTTTTCCATCACTATTTCAAAACTAATAGAATTATGATCGCTGGCACCAAAGTGCTCCTCCACTGACACCTCAGTCACCTGCCCTGCCTTATTTCCCAAGAGTAGATCAAGTTTTGCACCTTCTCTAGTAGGTATATCCATACATTGAATCAGAAAATTTTCTTGTACACACTTAACAAATTCCTCTCCATCTAAACCCTTAATACTATGGCAGTCCCAGTGTATGTTTCAAAAGTTAAAATCCCCTACCATAACCACCCTATCATTCTTACAGATAACTGAGATGCCCTTACAAATTTGTTTCTCAATGTCTTCGGCTCCCAGTTTGGAAATGCCTAACTTCTCCTTGTTTACACATTCCTGCAATCCCTCGATCCTGCACATGCCTAATTGAGTTACTTCACCATTGGCAGCTGCATATCAATCAGCTGTCTCATCCATAAATCCTTAAGATTTCTTCCCGAAAATTTTCCACATTTTTACCTCTCTACCTCTCTTCTCCTTTAAGACGCTTCTTTAAGCCTGACTCTTTTACAATGTTTTTGGTCACCTGTCCTGATACTGCCTTATAAAGGAAAAGGTCACCATAGTCCAATCAGACCATAAGGCTGCTCTGTCATTAACCTGAGGATCATCATGCCTCAAGTGAGGGGAGAGTCTTACACCATAACCTCAGCCAGTGTAGGAATCGAACCCACACAGTTGGTAATTATGTTGTATTGCAAACTAGCTGTCCAGCTATCCAGCTGCCTTTCATCTGCTTCAGTGCTATACTATATTTAATGATGCTCCTGTGAGACACTTTGAGACTTTTGCAACATTAAATACAGGCCATATAAATGCAATTTATAAGTGAAATATACAGTTTCGGGTGCAGCTTGCAGCCTGATAACTGAATGTTATCAGAATGCAATGCACCATTGTAAGTGTGCTTATCTGCTAACTTTGAAATTGTAAAATAAAGAGTGCCCTAGTCACCTCTGCGGTTTACAGAATGCACTGTATCACTGTCCATTAAGGTAGGCCCTATAGTGATTTCTTCAGTCTATCATATCCATTAACAGGCATTCAGTTTTTTTTCTCAGTCTGTCACACCATTCCTGGAGCCAAGTGTGGCGACAGTGATCTATGTCAGTTTCTTTAAACCGACCACCTTTCAGGACAGGCTGAAAAGTATTTGAGAGACATAAAAACAAAGAAATGTTGTTAAGTATGACTCCAAACATGCACTTGATTTGTGGCTTTTAACAATGCATTTCTGTTTATTTCATTCTTTCTCAAGTGGAGACATTCTCAACCAAATATTTTAAAATAACCAACTGGAAAATAATCTTATGCACATCCTTTGCTATACTGCCAAACAGTAACTGAGGGAGAGCTGTTGGCTGTCACTTAAAATCTGAATATGCATACTTATTTTTAGCCTTGCTTTAATAATTCTTTAAATACACTGAAGGTTCTTAAACAGCACCTTCCAAACAGTCATCTCCATCTGGAAGGACAAGGGTAACAAATACATTAGAACACCACCCCTCCAAGCCACTCACTGTATTGATTTGGAAATATGTCAATGTTCCTTAACTTTAACTGGATCCAAATCCTGGAATTCCCTCCCATTGTAAGTTACGCACAGCACACGGACTGCAGCAGTTTAAGAAACAAGTTCACCATCACCTTCTCAAAGGCAAATAGGGATGGACAAGAGATGCTTCCCATGAGGTTTCCTTGTCCATGTTTAACCTGAAGTCATTAGACTTTATGTTGAGGACTCTGAGTGCAACTTCCACTGGACTGTGTACCACAGTGTCTCCATTCTGCTGGTGGGACAGAACATATCCAGGAATGGTGATGATGGTGTCAAGGGTATGATGGTGATGATGGTGTGTAAGGTATGATTCCATGTCTATGACAATGTCAGGCTGTTCTTTGACAAATTAACTAATGTGGTAGTTATTCACTGAAATATTGTGGGCACTGTTAAGAGACTTGCAGATCACACCCACTAGTGACAACATGTCCTTACTGTTCCCCTACTCCACCCAAACTAATTCCACATCCTATCTCCTGAACTAAAGACATCTTTATTACACTGATGTCATTCTTGATTCGTAGCGCTTCTCCGCCACCTTCACCTAACTTCCTAATCGTCTTGAATTATCCTTTAATATTCAGAACCCAGTTCTTGACATCTTGCAGCTATGACCCTGTAACAACAATCAGATCATATTTATTTAATTCAATTTGTTTGCTCTGCTATAAAGGCTACTGCTTTTAGATACAAAGCCTTGAGTTTTATATTTTTGTTATTTCTGCAACACCTAGCTTTGACTTTTGGCCAATTCTAAGGAATTTTTCCCACTCTGTCCTTTCCTGCCATTCTCTGACCTTAGTTTCCAAAATTGTGACATTCTCACCTGGCTCAACTCTAACCCTGGATTTTGTATCTCTCCCAAACCTTGATTTCTCAACCCTTTGGTTTGTTTAAAGCCCTAAATAACATACCAGTTTTTGGACCAAGCATTCATTTTTCCAATTTTATTCACTCTATACTAACTTGCAGATGTCTTAAGCAGTAATCCAGAGATTAGTACATTTAGGGTACAGATTTATGATATACTGCTGAGATTCTCAAGCTGTTTGTGTAGAGTCTCTTTCGTATTTCTGCCTATGGCATTAGAACCATGACCACTTATTCTCTTCCTCCCACTCCAAGTTCTTCTCCAGCATAGATATTCTGAACACTGATGCCAGGCACAATCTTCTGGACATATTGCTGCAGAGAACAGTGTCAATCCCACAAGCTACCCTGTCTCCTACATCCACGATTTGGAGGTGCCGGTGTTGGATTGGGGTGGACAAAGTTAAAAATCACACTACACCAGGTTATAGTGCTTGTGGTTGTGGAGCAGAATCATACGACACAACTGCCTGATAAAGAAGCAGTGCCTCCAAATAAACCTGTTGCACTATAACCTGGTGTAGTGTGATTTTTAACTTATCCTACAACCGCTACATTCATTTTGCTCCCTCTTCTTGAATGGCTTCCTGTTCTACACTGTCAGTCATCTTTCCAGTAGCTCTTATTCTCATGAAACAAACTGGAAGGGCTTCAAATCTCTTGGGCAATTGCCAGAGTTAAGGTTTTTTCACTTCTGTCCTCATTCATAGTTACACCCTCTTGTCAATGACTCTATTCCCACAAGGTTTTATGCCCACATCTAATAATTTGAGTTGGTTGAACACAGTGCAAAGTCAAGAACTGTATCCAGCCTTAGGCTTCCTGTTTGTTGCATATTAATGCATGGTAAGAGTTAAAGGTGGCATGGTGGCGCAGTGGTTAGCATTGCTGCCTCACAGCGCCAGATGCCCGGGTTCACTTCCCACCTCAGGCGACTTTCTGTGTGGAGTTTGCACATTCTCCCTGTGTCTATGTGGATTTCCTCCGGGTGCTGTGGTTTTCTCCTACAGTCCAAAAATGTTCAGGTTAGGTGAATTGGCCATGCTGAATTGCTTGTGGTGTTAGGTGAAGGGGTAAATGTAGGGGAATGGGTCTGGATGGGTTGCGCTTCAGCGGGTTCCTTGCCTCTGAATGTTAATTGGAAAAGCGCAGCAGGTCAGGCAGCATCCAAGGAGCAGGAGAATCGAAATGTCGATTCTCCTGTTCCTTGGATGCTGCCTGACCTTCTGCGCTTTTCCAGCAACACATTTGCAGCTCTGATCTCCAGATCACTTTTTACTTGTGTACCTCATTACACTGCTCTGATCTCTGATCTCCTCACTTTCTCCTAGAAGATTTTCTGAATATTAATTATAAATTATGGGCCTTGGCTAGATTGACAATGATGATTATGGCAATTGATTTTAAATGATGGAAGATCAGTACTCCTTAATGCTAATGAATGTCATATTGAATGTGGTTTTCTTTCTATCCCATTTTCTCCCAGTATCCTGTCCTTAGAGCCTATTTCTTTAAAAATTCATTCTAAGGATGAGGGTGTCATGGCAAGCTCACCAATCACTGCACAGCCATGGTTGTCCTGGTTTGAACCAACTGAATGGCTCACTCAATAATTTCAGGAAGTGTTTCATAGCGGTTGCTCAGCCCTGATCAAGAGGAAATTGTAATGTCCAATCCAGATGTTTTCAGTGCTAATGTCAGTGGAAACTGCATTGATGCTTAATAGGTTGATGTCAACAAATTCTAAAAATGGGAGCAAACAAGGAATGCAGAAATGTAAAATGCACCTTTCCATTCTCCACACTGCATATAATATCCCTTTGACTCCTGAAGTAATTTGCAGCGGTATGGTGTAGATTAGCTTGCTCATCTAACTAGCTACATAATTATAACATTGTAACAACATTCATGTTAATAAGACAGCATTTTTAAATTCTTAAACTCAGATTCCCATATCCTGTTATACTAATTAAACATTCAATATATGTTACTAGGCCAGAGCATGTTCGACTTTTGAAATCATCTCATAAACTACAGCAATAAAAATAGAGGGTTAACATTTTCTCATTGAGTCACTATATCACAAATACTTAACACAGCCTGAGCTGCTTAATTCTCACTTTTTACTTGTGTACCTCATTACACTGCTCAGGTTTTTGAATGAAATATTTGCAGGTCAGGAGCTGATCAGTCTCTGATCAGTAAGTGGATCTCAGGTCTACTGTATTCAAGAATTTTTTTTCTGCTAAATATCAGTCTGAACAAAAACATATTCAAAAGAATGGAATATCCATATGATAGTTATTATAAGTTCTTCCTGCAATGGTAGAAATATGAAATCATGTTCCAAACACAAATCTATGGATGCTAACTGAATCATTCAACTGAACATAAAGATCAATGGATCTGTTGCTAAAAGATATAAAGCCAAGGTGAGTGAAATAAGTCATAATGCAGCTAAGTCACAATCACATTGTATGCCACGTGTTATGTGCTTATCAGTGAGTGAATGTCTTTTTGTTAAGTATTTCTTGGATAATGGCAACATTTCAGACCAACTCTTGGTGCATGTTATATAAAATGCCTGAATATATGCCAAAGGATGCTTTGGCATAAATCAAATGGACAGAAAGTCAAATGAATAAGCTAAATCATGTAGATTTCAGGTATCACAAGGTTTACTAGGTCGAATCAGTGGTAAAAAGATAGTTGGGTAGAGAAATTGCAAATAAAGAACCAACAGCCCTGTCCTGGCAATGTTTGAAGGAGAATTTGAAGGTAAGAACCAAAGAGGAAGAAGGACAATTATATGGATGAATGATATTGAGTGAACTAAGGGAGCTTTGAGAAAAACTGGAGAAAAGGTGCTGGAGAAACTCAGTAGGTGTGACAACATCTGTGAGGAGAGGACCACAGTTAGTATTTTCAGTCTGATTTGACTCTTCAAAATAAATTGTCCACTGAGACTATGGCAAACACAAATGAATGAACATAATTAACCTGTGGGCAGCGGTAGTTTAATTTTTGCCCCTTATTTATGGAAAATAATGTAGACTCATGTCACCAAATATAGGCTTAACTTCTCAAATTGCTTCCAGCATGATTTGATTTGAGTTACTTCTAACATAGAGATAACCTGTTCCTAGGATGAAGCCATTGTCCCCTCCTCCATCTCTAGCCACTGTAACTTACAATGCTTATGAGGAAATTAAACAGTTTAAAATAACAAGACAAATAGTTTAGATGATAATGCCATAATTGCTTGGCAATATTATACCTCAATACAATTTCTAAGCTCACTACCCTAAATACTGGCCTTATGAGAAATGTTCATAGCTGTTGAACAATTTTGTTAAAAAATTGTGTGGTTTTGAATCATAAGTGGAAAGTAAAAGTTCCTCCCTGATGTATTTTTAGTTAATGTGTTTATATCAAGCCTTTCGATTTAATTGAGTTTTGTGTAAAGATGACTCAGTATCTTGACAAAGGTAGTGCAGTTGATACGGTTTACATGGACTTCAGTAAAGTCTTTGACAGCATGGAAGGCTGGTCCAAAAGGTAAGAGCCCATGAGATCCAGGGCAAGTTGGAAAACTGGACCCAAAATTCATTTACAAATAACAGGCAAAGGATGTTGGTGGAGTGTTTTTTTTGTGTGTGATTGAAAGCCTGTGACCATCGGTGTACCACAGGGATCTGTGCTAGTGAAATAACTCCACAGAGGCCAGTATCCCATTACCAAATCACCCTTTATTTATACATGGAAAATCCTTGACTCTGTTACAGCCGCGTCAGAATTGACTCCCAGGTTGTCAGGATGTCTGATACTCCTGTTTATATCTGTCAGTCAGGGTCTCTGTTTGGACCAGCTTAACAGCGCTAATCAGGGGATCATATTTTATGTGATCCACCTGGCTGATCTCGTTATAATCACTACAGCTGGGACCTTTGTTGTTTTTTAATGTACATTAACAACTTGATGTGAATATCATAGAATTTCTACAGTGTGGAAACAGGCCCAACAAGTCCACACTGACTCTCCAAAGAGTAACCCACCCAGACCCATTCCCCTACCCTATTATCACTCCTCACTAATGCACCCAACCGACACATCCCTGAGCACTATCAGCAATTTCCCATAGCCAATCCACCTAACCTGCACATCTTTGGATTGTGGGAGGAAACCAGAGCACCCGGAAAAAAACCCCACACAGACACGGGGAGAATGTGCAAACTCTACACAGACAGTTGTCCAAGGCTGAAATCGAACCTGTGTCCCTGGCACTGTGAAGCAGCAGTGCTAAGCATTGAGCTATCATGCTGCCCAAATAGAAAGTATAATTAGTAAATTTGCAGATCACAAAATTTGGTGGCTTTGTTGAAAATGACAAGAATGGTCTCAGGCTACAGTCTGATATTGATCAGCTAATAAATTGGGCACAGCAAAGTCAGATGGAATTTTAATCCTGATTAGTGTGAGGTGGTGCATTCTGGGAGATCTAATAAGAAAACAATATGCACAATGGTCCCTGAGAAGTGCCAAGGGATGAAGGAACTTTGGCATACAAGTCCATAGATCTCTGAAAGCGTCAAAAGAAGTAGACAGGATAGTGAAGAAGGCATATGGAATGCTTGCTTTCATTGGTCACAATGTAGAGTACAGGAACAATGTGATCTTGTTGCAATATTGGTTAGGCCACAGGTAGAATACTATGTGTAGTTCTGGTCACCACACTATGGTAAGGGCATGGTTGCATTGGAGAGGATGCAGAGAAGATTCAGTAGAAGATGCAGCTTGGGATGAAAAGTTTCAGTTGTGAAGAGAGACTGAATAAGCTGAGTTTGTTTTATATAGAGTACAGGAGGGTGTGGGGAGGTCTGATTGTGGTATAAAATTATGAGAGGCATAGACAATGTGAGAATATTGTCCCCACAGCAGATGTCTCAAAGGTCAGAAGGTGTAAGTTGAAAGTGAAGGGCAAGTGGTTGAGAAGAGATCTGAGAAAACATTTACCAAAGAGTGGTAGGAATATGGAATCTGTTGCCTGGAAGGTTGCTAGAGGCGGGTATTCTCACAAGAGTTAAGATTCATCTGGAAAGTACTTAAAATGCCAGGGCACAGTAGACTGTGGACGAAGTGCAGGTAACTGGGATTAGTATAGTTTGGGGTTTGTTGATTAACATGGACATGGTGGGCCAAAGGTCCTGTTTCCATGTTGTATGGCTCTATGCCTATGATTTTAATAGGTTTGCTGTTCCATTCATTAAATTGAGGTCAAACAGTAAAAGAAAGTGAGCAGATAAAAATCCAACAAAAACATTTTGACTAGTTTGTGGGATTAAATGAGCCTTGACAATTATCTCTGTACTCTATTGCTGGTTTATAAATTAGAAATGTCGGAGCAGCAAATCAGACAATTTCAAAACATCACATGGTATATATTCATGCGAAAGGGACAAGAACATCTGTGATTCAGACAGTGGCTGAAAAAGGAAAAGAAAAAAAAAATCTTGTCAATCAGATAAAGTTTCTTTCAGTTCCACTCCCACTTAGCATACTCTCCCTGTCCACTGAAATACATTTTGTGGATTGGAGTTAATTGATTAAGTCACAATGAACATCATAAGTGTATGTAAATCTTGTCTCACCTTGACTACATAATGACCTTTTAGCGCATCCACGTTTACACTAGATGCTAATTGTTAATCTGATAATGAATGATAATTATGTTTTGAGGTATTAAATATGTTTTTAATGGTATCCTAAACAGTTCTGTTGTGTATTTTTCATGTTGGTACTCTATGCATTTGCATTAATGTTAATTTCAAAGAGATTCTGAATAAAAGTGATTTTTAAAAAAATATTCTTCAGTATTGGGTTAAATTGGCAAGGTCACATGAGTTGCCCTGACAGCAGACAGCAGCACTGAAATCCATGTGAAGATGACCCATTGATATACAGGAGGATAATTAAATCATCTCATGAAGCCAAACTAAAATTTAATGGGAATGATTTGCTACTGGTTTTGCATTTGTGGTGAGGTATGAGCCGGGTAAGAGAATTTAAAACTATTTATAATAAACTTTAAACACTGGAATTCCTTCCTAAATTTCTCTGTCTCTTTGTCTGCCTTTAAGACCTAAATCTTTGATAAACATTTAGCCACCTGTATCTCCTTATGTGGCACTTTATGAAATCTTGTTTGGCATGAAGGCAACCAACATGCAGACAGAGTTAGTCCTATACATGTTCTTTAATTGATTAGTTGATTTATTGACATGTGTACTGAGGCACAGCGAAAAGCTTTGTTCACAAGCATTACAAGCAGATCATAGTAATCAAGGATGTACAGATCAAAAAGACTTAGACAGAGGCCTGCAGGTTGCACTGCAGAGACAGTGCATTAGGCGAGGTAAGTGTTAGCAAAATCAGTATTATTTGAGGCTAGAGAATCCTTTTATCTGTGTAATAAAAACTGGGAAGAAGCTGTTCCTAAACCTGCTGGTGCGTGTATCCAGGCTTCTGTAACTTCTGACTGATGGAGGAGGTTGTAGGAGATCATTACTGGCGTTTGATGATGTTGGCAGCCTTTTTGCAGCAGCGAACCATGTACATGGAGTTCATCAATGGAAGATTGGCTTCCATGATGTTCGGGGCTGTGCACACCACCTTGTGCAGTTTCTTACGGTCCTGGACAGAGCAGTTACCATACCAGGCCAGCAGTACTTTCAATGGGTGTATCTGTAGAAGCTGGTGCAGATCCTTGCAGACATGCCAAATTTCCTGAGCTGCCTGAGGAAGAAGAGGCACTGTGCCTTCTTGACAGTCATGTCTACGTGGGAGGTCCAGGGCAGGTTGTCGGTTATCAACACTCTGAAGAACATGACACTGTCCACCTTCTCAACCTCAATTCTGTTGATGGGGGTGTGTTCCCCTCCTTTCTTTATGAAGTCAATGATTAGTACTTTAATTTTGCCGACATTGAGAGAGAGGTTGTTATCATTGCACCAGATCATCTCTATTTCCCTTCAGTGTTTTGACTCTACATTGTTAAATATCCATCTAACTCTGGTGTCATCAGCAAACTTGTTGATGGTATTCATTTGGAATTTGGTTACACAGTCAAGGATGTACAGGGAGCACAGTAGGGGGCAGTCATGGATGTACAGGAAGTACAGAAAGGGGTAGTCATGGATGTACAGGGAGTACAGTAGGGGGCTGACGCCCACAGGAAGGAAAATGTCTTCATTGCTGTTGGTTTGATGGAGGAGAAAGTCCTCAATCTAACCAGAGAGGTCCTGGATCTTCAAATGTAACTCAAAGTCTGCCAGCTGTCACAGCTGATATTCATGCAATCTCTTTGGACCAATACTAGTTCTTCACTAACTGTGCTGGTATAGCTGTACCTTTATCTTATAACCCTGCAGAACATTCCAATGTTATATGACAATTGGACAAGCCACTTCTTTCATCACAAGTTACACCTCTTCTCCATATCCTCCCTGCAGCTGACAGTGAATCCAATTCCTGATCATGATCCTCATAGTTAATGCCCTTTCCACTAGCCCTGTCCACAAGGGGCTGAGTCTTGAATGGAACCCTCTGAGTGTCCTGCTATAACTATGAGTCACGATACTCGATCACTTCTCCGAGGGAAACATTATTGAGTTCCTTTATTCCATCAGTCAAACTGCAAATCAGTGTACTGCTGTGATAGTTCTTCAACAAATACAACCTTTTTTTTAGTTTGAAACCTTTTTTATCTTTAGGCATGTCATTAGATCATTCTGCTCTCAGTCCCCTTTGTGCTGAGCTGCTGTCATGTTGAGTCTTTGGAATGTGTTGATCACTGCTCAAAGTCTTCCCTTCTAATTGACCTCAAACTCCTATGAATTCAAGTAAACTAATTCCTCAAGAACGTGCAGAGGTGCCCCATCTTGATGCTGTTATAGACTTCTCAATCTATATCCTGCGATGAGTACCCTACTTTCATCATCTTACCTCTGAAGATCTTCATACCTCTTTACATTTTGAAGATTGTGTCCCATAGGAAGTGATCATCCATAATCTCATGTCCTGTGCTCTACAGTCCGGGAGCTTCATGGTTTCTCAAGAAGCAACTTCAAATTCAGTGTCCTCACACCATCTATTGATCAGTCATTCCTTCCTAAAGATGCAGCTTTGTTCATGTTCACTCCAGACATTGCATGCCCAACCACCATGCCACTAAATAGGCAAGAAGAAACCTTGAGTGATCCAGAGAGATCATCCACCAATCTACACCACTCTCAAGCTTCTAAATGTGGACAAGCTAATACGCTACAAAAAAACCAATGTATCCACTCTAGATTCCCATAGACTAACCTAGTGGAGTGCCCCCATTTTAAAGCCATCATCCTTCCTTATTCTCGGAGGCGGAGTCCAGTTCGGCCTCCATGGTCATTTATATGAGACAGATGTCCCATTTTCCACTGTCCGTGTTGATGGTTCTCTCAGGATATGAAACGAAATCAAACTACAGTCAATTTCCTTTCCTCCTTTTGTCTTTTCTTCCTCAAGTGCCGTCAGTCATGACTCCTTTGATGCTCAGACAGATCATGATTCTGCTTAGTAGGAGCAAATTACTACAGATGCTGGGATCTTTAGTGAAAACAAAAAATGCTGGGGATCACAGCAGATCAGGCAGCATTGATGGACAGAGAGCCAAGCTAACATTTTGAGTTTAGATGACTCTTCATCTGAGCTCTGAAATGTTAGCTTGCTTTCTCTCAATGGAGTAAAAACAATGACTGCAAATGCTGGAAACCAGATTCTGGCTTAGTGGTGCAGGAAGAGCACAGCAGTTCAGGCAGCATCCAAGTAGCTTTGCTGCCTGACCCACTGTGATCTCCAGCACTTTTGTTTTCAGTCAAAATTCTGCATTACAGAGTAGAACAAAAAATTACCAGCATCCCAATCTTCAAAATTGATTTGTTGGCGTGGCGTGGCGTGGGCAGTGGGAATAAGGGAAATATTAATGGTCTAATGATAATGATATAAAGGGAAAAGACAAAGGTCTTGTAGGGTAATGGTTAAGTTCTATTGAATAGTTTACATCATTAGTGATCCCTGCTGATGTTGAGTCAGATTTAGAATTAGGATCAAGCTGCAATGTTGTTTCCTACTTATTTATGTACAGAGTGAATAAAGTTAATAAAGGTTCCTGATCACCAGTATGAAGACATACCTCTTTACAAACACAGAGTGACATGTGTATATGTGTATATGGTAACATATACATCTCAGAAACAAATATAACATTGATCAGGCCATTCATATTGCTGTATCTACATTCTGGTTTGAAATAGTTGATGAAGAGTTCGTGACATAATGTTAATTTGGTAGTCCTATGCTAATGCTCTGACAAGTAGTAGAATTTCAATTCTGTAAATAAATCTGGGATACATTGTTGGTATTATAATGATGAACACGGTAACTAACGTAATCTGTGGTTAAAAACCCAGCTGGTTCACTTTAGGAAAGAAATCTGGTCGCCTCGCTGAGTTTGGCCTCCATGCGAATCGAAATCCATAACAATGTGGTGCCTCTTAATTACTTCCTGAATTGGCCGAGTAAGCCATTCTGTTCAAAGATAATTAGGGATTGGCAACAAAGGAGAAAAACACTTGAATGATATAGAATTCCGGGCGCTTTGCCATTGAATTGAATCAAACTACGCTTATCAATAAATCTGCTTCTATATTTCACTTGAGGGCAGCAGCAACTGTGTGGGGTACATAACCTTTCCTTTGTATCGAGGAGATCATGGAGTGATCTATCAAATTTGAGACAGTAAAATGTTTTCTTAGAGTAGATATTAAGAGACTATCGTTCTGGTGGAACAACCAAATTAGTTTGTCAAACCAGAGCTAAGCTTTTCAGGGATGAAATGAGAGAGCACTGTTTCACACAAAGGAAGATAGACAACTGGGAACTCTCCAGCAAAACATTGCAGCTGCCAGAGCAATTGGAACTCTCAGTCTTCTTCCCAGGGTTGGGGCATCAAGGACTAGAGGGCATCAGTTGAAGGTTAGAGGGGAAAGAATAAAGGGGAATCTGAGGGGCAACATTTTTACAGAGAGGGTAGTATGCATATGGAATGAGCTGCCAGTAGAAGTGGTTAAGGTGGGTGCTTTGATAACATTTAAAAGGCATTTGGATAAATACATGGATAGGAAAGGATTAGAAGGATACGGGCCAAGTGCAGGGAAATGGGGTTAGCATAGAGTCATAGAGATGTACAGCATGGAAACAGACCCTTCGGCCCAACCCGTCCATGCCGACCAGATATCCCAACCCAATCTAGTCCCACCTGGCAGCGCCTGCCCATATCCCTCCAAACCCTTCCTATTCATATACCCATCCAAATGCCTTTTAAATGTTGCAATTGTACCAGCCTCCACCACATCCTCTGGCAGCTCATTCCATACACGTACCACCCTCTGCGTGAAAAAGTTGCCCCTTAGGTCTCTTTTATATCTTTCCCCTCTCACCCTAAACCTCGCGCTCTAGTTCTGGACTCCCCGACTTTGTCTATTTATCCTATCCATGCCCCTCATAATTTTGTAAACCTCTATAAGGTCACCCCTCAGCTTCCGACGCTCCAGGGAAAACAGCCCCAGCCTGTTCAGCTTCTCGCTGTAGCTCAGATCCTCCAACCCTGACAACATCCTTGTAAATCTTTTCTGAACCCTTTCAAGTTTCACAACATCCTTCCGATAAGAAGGAGACCAGAACTGCATGCAATATTCCAACAGTGGCCTAACCAATGTCCTGTACAGCCGCAACATGACCGCCCAACTCCTGAACTCAATACTCTGACCAATAAAGGAAATCATATCAAACACCTTCTTCACTATCCTATCTACCTGTGACTCCACTTTCAAGGAGCTATGAATCTGCACTCCAAGGTCTTTTTGTTCAGCAACACTCCCTAGGACCTTACCATTAAGTGCATAAATCCTGCTAAGATTTGCTGTCCCAAAATGCAGCACCTCACATTTATCTGAATTAAATTCCATCTGCCACTTCCCTCAGCCCAATTGCCCATCTGGTCCAGATCCTGTTGTAATCTGAGGTAACCCTCTTCGCTGTCCACTACACCTCCAATTTTGGTGTCATCTGCAAACTTACTAACTGTACCTCTTATGCTCGCATCCAAATCATTTATGTAAATGACAAAAAGTAGAGGACCCAGTACCGATCCTTGTGGCACTCCACTGGTCACAGGCCTCCAGTCTGAAAAACAACCCTCCACCACCACCTTCTGTCTTCTACCTTTGACCCAGTTCTGTATCCAAATGGCTAGTTCACCCTGTATTCCATGAGATCTAACCTTGCTAATCAGTCTCCCATGGGGAACCTTGTCGAACGCCTTACTAAAGTCCATATAGATCACATCTACTACTCTGCCCTTCTCAATCTTCTTTGTTACTTCTTCAAAAAACTCAATCGAGTTTGTGAGGCATGATTTCCCACGCACAAAGCCATGTTGACTATCCCGAATCAGTCCTTGCCTTTCCAGATTCATGTACATCCTGACCCTCAGGAATCCCTCCAACAACTTTCCCACCACCAAGGTCAGGCTTACCACTCTATAGTTCCCTGGCTTGTCTTTACCACCCTTCTTAAACAGTAGCACCACATTTGCCAACTGCCAGTCTTCCAGCACCTCACCTGTGACTATCGATGATACAAATATCTCAGCAAGAGGCCCAGCAATCACTTCTCTAACTTCCCACAGAGTTCTCGGGTACACCTGATTAGGTCCTGGGGATTTATCCACCTTTAACCGTTTCAAGTCATCCAGCACTTTCTCCTCTGTAATCTAGACATTTTGCAAGATGTCACCATCTATTTCCCTGCAGTCTATATCTTCCATATCTTTTTCCACAGTAAATACTGATGCAAAATATTCATTTAGTATCTCCCCCATTTTCTGTGGCTACATACAAAGGTCGCCTTGCTGATCTTTGAGGCGCCCTATTCTCTCCCTAATTATCCTTTTGTCCTTAATGTATTTGTAAAAACCCTTTGGATTCTCCTTAATTCTATTTGCCAAAGCTATCTCATGTCCCCGTTTTGCCCTCCTGATTTTCCTCTTAAGTATTCTCCTACTTTCTTTATACTCTTCTAAGGATTCACTCGATCTATCCTGTCTATACCTGACATATGCTTCCTTCTTTTTCTTAATCAAACCCTCAATTTCTTTAGTCATCCAGCATTCCCTATACCTACCAGCCTTCCCTTTCACCCTGACAGGAATATACTTTCTCTGGATTCTTGTTATCTCATTTCTGAAGGCTTCCCATTTTCCAGCCGTCCCTTTACCTGCGAACATCTGCCTCCAATCAGTTTTTGAAAGTTCTTGCCTAATACCATCAAAATTGGCCTTTCTCCAAGTTAGAACTTCAACTTTTAGATCTGGTCTATCCTTTTCCATCACTATTTTAAAATGAGTAGAATTATGGTCACTGGGCCCAAAGTGCTCCCCCACTGACACCTCAGTCACCTGCCCTGCCTTATTTCCCAAGAGTGTGTCAAGTTTTGCACCTTCTCTAGTAGGTACATCCACATACTGAATCAGAAAGTTGTCTTGTACACACTTAAGAAATTCCTCTCTATCTAAACCCTTAACACTACGGCAGTCCCAGTCTATGTTTGGAAAGTTAAAATCCCCTACCATAACTACCGTATTATTCTTACAGATATCTGAGATCTCCTTACAAGTCTGTTTCTCAATTTCCTTCTGACTATTAGGGGGTCTTTAATACAATCCCGATAAGGTGATCATCCCTTTCTTATTTCTCAGTTCCACCCAAATAACTTCCCTGGATGTATTTCCGGGAATATCCTCCCTCAGCCCAGCTGTAATGCTATCCCTTATCAAAAATACCACTCCCCCTCCTCTTTTGCCTCCCTTTCTATCCTTCCTGTAGCATTTGTATCCTGGAACATTCAGCTGCCAGTCCTGCCCATCCCTGAGCCATGTTTCCGTAATTGCTATGATATCCCAGTCCCATGTTTCTAACCATGCCCTGAGTTCATCTGCCTTCCCTGTTAGGCCCCTTGCATTGCAGTTTAATTTATTAGTCCTACCTTGTCCCTGCCTCCCCTGACTGTTTAACTCACTTCCGTTCTCAGCTGTACCCGTCTCAGATCGATCTCTTTTCTCACTATCTCCCTGGGTCCCACCCCCACCCCCACCTCCCCCACCTTAATAGTTTAAATCCTCACAAGCAGTTCGAGCAAATTTCCCTGGCCAAACGTTTTGGTACACAGAGACCAGTTTGGGCCAATGGGCCTGTATCCATGCTGCAGGACTCTATGTCTTTATGGCTTAGATTAATGGATTATTATTTGGCTAAGGGTTACAAGGGATGTGGAGCCATGACAAAAAATGGAGCGTAATAGAGAGACAACCACTTTTTACCTGAATGACAGAGTGAGCCTGATGGGCTGAACAGGCTTTTCCATTGCTACAATTCTAGGAATCTACTCATTCGGACCTGTCAAAATGTCATTTTCAAGTAAAAAAAGAGAATTTATTAAGGTTTAAAAACATCTAGTTTGCAGTAGTTTGCAAATTGCACTGGAGAAGGTTAGCCAGTATCTTGTGCTGCCACAATCTATGTGGTGTCGATCCACCCACAGTACTGTGAGGGAGGGCGTACCCAGGATTTTGACAAACAGACACTGGAAAAATGGAGATACGGATCCATGCTAGAGTGAAAACTGCATGTGACTATGTTCCATGAGATCTAATGCCCTCATTACCGACAGGCAGAGGTTTTGGAAGAAACCCCAGTAATTTGCTGCAATGCAGATCCCACAAAAAGAATGATGTGAAGGCAGTGGAAAAAGTTCAGGGTCAACCCATTAGGATGTTACCAAGTACCTTGCATTATAGCTTTTAAAAAAGGGACATCTATGCTCTGTCTGCAAAAAAAGTCTCTGAGCTTCCAGTTGCCTGCCACTTCAATACACCACCTTATTCCTGGGTCATCAACTGTTTCAGGCTTGTTGCACTGCTCCAGTGAAGCTCAGCTCAAGCTGGAAGAACAGCACCTCATTTTACACTTAGGAACTCTACAGCCTTCTGGACTCAGTATTGAGTTCAACAATTTTAGGGCTTGAGCTATCCCATGTCCTTTCCCTTATCCCTACACTCCAAGCCTTGTTATCACATCATCTGCTATTACACACAACCCATTGTTAGCTACAAACAGTCCACATTAATAGCTATTTACCCCTCTTGGCCTGAATGTTATCCACTCCTTTGTCCGTCCAACTGTTCTTCTCTCTCTTTGGGCTTTATCTCCACCTATAATTTACATCTTACACCCCCCTCCCACCCTACATTCTTCATAAAAACCAACATTAACCCAGCTATCTTCAGTTCTGAGGAAAGGTCACTCAACCTGAAATGTTAACTCTGATTCCTCTTCACAGAGGCTGCCAGACTTGCTGAGTTTTCCAGCAATTTATTTTTGCTTCTGAAAGATTATGATTGATGGTAACAGATTATTTACATCAAGTCTGTGTGACAGTCCAAACATAAAGCTGCCTGTCAAAGTCCATATTAAAGAGAGTTCATGTAATGTAAACAATTAAAGTCATCATAGCCCCAGAGGACTGCACTCTTGTAAGAGAGAGAGAGACAGTTGGTGGTGAGCTTAACCTGAGGGTCACCATGCAGTAAGACTGAGAAGGAGGGACCTTCATGGTTGCCTGAACTGGTACAGGAATTGAATCTGTGCTGTTGGCATCATTCTGCATCACAGACTGGCTGTCCAGACAACTGGGTTAGCTGATCCCAGGAGACAATTGTTATTGGAGACAATGGTTGTTGAAATAAATATATTAAAGCATATGGAAAGCAAAGTAAGATGGTGTCATTAAGCTAGCTATGTGAGGAACAACCAGCAAAGGCTGGACTGAGCCCAGTGCTCAATAAAATTGTATAATTGTAAGGTTCAAGTACTAACCATGACATGAATATGCTGAAATCATGCATTATGTGTTCTGATCAGGGAGTGAGAGAATGTTTTGATAAAGAAGGTCACATGTAACTGTGTATATTGGCCCAGACAATGCTTGACCAGGATGACTCATGGTTTGCCCTGTTGTCAAGACTTGGTAAGGCATGAATAATTTGTGTCCACATAGTTGATGTAACTGAGAGTTGGTGGCAGGGGAAGTCAGTGCAATAGAGTAGCTGAGATCTTGGTGAAAAGGGTCGACTGCTCACAGTTTACTACTTTTCTGTGTTTGTGTTATAAGCAAATTGCAACACTTTGCACAATATACCTATTTGCAGAGCATTATTATATTTCAAAAGGAGTAATAGTTCTAATATGAGCCACAGACCTTCCTCTAGCCAGAAATTTTACCTTTATTCTTGTTCCTTAGCCAATTTTACATCCATGAAGCCACTGCCACTTTAACCTCATGAGCTTCAATTTGGCTAACAAGTTTATTGTGAGGTAAGCTATTAAATGCCATTTAATAATCTACATGGAACACTCCAGCCACATTAGCCTCACCAAACCTCCCCATTAATTCATTAAGTAACTTAAGCAAGCTTGTCAGGCATGCCAGATGTTCAACATGACCTCCCCTCCACCTTGGTGTCACCAAGAACAAACAGTAAATGCCAGATTTACCAGTGATATCATCTTCAAAATTTATTTAGAGAATAATATCCAACAAAAGTTGAAGATTTTAGGATTTATTGGAGATTAGTGGACCAACAGAATAGATTTATTTGTCAGTGGTATGTGAAACCACAATTATTAATGTGGAATCTAATGAAAGAGACCTGGTAAGTGCTTTCTGGGTTGCTGGCAACATTTTCAGTTCAGCACTCTATACAAAATGGAACATCTATTTTCCCTTTAAAAAAAAATGCTCCTTCATCTATTAACTTTAATGTACTGAATTTGCATCAGGAATGGAAAATAGCATGCAGCTATAGTGATTACAGAAGTGGGAACACATCACTGAGCCTGGCCCTCTGAGATTAAAAACCCAATCATAATAAAAAAAAGTAAGAGCAACAGCACAATAAATCAGATTATTTCTGTACTGATTCATAGCAAAATTGAAATGAAAGTGCCACTGGTTTATCACGAAACTCTTAGATTAGATTAGATTACATTACAGTGTGGAAACAGGCCCTTCGGCCCAACAAGTCCACACCAACCTGCCGAAGCGCAACCCACCCATACCTCTACATTTACCCCTTACCTAACACTACGGGCAATTTTGCACGGCCAATTCACCTGACCTGCACATCTTTGGACTGTGGGAGGAAACCGGAGCACCCGGAGGAAACCCACGCAGACACGGGGAGAAGGTGCAAACTCCACACAGTCAGTCGCCTGAGGCGGAAATGAACCCGGGTCTCTGGCGCTGTGAGGCAGTAGTGCTAACCACTATGCCACCGTGCCGCCCACAGAATGCAGAAGGAGGCCACTCAGCCAATCATATCTGCACTGGCACTTTCAGCTTTTTAACTGTATGCCAGTCCCCTGCCCTTTGTCTATCACCCTGTACATTGCTTTTATGTAGTTAGCCAATGCCCTCTTGAATGTCTCAATTGAACTTGCCTATGCCACATTTCCAGGTAAGGTGTCCCACACCCTAACTATTCAGTGTGCAAATAAGTTTTTTTCTCACCCTGATTTGCTTTTTTCACAAAACAAATTAAAACTGTGTTCTTTGGTTCTCGATCTGCTTACGAGTTGGAGAAGTCTTTTCATAGCCATTCTTTGCTGATCCACCACACAACTTAAAGTCTTCTATCCCCAATCTTCTCTTAGTCTTTTCATCTCTGACTGCTCATAATTGATGTGTCTTATCCTTGGAACCATCCTCATAAACCTCTTCTATACTCTCTCACAATACTTTCACATTCTTCCTAGCTCCAGCTGAGGTCCAGTTAGTATTTTACAGAAGTTCATCATAACCTCCCTGCTCTTCTACTCGATGCTAGAATACTATGTGCTTTATAAATAGGGGGAGGCAATGGCCTAGCAGTATTATCACTAGACTATTAATCCTGAAACTCAACTAATGATATGGGGACATTGATTCAAATCCCTTCATGCAGATGGTGTGAATTCAATAAAAAAATCTGGAATTAAGGGTCTGTATTCCCTGTACACTCATGACCGTGTGGCCAACCTAACTCCATACGAACTCCATCTACAAGTTCATTGACAACACCACCGTTGTAGGCCGGATATTAACAATGATGCCGGAATATAGGAAAGAGCTTGTTGGCATGTTGCAAAGATAACAATCTCTCCCTCAATGTCAGCAAAACTAAAGAGCTGATCACCAACGTCAGGAAGCAAGGAGGACTACACACCCCTATCTACATCAATGGAACTGAAATGGAGATGTTTGAGCACATCAAGTTCCTTGGAGTGACGATAACCCGAAACGTCAATTCTCCTGCTCCTTGGATGCTGCCTGACCTGCTGCGCTTTTCCAGCAACACATTTTTCAGCTCTGATCTCCAGCATCTGCAGTCCTCACTTTCTCCTAACAATCTGTCCTGGACCACCCGCGTTGATGCAACAGTCAAGGAGGCACAACAACACCTCTTCTTCCTCAAGAGGCTAAGAAAATGCAGCATGTCCATAAGGACCCTCACCAATTTTTATAGATGCACAATCAAAAGCCTTCTATCTGGATGCATCACGGCTTGATATGACAACTACTATACCCAGGACCATAAGAACCTACAGAGAGTTGTCAACACAGCCCAGATCATCACACAAGCCAACTTTCCATCCATTGACTCCATCTACACTTCACATTGCCGCAGAAAATCAATCAACATCATCAAAAACCCCTCCCACCCTAATTATAATGTCTTCCAACCTCTTCCATCAGGCTGAAGATGCAAAACCTTGTGATTCCTTGCTCTGTTCGATCACTCGACAATCTTTGTATGTTATGATCTGTCTGTACCACATGCAAAACAATACTTTTCACTGTAATTATATATGTGTGACAATAATAAACCAAATTTTTGAAAAAGGGTCTAATAATGACCATGAGGCCATTGTCCATTGGTGATTGTTGGACAAACCCATTTTTTTCAGTAATAACCTGTATGAAAGAAAATTGCCAACCTTACCTGGGAATGTATTTGACTTTTAAGACCCCCCTGAGCAGTATGGGCCTAGCTAGAGATGCCCACATCCGATGAGTGAATAATAAAAATAACAAAATTTGGCAAAGATCCCCTTCAGGAAATATTAGAACAACAGACCATAATGTTGGTGAAAGACTAAGGTTTTATGAAGTATCACAATGAAAGAGAATGAGTGAGAGACACAGGGAGATGTAGGGAAGGAATTCCAAAGTTTAGGGCTAGGCTCATCATTCCTAGAGGTTAGATTAGGCACAGAGGAACTTTTGGAGTCAGCGAGTTTTTTTTGTCTTGCCGATTGCAAGGGAAAGAAATCAGTGATAGTTCTTCACCATTTACTCCTTTAGCAAAGATAACCATGTTTTCAGGTATGACCCATGTAATTCTGAGGCTCTATGCATATCTCATATCTGAAAGAAACATAAAGTATGAAATTAGAAAGCATTGGGTCATTAAGTGTGAGTCTTAGCTCAGTGCTTTCTGAGTCAGAAGGTTGAAGGTTCACAAACCTATTCCTAATCTAACTTGGATTATCAATCCATCAGTAAAGTGTCTGCACTTTTTAAAATGAACATTAAACCCAGTCCCTGCTCTTAAAGATACTAGGATATGATTTGAAGTACAGACATTTTGCAATTTCCTTTATACTATCCTCCCACCAACATCATTAAATCAGACTACATAGTTGGTTGCCATTGGTTGGATCATGTTATATATAATTTGTGATCTCTAAACATCACGACAGTGATGAGAAGCTTGCTTTACTCCAATTGCGGAAAGGATTTAATGGTTATTTCATTAGGTAAATTCAAGTCTTTCTTCAATTAATGTCATTGGATTGAATTTTCCCTTTTGCAGTCAAAGTCTGATAGCAAGTGAATTTCTTGGTGTCGGTCCATCAAGGGCTGAATATAAATTTTCTCAAACAATTTTCCACTTTTCATCTCTTTCATTATGTGTCCAAGTTGTTGGATGCAATCACCAGGGAATCTCATTACCAGAGAGGCTGAAGTACTTTTTATGGAGAAGAAGTAGGGTATAAATGTGGTGAATTGGGGGTATTATGAAATACAAGTGGATGGAAATAAGGTAGACATCGCTCAAGGATGAGATTCTGAAGTTATCACGAACGTTTAAGGGGAAATTCAGGAAAACTTGCCGTATTGCCGAGTATCTGATTTTTTTCACTCTCGTCATATCTTGTCACCTTTTTCACCTTTACGCTCACCACAGCAGGGAGGGTAAATTCCGTCCATCAATATTGTGCTTCATGTTCAAATTATCCAATCATGAAATCTATTCAAGCTTTTTTAATCACTGAAAGGATTTTTGATGTGAATTCCCCCTTATCTTGAAAGGTAATTGAGTTCAGTGTAACTTTATCTCTCGGTTGAGTCTGACCAGCCAATATGATTCTATTGGATCTGGCTGATACCCATTGTTGCAACCACACAGGAATATTTGTTTTTATTCATTCATGGGATGACAGCATCATTGGCTGGGCCAGCAATTATTGCATTATTGCCCAGTGTCAGAAATCACAAGACCAGTCACAATCACGTTATAGTCTAACAGGTTTATTTGAAATCCCAAGTTATCAGAGCACTGCTCCTTTGTCAGGTGAAGTGTGACTTCCGACTTTGTCCACCCCAGGCTAACACCAGCAATTCCACATCACAGTTGTCCAGAGGGCAGTTAAGAGTCAACCATATTCAACCACCTGATGAAGAAGCAATGCTCCAAAAGCTACTGCTTCCAATTAAACCTGTTGGACTATAACCTGGTGTTGTGTGATCTTTAACTTTGTACACCCCTGCCCAACACCGGCATCTCCATGTCATGGCAACCATATTCCTATAGGTCTGGAGTCACATGTAAGCCAGACCAGGCAGTTTCCTTCCCTAAAGGACATCTGTGAAGTTTTTCAAACAATCGACAATGGATTCATGATCATCATTAGACTCTTACTTCAAGATTTTTATCAAACTCAAATTCCACCATCTGCCAATGTGGGATTTGAACTCAAGTCCCCAGAACATTGTTGAGTCTCTGGACTAATGATCCAGCAATCCGCGTGGATAGGACCAATCCAATGCCACTTGAATAGAAGGCCAAATTTTAAATATGCTCCAACTCATTGGGGACCACGTTTGATCTGACACCACTATCTGGCTTTTTCAGGGTAGAAGTTGATTATTTGCAAAAATCTTCACAACATTCTAACCAAATAAAAGAAAATAAATGGATCACCCTTTGAAGTAGAATACTTGTGAAAAACATCACTTAAATACCGTTGAAGCAACCAAATGATCAACTATTATTTTTTATTATAATTTTATAATTTTAATTTGATGTTCTGGTAATTTCACTCAATAATTTTAATAAGAATTAAAGGTCTGGGAATAGTGTAGGGAGCAGAGCTGAGTTTAAAATTTGGTCATAATTTTGTTGAAGTTTGCAGAATGCTTAAACAGCCAAAATGTCCAAATTTTATTCCTTAAATTGTTTAGGAGAGATCATAAACTTCCACTTATCTCAGTTATTTGCCTATCTTAAAACATCTAATAAGTTAGGGTGGATTCAGGGGAGTTATCTTCTTTTAAACTAAGCAGTGTAAAATAAGAACATTTAGTCACAGAGGTCTATATGTGCTATAAAATGTCTTCTCATTCTTCATGCCTATGTAAATGTCACCTGTTTATTCTGTCCATCATGCTTGTGAGACAGAGCAAAAGCCAAAATGGTTACATTGACTCTTAGTCAATAAAAATGTATAGTAGATGTGTTACCGTCATTGAAGGTGATCAGATGAAGTGGCTGATGTTGCAGAAAAGAAATAGGATTATATGCTGCAAGTTGAAGAATAATGGAGGAAAAATATGTGAATTGATGGCATAAGAAAGGAAATGCCAGAAAATCCCCATATTCATCTCCTTATTCAATCATCAACATTCCAGTTAATAGGGAAGTCTTGTCGTTCAGTAGACAGTGCCCTTGCCTCTACTCCCACCAATCCCAGGATTTGATGGCAAGGTAGTCAGTCAGTACTATCAGTAGACTAATAATCAATAGAGGTAAAAACAATGACTGCAGATGCTGGAAACCAGATTCTGGATTAGTGGTGCTGGAAGAGCACAGCAGTTCAGGCAGCATCCAAGTAGCTACTTGGATGCTGCCTAATAATCCATTGACCCAGGTCATGTTCTGGGGGTCTGGACTTGAATTTCACCATGGCGAATGGTGCAATTTGAATTCAATAAAAGTCTGGAAATAACAGTCTAATGATAGCTATGAATCCATTGCCAATTGTTGGGGAAACACCTACATGGCTCACTAATGTCCTTTAAAGAAGGAAGCTGCTGTCTTTACCTGGTCTGACCTATGAGTGATCCAGACCTACAGTAATTTGGTTGACTCTGAATTGCTATCTGCTCCATTAGGACAGGCAGTAAATGCTGACCTAGTCAGAAACGTCCACATTCCATGAATGAAGACAAAAAATGACAGATGAGCACAACAGGCAAATCTTTCCAACAAATACCATTGGTAAACAGCAAGAGTGGGAGAGTAATAGAGTCATAGAGATGTACAGCATGGAAACAGCCCCTTTGATCCAAATCATCCACACTGCGACCAGATATCCTAAATTAATCCAGTCCCATTTGCCAACATTTGGCCCATATCCCTCTAAACCCTCCCTATTCATATACCCATCGAGTTGCCTTTTAAATGTTGCAATTCTACGAGCCTCCACCACTTCCTCTGGCAGCTCATTCTATACTCACACCACCCTCTGTGTGAAGAAGTTGCCACTCAGGTCCCTTTTAAATCTTTCACCTCCCACCTTGAACCTATGCACTCTAGCTTTGGACTCCCCTGCCCCAGGAAAACGTAATTGGCTATTCACCCTATTCATGCTCCTCATGATTTTATAAACCTCTGTAAGATTCCTGGTCAACCATTGGAGTCTCTACCATCAGTATCCATAGCTCCAGATTCTAATATATGTGTTGCCACAGCAACTTGACTCTCTGAGTAGATTATAATCTACCAAAGGCAATTGAACTCCTTTGAGCTTCCATTGTTGATACCACATTGAAAATACAGAATTACAAACCGAGCATTATGTCTTAATCACAAGAGGGCGTTGCAGCATTATTTAAATTGGAACAACAAGCAAAGGAATGGGAACAAAGCAAGAGAATGGGACAAAGTGATGATGCTAGTTTGGAGAGTCAGTGTAGACACGATGGGCTGAATGGCCTCATTCTGCATCATTTGTATGATTCTGGGATAATGATCAAGCATGTTATGTGCTCCATTAGGGCAGGTAGCCAGTTCATTCCATGGCAATACGGGGACTAACCATGTACACTTCTGATGAAGATGCAATGCTTGAAAGGTTTAGAGCCAAATTTATGACCAATTTCCTATCCTTTTACCTGCATTATTGTCCATATGTCTCTTCAGTGAAGAGCAATGCTGGAAAGAAGGCCATGCTACATTACCAAGGAATATAACAATATTTCTCATTTGTGATGGAATAGCTGTAAATGTTTATTTTAAAAAAGAAGGCAATGGATTGTATGAGTCATGGTATAGCAGTGGATCAATGCCATGAGCCTATTAGTGGTGACAGAAAAAAAACGCACTCAGTTTTCAGCAAACCTTTAAATTGTCAGATATAACTGGTTTATCAGACTTTAATGGCACAGCTATAATCTAGCACTAATGGCCTGGTAGTGGGTAAGAAGGTTGCTATAGTAACCTAACTTTGAATGTAAAAGCGCCTTTCTGTCACGTTAACAGCCCATACTTCTAACTGTTGCAGTCCTCTGAGGCCAGAGTTAAAAGTCTAGACTGCTGTTGGCCATCTGTTTACGTTCCAGGAAATTTAGTTTATTTCAAACTAATTGCTCCTCCACCATTGACACCATGCGCCTGCATTAAGTGCTCTGGCTTAAAAAAAATTTTTTTTTGATTGATTTGGGCTAGATAGAGTCCCCGGAGTGTACTGGCCATATCAAGAATCAGGTTAAAGTAATTCGCCATCCATCAGCCCACTTTCAGTTTCTGTCTCTACTCACACAGGTCTCATCCTGGTTTTGACAACTGATGTGTGATCTTAGGTTACTCACTGCCCTCCTGACCAAAGCAAGTCACAGACTCTACTTCACTGTTGAGATTTTAAGGGATTGTTAATAGGTCCTATCACTTTAACGTTGAATACATGTTGTTTCCTTGCCTTCGTTCTCTCAGGCTAGTGCAGTTTTCTGTACGGCTGCCGATCAGCCTGAAGTGATTGTCAACTCTTTGAAAGGGAATAAAAGCCAAATAAACCTTTTGAACTGAGGCAAGAGGAGAGTGCCAACTCATTCCATGAGTGTCGGGCATGGCAAACTTACGGAAGGCGATGCTACAGGAGAATGTTTTCACTCCGAAAGGAGAAAAGCTGATGCACGTCCTGCAAATACAGGTATCTGAAGGAAATGAGGATTACTGCTTGTGCCTCACAGGTAGTCAATGAAATGGGCAAACTTCCTTTTTCTTTAAAACAGTAAACTGTTTTATCTGTGCACTAAATTATAGCTATCTCAAAACATAATTTTTGAGGGGTTTTGATAATTTAACCTTTCCTGCAATGCATCTTTCTGTTCCTAAATTAGTTACCAGGGATGAAGAGGTTCAGATCACCTTTTTGAAAATTTTACCTAATGGGCTTAAAGAGAAATACATGACGCAGGCGGTCTGGTTCCTAGAAGATTTAACAGTGGTGGATGGAAGAGATGCGACTGCAGTAAGGAATTTAATTATCATTTTTCTTATCTTGTTACTAAGAGGGGTAACCTGTACCTGGTAGAAAAGTCATTCCAACATATTAGCAATGAAGATATGCATGCATTATAGTAAATTGACCACGTGAACATTGTTAAGAATGCATCCAACTGAAAAAAAAATGCTTTGATGAATTTGCGTGCCGAATGTCGTTCGACTGTTTGCAATGATGCTAAGTGGATCTCATATGCAATGATTGGCTTTCTGACAGGGAAGCAAATTTAAAGCAGGCTAGTACTGAATGAAGATTTAAACACTTCATTTTCTATGGTAAGGAATTGAACACTCAGCGAAATATATATCATAATGCTGACAAAAATAAGTGGAAAAAAATGGATTACTGGTCCATTCTTTTCCACTTATTTTTGTCAGCATTATTCTCTCGTGTAAAAGTTGCATGATTTTATTTACAAAGTTTTGCATTAAGCTGTTGAGGAGTTTCATAGAAATAGTAGGAATGGGCAATTAGTTAATAAAACATAGCTAACAATAGCCTGTCAGTTCAAACATTCAGTTAAATATCAGTACGATGGACTTGTGCAAAAAAGTATTGTAATTCATAGCAAAGGATCATGTTACGAAATATTTGAGCTTTTTTTCGAATTGCAACTAATACCAGAGTAAAGGTTTGTTCTAATGAGAAGTTTGTAATGATGGTTTGCAATATGATTCGTTTTATCTTGTACTACTCAAACAATTTTAAAATATATATAAATTGTTCATTCAAATTTTAGCAACTGAAACTCCATCTAAAATCACTCTAAAACTGAAATAGTACATGAAAGCACTACTGTTATTTGTTCATTTTGACTTATTAATTAAACTCTGCTTTGAAATGAAATAATAAGTTAAGTGAAATGTTTCAACTTCCCCATATCCTTGCACATCATTTGTATCCAAATAATCAACCAAGGCTCTCTAGGTGCACTGACTAAAATGAAAATATCATAATCTGATATTTTAATATTTAATTCTAGTTAGAAGCTATTTCCTATCCGGTGATTGGCAATTGCCCGGGGACATACTTTAATCAAGAAAAAAACATTCGATTGTGTTTAGCCTCTGAACTTCTAATGTTATTCTGGTATCCAGTCTGGTATGACATTGTCATTAATATTTGTTTGGTAGTGCAGAATTAAGTATTGCTGAAAAAAATACACGTATCGTCAAAGCTTTTCATTTTGCTCGTATCAGGACATTCTTATGAATATCAATGTGAATCGAAACAACATTTTACACTGTATGACAGGGGAGTACTGATTGTTGTCAAGTCGGCTTTGAGTTACACTGACAACCAATTTAACATTGCCACTCAGACTTGCATGGAGGTGCATGTGCATGCACTTGAGGCTTTATATATTGATATATAAGCCCTGGTTCTTGACAAGCAGATAGCACATGTGCAGACATTGCATCTGTTTCACCTTAACCAAAACAGAAGTGTCCATTTTCTGATTCATTCTTCACAACAATGACTTCACAATCAGAGTTAACCTGCCTAGTTTTAACTGAAAGTTTCATAGCTAACTGTCGGTCATTTTTATCCAACTGGTGCATTCTCCATAGCACAACAGTGAACAGAGTCCATTTACCACCCAATCAACATAAGAGGTGATGACACCCTAGTGGTATTAGAACATAGAACAATATAGCGCAGAACAGGCCCTTCCTTCTGCCCTCGATGTTGTGCCATCCTGTGAAGTATTCTCAGCTCATCCCCCTACACTATTCCAAAATCATCCATGTGCTTATCTAAGGATTGTTTGAATCTCCCTAATGTGGCTGAGTTGACTACATTAGCAGGTAGGGCATTCCACGCCCATACCACTCTCTGCGTAAAGAACCTGCCTCTGATATTTGTCTTAAATCAATCACCCCTCAATTTGTAGTTATGTCCCCTCATACTCACTGATGTCATCATCCTATTGTTGCTAGACTGTTAATCCAGAGACCTGTTGAGGTAATGTTCTGGGGAGCTGAGTTCAAATCTGGCCACAGTAAGTGGTAGAAGTTGAATTCAATTAAAAATCTGGAATTATGAATCAACAGATGACCATGAATCCATTGCCATTGTTGGGAAAAGCCAATCTGGTTCACTAATGTCTTTTTTGGAGGGAAACTGCCAGCCTTACCTGGTCTGACGTACATGTGAGACCAATGTGGACTACAATGTAGTTGACTCGTAACTGCTTTCTGGGAAATAATGGGATAGGCAATAAATGTTGGCCTAGCCAGTGATTACTTCATCTGAGTGAATAAGAAAAAAGCAATTTCTCCCCTCAACAAATAAAATGTTGTTCCCATTTCACTGATTTCCTTCCAAATGGCTTGATGAGGACGAGACAAAAATGTATCTATTCAACAAAGTGTATCTATTTTCATCGGACCATGTTTTTGGGATCCTTAAGGGGAGGGGAGTAGCTCCAGGTTGTGGTCCACATAAATACCAATGACAAAAGTAGGAAAAGTCAGAAATTCAGAGAGCTAGAGTGGAAGCTTGGAGCTAGAATAAACAGAATTGTTATCTCTGGTTTGTTACTTGTGCCACGTGCTCACAAAGTGAGGAATTGGGAGAAGGAGCAGTTGAACACATGGCTACAGAGATGGTGCACGAGAGCGGGATTCAGGTACCTGGATAATTGGGGCTCATTATGGGGGATAGGTGGGACCTCTACAAATGGGATGATGTGCACCTGAACCAGAGGGTTATCAATATCCTGGGGGGGGTAGTTTGCTAATGCTCTTTGGGAAGGTTTAAACTAATTCAGCAGGGGGATGGGAACCTGAATTGTAGCTCCAGTGTACAAGAAGTTGAGAGTTGTGAGGTCATGAACAATGTTTGAAGGTCACAGGACTGTACTGGCAGGCAGGAAGGTGGTTTGAAGTGTGTCTCCTTCAACACCAGGAGCATCCGGAGTATGGTGGGTGAACTTGCACCATGGGTTGGTACCTGGGACTTTGATGTAGCCATTTCAGAGAAATGGATAGGGCAGGGACAGAAATGGTTGTTGCAAGTTCTAGGTTTAGATGTTTCAGTAAGATCAGGGAAGGAGGTAAAAGAAAGGGAGGTGTGGGCATTGTTAGTCAAGGACAGTATTACAGTGGCAGAAAGGATGTTCGAGGACTCGTCTACTGAGGTACTATGGGCTGAGGTTACAAACAGGAAAGGAGAGGTCACCCTGTTGAGAGTTTTCTATAGGCTTCCAAATGGTTCCAGAGATGTAGAGGAAAGGATTACAAAAATGATTCTGGATAGGAGCAAGAGTAACAGGGTAGTTATTATGGGGGACTTTTACTTACCAAATTTTGATTGGAAGCACTGTAGTTCGAGTACTTTAGATGGGTCAGTCTTTGTCCAATGTGTGCAGGAGGGTTTCCTGACACAGTATGTAGATAGGTCACCAAGACGAGAGGCCACATTAAATTTGGTACTGGGTAATGAACCAGGCCAGGTGTTTGAATTAGAGGTAGGTGAGCATTTTGGTGACAGTAACCAAAATACATTTATTTTAGCAATGGAAAGGGTTAGGTATATACTGTAGGACAAAAGTTATAGCTGGAGAAAAAGCAATTATAATGCGATTAGGCAAGATTTAGGTTGCATAGTATTGGGAAGGAAACTGCAGGGGATGGGCGGCACGGGTGGTTAGTGGGCGGCACGGTGGCACAGTGGTTAGCACTGCTGCCTCACAGCACCAGAGACCCGGGTTCAATTCCCACCTTAGGCGACTGACTGTGTGGAGTTTGCGCATTCTCCCCGTGTCTGCGTGGGTTTCCTCCGGGTGCTCCAGTTTCCTCCCACAGTCCAAAGATGTGCAGGTCAGGTGAATTGGCCATGCTAAATTGCCCATAGTGTTAGGTAAGGGGTAGATGTAGGGGTATGGGTGGGTTGCGCTTCGGCGGGGCGGTGTGGACTTGTTGGGCCGAAGGGCCTGTTTCCACACTGTAAGTAATCTAATCTAATTGAAATGCGGAGTTTGTTCAAAGAATAGCTACTGCGTGTCCTTGATAAGTATGTACTTGCCAGGCAAGGACTAGGTGGTTGAGTGAGGGAACCGTGGTTTTCTAAAGAAGTTGAATCTGTTGTCAAGAGGAAGAAGGAGGCTTATGTAAAGATGAGATATGAAGGTTCACTTAGGGTGCTTGAGCATTACAATTGAGCCAGGAAGGACCTAAAGGGAGAGCTAAGAAGAGCCAGGAGGGGGCGTGAGAAGTCTTTGGCAGGTAGGATCAAGGAAAACCCTAAAGGTTTTTATGGGTATGTCAGGAATAAAAGTATGACTAGGGTAAGATTAAGGAGGTAAAAACAATGACTGAAGATGCTGGAAACCAGATTCTGGATTAGTGGTGCTGGAAGAGCACAGCAGTTCAGGCAGCATCTGGCTCACTGCCTTTATTCCTGATGAAGGGCTTTTGCCCGAAACGTCGATTTCGAAGCTACCTGGATGCTGCCTGAACTGCTGTGCTCTTCCAGCACCACTAATCCAGAATAGGGTAGGATTAAGGCCAGTCAACAACAGTAGTGGGAAGTTGTGCGTGGAGTCTGAAGAGATAGGAGAGGTACTAAATGCATATTTTTTGTCAGTATGGATGGGGAAGGAAAAAGACAACATTGTTTAAAGAGAATACTGAGATACAGGCTATTAGACTAGACAAGATTGAGGCTCATAAGGCGCAGGTGTTAGCAATTCTGGCAAATGTAAAAATAGGTAAGACCCTTGGGCTGAATGGGATTTATCCTAGGATTCCCTGGGAAACTAGGAAGGAGATTGCACATCCATTGGCTTTGACCTTTTTGTTATCATTGTCTATATGAATAGTGCCAGAAGACTGAAGGATAGCAAATGTTGTTCCCTTCTTCAAAAAGGGGAGTAGAGACATGGTGTGTGGTGTATATGGATTTTAGTAAAGCTAAAATAAGGTTTCCCCAGAAGGCTAGTGCAGAAAATACAGAGGCATGAGATTGAGGGTAATTTAGCAATTTGGATCAGAAATTAACTAGCTGTAAGAAAACAGTGGTGGTTGATGGGAAATGTTCGTCCTGGATACAGTTATTAGTGGTGTACCGCAAGGATCTGTTTTGGGGTCACTGCTGTTTGTCATTTTTATAAATGACCTGGATTAAGACATAGAAGGATGGGTTAGTAAATTTGTGGATGCCACTAAAGTCGGTGGAGTTCTGGACAGTGCAAAAGGATATTGCAAGTTACAGAAAAACATAGGTAAGCTGCAGAGCTGGGCTGACAGGTGGCAAATGGAGCTTAATGCAGAAATGTGTGGGGTGATTCACTTTGGAAGGAGTAACAGGAACACAGTGTACTGGGCTAATGGTAAGATTCTTGGTAGTGTAGATGAACAGATAGATGTCTGAGTCCATGTGCATTGATCCGTGAAAGTTGCCACCCAGGTTGATAGGTTGTTAAGAAAGCATATGGTGTATTAGCTTTTATTGGTAGAGGGATTGAGTTTCGGAGCCATGAGGTCATATTGCAGCTGTACAAAACTCTGCTGTGACCTCACTTGAAGTATTATGCACAGTTCTGGTCGCTGCATTAAAGGAAGGATGTGGAAGCATTGGAAAGGGTTCAGAGGAGATTTACCTGATTGTTGCCTGGTATGGAGGAAAGGTGAGGCACCTGAGGCTGTTTTTGTTAGAGAGAAGAAGTTTAGAGGTGACAATAGAGGCATACAAGATGATCAGAGGATGAGGTAGGGTGGACAGTGAGAGCCTTTTTCCTCAGCTGGTGATGGTTAGCACGAGGGAACATAGATTTAAATTGATGGGTAATAAATATAGGACAGATGTCCGAGATAGTTTCTTTACTCAGAGAATAGTAAGGGCATGGAATGCCCTGCCTGCAACAGCAGAGGACTCAGCAAAATTAAGGGCATTTAAATGGTCATTGAATAAATATATGGATGATAATGGAATAGTGGAGGTTAGATGGGCATTAGATTAGTTTCACAGTTCGGTGCAACTTCGAGGGCTGAATGGTCTGTACTGTGCTGCAATGTTCTATGTTCTATGCCAAGTCTTGTTATTAGTCTGTTAGGAAATTCAAATAGTGCACATCTTTTGGATTTTTCAACTGCTGTAATTAAAGTGTACACGTCAGAAAGACATTTGAACGACAACGGCTTTGAGTGTCGCTATTTTACACTTGAAAAGGATGGTTCTATCGTTCTGAATGCAGCGGATATTGACTGAATAAAATGTAGCCAACTACTTAACATGGGAAACATCAGGAAGTTGTTGAGAACAAATGCTTTAAACCTTAATGCAATCATTATGACTCTTCAAATGAGAAGATTACTGGCTTCTGCTATATTTGACCTTTTTGAAATAGCCTCTCTTCTAAGGGTTTAAAATGCTATCCCTTCTTACCTTGATTCAAACATTTGTTATCCTACCACTTATGTCTTGCACACATCAAATTTTCCAATTCAGTTACAGACACTGAGTAAATTGATTTCTGACCAATGATTCATTCCAATTATTGGCCACTGGAAGTAGGTAACTTCCAACAAGGAGGAAAGTCGGAGATGCAGGATAGTTATTTGTGTTTATTCATTCACAGAATGTGAGTATACTTGAAAGGAAAGCGTTTGTTGCCCGTCCCTTGTTATTTCGATGTGATACTTATGAGTCATTGTCATGTTCACTGAGAAGCAGAGCAGACCTTTATTGGGAAGCTCAGCATCAACTACATTGTTCTCGGCCTGGAGTCACATATAGATGAGACCAAGTAAGGGCAATAGATTTATTTTTCCATGTTAGTGAATCAATCTAATTAGCACAACCAAGCAATTTCACACAATCACAAAATTGTTATGATGCAGATGGAGGCAATTGTTGTGCCTGCACTAGCTCTTTAAATGAGCATCATCACCTAGTGCCAATTTGTTGCTTATTCTCCATACCCTTGTTGAATATTTCTATCAAAATAATCATCCAATGCTCTCTAGAATATCTCAATTAAACCCATCTCCATCACCCTTCCAGGCAGTGCATTCTATACCCGAATTACTCTTATTTCTTTTGCACATCACTTTAAAGCTATGCCCTCTCATTCTTGTTCCTTTTACAAATGGGAAAATTTTTTCCCTAACCACAGCCAACTTATGATTCTGATAGCCTTTATCAAATCTCCTCACAGCTTTCTTTTCTCCAAAGAGAGCATCAAGGCTTTCTATTTATCCTCACAGCTGAAGTTTTTCATTCCTGGAACTATTCAGGTTATTTGCTTCTGCACTCTCCCCATTGCATTCACATCTCTTCTTTATTGTGGTACCCACGACTGTACACATGCTCCAGCTGAGGTGTAACAAGTGTTTTATGCTGGTTCATCATTACCTCCTTGCTCTTGCACTCTATTCCCCTATTAATAACGCCAAGGACACTGTCTGCTTTATTAACTACTCTCTTCACTCATCCTGCTACCTTTAATGCTCTGTTTCAATGTGACTGTGATTGATGCTAGTACTTTATTCCATATTTTATCTAATTAACTACATGTCGGGATTGGCCACAGATAAATCATCCAGCCCTCTGGATCACTAATGCAGTGATATAACCATTATTTGACCATAGACCTAATTCATATTGGGCATCATAACTACCAAACTCTGTTTTTGGTGAATGACCATGCAGACTTAAGATCACAAACAACCAATGATCTAAAATCTCTACAGATTGATCCAGGTGCTCCTATGCAAGGTCAGTGTGATGACTTTCTGATAATTAATTCAATCCAATGCTTTGCTATATCTGTAATTTGTGAGCCAGTAGAAACTTGAACTGACACAGCACCAAATCTTTTACAGCCAAAATCGCAGCCTGAAAACTTCAACTGGGGTTGCAAATTTAATGAAAAGTGATGGAACACATCCAAATTTTAAACTAACTGCGCTCTTATTGGCAATAGAATCCAATTTGCTGAAAAAAACTTCCGCAAGCTGCACATTTCATCATTAAGGTTTAGATAAATCCAGTAACATCTGTGTGTTTTCAGTTTGTTTCTGGGAAATATTTTGATAAGCCATTACTCAGGGGTAAGAAAAATCATTGCTTGCAAGCAAGGCAGAAAACTTATTTAAAGATTTCACAGCTCTGACTGGAGATAATTAGGACATGATGTATTGGGATAAATTTAGCAAGATAATGGGCGTCATGGTGGTTCAGTGGTTAGAACTGCTGCCTCACAGTGCCCAGGACCCGAATTTGATTCCAATGTCAGGCAACAGTCTGCATGGAGTTTGCACGATCTCCCTGTTCCTGTGTAGGTTTCCTTTGGGTGCTCCGGTTTCCTCCCACAGTTCAAAGGTGGCATGTTAGGTGAATTGACCATGCTAAATTGCCCACAGTGTTCAAGGATATGAAGGCTAGATGGATTAGCCATGGGAGATGCAGGGTTACAGGGACAGGGTGGGCCTGACTTGGAAGCTAAGATTTTAAAGCTAAATATTTATTCTGGTGTCTGAAACATTTTCAATCTGTTTAGGATGAGAGGATTTCAGTGTTGGCTTTGATTGGCCTCCACTTTCCTTATCCCTCAGGTTCTTGAGAACAGGGTGGATTCTTTTTCAAGAAAGGAAATAATCACTGATCCTTAATTCCAGGAACTTCTTGTTAGGAGTCATTTAATTGATTTTGCAGGACAAACAAGAAGCCTGCACAACTTTGTGCTTAGTGACCGCACTTGGCTTATGCCAGGAGGATGTGTTATGATAAGACTTTACACAGCCCCAATTACATCTTCTCGTCAGAGCGGCCTCAACAGCATAGGGAGGTGCTTTATGTTATCAAGTAGACAACTGAGAGTGGTAAAGCCACAGGGTTCAGATTGAACCCTATGATAGACAGTACCAGGACCCCTTGTCAGACTGGACTGAGGACTAGCCCCCTCCCATTTTCCACTTTCTGACATGACCATCTGATTCAATAAATATGCAGGCAGTCATCACATGCTGTTGGTGTTAAGTTTTGGTGTGCCATACACCAAGATGTCAAATAACCCTGACACCCCCACCACCACATAGAATAACAAGCACTCTGTCTGTGTGCCTGTGCAAAACAGCAAGTCAATACGGCAATACTGATGCACTTCAGATCTGGTTGAAGCATCACAGGCATGGTACTGTTGGAGTATACTTATTCTGGATGCTCTGAAATACTCCCTTAAGTGTTTGCCGCTGTGCCTTTATTAGCCAAGTATGCCAGTCCACTTCAGCTAGCTCAGCTTTCATACTCACATCGTTGCTTTAGTTACATGTAAAATATTAGTCTTAGACAAGACTTGAACACTCATTAACATGCTGGACCACTGGAATTACATTCACAGATATGACTTTCTTAGCCAAAAGAGAAAACGCCAGTATTCACAAATCTGATTTATAGGTGAGACATGTCGCCGGTGGGCTAGACTGCTTCCTGCAAGCTCCGATGAGTACGAGCTTTTCCAGTTACTTGGCTCCTTCATGAAAAATAAGAAGTCTCAATTGTATGCAATTTTACTACTTGTTGTTTAATGTTTACAGTGTAAGGGGTGAAGCCTAATCAGGCCAACTAAGCTACCCAAGTGAAGCAGCAAACCTGACCAGGGTAAACAAGTGAGGCTCAACACAAAAAGATGCTCAATAAAAACATCATCTTTTGTGGTTGTGTTCTTGTCCCATGAAATCCTTTGGTGAAAACCTCTTGGAGAAGTCTTGAACCAGAGGGCATTGTCTCAGGATAATGGCATGTCAATTTATTATTGCGATAAGGAGAACTTTTTCATCTCAGATGAATGTAAATTTTTGGAACTTCTTAGAGTCATAGGGATGTAGAGCACGGAAACAGCCCTTCGGTCTAACTCGTCCATGCCAACCAAATATCCCAATCCAATCTAGTCCCATCTGCAAGCAACCAGTCCATATCCCTCCAAACCCTTCCTATTCATATAACCATTCAGATGCCTTTTAAATGTTGCAATTGTACTAGTCTCCACAACTTCCTCTGGCAGCTTATTCTATACACGTGCCACCCTCTGCATGAAAAAATTGCCCCTTAGGTGTCTTTTATATCTTTCTCCTCTCACCCTAAACCTAATACCCTCTCGTTCTGGACTCCCCGACCACAGGGAAAAGACTTTGTCTATTTATCCCATCCGTGCCCCTCATGATTTTGTAAGCCTCTATGAGGTCACCCCTCAGCCTCCGGCGCTCCAGGGAAAACATTGCCAGCCTATTCAACCTCTCCCTATTGCTCAAATTCTCCAACCCTGGCAACATCCTTGTAAATCTTTTCTGAACCCTTTCAACTTTCACAACATCCTTCAGATAGGAAGGAGATCAGATTTGCACACAATATTCCAAAAGTGACCTAATCCATGTCCTGTACAGCAGCAACATGACCTCCCAATTCCTATACTCAATACTCTGACCAATAAAGGAAAGCATACCAAACGCCTCTTCACTATCCTGTCTACCTGCGACTCTACTTTCGGGGAGCCATGAACCTACATTCCAAGGTCTCTTTGTTCAGCAACACTGCCCAGGACCTTACCATTAAGTGTATAAGTCCTGCCAAGATTTGCTTTCCCAAAATGCAGCACTTCACATTTATCTAAATTAGACTTCATCTGCCACTTCTCAACGCATTGACCCATCTGATCAAGATCCCATTGTAATCTGAGGTAACCATCTTTGCTGTCCACTACACCTCCAATTTTGGTGACATCCACAAGCTTATTGTCTGAGAGAATTGTGGGCAGAGTCTTTGTTTGTATTTAAGGCCGAGATGGACAGTTTCTTGATCAAAGTCAAAAAGTGTGGTGCTCAGGCAGCAACTGAGGAGCTGGAGAGTCAATGTTTCAAGCATAAGCTTTTCATTCCTGATAAAGTGCTTATGCTCAAAACGTCGATTCTCCTGATCCTGGATGCTGCCTGACCGGCTGTGCTTTTCCAGCACCACACTTTTTGACTTTGAACTCCAGCATCTGCCATTCTCATTTTTCCCCAGATTCTTGATCAGTCAGGGAATCATAGTTTATTGGGAAAGGGCAGGAAAGTGGATGTGAGGACCGTCAGATTAACCAAGAACATATTGAATGGGGGAACAGGCTTGAGGGGCCAAATGGCCTACTCTTGTTCATATTTCTTATGGTTTTATGTGTGGTAACTTAATTTTGTATGAATATTTATCAAATACTGATCATAACATGATCAAGCTCAATGTAATATTTGTAAGCGAAAAACATGAATCTATTTTACATTCAGGCAAGGCTGACTTTAACGAGTTGAGACTGTCCACAGTAAAGTGGGAAAATCTGCTAATGGGTTAAACAACTGAAGAACAGTGGAGGATTTTTAAATAAACATTTAATACAATACAAAACCTGAGTTTAACCACCTGAGAGGGAACAGTTCCACTTCACAGAAAAACAAAGCTATAGACTACTAAAAGAAAGGGTTATGACAAAGCAAGAAACAATACAAATCCTACTTAATAGGAAATGTGCAAAAATAAGCAAAGGGTCACAAAGCAACTTATAAGAGCTACGAGAAGGGATTACAAAAGGAAACTTGCCAAGGACATCAAATTCAATAAGACGAAATGTTGGTAGCTACATAAAGGGAAAGTGGGTAGTCAGGAGCAATGTTGGCCTATTAAAAGGTGAAAGTGAGGACATTGTCAATGACTATGGGGACATATTGAATAATTACTTTGCTTCAGTGTTTACAGTCAAAAAGGAGAATAGCTTTCCAGAAGTCCTAAGGAAATTAATAGTGAGCCAGAAGCAGGGATTGAATAATGTATCTAAAACATCTGTAATGATGAAATGAATAGAATTGAAGAGCAACAGATGTCTGGGGCCTGACAGCTTATATCTGAGGGGTGTTAAAGAAAGTAGGGGAGCACATTGTAGATGCCCTAAGTATTATCTTTCAGAGGTCCTGAGATACAGGAGCCATACCTCAGGATTGGAAAATTATACATGTCGCTCCACTTTTTAAGAAGGTTGAAAGAGGAAAACCAAGGAATTACAGATCAGTTAGCCGAACATCAGTGTGGGGAAATTGTTGGAGTCTATAATCAAGGATGAGGTGACTGAACACCTTGACAATTTTCAGGTAATCAGGTACAGCCAGTATGGATTCATGACAAGTCGGTCATTCCTGACAAATCTGATTTTTTTTTTGAATAAATATCTAAGGGGAATGTCAATGGATGCTAGTTCATACAGACTTCTAGAGACATTTGATAAAGTCCTCTATAAGAGACTGTTAACTAATACAGAAGCCCACAAAATCAAGGGCAAATTATTGGTATGGCTATGAAATTGGTTAGAAAGTTGCAGGCAAGAGAATTTAGGGATAATTACTAGGTACGCAAATTGGCAGAGGTGACCAGTGATGTCCCGCAAGAATCTGTACTAAGGCCTCAATTATTCATATTGCTTGTTAATGACTTGCATAATATCTAAATTTGCTGAAAACATAATATTAGATGGAATTGGAGACAGTGCAGATGATAACAGAGACAGTGCAGATGATAACAAAGGAGTATTGATAGACTAAATGAATGGGCAAAACTTTGGCAGGTGGAATTCAATGTAATCAAGCGTAAGCTGATCCATTTGGACAAAAACAAAGGATAGATCAGGGTACTTTGTAAATATTATGAAGTTAAATACAATGGATGTCAAAAAAGACTTGGGGATTCAGATGCATAGATTTTTAAAATGTCACAAACAGGTGTGAAAAATAATCAAAAAAGCTAATGGATTGCTGGACTTTGTAATTAGAGGACTGGAGAACAAGGATACTGAAATTATGTTTTGGGTATACAAAACCCTGGTTGGACCTCATTTGGACTACTGAGAAGATCTGTGCACCACAGAGTAGGAAGGATATATTGGCCTTTGAGTAAGTGTAACATATATTTACAAGAATGATACCTGGACTTTAGGGGTTAAGTTATGAGGACTGATTACACAAATTAAGCCTGCTTTTTCCAAAGTTTAAAAGGTTAAGGGGTGATCTGATTGAAGTAGTCAAGATATTAACAAGAAAAGCCAGGGTGGATAAAGATGAGCAATTTCTGCTAAGTGGGGATTTTTTGTCTTGGAGGGATAGTCTGAGAATTAAAGACAGACTGTTCAAGAGAGATGTTAGGAAGCATTTCTACATAGATGTTTGGACCTCTGTTCCACCAATGGGAAGGATGCTGCATCAGTTGTTAATTTTAAATCTGAGATAGATAAATTTTTGTTGAGCAAATTGATGGATATGGGCTAAAGGCAGGTATATGGAATCAGGCCAGAGATCATCCATGAACTCATTGAGTGATGGAACCACTCAAGAGGTTGAATGGCCTACTCCTGTTCCTATGTTCCTATGTATATTCTCCATGTTATGATGAAATGTGAGTGCCCTGATGGTAAATGAGCTGCTGAGTGTTGAAGTTCCTTTAATGTTTTAAGTGTGACCCTAGTAGATTTGTGAGAGGCAGCACCACTGTAGTGCCAGTTGTGCTATATTGGTTGGTACAGTGAAATGACAGAAATTGATATATCTGATGGAGATGTCTAGCATTAATCTTGAGTATGAAAGTTCTCTGCTGTGGCAACTTAAAATATTAACTCAGGTTCATAGGGATGTAAAGCATTGTGTAGAAAGCGATACATTACCTAGTGGAGCACAACAAATCATTTGTCCTCCTACAGCTCTGGAGCCAGGTTCCCTTCAACCATCTGCAGCAATTTCTGTCCAGGTCATCTTCCTTCAGGAAAGGAAATTCTCTTTTCCCATGGAGGCCTTCAGGAATTAATCTAGAATGGCCTTACTAGACCTTGGTACCAGTATTTACCTTGTCTCTGATGTCTCCACAGGTAGGAGCGGTGATGAGCAGAGATTGACTGAAGATTCTGGGTGCTATAAAGTGATCTGTGCAGGTGCTTGTTAAATACTGCACCTAAATATAGGAGCCTGGATAGTCCTGATGGGCTTTTAAAACCTTTGCCCATAAAATTTCACATTTTACTGTGCATTCATATGTAATAAAGTGGGAAGAATATAATTGCATAACCAAAACTTGCCCACACCTGTGGGGGTTTTCCTCTTGCTATTAGTTGCCCTGATAGTTGGTCTGTAGAAAAGATTCTGCTAAAAATTTCACTCCTGGAAGGTCTAGCTCTGATGTTTTTGACACACTTCCTGTTTCTTGATATCTCAGGCAGTAGAAATCATTTCCTCCTACTTAAACACTTAATTTTTATAAAACTTCCATCAAATAGCTTTTAACTTTCTAAATTCCAGAGGAAAAAAAACCTAATCATTTAATGTCCTATATGTCCTAATGGACTAAAATCTTACTTTGGACATTCACTGTTTCTAGCTTTTAACTATTGTCAGCATTATTTTTAGATGTGAAGTGATCTCAGAATGAAATCTATTTGCTATAGTTTTGGACTAAATATGAGGATCACAGTGGATTTTTTAAAAAGTAATAAACTTTTCCAATTCCACTCCCATTGTCTCTTCAAAGCAGAACAACTCTTCATTAATAGTAAGTCAATCCTGTCGAATAAAGCCAGTTAGTGAACTCCCAACAGAAGAATTTGCTTATCTCAAAAAAACCTTGTCGAACCAGTCTTGGTAATAAATAAGAATTTCTCTTGACATGTCTTAATTTGGAGACAGGAGACTTTATGAAGTCCCAAGTCAATATTCTTGGCAGTAGACGTCAAAGTCCGAAGGTGAGATATAAGATCCAATTTTTGAATTTCTCTCACAATACACTTTTGCCTTCTTCAGGTGATAGATGTTCCGTGTACCTGCATTATAATGGATACAGCCCATGCTGTTATAATGATAATTCAGAATGCCATCGTATTTATATGCATATTCTCATTTCTGCATGTGTGTATTGCATTTCTAATTTTACTAGTGTTCACTAATTAATAAACACACTGATAATTTAAGAAAACCCAGTCAAATTGACTCCTCTTTAAACTATAAGTTAACTTGGACCTGGGAGAAAGGTTTCCACAATGGAAGCAATCCTTTTTAAGTTAACCTTGTTGCAGCCAACTGAGTGGAAGGGTGAATTAACAATTTGAGGCCTTTCATCCCTCCTCACCCTGGAACTGATTGATTTGGGGGATTCTATGTGGAACTCTAACGATTTGAAGAATATCACCCAAAATCTAGGACTAGAAGTTTACTCAGAGTTGAAGGGTGTGAAACGCACTGACTGCAACAGTAGTAGACCCTCCAACTTTAAGGGTATTTAAATGGTCATTGGATAGACATGTGGATGTAAATGGAATAGTGTAGGTTTGATGGGCTCTAGATTGGTTTCACAGATCAGTGCAACATTGAGGGCCTAAGGGCCTGTACTGCACTGAAATGTTCTATGTTCTATGACTACCAATGCCCCTAAGCATTTTCAGTCAGCTTATTAGCTCTTAGGTCAGTAGACCTAAATTTAGAGTTGCTTTTAACCTGTCAGGTTTTCTTTTGAAACTTACCATTTGGATTTTGGCTCAGTGTTCTAATTTGGCATTCATGCAAATATCAAGAATTAAAGTTGAGTGGATAATGGAAACTGATTCCCAGAAAAGTGAATGGAGTAATTTCAAAGAGACCAGTATCCCGTCACCAGCTCCAGCCTCCCCACTACTCTTGACCCACTCCAATTTGCTTATTGGACCAACAGATCCAGCTCAGATGCCATATCACTTGCCCTTCACTCTTCCCTAGAACATCTTGACACCAAGAACAGCTACGTACGAATCCTACTCATTGACTACAGTTCAGCCTTCTATTATCCCCTCGAGACTGATTACTAAATTTAATGATCTCAGACTAAGCCCCACTCTCTGCAACTGGATCCTCAGTTTCCTGACCCAAGGCCACAATCAGTGAAAATTGGGGACAATATTTCATCCTCACTAACACTCAACACAGGAGATGCGTACTCAGTCCCCTACTTTACTCACTGTATACCCATGGCTGCATCACCAAATACCACACTAATGCTGTTTACAAGTTCGCTGATGACACCACCATAGTTGGTCCAATCTCAAATGGCGATGAAACAGACTACAAACAGGAGGTGGAAGACCTGGAAGAATGGTGTACTGAGAACAACCTCGCATGTGAATGGCAGCAAAACCAAGGAACTCATTATTGACTTTTGGCGGGATGTTACTCATGCCCCCCTACACATTAACCCGAACATTGGTGGAACAAGTAGAGAGTGTCAAGCTCTTGGGAGTGGTCATCAACAACAAGCTTTCTTGGACTCTTCATGTGGATGCACTGGTTACAAAGGCCCAACACTGTCTCTTTTTCCTCAGGTAGCTGAGAAAATTTGGCATGACGCCATCGAGGCACATTCTGTTTGGATGTGTTACTACTTGGTATGGCAACTACCATTCAAGATCAGAGACGGTTATAAAGAGTGGTGAACTTGGCCTGGGCAATCACAAAGGCCAACTTCCCATCTATCAAATCCATCTACCAGGCCCACTGTCAAGGAAAGGCTGCCAGCATTCTCAAAGATCCATCCCACCCTGGTAATGCTTTTCTACAACCTCTACCATCGGGGAGAAGGTGCAGAAGCCTGAGCACATGCTCCAGCCTGTTTTGAAACTATTTCTACCCTACTCTTGTTAGAATACTGAATGGACTCACAAACTCTTCACATTCGCCTCTACTGGTGTTTTTGTTTTTGCTGCTGTTTACCTATTATTTACTTATCAATGTTAATTAACTCTGTGATCTGCCTGTATTGCTCGCAAGACAAAGCTTTTCACTGTGCCTCCGTACACGTGACAATAAATTCAGTTCAATTAAATTCAATTCACCAAGTCACTGTTTGTTTTCACATGTCACTGGTCCAGTTTCCAAAGAGCCAGTTCACAGAGTGAATAGTACTTCTGACACAAAAACAGAAATTGCTGGAAAAGATCAGCAGCATCTATGGACAGAAATCAGAGTTAATGTTAACAAACAGTTCTGAGGAAGGGTCACTGGACCTGAAATGTTAACTCTGATTTCTCTCCACAGGTGCTGCCAGACCTGCTGAGCTTTCCCAGCAATTTTTCTTTTTGTTTCTGATTTACAGCATCCTCAGTTCATTTGGTTTTTATTCAGAACCTTTGGCACTCCTGTTTATATCTGTCAGCCAGGGCACCCTAATTGGACAAAATTAACAGACCCAATCAGGGAACCCATATTCTACAATGCCCACCTGGCTGACCTCATTACAACCACTACAGTGAGCACTGACCTGAGTGCAATCAATTCACTGTGTTTGGGCAGGCTGAGTTTTTGTTATTTTTCGATGAACATATGAGCATATCTTTTCCACCCTCACAGAGAAACATTCTGGAGCAGATATTCCAGTGCAGTACTGAGCATGTGATGCACTGATAGAAGAGCTATGTTTCTCATATGGTCATTAAAAGGACATCCCATCTGCCCTCAGAGCTGGAGTTCAAACATCCCAGGGCATTAATTTTATGGAATAACTGTAGTTATCCCCTGTGACTGGGCCAAGTTTTATTCCTTAGCCAGCGTCACTAATTTGCAAAAAGAAATACTTGACATGACATGGATGTTGTTGGCTTGACCATCTCATAGTGACCAGTCCTCACCTCTCTGGAGAAGGTGGTGGTGAGCCACTACTATACACCCACATTACATTTTTAAAATCATTTTACAAAAATTTATTTTTCAGCCTATCTCTTTTGGCAGTCTCTGAGGACCTATCTGATGAGGGATACTCGTGATTATGAAAGTGTTTTACAGGCAGTACTTGAAGAAGATATTCACTTGTGGGTTAGATCAGAATTCTGAAAGTCTTTAATAAATCCAACAAGAGAAACTTCTTTTTTAACCAGAGGATAGTTAGAATTAGGAATTTGACATTACCAGTCAAGCAGCATAGTTACAATCAAGGGAAAGCTAGACAAAAGTCTAAGAGACGAAGAGATAGAAAGATATTTTGATAGCATTAGATGATGATCTGTTTGCAAAAAGAACATATGCAAAATAAAGTCAGAGAAAACTTGCCCTTCCTCTCTTGTTGTTCGTATTAATGGCAACCTAACTGAAGACAGCGAGTTCATTTTATGTTGTACGTAATTGTATTATCACTGTAAGTGAATAACTGCAACTCTATGTTTTAATCTATTCAAAATGGTTTTATAAAAATGATTTATAGTAGTAATAAAACATGACCACAGTCACAATGTCTGCTCCAAGTTAGTTGGAAAGTTCGATACTGCCCTAGACTTTATTATTGATGTCTGTCGAAACCCATTTATGCAAGAAAATATCAATGGCATAGTAGAAAGATGCAATTAAGTAGCAGTTAGAGGGAGGAAGCAATTCCAAAGAGTCATCAGCTGTAAGAAGGTTTGTAGATTCTTAATGATTGTGTTCTTGCCAATGCATAATTTTTGAATAGAATGTGTAGCTTTACCAAAAGCTAAAGCTCAGCTAAGTGCTTTTCCGGTCAACTTTACTTCTTTGAGGATAAAAGCTGTGCAACAATTTAACAAAGAAGCAAAAAAATTCAGTGAAAATTTGTTGACTGGGTAAATTGTTCTGTCCTGTCAAGCTGAGTAAAGCCAACCTCAAGAATTTCTCTCAAATGGAAACCTTTGAAGCAGGTCCCAAATTGGTGAAGTAGTTCAAAACCAGTGATAGCAAGTTATTAGCCTGTTTCACATCTCTTCCTATTTCCATTTCTATTGTTGTCTTGTTTCCATTCAATTTGCACCACCACATAAAATCAGCATCCAGCTCTTTATATGGAAACCCAGCATCACTGGGTTCTCTGAGCAGCACTGGCATTGTTGTTAATGTAATATCTACAGCTATACATTTCAAAACTATACCCACTTCAATCTTGAAGGACAGGGACAGCAGATACTAAGGAACACCCCATCTGCAAGTTCCCTATCCAGCCACTGACCATCCTTACTTGTGAATATATCCTTCAGTGTAACTGGTCAAACTCTTAGAATTCCCTCCATAAAGGCCTTGTGGGTTACCTACAGCACATGACTGCAGTGGTTCAAGAAGGCAACATCTCAATGGCAACTACTTCTGGGCAATAAATGCTGGCCTAGTCAACAATACCCACACACTATAAATGTTTTTTTTTTAAAAAAAAGGTTATTCTTGAAGGCCAACCAATAAAGCATAGAATGCTCCTGAGTAATCTGATGTTGTAGCTTGTGTGCAAGTCAGTAAGTTTAGATTAGATTAGATTACTTTACAGTGTGGAAACAGGCCCTTCGGCCCAACAAGTCCACACCGACCCGCCGAAGCGCAACCCACCTATACCCCTAACGTAACACTATGGGCAATTTAGCCTGGCCAATTCACCTGACCTGCACATCTTTGGACTGTGGGAGGAAACCGGTAGGCCGAGTTGCCTGTGGGGTCTTTCAGACAGAGTTTGCTCAGGAAATGAGACGTTCCTTCAATCATTCTTTGAGAATAACATATAGTTTTCACCCTGAACGTAAGAAGTGAGATTTTATTTTCGAGAAGTAAGAGAGAGATCAAAAGTCCAATTATCAAAGGACTCTGCATTCAGTCACCATTCAAAACAGCTGAGCCCGGGTCCTGAGAAAACAAGACAGTTATCACCAATCGTGTGATTTTTGGCAGCCTTCCCATTTCAACAGTGAACTTACAATGGTCTATTTTAAAGAAACTACGTCAGGTATTTCCACAAAACATGAAATAAATTCATATTTTCTCAATCCTTCATGACTTAATTCCTCCAAGAATTTATTAAATATAAAGCATCTGTTTAACACAGTAGCATGTGTAACATTCCACCAGAATGACGTCTGGGCACGTCCTGTGTATTTTACTTTTAGAAATTTCTAGAAGCTTCACTAATTCACAAATGCTAAACCTCAGCTGACTTGTGGTAGCCATTTTTAAAAATCAACAGAAGAGGTCATAGAGGTTTTAAGGTTATTTTAAATTAAAAACATCCTCATGTTTGCTTGGCTTGATATGCCTTGTTCAAATGTTCACTGGCATGCAGAATGCTTCTAGTATTTTCTGTTTTTTTATTCAATTTCTGACTTACAGTTTCTGCAGTTTTATTTTTTATTATTTATCCTGCCCATTAACTGCCCTCTTTCTGAACTGCTGACAAATCTGTTTCTAAGAAAACTTCCACACTATCAAATCTTCACCACAGGAGATGTGATAGGCAGATACTACAGTGACATTAATGATACTGTATCATGAGTCTGCATGCTTATCCATTCCACTTATCAGAAATGCATTAATCTGGTGCATCATTAAAACTGATGACACATTGCAAGCTGAGACAAGCATTTCAAAAATAATTGGGCTTTGCAACTTTGGCTTTTTACCCTTTGCAAAAACAAGCAGATTATTGGAATGTTGTGGAATTCCAATCATCCAGATCAGGCCAACGAATTTTGGACAGACCAGAATTCGGTTTTGACTGAAGAGAGAATGATCTCCAGCTACCAGTCATTTCAACTGACTACTTTGGAGTGGTTCAGAGTTGATTTTTGTTCTGAGTAAGCTCGACTGGGTTGAAACCTTGTCTTTTTGTCTCAACTGTTTCCAGTGTGTGCATTTTTATAGTCCTTTTGAGGACAAAGAGCTTACCTTTACTTGACACCATTTGGGATGTTCCAAAGTGTTTCATAACATTTTCAAGTGTTGAAACTTTTATAGTGTAGAGAAACATGGAATTTGTTTTTTGCACAACAAGATCCCACAATAAAAGATAATGAGATTAAGGAGCAGAGATTCACTTTTATTGGTTGATGAAAAAATATTGGTTTGAAATTCCAGGAGAAATTCTTTGGGTAGTGAATGGGGAAGACAGGGTAAGAGGCAACAGAGCACTTGCCCCATGAGTCATCTTGAAATTGGACAATTCCAATCACTTCCAGAAACAGCATCAACAGGAAATAACCAATCACCTTATAATCCTGGATGCTGATTTGTGGTGCATATTCCTGGACATGCAACCTGCTTCCAAGAATGAAATCCCAGGCACGCATGAAACTGGAGCTTTGCTCCACAACAAAAGTGGGAGTTTCTTTCTGCACCAACCCATCCTCCCTGTTTCTGAGTTGTAGTGTTCCTGAGCTGTACTTCCAGAATTCACTGTCACCATTGTACTTTGGCTGGCAGTGAATTTGCTTTCTATTACTGAAAATTTTCTTCTTAATTTAGATTGCTTTATGAAGTTGTGAAAAGCTGCACAGGTTTCTCATAAATAATCCTAATAGCCGAATCTGTTGCTACACCTCACAGGGGGTAACCTGCTAAACATCATGTCCTACTATTACTAGAGTCATCACAAATATAAAAATACTTTGCCAAATCATCCACTTTGCCTGACAAACTTGGATGAAAAGTAAACATTTCTGCAATTAACAAGAAAATAATTTTATAGTGCATAAATTATCTTTAACCAATGGCAGTTAGGAAGTGTGAATTGCTAATTTATAACTCTAGAATTTATACTGTATCATTTTAAAACACCTCCCCTTTCACATATCGACAGACACACAAAGATAACACGTGGATACGAAGGATGAAAAGGGAAGAAAAAGGTCACAATTCAATAACACTGGTTTGGACCACAGAATTCAATGATATGTTTTCTTTCTCTTCATTTCAATTCCTTTCCAGTTCTTTGCTGATGAGATGATATTGTTCACACATTGATTCTGCCTTTCATTTGCTGGTTGAGAATTTGACCTTTCTCTTTCTTTGAAGGCAACCTTTTTCATCTTCAACAGGGGATTTCTGAGACAGGAGTGTCAAGGAGCTGATACTGGAGATGCTTTGGTTCCACAGGAAAGAGAACACACAGAAAAAAAATTGAAATAAAAACAGAAAATACTGCAAAATGTCATCAGGTCTACCAGTAACTGCAAAGAGAGAGCAACAGAGTTAATGTTGAATCCCAAGGCTCTTCTTCACTCGAGATGCAGTCCGACCTGTTAAATTTCTCTCGCATTTTCAGTGTTTCATTCAAATACTGTGCAGTATTTTACTGTTAATTACAGAGGGACATTTTATGAAGTATTATCTTTACAGAGTCAGTAGTTCTCAGCCCCATGCAAGCCTTGTTCACTTTGCCAGGAGCCAATCAAAACATTGTTAACAATGGACTGGTGCTCTGTGGTGCTTACTTCTTCTCTCAGTGTTTCAGGAAAAGTGCAACATTTTACACAACTGGCAACGTGCTCCAGTAACCATGACTTTTAAAACTGCAGCATTCTCTTTGCAATGTCTCCTTGGTTTAAAGAAGTAATTAACAAATAAAGGAAATTAAAAGATGTGATCTTTACGCTGTTATTTTGTTTTTGGGCAGTAGGTGTATTCCAAGCATGATGAACCATGAACACAGTTAGAGCTGATGAAAGGCTAAAGAACTAAAACTCTAACTTTATTGCTATTTCCACAGACATTGTTTGCACCTATTATTGTTTGCACCAGAATTTTATTTCCTTATTTTATGATTCCAACACCTGCCACGTTTTACTTATGAAAACCTAGTCCACTGGCTTTTTCTACCACAGTGACAACTGTCGCTCCTTCTGTTCCCCAAATTATTATTTGAAGAGAAAAATATGGCTTATTATAATACTGAATTAATTTTTAATACTGCATACTGAATACCATTTTAATACTGAAATAGTAAGAGGTGCCATTCATTGATCCTTTACACACTAAAGAGGCACCTACAATCTTTTGAGAAGTGGGTGATTCTTGTAAGACCCCATTTAATGTTCATTATTTTTAATCGCTGAAGGCTTTGTGCTTATGGTGCACTCATAATGATGTTATATGGGGAGTACAAGCTATATTGATCCAGTGATGGGGAAGTAAATAATGACATATGTTTCTGTTCAGACAAATGTTACTTATAGAATCCCTACTTTATGGAAGAAGGCAACTTGGCCCATCAAGTCTACACTGATCCTCTGAAGAGCATCCCTTTCCTATAACCCTGCACTTCCCATAGCTAATCCACCTAGTTTGCACATCATTGGGCATTATGGGCAATTTAGTATGGCTAACCCACCCAATTTGCACATGTTTGGACTGTGGGAGTAAACTTGAGCATCCAGAGGGGACCCATGCAGACACGGGGAGAACAGGCAAACACCATCTTGGCAATCAGCCGAGGCTGGAATCGAACCCCGGCAGCAGTGCTGACCACTGAGCCACTGTGCCGCTGCTTGGTAAAAATTTGGAGTGACATTATTCTCATGACATTGCTGCACTTTTCCTCAGTGGTTGAGGATACTGGATCAACCAAGAAGGCGGGGTTCTAGATAAAAGTAATCTTGATAAGTTGGTGGCTTAGATCACAGTTCACTGTGAGCTATGAGAGACAAAGTAAGTATTATCCATTGTTAGAAGTGCCTAGCATGATCTATCCAAGGTGCACTAAGCAGGACATTACATCCATCAATGGGGCTATCTGAAATTCCAATACAGACCGAAAATTATTTTCTGTTACAGTTGATAAATTTTGAGCAATTTTATTTTTGGGCAGTGGAGTAAAAGGGGGGAGGTATTGAACATCAAATTCACTCACCATTATTGATTAGTATTGAAGAATGATATCCAACACATTCAAGGTTGCCAATATTAAAATGACTCCCATTGATCCAATTTATAGTGAAACGTCCAACAGATGTTCCACCATGACAAGTGGGGGTCTCATCAGAAACAATATGTAACTACTGATGTAAAAACTTCTCTTTTGTTTTCCTTTTGACATCTTAATCTGGAATGAGAAACATCAATGAGTGTGACAAACAGTTTAACCTTCTTCACCGTGGATAACCCCTGGTATGGTTCTCTTAATCTGGTCTGCTGCCACGTAGTGAGAGTCTGTGTGTAGCTGTAAACAGGAGAAATGGGAGCAAAGCTGGAGATGTCATTCAGAATTGAATGCCACCCAAAATGGAAATTAGAGGTGACTTTTAAATCTGATTTGAGGACTGAGGGAGGATTCACTTACACTCATGCTTTTTGACTTATGTTTACATGTCGTGATTAGTTTATCTCACATTAATTGCCATTTAAGTGTCATTATCATCTGGACAAAGGATGGGAAAACGAAATATTGAACATTTATGTTTAACAAGCATATTGTTGGCTTTCTCTTCTGCAGGATAATCCTTATCTTGACCTGCACTTTCAGACTGTCTGTAGCTGGGAGGCCAGTAGCACAGCAGCCAAGTATGCTTTTGTACGAAGTTTAAGGAAGATGAACAAAGTCTACCTGCAAAAAGACATACAATTCCTGAATTTCGACAGTGATTTCATCCAGGAAATGAGTTTCTTTGGAGTCCCTGAAGATACGATGATGGTGATACAACTTTGTTTGCAAGCCTTCAACTGTTTCTGTCTTTTGGGATCTTTATAATTGGCTCTAATTATATTATAATTATGATAGTCTTAAAACTATGACCTGGTTCAACACCCAACATTGTTCCACAAGGTTGTTTAAATATTATTTCAAATAAGTCATGCTTGTCAAAGCCATATGCCAGCAGCCCACAGAATTCATTTGAAGCAAAATTTAAGAACTTATTTTCTACACAGTGCAACTTATCAAAATATACACTTCCATACTGAAGTTATACCATACACGTTACTGAAGATGGAAATATATTGTGTTTTCTAGCTCCTCTTTAAATCAGCTACAACTAGAATGTTACGAACAAATTTGCCCAGATGTCCCACAATACTAAAGCAATTAGATCACTATGAACACAAGCCAGTAGCAGTGCAAAACACTCCCGACTTTATTAGGAAATAAATAACGATAGATTTTACTATAAAGCAATAAAATTTGGCATGCCAAGCTAACAATACTTCACAAGTCTCTTGTAGATTTATGCAGTTGCTCTCTCTCTCTCTTTGGCTCTGTCTCTAGTACTGTGAAGCTTCTCTCTATCTCTCTCTCTCTGGATGGTCACCTGGTCTTTGCCTCTTGCCATGGTGGTCTCCTTGGAAGACCTCCAGAAGACTTAAGAGAGCAGTTCATGGGCCAACCCTATATTTATACTTTTTCAATGGTTTTCTGGAACTCTCTATAGTTCTGGCCATTCAGGGAGATGCACTTAATAGATGAAACAGTATCAATCATTTGGATGGTTTGCTACTGTTTGTTTCTTTGTGTAGCAGGACCCAGTGCTGTTCTGTTTGGACCCTGCTTTGTTTGGTGGATAAGTTGTTCAGGGTGATAAAGAGTGGTGCTGGAAAAGACACAGCAGGTCAGGCAGCATCTGAGAACGAGAGAGACGACGTTACAGGACTGAAGAAGGGTTATGCCCGAAATGTCGTCTCTTGCTCCACAGATGCTGCCTGACCTGCTGTGCCTTTTCAGCACCACATTTTATCAACTCTGACTCTCCAGCATCTGCAGTCCTCACTATCTCCTGGATGCGTTGTTGGGGCTATGTCTGTCCAGGATAACTGTTGCCTTTTACATTATGCTGTTGTCATTACAGCCTGGTTGTCGTGTTTGCACTGTGTCTGGTATGTAAGTTTTGTGAATTCAGCATTTTACTTGGCCAATATACCCAGTATCACTTGCTGTTTGGCCAAGGTAGCAATCTGTCCATGTTTTAGGAGAGAAGAGGCTGTGACAGTTGTTTGAGTTAGAGGGAGAGAGGAGTCCAGGGGCATTGCTTGGCTTTCTACCTGGCACGTTTGCAAGAAGAGCCACACCAAATAGGACATGTGGGCAGGTAGGACATCAACTAATCCGCTCGCTCTTTCATCCATTGAAGTCCTTAAGTGGATAATTAATAGCCAGTTTAGGAGCCTGCTTCCACATCCCTGATGGCTGGGGTCATTAGAACACAGGAGATCAGCACCCTACTTCAAAACACTAGGCTCAAAGGTGCAAAGGAAGGGAGGGTACCTCCTCTGGAGTGTTCCATTGCTCTGTTGGGGGAATCTCCCATCGCCATTTCGTGACTCATCTTCAGCCTCCAAAATGTCTTGGCCTCCACCATACAATCCACCCCGCACTCCTCTTCTCCCACCAAGCCTACCCCCTCCACTAGGATCCACAATCTCTCCCAACCAGGAACTTGAGCCTGGACACTGTGGATGTTCCCAGGGGTGCAGATAGTCCCAACAGTGAGCACTGTTTAGCTATGACACTGCTGGGCATACTGAGCTACTAGCAAAGCAGATTGGCTGGTAGTTCTTGAGGGTGAGAGTTCCTTTCACTGAGGGGTGAAAATCCCATAGTAACCTTGTTAAGATCATTCCCAATGTATTCTCATAGTTTTATGAAATGGAAATTTTGTTTGACAAATATATTAGAAATCTTCAATGGCATAACTAGCAGATTGAAAAATAGTGAGCAAGGGTGGCTGCTGTATATTTAAATTTTCAGAAAGCATTCAAAAAGGCAACACATAAAAGGATATTAGAAGGAATTAATGCCAGTGTAATTGGGGAAATGAATAAATATGGCTTCATGATTGTTTAATGGGCAACAAACAGACAGAAGGATAATTGGGTTATTTTTTGGAGTGGCAGGTGTAACTAGTGGAATATCAGGAGAATCGATGCTTGGGCATCACTATTTATAATCTATATCAATGATTTATTTAGGGGAAAGCATGTGCAATATTCCCAAGTTTTCTGATAATACAAAGTTTGGTGAGAAAGTAATCTGGGCCAAGGAACAGAGAAACTGCAAAAGGACCGAGGCTAGGGGAATGGTGTATAATGTACAGGAACATGAAATATCCACTTTGATAGTAAGCATGAAAAGGCATAAGCTTTTAAAAAGGTGAGACATTTGTAAGTGTTACTTTTTATATTGATTTGTTTTTGATTCTTGGACATAAATGTCAGCAAGTTAACATATGGTACAGTTATCAATTTAAAAGACGTGTGATATCTTATGACCTTTATTAAAGGGGTGTGCTTCAGCATAAAAGTAAGAGATATTGCAAAACCTCTATCGAGCTTTGGTGAGATCAGAGCAAAAGTGCTGCATACATTTTTGATATCTTTGTTTAAGGATATCTCTAATTGCTTTAGAAGAGATATAATGAAGATTTGTTAGATTGAGTAATAGGGTGAAGTGGTTGTTCTTTTAGGGGATATCAACTAGACTGGGTCTATAAAGCCTGGAATGTAGAAGAATGAAAGATGGTCCCATGAAAATGTATACAATGATTAGTAGGCTTGACAAGGTGGATGTTGAGAGGTTGTTTCTCCTGGCTGCAGAGTATAGAAGTGTGAGGCATAGTTTCAAAAACAGGAGAGAATTTTAGTCTATTTAGATATGTGATGAGGAGTAATGTTTTTCAATCATACAATAATGAAATTCTATGCCCAGATGCATACAGTTAAATTTGAGATCTCTAGATTTAGTGGCACAAAGGTTATCAAGAGATATCTGAATATGGTGCAAAAGTGAACTGATGTTAGAATTCAGCCATGAACTATATTGTATGATAAACAAGACTTAATGGGTCATATGGCCCATTCATATTCTTATTTCCTGTTGCCTTAAATTCTTAACGTACATGTCAACAAAAAAAAAATCCCAGTGATGGGAGCTTTAGGAACAATATGTTCAAAGGTAATGACTCTTCCCAATCATGTTAATTATGAATATTTGTACATATATGCAAATGGTGGGAAATAATTGGGCCCTTATAAACACATGCAGACCAACACTGTGGTTGTTTTGTTAGGAGATGTTTGCTTGTAATGTGTAACTGAAATAAATATAAGTATATAAAGATTGGCTCCAGTTTTATCCTTCACACCTGACTTTCTGAAGTAGAGTTATATAGCCTGCACTTATCATACATTTTGTTTCAAATGTGCTGCATCACAAAATGTTATTTTTTGAGAAGAAACATTTATTGGTTTTGTCATGGATATGGAAGGGAAAGAAGTTAGCTCTGAGCACAACTTCAGTTCTTACTAATCGTTTTGAATCTTCTCAGACCAGTACATGGTATGAGTCAATGCATCATGCAAATATATTTAGAATTGGCACAAAACTAAGCATAATAATGTCGGATGTAGTTAATGAATATTTCACATAGGTGGTAGGAGATCTCCCAAAATTGGTAACATTTGTTAAATAATAAATGCTTTATACATTTACAAGTTTGAGGTGACAAGACAAGTTTAAAAAAGGAACATATGTATCATCTGAAAACACTTTTTTTGACAAGCATCAGTGAAAATGATTTAATAGTATTTATGAGACTTAATCATTTTTAATCTTGAAATTATAGGATGGTATTATCAGCATGTGACCATGAAATGTTTTTTCTCTGAACTTGCTCATATTCTTTGTTAATTGACTGCATTCAGTCAGCCATTAAAATTTCCAGATCAAAATTGACGGGGTCAGAAATTTATAAGTTCTTGGTATATTCAGCCTCTCCAAAATTCACCATAATAACAGCCAGGCTAATAATTTCTTAAGTCACTTTGTGACTAATAATTACAGGAAATATTCAACACCAAACTGGGGTAAGTGAAACTTTCTTCATGAGACTCAATGACTAGTCTTGAAACCAATAGCACATTTCATTAACTTGACACTTCAGAACACAGCAGCCAAAAATGTTAAAAGATATGAATAGAACGTAATGACAAGTAAATTTGGATGCAAATAGGAAATAAACGTCTTTAACAAACATTATTTTCTTAAATTGATAGAGGAACTTAATAATATAGCAATAAGCTTCTGAGTACCTTTTGGTTTCTCAACCTACAAAGCCTGAGAAAATATGAAAAACAAACAACAAGAGCTGGAAAATGGGAAGCCTTCAGAAATGAGATAACAAGAATCCAGAGAAAGTATATTCCTGTCAGGGTGAAAGGGAAGGCTGGTAGATATAGGGAATGCTGGATGACTAAAAAAATTGAGGGTTTGGTTAAGAAAAAGAAGAAAGCATATGTCAGGTATAGACAGGATAGATTGAGTGAATCCTTAGAAGAGTATAAAGAAAGTAGGAATATACTTAAGAGGGAAATCAGGAGGGAAAAACATGAGGTAGCTTTGGCAAATAGAATTAAGGAGAATCCAAAGGGGTTTTACAAATATATTAAGGACAAAAGGGTAACTAGGGAGAGAATAGATGCTGCCTGACCTGCTGTGCTTTTCCAGCAACACATTTTCAGTCCTCAAAGATCAGCAAGGCGGCCTTTGTGTGGAGCCACAGAAAATAGGGGAGATACTAAATGAATATTTTGCAACAGTTTTTACTGTGGAAAAGGATATGGAAGATATAGACTGTGGGGAAATAGATGGTGACATCTTGCAAAATGTCCAGATTATAGAGGAGGAAGTGCTGGATGACTTGAAACGATTAAAGATGGATAAATCCCCAGGACCTAATCAGGTGTACCCGAGAACTCTGTGGGAAGCTAGAGAAGTGATTGCTGGGCCTCTTGCTGAGATATTTGTATCAACGATAGTCACAGGTGAGGTGCCGGAAGACTGGAGGCTGGTAAATGTGGTGCCACTGTTTAAGAAGGGCGATAAAGACAAACCAGGGAACTACAGACCAGTGAGCCTGACCTCGGTGGTGGGCAAGTTGTTGGAGGGAATCTTGAGGGACAGGATGTACATGTATTTGGAAAGGCATGGACTGATTCAGGATAGTCAACATGGCTTTGTGCGTGGGAAATTATGTCTCGTGGGAGCATCATCGTGGGAAATGATTTGGATGCGAGCATAAGAGGTACAGTTAGTAAGTTTGCAGATGACACCAAAATTGGAGGTGTAGTGGACAGTGAAGAGGGTTACTTCAGATTACAACAGGATCTGGACCAGGTGGGCCAATGGGCTGAGAAGTGGCAGATGGAGTTTAATTCAGATAAATGCAAGGTGCTGCATTTTGGGAAAGCAAATCTTAGCAGGACTTATACGCTTTATGGTAAGGTCCTAGGGAGTGTTGCTGAACAAAGAGACCTTGGAGTGCAGGTTCATAGCTCCTTGAAAGTGGATTTGCACGTGGATAAGATAGTGAAGAAGGTGTTTGGTATGCTTTCCTTTATTGGTCAGAGTATTGAGTACAGGAATTGGGAGGTCACGTTGCGGCTGTACAGGACATTGGTTAGGCCACTGTTGGAATATTGCATGCAATTCTGGTCTCCTTCCTATTGGAAAGATTTTGTGAAGCTTGAAAGGGTTCAGAAATGATTTACAAGGATGTTGCCAGGGTTGGAGGATCTGAGCTACAGGGAGAGGCTGAACAGGCTGGGGCTGTTTTCCCTGGAGTGTCGGAGACTGAGAGGCGACCCTGTAGAGGTTTACAAAATTATGAGGGACGTGGATTAGATAAATAGAAAAAGTCTTTTCCCTGGGGTCGGGGAGTTCAGAACTAGAGGGCATAGGTTTAGGGTGAGAGGGGAAAGATATAAAAGAGACCTAAGGGGCAACTTTTTCACGCAGAGGGTGGTACATGTATGGAATGAGCTGCCAGAGGATGTGGCGGAGGCTGGTACAATTGCAACATTTAAGAGGCATTTGGATGGGTATATGAATAGGAAGGGTTTGGAGGGATATGGGCCGGGCGCTGGCAGGTGGGACTAGATTGGGTTGGGATAACTGGTCGGCCTGGACAGGTTGGACTGAAGGGTCTGTTTCCATGCTATACATCTCTATGACTGTATGACTCTATAACTGCAGTTGCTGGAAAACAATTATTGGAAAGAAATTGCAACATTTAAGAGGTATTTGGATGGGTATATGAATAGGAAGGGTTTGTAGGGATATGGGCTGGGTGCTGGCAGGTGGGACTAGATTGGGTTGGGATATCTGGTCGGCTGTACATCTCTATGACTCTCTGACTTAACACATTTGGCAGCATCTGCAGCTATTAATCTGTAGGAGTAATAAGCAGAAGGAAGAGGTTTAAAACATTTGACTAAACAACCTGAAGTGATATGAGGAAAATAATTTTTCAAATCAATCAGTGGTTGAGCATTGGAATACGCTGCCGAATAGAGTGATGGATATGTGGTCACTAGTAATCTTGTGAAGTGTGGTGGCTATATGTTCATTATTAGTCTTGAAAAGAGAATTGAATAAATAGATTAGATCCCCTACAGTATGGAAGCAGGCCATTTGGCCCAATAAGTCTACACTGACCCTGCAAAGAGTAACCCAGCAAGACCCATTCTCCTACATTTACCCTTGACTAACTCTGTGCGCAATTTAACATCACCAATTCGCCTAACCTGCACAATTTTGGACTATGGGAGGAAACCCACACAGACACAGGGAGAATGTGCAAGCTGAAGTTGGAATCAAACCCAGATCGCTGGCACTGTGAGGCAGCAGTGCTAACCACTGATCCACCATGCTGGGGGTGAAGCAAAGAATTGAAAAGACACAGACAGAGTACGACTAATTAGATCATTCTTTGAAAGAACCAAAAAATTTGGTCTTGCTCTATGTTAGACCATTCAATAATTCTATGAATCAGTGAAGAATATATTCAGTCAATAAACTTTTGAATTTTTAAAATAATAATTGATATAATATATTGAATTATTAAGAAATAATTGTAAAGATAAATACCTGTGGCACTGTGGAGCTGATAAGCATAGGCAAACATTAGGGACTTGATTTCAAGAAATTGGGAACAAAGTCACCAAAATTTTGAATGTTGAACATATTTCTGAGTTATTGAGTCCTTTTTGCATCATGTCTGATTATGTCAAAGTGTTTCATGGATCATGGTCAGACAAATGAAAGCTAACAGGATGCATTTGAGTTGCAAACGTTTACACATTGGTGACTAGTTGCTATCGGTTGTTGCTGGTGACTTATGCTGTACTGCTGAATGTTACTGGTATTATTTATTATTATTATAGAATCATAGAATTATGCAGCATAGAAAAAGGCCATTAGGCCCATCATATCAATGCTAGTTTTTGGTAGAGCTGTCCAAGTTCCACCTCACCTTTCCCAGAGCTCAATAATATTTTCCCTTCAAGTATTTATCCAAATGGTAGAGATTGTGGATTGGGAAGGTATTATCAAAGGAATCTGGGGTAAGATACTGCAGTGAATTTTGTAGATGGCACACATTACTGCCACAATGCATCAGTGGTGAAGGGAGTAAATGTTGAAGGTTATGGATGGGATGCCAGTAAATCAGGATGTTGTGTCCTGGATGTCAAAGCAAAAGTCTTATAAAGGGAAAGTGTGGGCCTCACATCCAGAGAAACATAGAAAATAGGAGCAGGAGTAGGCCATTCAGCCCTTTGAGGCTCCTTGGATGCTGCCTGAACTGCTGTGCTCTTCCAGCACCACTAAACCAGAATCTGGTTTCCAGCATCTGCAGTCATTGTTTTTACCTCATTCAGCCCTTTGAGCCAGCTTCACCATTCATTATGACCATGGCTGATCATCAAACTCAATGGCCTGTTCCTGCATTTCCCCCATATCCTTTGATCCATTTGGCCATTCTTCTTGAAATCATATAATGTTTTGGCCCCGACTGCATTGTGTGATGGTGAATCAACAAGCTTCACTGGGATAAAGAAATTTCTCTTCATCTCAGTCCTAAACTACAAACCTCGTACCCTTAGCCTGTGATCCTGGTTCTGCACTCCCTCACCGTTGGAAGCATCTTTGCTGTATCTACTCTGTACTGATAGGATTTTACTGTTTCTGTGAGATTCCCTCCTCATTCCTTTGAACTCCCGTGAATGTAATCCCAACCTTTTCAACTTGTCCTCATACCCCATTCCCACCAGCCCAGAAATCAGTCTGGTAAACCTTTGCTGCACTCCCTCCAAAGCCACTTCTCTGCACACTCTTTCTCAGAATAAGGAGACCAAAACTGCACACAATACTCCAGGTATGGTCTCACCAAGGCTTTGTAAAATTGCAGCAAAACATTCCTGCTTCTGAACTTGAATTCTTCCATCAATAAAAAATGCCTGTTCTTACTTTCTAATGATTTTTCTCCACTGATAAAACACTGACTGTTAAACATAATTATGTTAAACATAATCCAAAAGGGATAAAAAAAAGCCTTAATGTAAAGAAAAGTTTGAACATTTGCTTCCCACAGGTTAAAAAATCACCAAGTTAGTTTATGGTACTTTTTCATGTCTAATTTAATCGAACTCAATGAGAAAATATTCAGACTCTGTGCTGCTCAGTTAGAACTCTTCAATATTTTTGGTTTTGGGCATATGCATTAACTTGCTCTGTTCACACCTTCTCAGGCCCCTGTAGAGGATACTGAAATGAAATTTTACCACAAATAAGTTCTAGTACAAAACCTCATTGGAAAACTGTGGACAAGCATAGTTCATTCCCAACTGACTGTAAAATTTGAGCACAAAATATGTGATGGTTATGTAATATCTGAACGGAATTTGACAGCCATTTTCTTGTAACAAATCTGACATCTAGTGGCTAACTATCATGCAACATGTGTTTTTTCAAACTAATTTGTGAACCCTGCAAGTTATGGATAGACAGACTGATAAAGAAATGGAGTCAGACAGCAGAGAACCAGAGCTGAAAAATGTATTGCTGGAAAAATGCAGCAGGTCAGGCAGCATCCAAGGAGCAGGAGAATCCCTTCATCAGGTAGCTGTGGATCAGGATCATAAGACACAGAATTTAAAGCAAAAGATTACAGTGTCACTGTGTTTCTGTGTCTTATGATCTTGCTCCACAGCTACCTGATGAAGGGCTTATGCCCGAATTGTCGATTCTCCTGCTCCTTGGATGCTGCCTGACCTGCTGCGCTTTTCCAGCAACAAATCTTTCAGCTCTGATATCCAACATCTGCAGTCCTCATTTTCTCCTAGCACAGAACCAGGTCCTTCAGTCTAACCAGTCTGTGCCGAACATAATGTTAAACTAAACTAGTCCCACCTGCCTGCTGCTGACCCATATCCCTCCAAACCTTTTCTATTCATGTACTTACCCAAATGTCTTTTGAATGTTGTAGTTGTACCCATATCCACCACTTCCTCAGGAAGTTCATTCCACACCTGAACCACCCTTTGTGTAAAAAATTTGTTCCTCATGTCTTTTTAAATCTCTCTCCTCTCACCTTAAAAACATGCCCCTTAGTCTTTAAATTCCCCATCTTTGGGAAAAGACAACTACTATAAACCATGTCTATACCTCTCATTATTCTGTTGGGTAACCTCTCAACCTCTTATTCTCCAGTGAAGAAAGTCCCAGCCTATCCAGCATTTCTTTATAACTCAAATCTTCCACGCCCAGCAACATCCTGGTAATTCTCTTCAGCTTAATATTATTCGTCCTATAACTGTGTGACCAGACCTGACACAGTTTTCCAGAAGAGGCCTCACTAATGCCCTGTACGACCTCAACATGCCTTCATAACTCCTATACTCAAAGGACTGAGCAGTCCCCAAAATGTAAGCTGCTGCTATAATGAAGGTTATGATTTGGAGATACTGGTGTTGGACTGGGGTGACTAAGTTAAACATCATACAATATCAAGTTATAGTCCAACAGGTTTATTTGGAAGTACTAGTTTTCAGAGCACTGCACCTTCATCAGGTAGCTGTGGAGCAAGATCATAAGACACAGAAACACAGTGACACTGTAATCTTTTGCTTTAAATTCTGTGTCTTATGATCCTGATCCACAGCTACCTGATGAAAGCTAATCACTCCAAAATCTGGTACTTCCAAATAAACCTGTTGGATTAGAACCCTGGTATTGTGTGATTTTTAATAATGGAGTTTGACAATGTTCATGGATTCATACAAGAGCAAGGTCAAGATGGTTTGCACTTTAATGTGGATGAATGCAATACAACTGATATGATAATGAGAACTTTTCTCACTCAAACAATAAAAGTTTTTTGGAAGCAAAGAAAATAATTTGATTTAATCTTCTGACCAATTAATTACAGCATCCTGTCAACATGGGATTGCAATCAAAGCACTCAATTGTTAGATTGTATTCTTATAACATAGAAACAATGATAACCTATCATTATCATGCCCAGATTGATTGCTTGTGGCACAGTGGTAGTACCCCTACCTCTGAGGCAGGAGACCCAGGTTCAGGTCCTGCCTGCTCTAAGCTGTGTAATAAGATTTCAGTGTTGAAGAACATTCAGAAAGGACAATGCTTGAGCTTAGCTCTCTCAAACATTTTCATTTCTGTTAAAGGAAGACTATTTCAGTTTTGGAAATGCAAGTGGAATTAAGCTATTTTATCCAAATGATGAGCAAAGAATGGGAAGGTGTGAGAACATAACAAGCAAAAACAGCTAATATGCTAGAGAAGTGAATGAACAGAAGGACCTCTGAGCAAAAACAGTGAACGCACATTATTACATTCAAAAAAAGAGCTGGATAAACACATTGTTGAAAGCAGTGGCAATGTTCAGGGATAGGTTTGACCAAAGATGATCAAACACCCTCTGCACATTGTGATACTTATGTCAGTGGTACCCTGTGCAGTGAAAACACTATCCATTGAGAATGGGCACAGTTTAAAATGCTAGGCGAAAGTGGCTACTGCAGATGCTGGAGTTTAGAGTCAAAATTAGAGTGGTGCTGGAAAAGCACAGCAGATCAGGCAGCATCCGAGGATCAGGAAAATTGAAATTTCAGGCAAAGGCCCTTCACCAGGAATGTTTAAAAAGCTGAAGATTGTGCAGCTTGTGTATGCCTTTGTGTATTAGTGAAAAGAGGTGACAGCAAGTCACTTGGCTGTCTTATATCTCTACCCATTTTAATGTCCATTGGTGCCTATAGATTATTCAGAAAGCAACTGCGTGGGGTTTGGAAGTTCTCCCCACATTTATGTGAAATTTCTCTGGGTGCTCTGGTTTCCTCCCACGGTCCAAAGATGTGCAGGTTAGATGGACTGGCCATGCCAAATTTTCCATGGTCTCCAGGGATGTGCAGGTTAGATGGATTAGCCATGGGAAATGCGGGGTTTCAGAGATAGGGTATTGGGAGTGGGTCTGGGTGGGCTGTTCTTCGGAGGGTTGGTGTGGACTTGATGGGTTGAATGCCCTGAACCTATGTTGAGATTCTATGCTTCAATAAGAGAGAGTTGGAAAGAGGGCCTGCTAACTTATTATCATCTGTTTTACATAATTACATTAAGATCTACCCCATTGGCCAAAGAGTCTGTTTTCAGTGGAAGATCACAGGGCTCAGTCTCAAGTTCCTTAGCTTCTTTTGGAAGGCATCAAGGAGTTAGACAATGATTTAACATGGGGAGTATGATTAAGAAGTTTGCAGATGATGTAAGAGCTAACTACCTGCTGGATAATGAAGAAGGAAGCTGCAAGGTGAGCAGAAAGGTGAAAGATTGAATACAATTCAATCCAGAAAACTATGGCTTAATACATTTGATGACTACAACAAAGGCAAAGACATACACAATAGTTTGGGTTCTGAGAAGTATAGCGTGCTTCAATGCATACCCACAGATCTCTGAAGATATCAGGGCCAGGGTAGTTAAGAAGACATGCTGAATACTTAATTAATTGAGGCATAGAATATAAACATAGAAATGTCAAGATGTATCAAAGACTGGTTAGGCTGTAGCTAGAATATCGTGTGGAGTTCTGGTCACCACACTGCACACAGAATGAGTTTGCCCAGAGAAGGGAGAGAGTAAATTTGGTTTTTTAGAGATGAGAAAAAAAATTGGATAGGCTGGAGCTGCTCCCTTTGGAGGAGGAGACTGAAGGGAAACATAGCTGAGGTGTACAAAAATATGGAGAGCCTAAATAGACTGGTTTTAGACTGGCCTAAATAGACCACTTTGGCAATTTCCTTTGCCAAAGTGGTCACCCGCCAATTTAAAGTAAATTGTAAAATGATTGGAGAGGAGGAGCAATTGTTTTACCCAGTGGTTGCTGGACTCACTACTTTAAGGAGTGATAGAGTTTAGAAACCCTCACTGCATCTCGAAAGAATGAATGTATACATGCATTTGCAGTGTGATAGTCTATAATGCAACAGCAAATTGGAGATGGAACATAGTGTGGGCGGCACAGTGGCACAGTGGTTAGCACTGCTGCCTCACAGCGCCAGAGACCCTGGTTCACTTCCCACCTCAGGCGACTGACTGTGTGGAGTTTGCACGTTCTCCCCGTGTCTGCGTGGGTTTCCTCCGGGTGCTCCGGTTTCCTCCCACAGTCCAAAGATGTGCAGGTCAGGTGAATTGGCCATGCTAAATTGCCCGTAGTGTTAGGTAAGGGGTAGATGTAGGGGTATGGGTGGGTTACGCTTTGGCGGGGCGGTGTGGACTTGTTGGGCCGAAGGGCCTGTTTCTACACTGTAAGTAATCTAATAACTGGATACTCCTTTCTAGCCAGGACAAACATGATGGCCTGAAGGCCTCAGTCTGGCCCATAAATTTTTATACCTTAGCGATCTTTGTTTTGTATCTTCTGCATTCCTATATTACACTGAATACGTTAAATTAGATTACTTACAGTGTGGAAACAGGCCCTTCGGCCCAGCAAGTCCACGCCGCCCCACCAAAGCGCAACCCACCCATACCCCTACCTAACACTACGGGCAATTTCACATGGCCAATTCACCTAACCTGCACATTTTTGGACTGTGGGAGGAAACAGGAGCACCCGGAGAAAACCCACGCAGACACGGAGAGAATGTGCAAACTCCACACAGTCAGCCACCTGAGGCAGGAATCGAACCCAGGTCTCTGGCGCTGTGAGGCAGCAGTGCTAACCACTGTGCCACCGTGCCGCCCACACTATGTTCCATCTCCAATTTGCTTATGCATTATAGACTATCACACTGCAAATTCATGTATACATTCATTCTTCATGTTTTAAAGGTGTTCCCCGCAAGCTGGTCAACCTGTCAAAACTCAGTTGAGGACATGATGTGAAAATATATAAATATTCTGGCAGACTGAATAGGTCTAATTGGTAACAATTTTTCCCTGAATAAACCGCTAATAGATTTCAGACACAGCAGTATTCTTTATACAGGAGCTGACTGTTCACTTTATTGTCAATTGCTTGGACTTATCTCTATCATCTTGTCTAACATTTAAACTTAAATTGCTTATAATTATTCAACTTAAATTTGTAGATGAATAGTGTGTTAATACTGGCAATGTTCAACATATACAGAGATATCAAACCAAAAGAGAAAATGCTGGAAAATCTCGGCAGGTCTGGCAGCATCTGTAAGGAGAGAAAAGAGCTGACATTTTGAGTCTAACTGATCCTTTGTCAAAGCTAAAAGGGTCAGTTAGACTTGTAACGTCAGCTCTTTTCTCTCCTAACAGATGCTGCCAGACCTGCTGAGATTTTCCAGCATTTTGTCTTTTGGTTTCAGAATTCCAGCATCCACAGTAATTTTCTTTTATTTCGGGATATCAAATTCTGTGTGACTTGCTTCTTTCAAATATTCTGTAAAACATTGGCTTTATATTAGCCACCGTCCAGATACTTATAATAGATTTGCTCACCTTCTTGCAATTAAAAAGCATTTTGGTTATAATGTTCCCTTTGCTGTATGCAGATTTTATACCTTAGCGGTATCCAATGGAAAATGTTACCTCAAGGACAAGGGTATAATGATTTGGAAACACACATCACTTAAAAGCAGTGACAGAAACAGTAGTTAATATTTGCTTGGAGTATAAAGGTTTTAACATGCGTCGGCTGACACTGAGAAATCTGCAGCAACCAGGAAATTTCAAATGCTTCTTATTTCGTGTTCAGTGATTTCCTAATCCCATGAGTCATCAGGTGTCAGGGATGCAGCTGTCACCAAAAATAAGGGAGGTATTTATTCACAAAGCAAAAAGGCAGAGGGTAAATTCAGGTAGATGGCACAGTGCTGGTTGGAATTGATTGAGGCTACAGAAGCAGTTCAGACACAGTAACATTTAAACTTTTGGTTCATGTGTATCTAATAGTGCTACAACAGCTTCAGTCTAAAAACCTAATATTTGACATTCTAAAACCAAGTGCAGACACATTGAATATGCTTTGACTACACAGGACTCTGAAAAAGAGGCTTGAAAATATGGGGACATTTCACTACAGCACCCCATATAGTAGATATGAATAAATTACTTTGGTTACAAAATATACTGAAATATAAAATAACTTTTTAATTCCATAAATGATTTACTAAATTAAGACAGTTAACAATTGAATTATATAGACATTAAAATTCTGTGTTTTACTTTCAATACCCATCTGACTGGGTTCGAACATTCTACACTCTGCAAACTTGAAGTCATTCAAAACTCTGCTGCCCATGGTCTCACACACATGAAGTACTATAAGTACATCAATGCTTACAGATCTACATTGGCTCCTAGTAATATCATGATTCTAACATTTTTAACCTTTTTTTACAATTCCTTCATGATCTTGTCCTTCGCTATCTGTGTATTTTCTGTCAATTTCACAAAAACCATAAGATATCTGCCCTCATCATAGAATCCCTTCAGTACAGACCTAAGCCATTTGATCTATCAAGTCTACATTGAACCTCAAACATTTCCCACACCCCAAACTTACCATGGGGGCTGACCCATTTAGTCTACATGTCCCTGGACAATTTAGCATGACTAATTAACCTAACCTGCACATCTTTGGGAGGAAACCCACACAGACATGGGGGAGAAAGTGCAAACTCCACACAAATAGTCACCCAAGGGGAGAATTGAACCCACATCTCTGGTGCTATGAGACAGCAGTACTAACCACTGAGCCACTGTACTGTCCTATTTTGCACAGCATTCCCTGTTATAAACACAGCTGGCCATGACTTCAGTACTACAGGCTCCAAGCTTTGGAATTACCTCCTTACACCTCTCTGGCTCTCTGCTTTGCTTTTCTCTTTCAAGACTTTCCTTAAAATTTACCACTTTGATCAAGAATTTGACCTTCTAACTTAATAATACTTATGTGACCTTATTGAGGTATTTTGACAGGCTTAAGGAGGATATTTTGACTATTTGGTAAATCAGTAACTAGGATTCACAATTTCAAGATTATCAACAAGAGAGCTGGGAGTGAGATGGGGATAAACTTCTTTATTCATAGATTTGTTAGAATTTAGAATTCACTGCCTGGGTGAATAGTGGAGGCAGATATGAGGCTTCAAAAGAAACCTGGATATATATTTGAAAATGATGATCTGGCAATAGGGCTGGAGAGTGGGACTAGCTGGGTAGCTCTTCGGGGAGTCATGACAGACAAGATGGTCTCCTTCTGCACTGTAAAATTCTACTGCTCTATGTAACTCTGTGCCATATTTTGATTTAAAATGGTCCTGTGAAAAACCTTGGAACATTTTATTGCATTAAAGTTGCGACATAAGTGAGAGCTAGAAACCAAAAGCCTGGTATTCTCTACCTTAACAGTAATGTGGGAACACGTTCACTACTTCAAAAGGCTAGAGTAATTAGGAATGCCATCTTTGCCAGCAACACCTATCTCCCAAGAAATAATTATTAAAAATTCTCCCTGTAACACAAGTGAAAATCAGAAATGTTTCTAACTCACTGTCTTGCAACCACTCATCAGGCTGCACTTTAGTGGGATTACTTTCGATTATGATTTGGCAAGATTAAATAAATTGTCAAAAATCACTGCCAAGAATACCATATGAATACCATATACTCAGAAGGTGTCCAATGGGCATGCAACTCCAACAAACCAAGAAAGTGGTATCTCCTAGAAAAGAAAAGTGATAATTAGCAAAAAAAAACAAACAATCCAAATGAATGAATGAATGATGATTTATTGTCACTCACACTCTACAATGAACAACATGGTAAAATACAGTGAAAAGCTTCAACTGTTGCCACAGTCTGACACCATTTTGAATAGTTTAAGCATAGAAAGGTATAGCTGAAAGAGAGTCCGACTTCATTCCATTGCCTCCATCATCATCCCTGAACCTAGAACCGGCTGACCAATAACACCTGCACCGCCATTCCTCCATCATCACTTGGTCCACCTCAGTAATAGGCCACCGATGCTGAGTTCCATGTTGGACCTACACTCACCTCAAGAGCCCCCAGCTATATAGTTCACTGCAGTAACTATACTACTCCAAAGGCTTTGAGGAAAATATTTCCATTCTGTTCAATGAAATTTCATTGATATTCTCTTCGAGAGAAATCGTCAAGCCCTTGTTCAGGCTTTTCCAAACATTCTTTTAAGTCATTCACAGGATGTGGACTTCATTGGTTCGGCAAGTATTTATTGCCCTTCCCTAATTATCCAGAGGACAGTTAGTGACATTCACTAAAATAAAGCAAAGAACTGGAGTTGCTGGAAATCTGAAACAAAAACAGAAATAGCTCAAATAGAAAGCTTTAAGATAGAGGGTTTCACTGCCTCCTGCCTTGTGAAAAGTCACCATCTGGATTTCTAAAAAAGGCAATCTGTATTATTTAGTACTAGAGTGATAATGCATTTAAAGAAGGATCATTACACTTCACTCAAATTCACATGATTTGACATAGCAGGTAATTCAATTAAATACAGTACAAAATTATTACATTTCAGCATTATTTATGTTTATATTACAAAATAATTGTTTTCATTCAATTATCAGGAGACTAAAGGAAGATGATAAAGAATTTGCAATATTATTGATGTCTTTCATAACCTCAAGACTTCCTCACAGATATTGAAATATCTTTAACATAGAAACAGCAGTGGAGAACAGATAGTCTATCTGCATTTGCACAGTTGCACCTGCAATGTCATGCTGACACTTTGTTTAATCGTTTTCAGCTCCTGAATCTGGGGAAGCAGACTTGATGACCACCTACAGCAAGTTGGCTACAACGACAAAACAAAGAGATTTAAACAGAATGCTAATAAATCATTCTGTAAAGTGTGAAGTGATGTTCCTCCAGGAGCAATTCTGAGGTCAGTATTATTCTCTATTTGCACAAATCTTACGAACTTGAGCAACTTCAGTTGAAAGAATTGTGTTCTCAAATTGAGAATACAGTTAATACTGAAGATGACTTGAACAAAATAACTGAATATAGTATGATAAGACTGAATAAACATTCTAAATATTTTCAGCTTTTAGTTTCAAGCAGGATTGAATGAAACTGATTGTTGCACTGCACTGTTGCATTTCTGTGCATGTGTACCCTTGCTCCATCTTATAGTGGTGTTCCTGATAAATTTTTAGATTAGGTTCCCTACAGTATGAAAACAGGCCCTTCAGCCGAACCAGTCCACACCAATGTCCAAAGGGTAACCCACCCAGACCCACTTCCCTCTGACTAATGCACCTAACACTATGGGCAATTTAGTTCTCCCCCTCTCATTCTTAAAATATGGACTCTTTTTTTCTAAGCCTCAAGATTCCTTGCTCTAGACAACTCATGCAACTTCTTCTCATCTACCCTGTCAAACTCTAAACAAGTCTCCAGGACACCCACCCCAAACAACCCCTGCCCCATGACCAAACACTTTCATTCCCCCTCCCACTCCGCCAAGGACATGCAGGTCCTGGGCCTCCTCCATCACCACACCCTCATCACCCTGGAGGAAGAATGCCTTATCTTCCACCTCAGAACCTTTCAATCACACAACATCAATGTGGATTTCCCCAGTTTTCACATTTCCCCTCCTTCCACTTTATCCCAGATCCAACCTTCCAACTCAGCACCACCCTCACGAACTGTCCTACCTATCCATCTTCCTGACCACTTATCCACTCCACTCTCCTCTCTAACTTATCACCATTACCCCAGCTCTGACTACCTATCACACTCTCAGCCACCTTACTCCAGCCCCACCCACCTCCCATTTATCTCTCCATCCATTTGGCTCACAAGCCTCATTCCTGAATAAGGGCTTTTGCCTGATTCTCCTGCTCCTCAGATGCTGCATGACATGCTGTGCTTTTCCAGCATCCCACTCTCAACTTTAAGTCCTAAAGAAGATCTTACCTTTAGAAGGAAATTGCTTCTCATTCTTTTAAACTCTAGTGAACTCTCATTGCCACTCCAACACATCTAATGAGTACAATGAAATGTGCTTCGGGCAACACCGTGTCAACATTGAGGTCAGAAATATCACCTGTGCCACCAAAGCAGCAAAACATCAAAGTTAATGGAATAAGACTATCAGAGTATTGGTTTGACATGGCAAGTTTTTTTTCATGTTTGCAGCTATAACCACAGAAAAAGCCAAAGTGTTAGTGGTTTTTAACTTTAAATTTAACAAAAAAAGAATCAGATTGAACTGCAGTGATTTAAATAAATAATGTAACTGGAGCAAAGGATCCCAGATATTAATTATTCTTCCCATATGACACCATTGACAGCACATTGATTCACTTCGAGATAGTTAGACCCTCGAGTGGCTGCTCTTTATTTTGGCTGCTTCACCATGAAAGGCAAAATTATAGGTCAGTCCCACCCTTGCCCCAGCAGGGCAGCATGGTGACTCAGTGGTTAACACTGCTGTCTCACAGCACCAGGGATCCAGGTTCGATTCCAGCCTCAGGGCACTGTCTGTGTGGAGTTTGCTCATTCTCCCTGTGTCTGTGAGGGTTTCCTCCTATAATCCAAAGATGTGCAGGTTAGGTGAATTGGCCATGCTAAATTGCCCGTAGTGTTCAGGGATATATTGGTTAGGAGTATCAGTTAGGGGGAATGTAGAGGCAAGGGTCTGGGTTGGATATCTTCGGAGGGTTGGTGTAGACTTGTTGGGTCAAATGGCCTGTCTCCACACTGTAAGAATTCTATGAATCATTAGATAGAAATCAGAAGTAAGACTACTTGTCGGTATTTCCTTTTCATCAAACAAAGCCAGAGAGATAATTTGTCATCCTGGATGGCATCTGCTAAATCAGCATCAACCAGAAACCGGACTAGAGTAGATGAAACACACAAAAACATCATGATCTTAATGAATTGTGAAGCAGACTTCATGAGCCTAATGACTTAGCTCTGCTTCTGAAATTGGGAACTGATGTTGTTTCAATGGGAGGTGTTGTGATGGTAATATTACTGAACCAGAAATCCATAACCCCATGCCCGAGCCCTGGTAATACTGGTTCAAATCCCAACATGGCAGGTGGTAAAATGTGAATTTAGTTCAAAAACGTGGAATTAGGAATTAGCTCATCATCGACGAATTACCACTATCAATTGTGGTACAATCTCATCGGATTCATTCATGTCCTGTAAGCATGGAAATCTGCAATCCTTACCAAGTCTGGCCTATGTGTGATGTCACATCCACATCAATGTGGTAGACTCTTAACTGCTGTCCGAGTGGCCCAGCAAGCCAATTAGGTGTAGGTTATATTTGTTGACCTAGTGAACAATGTCTACATCTCATGAGAACAGTTTTTTTTAAAAAATGCATCCACAAGAAACTAGCTTCAATGGACTCAGATCCAACTCAACAGCTAGATATTTCATTTCCAAACTTGTAAAAGTTCTGCTTTGAGATCTCTTGCAATTTGGAATGTGTTTGTTGCTTCCCACCACTAATGAGTTACTACTTAGTGGTACTGGAAAGCTCTGATGATGAGGCATTTTGAAGTCTGTCAAAGAACCATACAATGAGTTTCACCATCTCTTTTCTCTGTAGACCCACAAGGACATTTATGGAACCTTGTGGTCAAGCACATTTTTCTGGACAATTCTTGAGTTTCTATATGAGGCACTTAATATGGCATGTCCTAACTAAATGGAGCATCACATAGCAATGCAACAAACCTTATTTTCAGCAAGTATATACATTCATGCACTGATTCCCACTGATCCTTTGGGATCTTTGAGATATCCTCAATCTCCTCTAATACTCTGATCAGAATTGGTGCTTTGGGAAACAGGAAAACTGTAAGGTGCAACTCAAAAGACCCTTGAATATAAATGAAGATCATTGCGAGTGCAGATGGTTTATTTAGCAGCCATCATATTTATCATGTCATGGGCCACAACCACAATCATCCTGGCACACAACTTATGCAATTACAAATCACTTTAAGCATAGTCATTTCAAGGAAACTAGCTGTATTTTCTTGACAAGCAATCAGTATTATTCTGATTGTTGCAATTTACTGGCATCATTGAATGTGATTCAAGGTATATCAATTTCTCATACAATCCTTTAGAGATTTGATTAAAATCTATTTCATCGGAAAAACAATGATCAAATATTTAACATATGATATCTTTCTTTTAAATTATGAGGAAATAAAGTCACTCAAAGTTTTGTAATTTCCATTTTGAAAACTCTTAACATTTCCATTCTGTTTGTTGCTCATTCCCACAACACATAATTTATCATTATAATGTAATTTAAATTTGGGCAATGAACATTTTAATAACCCTGTTATCCTGTTGATACTTTCTCTGTTCTTTTCAATACACTTATCAACCTAAACTATAACAGTTGCATCCGTTTTGCGTGATATTCAAACACTTGCTTCCTGAAGTAAGAACTCATTTTCCTAAACCAGCATTTTTCCAACTCTGACCTTGTGATTTGGAACATCCTGAGATAAGAGGAAGAAAAACAGTTGCAAAATCTTTTAAAATGGCTCTTTACATGATTAATAAAGGCAAAGAGGGTTTGCAAATCTAATAAATGCTAGCTCGCAGTTTATTTTTCTGACAAATTTCTGCCCCATTTATTTTCTGAAAACAGCAAATTACTGTGGTGATGTGGTTTCATGTATGTGCTTTCTACTCAGTTGCTCACCAAACTTGAGGGAGGGTATAGATTTTGTCAGAAAATATCAGCATAAGATGGAAGCAAAATAGTATGGATGCTGGAATTCTGAAAAAAAAACACAAAGTGCTGGTGAGACTTAGCAGATTTGGCATCACCTGTATTAAGAGAAACATAGTCGGATTTTCTACAACGACTCCAGGAAATATCAGCAAGTGATTTTGCCACAAGAGTCTATATTTCAAAAATTCAAAATTCACATTATCCACATGCACACAATACATGGTACACATATTTATCCTTATACAACATAATGTGTCTATTTCGTAGTCACCATCACCTTATCCATCCAATGAATACCTCGTCTTCTCTTATTCACAGGTGTCTTTATACACATCATGTCAAAAAAGGAGCATAAAATACAAAGGAAGGAACTAGAGCAGGGGGATGGGCTCAATAAATGCTCTAGCTCGAAAACATAGGGGTGGATGCATTGGACACATCTATATCTCTCACAAAAGAGACTAAGAAACAGAGAACTGCTGATAGCTGGCAATACAATTGCCTCCCTTCTGTATAATTCTTATCAACAATGTGGATACAAACCAGCTGGTGAGGCAGAAGACAAAACGCCTTTCTTTGTGGATAGATAGAGTTTATTAATTACTCAGTTTAAGAGCTTCTTCCATACCCCAGTCCCACCTTTGCCCCTTTCTATCTACCCTGCTAATTAATTAATTAATCCATCAACTCCAATTACTTGCTAACTACTTGGTATATTAGCAGATTAATCTCTTCTCTAAGTAAACTATTTTGAAGACATACAAACAATCCTTAAACCAAACTAGCAAAAAAAAGATTTTTTTCATGTTCTGTATCTTACCACATAATATAGCTGGTCAGTAAATAATTATGTGGAGAGGTTCTTTCCCATGTTAAATGATCAACCTTCAAAACGTTGCTTCCTTCACTTCAAAAAATACTTAATTATAAAGCAACCCAAACAAAAAAAAAGACTGACTCTTTTTCTATAAAATTATTCCACATTCCATGTGGCACCTCTCTTCAAGGATCTTGAATAAGCACTTGGAAAAAAACCTATATTTTTGTTTCAGTCTTACAACTAGTGAAGCGTATCAATTCACTTTATTTTGGAACAAACCAAATTTGTTACAGATCTCTATGGTTTGTTACACTTACTAATTTTTACTAATACTTGATCATCTGTGGAAACACCAAATACAGAGGAAACTCGATTATCCGAAGGACATGGGCAAGGAGTTTGGTTAATCGAATGCCGGATAATCGAGGTTCCTCTGTATGTTAATTCTGTGAAGCCCCTTCTTGCTAATTACAAACAAATTTTCAGAGCTTTCTTCTTGAGATCATTTGTTGCTTTATCTGTAAGATAGGACTGCATTAGCTGCCAAATCCATAATTAAGTGCATGCCTTCAATTGCTAGGTTGTGCTAATTTAAACAATGATTGACTTCTCGTATTAATTAGAGTTAGACTTTCAGAAAAAAAAAACATACTTTTGGAACAGATGTCAGGAGCTTTGTAACAAAATCCTGAGAAAATGTGCATTGATATCAGTCCTGCCTCCAATGTTCCAGGGATAATGATCTCAGCCTATTTAGCCTCTCCCTACAGCTCAAATACTCCAACTCTGGCAACATCCTTGTAAATCTTTTCTGAACCCTTTAAAGTTTTACAACATCCTTCCGATAGAAAGGAGTCCGGAATTGCGTACAATATTCCAAAAGTGACCTAATCAACATCCTGTACAGCTGCAACATGACCTCCCAGCTCATATAATCAATGCTCTGACCAATAAAGGAAAGCATAGCAAATGCCTTCTTCACTATCCTATCTACCTGCATCTCCACTTTCAAGGAACTATGAATCTGCATTCTAATGTCTGTTTATCCAGCAACAATCCCCACGATCTTACTATCAAGTTTATAAGTCATGGGGGGCATGGATAGGATAAATTGACGTGGTCTTTTCCCTGGGGTGGGGGAGTCCAGAACTAGAGGATGGGAGGTTTAGGGTAAATGGGGAATAATTTAAAAGGAGCCTAAGGAGCAACTTTTTCACATAGAGGGTGGTGCGTGCATGGAATGAACTGCCAGAGAAATGGTGGAGGCTGGTGGAATTACAACATTTAAAAGGCATCTGGATGGGTGTATGAATAGGAAGGATTTAGATGGATATGGGCCAAATGCTGGCAAATGGAACTCAATTAGGTTAGGATATCTGGTCAGTATGAACGAGTTGGATCAATGGTCTGTTTCCATGCTATACATTTCTATGATTCTATGACTCTAATTGGCACATTCAGCAGGAATGCAAAAATGGAGAATCTGATGGCAGCAACAACGCAAGACTGCTCAGGTATAGCTCAAAAACATCAGTATGAAAGAAGAATCATAACTGAAAGGAATGAGAATAGAAATTTTTGGGCAGTTAAAACAGACAACAGGAATTGATCTCCAAGGTTTAGAAAAATGCTATTTTAACACAAAGCACCTAAGACAAAGAAGGATGGTTGTAGCTGTTGGAGGCCAATCAGGGCATTGCTGCAGGAGTTCCTCAGGACTCAGGATCAACCATCTTTAGCCATTCCATCAAATGTCCCTCCATCATAAGGTTAGAAGTGGGAATAATTACTTGCAACTCCTCAGATACCTAAGCAGCCCATGTTCATGCCCAGAAAACCCTGGACAATATGCAGGTTTGGGCTGTTAAGTGCAAGTGCTACAGTTGCCAGATAATGACCATTTCCAACAAGCGAAGATTAAACCATCCCCCTTGACATTTAATGGGATCGCCACTGCTGAATCCTTCACTATCAGAATCATCATGGCTATCAACCAGGAACTGAACTGGACCAGCCATGTATGTATTGTGGCCCACGAGAGAGTGGGAATTCAGCAATGAGTAACTGACTTCATGACTCCCAAAAGCTATCCACTGTCTACAAGATCTAAGTCAAGAAGGTGATGGAGTAATTTCTACTTGCACCCTGGGATGCATGCAGGATGGGCAAAAGGTAAGAAGTTTGACACTATCCAGGTTTTTTTGATTGGCACCCCATTCATCACCTTCAACATTCACTGAAAGTGCCACGACATGCAACAGCAACAGAGTGTGTGTGATCTACAAGATGCGCTGCAGCAGCTCAGCAATTTTCCTTTGTTAGCACTGCCCAAATTCTCAATTCCTTCCTTTGTTAAGGTAAAGGTCAACAGATGCATGTGAACACATTCATGCTCCCCTCCAATTTAAACAGGATTCTGACCTGAAACTTTACCTTCACTGTTGCGGAGTCAAGATCCTAAAACACACTGTCTAATAGGATTATGGCTGCATGCACACTGCATGGCCTTCAGCAAATCATTCATTTAGCCCACCATCACTTTTCAGGAGAAAACAGAGATGGATGATAAATGTTGGTCCTGGCAGTGACATCTATAACCAGTGAGCAAATATATTAAAGGGTTACATGAGCTATTTGCCAAATGTATCAGAGGAAATTGAGATACCAGTTGTTATAAGGGAGCATTTTTAAATCAAGTGTGGAAATCACAACTTTGAATATCCATAGCTCAATCTCGCTTGTCATTTGTTCTGAATCAGGGGAAACCCCTGCTAATGGCAATAAATTTATAACAAGGCAAATTCAATTTTAAAACACCTCATTAGTTTCTCCTATGTTCATTGATAGAACAAGAACTGACTAATTATTGCTCCATTAATTAAAGTCCCAATTTTGGTGATTTAGTCATCCAAACACTCCTAATCTTAACCAGAAGTTGAAGCTAGATAGCAATCATGATGTAAAATTGATGTATTTTAACTAAACTCCCCTTCTGCAAACAAAGCACCGAATGCACCTCCGTAGTCCTTACTGCAGGATTGAAACTATCCCCTGTGTTGTGTCACTTTGGAATATCCCTTATCTGGAGCAAATAAGCCCTGGGCCATTACATTTGGGTAATAAGCTGGATAAAATAATGAGGTAAGGTCTTCATTCTTAGAAGCAGATAATGTTAATCAGCCTCATTCAAAGTAAAATAGCAGTGGTTTGGAATACTCCTCCTACTTTGAAGTAATCATGAAATGATTTCCTGTTAGTGTGTCAAACAAATTATGCATTTAGTCATATATCCCTTGCACATAGATAAAAACAAAACTTTTTAAAAATCAATTTCCAAGATCAGGGCTCCACAGGCTATGTATGCCAGCATTTCCTGCCCATCTCAGAGAGCTGTTAAGAGTCAACCATATTGCTGTGGGGCTGGAGTTACATGGTACCTTCCTTACCTAAAGGGCATTAGCAAACCAGATGGATGATTTCTCCCCCTAATAATCAGCAATGGCTTCACACTCATCATTAATCTCTGAAGCTAGATTTTTATTGAATTCAAATTCCACCATCTGCCGTGTTAGGATTCAAACCTGGGTCCCCAGAACATTACTTGGGCCTCTGGATTAACAACCCAGTGATAATGCCACTAAGTTGTCACCTCCCTAATGATGTACAAAGCATAAACTGAGGCAAAATTTTAACTTCTGCAAAGTTTTTAACTCCCTCTCTCACCATAATGTGTTTATTTTTGAAACAGGATGTAAAACTCAGAAACCACATTACATTTGTGATTTTTGAGAAGACTTGTTACTCAGGTTGAGGTTCAGATTGTAGATTTGCTCACTTAGCTGGTAGATTCTTTCTCAGATTTTTTGTCACCATTTTAGGTAACATTGTCAGTGAGCCTCCAGTGAAGCGCTGGTGTTATATCCCGCTTTCTATTTATGTGTCTTGGTCTCTTAAGGTGGGTGATATCATTTCTGGTTCTTTTTCTCAGAGGTTGGTAAATGGGGTCCATATTGATGTGTTTATCGATGGAGTTACATTTTGAATGGTAGGCCTCTAGGAATTCCCATGCATGTCTCTGTTTAGCCTGTCCTGTGATGGATGTGTTGTCCCAGTCAAAGTGGTATCCTTCTTCATCTGTGTGTAAGGATACTAGTGATAGTGAGTGATGTCTTTTGGTGGCTAGTTGGTGTTCATGTATCCTGGTGTTAGTTTCCTGCCTGTCTGTCCAATGTAGTGTTTGTTGCAGTCCTTGCAGCTTATTTTGTAAGTGACATTTGTTTTGCTGGTTGTTGGTACAGGGTCCTTTAGGTTCATCAGTAGCTGTTTTAGTGTATTGGTAGGTTTGTGGGCTAAGGGTCAGAGTAGTCTGGTAGTCATCTCTGAGGTGTCTTTGATGTAGGGGAGTGTGGTTAGAGTCTCTGGGCATATTGTGTCTTCTTGTTTGGGCTTGTTCTTCCTGATGAAGGGCTTTTGCCTGAAGTGTTAATTTTTCCTGCTCCTTGGGTATTGCCTGACCTGCTGTGCTTTTCCAGCACCACTCTATCTAGACTCTGATTTCCAGCATCTGCAGTCCTCACTTTTGCCTTGTTGTTCAAGAATCAACATCCTAGGACAGTCTAAACAGAGACATGCATGGGAATTCCTACAGGTCTGCCATTCAAACCGAAATTCCATCAATAAATATATCAATTTAGACCCCATTTACCAAGCTCAGAGAAAAAGAACAGGAAATGATAACACCCACTATAAGAGACAAAGATACATAAATAGCAAGTGGGACAAAACACCAGGGCTTCACCAGAGGCTCACTGATGATGTTACCTAACATGGTGACGAAACATCTGAGAACAAATCTACCAGCTCAGCGAGCAAACTTGCAACCTGAACCACATTATGTTTTTCAGTACAATTTGGCCTTTCTGCTGGCTGAGTTATATTTTGTGGTGTGGTGGGATTCTTACCTGAGACTAAAGCAAAATGATGCTGACGTTGGAAATTTGAAACCAAAACAAAAACTACTGGAAATACGTCAGGACAGGCAGTGTCCGTGGAAAGTGGAGTGAACAGGCTGAATTTTCCCATTTAAAGTCTGGCAGATCATGAATTTCATGGTGTTCAGTCCCCTATGGGCCAGCACAAATTTTATCACACAATCTCCTGCTTCTCGCCTCATTAATCCTGCAACAAAGCTATTGGCCGCAATTGTTAGGGAATAGTGTGGCTTTAGAATGAAAGCGCTCTCCAGTAGTGAGACATTCTGGCTTATGTATCTCTGGTTCTTTATTTAAAAGCCAGCTGCAAACACTCTGAATACTGCTGAATTAGGAGCATCCTCTCAGACTGTGCTGCTCTCCCCTGACAATGTTGCAGAAGCAAGGAAAGTACCTCCCTTCTTCCATGACAGCAGTCTGGAGGTGATATTGGATAGGATAGTTGAGAGGAAAGTAGTCCTTTCATAGAGTCATACAGAACAGGAACAGCCCCTTCAGTCTGCATTTGGCCTATGTCCCTATAAGCCTTTCCTAAACACGCAACTGTCCAAATGCCTTTTAAATGGTGTGACTCGACCTGCATCTATTACTTCCTCTGGCAGTTCATTCCAAAAGCAAACCACTGCCTGTGTGTAATAGCTGCCCCTCAGATCCCTTTTAAATCTTTCCCCTCTTTAAAGAGGCCTTAAAATCATGCCCTTTACTTTTGAACTCTCCCACCAAGAGAAAACACCTTTGTTTTTCACCTTAACTATGCCTCTCATGATTTTATAAACCATTTTTAAGACCACCCCTCAACCTCCTACTCACCAGTGAAAAACGTCTCATCCTATTCAGCCTCTTTTTTTATAAATCAAACCCTCCAGTCCTAGCAACGTCCTTGTAAATGTTTTGTGCAATCTCTCCAATTTAATAATATCCTTTCATGCATTTCACCAAGACATATGAATCATTATTCTCAGTACTACATAAACCATGTCCATTCAATTGGTCTCAACCACCTCATAAAAACATAAAAAGTCGAAGCAGCAGTAGGGCATTCGGCCCTTCAAAACTGCTTCACCATTCATGGCTAATCATCTAACTCAGTGCCCTGTTCCCACTTTGTCCCCATTGCTTTTGGTTTCCTTAGCCCTAAGAACTATATCTAACTGCTTCTTGAAAACAATCACTGTTTGGGATTCAACCCACATTCTGTGGAATTCCACAGGCTCACCACTCTGTGAGTGAAGAAATTTCTCCTTTTCACATTCCTAAATAGCTTATCCTGTAACCTTAGACTGAGAGCTTTGTTCTGGACTTCTCATTCCTCGATAGCAGCCTTCCAGTGTTTGCCCGGCCCTGTCCTGTTAGCTCCTCCCAGACTACAAACCGTTTACTCTCTGCACTTCCTATTTGTTCACTGACTCACTTACCAACTCTCCAGCTCATGCACAACCACCATCTGCTCTCACAACCACTTGGGTCATATTCAATCACTCCTCTTCATCTCATGAAAGGAATGACCGGCCCATAACTGAGCTGATAGGGCCCCATGATTGAGGAGGAGTTGGGACATGGTGATGGTGGAGCGGTGGACACCAACTCTATGAGGAAAAAGTACTCAAACTGGCCAGACGAAGGCAGTTCATGTGGAAATGGGGAGACACTAATGGGCAACCAATCCAGTGAGCTTCACTGTGCTACACTACACTGGTGTTCCATCACCATTATCACTTTCTCATGGTTAATCTGTGCAAGCCTTTATATATTTTTGACAACTAATTTCTCTCTTCTCTCCATGCAGGCATTGTTGTCAACCAGTGAACGTGCATATAACAGAAAGCACAGCAGACCCTCAGTGCCCAAACTGCTCGACTCTCATCATTCTCAGAGAAGCATACAAAGCGATGCACTCTTGGGAAAATGGCACTAGTAATGTCTTGGCTGCTATTCTGGCCTGAGGATTGAGAGGTGCTAAACTAATCCCCAGTTACTGGCATAAAAAGTGGAAGAACTGTGAGTGCTGTGAATCAAAAACAAAAACAGAAATTGTTGAAAAAGCTCAGCAGGTCTGGCAGCATCTGTGGAGAGACGCTTCCTCTGGCATAAAAGTCCACGGTAAGTTGATCTTGTTGGCCATTGGGATGGGACAGCCCTAAAATCCTTATAAGTACTCTTCCAGTACATTGCAAAGTTCAGGGGATCTTTAATCACAATCTTCCAGAGGTTGAAGAAAATGATTGTGAGCCATGTAAATCCAAGGTCTTAACGTTCACCTCCAACCTCTCGGCAGACATTCAGCTTCTGCTCCTATCTCGGTGCAGTTGGGCAGCTGCTGAAGGTTGGAGGTGACCGCACCCTACGGTGCTTGACGTTCCCTCTGTCAGCAATCCAGTCCAGTGAAGTTGCAGTGCTCGAGGGAAGCTCAATACAAGCTGGAAGAACTGCAGCTCTTCCACTTGGGGATGCCTCAGCCTTCAGGTCTCAGTATTGAGTTCAATCATTTTAGGGCCTGAGCACCTTCTCCCATGTCCTTACTCGATTCCACCCCCACCGCCCACCCTGCCCCAATACCAGGCCTTTTCATCACATGGGCTGCTACTACACCAATCCCATTGCCCCCACTAATGATTCCCTGTTAGCATCTATTGATTCTTTCAGCCTGACTGTTACCCATTCTTTTGTCTGTCCAGTTGTTTTTCTCTCTCTCTGGGTTGCATCTCTACCTACTGTTTACTCCTTCACCCCTCCACCCACTCTATATTCAGCATATATACCAACCTCTTCCTACCACAATCAGTTCTGAAGAAGGGTCACTGGACCTGAAACGTTAACTCTCTTTCCTCAAATGCTGCCAAACTGGCTGCATTTTCCCAGCAATTTCTATTTTTGTTTCTGACTTCCAGTAGTTCGTTAGTTTTTTTTTCCCCAATCTAAACACATTGGCGTGTTTCAGGAATGCCTCCAAAGTATTAAAAATAGGGAAAGAGCTGCAAACAAATTCTTTGTATTAATAGATAAGAAAGCAGTTGTATACTGAACAACTTTATTGTATTTCTGTGAGTTTTAATCAGCTCCTTCAATCACCATTACCTTCTTGCTTTGCTTTCAATGCAGAGCTTCAGGACTTAAAACTCTGCTGAAAAATTGCTCCACAAAATAAAAGATTATCATATGTTGACATGAAATGCTCTTCCTGATGAATTGTAAATAACCAGCAAGAGCTTCTGAGTTATTGACCTGACATGCTCCACTTCGTTTTAATCAGATTTAACTTCCCCACAGGAGTTTAACCCATATTGTCTTCTAGGATAAAATCCTGGCTATAACTCTCTCTCCTCACATTAGTTTGTGAAAAGCTGAGTATTTCCATCATGTCCTGTTTGTTTGCCTCCTTGCAGTATTTTGCTTCCATTATGCAGATCTAAAACCATACATGCAATATTCAACAGCCTCTTTCCAGTCTATTCGAATCTATTAAGCCGATGAAAGGCCTCTCTGTAACAGTAAACTAGTAAATATGAATTTGAACTCTTGACTCTTTCCTTCTTGTGCTGCTTCCTTGTTTTGTTTTTGCCATCTGTCCTGCACCAGGGGCTTCTCCAGCCTGAACACAGTGATTAGGGTTACATCCTGGAGCATTAAGCTCTCCATCTCCTTCTGATGACCTGCTGCACATTTCCTACATTTGCTGGGGTTGCTGCCAGAGAGAAATTATCAAGAGTCAATAATTAACCATTGCACATACAGAGACAAAACATTTCACCCGCAATGTTAGCTTCGAAATCAGAATTAAGACAGTAAAAGCTCACAATGTTTTTTTATTTGTTAAAGGGCCATTAACAACAAGAAAAATATGCAGGTCAACTTTTTCCATGCTTTGTGGGTCAAAGCAGTTTTACAGAGAAGGGAATGGGTTCTGTGATTCAAATTTTTTAGTTTTATTTCGAGCGAATGATTTCGCATGACAGTCACAGGAGAGTGGTCAGCCTGAACATTCTCAGGGCTACCATCCACCCTTCAGAGACACGTAATCCCAACCGACAGGTGCAGCACTGGAAGCAGAGCCAGACTTCAGCTGTAGGCACTGCCAGGACTGCAAGGGGACCAGTAAATATTGTCAACAGTGTTGGAGGTACGTCATTGCACACCTCTGGAACAGCTGAGACTTGAACATAGATGTCGTATCTCAGATATATATGGATCACGGCAATCTGAAATCTCAATGCTGAGGAGGATCATACAAACAATGAAGAGATGGTGATGATGGACAGAATAACTTAGCTTGCAGGTACAGTTACAACATTCATGATTTGGACAGCACATTGGCACAGTGGTTAGCACTACTGCCTCACAGCGCCAGAGAGTGGGGTTCAATTCCCGCCTGAGGCAACTGTCTGTGTGGAGTTTGCACATTCTCCCCGTGTCTGCGTGGGTGTGCTCCGGTTTCCTCCCACAGTCCAAAAATGTACAGGTTAGGTGAATTGGTCAAGCTAAATTGCCCGTAGTGTTAGGTAGGGGGTAAATGTAAGGGAATGGGTCTGGGTGGGTCCTCTTTGGCGGGTCGGTGTGGACCTGTTGGGCCGAAGGGCCTGTTTCCACACTGTAGGTAATCTCGAAGTACTGAGGTCCAATATCAGGTCCTCCTCAATGTTTGAAGGTAACACAGCCTATCATTTTAATGAATCCTGTGACAGGTAGATAATATACAGGAAACAATATCTTGTTATGTACAAGCGATACTTCTAGTTAGACCAGGAAGTGGTTTCCTAATACCACACTGGACTAAGGTGGCTCTGCAGTTCTCTACACTTAAAGAGGGTGGTGGCATCATAAGCAGCTGCTCAGACAGGATAGTGAGCTGGCATGTCCACACAGAGTGAGGTAAGTGAGGCTGATAAAGGAATGATGACCCAAGTGAGTGTTAGAAACATGGGTTGGGGGGGGGGCACAGTTAAGGGGAGTGAAATCTCAGGAGTGGGTAGTGTGCCAATAGGAGATCTAGGGGTTCAGGCACAAAGCTCTTTGAAAGTTGTGTTACAGGTAGACAGGATGGTTAAGAAGGTAATTAGCACGTTTGCCTTCATCAGTCAGAGCATTGACTATAGAAGTTGGGACTGCGGTTGCGCAGGACATTGGTGAGGCTACTTTTAGAATACTGCATGCCATTCTGGTCACACTGATATTGGAAGGCTATTATTAAACTGGAGAGAGTTCAGAAAGGAATTGCAAGGATGTTACCTAGATTGGAGGGTTTGAGTTATGAGGAGAAGTTAGATACGCTGAGACTTGTTTCACTGGAACGTAGGAAGTTGAGGAGTGATATTATAGATTTTTATAAAATCATGTGGGACATAGAAAAAGTGAACAGCAAAGTTCTTTTCCCTCGGTGGGATGAGTTCAAAACTAGGGATGTATTTTTTGAGGCAAGAGGAGAAAGATTTAAAATGGGCCAGAGGGCAATTTTTTCACACAGAGGTGATTTGTATGTAAAACGAACTGCTGGAGGAAATGGTGCTTGCAGGTACAGTTACAACATTCATGATTTGGACAAGTACATGAAAAGGAAAGGTTTAGAGTGATATAGGCCAATCACAGGCAAATGGGATTAGTTTAATTTGGAAAACCTGGTTGGCATGGACAAGTTGGATCAAAGGACTTGTTTCTGTGGTGCATGAATTTATGACTCTATGACCTACTTCATTCCAATTTGACCTGTCAGTCATTGGTTAGTCATTGATCAGTTAATGATTGCAATGGAGCTAGATTGAGGCCTTACCCTACGAATTAGTTAGAGGCTTAAGGGCCTCAATAGGCCTAAGAATCGATCCTCTCATGGCTGCTTTACCGACCTACTGTTGGTATAAGTCAGGAAAGAAGTGGACTCGCCACTCAATATATGGTATGCATCACCAAACTCCTCATTCTGGCAGGGAGGTGGAGAGTAAAATCTAGACCATAGAATCACCCAATACAAAATTAGGCCATTTAACTTGCTGTACCAATGCTGACTCTATTGCAACAGCTATCTACAGTGACCTTCTCAAAGCAGTCTGTGAAGGACTCACTGGGATAGTTTTCCAAAGCACAGCAATTCTAATTGCCTCATTCACCCATCTCACCAGATCTCCTCCTCAGTGCACTGGCTGGTGACTGGTCTCATCAACTATCATGCTGTCTTGTTCAATTGCTCCACTATGGCAAGTTTTAAAACTACCAGCAGATAAACAAACCAAACCTAGTCAATGTTTTGCACCAGAACATTCTTTCAACTGTAACAAGAGGTTTCCTATCCATGATTTTATTGAGGATGATTAACGTGCCAACATATGAAGCAGTTGTGACAACTTCGATAGAGGCAGTCATTGTTGGTCTTCAGGGCTATCATTGCATGGCACATGGAGTCTCTGGTAAAGGACGCAGATTAGACAACACCAAAACCATGACCACTTCCATCTCGAGACAAAGACAGCAGATACATGGGAACACCATCATCTGCAAACTCCCCTCCAAGCCACTCACCACTCTCACTTGGAAATATATTGCCATTCCTTCACTGTCACTAGATCAAAATCCTGGAATTCTCTCCCTAACAGCATTGTGGGTGTACCTCCACAAAATAGACTGCAGTAATTTCTGTAAGAAGGATGGTGTGAAGCTTGAAAGGGTTCAGAAAGGATTTGTGACGATGTTGCCCAGGTTGGAAGGTTTAAGCTAAAGGAAGAGGCTGAATAGTCTGGGACTGTTTTCCCTGGAGCAATGGAGGCTGAGGTTTGACCATATAGAAGTTTTTTAAATCATGTGGAGCATGAATAGTGGTAATAGCTAAGGTCTTTTCCCCAGAGTAGTGGATTCCAAAACTAGAGGGCTTAGGTTTAAGATTAGTGTGGAAAGATTGAAAAGAGACCTAAGGGGCAACTTTTCACACATAAAATGGTGAATGTGTGGAATCAGATGCCAGGGGAAGCGGTGAAGGCTGGTACAATTACAACATTTAAAAGGCATCTGGATGAGTATTTGAATAGGAAGGGCTTAAAGGGACATGGGCTAAATGCTGGCAAAAGGGGCTAGGTTAATTTAAGAAATCTAATCAGCATGAACGAGTTGGACTGAAGAGTCTGTTTCCATGCTGTAAGGCAGTTTACCATCACCTTTCAAAGGTAGCTAGGGATCAGCTATAAATACTGACCCAGCCAGCAATTCCTATTGCTCATGAATTCACTTTTTTAAAAATGGATGCAGTCTTCTGGTCTGGGTAGGGGACTTCAATGTCCATCTCCAAGAGTGGTCCACAGTATGACTACTGACTAATCTGATCAAACTCTAAAAGACACATATTCAGACTGTGTCTGAGTAGTTGGTGAGGGACCAACAAGAGGGAAAACATAGTTGACCTCATCCTCACCAGTCTGTCAACTGCAAATGCATCTGTCAATGACAGTATTGGTAAGAGTGACTACTGCCTAATTCTTGTGAAGACAAAGTTCTGCCTTTACATTGAGAATACCCTCCATTGTGCTGTGTGGCATCATTGCTGTGCTAAATGCAACAGACTTCAAACAGATCTAACAACTCAAGACTGGACATTCATGAAGTGTTGTGGACCATCAATAGCAGCTGAATTGTACTCCAGCCTAACCTCATAACTTGGCATTTTCCCTGTTCAATTACTACCAACAAATCAGGGGATCAACCCTGATTCAATGAAGAATACAGGAGGGCATGCCAGGAGCACCGTACCTAAAAATGAGGTGTAAACATGGTGCAGCAACAAAACCAGATTACTCACATGCCAAACAGCACAAGCACCAAATGACAGACAGAGTTAAGTAATCCTAGAATAAACCGAAGCTAAGTTCTGCAATCCTGCCACATCCAATCATGAATAGTGATGGACAATTAAAAGACACTGAAGGAATAGTTTTCACAAAAGTACCTCAATGATGGGAAAGCCCAGCATGTCAGTGCAAAAGACAAGGATGAAGCATTTGCAACAAGCTTCAGCCAGAATGCAGAGTGAATGACTCATTTTGGCTTCCTTCAGTGGTTCCCAGCATCATTGATGTCAGTTTTCAGTAAAATTCAATCAGTCTACGTGATATCAAAATGGCTGGAGACACCAGATGTTGCAATGGCTGTGTGGTGGCCCTGATGATATTCCAGCAATAATAATGAAGACGTGTACTCCAGAACTTGTCCAACTCCTTCCAAGTTTTTCCAGTACAGCTGAAATACTGACATCTACCTAACAATGTGGGAAATTGCCCAGCTATGTCCTGTACATAAAAAACAGGGCAAATCCAAGTTGGCCAATTACCACCCTCTCAGTCTACTCTCGAGTATCAGTAAAGTGATAGAAGGTGTCATCAACAGTGCTACAAGCAGGACTTGCTGAGTAACAACCTGTTCAATGATGCCCAGTTTAGGTTCCACCAGGGCCATTCAGCTCCTGACCTCATTACATCCTTGATTCCAGCATGGACAAAAGAACCGAATTCTGGAGACTGACAATCCTGTATTTGTGTTTATGTGGTATCAAGGATTCCCCAACAAAACTAGGTCAATTTGAATCTAAGGAAGTCGGAGGAGGTCAGTCATCTCATCTGCAGGACACCTCTGCAGTAATTCCTCAGCAGAGTGCCCTAGGTCCAACCATCCTCAACTGTTTCATGAATGCCCTTCTCTCCATTATAAGATCAGAAGTTGAGATGTTTGCCGATAATTGGACAATGTCAGAACCATTTACAAATTCTCAGATACTGAAGAAATCCAAGTGCAGAAAGAACTAGAGAATGTCCAGGTTTGAGAAGTGTGGTGCTGGAAAAACACAGCAGGCCAGGCAGTATCCAAGTAGCAGCAGAATCGATGTTTCGGGACTTCTTCAGGAATGTTCAGGTTTGACCTGACACGTAATTTTCATGCCACACAAGTGCCAGACAATGATCTTTTCCAAAAAGTGAGAATCTACTATCACCCATTCACATTCAGTGGCATTACCATTACCGAATCTTGAACTATTAACATTGTGTGGTCTACTGTTGAACAGAAAGTGAACAAGACTGACCATATTAATATTGTGGCTACAAGAGCAGGTCAGAATCTAGGAATCCTGCAGTGAGGACCTGTAGAGAAATTAACCCAATAAATTAGGGGTCACAAAGCACAGTTTGAAGTGAAATTAACCAACAGTTTATTAGTACAGGGTTATAGTGGAAGAGAAATTGACTAAGCTGAAACAGCACAGTCTGTCCAGGTAGCCTAGAATTCTCTTCCTTGAGCTGAGGATGAAGCCAGGTTTTATAGGAATCTTATACAATAAGGTTAATTAAAATGGGGAAAGATACAATGTATTTGGAAATTAAGGTTTGGAGATGTCAGTGTTGGACTGGGGTATACAAAGTTAAAAATCACACACCAGATTATAGTCCAACAGGTTTAATTAGAAGCACTTGCTTTCGGAGCTCCACCTGATGTAGGAGCAGCGCTCCAAAAGCAAGTGCTTCCAGTTAAACCTGTTGGACTATATCCTGGTATTGTGTGATTTTTAACTTTGGAAAGTAATCCAGTTACAATGATGATAATTGAAAAACAGTTGTTGGAAGAATGTCCTGATTGTCGATACAATATAACATCCTGTCAGTATCAATGAGTTCTTGATGGGATCAGGAGATTCCAGCTCTCTTTGCAGGTAGGTAAGAATGTCTTTTTTGAAACAGTAAGGTGCTTCCATTGTTCCTGTCCTGGGAGGACGAGGTCCTTTGGTGCCTCTCCGTCTAACCTGCTATTTGCATGGCATTGATATTGTTGTATTATGAGACTGCCCGTGAGGCTTTGGGACAGCTGTGTTGACCTGGTATTGTTAGTGTGTTTTGGGAAGTGTATTCCCTTGTCTGCGAGTGACTATAGTTCTGCCTAGTTTCACATTTCAGCCTGTTTGGTCACTGCTGAGTCATTCTGGGTGTTTCTGGTATAGTTGGCCAAGTTTGCTTTCCTATGATCTGTGTGGGCCTACAATGGCTAGGCCGGGTGGCAGATCTTTTCCCACAGTAACTCACCTGCTAACTCCCCAAAGCCTGTTCTAACATCTAAAAAGCACAGGATGGAATATGCTCCATTTGCCTGGATGAGGTGTAGCTCCAATAATATTCAAGGAGCTTGACTTCATCAAGGATAAAGCAGCCCCACTTGATTGGCATCATATCCACAGACATCCACAATTTGCACCACAGATACTCAATAGCAACAGGATGTGCAACCTAAAAGATACACTGCAGAAATGCACCAAAGCTCCTGAGGACAAAGGCAGCAGATAAGTAAGAACACCAACACCCACAAGGCCCTCACTAAACCGCAGTCCATCACGAATTGGAAACATATCACTATTCCTTCAGTATTGCTGAAACTCCCTCCCAAATGGTCTTGTGGGTCCACCTAATGTGCATTAATGAAGTAGTTCAAGAATACAGCTCACCACATCTTCTCAAGGACAACTAGGGATGACAATAAATGCTGGCCCAGTTAGTGACATCCATATCCCACACCATGAATGGAAAGAAACAATACTCTTTGGGACTGTTCCTGCTGAAGTAAATTGGTTCCAGAAAGTAATTTACCAGTACTTTCTCAATGATAATTAGAGGTGGAAATAATTTGACAGCTGTGCTGTCATCTCCTGATTTAATAATGAAACAGACAACTCAGCGTCATTAAACCTATACTTTTGATAGAGTGACAGGAAACCACTGTATGATGGTAATCTGGGTAGGAGTAACATTCCAAACCATCACGAACTTACTATGAATTGAGAAACGTATTCAGTTCCAAGAATGGAAGGTTTAATCCACTCCTCTATTCAGGTTTACATCAAACACCTCTCTCCACAGGCTCATCTGAAATCCCACATTGACACGACTCATCAGGAAAGTTTTAACCGCCATCAAAACATGTGGGCTGGAAGGTTGATGCGTAGGATTGGGCAGTTTTTTAAAAACAGTCACTTTTCCATCATGACTGCAACTGGCTTCAACTTCTGAGTTTAATGTAAGTGTGTTTCAATCTGTAACCTAGCAACAAAGTAGGCTTTAGTTAATGTAAGCAGACAGATATTTATTGCATCAACTACCATCCTCAGGAGGCATTAATGAGGTCTTTTTGAAATCCTTTTGATAGACTATAAATTTAATGTCTACCTCATACATTTCACAGGGTGAACAAAACTGGCAAGTGAATCAAGTGAGGTTGAGCTTTACTACCTGAGATTATGATTGCTTTATCTGAATAAATGTTAGTTATTACACCTTGTTCCCACTGCTAATAGCCAGCAAATAGTTCTCATGTTGACAACTTTTATTAAACTTGTATAATTTGGCAAGGTCAGAATGGGAGGGATAGTGAATACGTTTGACAGCAATTTGGAAGTGGAAAACTCTTGTGTGCTAATGCAGGACCACACTTCTGATTATGCAAATGAGAACAACTATCTTATTAAACGAATACGCACGTTTGCTCATTCAAAATGCTGAAGCTATATAAGGTTCGGAATTGGTCAAATTTTCTAACTGTGGCTTTGTAACTGGTTCAGCCCACATTCTCCAGTCAGAAGCCGGAGATGTTGTTACTCATTAAGCATGGTTGTTTTATCACATTCTTGGGAAAAAGGATTTTAGCTTTGTTGAATGTGTGGCCGACAACAGTCATTGCTTTGGCATGTCATTCTTCTTCAAGGAAATTTCCCAGTTCAAAATACAGGTCATTCTGTTAGAGTGAGCGTTTCATCAACGCAAATTCGCTATCATACAGTTGACGAATTGGGGATGCTGTTTCTACAGCTCGAACTTTTAAAAACGTGGTTTGGCTGTAATGCGATTACAGCACCAATACTTTAAGCACGATTTCAAAAGTATGATTTTTATAATGCAAGGTTGCACATGATCACATCCATCACATTACAGAAGAACTGACTGTCTAAGTATCTTATTATTCTTGTTAGCCTTAAGTGCTGATATGATAAAATAAAGCAAAATCCTCAAGTTCTATATTGACAAGAAAAGCAAGCATCAAGTTCTGCTCTTCACAAAGAAAGCTTTGGTAAAATATATTACAAAATGAACATCAAAAAGACATTTGATAAATACTAGCACTATTTGTTTGGATTTGCCTCAGTAGAAATGTCAATGGGATCCAATTCCTTCCACATTGTGCATGAAAGAAAAATAATACTTTCCAAAGTATAATGTTCATATGAGGCTTATTTTCTGCCTAACAACTGACACTTGGTCAGGATGTGTGATCCGTTTCCAAGCTGTTGCCTGAACTACCCAAACATCATTCAACAGTGAATATGCAGCCTGCTATTTTCAATACGTATGGTGGTACAAAATCTTATTGAAGCAATATGCAAGGAAATTAACTCAGATGAATTAGTGCTTTGGTCAATCAGGTTTCCTACCTACCCTGGCATTATACCATGGGAGCATAAGTATCAAGCATGCACTTTCTGGTTATCTGGTAATGCTCTTGTAGAATTATTATGCTTCCTCCTGGCTCATCTCTGTAGTCTACAATTGGATCCCTTGTCCCCTTACATTGTTGGATACGAAAGTCTATCTCCCCTTCAGTTCACTGAATGTACATAAAAACTGTTTTGGCTTCAATTGGAGGATAGTGTCCAGTTCTGGGCCTCTTACTTTAGGAAGGGTGTGGACATTTTAGAGAGCAAGAAAAAAACTTACAAGAATAATTTCAGAGATGAAGGACTCAGTTACATGGATAGATTGGATGAACTGGCATTATCCTCTTGACTGAATAGAAGATTGAAATAAAGAGTTAGTGGGGTGTGCAAGATCATGAGGCACCTAGACACAGTTGTTAGAGAAAAGTGCTCCCATTGACAGTAAGTGGAGGAAAACCAAAGGCACTGATTTAACATGGCCATATGAGGATTGAGGGCATATGTCTTGGATATAACAGAGAGTCTGGTGGAGGCAGATACGATTAGGCTTTTCAAAGAGGAATTTGAAAAACATCTGAAGAGAAAAAAAGTCTTTGGAGCTTTGGCAAAGGTGGTCTGTGACCTTTCACCACATAGTGTAAAACATTAACTCTGTTCCTCTCTCCAACAGCTGAGCATTTTCTATTTTTTATTCCACATCTTCAACATCAATAGTATTTGTCTTTGGGAACAATATGGAGGTGGTTTGCTCTGTAGTGCAGAATCTCAATTGCAGTGTAGTTTTTCACTGTGTTATCTATTTTGTATTCAATAGTTCACCTGGTTTCAGTCAATACTATTGCCATTGGTCATGTTTTTAATATATGCTAACTATCCTAGATAATATAGCTAGTAAAAGAATAGCACTGTTGTATGAAACACAAATTCCAAAGTCCATGTTGTCTTACTTTTAATTGCATCATGTTTAGAAGCTTGGAAACCCATCCTGCCAAGTTGTAAAACTGACATTCTGGACTGGCTGCTCTGCTGCAGAACCCCCACTCCCAAACTATTTTTAATTCCCATAACCAATGGTGATTTTACGATCCACAAACAAAGATAGTGAAAAGAGAAAGGAAAGAGTTGCATTTCTGTAGTGCCTTTCAAGAGCTCAAGCCATTGCAGAATGTCTCATGATTGATTCAGTACTTCCTTGACGTATATTGGCTAAATTATTTGCTACATCACAAGCAAAGATTACTCTTCTAAAAGTGCTTCATTAGCTGGTAAGCACGTTGAGACATTCTGATGTTGAGATATGACACAGAACAGACGATAGGAATATCTCATCCCAAAGCCTGCCCACTATCTACAAAATCAGAAGTCAGATTACACCAATATGTGTGTTTGAAATCACAAGCTTTTGAAGTGCTGCTCCTTTGTCGGGTGGTATCTTCACTTCACTAGATGGAGTAGTGCAGTCCGAAAGCTTATGACTTTGAATAAACCTGTTGGACTATAACCTGGTGTCGTGAAATTTCTGACTTTGACCAACTCAGTACAACACTGGCAACTCCACATCATTGTCTCAGCCTGCTCCTGTCCCACCGAACTCATCTCTGCATACCTTGACACGTTGCTGTCCCCCTTAGTCCAAGAACTCCCCACCTACGTTCAGGACACCACCCATGCCCTCCACCTCCTCCATGATTTTTGCTTCCCCGGCCCCCAACGGCTTATCTTCACCATGGACATCCAGTCCCTATACACCTTCATCCCCCATCACGAAGGCCTCAAAGCCCTCCGCTTCTTCCTTTCCTGCCGAACCAACCAGTACCCTTCCACTGACACCCTCCTTCGACTGACTGAACTGGTCCTTACTCTGAACAACTTCTCTTTCCAATCCTCCCACTTCCTCCAAACCAAAGGAGAAGCCATGGGCATCCGCATGGGCCCCAGCTATGCCTGCCTCTTGGTAGGATATGTGGATCAGTCCATCTTCCGCAGCTACGCTGGCACCAACCCCCACCTTTTCCTCCGCTACATCGATGACTGTATCGGCGCTGCCTCGTACTCCCACAAGGAGGTTGAACAGTTCATCCACTTTACTAACACCTTCCACCCGACCTCAAATTTACCTGGACCATCTCAGACTCCTCCCTCCCCTTCCTAGACCTCTCCATTTGTATCTCGGACGACCGACTCAACACGGACGTTTACTATAAACCGACTGACTCCCACAGCTACCTAGATTACACCTCCTCCCACCCTGCTCCCTGTAAAAATGCCATCCCATATTCCCAATTCCTTCGCCTCCGCCGCATCTGCTCCCAGGAGGACCAATTCCAATACCGAACAACCCAGATGGCCTCCTTTTTCAAAGACCGCAATTTCCCCTCAGACATGGTTGACGATGCTCTCCACCACATGTCCTCCACTTCCCGCTCCTCTGCCCTTTTACCCCGCCCCTCCAATCGCCACCAGGACAGAACCCCACTGGTCCTCACCTACCACCCACCAACCTCCAGATACATCGTATCATCCTTCGTCATTTCCGCCACCTCCAAACAAACCCCACCACCAAGGATATATTTCCCTCCCTATCCCTATCAGTGTTCCGGAAAGACCACTCCCTCCGCAACTCCTTCGTCAGGTCCACACCCCCCACCAACCCAACCTCCACTCCCGGCACCTTCCCCTGCAACCACAAGAAATGCAAAACTTGCACCCACACCTCCCCCCTCGCTTCCCTCCAAGGCCCCAAGGGATCCTTCCATATCCATCAGAAATTCACCTGCACCTCCACACACATCATTTACTGCATCTGCTGCACCCGATGTGGCCTCCTATATATTGGGGAAACAGGCCGCCTACTTGTGGAATATTTCAGAGAACACCTCTGGGACACCCGTACCAACCAACCCAACTGCCCTGTGGCTGAACACTTTAACACCCCCTCCCACTCCGCCAAGGACATGATGGTCCATGGCCTCCACCATGGCAACACAACACCTGGAGGAAGAGCGCCACATCTTCCGCCTAGGAACCCTCCAACCACAAGGGATGAATGCAGATTTCTCCAGCTTCCTCATTTCCCCTCCCCGCCAACCTTATCTCAGTCCCAAACCTCGGCCTTCTTGACCTGCAATCTTCTTCCCGGCCTCTCCGCCCCCCCCCACCCCCTCTCCGGCCAATCACCCTCACCTTAACCTCCTTCCACCTATCGCATTCCCAAAGCCCCTCCCCCAAGTCCCTCCTCCCTACCTTTTATCTTAGCCTGCTTGGCACACCCTCCTCATTCCTGCAGAAGGGCTCATGCCCGAAACGTTGATTCTCCTGCTCCTTTGATGCTGCCTGACCTGCTGCGCTTTTCCAGCAACACATTTTTCAGCTCTGATCTCCAGCATCTGCAGTCCTCACTTTCTGCCACCTCCACATCATGGCTACTATCTACAAAGCACAAGTCAGGAGTGTGATGGAATACTCACCACTTGCCTGCATAAGTGCAGCTGCAACAAAATGCAAGAAGCTTGACACCATCCATGCTAAAGCAGCATGATTTATTTGCACCATATCCACAAGCATCCACTACCACCACCACCAGTGCTCAGTAGCAGCAGTGCATACATCTCCAAGATGCACTGCAGAAATTTGCCAAAGATCCTAAGAAAGTACCTTCCATGCAGCAACCACTAACATCTAGGTGGACAAGTATACATGGTAACACTACCACCAGCAGGATCATCTTCAAGACACTCACCATTCTGATTTGGAAATATGTACATGTATCTTCACTGTTATGTATCAAAATCCTAGATTTCCATTCCTCCCACCATTGTGCACCTTCCTACAACACATAGACTGTAGCAGTTCAAGAAGGTAGGTTATCACCATAGTCTGAAGGACAATAAATGCTGGCCTAGCAGGGATGACCTCCATCCCATGAGTGAATTTTTAATAAAGAATAAATGGAAGTTTTTTTTTCTTCTAAGGAGTCCCTAACTATATCCATCCATGAAGATGTTGTCAAAATGTCTGTGTTGGCAATGTGCTACCTTGTATTAAAGGCTGGTTAATAAAATTGAAGGCCATTGAAATTCAGTATCAGCTTAGCTAATAATTGGCTAAAGGAGAGAAAATAGTGAGTCATAATAAATAGTGATATTTCAGACTGGAGAACAGTAATGCTAAGATCTTATCTTCCACCTCAGGACCCTTCAATCCCAGTGCATCAATGTGGACTTCACCAGTTTCCTCATTACCCCTCCGCCCACCTTACCCCAGTTCCAACCTTCCAGCTCAGCACCATCTTCATGAACTGTCCACCTGCCAATCCTCCTTCCCACCTATCTTTTCCACCCTCCTCTCCGACCTATCACCTTTACCACCACCTCCACCCTTAGCTACATTCGCCCCAGCCCCACCCCCTCCCATTTATCTCTCCACCCCCGAGGCTCCCAGCCTCATTCCTGATGAAGGGCCCCAGCCTGAAACGTTGATTTTCCTGCTCCTCGGATTCTGCCTGACCTGATGTGCTTTTCCAGCAACACACTCCTTCTATTCTCTGCCTAGTCATATGTCTCTCAAGATACCTCTTAAACATTGCTATTCTATCTATTTCTACCAGTTTTGGCAGTGCATTCCAGGCATTTACTACCTTTTGTGTAAAAAGCCTGCCTCTCACATCTCCTTTAAACTTCTTTTGCCTTTATCTTAAACCTATGCCCCCTATTATTTGACATTTCTACTCTGGGAATAGGACACTGACTATCCATTCTATCCAAGCATCTCATAATTTTATAAACTTCTATCAGGTTGCCCCCTTAGTCTCCGATGTTCAAATGAGAATGAATTAAGCTTGACCAGTCTCCTCATAGCTAATACCCTCCAAACCAGGCAACCTCTTCTGTACCATCTCCAAAGCCTCCCCATCCTCATGAGTAGTGTAGCAATCAGAAATTTACACCATACTCCAAATGTGGCTTTACGAAAGTTCTATGCAGCTGCCACATGACTTGCCAATTTTTTGGATGTAAATTTGCTCTGAGCTGGAGGATTTGTTCTCAGACATTTCATCACCATACTAGGTAACATCATTAGTGAACCTCTGGTGAAGCACTGGTGGTATGGCCCACTTTTTATTTATGTGTTTAGGTTTCCTTGGGTTGGTGATGTCCAACATTTACTTCCAATTAACAGCAATTCTCAAATGTTCATTCTTGTTTGCGTACCGATCCATATCCTCCCTTTTCCCTCTTTCTACAATCTCCTCCAGCACTGCCCCCTTTAAGTGGATTTGCAGTGTTTGCTTTCTGTTCTCATGCACATTCAAAATTATGGTCCCTGAGCCAGAATTAAACAATTTGAAGTTAGCTATGACAGAATTCTATTCAGACTAAAGTTGCTTTTATTCTTACTAGTAAATGTGTGAGGCTCTGAATCCTAGAACGCCACCCAGAATACAATGTGACACCTCTGGTTATCCAGCTTGATGTCATATGACCAGACTCTTAACTAACTGACTTGAGACAATTGCCAAAACTGACTTCACCTCAGACACTTTGCACCAACAACCAGGACGAGGACAGATTATCCGTGATTTATTCTTCAGAAGCTGCCTGACCTGCAAAGTATTCTTAGCTCTTACTGTTTTTTATTTCTGATTTCCACAATATGTTGCTTTTACATCTGCGATCGCCATCTGAATGATGTTCATGATTTGGCTGAGTTTTACAAATTTTCCTGCATTACAATGGATGATTGCACTTCAGAAGTACTTTACATGGTATCTGTGAAAGCACTGAGTCATGAAGTCATAAATGGCACAATATAAACGCAAGATTTTCTTTCCTTCTTTCACAGTTGAGTATTTATACTGCTGTGATTAATAGTTGCTATTTTCCAACATTTGTAATTCTAATTAACATGGAAGGCAGCTGTAGAAATTGAAAGAAGAGATAGTTCAGAACGAGGTATGTGTCACCTATAGTCTGATCAGATTCTGAAATCTGTCTGGGTACATGCAAAAATTGATAAATTGAAACTAATTCAGTGCCTCAGCAAGAAGAAATCTAGCCCTTGAACTTTGGAAATGAGTCAAGTTCTAGTTATGATACTGGGATGAGAAATAAAACTAGCTAAGCATTTTAATATTTTCAAAAACTTAAATTGAGCATTAAATTTCATAAATAAATTCTAGGAAAGGCAGTCATTCCCTCAAAACTACAGTTTTCATCCTCTGTTTGATTATGTGTTTGGTAAGTATACACCAAGTATAAAAAAAAATGGAATTGCTGAAAAAAAACAAGCAACGTTCAATCAACAACATACAACAACAGCTTGCATTTATGTGGTGTCTTTGCTATGGTAAAACAGTATGCCAACATTATCAGACAAAACTGACACTAGTCACATTCAGGATAGTGTGGTCAGAAAGGTAGATTTTTAAAAAAAAAACAATAAAGAAAGAAAAAGAAGTAGACAGATTTTGGAAAGTAGTTCCTGCAGTGATTGTAATGAGGTCAGCCAGGCGGATCTCATAGAATATTTGGGCTGTTGTTCTGCTCCAATCAGGGAACCCCAGCTGATAGATATAACAAGAGTATCACTCCAAGAGCTGGCTCTGAGAAAGCTAGATCAGAGTCAAGGACGCTCCTCATGTAAATAAAGGATGACTTGCCGATTGGATACCAGCCCTTGTGGAGTTGTATCAATTACAGAGCTCAGGGATGACGTAGCTGAAACTACAAATGCTATCGGTCATGATTTACATCAAGTGGTTTACATCGATCATGCACAAGAGGCTAAAACTGGATGAACACATATGTCAGAAGTTTGTAGCCTGATAAGAATTCTGAGATAGAGAGATGTGAGGCCATGGAAAGACTTGGGTAAAAACAAACAATGAGAATTTTAAAATGGAGACACTATTCACTGTTCACAATGTCGGTCAGAGAGCACGGATATAAAGGTTGAGCAAGAATTGGTGTGACTTGCGACAAATAAAGCAGAATTTTGGATGAGCTCAACCTTTTGGAAGGAGGAACATAGGTGCTAGCTAGGAAAGTCTTGGAATAGGAATGTCCAGAGGTAACAAAGACATGAATCAGGGGCATCAGCAGAAGATCAGTTGAGATAGGGCTGAGATGTTGCAGATGCAGAAGGAGGTGATCTTGATGATGGCAAGAATGTCTGGCAGGAAACTCCCACCAGGATCAAGAGATAGTTTGTGAACAGTTTGGTTCTGCCTCCAAAATTTGGCAGGTAGAATGATTTAATTTAACTTATGTCTGAGACTAAAGATAGTGTCTTTGGTGGTCCTACTATTTAGTTGAGAGAAATTTCTGCTAATCTATAACTGGATGTTTGAAAAGACATCTGACTGATGAGAGACTTTGAAATGATTGAGGGAGGGTGAGAAATATTATGAAGTGAGAAAAGAAACAGGTCAACTTCAGATTACAGATAAAGATCCTGCCTTACAGGACATTGTTTCCATTTGATTTTAGGGGTCATTCATAAAAGGTAGGAAGACTGTTTGAACTGAAGTCTTCTAAAGACCAATTAACAGAAGAATGCACATTCACATAAACATTGTCCTATCCACAAGATGTCCTAAAGTCAGTGAAATACTTTTCATGAATCATATTATAATGCAGCATAGTAGAACTAAAGAAAATGGAATATATAAGCAGGAGTAGGCCATTTGACCATATTGAAGCTTCTCCACCATTCAATAAGACCATGGCAACTATTTTCCTTTCCTATCCTATTTCTATATCCCAAAAATCTATCTACTACTCTGGGTGAAGAGCTTCTGCTCGTCTCAGTCCAAAAAGGACAGTTCCTTATTAGACATAGAATCATACAGTCATAGAGTCAGACAGCACAGAAACAGAGCCTTCAGTCCAACCAGTGCATGCCAAGTATAATCCCAAACTAATCTAGTCCCACCTGCCTGCTACTGGCCCATATCTCTCCAAACCTTCCTATTCATGCACTTAGCCAAATGTCTTTTAAACTTTGTAATTGTACCTGCATCCACCACTTCCTCAGGAAGTTCATTCCACACATGAATCACCCCCTGTGTAAACTTTCACCTCTCATTTTTTAAAAATCTCTCTCCTCACACCTTAAAAATGTGCTTCCAACCTTAAAATCACCCATCCTCAGAAAAAGAGAACTACCATTAACTCTATCTATACCTCTCTTTATTTTACAAACTTCAACCTCTTACGCTCCAGTGAAAAAGTCCCAGCCTTTCTTTATGACTCAATCCTTCCATACACAGCAACGTCCTAGGAAATCTCTTCCAAACCCTCTCCAGCTTGATAATATCCTTCCTATAACTGGGTGACCAGAACTAGACACAGCATTTTTTGGAGACACCTCACCGATATCCTGTACAACTTCAACATTACTTCCCAACTCCTGTACTCAAAGGACTGAGCAATGAAAGCAAGCATGCCATGTGTCTTTTTAATCATTCTGTCTATATGTGATGCAAACTTCAAATAATTATGTACCTGCACCCCTAGGTTCCTCTGTTCTACAACAGTACCCAAGGCTCTACCAGTAATGTATAAGCCTTATCCTTGTTTGTTGCACCAAAATGCAATGCCTCGCATTTATCCAGATTGCATCCCATCTGTCATTTTTCAGCCCAATGATCCATTTGATCAAGATCGCTTTGTAATCTTAGAAAATCTTCTTCAGTGTCTATGATGCGACCAGTTTTGGTGAATTCCACAACTATGCCTTCTATATTCTCATCCAAGTCAATTGTATAAATGACAAACAAAAAGGACCCAGAACTGATCCCTGCAGAACTCTGGGCCTCCAGTCCAAAAAGCAACCCTCCACCATTACTCTCTGTCTCTCGCCATTAAGCTAATTATGTATCCAATTGGCAAGCTCACCCTGAATCCCATGTAACCTAACTTTACTAACTAGTCTATCATGCGGAACCTTGTCAAAGTCTTTACTAAAATCCAAATAAACAACGTCTACTTCTCTGCTATCATCAATCTTTTTGGTAACTTATTCAAAAAGCTCAATCAAGTTTGTGAGACACAATTTTCCTCACACAAAACCATGCTAACTATCCCTAATCAATTTTTACCTCTCTAAATATCCATAGATCCTATCTTTTATAATCACCTCAAGCAATTTACCCACAATCAAAATCAGACTCTTCTGAGGTTATGATCCACAGTTATAGATCAGTGATGGAAAACAAACAGATAGGCTGTCCGGATAAAGTGGATATTGTGAATCTTATAAAATGGTTTCAAGCGTCAGATGACTTTACTTGTAGATTCAGCTGTTGCTGGGAGCAGGTCAGCCTCAAAAATAAACCACAAGAGGCCTTTTGAAATTCAATAAACATTCTCAAAGTTAGAAAATAAATCCTTGACAATGTTTTCTCTGGGTGTGTAAATAGCTCTCAAGTGCTTAATGAAATGGAAGCCATCCAAGATGTGTGACAGTTAACAATTTAATTGCCTTGACTAAATGACAATGGATGAACCTATGCACCAGGTATAGACTCACTCAATAACAAATCGCAATTTGACAGTTTTGGGTAGCAGCCATTTTAAGCTTTGAACTGTGCAAAAGTCTATGTGTGAGCAAACATTTTATGAGGAGAATATGAGAGTAATATCTTGAAGTAGTCACTTCACAACAGATAGGCTTTTCCAGAACTGCTGGTCTGAACCAGATTATCAAAAGCCATAATCTAAATTGGCACAAAAGTGCAACACAGGAAGTCTTACCCCACTCCCAAGACCTGGTCTGTTCGGTCCAGTTGTGAGTACATTTGCCAACAGAGACATCACAGCTGCTGAATCTGACCACAAATTTAACTCCTTCACATTGAAAAGAGAACTTTCATTTTAAGCCAGCCTGCAACAGCTGTAGAAACCTATGCAATTTTTATTTTTATATGCAAGTTTTATGCTTACCAACTTTAGGTTTTTGTATCTCAGTTTTAGCTAAGAATCTTATCACATTTTACTTATGTAACTTTCAGTATTAACTGTCTAACCAGTCTTTTGTCCCATCTGAAGCAGAAAATTGTGTAGTATGTTTTTAATTGAAACACTCAAAACTAAAAGGAGGTCCATAAAAGCTTCTACAAAGTTTGAGCTCAAGAACCATTCTGAGGACATACTTGGTGTGTAGCTATGCCAGACCCCATGCCCACCTCCCCCCCCCCCCCGCTCAATTTCTCCTTACAGAATAGAAAATGAATCCATCTAGTGAATATTCATTGCACCCACGTTAAGATTTGGAAACTTAGAAACTAAGAGCAGGAGTAGGCCAATTAGCCCTTTGAGCCTGCTTCAATATTCAATATGATCATGACTGTTCTTGTATTTCAATGCTATATTTCTGCTATTTCTCCATATCCCTTGGTTATTTTAATATCTAAAAGTCTATCTTTCTTGAATAAGCTCAGTGACCCAGCCTCCATAGCCTTCTGTGATCACTAACTCCACTGTTTGACCACCCTCTGGTTGAAGAAATGTTTCCTCATCTTAGTCCCAAATGGCCTACTCCATATCATGAGTCTCCATATCATTTTGTCTGCTGCTTCTAGGCTCCCCAACCACAGGGGAAATATCCTCCCGGCATCTGTCAGCTCTGTTTGAATTTTATACACCTCAATCAGATCCCCTCTCATCCTTCTAAACTCTACTCAATACAGACCCAATTGAACCAATCTCTCCTCTTTTAACTGACCTTCCATTCCTGGTATCAGCCTAGTGACATTTGTTGCACTCTCTCTATCAAAAACTTATTTTACCTTCTGTTGGAAAGCAAAAACTGCACACAATACTCCACGTGTGGTCTTACCAAGGCCCTATATAACTGCAGTTGACTGGATGGCTGATTTGCAATGCAGACAGATACCGACAATGCAGATTCAATTCCCTTTCCAGCTGAGGTCACAGTGAATGTTCCTCCTTCTCAACCTCACCTGACACGTGACGACCCTCAGGTTGAACTCTTAGGAAGGGATCTGTAAGTGCACATAATACTCCAGGGCTATTGTCACCAAAGCCTTATTTAATTATACAGAACTTCCTTCATCGCATGCTTAAAATCCTTTCAATAAAGGAGTTGTCACTTGAACTGCTGTTGAACCCATGAGTTAACTTCCTGTGAGCTGTGTGCAAATCTCTCAACACCAACGTATGAATCTCTCACTTTTTAAGAATTATGATGCTTTTTCAATCTTTTCACAAAAGTGAATGATTTCATACTTCCCCACATTATTCTTTATATTGAATTCAATCAATAGGTCTAGATTCCTTTGCATCTTCCTAACATCTTATCAACAGCAGGATTCAATATGCTACACTTGGGCTTTTCTTAAATAAACCAGTGAGACAGATTTATGCAGCTCATATTAAAACACAGATCCCTAATATCATATGTTTTCTTAAAATCCAAAATATGTTGATTCATATGTATGCTTATAGACAATAATTAATTTAGAAGCTGTTTACCAAAAATTCAATTTTTCTCCTTGTCTCTTCTGCCACGCAGACAGACACAAAGTCGTTTGTCAAGATTATTGTGAATCTCTATTTCTTAATACGTGTAAAGGTTACATTTTCACTAGTCTGCGATCACAGACTATTTACTTTCTTATTCTATCTGATCCTTTCTTATACTTTTTTTTACTTTAGTTCTTGTTCTTAACTTTTATTATCTGCTCAAATGTCAGGCTTATTACTTACTTGCAATACTGTAGACATGTTCTCATTGTGTAATTCTATCCTTAATGTGTCCAGTTAGCCATAGTTGGGCACTGTTGCCAGTGGAGTTTTGTTTTCCCCTTAAATGAACATTCATCATTGTGAAGTGTAATCATTCACTGACAAATTATATATTCCTTATCTACCAATCTACTTTTAAATCTAATGTCTCAATCTACTTTAGCCAAATCACATCTCATACCTCTGTAATTGAAGGTGTTTAAATTTCTGAACCTTGTTTCAGACTTCACTATCAAATATAATATGGAATCAACTATCATATTATGACCACTCTTCCAAATAGGATCTTTAACTAAACAGATAATTAATTATTTCTAATTTGTCATTCAAATTTTTATTAAATTAAATTAATTATAATTAAATTATAATTATTATAATTTATAATCATTATTAATTATTTTATGTCTGATCATACAATATTTAATCTGAAATAACCCATTGTATAGCTGGTGCCTCAACATATTGTTCAAACAATCTATCTTGAGTACAGATTTTAGAAATCTGAAAGGGCGTAAGTTTTATTTGCTCTTTATTATTCATTAGCTCCATCTATTCTACTATTATATCTTGATTTTCTGGGCTAAACATAATTTTGTTACTTTGTCCCATACTTTATTATCAGGGCTATCCATCTCTTTCTCCACTTTATCATTTTTCCAAAAGTTTAGATTAGATTGGTGCTGGAAAAGCACAGCAGTTCAGGTAGCATCCGAGGAGCAGTAAAATCGACGTTTCCGGCAAAAGCCCTTCATCTGGAATACAAGCAGAGTGCCTGAAGTGTGGAAAGATAAATGAGAGGAGGGTGGGGGTGGGTAGAAAGTAGCATGGAGTACAATAGGTGAGTGGGGGAGGGGATTAAGGTAATAGGTCAGGGAGGAGGGTGGAGTGGATAGGTGGAAAGGAAGATAGGCAGGTAAGAAAAGTCATGGGGACAGTGCTGAGCTGGAATTTGGACCTGAGGTGAGGTGGGGGAAGGGGAAATGAGGAAACTGGTGAAGTCCACATTGATGCCCTGGGGTTGAACTGTTCTAAGGTCAGGGTGGAATGTATTGGTGAAGTTGATGAATTGCTCAACCTCCTCACAGGAGCACGAGATGGCGCCAATGCAGTCATCAATGTAGCTGAGGAAGAGGTGGGGTGTGGTGCTGGTGTAATTATGGAAGATGGACTGTTTTACGTGTCCAACAAAGAGACAGGCATAGATGGGTCCCATACGGTGCCCATGGCTACCCCTTTGGTCTGGAGGAAGTAGGAGAAATTGTTATGGGTGAGGACCAATTCGGCCAAACGAATGAGAGTGTTGGTGAAAGGGTACTGTTGGGGATGTTGGGAGAGGAAGAAACAGAGGGCTTGGAGGCCCTGGTCATGGCGGATGGATGTGTAGGGGGACTGGATATCCATGACGAAGAGATGAGGCATTGGGAGCCAGGGAAACAGAAGTCTTGGAGGAGGTGGAGGGCGTGGGTGGTGTCTCGAACATATGTGGGGAGTTCCTGGATCAAGGGGGATGGGAGAGTGTCGAGGTAGGTAGAAATGAGTTCAGTGGGGCAGGCGCATGCTGAGACAATGTGTCGGCCAGCGTGGTAAGTCTTGTGGATCTTCCTATCTCGACATTATCCTATCCACCCCTCGTCCAGGAACTCCCCACATACATTCGAGACACCACCTATGCCCTCCACCTCCTCCAAGACTTCCGTTTCCCCGGCCCCCAATACCTCATCTTCACCATGGATATCCAGTCCCTCTACACCTCCATCCACCATGACCAGGGCCTCCAAGCCCTCTGTTTCTTCCTCTCCCAACATCCCCAACAGTACCCTTTCACCGACACTCTCATTCGTTTGGCTGAATTGGTCCTCACCCTTAACAATTTCTCCTTCGAATCCTCCCACTTCCTCCAAACCAAAGGGGTAGCCATGGGCACCCATATGGGTCCCAGCTATGCCTGTCTCTTTGTTGGCTACGTAGAACAGTCCATCTTCCATAATTACACCGGCACTACTCCCCACCTCTTCCTCCGCTACATTGATGACTGCATTGGCGCCACCTCGTGCTCCCACGAGGAGGTTGAGCAATTCATCAACTTCACCAATACATTCCACCCTGACCTTAAATTTACCTGGACCATCTCTGACACCTCCCTCCCCTCCCTGGACCTCTCCATCTCCATTAATGACGACCGACTTGACACCGACATTTTTTACAAACCCAACGACTCCCACAGCTACCTGGATTACACCTCTTCCCACCATACCTCCTGCAAAAATGATATCCCCTATTCCCAATTCCTCCGCCTCTGCCGTATCTGCTCCCAGGAGGACCAGTTCCACCACAGAACACACCAGATGGCCTCCTTCTTTAGAGACCGCAATTTCCCTTCCCATGTGGTTAAAGATGCCCTCCAACGCATCTCGTTCACATCCCGCACCTCCGCCCTCAGACTTCACACCTCCAACCGTAACAAGGACAGAACCCCCCGGCGCTCACCTTCCACCCTACCAATCTTCACATAAACCAAATCATCCGCCGACATTTCCGCCACTTCAAAATGGACCCCACCACCAGGGATATATTTCCCTCCCCACCCCTTTCCGCCTTCGCAAAGACCGTTCCCTTCGTGACTACCTGGTCAGGTCCACTCCCCCCAACAACCCACCCTCCCGTCCTGGCACCTTCCCCTGCCACCATAGGAATTGCAAAACCTGCACCCACACCTCCTCCCTCACCTCCATCCAAGCCCCAAAGGAGCCTTCCAAATCCATCAAAGTTTTACCGGCACATCCACCAATATCATTCATTGTATCCGTTGCTCCCGATACGGTCTCCTCTACATTGGGGAGACTGGATGCCTCCTCGCAGAGCACTTTAGAGAACATCCCTGGGACACCCGCACCAGTCAACCACACCGCCCTGTGGCCCAACATTTCAATCCCCCTCCCACTCTGCCGAGGACATGGAGGTCCTGGGTCTCCTTCACCACCGCTCCCTCACCACCCGACGCCTGGAGGAAGAACGCCTCATTTTCCGTCTCGGAACACTTCAACCCCAGGGCATCAATGTAGACTTCAACAGTTTCCTCATTTCCCCTTCCCCCACCTCACCCCAGCTCCAAACCTCCAGCTCAGCACTGTCCCCATGACTTGTCTTACCTGCTTATCTTCCTTTCCACCTATCCACTCCACCACCCCCCCCCCGACCTATCACCCTCATCCCCTCCCCCACTCACCTATTGTACTCTATTCTACTTTCTCCCCATCCCCACCCTCCTCTCATTTATTTTTCCACCCTTCAGGCACTCTTCCTGTATTCCTGATGAAGGGCTTTTGCCTGAAACATCGATTTTACTACTCCTCGGATGCTGCCTGAACCACTGTGCTTTTCCAGCACCACTCTAACCTAAACTCTGGTTTCCAGCATCTGCAGTCATTGTTTTTACCCATTTTTTCTAAAAGTCAAGTCCACTTGAATTTTAGATTCCAATCTTGACCAACTGCAAATACACCTCTGTAGTGGTGACTGTGTCAAGCCTATTTCTCTATCAGTACTATTAATTCATTTATTTGGTCACAGACACTTTCTGTACTCAGAAATAGTGCCTTCAATTCTAAGGTTTTGCTATTTACCCCTGATATAGCCTAAGTTGTGAATGCTGTTACTGGTCTTAAAATTTCTGTTCCTTCAATCAACTTAATTTTTCCAAAATCACTTTAATTTTTCTCTTCAGACTTTTAGATTTACTTTTACCTGAACACACCCTTCTCAATCTCCTTATTCAACTTCCAAGGCACTGCCCTTAATCTAATTTAGCTATAGTCTGTTCCAAAATGAAAACAAACTCTTTTCTAGCCCTGGTGCGCATGCCCTAACAGTTAAAAGGCAGCCTCTCCAACTACGCAATTAAACATCTAAGCTGTTTGTCACAATGCCTATTTGTACTTGCCTCAGGCAATAATTCAGAGATGATAAATTGAAACCTTTTTCGTTTGTAGTTTAGCTTCTTAAATCACCAGGAAAACCTCAATCCTGGTTTTATCTATGCCATTAGGTCTTATATAGACCACAAGTGGATCCTTTCCCACTTTTTCTATATTCTTCTCCAAACCATGAGGAAATGACTTTAAAACTGGCCTGGGGAGAAACAACACATAATATCGCACTACAGTTGCAGCTGTATTGAATGGTATCTATCCTCATTATACTGTCCTCTATTGTTACCACATTTCTTTTCACACACACCCACTTGATTCAGCTCCTCTGTCATAGTGCCATAGCCCATTTACTTAATGACCTTCCAATCTTTGTTCTCATCCACACTAGTAGCAGATATCTTATACTTGTTGAACAATGGCAAAGACTGAAGTTCCTTCACTACTCTCTCTGCAATTTCCTTACGTGCCTGAGTTGTCATCACACGGTCTTGTCTATGATCACTGAGCAGAACCATACAGTTCCTTAACCTGTCAAAATTCCCAGGTAATTCCCCCTTTGTCTGAGGCGCTGCCATTGCTGCATCTTAGATTCCAGCTCTCAGCTCTGAGCTGAATTTACTCAAGCTGTGAACACCTACTAAAGATAAGATTGTCTAGAACTTCATTGTACTCAACAAGCTCCCAGATGCAACAGATTTGGCATGCATCCCATATTGTCATCCTGATCTAACCCTGTTTCATGTTAAGTTTAATCCATCATGTCTTTCTCACCATTTACAGATATGCACACAACCAGGTTCCACAACCATGTAGTGGAAGAGGGATGGATGTTGTCCAAGATATTTCTATGTTCTTATTTAGATAGTCCCACAGGAGTGTTTTCACTAATCTGAATAACCTTTTCCGTTTAAGTTCTCAACTAAGAGATGGTACCTCAAGCAATTGTATTTCCTATATGTCAGCAGCAGCTGTCCTTCAAAAAACTGGCTGCACAGCAGAACTTTGAGGGATCCGAGGGTCACGAAAGGTACTAATGAAGTCAAACTGGTATTTTATTTTCTACTTTTTTCATTGAAAAATAAGAGTAGACTTACAAGCAGAGAGTCTGATTTGTGCTTTTAAACCATAATCATCAGAGTCAAAGTAATACCATTGGACTAAGCTTGCAATTTACTTCTGATAATCCCTACGAAATCCACAGGTGCATTTTTTTCTTTTACTCACACCACCATTTCTTACTCATCCCCAATTCCTCATGAACTGAGAGGCTTGCTCGGCCCTATTTCTCATATTCACTTGTGGGACATGGGCATTATTGACTGGCCAGCATTTATTGTCCATGCCTTGAAAAGGTAGTGGTGAACAACTCCAATCAATGTGCTTAAGTAGACTCAATACGCCATGAGGGAGAGAATTCCAATTTCAGAGGGCAATTAAGAGTTAACCACATTGATACAGGTCTGGAGTCACTTCTAGGCTAGACTGGGTAAGAATGACAGATCTCCTTCTATTCTGGGCATCAGTGAATCAAATGGCTTTTTACTACAATTGACAATAATTTCATTTTCACCATTACTGAGGCTTGATTTCAATTCTAGAGTTACTGGGATCCCTTCACTACCATGTCTAGTGATTTTACCAATACCACAATCAGCTTTTCAACTCTAACACAATTATATAAACATAATAACAAAGTCTTTGCAATATCCCATATAAAGTGATGGCGACATAAAATAGAAATTAGGCAAAAAAATAATTTATTCAGATATAAATATGAACAATAGTAACATCTATTACTATGCACAGCATAAATATTTTTTCACATTAACGTTTACAACATAAACCATTGGTGACTTCCTACAACAAGAGTCACAGTAAGGTCAGTGACAAAATAAAAACAAAATAAATAAATAAATATAGTTACATTCATAGATTTCTTTAAAAAGAGAAAATAAAAAGACATTCAATTAATCTTGCCAATCATTTGGAAAATATGTGTATTTTTGTCTTGATTTGAAACAAATACCTTACTGACTATATTGGTTGGAATGTGCATAGTTTTAAGCACATATATATTTATAATGTACTATATAAATATATGTATGTGTGTATGTATATATATAAAAAATACACACATACACACACATATACACACTCACTTATATATTATGTATTTATTTAACACATGCTGAAGCAAATAATTTTCAGTTTGACCCCTAGCGTTATTTCGTACTAATGTGGCTTCTGCTGCGGCTATTTCTGTTAATGCCTTGCAAGAGATTGATGAACTTTTCCAGGAATTCTCTTGATGTCACTCTTGCCACTTCAGGATGTTGGCAATCTACTCTTATCAACTAAAATATATTTGAAAAATGTCATTAGTCGAGTATTCGTTCAAAACTTTATAGGCAATTCTAAAATGCAAATATAAGTGAAATGTACCATGTTCTCCTTTTCCCTTTCTAAGTTTGACAGGATACGTTCCATTATTACTCGAAGTTCACCCTGACTGTTAGCAGTCATATTGACTTTCCTCAGCCCTTCATGGAATTTATCAATAATTTCATTTCTACATCCATTGTCCTAATGGAGAGAATAAATTAGAGATAGTGTTAGCATGCTGTACTTTCAATATGGAAGTTTGCTTTATTTTCACATGTATTGATGAGGATCTCTAATAAGGAACAAGGGTTGTAAGTGAATGCCATTTTCGTATAACAGTTCCCATAATCCCTACTGCACCAATCACAGCATCAAAATTGTATGTATTAAAATCACAAACGACATTCTTGTGGCTGTTGCAACATTCTGAATTGTCTTCCCACAGTACAGTCAGCTGAAACACTTGTCTCCATGCCTCTCCTCCCTGGGTCTCACAGGTAGAATTACTTATACGTTCAAGTTTCTACAGCAATTGTGACTCATACAACATATACGACAAATGTAAAATCAAAATACTGCAAATGCTAAAAATCTAAAATAAGACAAATTACTGGAGAACCTCAGCAGGTCTGTAAGCATCCATGGATGGAGAAACTGAGCTAACATTCTGAATCTCTTTTTCCGAAATGAAGGCAGTGCTGTTATAAGTTTTGTGCTATTGAAAAAGGTGAGAGGAATAAAGGTGTGAGTAGGTCAGAAAGTAAGGTTTGGGATAGGGTAAAGAATAAGGGAGATTAGAGATAGTTATTGTTGCCGAACAAAAGGTAAAAGGATCATTAATAGTTGTTGAGAAGAGATAAATTATCAATCCAAAGTGGCTCTCTTGAATGGTGATATTGCACTTGCCTTGCTAAATTGGCAGCTGAACCTTCAAGGAATCCAGACCTAGGACTCCCAAGTTCCTTTATGCTTCCAAATCCTTTCCCCATTCAGAAAATCGTTTACACCACTATTCATCTGACAGAAGTGCATAAACTCATACTTCCCCCATTGTGTTCCATTTGCCATTTCTTTGCTCACAATCCTAATCTGTCCAAGTCCCTCCACAGCCTCCTGATTTTGGAAGCTTTAAAGCACAGGAGGTGCAAAGTGAATGCAAAGTATTGTTGTATATACATTGTATTTATGGTTAACATAGAAAATCGCATTGCGACATTATTAGTAAATGAAGACTAGGCTAAAGGCAAGCGAGAAACCAAGAACTTAATCAAAAAGGATCACTTTAAGAAGGAAAAAAAAATTTTAGAACGTGCAGCTTTGGAGAATGAGTCATTAATGTTTTGGCAAAGACTAGGTATTCTTGAGGTGGTGGTGTTGTGGTAATTGTTTTTTAATTCATTCATGGGATGTGGGCATCACTGGCTGGAGCAGCATTTATTTCCCCATCTCTTGTTGCCCTTGAGAAGATGGTGGTGAGCTGCTTTCTTAAATTGCTGCAGTCCAATTGCTGTGGGTTGACCCACAATGCCATTGGGGAAGAATTCCAGGATTTTGACCCAGCGCAGTGAAGAAACAGTGATATACTTGCATGCCAAATGGTGAGTGGCTTGGAAGGGAGGTAGTGGTATTCCTATGTATCTGCTGCATTTGTCCTTCTAGATAGAAGTGGCTGTGAGTTTGGAAGATTCTATCTGTGAGTATGACTATGTCAGACTGTCACTTGACAAGTCTATGAGACAGCCCTGGACTATTAATTCAACCTAATGTTCAAGGAACATGGGCTCAAAGCTGACCACAGAAGGTAGTGAAATCAAAGTTCAATAAAAAGCTAGCCTACTGTTGATCATATAACTAAGTCAATTGTTGTAAAAATCCATCTGATTTGCTAACATCATCCTTACGTGGTCTGGCCTACATGTGACTTCATTTGTTTAAGGATGAGACTGGGGAGTACCTGGAAGTGCATGGTAAAATATCACTGAGTGAGCACTTCTCCATCAAGGGGAGGCTATTCCTGACAAATCTGTTAGAATTCTTTGAGGAGGTGATAAGCAAGTTCAAAACAGGACAGCCAGTAGAAACGATATACTTGGATTTCCAGAAGGCCTTTGACAAGGTGTCACACAGGAAGCTACTGAGTAAAATAAGAGCCCATGGTGTGAGGAGCAAGGTAGTGGCATGGATGGAGGATTGGCTGACTGGCAGAAAGCAGAGAGTGGGGATAAGAGAGTCTTTTTCAGGATGGCAGCTAGTATCTAATGAAGTGTATTAAAGTAACATTTGACATGGAGCCAGACAATGGACAAGATTTTCCAGATGAATGGATTTACAACCGCAACACTTGCTGGCGGGGAATGCATTTCTGCTGAGCCCCAGTGAGTCTTTAGGGCCTTGGATGGAGGTGAGGGAGGAGGTATGGGCGCAGGTGGGATTACACCTCTTCCCACCCTACCTCTTGCAAAAATGCCATCCGTATTCCCAATTCCTCCGCCTCTGCCATATCTGCTCCCAGGAGGACCAGTTCCACCACAGAACACACCAGATGGCCTCCTTCTTTAGAGACCGCAATTTCCCTTCCCAAGTGATTAAAGTTGCCCTCCAATGCATCTCATCCACATCCCGCACCTCCGCCCTCAGACCTCACCCCTCCAACCGTAACAAAGGACAGAACGCCCCTGGTGCTCACCTTTCACCCTACTAACCTTCACATAAACCAAATCATCCACCGACATTTCCGCCATCTCCAAACAGACCCCACCACCAGGGATATATTTCCCTCCCCACCCCTTTCCGCCTTCCGCAAAGACCGTTCCCTCCATGACTACCTGGTCAGGTCCACCCGCCCCCCGCCCCCCCCCCCCCCCCCAACACAACCCATCCTCCCATCCTAGCACCTTGCTCTGCCAATGCAGGAATTGTAAAACCTGCGCTCACCTTCATCCAAGGCCCTAAAGGAGCCTTTCACATCCATCAAAGTTTTACCTGCACATCCACCAATATCATTTATTGTATCCGTTGCTCCTGATGCGGTCTCCTCTACATTGGGGGGACTGGACACCTCCTAGCAGAGCGCTTTAGGGAACATCTCCAGGACACCCACGCCAATCAACCACATTGCCCTGTGGCCCAACATTTCAACTCCCCCTCCCACTCTGCCGAGGACATGGAGGTCCTGGGCCTCCTTCACCACTGCTCCCTCACCACCAGACGCCTGGAGGAAGAACGCCTCATCTTCCGTTCGGAACACTTCAACCCCAGAGCATCAATGTGGACTTCAACAGTTTCCTCATTTCCCCTTCCCCCACCTCACTCTAGTTCCAAACTTCCAGCTCAGCACTGTCCCCATGACTTGTCCTACCTGCCTATCTCCTTTTCCACCTATCCACTCCACCCTCCTCCCTGACCTATCGCCTTCATCCCCTCCCCCACTCACCTATTGTATTCTATGCTACTTTCTCCCCACCCCCACCCTCCTCTAGCTTATCTCTCCACCCTTCAGGCTCTCTGCCTTTATTCCTGATGAAGGGCTTTTGCCCGAAACGTCGATTTTACTGCTCCTCGGATGCTGCCTGAACTGCTGTGCTCTTCCAGCACCACTAATCCAGAATCCCCCACCCAAGGGAAGAGACTTTGTCTATTCATCCTATCCATGCCCCTCATGATTTTATAAACATCTCTAAGGTCACCCCTTAGCCTTTGACGCTCCAGGAGAAACAGCCCCAACCTATTCAGCCTCTCCCTATAGCTCAAATCCTCCAACCCTGGCAACATCCTTGTAAATCTTTTCTGAACCCTTCCAAGTTTCACAACATCTTTACAATAGGAAGGAGACCAGAAGTGCATGCAATATTCCAACAGTGGATTAACCAATGTCCTGGAGTGCGGGGATGGTGGGGGTGGGATTTTTACAATTCAGAAACAGGCCAGTTGGCCCATCATGTCTGCACCTACACTCTGAATAATCATCAAAACAAAAAGACATTCTCCTGCCCTTTCAGCGTAACCCTGCGCATTATTTCTGTTCAAATAATCACTTAATGTCCTCTTGAATGGCCCAGTTGAATATCTCACCATCACACCTCCAGGCTCTGCAATCCAGACCCTAACTACCTGCTGTGTGAAAAAGCTTTTTGCTCATCTTGAATTTGTTTCTGTTGAAAAGCACACTAAGATCTTGTCAGGGTGGAGAGGAATGAAGTCAGAAGATGTGAGGAGGGGATGGAAGAGAAGGAGAGTTAGTCTTGGTGGAGAGATTTGTGAGGAGAAAGAAGTGGTCATGAGGGATTGAATTTGGAGACGAGGGAGTAGGGACATCCAAAGTGGAAAGTGGTCAATAACTACCTATTTGGGCATTTTAGTTGGGCCAAGTGTGAACAGATTCCAAGGTTTTACCTGTTACCTCATACATCTGTGGATACGTTGGGAAACACCATCACCTATTTTCACAATCTCTCACACATACGCCAACCTACCCCATTGCTATTTACAAACTCAGTGACAGAGATTCACAAAATTTTGCCAAAGAGGTAATTGGGCAACTCACCAAAAACAATTTGGTATAAGAGAGACTTCAAGGGTAAAAGAAAGGTACAGAAGTCAACAGGTTGAGGGAGGAAAAAACATGGTGAGGGCTCAGGCAACTAACAGTTGATAGAGCAATTGAAACTGGTGATGCTCAAAAGGGGAATGTCTATGGAGTATTGTGTTCAGTTCTGGTCTCCTCATTATAGAAAAGATGTGAAAGATTTAGAGAGGGTGCAGAGGAGATTTACTAGCATGCTGCATGGACTGGAGGGCATGTCTTGTGAAGGAAGGTTGAGGGAGTCGGGGGTGATGTGAGGTGACTTGATATAGGTGTACAAGACATTGAGAGGTATAGATAGAGTGGACAGCCAGAGACTTTTTCCTTTGGCAGAAATGTCTGTCATGAGGGAGCACAATTTTAAGATAACCGGTCGAAGTCAGAGAGTGGTGGTAGATGGTAAATATTCAGCATGGAGTCCAGTTACAAGTGGAGTTCCGCAGGGATCAGTTCTGGGTCCTCTGCTGTTTGTAATTTTTATTAATGACTTAGAGGAGGGAGTCGAAGGGTGGGTCAGTAAATTTGCAGATGATACAAAGATAGGTGGAGTTGTGGACAGTGAGGAGGGCTGTTGTCGGCTGCAGAGGGACTTAGATATGATGCAGAGCTGGGCTGAGGAGTGGCAGATGGAGTTCAACCCTGCCAAGTGTGAGGTTGTCCATTTTGGAAGAACAAATAAGAATGCGGAATACAGGGTTAATGGTAGGGTTCTTGGTCAGGTGGAGGAACAGAGGGATCTTGGGGTCTATGTACATAGATCTTTGAAGGTTGCCACTCAGGTGGATAGAGTTTGTAAGAAGGCCTATGGAGTATTATCGTTCATTAGCAGAGGGATTGAATTCAAGAGTCGTGAGGTGATGTTGCAGCTGTACAGGACTTTGGTTAGGCCACATTTGGAGTACTGTGTGCAGTTCTGGTCGCCTCACTTTAGGAAAGATGTGGAAGCTTTAGAGAGGGTGCAGAGAAGATTTACCAGGATGTTGCCTGGAATGGAGAGTAGGTCGTACGAGGATAGGTTGAGAGTTCTCGGCCTTTTCTCGTTGGAACGGCGAAGGATGAAGGGTGACTTGATAGAGGTTTATAAGATGATCAGAGGAATAGATAGAGTAGACAGTCAGAAACTTTTTCCCCGGGTACAACAGAGTGTTACAAGGGGACATAAATTTAAGGTGAAGGGTGGAAGGTATAGGGGAGATGTCAGGGGTGGGTTCTTTACCCAGAGAGTGGTGGGGGCATGGAATGCGCTGCCCGAGGGAGTGGTAGAGTCAGATTCATTGGCGACCTTTAAGCGGCATTTGGATAGGTACATGGATGGGTGCTTAATCTAGGATAGAAGTTCGGCACAACATCGTGGGCCGAAGGGCCTGTTCTGTGCTGTATTGTTCTATGTTCTATGTTCTATGTTCTATAACTGGGGGAAGGTTTTGGGGAGATGTCAGAGATAGGTGCTTTACTCAGAGAGGGGTCGGTACATGGAATGCATTGCCAGCAGTGGTAGTGCAGTCAGATACATTAAGGACATTTAAGGGATTCTTCAATAGGCACATGGGATTTAGTACAATGAAGGGTACGTATGTGAGCCTGATCTTAGAGTAGGATAAAAGAGCTGCACAACATTGAGGGCCGAAGGGCCTGTACTGTGTTGTACTGTTCTATGTTCTATGTTCCATGCATCTCGGAGGGTTGTGGCGATGCAGAAGATCACACAGGGAGGAAGGGGTGAGGCCATAATTTGGAAACAAGGATCTGAAGTCCAATTGTAAATTTGTGAATTGGAGCAAATTAAGTCAAGAAATGTAGTGTTGAGCTGGTCTCAAGGCTACGGACGATGGAACATGAGGGACCCGCCAGGAGTCTGTGGGAACAGTTGCACATAGAGGTAACTAAGGTATAGATGAGTGTGTCAGCAACAGCTTAGCTGAGTCAGGGATGGAGTTAGGAAATGTTACAAAATTGAGGATTGTCAGGTCAACAGTGATCTCATTTAATGCCAAAGTAGAATTGATGGGCTGAATGGCCTACTTACTTTATAATCTTATCTTTTGACACAATTGCTGATGAAAACAAATTTGAATAAGAGAGGGGCAACCACCAGACTGAATAGCGCCATTAACAATATTGGGTCACGTGCAGATCAGGAGGGAACCTTGGGCAGTGAGTAATTCCATGGGAATATGACTGAGGAGCAGGAGCTATGTCACATTGATCAGGAGAACTCTGACTGAGATTGAGGTAAGATTAGAGAGGACCCAGAGGAAGATGTCAATTCATGGCAAAGCCACATGGGAACTTTAGAGACGTTTAGGTTGGTGGGCTGTGGAAGGGAAGGAAGTGGCTGATCAGATCACTTAGTAACAAAGCACGGCTCCTTGCACTGGTTATTGGGGGTGATTGGAAACATGATAAAGCAGAAGCATTTTAAGAAGATTGTTTTCCGTAGAGAACACAAGCCCGTGATTATCTGTGTGTTCCAGAATGAACCGGGAAAGATGAGCAGTTTGAATGGCAGATGATGCGACAGATGTGGCGGATGAATTGCTAACCCAATTACCCACCATATTACTTTGATTCGATAAAGATTGTAAATTGCTGTTGTCAGAACTTAATGTTGTAGGACATGAGTGCTAACATGTACGGTATTGGACTAACATGCAATAAATCACCTCTTCAAACTGATCTTCAAATTCAATAAAGAGTTTAAATTTAATTCCTTCGTTAATTGTTGGCTGACTATAACCTTGATTCTGCATTTCATGGTTGTTTCATCAACCCCCCTGAATCATTCAGCACACGTGGACAGCCAGCTGTATTTGCACTAGTTCTCTAAAAGTTCAACGCTCTCTTTCCCAATCGGAAAGTTTCATCTGAAAAATCTTCTTTTCTAAAGTTTTGATCCAATTGCATTTTGAAAGTTACTAATAAGTTAGGTCATACCATCCATTTGGGCAGTGCATGCTAACTGCTAATGTAAATCATTGTTCTTACTCTCCCTTCTAGCGTTTTGATGATTATTTTAAAATGGCATTCTTTGGTTACTGGTTCTCCTGTTTTGGTTGCCACTTTCCAGTCAAAGCAAGTGCTCCATGCTGTGGTGGCATAAGAAAAAGCACAGCTCTCAACAACCTTCTCAGGACAGTTACGAAAATAGAATCAATGCAGATTTTTCAAAGTTTTGTATGTTATAAAGCCGTTGGGCATGAATTTTCCTGGCCCCATAGTGGTGGGAATCGAGGAGGAGAGAAGTGGAGGGAGTCCGCTTTGGAATGATTCATCATCACATTTCTATTACAGGGGAACGTTCTCATGCAGCACAGGAAGAAGATCACTGTCCTTTCAAAAGCTGGGGTGGACAGACAATTATGATAGAAATAGGTTTTAGGCCTTGCCTTTATCAGCAATGGAGCAGCCCATCACCAAGTGTGGAGATTACCAGCTAAATCTGGGAGGCTGAAATGCAATTGTATCTGGAGACTCCATCCCTGAAGGAGGGCGCCATAGACTGGAAAGATCTGCAGTCCAGAGAATTTCACGAATTGGGTGTCCCATCCATTCTAAGGGCCTATTGGATGTTCTGCTCTGAACTTTTCATTTACAGTGATGCCTCTGAAGGGACCTCCATGCTTCAACAGTACCTCCCTCTTCCAGTGAGTCTGTCCAGGCTGGATACCAGCCAGGAGCTCGCTAAACATGGCAAGTATACTGGTGGCTAATAACAAGCCACCATCAGGACATTTGCTAATCTCACTGCCATCAAGTACAGGCTCAGAACCTCCATTTGATCATGAATTCAGTTTTCTGAAGTCTACTGGAAAATCCTCCTCAATATTGCTACAAGTAAATACTTACTACCTCTGCTAGCAAAATTAGATACCTTACCAGGTTTATCTTTGGCGTATCCATATTCCTGGGCAAAGCCTGAAAGAAATGAAATTTATGTGCATTTACTTCTTCCAAAAGACAGTGAATAGATTTTTAAGTTCAACAGGTATCAAAGCCACTTCTCAAACCTCGCCACAAAACAGAAGGAGCAGACAAAAGCTGGGTTGGACTTCCAAAGAGCAGTGTCACTGTGATAAGCAAGTTTCCTGCTTAAGAGGTGTCCATAGGCGGAGTTGCTGGTCTGAACTGTAGATCTATGGAGAGATGTGAAGTGAAAACCAGATAGTCCCCCACAACAAGGAAGGAGGGTCATGCAGTCGCATACTTTCTACTAGTTGGCACTGGACTAAAAATGTGAGAGTCTGTGGACAACATATTCAGCCTGGCTTCAGTTCCTTGCCCCCAGCTTTACAACACTGGGATAGTAAGGGTGAAAACAATAAAATAAATCATGAAAATAAATCTGTCAAAAACTTTGGTAAATTTTAAGCAGAAGCAAGTTGTTATTTACAGACAGTAGAAACTGAGCTTACCTTTAAAATTTTATCTTCATTTGTTCTAATGTCCTGTAGGATCTCTGTAATCCCGGAAGAAGCATGGCTGTCATAGTTACAGTAACCAAACAACATCAGTATGTACAGAGAGATCATTTTGTTATGAAAGATGCTGAATTCGCACTTGCTTTATACAGTTGTCACAATTAATATGCACATCTGAATCTGTTTTTTATGTACTAAAGGCAAAAATGATGTTATTGTATGGAACCGAGAATGGCATTTGCAGTTATAAAGTGTTTTCATTTGTCATAGACATTGTAACCCTGTTTGCGCTCTCTGTTTCCTCTTAAGAAAAATGCTTACTCTGGGGAAACCAAGGACTTTCTGGTGCAGAGTAGTTCCTAATTTTGTTGACTGAAGTTCCTGCTCTCGCAGCATTTCCAAGGTTATCACTGGTATTGGCATCTGTTTCGATATATCCACCATGCACTCCCCTGTGAGCTCTCTGCTGCACCCTGCTGGTTACTCAGTCTGCCATTGCACTGTCTTTATCCACAGAACAACCCCACGGGAACGGATTTGCAGCCCCTAGTTTCCATAAAGTTCAGTGATAGCTTGTGACTGCTATTTCACATTGTCACAGCAAATGCAGGGAATCTCAGGGGAAAGGCCACACCAGGTCTCAGTTGGTGTAGCATATTTGTTGGCTTGTATGTGTAATATTTATCATACATACCATCATTGGTTAAAATTTAGGTGATTGGCCAACAACTGTCAAAAAAGATGTCAAGCATAATAGAGTAAAATGTTAAAGTATGGAAGACCATTCATCCCATCATGTCTGTATTGATTTGTTGAATGAGTTATTCACTGGATACTGCAAAGACTATCAGCCCTGACAATAGACATGAAGACTTGTGTTCCAAAACCTGAGACAAGCTGCTCCATTACAGCTACAACATTAGTATCTATCTGACAACATGTATAACTGCCCAGGTATGTCCTGTACACAGAAAGCAGAACAAAACCGACCTAGCAGTTTTAATCACCTTATCAGTCCACTCTCTATCATCACTACAATGATGAAAAGGGGGCATCAATGGTGCTATCAAATGGCACTTGCTTAGCATAATCTGACACACAGTTTGCATTTCATCAGAGCCACTCAGCTCCTAATCTCATGAGTGCCTCTCACCAAAGATGGATAAGAAGTTGATTTCCAGAGCCAAGCTGATACTAACTGCCCTTGACTTCAAGGCAGCATTTTTACCATCTATAGTATCAAGGAGCTCCAGCAAACTGATACTCAGTGGGACTCAGGAGATAAATTCCCCACTGATTGCAGTCTGCCTTGTCAACTCCAGGACATCTTTCCTAAAAGCAGTGCCTGAGGACCAACCATTTTCAGCTGCTACATCATTACTTAAAAGATGATCAGAGGATTAGACAGGGTAGACAGAGAAAGACTTTTTCCTAGGATGACGACATCAGCTTGTACGAAAGGGCATAGTTACAAATTGAGGGGTAATAGATTTAAGACAGTTGTCAGAGGCAAGTTCTTTACGCGGAGAGTGGTAAGAGTTTGGAATGCCCTACTTGCTAAGGTAATCAACTCAGCCACATTCGGGAGATTTAAATGATCCTTAGATAAGCACATGGATGATTTTGGGATAACGTAGGGGGACGAATTGAGAATAGTTCACAGGTCGGTGCAACATTGAGGGTTGAAGGGCCTGTTCTGCGCTGTATTGTTCTATGTTCTATATTCTAACAATTACACAATTCATGACTCCTCAGATACTGAAGCAGCTCCTGTCCAAATGCAGCAAGACCTGGGCAACATCTAGGCTTGGGTTGACAAGCAACAAATAATATTGGTGTTACACAGACTTTGACCATAGCTAATAAAAGAAATAGTCTAACCATGTGCCTTTCACATTTAATGGAATTACCAGTGACTCTCCCCACCTCCCGCCCTACCAACATCCTAGGATTTACCATTGAGCAGAAATAGACTCAAAACATTACTTGTTCTTTCTTTATGAATGCTGCCTGACCCATTGTGATCTCCAGCATTTGTTGTTTTCAGCACAGATTCCAGCACCTTCAATAATTTGCTCCTAGAAGTAAAACTGGACTAGTCAAATAAATGCTATGGCTATAAGAGCAGGCCAAAGGCCAGGAATCCAGCAATGAATAACTCATCTCCCGATTCCCAATTCATATCTACCATCTACAAAACATAAGTTACCAGTGCAATGGAATACTTCTCATGTGCCTGGTTGAGTGTAGCCTGAACAACACTCAAAACATTTGATACTATCCAGAATAAAGCAATCTGTTTGATTGTCACGAGATTCACAAACATTCACATCTTCCACCACTGATGTGGAGTAGCATCAGTGCGTTCAAAATGTACTGCCAAGATTCACAAACCTTTTTTGACAGCATCTTCCAAACTCACAACCACTACCATCTAGAGGATAACAACAGGAGATATAATGGGAACACTACCATCTCCATGTCCCTCTCCAAGCCACTCGCCATCCTGACTTTGAAATATATCACCACTCCTTCACTATTGCTGGGTCAAAATCCTAGAACTCCCTCCCTAAACCCATTGCTGGAGGTACCTGCACCACGTGTGGACTGCAACAATTCCAGAAGATAGCTCACCATCAATTTCTCAAGCTCCTGAATGAATATGACAAAAAAAAGGGAAAAAGTCTTTCTTTTTATGGAAAAATCTTGAACTAGGGGTCTCTATTCAAAAATCAGGGGTCAACCATTTAAGCAAACACAAGATGAAATCTTTTCTCTTAAAAGGTTCTAAGATTGGAACTCTCTTCCTGGAAAGCAGAGTTCTTGAATATTTTTAAGGCAGAGGCATATTGCATTTGTTAAGCAAAGGGTTGAAAATTTCCCAGGGCTAGGTGGGAATGTGATTTGAAGATCAGGTCAGCCTATGATGTTATTGAATGGAGGATTAGGGTTGAGGGTTTAATGGCATCCTTCTGCTTCTAATTCATATATATGTATGTTTAAATATAATTTTAGCCCATGTTTTTTTTACCCCAAGAAGTCCAGTTCAGCTAACTGGATGCAATTTATTCATATTTCTTGTTTCTCTCTCCTGGTTCAATCATTTAAGATTTTCTTTACCTGCTTTGCCTGCCACTCAGTTTCTACCTATCACTCCAAATCTTACCCTTTGTTTGCTTTTGAACCATTCTTAAAGTGACCTATTCTAATAGCGTACTCCTCTCTACTTATAAGTTTGAAGTTCTTATGTCTCTATTAACTGTTTCAGCCAGGGCCTGGTTCAGGTCGACCCCATTCCACGGAGCCAGCATCCCTTGAAATGAAATCTTTCTTTACCCTTCAACCTATTTTCATCTCTCTGCTATATTTTCTTCATACCAACTTGCATACAGCACTGGTATTAATCCAGGGATTGTAAATCTTTGAGGTTTTTATCTCCTATTCCCTGGAAATCTTCAATTTTGTCTACTGTTCCTGCTGCACCTCCTCTACACTTTGCAATATCTTTTCAAGACAGTTCTACACCCAACACGATACCATACAATAAAATTCGATGCAGCACAAGAAATCCTTCGGCCCACCAATCATGTTCAGCCCACCAATCATGTGCCTATTCCTAATCCTTATTTAGAGCCGCTACTTATTGTCCATGCACAGTTTCTATCCCTCCGTTCGCCTCCTGTTCATGTGTCGACATGGTCATATCCCTTAACCTAGCGTCAGGTAGGCCACATTTCTTTTACTGTTTCATAGGATGAGGACATCACTGGCTTGGCCACTATTTATTGGCCATCCCTAATTGTCCAGAGGGCAGGTAACAGTCAATCATGCCATGGTTGTCACAGGCAGAGTCACATGTAACCAGACAAGGTAAGGAGGGCGGATTTCCTTCTCTGAAGAATATTAGAGAACCAGATGGATTTTTTGCAACAATTGATAATGGATTCGTAGTCACCATTAGCCTCTTCGTTCCAGATTAATTTTTATTGAACTCAAATTCCGCCACAGTGCAATTCAAACCCAGGTCCCCAGAACATTACCTGGATTTCGAGGTTAATAGTCCAGTGATAATACCATTAGGCCATCGTCTCCCCCATACTGCATGAGATTCTTGATATCTGTATCCCTAGTTCTTGAATCACCTAGTTACAGAATCACCGAAAACCATAATGTTATACTTTCCCTCTTCCTGCCACCTTTGGGTAACCTCCAGGTTCAAAGTGCAGTGCTCCATATTCTGACTATCCTTCTTACAATCTGTACCCTTACTGTCCCAGACAGGAACAACGCCTGTCAGGTAGGCTCAATTTTTGAAAGTCCTCATACGCTATTTCACCTGGGTGCCACTTGCTGTGCACATTATCCATTACAACAATCCTGTTCTGAAACTACATCCCCACAAGGTATAATCAACATCCGAACCAAACCAGATACTGCTCCCTTTCAGCCTTTCTCCAACTCACAAAATCACTTGGAACTGTAGTGAGTCCAAATTGACACCTTATATAGGTAGGTTTCACTTTGCACAAACTCCTGCACACTACAGTCAAGACTAGAGTGGTGCTGGAAAACAACAGCAGCTCAGGCAGCATCCAAGGAGGAGGAAAATTGACGTTTCGGGCAGGAGCATGCACATTACAATCAAGACATGAAAACTACTTGGTTACAGTCCATGAGAACCTTGGTACAGCAACACATTTATACTGCTTCTCTGCAATGATTTTTGTTTGTTTTCTGTAGCATGATTGAATGAATTTCTTTCTGGTATGTTTTTACAAAGAAGCTTTATGTTTGGTATTGCTTGGAGGGCTTACAGTTTGAAGGATTATTGAAAATGGATTGATTTGTGCAAATGCCAAAGTGGTTTCTTTGAAAGAGGAGATTACAGTTTCAATGTGAACATTAGTGATTTTTTTTAAAAGATGCTTCCTGCAAATTCCATGACTCTTGATATTACTTGCTTTGCAGTAAACCCCTCTGGAGCTGTTTTAAACAGTGACCTGATTGGAGAAATACTTCTTTTATATGGCAGGCTCGCTAAGAACAAACTGAGTTCATAGAAATCCTGCTAAGAACAAGCTGCCCAGAAAGTCTTTCCCATTTCTGAAAAGAAAATGCACTGTTGAGTTCATGGTGAACCATATTTGTTCTTTTGAATGATTTAGTAAACATCTCACGTTGTATTTCCTGAGCAAATTGTGTCTGCAAGACTTTAGAGGGCATTATGCCTTAGTGACTTGATCACAAACACTAGAATGTTACCGCAAACAAAGTGGAACATTCTTTCTAATGTCATTTTGCCACTGTCCAAAGTACACATCTTAGAAGAAAGCCAATCCCAGCAGAGATGTTTTTAAAATTCTTTTTCCTGAAGAAAGGGAGAGAGTGAGAGAAAGTGTGTGCAAGTGAAAAAGGGAGTGAGTGATGTTTTGGATATGTATAGAGGGATAAGCATTTACACATCTATGTTACTGATTATATATGTTAACCAATTATTGTATCATTATTGAAATGGTTTTGCTTAGACAGGAGACTAATAAGTGTGCTTATTAAGAAATTTGTTTGATAGTTCTTGTTTGAAATCTGATTTAGATACAATCTTTCGTTAGTAATCTTGTTAGCTGCAAAAAAAATGTTTAGTTTATGTTGCAAACTCTGGAACTTTGTAACATTTCACTTTGGCCATAATAGTTTGATTAGGCAGAAAATTTTAAGCAAGAAAAGCTTGAATCCTAGTTCTGTGACCTAACTGATCCAGGACAGTCTACATCGAGTCCAAAATACACAGAGTCAGGTTATTTTTAATGTTATAAGTTTAATAAATATGTGATCAAATAAAATATTTCAATAAATATTTAAATATATAAGTAAAACAAGTATCTCTCAATTCTTAAACATAATGTAAAGCCAAGCATAAGTTGAAAACAATATTTGTATAAAACTGTTACAACTGTTAAATGATTCAAATTATTAGGGTTTTGAAATAGAAAGCAACTTCTCATCTTCATTGTAACTCCTGATTGGTATCTATTTTGTTTTTACATTGCAAGGCTGCAGTTATCGATTTTCTCACATAACATATTCCGATGTCGATACCTAGTGTGTTATTCCTTTGGAAAGAAAATTCAAAATCTTTATTTCTCATTCGTTTTTGCCACCCATTTGGAACGGTTAAGTCTCTTCAAGAACATCTTAAGGTCCTTCACAAACCGTTGAGCAAATTTTAGATGGGAGGGAGGGCAGTCTGAATCTTTTGCCTAAAAGTACAATGATATGAAATAATAAGCATGAGTCAACTAACATCTCCTTCCATGACAAGATTAAAACTTAGCTTTTTGTTTCAAACACTTACCTTTGGATCCTTCATTGTTTTCAAATTTGAAACTATGCGTTCCAGAGCTTTTGAAAATGTTTGATTTGGCTTTATTCTTTCCAGCCCATTGGCAAACACATCAATTGCATTATTCATGCATTTGTGATCCTGAGAAGTTGGAGAAAGGTATTTTTTAATCGTCACATAACATCAATGAACGTTCCTTTAGTTAGAGGAAGTGATTCATCTAAATAAAACAAAGAACTGTGGATGCAGGCGATCTGAAATAAGAATATGATTTGCTGGTGAAACTTAGCAGATTGGGCAGCATCTATGGAGAAAATGCAGCGTTAATGCTTCAAGTCAGAAGTCAGGTGGCTCTTCATTGGAAGACCTAGTGCTGAAAAAGAGTCACCAGACTCGAAACATTAACCCTGCTTTCTTCCCACAGACCTGTTAAGTTTTGCCACAAATTTCTGTTTTTGCTTTATCAAAGTTCAGTTTCAGTACCTATCATTCAATAAGGCAGGAATCTCATTGGTTTCCTTACTTGTTCTAAAAGGTGGATTTGTTTTCCTCCCACTGTTGATTTGACTCTTAAATTTCTTGTGAATGTTTTATTATTTTTGTACCAACTTGCATAAAGCTTGAGAAGGTTGTTTATCTGCACCCATAATTTGAACAATAATTCAGATCTCACAGTTAAATTCAAATATGGGTTGAACTTATAAACCTGGATCAAAAGGGATCATGGAGCTGTTCGATTGTCAGTGAAAACCCAACTGTATTACTGATTCCAGAAGAAATCAGATTGCCATCATAAACAGTCCAGTCTACATGTGATTCCCATCCCACACAATATGGTTGATTTTACCTAAATGCCACATTGTTACATCAAATTTTACATAGATAAGCAGAGTCACACAAGACAGGAGTTTCAGAATTCGTATTTTCAACATGAGCAATAGCTTCAGATTTCCTGATTCAATTCAAGACAACATGACTTGAAAATGTCTGGCACATCTGAGCAATAAGTAACCCATAAAGCATTCCAAATAAATGACACAGCTTTAGAAGTTGAGCAAGCTGAATGAATTACATTCATCAGTTGTTTATTTTTGATTTAACAAAATCAGTAGCCCTGAACATGATGTAATTTGAAAATTCAATGTTTATACGAAAAAAAATTTAGCATTGTACATTTTAAGAAAAAGACTTACATGTATATCAGGTGTGGCCAGAGAAGTCTTCAGGACCTTAAAGTAGACAAATATATTTAGAGTAAGTAAAGAGGGCACTCAGTAGTTGGCATAGAAACATAAAATATTGGAGTAGGCCCTTTAGTCCTTTGAGCCTGCACTATCATTCAATATGATCATAGCTGATCATCCGATTCAATACCCTGTTCCTGCTTTCTCTCCATTCCATTTAATCCCTTTAGTTTGAAGAAAGATATCGATCTCCTCCTTGAAAACATTCAATATTTCACATCCGGAGACCCTCCTTCAGAACTGTACTAAAGAAGTTCTGAATAAGGGTCACTGGAGCCTTCTCTCCCCAGATGCTGCCTGACTTGCTGAGTTTCTTCATAATCTCTGGTTTTGTTTCAGATTTCCAGGTCCTTTGTTTTATTTTATCTGAAAAACTAAATTGATTTACTAAGAGTTCCCAGCATATTGAGGTCACTTCAGACCAATCCACAGCTGACTACCTGTTCAGAAAATTGTCCACATTTAGACAACTGTGACAAATTCTATTGCAGGAGGTGAGACAATTCGCAAAAGTCTAAAATAATCAACACTATTCTAAATTTTAAAAAACACAATTTTCCAAAAAAGGAATTCATCCAATCTTTAAATGTCAAAGGACCCTTTAAAAATTTAAATATGAATCAGTTCTTAAACAATAATGAAAAGTGCTGGGGAAACTCAGCTGGTCTATGGAGAGAGAGAAAGATTGTTTGAACTCAGTTATGATTCTTCATCAGAATTTCATTCTCTGCCATGTAGTCTTCCTCTAAGTGCATCAATGCTATTCGCTTCAATGGCTTAACTGTAGTAAGTTCCATATTGTCACCAGTCTGAGCTGCCTATTGATTTCACTCAAAAGAAAAAGATTTACAGCCAGAAAATTTTAACTGTAACTGCCAAAGGTCTTCAAGCTCTTTATAATCAATACAAACATTGGAACAGGAATAAGCCTTTCAGCTCAGTAAGCCTACTCCACAGTTTAAGATGATCTATAGCCTAGTGGTATTATTACTAATCTATTAATCCAGAAACACAGCTCATGTTCTGGAGTCCCAGGTTCAAATTCTACCAGAGAAGATGATGGAATTTGAATTCAACAAAGAAGCTTGAAGTAGGGGTCTAATGATGCCCATGAAACATTGTTAATTATTGCAAAAACCCATCTGGTTCACCAATGTCCTTTAGGGAAGAAAATCTGTCATCCTTACCTGGTCTGGCTGACATGTGATTCCAGGCACACAGCAATGTGACTGACTCTAAACTGTCCTCTGGGCAATTAGGGATGAGCAATAAATGCTGGCCGAGCCAACGATGCCTATCTCATTTGAGTGAATTAAGGAATGAGTCTGATTGAACACTTTAAGCTCTTTTATCCACACTACCCCACAAGTGTTTACACCCATTGGTAATCAGAAAACTGTCAATCACTACTTTATATATAGTCAAAGATTAAGCACTGTTAGCTGTCTAAGCAGAGAATTCCAAAGATTCACAACCTTGAGAAAAATAATTCTTCTCATCTCAGAGTGACACCCCATTTAATTTTAATTTGTGTCTGCTGATTCTAAATTTCCAACTGGGGAATCTGTTTTACCTGCATCGACCAGCCTAATTTTATAAGTACATTAATAAAGTATGTTGGAAGTTTACTCACTGATGTCAAATTGATGGCTTCTGGGTATGATTTTTCCTATGAATGAAAGAATTCTCTTCATTTCTACCCTTCAAAGCATGTCATAATTTTAGAAATTGCAAACAGCCTCCTCAACCATGATCTAATCACAAGACCAAAGACAACCAGCTTTAGCATCCTTTCCTGAAAGTAGGTTATCAATTTTCTCATGTGTTATCTTTGAAAAACTAATACCAAATTTCATAGAATGTCATCTGCATTGGTAAAGACTTTGTTTCAGATTAAGAGTCAATGAAAATAAAACTTACTTCTAAAATTTCCTTCTCATGAGTTGTAATTTCCTTTAAAGTCTCCAAAACCAAGTTACCAGCTTGACATTGGATGACAAAGCAACTGAACAAGACGATGCAGATGGAGAGCATTTTTCTGAAGTATTGGAGGAGATTTGCTTGCACTCTGTCTGTTGGTCTTTACATAACCAAGTTTTCATGTTTGAGTCCTTTTATACATGTTCGTAATTTACATATTCAAGTTTGGAACCCACTGGGAAATAACTCGAAATTCTTTATCATGGAATCTGTGAGTAAGATGATCATTTTATCTTTTCTGAGGGGTTTCTCTTTCTGCTGAGATGATAAAAACCATATCAGTATTACAAATGTCATCCGTAAGCCAGATCGTCATATTGTCCTACTGGTGACCTTTATTTTGTGTGTACCTGCCTGTGTATCATTGGTCATACCTTTTAAACTGAACTCCTAATTGTTGTCAGAGTGTCTTAGCAACATTCTGACGATATTGGGGTAGTCATCTGATTCAGTAACCCAGACTGTTGTTGAGAACTGTCCCCATTCTTCTGAGAAATAGTGTTCCTGGGGTCTTTTACATCCACCTGAGGAGGCAGAAAGGCTTGCTTTAACATCTCACTTGGAAGAAAGCATGTTGAACGGCATTGTGTTCCCTTGGAAAATTCCTGAAGCTTTGCGTTTTTGTCACTGGAGTATGTATGAATCCATGACATTATATTTCAGAAATACACCAATACAAGAGGAAGCAAGAAAGAAACCTGGTCATAGAGTACATTGGTCTGTACCTGAAGGAAAGAGAAATTGTTCACAGATGAACTGATATAAGGTGGGAGGAGATTAATGTGCATCAACAAGTCCAGGATATATATGATGGGTTGAATGGTCTTTTTCTGAGCTGTAAAACTCCATATAGACTTCCTTCACCTGCAGTCCCAATTGCTAGAACATATTTCTTTTTCACTCTCACTGACCTTAGCAGGCATTTTCAGTTTTAAAGAGTCAGGGATTTAAAGAATTTTATAGTTTCACAGTTATACAGATTTCCTCTGTCCTTCACGAGTGCTTACATCTACTTTAAAAATTCAAAATGTCCACACTGCCGGTAACAATGCTTGTTACTGTGAAAATGGGATCTATTGAAGCTCATACTTCAAATGGCCCTCCTAAGTTTAGGTTTCCCTTGTTTATGAACCTTGCAGCAAAAACAGTTTTCCCAACCAGCGAAAATGGAACTTGTTGGAAATTGAAGCAGGAATTTCACATCCAGTCACCCTCCTCCACCCCCATTTTTAAACATCCGCAGGGGGGTGGGAAGTGTGGATCTGACAAGGAGGTCATGGAGGGAGTAGTCTCTCCAAAATGCAGATAGGCGTAGGGAGGAAAGATATCTTTGCCGGTGATGTCTGTTTCTGGGTGGCAGAAATGGCGAAAGATGATGTGATGTATCAACACTTGGTGGGGTAGGGAGTGAGGGCCGGGGGGGTTCTGTCCTTGTTGCGATTGGAGGGGTTTGGTTCGAGGGTGGCAGGGTGGGAAGTGGATGAGATGTGTTGGAGGACATCATTGACCACGTGGGAGGGGAAATTGAGTTCTTTGAAGAAGGAGGCCATGTGGGATGGTTAATGGAGGAATTAGCCCTCCTGGAAGCAGATGCAGTGGAGGCAGAGGAATTGGGAATAAGCGATAACATTTTTACAGGAGACGGTGTGGTAGGAGGTGTAGCCCATGTAGCTGTGGGAGATGGTGGGTTTGTAGTGGATGCCTGTGTTGTGTCAGCCACCAGAAATGGATGGTGAGGTCCAGGAAAGGGAGGGAGATGTCTGAGATGGTTGAGGTGAACTTGAGGTCAGGGTGGGAAGTGGCAATAATCCAGCGTTTGTAACTTTTGAGATTTTTATTTGCTATTCGCTGGAAATGTTCAATTTTGTTTACTATTCCTGCTGCACCCTCCTCTAAACTTTGCAACATCTTTTCTCCAATAAAATTCAAAGCAGCACAGAAGCAGGCCCTTCAGCCCACCAATCCAGTGCCTATTCCTAATCCTTTTTTAGACCCACTACTTATTGTCCATGCACAGTTTCTTTCCCTCTGTTCACCTTCTGTTCAGGCGTTGACATGTCCACATCCCTTAACCTAGCATCAGGTAGAAAACTTTTTTATTGATTCATGGGATGAGGACATCGCTGGCTTGGCCACTATTTAATTGCTCATCCCTAAATGCCCAGAGGGCAGGTAATAGTCAATCATGCCATGGTTGTCACAGGCAGAGTCTCATGTAGACCACTGGATTAGTGGTGCTGGAAGAGCACAGCAGTTCAGGCAGCATCCAACGTGAACTGCTGCGCTCTTCCAGCACCACTAATCCAGTATTTGCTTTCCAGCATCTGCAGTCATTGTTTTTACCTCACATGTAGACCAGACCAGGTAAGGATGGCAGATTTCCTTCTCTGAAGAACATTGGAGAACCAGATGAGTTTTTCCAACAATTGACAATGGATTCGTAGTCACCATTAGCTGCTTCATTCCAGATTATTTTTTATTGAACTCAAATTCCACCACAGTGCAATTCAAACCCAGGTCCCCAGAACATTACCTGGATTTCGAGGTTAATAGTCCAGTGATAATACCATTAGGCCATCGTCTCCCCCATACTGCATGAGATTCTTGATATCTGTATCCTAGTTCTCGAATCACCTAGTTACAGAACCACCAACAACCATAATGTTATACTTTCCCTCTTCCTGCCACCTTTGGGTAACCTCCAGGTTCAAAGTGCAGTGCTCCATATTCTGACTATCCTTCTTACAATCTGTACCCTTACTGTCCCAGACAGGAACAACGCCTGTCAGGTAGGCTCAGTTGTTGAATTGATGAAGACCTCTGGCCCGAAACATCGATATTCCAGCTCCTCAGATGCTGCCTGACCTGCTGTGGTTTTCCAGCAACACTTTCTGAACTCAATTTTTGAATGTCCTCAAAAGCTATTTCTCCTGGGCGTCAGTTACTCTGCACATTATCCATTACAGCAATCCTATTCTGAACGTACATCTCCGCAAAGGTATAATCCAAAGTCTGGAACAAGTCAGATACTGCCCCCTTTCAATTACAAGTCAGTCATTCTTCAACTCACAAAATCATTCGGAACTGTAGTGATTCCAAATTGAGTCTTTGTGTCGGTAAGTTTCAATTTGCACAAGCTCCTGCATACTGCACTCAGGACTAGAGTGGTGATGGAAAAGCACAGCAGCTCAGATCGCATCCGAGGAGCAGGAAAATCGACGATTCAGGTATGAGCCTGCACACTACAGTCAAGACAGGAAAACTACTTGGCCATATTTTACTCTGATATGTTTAGAGCTACCTATTAGTTTGTTGTAGGTTTTCATTTTCTTTTTCAATTTATTAACTTTAGTTATTGCCTGTTCCTAACTACTCTTGAATTGAGTGACTTGTTCATGCATTTCAGTTAAAAGCCAACCTCATTATTGTGGACTGGTAGTCATGACTCGGCCGAATCAAGAGAGGGAAGATTTCCCTTCCATTTATTAAGCAGATTGTGTTTTTTCAATGAATCAGTGGTTGTATTACCAAGACTAGCTTTCATTTCCAGATGTCATTCATTGAATATAATTTCCACCAACTGCTCTCGTGTGATTTGAATTCATGTTGCCAGAACATGAGCTGCTGCCCCTTGATTACGACCTGTCTCAACCTTACAGAAGCCATTAAACATGTACTGAGCAAGTCTTTTAAGTTGACAATGGGAATCCGTCGTCTTGATGCATTGCTATACTTGGGGGTCATGTTCCAGTACTGCCGTTAGGTTTGGAATTGTGGAATATTGGAAAAATAATCAATTCCAGAACTTTCTGGATAAGGAAGAAAACCTGCAAGGCTGGAAAACTTCAGCAAGACACTGTAGATCCATCCGAAGAAGGCTTTTTTTACAGTCCATGAGAACTTTGGTACAGCAACACATTTATACTGCTTCTCTGCATTGATTTTTGTTTGTTTTCTGTAGCATGATTGAATAAATTTCTTTCTGGTATGTTTTTACAAAGAAGCTTTATGTTTGGTATTGCTTGGAGGGCTTACAGTTTGAAGGATTATTGAAAATGGATTGATTTCAAGCTTTGTGCAAATGCCAAAGTGGTTTCTTTGAAAGAGGAGATTACAGTTTCAATGTAAACATTTGTAATTTTTTTTAAAATGAGGCTTCCTGCAAATTCCATGACTTTTGATACTACTTGCTTTGCTGTAGGCCCTGCTGGGGCTGTTTAAACAATGGAAAGTGAGGACCGCAAATGCTGGTGATCAGAGTCAAGAATGTCATGCTGGAAAATCACAGCAGGTCAGGCAGCATCCGAGGAGCAGGAGAATCGACATTTTGGGCATAAGCCCTTCGTCAGGAATGAGGCCCGTCTGCTGGGGTCTGAGACATAAATGGAAGGGGGGTGTGGGGTTGGGAGGAAGGTAACTTAGAATGCAATAGGTGGATGAAGGTGGGGGAGAGGGTGAGAGGTCAGAGGGGGCAGTGACGGACAGGTCCAGAGGGCAGTGCCGAGTTGGAGGCTTGGGACTGGGATAATGTGGGGAGAGGGGAAATGAGGAAGCTGTTGAAATCCACATTTATCCCATGTGGTTGCAGTGTCCCAAGGCAAAATATGAGGCAATCCTCCTCCGGGCATAGGGTGATAACGGGTTGGTGGTGGAGGAGGCCCAGGACCTGCATGTCGTTGATGGAGTGGGAGGGGGAGTTGAAGTGCTCAGCCATGGGGCAGTGGGGTTGGTGGGTGAGGGTGACCCAGAGATGTTCTCTGAAATGATTCGCAAGAAGACGTCCTGTCTCTCTGACGTAGAGGAGACCACATCGGGTGCAACGGACACAGTAGGTGACATTGGTACAGGTACAGGTGAATTTCTGACAGATGTGGCAGGATCCCTTGGGATCTTGGATAGGGTTGGGGGGGAGGTGTGGGCGCAGGTTTTGCACTTCCTGCGGTGGCAGGGAAAGGTGCCAGGAGTAGGGAGTGGGCTGGTGGGGGGTGTGGACCTGATGAGGGAGATGCGGAGGGAATGGTCTTTTCAGAACGCTGATAGAGGTAGTGAGGGAAATACATCTCTTGTGGTGAGGTCCGTTTGGAGGTGGCGGAAGTGGCAGAGGATGATGCATTGGATGAGGAGGTTGGTGGGGTGGAAGGTGAGGACCAGGGAGTTTCTGTCATATTTGCATTGGGACGGGTGGAGTTCAAGGGCAGTGGTGCATGAAGTAGAGGAAGTGCGCTGGAGGGCATTGTCAACCATGTGGGAAGGGAAATTGGGATCATGGAAGAAGGAGGTCATCTGGGACTTTTGAGGTGGGATTGGTCATTCTGGGAACAGATACAGCAGAGGCAGAGGAATTGGGAATAAGATATAGCGTTTTTATACGAGGTATTGTGGAAAGAGGTGTAGTCTAGGTAACCGTGGGAGTCAGTGGGCTTGTAGTATATGTGTGTGGTTAGTTGGTTAGCAGAGACAATGATGGAGAGGACCAGGAAAGGGAAGAAGGTTTCCGAGGTGGCCCAGGTGAATATGAAGTCAGGGTAGAAGGTGTTAGTAAAGTTGATGAACTGTTCAACCTCCACGTGGGAGCATGAGGTGGCACATATAGTCACCGATGTAGCAGAGGAACAGGCTGGGGGCTGGAGCTGATGTAACTGCGGAAGATGGGCTGTTCCACATATCCGACAAACAGGCAGCCATAGCTATTTCCCATGCAGGTGCCCATAGCTACCCCTTTGGTTTGGAGGAAGTGGGAGGATTGGAAGGAGAAGTTGTTGAGGGTGAGGACCAGAGCCGCCAGGTGGATGAGGGTAGTCGGTGGAAAGGTACTGGTTGGGATGGTGTGAGAGGAAGAAACGGAGGGTTTGGAGACCTTCATCGTGGCGGATAGATGTGTACAGGGACTGAATGTCCATGGTGACGATGAGGGGTTGGGGCCAGGGAAATGAAAATCTTGCAGGAGGTGAAGGGCGTGGGTGGTGTCACGAATATAGGTGGGGACTTCCTGGATTAAGAGGGCAGGATGGTGTAGAGGCAGGAAGAGATGCGTTCAGTGGGACAGCTGCAGGCTGAGACAATGGGTTGATTGGGACTGTCAGGATTGTGAATCTTAGGAAGAAGGTGGAATCGGGCAGTGTGGGGTTCACGGACAATGACGTTGGAGGCTGTGGATAGGAGTTCCCCAGAGGTGATGAAGTTGTGGATGGTCTGGGAGATGATGATTTGGTGATGGGCGGTGAGGTCGTGATCAAGGGGGCAGTAAGAGGAGGTGTCTGTAAGTTGGTGTCCTCCCAACACAAGAAAGACAGAACCCCCCCTGGTGCTCACCTTCCACCCCACCAACCTCCGCATGCAACGCATCATCCTCCACCACTTCTGCCACCTCCAAACGGGCCCCACTACCAGAGTTATTTTTTCCTCCCCACTCACTATCAGCGTTCCAAAAAGACCATACTCCCCACCAGCCCACACCCCTCTCCTTGCACCTTTCCCTGTCACTGCAGGAAGTGCAAAACCTGTGTAACACCACTCTCCTCACCTCCATCCAAGGCCCCAGGGGATCCTTCCTCATCTGTAATAAGTTCACCAATATCTCTACCAATGTCTACTGCTGTATCTATTGCACCCGGTGTGGTCTCCTCTACATCGGGTAGACAGGATGTCTTCTTGCAGATTGTTTCAGCTAACATCTCTAGGGTACCCGCACCACCAACCCCACCAACCCCACCACCCCATGGCTGAACACTTCAACTCCCCCTCCCACTCCATCAAGGACATGCACCGCCAAACCGTTACTATCTGACACCTGGAGGAGGAACGCCTCATATTCCGCGTTGGGACCCTGCAACCACAAAGGATAAATGTGGATTTCACCAGCTTCCTCACTTCCCCTCGCCCCACATTATTCCAGTCCCAAGCCTCCAACTTGGCACTGCCCTCTGCACCCGTCCATCACTGCCCCCTCAAGTCTATCACCTTATCCATCACCTTCATCCACCTATCCCTTTCTCAGCTATCTTCCCCCCCAACCTCAACCCTCCTCACACTTATCTCTCAGCCACAACCCACAAGCCTCATTCCTGATGGAAGGGCTTATGCCCGAAACATCAATTCTCCTGCTCCTCTGATGCTGCCTGACCTGCTATGCTTTTCCATTACTGCACTCTGTTTTAAACAGTAACCTGATTGGAGAAATACTTCTTTTATATAGCAGGCTCGCTAAGAACAAACTGAGTTAATAGAAATCCTGCTAAGAACAAGCTGCCCAGCAAGTCTTTCTCATTTCTGAAAAGAAAATGCACTGTTGAATTCATGGTGAACTATATTTGTTCTTTTGAATGATTTTAAAAAAACATCTCATATTTTATTTGTTGAGCAAATTGTGTCTGCAAGATTTTAAAAGGCACTCTGCCTGTTTAGTGACTTGATCACAAACACGAGATTGTTACTGCAATCGAGTTGGAACATTCTTTCTACTGTAATTTTGCCATTGTTCAAAGTATGCATCTTTAGCAGAAAGCTAGTCCCAGCTGAGATTCATTTATTTATTTTTAGAATTCTTTGTCCTGAAGAGAGAGAGAGAGAGAGAGAGAGAGAGCGTGAGAGAAAGAGAGCGTGTGTCTGTGTAGTATGAGTGATGTTTCGGATATATTTAGAGGGATAAGCATTTACACATTTATATTGGTGACCATATATGTTAACCAATTATTGTATCTTTATTAAAATGCTTTTGCTTAGACAGTAAACTTATTAGTGTGCTTATGAAGAAATTTGTTTGATAGTTCTTGTTTGAAATCTGATTTTGATACAATATTTCATTGATCATCTTGTTAATTGCAAAAATATTTTTAGTTTATCTTGCAATTTCTGGAACGTTGTAACATTTCACTTTAGTCATAATAGTTTGATTAGGCAAAAGATTGTTAAGATAGAAAAACTTGAATGAATATAATGCTGGATCTGCGACCTAACTGATCCAGGGCAGTCTACATCGAGTCCAAAATACACAGAGTCAAGTTTTTTAATACTATAATTTTAATAAATATGTGCTCAAATAAAATATTTCAATAAATATTTAAATATATAAATAAAACAAATATCTCTCAATTCTTAATCATAATGTAAAAACAAGCCTAAATTGCAAACGATATTTGTATAAAACTGTTACAACTGTTAAATGATTCAAATTATCAACTGGTTTTGAAATAGAAAGCAACTTCTCATCTTAATTGTAACTCCTGATTGGTATCATATTTTGTTTTTACATTGTAAGGCTGCAGTTATCGATTTTCTCACATAACATATTCTGATGTCGATACCTAGTGTGTTATTCCTTTGGAAAGAAAATTCAAAATCTTTATTTCTCATTCGTTTTTGCCACCCATTTGGAACGGTTAAGTCTCTTCAAGAACATCTTAAGGTCCTTCACAAACCATTGAGCAAATTTTAGATGGGTGGGAGGGCAGTCTGAATCTTTTGCTTAAAAATACAATGATATGAAATATGAAATAATAAGCATGAGTCAACTAATATTTCCTTCCATGACAAGATTAAAACTTAGCTTTTTGTTTCAAATACTTACCTTTGGATCCTTCAGTGTTTCAAATTTGAAACTAGGCATTCCAGAGCTTTTGAAAATGTTTGATTTGGCTTTATTCTTTCCATCAATTGCATTATCCATGCATTTGTGATCATGAGAAGTTGGAGAAAGGTATTTTTTAATTATCACATAACATCAATGAAGGTTCCTTAAGTTAAAGGAAGTGATTCATCTAAATAAAACAAAGATGCAGGTGATCTGCAACAAGAATATGATTTGCTGGTGAGACTTAGCAGATTGGGCAGCATCTATGGAGAGAATGCAGCGTTAATATTTCAACTCAGGTGGCTCTTCATTGGAAGTCCTAGTTCTGATGAAGAATCACCAGACTCCAAACTTTCACCCTGCTTTCTATCCACAGATGCTGCCAGACCTCTTGAGTTTTGCCACAAATTTCTGTTTTTGCTTTACCAAAGTTCGGTTTCAGTACTTATCATTCAATAAGACAGGAATCTCATTGTTTTGCTTACTTGTTTTCCTCATGCTGTTGATTTGCTTCTTTAATTTTTAAAAATGTTTAAACATTTTTGTTTAGAGGGATAAGCATTTACACGTCTATATTAGTGACCATATATGTTAACCAATTGTCGTATCTTTATTAAAATGCTTTTGCTTAGACAGTAAATTAATAAGTGTGCTTATGAAGAAATTTGTTTGATAGGTCTTGTTCCAAATCTGATTTAGATACAATATTCCGTTGGTCATCTTGTAAATTGCAAAAATATTTTTAGTTTATGTTGCAATTTCTGGAACTTTGTAACATTTCACTTTAGTCATAATAGTTTGATTAGGCAGAAAATTGTTAAGATAGAAAATCTTGAATGAATATAATGCTGATTCTGTGACCTAACTGATCCAGGACAGTCTACATCGAGTCCAAAATACACTCCAATCGCTACCAGGACAGAACCCCATTGGTCCTTACCTACCACCCCACCAACCTCCAGATACATCGTATCATCCTTTGTCATTTCCGCCACCTCCAAACAGACCCCACCACCAAGGATATATTTCCCTCCCCACCCCTATCAGCATTCCAGAAAGACCACTCCCTCCGTGACTCCCTCGTCAGATCCACACCCCCCCACTAACTCAACCTCCACTCCCGGCACCTTCCCCTGCAACCACAAGAAATGCAAAACTTGCACCCACACCTCCCCCCTCACTTCCTTCCAAGGCCCCAAGGGATCCTTTTATATCCATCAGAAATTCATCTGCACCTCCACACACATCATTTACTGCATCTGCTGCACCCAATGTGGCCTCCTATACATAGGGGAGACAGGCCACTTACTTGTGGAACATTTCAGAGAACACCTCTGGGACACCCGCACCAACCAACCCAACCTCCCTGTGGCTGAACACTTTCACTCCCCCTCCCACTCTGCCAAGGACATGCAGGTCCTTGGCCTCCTCCATTGCCAGACCATGGCAACACAACACCTGGAGTAAGAGCGACTCATCTTCCGCCTAGGAACCCTCCAACCACAAGGGATGAATGCTGATTTCTCCAGCTTTCTCATTTCTCCTCCCCCACCTTTTCTCAGTCCCAACCCTCAGACTCAGCATCGGCTCCTTGACCTGCAATCTTCTTCCCGACCTCTCCGTCCCCACCCCCTCTCTTGTCAATCACCCTCACCTTAACCTCCTTCCACCTATCGCATTCCCAACGCCCCTCCCACAAGTCCCTCCTCCCTACCTTTTATCTTAGCCTGCTTGGCACACCCTACTCATTCCTGAAGAAGGGCTTATGCCTGAAACGTCGATTCTCCTGTTCCTTTGATGCTGTCTGACCTGCTGCGCTTTTCCAGCAACACATTTTTAAGCTCTGATCTCCAGCATCTGCAGTCCTCACTTTCTCCTACCATTATTAATAGTCCAGTCTACATGAGATTCCCATCCCACACAATATGGTTGATTTTGCATAAATGTTACATCAAGTTGTTACATAGATAAACAGAGTCATGCAAGACAGGAGTTTCAGCATTTGTATTTTCAACATTAGCAATGTCTACAGGTTTCCTGATTCAATTCAGGACAACATGACTTGAAAATGTCTGGTACATCTGAGCAACAGTTAAAGCTTTACAAATAAATGCCACAGATTTAGAAGTTGAGCATGCTGAATGAATTCCATTCACCACTTGTTTATGTTTGATTTAACAGAATCAGTAACCCTGAGTATGGTCTAATTTGAAAAATCAATGTTTATAATTTGAAAAAAATCAATTAGCTTTGTATGTTTTAAGAAAAGACTTACATGTATATCCGGTGTGGCTAGAGAAGTGTTCAGGACCTAAAGATAGACAAACATATTTACAATAAGCAAAGAAGGCACTCAGTAGTTGGCATAGAAACATAAAATATAGGAGTAGGCCCTGTAGTCCTTTGAGCCTGCACTATCATTCAATATGATCATAGCTGATCATCCAATTCAATACCCTGTTCCTGCTTTCTTTTCATTCCATTTGATCCCTTTAGTTCGAAGAAAAAATCTATCTCCTTCTTGAAAACATTCAATATTTCACATCCAGAGACCCTCCTTCAGAACTGTACTAAAGAAGTTCCGAATAAGGGTCACTGGAGCCTTCTCCCCCCAGATGTTGCCTGACTTGATGAGTTTCTCCATAATCTCTAGTTTTGTTTCAGATTTCCAACATCTGTGGTTCTCTGTTTTATTTTATCTGAAAAATTAAATAGATTTAATAAGAGTTCCCAGCGTATTGAGGACACTTCAGACCAATCCACAGCTGACTACCTGTTCAGAAAATTGTCCACATTTAGATAACTGTAACAAATTCTATTGCAGGAGTTGAGACAATCCGCAACAGTCTAAAACTATCAGCACTATTCTAAATTTTAAAAAAACAAAAAACGTTTGCCAAAACGTTTCATCCAATCTTCAAATGTCAAAGGACCCTTTAAAAAAATTAAATATGAATCAATTCTTAAACAATAAAGGAAAGTGCTAGGGAAACTCAGCTGGTCTATGGAGAGAGAATGTTTCAATCCAATTATGAATCTCATTCAGAATTTCTTTCTTCCTCATGTAGTCTTTGTCTAAGTGCACCAACACGATTCGCTTCAATGGCTTCAATGTTCTCACCACTCTGAGCTATCTATTGATTTCATTCAAAAGGAAAAGATTTACAGCCAGATGTCTCCAAGATCTTTATAGTCAATACAATAGGAATAGGAATAAGCCTTTCAGCTCATTAAGCCTACTCCACAGTTTAAGATGGTCAATAGCCTAGCAGTATTGTCGCTGGTCTATTAATCCAGAAACTCAGCTAATGTTCTTGAGACCCAGGTTCAAATTCTACTAGAGAAGATGATGGAATTTGAATTCAACGAAGAAGCTGGAAGTAGGGGTCTAATGATGCCCAAGAAACATTGTTGATTATTGGAAAAGCCATCTGATGCAGCAATGTTCTTTAGGGAAAGAGATCTGTCATCCTTACCTGGTCTGGCCGACATGTGATTCCAGACGCACAGCAATGTGACTGACTCTAAACTGTCCTCTGGGCAATTAGGGACGAGCAATAAATGCTGGCCTAGCCAGTGATGCCCACATCATTTGAGTGAAGTAAAGAATAAGTCTGATTAAACACTTTAAGGTTTTTTATCCACACTACCCCACAACCGTTTACACCATTGGTAATCAGAAAACTATCAATCACTACTTTATACATAGTCAAAGAGTAAGCACTTTTAGCTTTCTAAGCAGAGAATTCCAAAGATTCACAACCTTGAGAAAAAATAATTCTTCTCATCTCAGAGTGACACCCCATTTAATTTTAATTTATGTCTGCTGATTCTAAATTTCCAACTGGGGAATCTGTTTTACCTGCATCTACTTGTCTAGTCTTTTAATTACATTAAAAAAGTACATTGAAAGTTTACTCACTGGTGTTAAGTTGATGGCTTCTGGGTATGATCTTTCCTATGAATGAATGAATTCTCTTCATTTCTACTCTATCAAAGCATTTCATAATTTTAGAAATTGCAAACAGCCTCCTCAACCATGATCTAATCACAAGACCAAAGACAACCAGCTTTAGCATCCTTTCCTAAAAGTAGGTTATCAATTTTCTCATGTGTTATCTTTGAAAAACTAATACCAAATTTCATAGAATGTCATCTGCATTGGTAAAGACTTTGTTTCAGATTAAGAGTCAATGAAAATAAAACTTACTTCTAAAATTTCCTTCTCATGAATTGTAATTTCCCTTAAAATCTTCAAAACCAAGTTACCAGCTCGACATTGGATGACAAAGTAGCTGAACAAGACGATGCAGAAGGAGAGCATTTTTCTGAAGTATTGGAGGAGATTTGCTTGCACTCTGTCTGTTGGTCTTTACATAACCAAGTTTTCATGTTTGAGTCCTTTTATACATGTTCGTAATTTACATATTCAAGTTTGGAACCCACTGGGAAATAACTCGAAATTCTTTATCATGGAATCTGTGAGTAAGGCGATCATTTTATCTTTTCTAAGGGGTTTCTCTTTCCACTGAGATGAAAAAACAATATCTGTATTACAAATATCATCCATAAACCAGATCGTCACATTGTCCTATTGGTGATTTTTTTTTTGTGTGTACCTGCCTGTGTATCATTGGCCATACCTTTCAAACTGAACTCCTAATTGTTGTGAGAATAACTTAGCAACATCCTGAAAATATTGGGGTAGTCGTCTGCTTTAGTAACCCAGACTGTTGTTGAGAACTGTCCTTATTCTTCTGAGAAATAGTGGTCCTGGGGTCTTTTACATCTACCTGAGGAGGCAGGCAGGCTTGTTTTAACATCTCACCTGAAAGAAAGCATGTTGAACAGCATTGTGTTCCCTTGGAAAATACCTGATGTTTTGTGTTTCTGTCACTGGAGTATGTATGAATTCATAAGATTATATTTCAGAAGTACACCTGCACAAGAGTAAGCAAGAAAGAAACTTGGTAGTAGAATACATTGGTCTGTACCTGAAGGAAAGAGAAATTGTTCACAGGTGAACTGACATAAGGAGGAGATTAATGTGCATAACTAAGTCCAGTGAATGTATAATGGGTTGAATGAACATTTTCTGAGCTGTAAAACTCCATGTTAGCTTCATTTTCATGCAGTTTCAGCTGCCAGAACAGATTCCTTTTTCAGTTTTAAAGGGTCAAGGATTTAAATAATTTTACAGGTTCATGGTTATACAGAATTTCTCTGTCCTTCACGAGTACTTGTTGGAATTGGTCATCCTGGAAACATGCGGTGGAGGTGGAGGAATTAGGAATAAGGGGTAGCATTTTTATAAGAGGGAGGTTGGGAGGAGGTGTGGTCTAGGTAGCAGTGGGAGTCGGTGCACTTGTAGGATATGTTTGTGGTTAGTCAGTCGCCAGAGATGGTGATGGAGAGGTCCAGGAAGGAGAGGGAGTTTTCTGAGATGGTCCAGGTGAATTTGAATTCGGGGTGGAAGGTGTTGGTAAACCTGATGAACTGTTCAATCTCCTCGTGGGAACACGAGGTGGCGCCGATACAGTCATAGATGTAGTGGAGGAACAGGTTGGGGGTGGAGCCAATGTAACTGCGGAAGATGGACTGTTCTACATATCCGACAAACATACAGCCATAGCTGGTTCCCATGCAGGTGCTCATGGCTACCACTTTGGTTTGGAGGAAGTGGGAGTATTGGAAGGAGAAGTTGTTAAGGGTGACGATCAGTTCAGCCAGGTGGATGAGTGTGTTGGTGGAAGGTTACTGGTTGGGATGGCGTGAGAGGAAGAAATGGAGGACTTGGAGTCCTTCGTCATGGCGGACACATGTGTACAGGGACTGGATGTCCATGGTGAAGATGTGGACCAGAGAAACAAAAGTCTTGCAGGAGCTGAATGGCATGGATGGTGTCACGAACATAGGTGAGGAGTTCCTGGAATAAGGGGGACAGGACAGTGTCAAGGTAGGAAGAGATGACTTTGGTGGAACAGGTGCAGGCTGAGACAATGGGTCGACTGGGACTGTCAGGTTGGTGAATCTTAGGAAGGAGGTGGATTTGGGCAGTACGGGGTTCACAGACAATGAAGTTGGAGGCTGTGGATGGGAGATCCCCATGATGATGAGGTTGTAGATGGTCTGGGAGATGATGGGTGGGTGATGGGAGGTGAGATTGTGGTGAAGGAGGCAGTAAGAGGAGGTGTCTGCAGTTGGCGCCTGGACCTCTCCATCATCGATGGTGGTGCACAACACCGTCCCAGATGGCCCCCTTCTTCTGCAATCATAACTTCCCTTCCCACGTGGTTGACGATGTCCTTCTGTGCATCTCCTCCACTTCATGCACCACTGCCCTTGAACTCCACCCCTCCCAATGCTACAAGAACCGAAATGCCCTGGTCCTCACCTTCCGCCCCACCAACCTCCACATACAATGCATAATCCTTCGCCACTTCAACCACCTCCAAACGGACCCCACCACAGATAAAAATTTCCCTTCTCACCCCATCAGTATTCCAAAAAGACCATTCCCTCTGCAACTCTCTCGTCAGGTCCACACATCCCAAAAACACACAGCCAACTCCTGCCAACTTCCCCCTGCCCCGCAGGACGTGCAATATCTGTGCCCACAATACTCCCCTACCTTCTGTACAAGGCCCCAAGAGATCCTTCCACATCTGTCAGAAATTTGCCTGTACTTCTACCAATGCCATCTACTGTATCCGTTGCACCTGGTGTGTCTCCTCACCAACGGGGAGACAGGATGCTTTCTTGCAGATCATTTCAGAGAACTTCTCTGGGACACCGGCACCCACAAAACCCACTACCCGGTGGCTGAACACTTCAACTCCCCCTTCCACTCCGTCAAGGATATGCAAGTCCTGGGCCTCATCCACTCCAAACCGTGACCACCCGACATCTGGTAAAGGAACGCCTCATATTCCGCTTTGGCACCCAGCGACCCCACTGGATAAATGTACATTGCAACCGTTTTCTCATTTCCCCTCCCCCACATTATCCCAGTCCCAAGCCTTCAACTCGGCACCGCCTTCTCGACCCGTCCATCACTGCCCCCTCTCCCTCACTTTCATCCATCTATCACTTTCCCAGCTACCTCCCCCCAACTCCACCCTATCTCACATTATCTCTCAGCCACAATCCGCAAGTTTCATTCCTGATGAAGAACTTATGCCCAAAACCTCGATTCTCCTGCTCCTCAGAAGCTGCCTGACCTGCTATGCTTTTCCAGCACAACACTCTGTTTTAAAAAGTGACCTGGAGAAATACTTCTTTTATATATCAGGCTCACTAAGAACAAACTGAGTTAATAGAAATCCTGCTAAGAACAAGCTGCCCAGCAAGTCTTTCTCAGTTCTGAAAGGGATATGCACTGTTGAATTCATAGTGAACCATATTTGTTCTTTTAAATGATTTAATAAACATCGCACATTGTATTTGTTGAGCAAATTGTGTCTGCAAGACTTTAGAGGACACTATGCCTGTTTAGTGACTTGATCACAAACACTGGAATGTTACAGCAATTGAGTTGGAACATTCTTTCTAATGTCATTTTAAAATTGTTCAAAGTATGCATCTTTAGCAGAAAGCCAGTCCCAGCTGAGATTTTATTTTTTTTTATTCTTTTTCCTGAAGAGAGAGAGAGTGAGACAAAGATAGAGAGAGAGAGAGAGAGTGTGTGTTGTGAGTGATGTTTTGGATATGTTTAGAGGGATAAGCATTTACACATCTATATTACTGTCTATATATGTCAAACAATTATTGTATCATTATTGAAATGGTTTTGCTTAGACAGGAGACTAATAAATGTGCTTATTAAGAAATTTGTTTGATATGTCTTCTTTGAAATCTGATTTAGATCATCTTGTTAACTGCAAAAGTGCCTTCAGTTTATGTTGCAAACTCTGGAACTTTGTGACATTTCACTTTGGCCATAATAGTTTGATTAGGCAGAAAATTGTTAAGATAGAAAAACTTGAAAACTGGTTCTGTGGCCTAACTGATCCAGGACAGTCTACATCAAGTCCAAAATTCACAGAGTCAAGTTATTTATTATTATAAATTTAATAAATATGTGCTCAAATAAAATATTTCAATAAATATTTAAATATATAAGTAAAACAAATATCTCTCAATTCTTAATCATAATGTAAAAACAAGCCTAAATTGCAAACAATATTTGTATAAAACTGTTACAACGGTTAAATGATTCAAATCATCAACTGGTTTTGAAATAGAAAGCAACTTCTCATCTTAATTGTAACTCCTGATTGGTATCATATTTTGTTTTTACATTGTAAGGCTGCAGTTATCGATTTTCTCACATAACACATTCTGATGTCGATACCTAGTGTGTTACTCCTTTGGAAAGAAAATTCAAAATCTTTATTTCTCATTCTTTTTTGCCACCCGTTTGGAACGATTAAGTCTCTTCAAGAACATCTTAAGGTCCTCCATAAACCGTTGAGCAAATTTTAGATGGGTGGGAGGGCAGTCTGAATCTTTTGCCTAAAAGTACAATGATATGAAATAATAAGAATGAGTCAACTAACATTTCCTTCCATGACAAGATTAAAAATTAGCTTTTTGTTTCAAACTCTTACCTTTGGATCCTTCATTGCTTTCAAATTTGAAACTGTGCGTTCCAGTTCTTTTGAAAATGTTTGATTTGGCTTTATTCTTTCCAGTCCATTGGCAAACACATCAATTGCATTATTCATGCATTTGTGATCCTGAGAAGTTAGAGAAAGGTATTTTTTAATCATCACATAACATCAATGAAGATTTCATCAGTTAAGGGAAGTGATTCATCTAAATAAAACAAAGAACAGTGGATGCAGGCGATCTGAAACAAGAATATGATTTGCTGGTGAAACTTAACAGGTTGGGCAGCATGTATGGAGAGAATGCAGCGTTAATATTTCAACTCAGGTGGCTCTTCATTGAAATCTCAGTCCTGATGAAGAGTCACCAGACTCGAAACATCAAAGCTGCTTTGTTCCCAAAGATGTTGCCAGATCTCGAGTTTTGCCACAAATTTCTGTTTTTGCTTTACCAAAGTTCAGTTTCAGTACCTATCATTCAAGAAGACAGGAATTTCATTGGTTTCCTTACTTGTTTTAATGATTTAATTTCTTTTCCTCACACTGTTTTTTTGACTCTTAAATTTCTTGTAAATGTTTAATTATTTTTGTTTAGAGGGATAAGCATTTACACATCTATATTGGTGACCATATATATTAACCAATTATTGTATCTTTATTAAAATGCTTTTGCTTAGACAGTAAACTAATAAGTGTGTTTATGAAGAAATTCGTTTGATAGGTCTTGTTCCAAATCTGATTTAGATACAATATTCCATTGGTCATCGTGTTATTGCAAAAATATTTTTAGTCTATGTTGCAATTTCTGGAACTTTGTAACATTTCAGCTTAGTCACAATAGTTTGATTGGGCAGAAAGAGCAAGATAGAAAATCTTGAATGAATATAATGCTGGTTCTGTGACCTAACTGATCCAGGACAGTCTACATCGAGTCCAAAATACACAGATTTGCATAAAGCTTGAGAAGCATGTTTATCTGCACCCATAATTTGAATATAAATTCAAATCTCACAGTGAAGCTCAAGTATGGGGTGAACATACAAATTGGGATCAAAAGGGATCATGGAGCTGTCCAATTGTCAGTGAAAACCCAACTGCATTACTGATGTCCAGAAGAAATCAGATTACCATCATAAACAGTCCAGTATACATGAGATTCCCATCCCACACAATATGGTTGATTTTGCATAAATGTTACATCAAGTTGTTACATAGATAAACAGAGTCATGCAAGACAGGAGTTTCAGCATTTGTATTTTCAACATTAGCAATATCTTCAGGTTTCCTGATTCAATTCAGGACAACATGACTTGAAAATGTCTGGTACATCTGAGCAACAGTTAAAGCTTTACAAATAAATGCCACAGATTTAGAAGTTGAGCATGCTGAATGAATTCCATTCACCACTTGTTTATTTTTGATTTAACAGAATCAGTAACCCTGAGTATGGTCTAATTTGAAACATCAATGTTTATAATTTGAAAAAAATCAATTAGCTTTGTATGTTTTAAGAAAAGACTTACATGTATATCCGGTGTGGCTAGAGAAGTGTTCAGGACCTAAAGATAGACAAACATATTTACAATAAGCAAAGAAGGCACTCAGTAGTTGGCATAGAAACATAAAATATAGGAGTAGGCCCTTTAGTCCTTTGAGCCTGCACTATCATTCAATATGATCATAGCTGATCATCCAATTCAATACCCTGTTCCTGCTTTCTTTCCATTCCATTTGATCCCTTTAGTTTGAAGAAAAATATTTATCTCCTTCTTGAAAACATTCAATATTTCACATCCAGAGACCCTCCTTCAGAACTGTACTAAAGAAGTTCCGAATAAGGGTCACTGGAGCCTTCTCCTCCCAGATGTTGCCTGACTTGCTGAGTTTCTCCATAATCCCTAGTTTTGTTTCAGATTTCCACATCTGTGGTTCTCTGTTTTATTTTATCTGAAAAATCCAATAGATTTACTAAGACTTCCCAGCGTATTGAGGACACTTCAGACCAATCCACAGCTGACTACCTGTTCAGAAAATTGTCCACACTTAGACAACTGTAACAAATTCTATAGTGAGACAATTCGCAAAAGTCTAAAGCAATCAGCACTATTCTAAATTTTAAAAAACACAATTTTCCAAAAAGGATTCATCCAATCTTCAAATGTCAAAGGACCCTTTAAAAATTTAAATATGAATCAGTTCTTAAACAATAATGGAAAGTGCTGGGGAAACTCAGCTGGTCTATGGAGAGAGAGAAAGATTGTTTGAACTCAGTTATGATTCTTCATCAGAATTTCATTCTCCGCCATGTAGTCTTCCTCTAAGTGCATCAATGCTATTCGCTTCAAGGGCTTAACTGTAGTAAATTCCATATTGTCACCAGTCTGAGCTGCCTATTGATTTCACTCAAAAGAAAAAGATTTACAGCCAGAAAGTTTTCACTGTAACCGCCAAAGGTCTTCAAGCTCTTTATAGTCAATACAAACATCGGAACAGGAATAAGCCTTTCAGCTCAGTAAGCCTACTCCACAGTTTAAGATGATCTATAGCCTAGTGGTATTATTACTAGTCTATTAATCCAGAAACACAGCTCATGTTATGGAGACCCAGGTTCAAAGTCTACCAGAGAAGATGATGGAATTTGAATTCAACAAAGAGGCTTGAAGTAGGGGTCTAATGATGCCCATGAAACATTGTTAATTATTGCAAAAACCCATCTGGTTCACCCACGTCCTTTAGGGAATGAAATCTGTCATCCTTACGTGGTCTGGCCGACATATGATTCCAGGCACACAGCAATGTGACTGACTCTAAACTGTCCTCTGGGCAATTAGGGATGAGCAATAAATGCTGGCCTAGTGACCGATGCCTATCTCATTTGAGTGAATTAAGGAATAAGTCTGATTGAACACTTTAAGCTCTTTTATCCACACTACCCCACAAGTGTTTACACCCATTGGTAATCAGAAAACTGTCAATCACTACTTTATATATAGTCTAAGCAGAGAATTCCAAAGATTCACAACCTTGAGAAAAATAATTCTTCTCATCTCAGAGTGACACCCCATTTAATTTTAATTTGTGTCTGCTGATTCTAAATTTCCAACTGGGGAATCTGTTTTACCTGCATCGACCGGCCTAATTTTATAAGTACATTAATAAAGTATGTTGGAAGTTTACTCACTGATGTTAACTTGATGGCTTCTGGGTATGATTTTTCCTATGAATGAAAGAATTCTCTTCATTTCTACCCTTCAAAGCATTTCATAATTTTAGAAATTGCAAACAGCCTCCTCAACCATGATCTAATCACAAGACCAAAGACAACCAGCTTTAGCATCCTTTCCTGAAAGTAGGTTATCAATTTTCTCACGTGTTATCTTTGAAAAACTAATACCAAATTTCATAGAATGTCATCTGCATTGGTAAAGACTTTGTTTCAGATTAAGAGTCAATGAAAATAAAACTTACTTCTAAAATTTCCTTCTCATGAGCTGTAATTTCCTTTAAAGTCTCCATAACCAAGTTACCAGCTTGACATTGGATGACAAAGCAGCTGAACAAGACGATGCAGATGGAGAGCATTTTTCTGAAGTATTGGAGGAGATTTGCTTGCACTCTGTCTGTCGGTCTTTACATAACCAAGTTTTCATGTTTGAGTCCTTTTATACATGTTCATAATTTACATATTCAAGTTTGGAACCCACTGGGAAATAACTCGAAATTCTTTATCATGGAATCTGTGAGTAAGATGATCATTTTATCTTTTCTAAGGGGTTTCTCTTTCTGCTGAGATGATAAAAACCATACCTGTATTCCAAATGTCATCCGTAAACCAGATCGTCATATTGTCTTATCGGTGATTTTTTTTTGCGTGTACCTGCCTGTGTATCATTGGTCATACCTTTCATACTGAACTCCTAATTGATGTCAGAGTGGCTTAGCAACATCCTGAAAATATTGGGGTGGCCTTCTGTTTCAGTAACAAAGACTGTTGTTGAGAACTGTCCCTATTCTTCTGAGAAATAGTGGCCCTGGCGACTTTTAAGTGCATCTGAGGAGGCAGAAAGGCTTGGTTTAACATCTCACCTGAATGACAGCATGTTTAACCATATTGTGTTACTTTGGAAAATGCCTTAAGTTTGATGTTTATGTCGCTGGAATGTGTATGAATCCATGACATCATCGTCAGGGATGCAGGACAGGGAGCATCTGAGCAGCAGGAGAGTCAGGTATTAGCCATTTCTCACGAATGAGGCTTGTGGACCAAGCGGGCTGAGAGATAAATGGGATGGGGCTGGGGCTGGGGGTAATGTAACTGGGAATGCAATAAATAGATGAAGGTGGGGTGAAAGTGATAGGTCAGAGAGGAGGGCAGATAGGCGGGATGGAAGATGAATAGGTAGGACCATTCAAAAAGGCAGTGCTGAGTTGGGAGGCTGGGACTGGAATAAGGTGGGGCTAGGGGAAATGAGGAAACTCATGAAATTCACATTGATCCCATGTGGCTGAAGTGTCCCAAGATGGAAGATGAGACGTTGTTCCTCCAGGCGTCAGGTGATTAGGGTTTGGTGATGGAGGAGGCACAGGACCTGCATATCCTTGACAGAATGGGAGGGGAAGTTAAAGTGTTCAGCTACAGGGCGGTGTGATTGCTTCATGAGGGTGTCCCAGAGATGTACTCTGAAATGATTTGCAGATTGGTGTCCTGTCTCCCCAATATAGAGGAGACCACATCGGGTGCAACTGAAGCAGTAGATGACGTGTGTGGAAGTACAGGTAAATTTCTGTCAGATGTGAAAGGATTGTTTGGGGCCTTGGACCGATGTGAGGGGGAGGTGTAGGCAAGGTTTGCACTTCCTGCAGTGAATGGGGAAGTTGCCAAGAGGGGAGTGCAGGTTACTCGGGGATATGGACCTGACAAGGGAGTTGCGGAGGGAATGGTGTCTCCAAAATGCAGATAGGGGTGGGGAGGGAAATATATCTCTGCTGGTGAGGTCTGTTTGTCGGTGGCAGAAATAGCAGAATATGATGCAGTGTATTGGAGACTGGTGGGGTGGACTGTGTGGACCAGTGAGGTTCTCTCCTTGTTGTTGTTGGAGGGGTTAGGTTCGAGGGTGGAGGTGTAGGAAGTGGATAATATGTGTTGGATGGCATCGTTGATCACGTGGGAGGGGAAATTGCAGTCTTTGAAGAAGGAGGCCATCTGGGATGGTCTATGGTGGAATTGGTCCTCCTGTGAGCAGGTGCAGTGGAGACAGGGGAATTGGGAATAAGGGATAGCATTTTTACAGGAGCCAAAGTGGGAGGAGGTGTAGTCCAGGTAGCTTTGGAAGTCAATGGGTTTGTAGTGGCTCTCTGTGTTCCGGTCACCAGATATGGAGATGGTGAAGACCAGCAAGGGGAGTGAGGTGTCTGAGATGGTCAAGGTGAACTTGAGGCCAGGGTGGAAGGTGATGTTGAAGTTGATGAACTGTTCAAACTCTTCAATAGACCAAGCTGGTCCTGTAGATTCTTACATTTAAAGAGAATGGTGGCTACAACTATCAACATTTCAGCAGTCTATATAGTGTTGTGAGCTTCCATGTCCACACAATACATTACTCAGCTCTCAGCAATTATAATTGCAAAATCAAGACGTGATGGCATTACCGAAGGGCAATCTGCAGATTTAAAATTATCCTGCCAACTTGAACAATGCAAAAATTGAATGTGGTCAAATCAGAGCATGTAAATTATGTGTAAATTCATCTTTTTTGTAACTGCCTGCCATCCACTTTCCCCTTATTCCCACTTCTGGTTTGTGATTTTTCCAAGCAACAGGTGGGAAGGGAAAGTGAAGCATAGTGTAAGATGTTACAATTGAAGCATTAAGTTTTGCATCTGTAAGCTTCTTTTTGAATTTTGCAGTCTCTACCCTTTTGGACATGATAGTGATCTGTGTTACTGCACCTGCTAAGATTGACAAGATCCAAATTTGTGTTCCTTTCACACACTGTGCCAGTTTGAATGTATCTGTAGTCTTTGGTGAACCTTTATTAAAGCATTGTGCAATGAATGCAACAAGCAATCAAACAGTTTTCCACCATTAATTATTAAAATGAAGTGCAACTTCAGGCAGCAAAGTAAAGCTATCTCTCGCCATGTCTGCATGTTATTTGATTAATAGATGATCAAATCTTAATCTATATCATAGTATTGTGCAAAAATTAGGACACTTAAGAGCCAGAAAATTGCAACATGCACTGATTCTACAATATACAGAGATCATTCTCAATTCCAACTAGTCTATTCTTGTTATGAGAGTTGAGTTTTACATTTTGAGAAATGTTGAAAAACATTTAAAATCAGACAGACAATTATATTTTTATGTCCTAATGCTGGACTCTATTCTTGATGATAACAAATAATCGGCAAAATATCTTATCTCAGACAGTCAGGATGGTGTTATCTCTGCAATATTCAACATTTGTTGCAAATATGCCTTAAACTGTCTTCATTTGAGAAAAAAAATTCTAACCACCTAATTTATAAATATCAAAATTGCATCAAGGACGTTATGAACAAGAGTAAGGAAGTCTTACTGCAATTGTACAAGGTGCTAGTGAGACCACATCTGAAGCACTTTGAGCAATTTTGGCTCCCTTATTTAAGAAAAGATATTATTTCATTGGAGACAGTTCATAGAAGGTTCACTAAGATTATTCCAATATGGAGCTATTGTTTTACGAGCAAATAATAAACAGATTGGGACTCTACATACTAGAGATTAGAGAAATGAGAGAAAACCTCATTGAGACATATAGGATTCTTAAGGGGCTTGACAGGATCGATATTGAGAGGATGTTTGTCTTCATCAGAGAATCTAAGACCAGAGGGCATAGTCTTAGAATAAAGGAATGCCAAAATAAGACTGCCGTGAGGAGAGAATTTCTTCTTTCCAAAGAATGGGAGCCTTTGGAACTCCATGTCACAGAGAGCTTGCATATAATTGAGGCTGAAGTAGATAGATTCTCATTCAGCTGGGGAATCAAAGATCAATGGAAAATGGCAGGAAAGTGAACATTGAGGAGAGTCATCTACGATCCTATTGAATGGTGGAGCAGTCTCGAGGAGTTGAATGCCCAATCCTGTTCCTATTTCTTGTTATCTTATCAGAAGACTACTAGATATCATAGCAGAATTAGGCCATTTAACCCACTGAGTCTGCTCCACCATTAAATCATGACTGATATGTTTCACAACTCCATTCTCCTGCTTTGTCCTCATAATCCTTGATCTCCTTATTAATTAGGAGCCTCTGTCTTAAATATACTCAATGACTTGGACTTCAAAGACTTCTGAGGTAATGAATTAGACAGAGTAATCTCCCTCTGGCTAAAGAAATTCCTTCTTACATCAGTTCTAAAGGTTCATCCCTTCATTCTGAAGCTGTGCCTCTGGGTGCTTGTTTCTCCTACTAGTGGAAGTATCTTCTCCATGTCCACTCTATCAAGGTTTCTCAGTATTATGTAGATTTAGACAAGATATCTCGTTTTAAACTTGCATCAATACACGGCTAGAGTTCTCAACTGCTCCTCAAATGACAAGGCCTTTCTTCCCAGGATCACTCTTGTAAACATTTTCTTGACTCCCTCTTCACTCCAGCATATCCTTCCTTATATACAGGTCCTAAAGCTGCTCACAGTACTCCAAACATGGTCTGATCAGAGATTTATACAGCTTCAGCAAAACATCTCCACTCTTGTGTTCCAGCCCTCTTAAAATGAGCACTAACATTGCATTTGTCTTTCTGCCAACCGAATCTGCTTGTTAACCTTAGGGGAATCCTAAGATAGGACTCCTAAATTCCTTTATGCTTTGGATTTCTGAAGCCTTTCCAAGTTTAGAAAATAGTCTATGCCTCTTTTCTTCGTCACACATATTAATCAACCTCCATGCATATGATGCACCAATTGGCTTTACTCTACAGGAGTTGGTTAGTTCACTTGACTGGATGGCTGGTTTACAATACAGAGTAACACAGACAGTGTGAATTCAATTCCTGGGCCAGCTGAGGTTACCACAAAAGACTCTCTTTCTCAACCTCTCTCTCTACCTGAGGTATGAGTGACCCTCAGCTTAAGCCAGCATCAGTTGTCTCTCTCTAATGAGGGAACAGCCCTACATCTGGAAGGACTATGGAAGAATTTATTCTTCATTGTAAATCTCTCCACGTTCCTACGAATATTATCGCTGGGCATGGCCACCAAATTATGACATCATTGAATCGGCTTGTCTGACAAGATTAAATCTCCCAGACAGAGGATTTCATCAGCAAAAGGAAAATGTTTTCTTGACTCAGCGCGGCTTTAATTCCTCAGTGTAATTTTATACACTCCTCCACTGAGAAATTCCAAAACTACCCAACAGGCCATGACTCACTATTAAAACTCCTTTGTTCACCTTTTCCCTTGCGGTCACTCATGTTGTACATTCTGATGCTGTGAACTGATAATCAGCTCTCTGCTCCCCCTGTTGGTCCAATATTAAATCTTTAGCCAGCACAAAAATATGTCCAATTCCATGTGGCAGGATACTCAGCACAAAAATGAAGTCTAAGAAACTGTATATGTTTCAAATTAGTGGCACACAAATCATTTCAATCTGGATCTCAAGTCTTAATTTTTATAAAGACGATGTTCCTGATGTTTGTTTCAAAATAAAGTCATGGATTTGACTAATTTAGTGAGGGCAGGCCAGCAACACAATGGGGGCCCAGAAGTTTCAGGTGTTCCTTTTTCAGTGTCTTTTTCACTCAGCCAGGGCAGTCGTCTTTGTCTCGCATGTTTCCTGACAGAGCGGCCATTATGACTAGTGGTTGCAGTCTGTTCCCGTTTTTAAAGTGACCCTAAAATGTCACGATTTGGAGATGCCGGTGTTGGACTGGGGTGTACAAAGTTAAAAATCACACAACACCAGGTTATAGTCCAACAGGTTTAATTGGAAGCACACTAGCTTTCGGAGCGACGCTCCTTCATCAGGACTATCACCTGATGAAGGAGCATCGCTCCAAAAGCTAGTGTACTTCCAATTAAACCTGTTGGACTATAACCTGGTGTTGTGTGATTTTTAAAATGTCACAACAGCAACATTGTCCAAGTCACTGCTGGAACGAAACCTCAACTTGAGAGATGGAGGGACAAAGGCAGCACGTTCCTTTTCTGATGTGTCACTGAGTATTGTACCCAATCTGATACAAAAATCCTCATTCTGTCTTCCTTAACATTCTCCTAAACATCGCTCTTCACACCAAGAAAGTTTGCAGGCAAGAACAGAGGCACTTGCTCACATCGCCATCTGACAAGCCGCCACTGATACCAACCTTAGCTTGCAGCACTGTCACACTCATCCCACACTGGAAGTTTTCACCAACATTGTTGTTTCGTGCTCTCAATACATTCAACACCTCATTCTCCTAAGCCCCTTCTGTCTCTTTGCACAGGAGAAGAAACGTAGAACACCAGGCGGAGGCTGAGAGCTGGAGCCTGTTCCTCAGTCATCTCTAGCCTCACAGCTGTGAAGTAACCCCCATTATGGATAAGCAGTGATCGAACGTGCACAGCCATCACAGATGGAGAGTTAAGGAGTTACCAGCGACTGAATTAATCATCAGCAGTTACATGACAGACATCAAACATTCATTTAGCCATGATACCAACAGTGACCAAAATATGGTCAACATATCAGTATGTTGTTCTAATGTGTGTCTATCACCTCCTCAGTCCATTCAAGTATCCTTCAGGAGCTTGTTCTAAAGAATGGGAGGAAATCTCCTTACAAGAGGTCATGGCTCATAGACACACTTGACCAGTTGAAAGATCCATATATCAGATTGTCAAATGTTGGTGCACACTTCACAAGTGCTGTAGATGTGGGAGACATCTTCAGAGTGCACAGGAGTCTTAAAGCTTTGTTCATATAAACCGGGGTGGGGGAGGGAGGAGCACGGGGTTGGGGGGGGGGGGTCTTTTGGATACCACCAGTGGCCAATTTGGAGCAATAGCAGAATTTGTGTGAGGCCCTCTCAGCATTTGCAGACATTTTGTACAAGACTAGGGTGAACCTGAAGGAGTCTGTCACTAGTATGAGTATCTATAATATCTCAGACCTTCCCACAGGGTATATCAATCATTGGAAAGAGTGGTCGCCCTTGCGTGAGGTGTCAGACAGCTAAATACATCCTCACCTTTGCCAATCAGGATATTTTGAAGTCCAGCTCCTAGTTAGAGGGAATGAGCAGATGGACCATGAGAGGGAAGAGGAAGAAAAGACAACAAAAACAGAAATTCTTGGAGAAACTTGGCAGGTCCGGCTGCATCTGTGGAGAGAAAGCAGAGGTCATGTTTAAAACCAGTTCTGAAGAGGGGTCATCAGACCTGAAACTCTGCATTCCCTCCACAAATGCTGTCACATGTGCTGAGATTTCCCAACAATGTCTGCTTTTGTTTCTGACTTCCAGCACCCACAATTCTTTGGGTTTTTTTTGTGAGGAGTCAAGGCATGTGATGGAAGTTGAACCCCTCCACTATTGGTCACTTGATGGCCCTGTCAGATATGGTGAGCTGAGAGCACATCAGTAGACTGGATTATGGTGAACATCAACCCTGCCTCTTGCCACACTCGCCAGAACAAAGTTCAAGATGGGAAGCTCCATGGTCAACCTTCCTGCCCCTACTTTGGCCACCAAAGGTTCAGATTCAGTGTGTCAATAGCTCAACGGCTTCCAATTAACTGAGCAGTTCATTCGCACTGGTTGATGTTCATGCTAACGGGGCTGCAGATGCTGCTGCTGTTGCTGTTGCAGTGTAGCTAAGGCTAAAAGCCACAGAGGTCAGGCCAAAAGGCAGGAAACTACACTATGATGAGAGAGAGAGAGAGAGAGAGAGAGAGAGACCTCAGCTTCCTTGACAATCCCCTTTAAAAGCAACAAAATCTCAGAACACATCCACTGAAGTGAAACTTGACAACTTATCGTCAAAGGAACAGCTGCCAAATCGCAGAAAATTGAACCACTTCTTGCTTGTTGATCCACGCCAGATCTGCTGCATGTTTATCTTGTTGGAAGCCTGGGAAAAGACAGAATCCTGTGATGGAACTGTGCTAAATTGACATTTAATACTGAAATCCCAAACTCTGAGTGTAGCATGAGCTTGCCCCTTACCCTGTGCAGGGATGATAGTGCTCAGTTTAAGGGGCACCACCACCTTAGATGCTGGAAATGTCTATCTTTCTTTATTATTTTTTCTTCTACCCAGAGTGTTATCACACAGAGCTGAACATCTTCTCACTACCAACTCACTGTGACTTTTCGTTCGCTTTTTTAAAACTAGTAACCAATTCCAGTAAAACTAGCAAACTCACTGGACCAGGCCAGAAACTCTCAACAATTCAAGAAAGTAGCCTAGGCCCTAACTTTACTAGTTGTTTTAAGCAGATGTAGCGCAGATATTCCAGGAGGGATGCAGCTGGTCCATAACAGATTGGCGGGGTGGGGGGCAGGGGGGCAGTGTCTTTGTGGGATTTGTTCTATAGTTCCAAATTGGGATTAGGATTGTTGGACTCGAAGGCACCGAGTGGTTGATGTTAGTGTCTTTCGTTCCAGATGTTGTATTCAGTTGGTTTAAACAGTGCTCCTTCAGTCACCATGAGTTTTCTGGGGTTGGAAGAAGTGTTTTTGGGGGTTTTGCAACAGGTGGTTAAGGCCAAGCTACTTGAATTTGCTGACAACTTGGAGCTGGAGCTGCCTCCATCCATGAGGAAAGGAGAGATAAAACAGCATCAGAATTTTTGGAGATGGTTAAAATTCAATTAAAAATTAAGCAGCTTGAGTTAGAAACAAAAGACAAAGAAAGGACAATAGAAATGAAACCATTTGAATTACAGTTCAAGGCAGAGGAAAGAGAAAAAGCAAGAATCGCTTTAGTAGAACAAAATGAAAAAGAGAATGAGAGAGAGAAGAGAGAAAAAGAGAGAGGAAAGGAAGAGAGGGAGTTTGAACTTCAGAAATTGGCACTTAAGACAGAAGATCAAAGATCCACTTTCTCAAGTAATGAGAACTCGTGTGGAAGAGCAGAGAGTTAAAATGGCAAGATTAGCAGCTGCAGTGGCTGATGGTTATGAGTTGGTCCATAAATCAAAATTTGGCTTCCAAAATCAATTTCAATTCATGAGGGATAGAAACTGGGGAAAAGAGAAATCCTCACATGGAAAGGGAATGGTAAATCTCGGTGAAGATCATAAGGATAACTTACCACAGGGTAAAAAGGAACCCCATGAAGGGGAAAAAGAAGTTAAAAAGCTCCTATGTTTTTCCTACAATAAAGTAGGCCACATGAAATCACAGTGTTGGTGGGTTAGGAGAAGCACTGGGAAGCCAAATAAAGGAAAACAGGATAAGCCAGTGAATTCTGTTGGATTGGTAATGAAAAGCACAGTGGAGGCTAAAAACCTGCACCAGAACCTACAACCTGGTTGGAAGTTGGTTAAGGAGGAAGTGTCAGATCTTCTTAAACCATATACCTGCAAAGGTAAAGTTTACTTGCATAGGCCAGGAGCAGCAGGTAAAGAGGTTACAATAATAAGAGATACAGGATCCTCTCAATCTGTGATGTTGAAAGATGAGGAGATATGTACCTTTGAAGGACTATTGCTGGAAAAGGTGCTATTAACAGGAATTCACCGTGTGATAAGAAGCACTAAATTATGTAAGGTGAAGTTAGAGTGTCCAGTGAGGTAAAAACAATAACTGCAGATGCTGGAAAAAAAGTGTCCAGTGAAGAGTGGAGAAGAGCGGTAGTAGTACTGGAAAAACTCTCAGCTCCAGGAATACAACTTGCCCTTGTAAATGATATAGCTGGTTCACAGGTAGGAGTGCTGCCTACTATGGTTGAAATGCCAGTGGAAACTCAGCCAACTGAACTTTTGCAGGGACACATATCCTGGGATATTTCCTGATTGAGTGGTAACAAGATCACAAAGTCATCAGTTGAAACAGGGGAGATTAAAGAGTGCAGATTAGAAAATCGAAATGAAATTAGCAGAGACCTGTTTGATCAGCTGATTGACACAAACCAGAAGCAGATGGATGACAATGCAGACACCTTTAACTCAGATAAGTTAACTGAGTTGCAGCAGAAAGGTGAAGATTTAAAACAATTGAATCAAAAGGCTTACGTAGAAAAGAAATCCAAATGGATTCCTGAATGTTCTTGTCTTAAAAATGGACTCTTAATGAGGAAATCGAGACCATCACATATTCAGGCAGATGAGAAATGGGCAAAAATTCATCAAGTCATATTGCCAGTGGATTATACAAAGGTGGTATTGCAGGTAGCACATAAATTACCCCACAGGGGTAATTTAGGAGTGAGAAAAATTCAAGCTAAAATAGAAGAACATTTTTACTGGCTTGTACCACACAAGGATGTAGTTGTATTTTGCCAGACATGTCATACATGTCAGGTAATTGGAAAGCCACAGGCAGTGATAAAACCTGCACCTTTCATACCTATTCCTGCATTTGAGGAACCTTTCATCAGAGTCTTAATTGATTGCATAGGACCCCTACCTCAAACAAAAACTGGGAATCAGTATTTGTTAGCAATAATGGATGTGCCCACTAGATTTCCAGAGGCCTTTCCATTATGCAATATCACAACTAAAAGGATTGCAGAGGAATTACTCAAAATTTTCACTAGATACGGACTACCTACAGAGATACAATCAGATGAAGGGTCAAACTTCACATCAAAATTATTCAAGGAAGTTATGGATATATTAGGAATAAAACCATTCAAATCTACTGCATACCATCCAGAATCGCAAGGACCGTTAGAAAGGTGACATCAGACATTAAAGACCATGTTGAGGGCTTATAGTCAAACCTATCGGATGATTAGGATAAGAGAATTCCAGTTTGTTTTTTGCAATCAGAGATGCACCAAATGAATCAACCAAATTCCGTCCATTTGAATTAGTTTTTGGACATGAAGTGAGAGGACCAGTAAAATTGATTAAGGAAAAATTGGTGCGTCAGAATTCAGTGACCACATATTTGGACTACGTGTCAAATTTTCGGGAACGGTTAAATAGAGTGGGAGAGTTCACTAGACAGCACTCAAAAGTATTGCAGCATACAATGAAACAGGTAGCAGACAAGAAATCAAAAACTTGCAATTTTGTTATCCGGGATAAGGTGTTAGTGTTACATCCAGTGATAGATGAACCTTTAAAAGCAAGGTTTAGTGCACCTTGTCAAGTCAAAAGAAAATTAAATAAGGTGAACAAGATGAGAGGGACTCGAACAGAATGAAATCTGAGTGTGTCATGTGAATATGCTCAAAAGGTATTTTGACAGGGAAGGAAAGCCAAAGGAGGCTGTGTTACTGGTTACAACACAGAAAGAAGAACCACGTTCAGAGGATTCTGAATTGGACATTCCTCAAATTAAATTGGACAATGACGAAGTTGTCAAAAATTGGGATAAATTATTGAGCTACCTTCCAGAGGAAAATTGAAATGACCTGAAAGAGTTATTACCATCATATGGGGGGAATTGTGGAAATAAGCAAGGAAGTAGTCACCTAATTACCCATGATATAGATATGAGATGCTGTTCCGATTAATGTACTTATAGTCATAACCCTCTAAAGTTGATACAGCTTCAAAAGGAGATTGAACACATGCTCCAGGACGACATAATTGAATTAATTACAGTGACTGGAGCTCACCCATAGTCATGGTGCCAAAGCCAGATGGTACCCAACGGTTATGTGTAGACTATCGCAAAGTCAATGCAGTTACAAAGACTGATGCAATTCAATTCTGCATTTGGAAGACTGTGTTGAAAAGGTGGGACAGACAACTTATATTTCTAAGTTGGACTTGCTCAAAGGATACTGGCAAATACCTTTTTCAGAAAGAGCAAAGGCAGTTTCAACTTTCATAATGCCAAATGGACTGTATCAGTTTGGTACAAAAAAAAATGTGCCAGCCACATTTCAGAGACTAACTAATAATGTCATTTCTGGATTACCCAATTGTGTTATATATATTGGTGACCTGGTGGTTTTTAGTCACACATGGAAGGAACATTTGCAACATTTATCAGATTGTTCGATCGACTTCTAAGGCAGGCTTGGTGATAAACCTGGTTAAAAGTGAATTTATCAAAACCCAAGTCACCTTCTTGGGCCATGTTATTGGACATGGAGACATGGAATGCAAAAACAAAGGTAATTGAGGAGTTTCCTACACCATCGACAAAAAGAGCAGTATTACGATTCCTGAGATCAAGTGGATTTTATCTAAAATTTGTACTAAATGTTAGTAGTGTGTCTGCTCCACTCACTGCATTGGTAAAGACAGGCAAGAAATTTCAGTGGACAGTGAACTATCAGAATGCATTTGACAGCCTAAAAACTGTGTTAACTATACCCCCAGTATTAACCACATCCACTTATGCAAAGCCATTCAAGGTAGCAATCTATGCAAGTGATGTTGGTGTTGGTGCGGTGCTCTTGCAAAAGGACGACAAGATGATTGAAAGACCTGTCAGGTATTTCTCCAGGAAAATGAACATTCATCAACAGAAATATTTGACAATTGAGAAGGAGACTTTGAGCTTAGTGTTGGCGTTACGATATTTCAATATTTATGTTATCAGTAATGTATCTGAGACAATCATATACACTGATCATAACACATTGAAGTTTGTGGAGAAATTTAAGCACAAAAAGTGCCAGACTGGTTAGGTGCTGCTTGTTGTTATAGCCATTCAACTTGGAAATTGTGCATGTGGCAGGATGAGAAAACGTGATTGCTGATACAGTGTGGAGACTTGAATGTGAAACTGAGACGTTCGGTGGCAGGAGTAAAACAGAGTGAAACAAAATGTAGTAGTACATGTTTGCATGATTATTGTCAATGTACTGTATATGTGTGTTGTAGAGATTTCACAGTTTCAGATTAAGGGGTTTTAAAATGAAGCCATATTTGGATATTGATGGTTCATTTTTCTTGAGGTAGGAGGCCAGGAGGGCTGGTCAAACCACTTAGTTTTAAACAAAGCAGCATTTATATACAAGATTACCGAATGAAACACAAAAGAGGACAGAATACTGAATAACTTAACCCAACAGATTATCCCAATTTAATGATGCTGTTCTCAATATTTGCAACAGTCCCCATAAATACCGATTGGCACAAAAGGTAAATTCAGACATTGGTCTTACAGGAGAGATGTCAGAGAAAGAGGTGGCAGCATGGAACATCTATTTCCATGTTTCTGTTCCTTAGCCTCAAAACTCTGCTGCGCTTAAACCAAATCAAACCAGAGAAAAGCTGAGATGGGAGAACTGACTACACCCTTGCATTGTACAAGTTTTTTTTAACTTTAAAGCCTTTTGCCTGAGGTAGTATGGGTTAGCTATAATCAAATTAGCCCTAAAACCCATCCAAGCCAGACTTTTCAGAATCACTGCTTTTATGACCTCTGAAAAAAAAGCCAAGGATTATATAACCTTGTTAAATGAGCAGCATTGTCACACTGACCAGTAAAACATCTGTGTAGCCAATAGAATTTACATGTCAAGCCCATTAAGAGCGACGTAAACTATTAAATGAGAGCAGGATGTAGGAAGAGAGGGAAGAGGTTAAATTGGAATGGAGTTGGAGGGGAAAATAAAGCACTGTATCCCCCATGGTGCCCACCTTTCTCTAAAGCCATCAAGACCATTGGAAACTGCATGCTCCTTCTCCAAAGACACCTTGTGCATGTATGTAACTGTGGAAGAGGGACAGACCGTAGACAGAGATGACCCCCTCCACAGCCTGCTGCTACCCTGGCCAGGCCGTCGGGGTGATCCTCCGATCTGTCTACACCCCTCCGCACCAGGTGCCCAAACATTAGGAGTGTGGAGCTGAAGTGCAATCAAAAATACAACAGAAGATTTCTATAATAATGAGTGTCTGTCTTTTGAAGTACCACCCACACAGGAGTGCAGTGTCTCAGATCTCCCTGAAGTTGATTCCTGTCTCTGGTGTAGTTGCTGATGAAACACCAGTTGGGTTTATTGTCAGCAGAAGTTTATTGTTTGAGTTAATTATTATGGTTTAACGTGCTGACAATAAGGAAGTAGACCATTGTAAGCAGACTTCCTGCAACAGTGAGGATTCATCCCCCATTTTATCACAAGGCAGCATTTGACAAAATTAGTACGTCACTACAATTCATCGAGAATAACTCCTAATCTTCAAGTTAAATTAAGCATTCCTCTGTTCTTAAAATTTATGCTTGACTTTGTCAGATATCAATCAACAGTTTGAACCATCACATCCACTTAATTAAGCATGAATTGAAAATTACCTTTTCATACCTTAATTCTGGTTCTGGTTTGTTGGAGCAAGGCATTTGTATTCTGTTCATTAAATTTCTTTCTTAACATTTGCTGGAAAAAAATTGTGCTGTGCACAAAGAATGGCCTGACAACACCCAGTGAGTGCCATGGGACACTTAGACCTTGTTTGGATGACCCTAACCAACAAGATTTAGTGGTTAAAAAGAGGGTTGACAGAGACGAAAATTGAGTGAACAAGGTCAAATTAGACAGAGAAAGCAAAGTTCAAAATGGGGTAGAAAAGATCAGATGAAGAGGAAAAAGAGAAAGCAGGCAGAAAGGAAAAGTAAGAAATCATTTAAAACTTTAAGATTGAAATTTAAAGTATTTGTAATAGCAAATTAATGTCAACAGAACTGAGACTCCATTGTTTTAATTGTTCCCTTTCTGAACCAGGGAGACTGAGCAACATTTCAGAAACTTACTAGGTGCTCCTAAGGTGTACTGATCATATCCCTACTTCTCAGCCAGGAGATACGGTTTCAAATACTATCTGGGCTCTCTGTCTCTGCCTCTGATCTGTACTTTAATATAAGCTGTTGTGGTATGATGGCAGTGTCCCTGTCTCTCAGTCAGGAGGTGTGGGTTCTAAATCCTATTTGCTCTCTGTCTCTCTCTGTCTCTCTGTCTCTCTCTCTCTCTCTCAATCTCTCTCCCTGTCTTTGGTCAATAGATTAATATGTGGTACAGTGGATAAAATGTGCTGGAAATCACAGCATGCATGGCAAGAGAGCAAGCTTATGTTTCAAGTCTAGATTACTCTTCATCAGAGCTGAACCTTCATATCAGCTCTGTACCCAGAGCCCTGGGTGCAAGTTCCACCTGCTTGCAAGGTGTGTAATAATAGCTCCAGACACATTAATTCAAAAATATCTGTCTCCTACCAGTCCAAAAGTTCGGCAACCAATTTAATTGGCAAGTAATTATCAATTGCAGTGTCCCACGAATTAATCATCCTGTGGTTTGACACAACTAGAGATTAACATTTAATTCCAGTGCATACGAATGGGTCAGAAATCTGACATCTTCCACAAATAAGAACATCCTGACTCAATGAGATTGTGGAATTTACCAATCCATTGAAATCTCTCAGAATAATGCCCCAGAATGTATGTATAAAAGTTGACAGCAGGTTGAGTGATGTTTATCACCATTACTGATTAAAATCACACCAGTAACTGCAATAATTTCACAAAACCCATGTGGTATTTGAATTGCTTAATCTGCACGACATAGAGTGAAGGATGCATATCATCCAGTAACTTGTGGTTATTTACAGTTCGTGGGGCATCTATTCCTCACCACATGCTATTGAAATTTTAACAACTAAAAGTGATGAACATGATTAAATCTGCTGTTATTTTGATACATTCTGTAGCAGTATTTCTTATTCTGTTGGTTTCAATAGCTTGGTAAAAATCAGTCATCTCAATGAGACAGGATGCTCTTATCTGTGGAAGATGTCAATAGTCTGTGACAGTGTTTGAATCATCCACATTGATTGGAATTTAATTGTAATTTCCATACTGTCAAATCAGAAACCTTAAAAATCTTAATTTATGGGATATAGGTGTTGCTGGCCGGGCCAATATTCATTACCCATCCCTAACTGTCTATGAAAAGGTGAGAGTGAGCTGCCGACTTGAGCTGTCACCTTTCTTGTGGTTTAAAGGCACCCCCATTGCTGTAAGACAGGGCATTCTAGGATTTTGATGCAAGGACACAGGAACATCAATATAGATCCACTCAGCAGGAAATTTGTGCTGGTGTTTTCATGTATCTGCTGTCCTTGTTCTTCTGAGAGTCATAGAGATGGACAGCATGGAAACAGACCCTCTGGTTCAACTCATCCATGATATCCCAACTCAATCTAGTCCCACCTGCCAGCACTCAGCCCATATCCCTCTAAACCTTTCCTATTCATATACCCATCCAGATACCACTTCCTCTGGCAGCTCATTCCATACTCTGTGTGAAAAAGTTTCCCCTTAGGTCTCTTTTATATCTTTCCCCTCTCACCCTAAACCTATGCCCATAGTTCTGTACTCCCTCACTCCATGAAAAAGACCTTGTCTATTTACCCTATTCATGCACCTCATGATTTTATAAACCTCTATAAGGTCACCCCTCAGCCTCTGATGCTCCAAGGAAAACAGGCCCAATCTATTCAACCTCTCTCTATAGCTCAAATCTTCCAAGCCTGGCAACATCCTTGTAAATCTTTTCTGAACCCTTTCAAATTTCGCAACATCTTTACAATAGGAAGGAGACCAGAATTGCATGCAATATTCCAACAGTGGCTTCACCAATGTCCTGTATAGCCACAACATGACCTCCCAACTCCTGTACTCAATACTCTGACTAATAAAGGAAAGCATACCAAACGCCTTCTTCACTATCCTATCTACCTGCAACTCTATTTTCAAGGAGCTATGAAACTGCACTCCCTAGGATCTTGCCATTAAGTGTGTATGTCCTGCTAATATTTGCTTTCCCAAAATGTACCACCTTCCATTTGTCTAAATTAAACTCCATCTGCCACTCTTCAGCCCATTGGCTCATCTGATCAAGATCCCATTGTAATCTTAGGTAACCTTCTTCACTGTCCACTACACCTCCAATAGTGGTACCATCTGCAAACCTACTAAATATTACTCTTAAGCTCACATCCAAATCATTTAAATAAATGACAAAAAGCAGTGGACCCAGCACCGATCCTTGTGACACTCCACTGGTCACAGGCCTTCAGTCTGAAAAACAACCCTCCACCACCACTCGCTGTCTTCTACCTTCGATTCAGTTCTGTATCCAAATGGCTAGTTCTCCCTATATTCCACGAGATCTAATCTTGCTAACCAATCTCCCATGGGGAACCTTGTTGAACGCCTTACTGACGTCCATATAGATCATGTCCTCTGATCTACCCTCAACAATCCCCTTTGTTACTTCTTCAAAAAACTCAATCAATTTTGTGAGATATGGTTTCCCACGCACAAAGCCATGTTGACTATCCCTAATCAATCCTTGCCTTTCCAAATACATGTCTGTCTTGTCCCTCAGGATTCCCTCCAACAACTTGCCCACCACTGACATCAGGCTCACTGTTCTATAGTTCCCTGGTTTATCTTTACTACCTTTCTTAAATAGTGACACCACATTAGCCAACCTCCAGTCTTCCGGCACCTTACCTGTGACTATCGATGATATAAACATCTCTGCAAGAGGCCCAGCAAACACTTCCCGAGCTTTCCACAGAGTTCTAGGGTACACCTAATCAAGTCCTCAGGATTTATCTGATTTTATGCATTTCATGACAATCAGCATTTCCTCCTCTGTAATATGGACATTTTTCAAGATGTCACCATCTATTTCCCTACATTCTATATGTTCCATGTCGTTTTCCACAGTAAACACTGATGCAAAATACTTGTTTAGTACCTCCCCCATCTCCTGCGGCTCCACACAAAGGTTGCTTTGCTGATCTTTGAGGGGCCCTATTCTCTCCCTGGTTACTCTTTTGTCCTTAATATATTTGTAAAAACCCTTTGCATTTTTCTTAACTCGATTTGCCAAAGCTATCTCATGTTCCCTTTTTGCCCTCCTGATTTTCCTCTCAAGCATACTCCGACTTCCTTTATACTCTTCTAAGGATTCACTTGATCTATCCTGTCTATACCTGACATATGCTTTCTAGTTTTCTTAACCAAGCCGTCAATTTCTTTAGTCATCCAGCAATCTCTAAACCTGCCAGCCTTTCCTTTCACCCTAACAGGAATATACTGTCTCTGCACTCTTGTTATCTCATTTCTGAAGGTTTCCCATTTTCTAGCCGTCCCCAGTCAACTTTTGAAAGTTCTTACCTAATACCATTGAAATCGACCTTTCCTCAATTTAGAATTTCAATTTTTAGATCTGGTCTATCTTTATGCATCACTATTTTAAAACTAATGGAATTATGATCGCTGGCCCTGAAGTGCACCCCCACTGACACCTCAGGCACCTGCCCTGCCTTATTTCCCAAGAGTAGGCCAAGTTTTGCACCTTCTCTAGTTGTTACATACACATACTGAATCCAAAAATTTTCTTGTATATGCTTAACAAATTCCTCTCCATCTAAACCTTTGACACTATGGCAGTTCCAGTCTACGTTTGGAAAGTTAAAATCCCCTCCCATGACCACTCTATTATTCTTACAAGTAACTGAGATTTCCTTCAAACTTCATTTCTCAATTTCCCTCTGACTATTGGGGCGTCTATAATACAATCCCAATAAGGTGATCATCCCTTCCTTATTTCTCAGTTCCACCCAAAGAGGTAGTATGGGCTGAAGTCAGAAATAGGAAAGGTGCAGTCACCTTGTTGGGTGTTTATTATAGGCCCCCCAATAGCAGCAGAGATGTGGAGAAACAGATTGGGAAACAGATTTTGGAAAGGTGCAGAAGCCACAGGGTCGTAGTCATGGGTGACTTCAACTTCCCAAATATTGATTGGAAGCTCTTTAGATCAAGTAGATTGGATGGGGCGGTGTTTGTGCAGTGTGTCCAGGAAGCTTTTCTAACGCAGTATGTAGATTGTCCAACCAGAGGGGAGGCCATATTGGATTTGGTACTCGGTAACGAACCGGGACAAGTGGTGGGCTTGTTAGTGGGTGAACATTTTGGTGATGGCGACCACAATTCTGTGACTTTCACCTTGGTTATGGAGAGAGATAGGTGCGCACAACAAGGAAGTTTTTACAATTGGGGGAAGGGAAATTACGATGCTGTAAGACAGGATTTGAGGAGCATACGTTGGGAGCATAGGCTGTCAGGGAAGGATGTGGTGGAAATGTGGGACTTTTTCAAGGAGCAGATACGACGTGTCCTTGATATGTATGTACCGATCAGGCAGGAAAGAAATGGTCGTGTGAGGGAGCCTTGGTTGACGAGGGAGGTTGAATGTCTAGTAAAGAGGAAGAAGGAGGCTTACATAAGGTTGAGGAAACAAGGTTCAGACAGAGCAGTGGCGGGATACAGGATAGCCAGAAGGGACCTGAAGAAAGGGATTAGGAGAGCTAAGAGAGGGCATGAAAAATCCCTGGCGGATAGGATCAAGGATAACCCCAAGGCATTCTATGCGTATGTGAGAAACCTGAGAATGACGAGAACGAGGGTAGGTCCGATCAAGGACAGTGGTGGGAGACTGTGTATTGAGTCGGAAGAGATAGGAGAGGTCTTGAACAAGTACTTCTCTTCAGTATTTACGAACGAGAGGGACCGTATTGTTGAAGAGGAGAGTGTGAAACGGACTGATAAGCTAGAAGAGATACCTGTTAGGAAGGAAGATGTGTTGGACATTTTGAACAACTTGAGGATAGACAAGTCCCCCGGGCCTGACGGGATATATCCTAGGATTATGTGGGAAGCAAGAGAGGAAATTGCAGTACCGTTGGCAATGATCTTCTCGTCTTCACTGGCAACTGGGGTGGTACCAGGGGACTGGAGAGTAGCGAATGTTGTGCCCCTGTTCAAAAAAGGGAATAGGGATAACCCCGGGAATTACAGGCCAGTTAGTCTTACTTCTGTGGTAGGCAAAGTAATGGAAAGGGTACTGAGGGATAGGATTTACGAGTATCTGGAAAGACACTGCTTGATTAGGGACAGCCAGCACGGATTTGTGAAGGGTAGGTCTTGCCTTACAAGTCTTATTGAATTCTTCGAGGAGGTGACCAAGCATGTGGATGAGGGTAGAGCAGTGGATGTAGTGTACATGGATTTTAGTAAGGCATTTGATAAGGTTCCCCATGGTAGGCTTATGCGGAAAGTCAGGAGGCATGGGATAGAGGGAAATTTGGCCAATTGGATAGAAAACTGGCTAACCGGTCGAAGTCAGAGAGTGGTGGTAGATGGTAAATATTCAGCATGGAGTCCAGTTACAAGTGGAGTTCCGCAGGGATTAGTTCTGGGTCCTCTGCTGTTTGTAATTTTTATTAATGACTTAGATGAGGGAGTCGAAGGGTGGGTCAGTAAATTTGCAGATGATACAAAGATAGGTGGAGTTGTGGACAGTGAGGAGGGCTGTTGTCGGCTGCAGAGGGACTTAGATATGATGCAGAGCTGGGCTGAGGAGTGGCAGATGGAGTTCAACCCTGCCAAGTGTGAGGTTGTCCATTTTGGAAGAACAAATAAGAATGCGGAATACAGGGTTAATGGTAGGGTTCTTGGTCAGGTGGAGGAACAGAGGGATCTTGGGGTCTATGTACATAGATCTTTGAAGGTTGCCACTCAGGTGGATAGAGTTTGTAAGAAGGCCTATGGAGTATTATCGTTCATTAGCAGAGGGATTGAATTCAAGAGTCGTGAGGTGATGTTGCAGCTGTACAGGACTTTGGTTAGGCCACATTTGGAGTACTGTGTGCAGTTCTGGTCGCCTCACTTTAGGAAAGATGTGGAAGCTTTGGAGAGGGTGCAGAGAAGATTTACCAGGATGTTGCCTGGAATGGAGAGTAGGTCGTACGAGGATAGGTTGAGAGTTCTCGGCCTTTTCTCGTTGGAACGGCGAAGGATGAGGGGTGACTTGATAGAGGTTTATAAGATGATCAGAGGAATAGATAGAGTAGACAGTCAGAAACTTTTTCCCCGGGTACAACAGAGTGTTACAAGGGGACATAAATTTAAGGTGAAGGGTGGAAGGTATAGGGGAGATGTCAGGGGTGGGTTCTTTACCCAGAGATTGGTGGGGGCATGGAATGCGCTGCCCGAGGGAGTGGTAGAGTCAGATTCATTGGCGACCTTTAAGTGGCATTTGGATAGGTACATGGATGGGTGCTTAATCTAGGATAGAAGTTCGGCACAACATCGTGGGCCGAAGGGCCTGTTCTGTGCTGTATTGTTCTATGTTCTATGTTCTATGTTCTAAATAACTTGTCTGGATGTATCTCCAGGAATATCCTCCCTCAGTTCAGCTGTAATGCTACCCTTATCAAAAATACCACTTCCCCAGCTCTCTTGCCTCCCTTACTATCCTTCCTGTAGCATTTGTATCCTGGAACATTGAGCTGCCAGTCCTGTCCATCCCTGAGCCATGTTTCTGTAATTGCTATGATATCCAATTCCCATGTTCTTAACCATGCCCTGAGTTCTTCTGCCTTCCCTGTTCGACCTCTTGCATTGAAATAAATGCAGTTTCATTTATCACTCCTACCTTGTTCTCTGCTTTGTCCCTGCATGCCTGTTTGGGTCTCTCCTTTTCTCAACTGTACCAGTCTCAGATGATTTCTTTCCTCATTATCTCCCTGCGTCCCACCTCCCCCCACCCTTACTAGTTTAAATCCTCCCAAGCAGCTCTAGCAAATCTCCCTGCCAGTATATTAGTTCCCTTCCAATTCAGATGCAATCCATCCTTCTTGTATAGGTTACTTCTACCCCAGAAGAGAGTCCAATGATCCAAAAATGTGAAACCTTCTCCCATACACAAGCACGTCAGCCATGCATTAATCTGCTCTATTCTCCTATTCCTACCCTCACTAGCTCACAGCTTGGGGAGTAATCCAGATATTACTACTCTCGAGGACCTCCTTTTTAAATTTCTGCCTAACGCTCTGTAATCTCCCTTCAGAATCTCAACCTTTTCCCTTTCTATGTTGTTTATTCCAATGTGTACAATGACCTTCAGCAGGTCCCTCTCCACCTTGAGAACATTCTGCATCCTCTCTGAGACATCTTTGATCCTCCTGAGACAACCAGGAGGCAACACACAATTCTGGTGTTTTGTTGCTGGCCACAGAAATGTCTGTCTGTGCCTCGGGCTAGACAGTCCTCTAACACAATCAATGTCTTGGAACCCAACATACCCCTCATTGCATCAGAGCCAGTCTCAATATCAGAAACTTGGCTACCTGTGCTACATTCCCCTGAGAATCCATCACCCCCTACATTTTCCAAAAAAGCATACTCATTTGAAATGGGGATAGCCACAGAAAAAGTCTGCACTACCTGCCTACCTCTTACTTTTCCTGGATTTAACTCATCTATGTGACTGTATCTGCAACTTTTATCCCTTCCTAATACTGCCATCCATCACACCTCCTTGATCTTGTAACTTCCTCATTGCCTCTAACTGTCACTCCAACCGTTCCATTTGATCTGATAGGATTCACAACCAACGGTGTTTATTGCAGATATAATCCTCAGCAATCGTAAACTCTCCCTAAACTCCCAAATCCGACTAGAAGAGCATATCACTGTACTGAAGGCCATTTTTGCTTCTTCCAATCTGCAGACCCAGAAAATAGCCCTGTCTTATGCCTCTACAAAAACTGTTCCAGGCTAACTTAATATTTAGGGCTTATATTTTTAAAGTAGGTAAAAACAATGACAGTAGATGCTGGAAACTAGATACTGGATTAGTGGTGCTAGAAGAGCACAGCAGTTCAGGCAGAATCCAAAGAGCAGCGAAATCGATGTTTGGGGCAAAAGCCATTATTTTTAAGTTTAATCTCAATAAAATATACAAATAAGAATGATCCCACTCTGTTCACTACTACAGCTAGACCCCAAGGCCACACTTAAAACTATTCGCTTATCTGTTTTTATGCTGTGACCTTTCCCAAACAGGTTTCTCCATGATCAGTTGTGAATTTCATTGTTTGTTAATTTTCCCAGATGCACTCTGGTGTCCAGTGATACATGAATTAAACAGCAAAGGCAGCAACTGCGCAGATTCACTTCTGTGTCAGGGAGCAGTGTGGTTTTCTTTCTCTCTCCCTCTCTCCTGCACGGACCTCAGCACCTGCTCTTTTGTCCCTTTTAAAACTGCTGTTGTTTAGACTTTTTTTCTCCAAAGTTCCAAAACAATGCAACAGCATATAATCCTGTAACTGCTGCTCCTGGAATTCGAGGAAATCACCTCCAATACCTGTGACAGCCAGAAATTTTTCCCATCCTCCATCTTGGATTACCCAGAATCCTTCTTACTTCTGACTCAAACATTTTCAGACTGTGACCCCATTTTGAGGCTGGAAAGTTAATGATCATTATGTGAGAACAGAGAGGAGGTTGGGAAAGAGGTGTTGGCGAGGAGGAGACCGTCCAGACTAAGGAGGGGTCCTGTATAAATGACGGTCCTGTCTATTTATGCCGTAGGAGTTCTTATAAGCTCCACACACTGTGCTTTACTGCCTTCAGACTTGTTACCCCAAAATATCAACTCACATGCACTCCTGATCCCCACTCTGTTCTGGGTGTTAGAAGTCCCAGTTTTGGAAAATTAAGTCAAAGGAGATTTTTTTACATGAATAACTAATATAACGTGCACAGAACTTGTCAAAACCTGAAAGAAATGCAAATTGTAACTGTTAAAATTGTCAAGGTGTATTGATACTTAATTTATAGCATTTCACTGCATTATCAGCAGCTTATTCAGTCTAGAAATCTGGACCAGAGATGTTCTTGCCAAACAGAGATAGGAAAAGGCTGGTCACACCAACATTCCTCCTAAACTGTGGGTTTGCAGCATTCCAGACCTTGGAGCCCAGGAGACAGACGACCTGTTCATGTGAAGTGATCGCATCCAGATGCCTTTGAAATGCTGCAACTGGACCTCCTCTGGCAGCACATTTCATACACGATCCACTCTCTGCGTGAAAGCGTTGTCCCTCAGGTCCCTTTGAAGTCTTTTCACTCTCAACTTAAACCTATGCCCCCTTGTTTTGGAATCAGTTACCCTGGGATTAAGATTTTGGCTATTCGCCCTATCTATGCCCCTCATATTGTTATAAACCTCTATAAGGTCACCCTTCAGCCACCAATGCTCCAGGGAAAAAAAAGCCTCAGCTTCTTCAGCCTCTCCATATAGCTCAAGCTCTCTAACGCTGACTGACTGATCAAGTTCAATTTCTGGTCAATGATAACCTTCAGGATGTTGCTAGTGAATGTCAAGAGGTAATAGACAGCTTCTCTCTTGGTTGAACTAGTGTGAAATGTATATTACTTGCCCGAACTCAAATACAGTCCAATTCTTGCTGGATATTGTAACAGACAGCACCTCCATCTCTGGAGTTTCTAATTCTACTGTATATTATGTAATTAAGACCATAAAACCATAAGACATAGGAGTGGAAGTAAGGCCATTCGGCCCATTGAGTCCACTCCGCCATTCAATCATGGCTGATGGGCATTTCAACTCCACTTACCCGCATTCTCCCCGTAGCCCTTAATTCCTTGTGACATCAAGAATCTATCAATCTCTGCCTTGAAGACATTTAGCGTCCCGGCCTCCACTGCACTCTGTGGCAATGAATTCCACAGGCCCATCACTCTCTGGCTGAAGAAATGTCTCCGCATTTCTGTTCTGAATTTACCCCCTCTAATTCTAAGGCTGTGTCCACAGGTCCTAGTCTCCTTGCCTAACGGAAACAATTTCCTAGCGTCCACCCTTTCCAAGCCATGTATTATCTTGTAAGTTTCTATTAGATCTCCCCTTAATCTTCTAAACTCAAATGAATACAATCCCAGGATCCTCAGCCGTTCCTCGTATGTTAGACCAACCATTCCAGGGATCATCCATGTGAATCTCCGCTGAACATGCTCCAGTGCCAGTATGTCCTTTCTGAGGTGTGGGGACTAAAACTGGACACAGTACTCCAGATGGGGCCTAACCAGAGCTTTATAAAGTCTCAGTAGCAAAACGGTGCTTTTATATTCAGTGAATTATCAGCGAATATCTCCACTTGTGACCTCGGAAGGGAAGAAACATTATCGCTGAAGATGGATAAGATTAGGACACTATTCTAAAGAACTCCTGTAGCGATATCCCAGGATTGAGATGGCTAACCTTCAAAACTCACAACCATTTTCCTTTGTGATTAGGCAATGGATGGTTTTCCCACTCCTTTCCATTGACTTCAAATTTTCCCAAGACTTCTTGATGCCGCATTTGGTTGAATTTTGTCTTAGTATTAAAGGCAATCACAATTACTTCAATTCTTGGAAAAGACATTACGCTCAATCTTCTTATTCAGTTGTGGGATGTGGGTGTCGCTGTCTGTCCAGCCTTTATTACCCGTTCCTAGATGCCTTTTAGATGGTGCTGGTGAGCAACATTCTTAAACCACTGCAGTTCACATTTTGTAGGCAGACCCACGATACCTTTAGAGAGGCAATTCCAGAATTTTGACCCAGCAACATTGAAGAAATGACAATATATTTCTAAGTCAGGATGATGAGTGACTTTGACATGAATTTGCAGATGGTAATGTTCCCACGTATCTGTTCCCCTTGTCGTAGATGGAAATGGTCATGGGTTTTGAAGGTGCTGTCTGAGGAGCTTTGGTGAATTTCTGCAGTGTATCTTGTACACAGTATACCCTGCTGCCACTGAGCGTCATGGTGATGGTGTGAGAGGATACTTGTGGATGGGATGCCAATAAACAGCTGTTTTATCCTGGATGGGGTCAAGTTTCTTTGGTGTTATTGGAGCTGTACCCATCCAGGAAAGTGAGGAGTATTCCATTACTCTTCTGACTTGTGTCTCGTAGCTGGTGGATAGACTTTGGGCAGTCAGGAAGTGAGTTACTCGCCACAGTATTCTTTGCCTCTAGCCTGCTCTTATAGTCACCATTTTTATATGGCAAGTCCAGCTGAGCTTATGATCAATGGTAGTCCCAAGAATTTTGATAGTAGAGGATTTAGTTATCATAACACTATTGAATGTCAAGGGGTGGTGGTTAGATTGTCCCTTATTGGAGATGGTCATTTCCTTGCATTTGTGTGCTATAGATGTTACTTGCCATTTGTCCCAAGGCTGGGTATTGTCCAGATATTTTTACATTTGAACATGGACTTCTTCAGAAACTGAGGAGTTGCTAATGGTGCTGAATATTGTATAATCATTGGTGAACATCCCCATTTCTGACCTTATGATGTAGGGAATGTCATAAATGAAGCAGCTGAAGATGGTTGGGCCTAGGACACTATCTTGAGGAACTCAAGCAGAGATGTTCCGGAGCTAGGATGACTGACTTCCTATAACTACAACCATCTTCCTTTGTGCCAGGTATGTGTCCAACCAGTAGAGAGTTTGCTGTCAGATACCCATTGATTGTAGTTTTACTAGAGCTCCTTGATTCCACTGTCAGTCAAATGCAGCCTTGATATCACCTCTGGAAGTAAGCTCTTTTCTCCATGTTTGAACCAAGGTCGTAATGAGGTCAAGAGCTGAGTGGCCATGACAGAACCCAAACTGGGCCTCACCAAGCAGGTGATTACTGAATTAGCACAGCTGGATAGCATTGCTGATGACACCTTCCTTCATTTTACTTATGATTGAAAGTAGATGGATGGGGCAGTAATTGGTCAAGTTGGACTTATTCTGCTGTTTAAGTACAGGACATATCTGACAATTTTTCACATTATTGGACAGATGCCAGTGTTGTAACTGTACTGGAAGGGCTTTGATAGGACAGCAGTAAGTTCTGGAGAACAAGTCTTTAGTACTGTGACAATATTGTCCTTGCGTTTTATCAGAGGGGTTGTAAAAACAGAAGTTCTGTTTTGTCTGCATTCAGCTACTTGAAAAAGCTTTTAAGTTTTTTTAAAAAGAAACGCTTGTATAATGAGAGGAGTGGCCAGTTCTCCCAGCTCAGATTTCCTCTGGGTTTGTTTTGGTTTTCGCAGTCTGGCTGTTCAGAGCTGCTGATCAGTTGTGAGCTGGGAATCCAAAGAAAGCAGTTCACTGGAAGAAGGTGTTCCATTCCATGCTGAATCTCTCTGACATCTTCCTCACCTGTAAAACCCTGTATTTGATTTTACCTTTTTTGCCAAAAGGTGTTTATGGAGATTGTTGCAGGAATTTGGAACAGCATCATTAAGCTGGGATAGTGTGTTGGGTTTCAGATAGGTTAAGCTATTCTGTGTTCTGTTCTCTTTTGTTTGTGTTTCATTTGGTACACTGTAAATAAATTCTGTTTTGTTTAAAACCAAGGGGTTTTGACCAGCTGCATCACTCCTTGAATATCCATGTTACACCTGCTCGAAACAACTAGAAAAGTTAGGGTCTGGGCTACCTTCTTGAAATTTTTAGAGGGGGTCTGGCCTGGTCCATAGCAATACTATTGCTGAAATGTTGTCAAGGCCCATAGTCTTTGTAGTATCCAGTGTCTAATTGTTTCTTGATATCACATAGAGTGAATCAAAATGGCTGAAGACTGGTCTCAATGATGTTGGGGACCACGGCAAGAGGCCAAGATGGATCATCCACTTGGTATTAATGACTGAAAATTGCTGTGAATGCTTCAACCTTATCACTTACACTAATGTGTTGGGCTCTTCCATCATTGAGGATAGGGGTACTTGTGGAGCCTCCTCCTCCTCCAGTGAGTTGTTTAATTGTCTCCCACCATTCATGATTGGATGTAGCAGGACAGCAGAACTTAAGATCTGATCCATTGAATGTGGCATCATCTAGCTATGTCTATCATTTTTGCTGTTTATGCTGTTTGGCATGCAAGTAGTCCTGTTAGGCAGCATCACCAGGTTGTTAGGTATGTCTGGTGCTGCTCCTGGCATGCCCTCCTGCACTCTCCATTGAACCAGAATTGATCCCATGGCATGATGTTAATGGTTAAGTGGGGGATATGCTGGGCCATGAGGTTACAGATTGTTCCAGAATACAATTCTGCTGCTGCTTTCAGCCCACAGCATTGAATGGATGTCCATCAGGAGTTGCTAGATCTGTTTGATGCCTGAGCCATTTAGTACAATGATGGTGCCAAACAACATATTGGAAGTTATTCTCAATGTGAAGGCAGGACTTTGTCTCCACAAGGGGGGGTGCAGCATCACTCTTACCAATACTGTTGTGAACAGATGCATGTGCAGCTGGCAGATTGGTATGGATGAGGTCAAGTGTGCTTTCCCCCCTTGATGTTTCCCTCACCACCTGCTGCAAACTCTGTCTAGCAGCTATATACTTTCAGACCAAACCAGCTCGATCAGTAGTGCTGCCACTGAGCCCTCTTTGTAGTGGACATTGAAATCCCTGAGTCAGAGTACATTTTGCACCCTTGCTACCCTCAGAGCTTCCTGGGCTGTGAGCGGAGCATCACGTGGACTGCGAGCCCTGGAATAGTGCGGGGAAGGAGTCTCGGAGCAACGTGCAGTCAGTGAATCGCAGGCAGAGACTGGAGTGGGGAAGGCAATCCTGGAACTTACCTTGGAGCAGTGGAGTGTCGGTGTGCAGTGGACTGAGGCTTGGAGTAGAACAGGGATGCTTGGCGTACGGGGGTCTGGCATAGGCAGTCAGTCCCTGTGCTGAGCTACTATAATGTAATGTCTATTTGAAGTTTCCTACCTTACTGTAATGTCAACTCTTTAATGATGTCCTGTTTTAAACTTATTATTCAACTCTGTAAGTAATGCAACTCCTTTTATTCCTTTGCTGTATCCAAGAATTGTATCTAGCTATTTGTACCTCAAATGTCACCATAAGAAGACAGACATTGAAAAAGCATTTCACTGCACTGCGACAATGGAGCACGGATGACAATAAAAGGATATTTTATATTCCAAGTGTTATTCACCATAGAGGAGTTACAATTCATCAGCTGAGGGAGGACGGTACATGGTGATCAGCACGAGGTTTCCTTGCCCATAATTAACCCGAAGCCATGACATTAGTGGGATCTGAAGTCAATAACATCCTTCCTACAGCAGGATGCCCAGAATACTCTAATGAACAGAGGTCCTTAACATAACCATAACAGAGGTCAAATAATTCCTCCCCATCTACAAGAGGTCTTGTCTGGTAGATATACCAACAGGACTCAGTAACTTTAGCCATGTATGGTGCCACAGACTCACTCTTGATGATGAACACTGATGCCGTTCATCCAAAGGCTAGCTAGATGAGTGTGAGAGAATGCAGTGATAAGTGACTTGAGGAACAACACAGGGGAAAACACAAAGTGAAATGTAACTTGGAAGGAAATACAGATCTAGAGCAATACAAGGAAATGATCAGAGATTACATTAGCAGTAACAGTAGCAACAGAGGTTTAGTCATTTATGTATTTACTGCTTCAAATACTGGGGGTGGGGAGTTTTGTTTGCCTTCAATCAAAGGAAATAGATGCAGACATCAGAAGCAAGAGGAATTCTTATGCGTGTAGATAAAGTTCTGATCAAGATATTATCATCAATTAGGATTGTTTTGCCATTTGTTTAAGGCAGTCGTCTGTAGTGTATGCGCTGGAACTCAAAGAACAGAATGACTTCAATGAGAGTTCCACATAACAACCTGAAAGGTTTGCGTGCCAAGCAGTCAAATAGGTCAGAGTAACTTTGCAATTCAATTGTGCTACTGTATCTTTAACGATCGAGTCTCTGATCGCTGCTCCCAGGACATAGGGTCATGGGGTGCACCTGAATCTAAACATCCCTATATGATCTTCACAAAGATATCTGAGAAACTAATATTAGTGTTGTATCGAACTGCCTAATTACAATAAGATATTGGAATTTTCATTCACTCCTGGATGCTGGTGTCACTGACTAGCCGATATTTATTGCCCAGCCCTGATTGCTCTTGAGAAAGTTGTGGTGAGCTACCTTCTTGAACCACTGCAGTTCACATGTTGTAGGTTGACCAACAATGCCCTTAGGGACAGATTTTGAACAATAACATTGAGGAATGGTGATGTATTTCCAAGTCAGGAGAATTAACTGAGAACTTCATAAAGACTGTTGACAAAATTCAACTGCACCATCTGAAAAGAGCATATCTCAGCTTACGGGATTTCAATCACGTGGACAGAAACCTAGTATCGGCTCTTCAACAAATATGAGATAAACCTAGGATGAACAATGTATCTAAAAATAACCGGTGTCCTCTTTACAAATAAAGTATAAAGAATGTGTCCTCTTGATAACAGTTTTCTGATATTTCCAACTGCCAACCTTACTTGAGGACTTTTTGTAACCCTTAAATGTTACTAAGATTTGGAATGTACTTTCTGTAAAGGTAATGGAAACCACATTTAACTGTAGATTCCAAAGGGAATTGCATAAAGAGAAGCAAAGGGAGAGTATGAAATGAGACTAGACAGATACACAGGTCAAAAATTTGGAAACAAAAAGGAGGAATGGGACCAATTAGGAACCAAAACAGGGATTTGCATACTGAGGCCAGGATCACAGTTGAGGTATTAAAAAATACATTGCACCTTTCTTCACTAAGGATGAAGATGTTGCCTAGCTCAGGCTGAAAAAGGGGGTAATTCAGACACTGGAAGGGTACACTGTCTGTACTTAGAGTCAACAAGCATGAGGATCAGATGGGAAGTGTCACAGATACTGAGGGGAATAAGACTGAAATTGTGACAGCACCGGCCAGAAGTTTGCAGTCTTCCTTAGACTCAGGGAAGATACCAGAAGATCAGAGAATGAGAAATGTTGAACACCAATTCAGAAGAGAATGCAAAGATAAACCCAGAAATTACATTCTAGTCAGTTTTACCTTAGTGGTGGGTAAACCTCTAGAAGCCTCTAGAGTGGCATAGTGGCTCAGTGTTTCGTACTGCTGCCTCGCAGCGGCAGGGACCCGGATTTGATTTCAACCTCAAGTGACTTGTCTGTGTGGAGTTTGCACATTCCCCACATGTCTGTGTGGGTTTCCTCCCACAGTCCACAGATGTGTGGGTAAGGTGGATGATCCCACCACCAAGGATATATTTCCCTCCCCACTCCTATCAGCGTTCTGGAAAGACCACTCCCTCCGCGACTCTCTCGTCAGATCCACACCCCCCACCAACACAAGCTCCACTCCCGGCACCTTCCTCTGCAACCGGAAAAAATGAAAAACTTGCGCCCACACCTCCCCCCTCACTTCCCTCCAAGGCCCCAAGAGATCCTTCAATATCCATCAGAAATTCACCTGCACCTCCACACACATCATTTACTGCATCTGCTGCACCCAATGTGGCCTCCTATACATTGGGGAGACAGGCCACCTACTTGCGGAACGTTTCAGAGAACACCTCTGGGAGACCCGCACCAAACAACCCAACCGCCCCATGGCTGAACACTTTAACTCCCCCTCCCACTCCACCAAGAACATGCAGGTCCTTGGCCTCCTCCATCGCCAGACCATGACAACACGACGCCTGGAGGAAGAGCGACTCATCTTCCGCCTAGCAACCCTCCAACCACAAGGGATGAATGCAGATTTCTCCAGTTTCCTCATTTCCCCTCCCCCCACCTTTTCTCAGTCACAACCCTCGGACTCAACACCGCCTTCTTGACCTGCAATCTTCTTCCCGACCTCTCCGCCCCCACCCCCTCTCCAGCCTATCACCCTCATCTTAACATCCTTCCACCTATCGCATTCCCAATGCCCCTCCCCAAGTCCCTCCTCCCTACCTTTTATCTTAGCCTGCTTGGCACACCCTCCTCATTCCTGAAGAAGGGCTTATGCCCGAAACGTCGATTCTCCTTCTCCTTTGATGCTGCCTGACCTGCTGCGCTTTTCCAGCAACACATTTTTAAGCTCTGATCCCCAGCATCTGCAGTTCTCACTTTCTCCTATGTTAAATTGCCCATAGTGTCTGGGGAGGTGCAGGCTAGGTGGATTAGCCATGGGACATGTGGGGTTACAGGGATAGGGTCTCTATGGGTTGACCTTCAGAATGTTGGCATGGACTTGATGAGTCGAATGGCCTGCTTCCATGCTTTAGGGATTCTATCCTATGAAATAATAATTCCAAACAAAATTTATTGTCAGTTAGGCAAATGTGAATTAATAAAGTAATTCAAACACAGATTTCTTCTGGGCAAATTTTGTGTAACTACCTTGCTGGAGCTTTTTGCAGAGATAACAGAGAAGTTTGACAAGAGGAATGCTTTTGAAGTGGTGTACATGAATTTGCCATCAGCTTTTGATAAAGTAGCACACTACAGACCTGTGGGAAAAGTTATAGCTTGAGGAGCAATAGGAGCAGTAACAATATGGAGGCAAAATTGCCTGAGTGACAGGAAACAGAGGGTAATGGTGATTGGATGTTTTGAGGTGTTGGAAACTTTGTAGCGGAGGCCGCCAGAAGTCAATGGTGGGGCAATTGTTCCTCCTAATATGTATTAGTGACTTCGATGTTAAAGCACAATGTCAAAACTTGCAGATGATACAAAACCTGGAAGAATTCTGAATGTGAGGAGGGCAGTTGAAAGGAAGCGTGATGTGGTTTACTTTGGTTGGAAGGATACAGTGGGACACAATAAAGTAAAGGTTACACTTCCAAAGTGGGTGCACGAACAGAGGGACCTAGTACATGTGCATAAATCATTCAAGGTGGAGGGTAGGCTGAGAGAGTAGTTAATAAAGCATGACAAATGCTGGGGACATTATTGCTCGGAACATAGAAGGTAAAGGCAATGATGTTACGTCACAATTGGAGAAAATGTTAGTTCATCTCCAACAGGATATTTGTGGCACCACACCTGAGAAAACATGGAACACACTTGAGAGAGTGCAAGAACTGTTCATGAGCATGCTCCCAGCACTTCAATTCTTTCAATAAACTGGAAAAGTTGGAACTGTTCACCTAAAAAAGATAAGGTTGTGAGGAGATATGCCAGAGGTATTCATGATAATGAAGTGCTTGACAGAAGAATGTTCGCATTAGTTGAGGCATCGAGAACATGTATCCAAGGAATTAAGCTAATTGGCAAAAGAACAAATGACAACATGAGGAAAAACCTGTCCCACAGTGAAAGGTTAGGATCTGGGAAGAAGTTAGGAGCTGCATAAGAGTCAGGGTGAATCAAGGAATCAAATGGGTATTGGATTGGTATCTCAAAAGGAAGAGAATTCAAAGCTACAAGTGGGGGAAAAGTGCAAGGTAAATTGCACCTTCAGAAAGCTGGTACAGACAAGGCCAGCCGAATGGTCTCCTTCTGCATTGAAACAACATTCTGTTCACATCAATCTTCATTCATAGGGTACCATCTGTACACCGTTCACTTCCAGCAACTCACCATCCTGATTTGGAAACATAGAACATAGAAGAATACAGCGCAGTACAGGCCCTTTGGCCCTCGATGTTGCGCCGATCCAAGCCCACCTAACCTACTCTAGCCCACTATCCTCCATATGCCTATCCAATGCCCGTTTAAATGCCCATCAAGAGGGAGAGTCCACCACTGCAACTGGCAGGGCATTCCATGAACTCATGACTCACTGAGTAAAGAATCTACCCCTAACATCTGTCCTATACCTACCACCCCTTAATTTAAAGCTATGCCCCCTCGTAATAGCTGACTCCAAAACGTGGAAAATGGTTCTCATGGTCAACCCTATCTAAACTCCTAATCATCTTGTACACCTCTATCAAATCACCCCTAAACCTTCTTTTCTCCAATGAAAACAACCCCAAATGCCTCAGCCTTTCCTCATACGATCTTCCTGCCATACCAGGCAACATCCTGGTAAACCTCCTCCGCACCCGTTCTGGTGCCTCCATATCCTTGCTATAGTGGAGGATGTGGACAATGTGGACAAAAACTGCACACAATACTCCAGATGCGGCCACACCAGAGTCTTATACAACTGCAACATGACCTCAGGACTCCGGAACTCAATTCCTCTACCAATAAAAGCCAGTATGCCATATGCCTTCTTCACCGCACTATTTACCTGGGTGGCAACTTTCAGAGATCTGTGTACATGGACACCAAGATCCCTCTGCTCATCCACATTACCAAGTATCCGACCATTATCCCAGTACCCCATCTTTTTGTTACTCTTACCAAAGTGAATCACCTCACACTTACCTACATTGAATTCCATTTGCCACCTTTCTGCTCAGCTCTGCAACTTATCTATATCCCACTGTAACCTGACACATCCTTCCTCACTGTCATCAACTCCACCGACTTTCGTATCATCCACAAACTTGCTCACCCAACCTTCTAGCCCCTCCTCCAGGTCATTTATAAAAGTGACAAACAGCAATGGTCCCAAAACAGATCCTTGCAGAACACTGCTAGTAACTGCACTCCAAGATGAACCTTTACCATCAACTACTACCCTCTGTCTTCTTCCATCCAGCCAATTCCTAATCCAAACCTCCAACTCACCCTCAATGCCATACCTCCGTATTTTTTGCAGTAGCCTACCATGGGGAACCTTATCAAATGCCTTACTAAAATCCATATACACCACATCTACCGCTTTACCCTTATCTACCTCCTTAGTCACCTTCTCAAAGAATTCAATTAGGTTTGTGAGGCACAACCTGCCCTTCACAAAACCATGTTGACTATCCTTGATCACATTATTCCTATCTAGATGTTCATAAATCCTATCCCTTACAATTCTCTCAAAGACTTTGCCCACAACAGAAGTGAGACTCACTGGCCTATAGTTACTAGGGTTATCCCTACTCCCCTTCTTGAACAAGGGAACCACATTTGCTATCCTCCAGTCTTCTGGAACTATTCCTGTAGACAACGAGGACATAAAAATCAAGGCCAATGGCTCTGCAATCTCCTCCCTTACTTCCCAGAGAATCCTAAGATAAATGCCATCAGGCTCAAGGGACTTATCTATTTTCACCCTTTCCAGAATTTCTAACACCTCTTCCCTACATACCTCAAAGCTGTCCATTCTAATTAACTGTGACTCAATATTCACATCGGCAACAATGTCCTGTTCCTGAGTGAATACTGACGAAAAGTATTCATTCAGTGTCTCCCCAATCTCTTCAGCCTCCACACACAACTTCCCACTACTATCCTTGACTGGACCTATTCCAATCCCTCTACACCTCCATCCACCATGACCAGGGCCTCCAAGCCCTCCGTTTTTTGCTCTCCCGATGTCCCCAATAGTACCCTTCCACTGACACTCTCATTCGTTTGGCCAAACTGGTCCTCACCCTTAACAATTTCTCCTTTAAATCCTCCCACTTCCTCCAGACCAAAGGGGTAGCCATGGGCCCCAGCTATGCCTGTCTCTTTGTTGGCTACTCCCAAGCTACCTGGACCTCTCCATCTCCATTAATGATGACCAACTTGACACCGACATTTTTTACAAACCCACCGACTCCCACAGCTACCTGGATTACACCTCTTCCCACCCTACCTCTTGCAAAAATGCCATCCCGTATTCCCAATTCCTCTGCCTCCGCTGTATTTGCTCCCAGGAGGACAAGTTCCACCACAGAACACACCAGATGGCCTCCTTCTTAAAGACCGCAATTTCCCTTCCCACGTGGTTAAAGATGTCCTCCAACACATTTCGTTCACATCCCGCACCTCCACCCTTAGACCCCACCCCTCCAACCGTAACAAGGACAGAACGCCCCTGGTGCTCACCTTCCACCTTACCAACGTTCGCATAAACCAAATCATCCGCTGACATTTCCGCCACCTCCAAAAAGACCCCACCACCAGGGATATATTTCCCTCCCTCCCCCTCCACCTCCACCTTCTGCAAAGACCGTTCCCTCCGTGACTACCTGGTCAGGTCCACGTCCCTCTAAAACCCACCCTCCCATCCTGGCACCTTCCCCTGCCACTGCAAGAACTGCAAAACCTGCGCCACACCTCCTCCCTCACCTCCATCCAAGGCCCTAAAGGAGCCTTCCACATCCATCAAAGTTTTACTTGCACATCCACTAATATCATTTATTGTATCCGTTGCTCCCGATGCAGTCTCCTGTACATTGGGGAGACTGGACGCCTCCTAGCAGAGCGCTTAAGGGAACATCTCCGGGACACCTGCAACAATCAACCACACTGTCCTGTAGCCCAACATTTCAACTCCCCCTCCCAGTCTGCCGAGGACATGGAGGTCCTGGGCCTCCTTCACCGCCGCTCCCTCACCACCAGACGCCTCGAGGAAGAACGCCTCATCTTCCGCCTCGCAACACTTTAACCCCAGGGCATTAATGTGGACTTCAACAGTTTCCTCATTTCCCCTTCCCCCACCTCACCCTAGTTCCAAACTTCCAGCTCAGCACTGTCCCCATGACTTGTCCTACCTCCCTATCCTCTTGTCCACCTATCCACTCCACCCTCCTCCCGCCACTGACCTATCACCTTCATCCCCTCCCCCACTCACCTATTGTACTCTATGCTACTTTCTCCCCACCCCCACCCTCCTCTAGCTTATCTCTTCATGCTTCAGGCTCTCTGCCTTTATTCCTGATGAAGGGCTTTTGCCCGAAACGTCGATTTTACTGCTCCTCGGATGCTGCCTGAACTGCTGTGCTCTTCCAGCACCACTCATCCAGAGTCCCGCATTAGCAGCTACCCATTCCCCCAGACTGACCTTTAACCACTCCTTTAGATTAGAGTGGTGCTGGAGAAGCACAGCAGGCCAGGCAGCATCCGTGGAGCAGGAAAATCGACATTTCCTGATGAAGGGCTTTTGCCCTAAATGTCGATTTTCCTGCTCCTCGGACGCTGCCCGACCCGCTGAGCCCCTCCAACACCACCCCAATCTAGACTCTGATCTCCAGCATCTGCAGTCCTCACTTTTGCCTGGTTGATTTAACCACTCCTTTTTCTGTCCAACTGTTCTTCTCTATCTCCACTCAGTGCTTACTCTCCACACCGTCCCATCCTCTGTATAATAAACATTCTTTTTCCAGCTGTTATCAGTTCTGAAGAAGGGCCACTAGACCTGACATGTTAACTCTGATTCCTCTCCACAGATGCTGCCAGACCTGTCGTGATTTTCTGCCAGTTTCCGTTCCTTTCTCAGATTTCCAGCATCTACAGTTCTATCAGTTTTTTTTTGTCTAGCTTTTCACTTGTGTCTCACTCCCCTTGATCACTTGTTCTTTCTTTCTCACCATCCTTTTCTTGCCTGTCATGCAATCTCCATCTCTTTTCTGACTTTTGCCTATGGACCTGGCTATTCTAATACACTTTTGTCTGGCTTCCCATCTCCATAAACCTGAGATTGTCCAAAGGTCCGTATTCACCAAATCCCCAATGACTCACCTGACTGTTGCTTCCTGGCCTGACACTGATTCCCAGTTTGACAATATCCTGTTTATTAACACTCTCATCCATGTCGTTAAATTCCTCCATAACCTCCCCCCACCTGTAACCTTCTCTCACTCTACAAACATCTGACATCTCTGAGCTCTCCCAATTCTAGCCTCTTGCTCTTCTGTAATTTAAATTGCTGTAAATGTGATGCCTTGCCTTCAATTGCTGAGGTCCCCTCTCCCTAATACTCTTCATCACCTTTAAGTTACTTCTTAAAATCTACCTCTTCAACCAAGTTTATGGTCATTTGGCCTAATATGCTCCGAAATAATCTGGTGTAAAACTTTGTTCAGCAAAGACTTGTGTGAAGCACTGTTACGTGTTTTACTCCATTTAAAAAAAATTTAATGCAAGTTGTTGTTTTCACTTCAATCTGTCTCTAATTCCCCATTTATTTCTGTGCTGCTATTTATCTTTTTTTTTCTTCTTCATAGTCTTCCATTCCATAATTGATTTTGATTTTTATTCCATTGTTTTGTAGAAATGTACCAAATGCTATCAGAGTCATTCAAAGGTGCTGAAATATCTCAGTTCGGAGACACAATATAACATGCCATTTGCTGCTTACAGACTTGATTCATTTTCAATTGCAGTTCTTTTGTGTTTCTAGCTCAAATGCCAGAGGCTTCTAATGATCAGGACAGAGGAGTTTGGAAGGAAAGGCAGAAGCGGGTGCCAGGGAAGTCAGGAAGTCAGGATCTGGGAGACTTTTGAATGGACCTCTTTATGTTAATGTCGATCTCTCTCCGCACCTTCTTGGCAGATGTAACACTGCACTCTGTTCGGTTACCCTGATGGACTTGTACAGTACAATCTGCCTGTAAAGTATATAAGACAACACTTTTCATTGTACCTTAGTGACAGTAATAAATCAAACCAAAATCAAATCACTGAGCTGTTACAGTGCAGATTGAGGCTATTCAGCCCATTGAGAAGCACCAGCTTCTTAAAGGAGCATCATTACCTGATGCCAATCTCCTGCTTTATGCCCATATCTTGCACATTAGCTTTATCAAAACAATCATCCTCTTGAATGCCTCAACTGAATGTGCCATCATCACACTCTTAGACAGTACATTCCACACCCTAGCTACTGGCTGAGTGTCCACTCTTAAAATTTTCATCCTTTTTAAATTTTAAGCATTTTGAGTACTCATCATTGTACTTGAAGAGTGTAGTACTGGCCTGAGTGCAATTTCACAATAAAGCAGTTTACGTAGTTTCAGTAATCCGAGGATGTTGAGGAGAAATTATGAAGAGTGAATTTAACAGTGAATGATTAAGGTTAGAGGGAGCTGATGAGGTGAGCTGATGAAATGAGAAGTATAAAATGACAATGTCAATGATTAGAAACCAAGAATTCTCAGCTAATTATTGAGCCTAACAGTGTACAACAGGTAATGTACCATTTGAATGTATTCTTAACTCACCTCCATATTGTACTAATCTGTTCAACATCTCAAAACCATGTACATCACCAAGACGATTATACTATGTTACAAAGAAGGGGTATCAAACACAGCCATATATGTGTCTCAAGCAAGAAAAAAAAGACATGCTTTAAAAAGATTTCTTTGTTTGATTCAAGATGAGTGATTTGACATGAGCCAACATTATTACATGTACCATAGTGTTATAAATTAAGACAATCCTTCACTAAGCTTACACTAAGCACATAGACAGAGATTATAAGGAGTTTCATTGTTCACGAGTTAAGAAAATGGAATAATAGGCCACATTAGTAAGTTTTGTCCAAAAGCAAAGTTCTAATGAAATTCAGAAAGTAATCTCCATTTCTCTTTCCACGGCTGCTGCCAGAACTGAGGACTATTTCCAGAACTTTCGGATTTCATTTCAATCAAATCTTAACTTGGCAGCAACTTTTGCATAACAGGCTCTATTTGTAAGGCAAAGCAAACCCCAGATTTACCTTCTTCAATATCAAGAAGTTCTAACGCCCAAGAATTGTACTAAAGGGTGAACATTATCATCATCATTGGTAGTCCCTCGTGGATGAGGATGACTCTCTTCCACTCTCAGGGTGAGTCCATGGGTGGCTGTACAGACCGATGTGGCTGCAGCAAACTCTGTTATACATGGGGTAGAAGGTGGTTGCAGGAAGGGGTGGCAGTGCGCTTCTTTCATTGTTTTTGCCTGGATTCCACTTTTTCCTGATGGCTCATATTGTAGTGCAAGCACAGTCTTTCAAAGCTGGCTATCCAGTGACCAGCATTGGTCAAAATCTGTTTTGTCAATCAATATTTTCTCATTTTAAACTGGAACTGCTGATTTTGGGAAATGTGGGAGACATGAAAGAATTGTTAAATCCAATGCGTGGGACGCGAATGACTATCAGCTGTGACACCGCCATTAAATTAAAGCAATTTGCAATCATATAAGTTGGCATTTTGGCATCTCCTATACTCTGAGTTAAGGAGTCTGATTTGAATTAAGGTGCTTTGATTTTCTTCCCTGAAACCTAGCATGACCTTGGCCAAGGCTGTCTGGATAAGAGCGAGTTTACTTGTCATAGGATTGCTTGAACATTTAGCAGATCACTATCAGAAGGCAATCGAGTAAAGTCAGTTCTTCTATAACATGATGGGTGTGTTCTTATGCAACCCCGCTTTATAGAAAAATTGTGCTTGAGTTTGCAGTTTAGAAATGGCATCCCCAATTCATCAATTGTGTCACAGCAAATTCAGGTTGACAAAATACACGCAATGGCATCTCTCCACCCTGGAGGCTTTCCTGATTCCTGATGAAGGGCTTTTGCCCGAAACGTTGACCCTCCTGCTCCTCGGATGCTGCCCGACCTGCTGTGCCCTTCCAGCACCACTCTGATCTAAACTCTGGTTTCCAGCATCTGCGGTCCTCACTTTTGCCGAAATGCACATAATAGCAGAACGACCTGGACAGGAAGTAGCTGAAAAATGTGCTGCTGGAAAAACGCAGCAGGCCAGGCAGCATCCAAGGAGCAGGAGAATCGACATCTAGGGCTTTTCCAGCAACACATTTTTCAGCTCTGATCTCCAGCATCTGCAGTCATCACCTTTTCCCTGTACAGGAAGTAGAAAGGCTCAATTGCTTTTCCAACATTTTGCTTTTCTTCCCTAAGTTCTTCAATTGTCTAAGAGAGGTAATTAGAAACTGGTAAACATTCCAAGAAGGTGATACTCATTCCTGGAATACTGCCATGGCCTAAATTGTTTAAAGAAAACATCAGGTAACCATTCAACTATGAGATCCACTGCATTCAGGACAACCAGCTTAACTACTGGGAGATTTTACTTGCATTAATTATACATATTCAAGATCCAAATCATCTACCTGTTAATGTGACAAAGGAAAATGCTGGAGAAACTCTGCCTGTCTGTGGAGAAGGAGAAACGGCATTAGCATTTTGAATCTGATTCAGAGGTCTGAAGAATGGCATTGTATTTTGCCTCCTTTTTCAAAAGTCATTAATTTGTGTTATACAGGGGAACCTCGATTATCCAGATGAGATGGGTGGGCACTATTTCGTTCAGATAATCGATTATTTGGTTAATCAATTAAATGCTCCCCATTCAGGAGACTGCAGCAGCACACAGTAAGTGAGACCCCACCCCCAACACTGCCCCCTGCCTGCCCCCAACCCCATCTAGCACTGCCCCCCCCCCCTCAGCTGCACACCAAACCCTGTCCAGCATCGCCTTCTGCCCGACCCCAAACCCTGTCCAACACTGCGTGCCACCCCCATTTCCACCCCTGCACTGTCTGCGGGGCAGCCAGACTGGACACCAACAACAAGACTACTGCTGCTGCTTCTGCTGCCTTTGTGGGACTGCCACACACACGACTTTTTACTGCAACGTTTTGACAGGTTCCACGTTTGGCCTGGACAGGACAATGTTGGGACAGATTATCTGGGGAAAGGGGGTTTAGGGTACACCCTTCTGTAGAACTCCAGGGAAAGTGTGGGGAGAGAGAGAGAGAGAGAGAGAGCGGGAGGTCAGTCATTTGGAGACAGTGCCTGTTTAATCACTGTAAACAAAAGACGCGATCACTGTTGAAAACACGTCTTTGATGTAATGTTTCTATCGGGACCTCAAGATCCCCTTTGGATAAACCGACTTTCGGATAATTGGTATTCAGATAATTGAGGTTCCTCTGTATATAAATAGTTTAATTAACTCTATTTTTTTCTTAATTTCTTTAATTCCCAAAACTAATCACAAAACACTCTTTTGCAGTAGCACACCAGACATAATTTCTTCCTCTTTCATATCTGTAGGACTTAGTATGGTTTCAATTTCCTGTTTTGAGAATGTCATAGCCTTTTCCTAGAGCCTTCATACCGTTGAATGTAGACTTTCTCAGTTTCACGTAACCTCTTCAGGGTGTGAACCAAACTTTTCTGGTCTGTAACTTTTTCATTAAACTCCTTATATTTGGATAACAGTCCTAAATTCATAGCTTCAGCCAAGATTTTACAAACTGCCTAAGCTGATAGTAAATGGATCCTTTTTTTCGCATGAGTCATGTTTCCCCTATTCAGAAATAAAATCAATCACTGACCTTCTAAGCTAAAAACTTAATATTCATTAGGAACAACCTCTGTTATGGACCAGCCCAGACCCCAACAAAATATTTTAAGAAGGTAGCCTAGAATCTAACTTTCTCTTATTTTAAAGGCAAATATGAAGTAACTTGTTCCAGATGCAATGCAAGTAGTCAAACTACTCGGCGTTAAGCAAAACATAATTTATTTAAACACTGTACTAAAATACAACCAAAGAAAGAGGAATCTTGAACAACTTAACTCTTTTGGAAACTTAACAGAATAATAGATACAGCACCTATTACTAATTAACTGTTCCAATATAGTAACATCACATAATCACACCCCTTGGCAAAAAAAAGGAACATTCAGACCCAGATTCCCATATGCATGTCTCCAGTCCAGGAGGAAAAACCATCAACAAAAAATTCAGAGAGGGTAGCAGTTAAAAGACATTGACTAAAGCTTCCAACTCTACTGAGACCTCAATAGTTTCTGATGCTACTGCGAAACCAAACCCAGAAATCCTAACCTGTGAGAGCTGGCCACACCCATTCAGGATGTTTAAAAAAAACCCAAGGCCTCCCAACTGTTTACTCAAGTGGTCTTAACTAAACAGTTCGGTCCCTCTTGTTCAATCTCTATCTTAAAAGAAACCAAGACAAAATAACATTTTAAAGCTACAGCATCATCGCACCTCTCAATGTAAAGCCCCTCAGACACACAGAAAACCTAAAGACTCAAAACTCCAAATTAAATGATATTAAAATAGGCAGAAATCACACACCTTACATTGCCCACCCGAAACAGGAACACACCTAACCTTGAAACCATTTAGTTCTAGTTTCAATGAGATGGGAAATTCTGTTCTTAAGAGGCAAATGTGGTTGAAACTTATCAAAAGGCCAGCCTCTTTCCATATTACAGAATTTCTGTTAATAACTGATATTGCCCATCTTTCCAGGCTTCAGGCAACCAAGCCAGTAGAAGAAGGGAAAAAGGACACTGAATCCACCAGCTAAGCACATTTACAGCACTGTTTGTGGGTCAAGAGAAGCAGCGATCTGTCCTCGAAAAACAACTAGCAAACATCCCCTCTACAATTTTCTCTGAACCCCATAGAATGACCCCTATATGATTACCAACAGCCTCCATCATGCCTCCTTATACCTCCACAGTCTCCAAATTCCCCCAGTCATTCACCTGACCCCAATTTCTTAACCTATTTAATCTCTCTCTGAACTCATTCCCCATTTTCAATTTTCATTTTTGAATTTTCAGAAATTCACCAAACATCTTTCAAATCCATGAACATGTCCATCCAGAAGGACAAGGAGGGCAAATATATGAGAACACCACTATCTGAATGTTCCCCTCCAAGCCCAACCTAGAAATATATTGTCGTTCCTTCAGTGTCACTGGGTTAAAACCCTGGAATTACCCCCCTGAGGCCATTATAGATCAACATACAGCATGTGGATTGTAGTGGCTCAAGAAGGCAGCTCACCATCACTTTCGCAAAGGTAACGAGGATGGGCAATAAACATTGACCAGCCAGCGATGCCCATGTTCCATGAGTGACTAAAAACACTCTTAACTACTCCTCTGATTTTCTCTGAAGCCCTGTGATTGACATATCTACTTACATTCACCTCCAAATCCTTCACCAGGAATGTACCTTCTCCTTGGCATCATACTTTGCTGAACTCTTCTTCAGCCAATACACAGCCAATCAGGCTGGCTTACAGGCAAAGAAACGTTTTGAACAGAGAGTCCTACAGCACAGGACAGACGCTTTGGCCCATCTCGTATGTGATAACCCATCTACACTGATCCCACTTCCTAGCACTTGGTCCATACCTTGAAATATCATCCCACAAGGAATTTAAATCTTATCTCACGACAATTTTCCCACAGCTAAAAATTAGAAAAGTTGACACAAATTAGTGTCTCAACAATATTGCTGGACTCTCTTTGCTTGAAGCTTTTGCAACACAATAATACCCTTTCAACCGTGACTTGCATTTCTAAACTTTATAACAGTCAGTTGATGAAGTAGAGCAACAAATTTAATCCCTCTGGACCAGGATGAGGTCTTCATCAGAATCACGCGGTTGATTTAATACTCAGACATTACGTTTAGAATTAGGTAAAATTACTGTTCCAGTACTATACGTGTCAATGTGCTGCTCCCTAAGCAGACCATTTATAAACCAAATCATCCTTGACCTGTCTAATAAGATATCTATCATTTTCAACTTTATTCTTATAAAAATGTTTACCTTGAATTGACAAGTATCCAGAGACACTTGGCTGCTTTTCTAAGCTGAAGGAGCACCAAAAAGAAATGCCAAATTTCATTCAAGGAAATTGGAACATTCCTTAATAGAAAGGTCTGATTTATCATAGGACGGATATATTCACTTGTGTGATCATTAGTTTTGTTCCCTAAATATGCAAACATTAGTAATGGATATATGAACAGCATGAACATGACTTATTAATTAAAGTAACCACTATTAAACAGTGGATGAATGGTTTTGTAATTGAACAGGTTGGAATAATTGTGTACATTAACTAGGATTTGCAGTTCAATGTGTCATTAGGTTTAGGGCTAGTAATGATTGGATATAATAACAATGATTACTTTGAAATACAGCACAGTTCCTATCGCTTACATCAGTTACACTTATTCCAGCCAATCACTTACATCAGGCAAATGGTGCTAATCTTTTCCTGTTTCTACTGAAGCCAAATACAATGTTAATGACATATTAAACATCTACACTGTCTACATCACCGTTTGGTTGGGTACATTGTGCCTGTAGCACTCTGCTCTTGAACTTGCACCAACCGCCCAGTTCAAAAGAATGTAGAAGAGTGCGTTAAGATTGATCTCAGAGCCCCTGTACCAATCAAACCACAATGCCCTTTACATCACAAAGCTTCAAATGCTACAACAAGAAGAGTCAATATTTATTCTAAGTTTGGAAAATCCCAACATTCCTTCTACCCAATTTCAGAACTTGCCACTACTACCAGACCCAGCGTAACCAAGGCAACTCAGAGTCTTGAATAAATTCAACCCCATAAGATGCAGGATGGAAAGGTACTGATATAGTTCTGCGCTTTGAAACATGATATGGGTCCTCAATAAAACACTACATTTTATGCTCATTTGTGTCTATGATGTAGCCATGATTTATGGTTTATCAATTTAATTTAATTTTAATCCAATATTCCTTCCTTTAATATCGTGTGCACTATTCACCTGTTGGCTGCTGAGGTTTATATTCTACTTTATCCCGACATTGATTGTCACATGTTTTCATGTTTTTAAATTTATTTTAAAAATAATACTTGGAGTCATACAGCCATACAGCATGGAAACAGACCCTTCAGTCCAACTCATCCACACTGACCAGATATCCTAAATTAATCTAATACCATTTGCCAGCATTTGGCTCATAGCCCTCAAAACCCTTTCAGTTCTTATACCCATCCAGATGCCTTTTAAATGTCATAATTGTGCCAGCCTCCACCACCACCTTTGACATTTTCATTCCATATGTGTCTACCACCCTCTGTGGGAAAAGGTTGCCTCCTCCAATCCCTTTTAAATCTTTCCCCTCTCACTTTATCCTATGCCTTCTAGTTTTGGACTCCCCTACCATGAAGAAGAGAACTTGGCTACTCACCCTATCCATGCCCCTCATTTTATAAACCTCTGTAAGGTCACCCTTGATGTTAAGTCACACTGCAATTCAGCCTTTTGATTGCAAAGGTGTTAGTGAATTAAATAACTTTATTACTACTAAGGTAACATTTTAAGCAGTTGCAGTCTGAATACTGGCCATCCATGCTCTTGCATTAGAGTATATGGTACCAAAGCAAGTGGAATCTTTGATATATAAATGACTTGTCCTTCTTCACATTTTTTTCTCAGAATTGGATGTTTTACAGCTTTGGAATAAAATAAATCTGCCATTCACATTGAGCCTCCAGGGCAGAAGCATGTCATTTGACCTTGTTGCTCTGTGCTAGTATGCATGCTTCACAGGAGCCTCCTCCAATCCCTTGAGTGCTCCAGTATTGCCAAGTGCAGTCACAATTACGTCCGAAGAGTGGGGAAAGGCTGATAAGCTCACGTATATTCTAGAAAGACAACAAAGTAGCAATTTTAATTAAAATTAATTTTCAGTAGCTAAAATGTCAGCAATTACTACATTGCTGAGCTACTCTGTTAATACAGTCTCCTGCATTAAATTGATTCGTTCCCAGTACTGTAAAAAAAGACAAGCAACACTTACTCTGGGACTTACCATCCCTATCTTGCAGTGAGCAGATTGGGCTAACATTAGCTCACTTATTTATAAATGATAGGAAACAAGTTTCAGGTAGGAGAGTGTCTTCAGTTCATCTGGACCACTTCACTCTGTTAAATTGCTACGTTGCTGATAACACTGAATCCCATTCATTAACAAGAGCATATTTAGTTTAATTTTGAAATCTATAGTAATTTCAGGTCCTATATGCCTGTTCCATATGCTAACAACAGCTGTGGCTGTAGCACTGTCCTTAATATATAACTATAACCTCCTTGTGCTTAAATATGGCAGCAAAGGTTATGCGAATCCAATCTGTCCCAAAACCTTCATAATTTTAAATACATCTACCTGATTCCCTTCTTGGCTTTCTCTTTACAAAAGAGAAAAGACCCAGAGTAGAGAAAACCTGCTTTTACATAACTCTTTGAATTTCTGGCCATTTTTTGTTTACCTTTTGAAATTTTGGGCACAAGCTTTAGTGAACTGTCTATCAAAATCACACAAGATTACTCTCCCTCCAACAGCTCAGGAATATTTGCTCTAATCTATAACCACTTTCTCTCTGCCAGAACCCATGTATTTACAGTTCCCGTATTAACTTGAATTTCTCCTTACTGCCCAAGATCTGATCATTTGAATTTGAATGTTTTGAGATTCAACAGTTGCTGTCTCCAATTTTGAAAAAAACACATGGAGTATAGGAGGCAATTGCTTCCACTAAAACATTATTTTGGATACATACAGTACAGAAGGCGGCCATTGGGCCCATTATGTTATGCTGAATCACTTCAGGAGCACCTCAGTGAGTCCAATTAGACCCTCAGTCTAATTTGGCTGTCACTCTGCCTTCAGTGTTCCTTGGTCAAAACCTTGGAACTCTGGTCCAAACACCATTGTGGCTCCAGCTACATCAAATGGATTGCAGCAGTTTTGAAGAGGGAAGTTTGCCACCACCTTTTCAAGGGCAATTAAGGATGGGAAATGCTGGACCAGCCAATCATACTCACGCCCCACAAATGATTTTTCTTTCTGAAAATGATATTGCACACTATCTTGAAAGCAGTGTTGTTCTTAGACATTGAAAATGCTTATTGCAGGATAGGAATAAACATGATTACAATTGGTCAGGCATAATTATAAGGCCTAAGGCTCATGTCAGGGGTTACAGTGGGGCCTCATAACCAGAGCCTGGGGGTCTTGTGGGCTTGTTGTGCTTTGGATAGGGAGTTGAGGTGGAGGGCAGAGCTGGGGGCTCAAGGGCTGGGCAGGCTGTGAAAGGGCCTTAACTAGGCCCTGACAGAGCTGATACAGATATACCTGGTACAGATATGGTACAGATAAAGCTTAGATCAAACACCTCATCTCCACACATGGATTACAAGAAACAGAATAATGGGTGGAGCCAATACATCATAAACATTAACTCCTTCTGAACCATTACTGTCTGGTTTGGGATTAAAGTAAGAATGCTGATAAACTCTGAACAAACTATCATTATCACATATTTTTCAAAGGCAATTGATAGGGTTGGTCTTCTTTGAGAAGGGGACCAAACAGGTGAATGAGAGTAAAGGGGTTGATGTGATCTATATGGATTTCAGTGAAGTATTTGGTAAGTTTCCCCATAATAGGCCATTGCAGAAAGTACGGAAGCATGGAATTGAGGGTGATTTAGTGGTTTGGATCAGAAATTGGCTAGCTGGAAGGAGACAGAGCTTGTTGGTTGATGGGAAATATTCAACCTGAAATTCAGTTACTAGTGGTGTACCGCAAGGATATGTTTGGGGCCACTGTTGTTTGTCATTTTTATAAATGACCTGGATGACGGTGTAGAAAGATAGGTTAGTAAATTTGCGGATGACACAAAGGTTGGTGGAGTTGTGGACAGTGCGAAAGGTTACAGATGAACATAGGTAAGCTGCAGAGTTGGACTCAGAGGTGGCAAATGGAGTTTGATGTGGAATAGTGTGAGGTAATTCACTTGGAAAGGTTAACAGGAATAGAATATTGGGCTAATGGTAAGATGCTCGGCAGTGTGGATGAGCAGAGAGATCTCAGTGTCTATGTGCATAGATCCCTGAAAGTTGCCACCCAAGTTGATAGGATTGTTAAGAAGGCATATGGTGTATTAACCTTTATTGGTAGAGGGATTGAGTTTCGGAGCCATGAGATCATGCTGCAGCTGTACAAAACTCTGGTGCAGCCGCACTTGGAGTATTGCACACAGTTCCGATAGGCACATTATAGGAAGGATATAATCCTTCGAAGCATTCGAACGGGTGTAGAGGAGATTTACCAGGATGGTGCATGGTATGAAGGGAAAGTCTTATGAGGGAAGGCTGAAGGACTTGAGGTTGTTTTCATTAGAGAGAAGAAGGTCGGGAGGTGACTTAACAGAGGCACACAAGATGGTCAGAGGATTAGATAGGGTGGTGTTACAACACAGGGTAAACTCTCCTGCTTACTTTAATTCAGCAACACAGAAAAGATTTATCCCATGCAGTGATCTGTGAAAACTGGAGAGCCCAAGAACTATTTAAAGTAAAAATTAACAACTTTATTTCTTAAAGTATAACAGAGAATAATTAACTCACAACTATTTACACCTCCTTTCTCTAACCTATCTTTACCCTTCCCTTCTATAATACTAGTCCAATAAAACTCCCAATTAAGATTTACAGGAAAATTCAAATTTTAAAACCAGCCAATCTTCTCTTTATCTTCATTGATAGATTGGCTCTCCAGGTCAGTGTTGATGTTTTTCTCTGTGCAAGCTCCTTCTCTAGACAAGTACCTCTCACAGAGTTCTGGCTAGTAGTCTACAGCTGTTGGCCTGGTGGCAGTTCTCCTCCCAACTGTTAAATTTTCCCTGGTCTTATACCCCAAAGTATCGGATTGTGTCATTGGCTTTTAAGATTATCAATATTCTGAATTAAATCTTGATTGGAATTTGGTATTTTACAGGTGATAATTTAAACTGATTGGCTGAATTTGAATCTGTTTTGTCATTTCTAGGCAACCAGCTACCCCAGTAGCTGGAGCACATGTTACATTGTGTCTTATTGAGAACACTTGGTGCAGTCACTGCTAGCTTTTACTCTCTTAAAGGTATGGCATACCCACATCTTCATAACAATGGTCAATGAAAGCCTTTTTCCTTGGATGGTGATGGCTAGCATGAGGGGACATAGCTTTAAATTGAGGGGTGATAGATATAGGACAGATGTCAGAAGAAGATACTTTACTCAGAGAGTAGGAAGGGCATGGAATGCCATGCCTGCAACAGTGGTAACCTTGCAAAATTTAAGGGCATTTAAATGGTCATTGGATAAACATATGGATGATAATGGAATAGTGTAGATGAGATGGGCTTTAGATTGCTTTCCCAGGTCAGCGCAATGTCAAGGGCCAAAGGTCCTGTAATGCACTGTAATGTTCTATGTTCTATGGTCACACAGAAGCAGTTCAGAAATTCATAATCCAAGATGGAGGAAGGGAAAATATTGTGGCTGCAAAAGCTGCTCCTTTTTTGAGGTATTTGAGGCACTAAAGGTAATTTCTTTGAATTCCAGGAGCAGCAATTACTGTTTTATATGCTGTTACATTGCCATGGAACATTGGAGAAAAATGATTAAAACAATAGCACTTTTAAAAGGAGGAAAACAGACAAAAGGTAGTGACCATATGGTCAGTGAGGGAGATAGAGAAAGAAACCTACATTGCTAATTGACACAGTTGTGAATCTGCACAGTTAAAGCTTTTGCTGTTTGAGTTCATGTACCTCTGGACATAGGTGTGCGTCTAGGAAAAATTAACAAACAGCGAAATTCACAACTGACCTTGGAGCAACCTGTGTAGGAGAACTCACAGCACAGGAACAAATAAGTACATAGATTTTACATGTAATCTTGCTGTAAGCCAACAGTAGTGTGTAGAATGGGTTCTTTCTTGTTTATATGTTTTATTGAGATCTGTCTCTTGATTAAATTAAAAAATATAAACCATAAGTACTGAATTAGCCTGGAGCATTGTTTTTTTAGAGCAATAAGCCAGTGCTGTTTTCAGTGTCTGTAGATTGTGAAGGAGCAAAGTAGCTCTTGTTGTCAGATGTGGGAGTTTAAGGAGAGTTTCCATGTTACTGAATATTATGTCTGCAGGAAATGTCTTTGATTGTGAATCCTATCAGATCGAAAGGATCAGTTGGTGTGGCAGTTAGAGACAATGAGGAATTTACAAGAGCTAAGAGGTGTGATGGATGGCAGTTATTGGAAAGGAGAAAATCCGCAGATACTGTCAGGGAGATGGGTTAACTCTAGGAAAGGTAGGAGGGGCAGGCAGGTAGTGCAGGAGTCTTCTGTGGTTGTCCCCATTTCAAACAAGGATGCTGTTTTGGAAAATATAGGGTGCGATGGACTCCCAGGGAATGCAGCATGATCAGCCACATTTCTGGTATCGAGACTGGCTCTTATGTAATGAGGGGTACGACAGATTCCAAGCAATCAATTGTGTTAGGGGACTCTTTAGTCAGAGGCACAGACAGATGTGTATGTGGCCAGCAGCAAAAAATCAGAATGGGTGTTGCCTCCCTGTTGCCAGGATCAAGGATATCTCAGAGAGAGTGCAAAATGTTGACAAAGGGGAAAGCGACCAGCAAGAGGTCATTGTACACATTGGAACTCACAACATAGGAAGGGAAAAGAATGAGATTCTGAAGGAGAATTTAGAAAGTTAGGCAGGAATTTAAAAAGGAGGTCCTTGAGGGTACTAATATCTGGATTACTCCCAGTGCTACGAGTTGGTGAGGATGGGAATAGGAGGATAGAGCAGATGAATGCATGGCTGAGGAGCTGGTGCAGGGGAGAATGATTCACATTTTTGGATCATTGGAATCTCTTTTGGTATAGAAGTGACCTGTACAAGAAGGATGGAGTGCACCTGAATTGGAAGGGTACTTATATACTGGCAGGGAGATTTGCTACAGCTGCTCAGGAGGATTTAAACTAGTAAGGTGGGGGTGGATGGGTGGGGGTGTGGGACCTAGGGAAATAGTGAGGAAAGAGATCAATATGAGACTGGTATAGTTGAGAAAAGGAGCAAGTCAAACAGTCAGGGCAGGCAGGGACAAAACAGAAAACAAGACAGGACTGATAAATTAAACTAAATTTATTTCAATGTTAGAGGCCTAATAGGGAAGGCAGATGAACTCAGGGTATGGTTAGGAACATGGAACTGGAATATCATAGCAATTACCGAGACGTGGCTCAGGGAAGTACAGGATTGGCAGCTTAATGTTTCAGGATACAAATGCTATAGGAAGGATAGAAAGGGTGGGGTGGGGGGCAAGAGAGGAGGGGGAGTGGCAATTTTGATAAGGGATAGCATTACTGCTGTACTTAGGGAGGATATTTCTGGGAATACATCCAGGGACGTTATTTGGGGGTGGAACTGAGAAATAAGAAAGGGATGATCACCTTATTGGGATTCTGTTCTGGACCCCGTAACAGTCAGAGGGAAATTGAAAAACGAATTTGCAAGGAGATTTCAGTTATCTGTAAGAATAATAGGGTGGTTACGGTAGGGGATTTTAACTTTCCAAATATCGATCAGTACTGCTATAGTGTTAAGGTTTTAGATGGAGAGGAATTTGTTAAGGGTGTACAAGACAATTTTCTGATTCAGTATGTGGATGTACCTACTAGAGAAGGTGCAAAACTTGACCTATTGGAAAATAAGGCAGAGCAGGTGACTGAGGCATCAGTGGGGGAGCACTCTGGGGCAGCAACTATAATTCTATTTGTCTTAAAATAGTGATGGAAAAGGATAGACAGGATCTAAAAGTTGAAGTTCTGAACTGGAGGATGGCCTATTTTGATGTATTAGACAAGAACCTTCAAAAGCTGATTGAGGTAAGATGTTCGCAGATAAAGGGATGATGGAAAATGGAAAGCCTTCAAAATTGAGATATCGAGAGGCCAGAGACAGTGTCTTCCTGTTAGGGTGAAAGGAAAGGCTGGTATATGGAGGAAATGCTGGATGGCTAGACAAATTGAGGTTTTGGTTAAGAAGAATAAGAAAGCATATGTCAGGTATAGACAGAATAGATTGAGGGAGACCTGAGGAGAGTATAAAGGCAGTAGGAGTATACTTAAGAGAGAAATCAGGAAGACAAAAAGGGGACAAGAGATAGCTTTGGCAAATAGAGTTAGAGAGAATCCAAAGGGTTTGTTCAAATACATTAAGGACAAAAGGGTACTTAGGGAGAGAATAGGGCCCCTCAAAGATCAGCAACGTGGCCTTTGTGTGGAGCCGCAGTAGATGGAGGAAGATATTAAACGAGTACTTTACATCAGTGTTTACTGTGGAAAAGGACATGGAACATATAGAATATAGGGAAATAGATGGTGACATCTTGAAAAATGTCCATATTACAGAGAAGGAAGTGCTGGATATCTTGAAACATATCAAAGTGGATCAGAGTTGGGAGGTAATGTTGCGGCTGTACAGGACATTGGTTAGGCCACTTTTAGAATATTGCGTGCAATTCTGATCTCCTTCCTATCGGAAGGATGCTGTGAAACTTGAGTGCATTGAGAAAAGAGTTACAAGGATTTTGCCAGAATTGAAGAATTTGAGCTACAGGAAGAGACTGTATTGGCTGGGATTGTTTTCCCTGGAGCATCAGAGGCTGAGTGGTGACCTTACTGGGGTTTTTAAAATCATGAGGGGCATGGATAGGATAAATAGACAATGTCTTTTCCCTGGGATGGGGGAGTCCAGAGCTAGAGGGCATAGTTTTCGGATGAGAGAAGAAAAATTTAAAAGAGACCTAAGGGGAAACTCTTTCACGTAGAGGGTAATGAATGTATGGAAAAAGCTACCAGAGGAAGTGATGGAGGCTGGTACAGTTAGAGCATTTAAAAGGCATCTGGATGGATATATGAATAGGAAGGGTTTAGAGGGATAAAGCCCAAGTGCTGGCAAATGGGACTAGATTAACTTAGGATATCTGGTCAGCATTTACAAGTTGGACTGAAGGGTCTGTTTCTGTGCTGTACATCTCTATGACTCTATGCATCTTAGATGGCTGCAGACCATACCTAACAAAATATTGCTGTCACGATGCGATGTCTTTGGGTTTGCAGTGAAACCTGATAAATGGCTGTCTCAGACTTCTGCCCCACAGTGTCGTGAAGATCACAAGGCTTGTCTCTACATAGAATTAACTAACTTTGATCCAACACCATTCAATCTTAGAAATAAATGGATTAATTACTTATAGCACAAATGTTTGTGACAGTAGCAACACTTTTCTGGGACTTTGGAAGAATCGGGGTCTCGCTATAGTATACTCAGATCATGCTGCAGTTGACTCTAAATATAAACTTACTTTTATTTATTCATGGGATATGGGCATGACTGGCTAGACCAGCATTTCTTGTTCATCTCTAGTTGCCTTTGGGAAGGTGTGAGCTGCCTTCTTGAACCTATGCAGTCTGTTTGGTGTAGGTAGACCCCACAATACTGTTTGGGAGGGAGTTACGAAATTTAAAAGAACATAATGTTTTTCATTTATAGCCCATCCTAGTTGCCTTCGAGAAGGTGATGGCCAGTTGCTTTTTGAACTGCTGTAGTACACATGCTGTGTATTGACCCATAACACCCTTCAGGAGGGAATTTAGGATTTTGACCCAGAGACAGTGAAAGAAAAGTGATATATTTCCATCTCGGAATAGTGAGTGGCTTGGAGGAGAGCTTGCAGGTGGTGGTGTTCCCAGGAATCTGCTCACTTGTCCTTCTAGGTGGAAGTTTGGGTTTGAAAGGTGCTGATTAAGGATCTTTGGCAAATTTCTGCAGTGCATCTTGTCGATACTGTTTCAGGAATTGACCTCGTGAACCTACGCTGCACTCCCTCAATAGCCAGAATTGTCTTCAGTACAATTGCCAGAATGTTGGCAGGACCCATAGCCTTTGGAGTACCCAGTGCCTCCAACCATTTCTTGATATCAGTTGGAGAGAATCAAACTGGCTGAAGACTGGCATCTGTATGCTGGGAGGCACTGGAGCAGGCTGGGATGGATCATTCTCTCAGCACTGCCAGCTGAAGATTAAAAAGTAAAGAACAAAGAATAAAGAAAATTACAACACAGGAACAGGCCCTTCGGCCCTCCAAGCCTGTGCCAATCCATATCCTCTATCTAAATCTGTCGCCTATTTTCTAAGGATCCATGTCCCACTGCTCCCTGCCCATTCATGTATCTGTCTAGATACATCTTAAATGACACTATCATGCCCGCGTCTACCACTTCCACTGGCAATGCGTTCCAGGTGCCTACCACCCTCTGTGTAAAGAACTTTCCGCATATATCTCTCTTAAATATTTCCCTTCTCACCTTGAACTTGTGACCCTTAGTAATTGAGTCCCCCATTCTGGGGAAAAAGCTTGTTATCCACCCTGTCTATACCTCTCATGATTTTGTAGACCTCAAACAGGTTCTCCCTCAACCTCCATCTTTTTAATGAAAATAATCCTAATCTGCTCAACCTTTCTTCATAGTTAGTGCCCTCCGTACAAAGCAACATTCTAGTGAACCTCCTCTGTACCCTCTCCAAAGCATATGGCAACCTGAACTGTATGCAGTATTCCAAATGTGGCCGAACCGAAGTCCTATGCAACAATAACAAGACCTGCCAACTCTTGCACACAATACCCAGTGTGATGAAGGAAAGCATGCTGTATGTCTTCTTGACCACTCTAATGAACTGTATTGCCACCTTCAGGGTACAATGGACCAGAACACCCAAATATTTCCCCAGGGTTTTCCATTTACCCTATAGTTTGTTCCTGAATTTGATCTTCCAAAACGCATCACCTCACATTTGCCTAGATTGAACTCCATCTGCCATTTCTCCACCCAATTCTTCAATCTATCTATATTCTGCTGCATTCTCTGACAGTCCCCTTCATTATCTGCAACTCCACCAATCTTAGTGTTACCTGCAAACTTGCTAATCAGACCGCAGATCACTTTCCTGCAGATCACTTATGTATATCACAAACTACAGTAGTCCCAACACGGATCCCTGTGAAACACCACTGGTCACAGATCTCCATTTTGAGAAACTCCCTTCGACTTCTACTTTCTGTCTCCTGTTCCCCAGCCAGTTCTCTAACCATCAACCAGTACACCCTGGACCGCATGTGACGTCACTTTCTCCATCAGCCTACAATGGAGAACCTTATCAAGTGCCTTACTGAAGTCCATGAATATGACATCCAAAGCCCTTCCCTCCTCAATCAACTTTGTCACTTCCTCAAAGAATTTTAATTGGTAAGACATGACCTTCCCTGCACAAAATCGTATTGCCTATCACCGATTAGCCCACTTTCTTCCAAATGTAAATGTGGGACCTCAACTATCTGAAGGACACGGGTGAGAAGAGTTTTGTTCAGTTAATCAAATTGCAGGTAACATACTTATCTGAGTATTTGGACCTTGTGATCTTGCCGGATAATCCGATATTCGTATAATTGACTGCCGGATAATCGAGGTTCCTCTCTACATCCTATCCCTCAGTATCTTCTCTAACAGCTGCCCTATCTCTGACGTCAGGCTCACCGGTCTATAATTACCTTGATCATCCCTGCTACCCTTCTTAAATAATGGGACAACATTAGCAATTTTCCAGTCTCTGGGACCTCCACCGTTTCGAAGATGCTGCAAAGATATCTGTTAAGGCCCCTGCTATTTCCTCTCTTGCTTCCCTCAGTAACCTGGGATAGATCCCATCCAGATCTGAGAACTTGTCCACCTTAATGCTTCTTAGAATACCCAACACCTCCTCCCTCCTTATGCAGACTTGACATAGAGTAATCAAACATCTATCCCTAATTTGAACATCCGTTATGTCCCTCTCCTTGGTGAATACCGATGCAAAGTACTCATTAAGAATCTCACCCATTTTCTCTGACTCCAGGCATACCTTCCCTCCTTTGTCCTTGAGTGGGCCTACCCTTTGTCTAGTTACCCTGTTGCTCATTTTATACAAATACATGGCTTTGGGATTTTCCTTAACCCTGTTGCTAAAGATATTTCATGACCCCTTTTAGCCCTCTTAATTCCTCATTTCAGATTGGTCCTATTTTCCTGATATTCTTCCAAAGTTTCATCTGTTTTCAGTCATCTCGATCTTATGTATGCTTCCTTTTGCCTCTTAGCTAGTCTCACAATTTCACCTGTTATCCATTGCTCCCTAATCTTGCCATTTCTAAACCTCATTTTCATGGGAACATGTCTGTCATGCATTCTAATCAACCTTGCTTTTAAAGCTTTTCACATATCAAATGTGGGTCTACCTTCAAACAGATGTGCCCAAACCACATTCCCCAGCTCCTGCCGAATTTTGCTATAGTTGGCCTTCCTCCAATTTAGCACTGTTCCTTTGGGGCCACTCTTGTCTTTGTCCATGAGTATTCTAAAACTATGGAATTGTGATCACTATTCCCAAAATAATCCCGGACTGAAATTTCAACCACCTGGCCAAGCTCATTCCCCAACACCAGGTCCAGTAAGGCTCTTTCCAGAGTTGGAGTATTTACATATTGCTTTAGAAAACCGTCCTGGCTGCTCCTCACAAATTCTGCTCCATCTAGACCTCTAACACTAAGTGAGTCACAGTCAACGTTGGGAAAATTAAAATCTCCCATCAGCACTACCCTGTTTCTCCTAGATCTTTCCATAATCTGTTTGCATATTTATATCTCTATTTCACATTCGCTGTTGGGAAGCCTGTGTACAGCACCAACATTCTAAGCTCTGCCCATCTTGCCTCACTGCTTGAGTCCTCCTTGGTGCCCTCCTTCAGCACAGCTGTGATAATGCTCCATGTCAGGGTGATGTGGTTGGGAGGGAAACTTGCAGGTCATGGTGTCCCATTGTATCCGCTGCCTTTGTCTTTCTAAGCTCAAATATCTTGCATTTTCTTCCCAGTAGAATAATTCAAGCCTTCATTTGATCCCTAACAATCAAGCCACCCAGGTATGCAGTCAGTCAGACACATATTGGTTATGCACCTTACTCATTTACCTTAAACCTAAAACTATAGTCTCAAAATATAATCATCATGTAAACAAGTAAATATAGACTGAAAATTGTTGTTGATTCGCACTGAGATGATCTATCCCTTGATCGAATATATTGGGAACCGATGCACAGCCAACATCACAAAGCTGGGTGGTGGGCGAACTGTGAGGAGGGTGCAGAGATGCTTCAGTATGACTTGAGTAAATCCATGGCAGTCGCAGTAGCATACGGGTAACAGGAGCACGAGGGAGGATTAGTATTGGAATGGCAATAGATTACAAAAGCGGTATGTGTAACATGAGCTGGGCATCTTTGTATAACAGTCACTGAGAGTCAGCACATGGGTGCAGCATGCATCAAAGACTGCAAGTGCTATGCTGGGCTTCATTGCAAGAGGATTCAAATATAGGAGCAGCAAAGTCTTGTTGTGATTGTATAAGGCCTTGCTGAGACCACACCTGCAAGCCTTGGTCTCCTTAAATGCAGAAGGATGTTCTAGCTCTGGTGGGAGTGCAGCAAAAGTTAACCAGACTGATTCCTAAGGGGGCCGGACTGGTGTATGAAGAGAGGCTGGATCCGTTAGGAATATGTTCCCTGGAGTTTAGAAGAATGATAGGAGAATTTCGTAGAAATCTATAAAATTCTAAGAGAACTAGACAGGGCAAACTCAGGAAGGATGCTATCTAATACTGGGGTGCCCAGAACCAGGGGTCACAGTTGAAGATTTTGGGATGGGCTATTAGGACATAGATGAAGAGAGATTTCTTCACACAGAGAGTGATGAGCCTGTGGAATTCACAGAAAGCAGTTGAGGCTAAAACATTCAATGTTTTGAAGAAGAAGATAGAACAGAATTCTTAGGGCTGAAGGGATCGAAGGGTCATGGGAGAAAGTGGAAACAGGGATGATCTGTTAATATCATGCTTACTGGAGGAACAGGTTCAAAGGGCTGAATGGCCTACTTCTGCCCCTATTTTCTATGTTTCTAATCCTGGCCTCAGGTCAAAAGGATACAGAAACATGGTGCTGAGAACAATCAACACTCTCCATGTCGCAAAACTCAGAAATCCACAAACAAAAGATATGGATTCAGCAAAATCTATCATGGAATCCGTCCAGTTTCAGATCTACTTCCCACCACTACAGCAAGTCCTATTAAAGCAAATCTAAATTCAGCGCCGTCAGGCAGAAACTGGCAAACTACCTTCAGTTTCCTTACATGCTTCAGGTCCTCAGTTAACTCACTGATTGATGACTTTTATATGTGCTTCAGTGCCTGTAAAATCATAATGGTGTATCGGTTGATGTTTTAAATATAACTTTTAATAAACATTACTCTTCTTCTTGTAACTAGTCTGCTGTTTTTCTGCAGAATTTATTTACTCTATTATTGCTACATGTTTGCATTTGATTTCTTAGTTTACATTGGAAAATTCATATATAAGTCACATTTCAATTCAGCCTATGATCTGTGATCGTGTCTCTTGAATAACATACTATGATCATCCTTGTACATTGAACAATGGCATGGGTAAACAGTCACATATGTTCAAGCACGCCAACTATGTTGAAAATACAATTATATTTCTTGAATAAACAGTGTTGTTTGTCGTACAGGACAGCTCTTCCAAATGTGGCTTCTTGTTCAGTCTGGATTCCACTAATACCACCATTGGGAGTCATACCTTCAGCTGCCTGGGCTTTTAGATCTGAAAAACCTTTCTGGAATCTCACCGTCTTGTCTTCCATTCGTCACAGAGTCACACAGCATGGAATCAGACCCTTCAGTCCAACCAGTCCATGTTGACTGTTATCTCAAACTAAGCTGGCCCCACCTGCCTGCTCCTGGCCAATATCCCTCCAAACCTTTCCTATTCATGAACTTGTAACAAATGTCCTTTAAACATTGTAACTGTACCCACATCTACCACTTCCCCAGGAAATTCATTCTACCCGCAAACCCTCTGTGTAAAAAAATTGCCCCCATGTTTTTTTTAAACCTCTCTCCTCCCACCTTAAAAATGTGAACCCCAGTCTTGAAATCCTGCATCCTGGGGAAACGACAGTTAGCATTAGCCCTATCTATACCCCTCATTGTTTTATATACTTCTGTCAGACTGCCCCTACGCTCCAGTGAAAGAAAAAATCCCAGTCTACCCAGTTTCTTTTTTATAACTCAAACTTTCCATACCTGGCGACATCATCTGAGCCCTCGCCAGCTTAATAATATCCTTCCCATAACTTTTGGTCTTTGACATAAGCTTTTGCCACCTAATATTTCCTAATCCGACACAGTATCAATTTCTGTTGGACGGAACTTTCGTGAAGCACCTAGGAACTGCTTACTTTGTAAAATAGCAAGTTGTTGTTGGTTTACTGTTCTGCAACCAAAAGGAAACTATTTCCAAAGTGTCAGAAATAAAACTTCACTGAAAATAGAAATGTACAATGGCCTATTGAAATGATGTCGTCCAATTTAACGCTAACATCTAAAGTTAAAATTATTCCCAGTATGTGGAAAGACAAAAGAACACTGCCATCTGATTCACACTGAGAATCAGGGAAAATTTTGTGAAACTTATTTTCAAGGTTTTTTTTAACTGGGCGAAGTTAGAGTCCACCTTTTCAGGGAAGGAACATTTTTGACCAGCCCCTTTGACCTTTTCCTGCTTCATCCTTTCTTATATTTTCTATTCAACCGGGCTCATCTGTAGTTTTAAAAATGTCCCTGTGCTAAACACAGAGGCATAACACTCTGCCTTTTTCACAATAATTATCAAAGCGTCTAAAACAAATTAACTGTGGACTAATAGCACCTCCGTGTGGTGCTCTCCGTAAATGCACTTTGTGGCATGGTATGTTCTGCAAAGGACCCTGATCCTACGCCCCTTCACTGACAGTTCAGATTATCTAATGGTGACGGGGATGTGCTCTGGGAGGACTGGGGCATGTGCTGAAAATTGGAAGGAATAAGTGAAAGCAATCAAAAACTGAACCTGTAGAAGTGACACTTTCCCTCCATTGTGGTGCAAGATCCTGGTCATGGAGTGCAAGGTGCTTCTGTGTTGCTATACATGATGCAGACTTGCCCAGTACCTCAGCCCTCTGCCATGACAATCACCAGAGTCATCTTCAACCTCAACGTAAGGTTAAAAAGAACCAGCTCCCCCAGGATGTGACATACAAATCTCTGGAAAATGTTGTGGGGTGGGGGGAATGGAATGTCAGCGACATCCTAATGCTCATTGTTTTGTGCAGCAAGGATAACTTAGGACATATGACTTACAACATCTCTAATAAGGAAGTTAGCATTAAGGCACTTTACCTGAATGCTCGTAGCATTCATAACAAAGCCGATGAATTAATGGCACAGATAATAGTGAATGATTATGATGTAGTAGGCATCACAGAGACTTGGTTACAGGGGGGGTCAGGACTGGCAGTTAAACCTCCATGGTTTTTCAACTTATCGAAAAGACAGAGAGGTGGGCAGAGGGGGTGGGGTTGCCTTGTTAGTTAAGAACAAAATTAAATCTATGGTATTGAATGACGTAGCGTCGGATGATGTGGAGTCTGTGTGGGTGGAATTGAGGAACCACAAAGGCAAAAAAACCATAATTGGAGTTGTGTACAGACCTCCTAACAGTGGTCAGGACCAGGGACGCAACATGTACCGGGAAATAGAGAAGGCATGTCAGAAAGGCAAGGTTACATTGATCATGGGTGACTTCAATATGCAGGTGGACTGGGTAAATAATGTTGCTAGTGGATCTAAAGAAAGGGAATTCATGGAATGCTTACAGGATGGCTTTTTGGAACAGCTTGTCATGGAGCCCACAAGAGAGCAGGCTATTCTGGACCTAGTGCTTTGCAATGAACCAGACTCTATAAAAGATCTTAAAGTAAGGGAACCCTTAGGAAGTAGCGACCATAATATGGTAGAATTCTGTCTGGAGTTTGAAAGGGAGAAGGCAAAATCTGATGTAATGGTGTTACAGTTGAATAAAGGTAATTATGAGGGCATGAGAGAGGAACTGACTAAAATAGACTGGAAGCAGAGGCTAACCGGGAAGACACTAGAGCAAAAATGGCAGGAGTTTGTAGGTATAATTGAGGACACTGTACAGAGGTTCATTCCCAAGAAAAGAAAGATTAACCGGGGAGGGATTAGACAACCTTGGCTGACAAAGGAAGTCAGGAAATGTATTAAAGAAAAAGAGAGATCCTATAAAGTGGCTAAGAACAGTGGGAAATCAGAAGATTGGGAAGGATACAAAAGCCAACAGAGGATAACAAAGAGTGTAATAAGAAATGAGAGGATCAAATATGAAGGTAGGCTAGCCAGTAATATTAGAAATAATAGTAAAAGTTTCTTTCAGTACATAAGAAACAAATGACAGGCAAAAGTAGACATTGGGCCACTTCAAACTGATGCAGGAAGCCTAGTGATGGGAGATAAGGAAATAGCAGGAGAACTTAACAAGTACTTTGCGTCAGTCTTCACAGTGGAAGACATGAGTAATATCCCAAAAATTAAAGGGTGTCACGGGGCTGAGTTGAGTATGGTTGCCATTACGAAAGAGATAGTGCTAGAAAAGTTAAAAAGTCTTAAAATTGATAAATCTCCTGGCCCCGATGGGATACACCCTAGGGTTCTGAGAGAGGTTGCTGAGGAAATAGCAGAGGCATTGGTTGAGATCTTTCAAGAGTCACTGGAGTCAGGAAAGGTCCCGGATGATTGGAAGATGGCTGTAGTAACCCCCTTGTTCAAGAAAGGATCAAGGCAAAAGATGGAAAATTATAGGCCAATCAGCTTAACCTCGGTTGTTGGTAAAATTCTAGAATCCATCATTAAGGATGAGGTTTCTAAATTCTTGGAAGAGCAGAGTCTGATTAGAACAAGTCAACATGGGTTTAGTAAAGGGAGGTCATGCCTGACAAACCTGTTGGAATTTTTTGAAGAGGTAACAAGTAGGTTAGACCAGGGAAACCCAGTGGATGTGGTCTATCTGGACTTTCAAAAGGTCTTTGATAAGGTGCCACACGGGAGGCTGCTGAGCAAGGTGAGGGCCCATGGTGTTCGAGGTGAGCTGCTGGGATGGATTGAGGATTGGCTATCTAACAGAAGGCAGAGAGTTGGGATAAATGGTTCTTTTTCAGAATGGCAGCCGGTGACGAGCGGTGTCCCGCAGGGTTCGGTGCTGGGGCCACAGCTGTTCGCATTATATATTAATGATTTGGATGAGGGAACCGGGGGCATTCTAGCGAAGTTTGCCGATGATACGAAGTTAGGTGGACAGGCAGGTAGTACTGAGGAAGTGGGGAGGCTACAGAAGGATCTAGACAGGTTGGGAGAGTGGTCCAGGAAATGGCTGATGGAATTTAACGTGAGCAAGTGCGAGGTCTTGCACTTTGGCAAAAAGAATAAAAGCATGGACTACTTTCTAAATGGTGAGAAACTTAATAAAGCCAAAGCACAAAGGGATCTGGGAGTGCTAGTCGAGGATTCTCTAAAGGTAAACATGCAGGTTGAGTCTGTGATTAAGAAAGCGAATGCAATGTTGTGTCTTATCTCAAGAGGGTTGGAATATAAAAGCAGAGATGTACTACTAAGACTTTATAAAGCTCTGGTTAGGCCCCATTTGGAGTACTGTGTCCAGTTTTGGTCCCCACACCTCAGGAAGGACATACTGGCACTGGAACGTGTCCAGCGGAGATTCACACGGATGATCCCTGGAATGACAGGTCGAGCATATGAGGAACGGCTGAGGATACTGGGATTGTATTCGTTGGAGTTTAGAAGATTAAGGGGAGATCTAATAGAGACGTACAAAATAATACATGGCTTTGAAAAGGTGGATGCTGGAAAATTGTTTCTGTTAGGCGAGGAGACTCGGACCCGTGGACACAGCCTTAGAATTAGAGGGGGTCATTTCAGAACGGAAATGCGGAGACATTTCTTCAGCCAGAGAGTGGTGGGCCTGTGGAATTCATTGCCACGGAGTGCAGTGGAAGCCGGGACGCTAAATGTCTTCAAGGCCGAGATTGATAGGTTCTTGTTGTCTAGAGGAATTAAGGGCTACGGGGAGAACGCTGGCAAGTGGAGCTGAAATGCGCATCAGCCATGATTGAATGGCGGAGTGGACTCGATGGGCCGAATGGCCTTACTTCCACTCCTATGTCTTATGGTCTTATGGTCTTATGGTCAGCTACATCAAGTTGGGTAGCCCCCTGTACACCAACAACAAGGGTTGATTTTTTGCCAGTGTTAACTTCATCGAGTTTCATGGAGGGTTTCTGTCCCGAGACCTGACAAGCTTTCCTGCAAGTTTGGTTAGTTCAATTGACTGGACAGGTCATTTGTGATTTTGAGTGATACCAACAGTGAAGGTTCAATTCCTATACTGGCTGAAGTTACAATGAAGGACTGTCCTCAACCCCTCCCATCACCTGAAGTGTGGTGACTGTTAAGGTTACCCACCACCAGTCATTTATTTCATGAGAGAACAACCCTATCGGACTGTGATGACTTTACTTTTTAATTAGATACTGCCTGAAAAGTGCTGAAATTAAGAAAAACTAAAATAAAATTTAAATAGCTTGTAATTGAATGACTGATAATGACCTAAGAGAATGTAGCAGAAGGGAAATAAGAGACTAGTGATTTCATTATTTAATCTTAAGGCTTAAATTTTATTAGATTTTAAGGCTTATATTTGTACAGTAAGTAGTAGGGAGAAGAGATATTAATTTATTAAATAATTAAGAAGTAATGTAATTAATTACTGATTTAATTAGGGCGCAATAATGAAAGCAATCCGGATGATGTGTTGTGATTGCAGAATATGCCAGTGTGATCAGGGCAAACATGTCTGCGGCTTGAATAGCATCAGGTCAGAGTTTGCCAAATGACAGAAGGGACAATTTACTAGATATTTTATTCTAAAAGGCAGTCACTCCCTTAAGGATAGGCCATTCTGTAAGTAAGGCAGGTAAGGGGACCCAAAATGCAATTGTCCAATAGTTTGAGGTTTCTTCAGCTTGATTGGATGAGAGTCAGCACTATTGCATGAATGACCCAACTGAACATGGGGCTGTGGTATTTAAAACAAAATTTAAAATTAAGACATACAGTAATAATAAGCATACATCATTAAGGAGTGGGCATTAAACCGATGACAATGTTTTGTGTAAATTCAGATGTTCCAAAATTGCATCAAATGGGGCAAAGAAGGATATGAGGAGACTGAATGAAGTTTTTTTTTGGAATCATGAAAGGCTTTGATGGGTGAATAGAGACATAATATGCCCATTGTTTAGGCAGGCAATTATGAAAGAGGTGATCAATTTAGAACTGTCAAGAGAGAGAGAGAAGCGATATTGTTGAGAGAAATATCACAGCACCAAGTACTTAGCAAAAAACAAATTGTTTAGCTTTGATTGATCAGGAACAGATAGCATGGGTGAAACTTTTCCTCTGTCTTACAGCATCAGCAATAGCAAACAAGGTGTGGTAGTACAGCAAGAATGGATTTATCCAAACCTTAACATTGAAGAAACTCCTACTGAGTCCTGGTCAAAGCTCCCAACCTGAAACGTTGACTCTCCTGCTCCTCTGATGCTGTTTGACTTGCTGTGCATTTTTTGGCTCCACACTTTATTGACTCTGACTTTCCAGCACCGGCAGTGCTCATTATCTTCAGCTTCCTATTTCCCTCTTAAGCTTTAATTGTCTTGTGGTGCAGTGGTACCACAGACCAGGAGGCCTGGATTCAAGTCCCACCAGCCCTAGAGGTGTGTAATAACATCTCGAGGTTAAATGTCACTATTAAGTCAGTACATGCAGTACAGACCTTCAGCACTTTACTTTGACGCTCAGAGACACCTAACTTGCAGCTTCTGACACATGCATCTCCTCAAAATGTATTTTCTAGGCCTTAGTTTTGTGCCCAAATACACACACACTCATTCATGACTGAGACAGACAGAAGATCAACGATTATCCAGAGATGTCCTTGACAGGAAAAGAATATAGACAAGATAAGCAAAATTCCAAAAATCAGAAGTACAGACAAAGAACAAAGAAAATTACAGCACAGGGATAGGCCCTTCGGCCCTCCATGCCTGCACTGATCCAGATTCCCTACTGAAATGTGTTGCCTATTTTCAAAGGATCTGTATCCCTCTGCTCCCTGCTCATTCATGTATCTATCTAGATATATCTTAAATGACGTTATCGTGTTCCGCCTCTACCATGCTGTTGTATAGGGTAAGGGTCATTGTTCGAAGTGATAGTTGATCAGCAGGAACTTGGTCTTTACCTGTTAGTTTTCTTTCTTTGAAGCTTTGTTTGTTTTTGTTCTCCCGCCCCCGCCTCCATCTCACCCACTCTGCTGGAGATTGAGGGAGAAAGGGAGAGATGGATTCTTATGGTTCACAGGTTATGTTTCTTCTGCTGCCACCACTTCCATCTTTTTAACACTGTGCAGCTCAACTGATCAGAGAGATTCATTAAGCAGAATTTCCTTCACTTAGTCTCAGTCTCATATTCTGTTCCTTACTGCTTTGGAAAGCAGAATTGACTGGTGGAACTAAAATAGTACAGCCCTTGATTTTCAAGTTGCCAAGATTTCCTGGGATTTCAACTATATAACTGTTTGATCACCATTTCAATGTATAATGTGAAAAAAGAAACAAAAACTGAAGTCTTTTACACCAGTCCAGGGGATTGTCCAAGGTCACTTCATCCTTCATCCTACTCTTCATCCTACCAGAGTCTGGAGAGGTGCATTCTTTTGGAATTGTGATTGGGCTACATAAATCCTAAAGGGAAAGTGTGAGCAGCCTGGGAATTCCAGGGAGGTCAGTCCAAGGCTCAACTGTGCTCAATTGGGTCAGTCATGGATCTGGGGTCAGTTAAGGGCAGTCTTGGGAATTTGTTCAAGAATGTTCAGGGGCCTCTTCAAAGAACAGTTGATGGAGTCCTGGGGAAAGCAGGCAACTAAAATCTGGAATATTTTTCATTGAACTGGCTCACTAAAAGAATGATTGCAAATGAAAAGGGGGCAATGCAAGATAGAAGGGTGAGACCTAATAGATAATAAAATCGCTACAGTGTGGAAGCAGGCCATTCAGCCCATCAGTTTAACACTGACCCTCTGAAGAGCATCCTATCCGACCCACCCTCCTACCCTATCCCTGCATTTTCCAAGACTACCCCATCTAGCTTGTACATCCCTAGATACTCTGGGCAATTTAGCATGGCCCATCTATCTAACATGCACATGTTTGGACATCTTTCAATGGTGGAGGGGACTGGGAACTGCAGGAGGAGGAATGGAAACCCTGAGAAGGTGTGATACCAAAGTAGGGTATGGCAATTTGCCTAGCCATAGTTCTGTGGGTGAATTGGGGATTTTGATAGTTAGATAGTACAGTCTGTTCTGATATAATGTGATAATTCCATTCCCATGTGATCCCGCTGCAGCACCATTTAAACCAATGGGTCTTGAATCGTTTTATAGTGTGAGATATTGTATTAGGCTGTCTTTATTAACTCACTCACCAGCTATTATATTTAGTAATACAGTGTTCCTGTTCATCCATTCATAATCCTTTACTAACCCATTATTTACTATAACACATGAAGCAGCAGTGCTAACCACTGAGCCACCACAGGTGCCTTGGGCTGTGAGGCAGCAGTGCTAACCACTGAGCCAGCCTTATTGATTACACTTGGTGCTGTGTCCAGTCATTCTGCTGCTTTTAACTCTCTTAAAGGTACACCCACATCGTCATAACAGTCGCCAATGTATCTGACTCTGACACTACTGCTGGCAGTGCATTCCATGCACCCACCACTCTCTGTGTAAAGAACCTAACTCTGACAACTCCCCTAAACCTCTCTCCAGTCACCTTAAAATTATGCCCCCCTAGTGATAGCCATTTTAACCCTGGAAAATAGATTATGGGTATCCACTCTATCTATGCCTCTCATCATCGTGTGCACCTCTGTCAAGTCACCCGTCATCCATCTTCACTCCATTGAAAAAAAACCCTAGCTCCCGCAACCTTGCTTCATAAGTCATGCCCTCCAGTCCAGGCAGCATCCTGGTAAATCTCCTTTGCAACCTCTCTAAAGCTACCACACTCTTCCTATAATGTGGTGACCAGAACTGAACACAATATCCCAAGTGTGGTCTAACCAGGGCTTGATAGAGCTGCAGCATAACCCCACGGTTCTTAAACTCAATCCTCCTGCTAATGAAAGCCAACACACCATATGCCTACTTAACAATTCTATCAATTTGGGAGGAAACTTTGAGGGATCTGTGGACATGGACCTCAAGATCCATATGTTCCTCCACACTGCCAATAGTCCTGCCTTTAACCTTGTATTCTGCACTCAAATTCAACCTTCCAAAATGGATGACTTCACACTTGTCCAGGTTGAAATCCATCTATCACTTATCAACCCAGCCGAGCATCCTGTCAATGTCCCATTGCAACCTACAACAACCCTCCACGCTATTCACCACTCCACCAACCTTCATGTCACCAGCAAGCTTACTAACGCACCCTTCCACTTGCTCATTCAAGTCATTTATAAAAATCCTGAAGAACAAAGCCGATCTCTGCGGAACACCACTGGTCACCAAGCCCAAGGCTGAATACATTCCATTTACTACCACCCTCTGTCTTCTATGGGCCAGCCAATTCTGCATCCAAATGGCTGGAATTCCCTGTATCCCATGCCTCCTTACTTTTTAAATGAGCCTACTGTGGGGAACCTTATCATTGCTAAAATCCATACACAACACAACTACTGTTCTACCTTTATCAGCGTGTTATGTCACATCCTCAAAGAATTCAATAAGGTTTGTGGACATTACCTGCCCCTCACAAAGCTATGCTGATTATCTCTAGTCAAGCTATGGTTTTCCAAGTAATCATAAATCTTGTCTCTCAAGATCTAGACTCTTAGTGGAAAAGACCTTAGCTATTCATCCTATCTATGCCCCTCAAGATTTTATAAGTCTCTGTAGGATCACCCTCAGCCTCCAACACTCCAGTGAAAGAAGTCCCAACCTAACTAGCCTCTCTTTATAACTTAAACCTTCAAGTCACAGTAACATCCTTGTAAATCTTTTTTGCAGTTTAATAACATCCTTCCTATCGTAGGGCGACCAGAATAGTACACAGTACTCCAAAAGCGACTCACCAATATTTTGTACAGCATGAAATCCTAACTCGTGTACTCAATATTCTGACCAATGAAGGCAAGGGAGCATGGCTAGTCAATTGCAACGTGTAAAATCCTTGGGATGTCTGAAAAGATTGCTAATCGCTCACATGAATATGACATAATGACGTCTAACAATGGAAAAAGACATTAGAACAGACATTTCAAGAGTATGCGTGGAGATACATTTGCAAATGTGTAAGGTTATTATGTGTCAGCTATTCATCTCCACTGTCTTCCAGTGCAAGTAAGTGTAAGCCCAACTTGAGCAGCTGGTGTGGAGTGGGTCTGCTGTGTAGTTGGCCTTGTTGGCCTGGAAGACTTGGCCAGTTACCCCACAAGGAGCATTTGGCTTCTGAGAAGTCAGGCCTGCTGACCTACAGTCTTTTGCCCATATGCAGGCTCAATTTGGGGACTTCTGCAGATTTTAGCATCATAGGCAAAGAGAAAATGGAGGGTCTGAGCATTTCTGGATATCCTAAAATGAAGCTTCTGTGCCCTGTGTATGGCTCCTTCTAACTCTGGTCACAACAGACAAGAGCACAAAAAAGTTTATTAGATTGATTAGACATTAACGTCTCCTCCATCCCTACCTCTTCTCTGGCTAGATCCAGAATATTGTCCTCATCGGAAGTGAGAAAGCTGATACCTGCCATCAACCTGCCATTGCAACATATGTGACAATGCTGCCCCTTTAACAAGGACATTTTGTCCTTGTTTTTTTTCTCAAGAGGAGTTGTAAAGGCAGAGGTGTCAATGTGTCTGGAAGTGGCTACTTTAAATAATGCCAGGAGTGTGGTAGTTTCTCCCAGTTCAAATTTTTTCTTGCTTGGTTTGTTTCAGCAGGCAGTCAAAAACTGCTGGAAGCAGAGAAGCTGTTAAAACAAGAAAAAGGTTCAATGCTTCAATACAAGTTTCTTGCCTGACTCTTCTTTCTGAAATCTCTCCTGCCTGTATGAACCTGAGTTTGAATTAACCATTTGCCAAGGGGCATGTTTTTGGGATGTTGTGGGTATTGGAACAGTTCCTTCATTGAAATTGCAACTTAACGATGCAACTTAAGTCGGTTGGGTTTCCAAATAGTTAAGTTATTCTAAATTCTGTTTTCTTTTGTTTGTGTTTCAATTATAGTGTGTAAATAAATTCTGTTTTCCGTTAAAATAAGAAAAAGTTAGCGTCTGCATTACCTTCTTGAAACGTTTTGGGAGTCTGACCTTGTTCATAACACGCAATAGTGTCTAAGCAGTATAACAGCCACTCACTTAGAAATAAAGCAGTTTGCTCCATTTTTCACCCCTTAGGTTCACACTTAGATCTGGATAAATCAGCAAACATGATCAGCCTATCTGAATAGATTAGAGTTGAAGGTAATTGAACATAGTTCTTTGACCAAAACATTTTGTGTTCATCATTTTTTGACATCTCTGCTTATTAAGCAAAGTATGTAGCATGAAAATAGCATTTATGAAAATAAATCCACTTTCAGAATCTTATCTGTTGACAGTGGTTCAGTGGTTAGCACTGCTGCCTCACAGCAACAGGGACCTAGGTTTGATTCCAGCCTTAACTGACTGTGTGGGAGTTTGCATATTCTTCCCACATCTGCAAGGACTCCTCCAAGTGCTATTGTTTCATTCCCACAGTCCAAAGATGCGCAGATTAAGTGGACTGGCCATGCTAAATTGTTTGTAGTGTTCAGTGATGTGAAGGCTCAGTGGACTGGCGATAGGAGATGTGGGGTTACAGGGATAGGGTCTAGTTAGAATGGTCTTCTTGCCCTGCAGATTGTAGATTTTCTTTACTACAATGGATTTAAAATTTCACTTTCTCCATGTGAAGAGTAAGTTTATAACAGTAATGCATGGGACAATTGGTACTGTCAGGCTGTTTGATGTAGACTATGATACCTTGAACAGATAGTGGTGAAGGTGGAGTGACATCAAAACCCTTTTGTATATTGGATTATATGCTAATATGTGACATCTAAAATGAAGCCAAATAATAACACAGATAAATGATAAACAAATTGTGAAAATTTGGAGAAGACCAAACATCAAAACAACAGCCATTGTAGCTGAAAGGTTAAAACAAAACACTTAAAAGTTTTTATAGTCATCACAGAACTTTGCTATTACAAAACCAATGTTAGAGAGTGGACTGTCACTCTCTCATCCGAACATTCTACTGGTCTCACCATCAATTCAAATGCTTTTCCCCAGTTACTGCTATGACCAATTATCTATATTAGGTTTAGCATAAGAATATCACCAACTAAATTTATTTAATAAACAACAAAATTATTGACTTATTGTGAAAACAGGATTTATTTGGCAAAAATATAAAGTCGATTCAAACACTTTTTAAAAGGAAGGTACAAATATTTACACTTCTACATATGTATGCACAAACACTAATTACAAGACAATAAAAACTTTCTCTGCAGAGACTGACTTTGAAAAAACACTTTGACCATTTGTTGTTAGTTATTGAAGGAAAAAGGAATCAGGTATGAAATGTTCAGGAGGATTTGTCGTCAGCAACGTAGCACATCCTGAAAATAGCCAACTATTACTAGGACATTTGAAGAGTCACCGTATTCAGGAATTGTTGAGAATCCAAATGCTTTTCAGGAGAGCAGCAGTATCAGATTTTCAGGTGTCACAATGAACTCTGAAAGGCGAAAGGCAGAAGTTGAACTAGGTAGCTTGTTTGAAAAGGTCCTGATCTTTTTGTGAGAAAACTTCAGGTTTATTTTCAATCTTTTCAAATGAACTACAATTCACTATCTTTTAAACATCAATCCCCTAAAATAAATAAAATAATGAAGCATCCTAATTGCCATGTCTGGAGGAAAATTTATAAATCATGCTGAATCTTAGGGTTTCTAGTGCAAGCCTTGGCAAATCTTAATTAACTTGGTTAAAAGTTTTTCCATTTTGAAAGTATACTCAGTGGAGAAATTCTCAAGTATGTAATTTTCAAATAAAGTTAATTAATGTGTCTGTAATGATTCCCACCCTGTCAAGATATTGGTGCATACACCTCTGTAAAATTGCCATCCTCTGGTTTTGCCTCCCACAACACCAACTACATCGATATCTGTGCCATGTAATCAAGGACGATATTTCCAGAACTCTCCTTGTGAATCACCCATGTTCCAAATTTCCACATATTCTTTATATCCTCAATTATTCTTGCCAGGTACTGAGTCTCATTTTCCCATAATTGTGGCCTCAGGTAATTTGATATGGTCCTGTTGCACTGAATTCAAAATTGACATTCAAATTTCAAAATCCCTGTCTTCTTTTCAACAGTCTCCAGGTCCAGTTCAACTTTGATGTCCAACTCTCATCTCCTGTTTCTTCCATCATCTCTTTACCAGCACAGCTTTCATTGGTTCTCAGTAGTAATCTTAAAAAATCTCTCCCTAAAACTTTCCATATTTTTAATTCTCTCCATCAGCTTCAAAGGAATTTTTTTCCATTTGTTTCTCATTTGTCTGCACAGAGATTTGCGCTGGTGCCTCAAGTTTATGTAATTTACACCCATGACTTGCTTTAAGGGACAGAAAGTACAGTTTCGAAGTTTGCTGATGACACAGAAATAGGCCAGAAACTAAGTTATGAAGGCAACATAAGGTGGATAAGTGACTGGGAGAAGATCTGCCAAATGAAGTATGAGAGAAAAAAAGAACTACGCTATCAAAATGGTGAAAGATTGCAGAGTTCTGATATGCACAGGGATCTGGGTATTCTTGTGTATGAATTGTAAAAGATTAGCATGCAGAAAACAACAATGAAATAACTGCACAGATGCAGGTATCCTGTCATAAATTTAACCTTTATTTACATGTGCACCATACATTTACTCTGACCAGCCATTAGAGTGAGAAGACTTTCTGAATCTCATTTTTTATTTATTTTGTTAAACAGTTCAAAATACAGTTGACAATAAACAGTAAGCAGCAGTTCACAAAAAAAAACACTATACAGGGGAAAGGGCAGCAAAGCCATATCCCGAACCCCACCATTCAACCTGTTTCCAGGGAGATGAGGACAAACCTCAAATCCCACTTCCAGTCTTCACAGATAACAGTGACAAACACAGACAAGACAGTGCAATCAAATGAGAAACAGTGCAGAGAGCACAAACCCAGTATAGTTATAACAGATACCTGACAGCCGTCCACACAACATACTGATCAGACCATCCTTGGCTAGCCTTCCTGCAGGACAGTCGTCGACCTAATCTCCCATTTTTAATTTTTTAAATTTTTTATTAAACAATTCACAGTTTACAAAACAATTAACATTAACAGCTGTGTACAAAGGAACAGCAATTTTACAAGGGGGAGGAGCAGCATAGACAGGCTCCAAACCCCCAGTTCAGCTAGTTTTCAGGGAAATGAGGACTAACCACCAATCCCAGTTTAAATTACAAACAGTAACAATGACATTTGTACATATAAGACAGTCCAGTTACATAAAAAAAAACAGTGCATACAATACAGACCCCCAGAAACCCAGCAAGCCCCCCTACCCCTCCCACCTTCCGACCACTCTAAGGCAGCCCGCTCCTACGCACCTTCCGGATCTCTATCCACCCCATGCCCCTTCCAGTTCTCTTTCCATCCTGACACACCTTTTGACCACCTCTAGGATAGCCTGCCCAGATAACCGCCCGGGTGACAGTGCTGAGGATGGCCTACCCACCTTCCGGCTTCACCAACCACCCTCAGCACCTTCCGACCACCTCTAGGACAGCCGGCCCCGGTACCCACCCACCAGGGTGACAGTGCTAAGGACGGCCTACCCACCTTCCGCTCTCAGTCTGCCCCTATGTACCATTGGGATCTCACCCACCCCGATGCGCCGCCCAGCCAGTGGGCTATCTTGGCACACCTTCCGGCCACCTCTAGGACAGCCTGCCCCTTCCCCTGGAATTACACTTTGCAGGGCAGCCCACAAGCCTTCTGGATCTCAGCCTGCCCCTCCACTCCTTCTGGCTCTTGGCTGCTCTGACACTTTCTGACCACCTCTAGGACAGCCTGTCCCAATCACCCTTTCTCAGGACAACAGCGCCCAAAACAGCCTACCCATCTTCTGGCTCTCGGGGTGACTGGCATCGGATGGCCTACCCACCCTCCAGCTTTTGGGACAGCCTACCAACCTTCAGGTTCACAGGATGGCCTACCCACCCTCCGGCTCTCAGGGTGACAGCTTTCAGGATGACCTATGAGCATCCCAGCTCACAGTAAGGCCTGCCAAACCCAGGGACACACAAGACAGTGCAGGTGACGACTCCAACAAACCACATGACAGAGTTAATTATCTACAAACAGAGTCCTTTCTGATACACAGAGTCAATTAGCATAGACAGTTCTCTTCAAAATGTAGAGGCCATTCCCAGGAACAGAGTCCACTCCAGTATACAAAGTGCTTTGTCAGAAATGGAGTCCATTCCAAACTGCAGAGTCTGTTGCTAAAAACAGAGTCCACAACTGAGGGCAGAGTCCACTCCCGAAGGCAGCAAATGCACACCCCACAGCACACAGGTGTTCAATGTCCATGGAGTCCTGGCCCATCCTTGGAGAACCAGGCCCACTCCTAGGAACACAGTATATTGTAAAGGTGCAGTTAACTCAGTGGTTTGCTCCTCTCCTGAAGGAAAGGTCTTCTCCCTATCTCCAGGATACAGCAAGTGCTCACCTCCCAGCACACACTCAGGTGTTCAGTCTTCAGAGGTCTAGTCCCAGGGCTAGGCCTCCGCACAGGAACAGCTCTTCTGGTAAGATGTATTTTTCACAAGGACTCAGTCCAAACACCAAAAAACAGTGAAGACACATACAAAAAAAATAAAAAAAAACTAGAGTCCAAGGGCTACGCCCTGCCTCAAAATCGACATTGTCCTTTTCTCAAAAGTGAAAGAGAAAAAAAGAATAACACACAGGCTGTAACCAGCCAGTGAAACAACAACCCCATAATGAGAACTGAGTTGCACCTGAAACACATTGTGTGCATCAGGAGTTTAGAAATCAGTCCTCACTAAAGGAATACCAGTTAACAAACTGACTGAATAATTCAGCCAGTTCAGGAATCAGAATCTGTGATAAATAGATTTGTGTTAAGAAAAGGGTTAAGAGGTTACCAAAGGCAGGAATGTGGAGGAATCAGATCAATCATGATCTTGCCGAATGGTGGAGCAGACTCAATGATCTCATGTGTTTATCTCATATGTTCATATGAATTCAAGAGTCTGGGACCTATGTTGCTAAAGACATTTTGTTGAAGATTTTATTAGTTATAGAAACCACCTTAATTTATTTCTATAAGACAGAAATAACCTGCTTTTGCAGGATGCCAGTTCAGTTTTTCATCAGTTCCTGTTCATTTTAGTTCAGTTTTTGCAAAGATGGACTGAGTCAAATGATGTGAATTGATCACCCCAGTATAGAAACTTCAGGCTAATTCATACTGAGTACCTTTCCAAGAAATGTGAATAGCAAGACCACACCATTAACAACGATTACGTTTATCTAAGGGCTGATCTCAGTCATCTGCAGGGTAAAACCAGGCATCAAGCCTTCAGATCAGGAGACCCACTTAAATATAAGGAATTCAAGTATGACCTTCACAGAGCCATTAAGACAACCAAGGACCAATACCAATCCAAACTAGAGACCCAGTCAGACACCCGGTGACTATGGCAAGGACTGAATGACATCACAGGTTCTACAAAGAGACAATGCAAGATAGCAGATGATGACACATCCCTCCCAGATCATTCCAACACCTTCTAATCCCGACGAACCTATCCCAACACTGCACCAGAGGTCAAATCAGTTTTCCTTTGTGTGAATCCAAGGAAAGCAATGGGACCAGACAAAGTACCAGGCCACGCACTCAGAGCACATGCAGATCAACTGGCAGAGGTCTTCTTGGACATCTTCAACCTCTCTCTGCAGCTGGCCGCTGTCCCTGCCTGTTTCAAGAAGGCCAGCATCATCCCTATGCCTAAGAAGGCTCATGCAGCATGTCTCAATGACTACCGTCCAGTGGCCCTAACTTCAGTTGTCATGAAGTGCTTTGAAAGGCTGGTCATGGCATTAATCAACTCCAGCTTCCCCACTACTCTTGACCCACTCCAATTTGCCTGTTGGACCAACAGTTCCATCTCAATGGCATAACACTTACCATTCACTCCTCCCTAGAACATCTTGATACCAAAAACAGCTATGTAAGAATCCAACTCATTGATTACAGTTCAGCCTTCAAAGCTATTATCCCCTCGAGACTGATCACTAATCTTAGTGATCTCAGACTAAGCCCCACTCTCTACAACTGGATCCTCAGTTTCCTGACCCTCAAGCCACAATCCATGTAGATTTGGGACAATATTTCATCCTCACTCGCACTCAACATTGGAGACCCCCAGGGGTGTGTACTCAGCCCCCTATTCTACTCACTGTATACCCATGACTGCATTGCCAAATACCAGACTAATGCCATTTACAAGTTCGCTGATGACATCACCATAGTTGGTCGAATCTGAGATAGTGATGAAACAGACTTCAGACGAGAGATGGAAGACCTGGAAAAATGGTGCACTGAGAACAACCTCGCTCTCGATGCCAGCAAAACCAAAGAACTCATTATTGACTATCGGCAGGACGTTACTCATGCCCCCTTACGCATCAACACCACAGAGGTAGAACAAATGGAGAGTGTCAAGCTCCTGGGAGTGGTCATCCACAACAAGCTTTCTTGGACTCTTCATGTAGATGCACGGGTTACAAAGGCCCAACAAAGTCTCTTCTTCCTCAGGCAACTGAGAAAATTTAGCATGACAGTGAACACCTTTGCCAACTTTTACAGGTGCACCATTGAGAGCATTCTGTCTGGATGTATCATTACCTGGTATGGCAACTGTACCATTCAAGATCAGAGACAGTCACAGAGAGTGGTGAACTCGGCTCGGACAATCACAAAGGCCAACCTCCCATCTATAGAATCCGTCTACCAGGCCCGCTGTCAAGAAAAGGCCGTCAGCATTCTCAAAGATCCATCCCACACTGGCAATGTTTTTCTACAACATCTGCCATTGGGGAGAAGGTAGAGAAGCCTGAAAACACACACCAGCCAGTTTCAAAACAATTTCTACCCTACTGTTGGTAGAATATTGAATGGATGTATCTTTGTTTTTGTTTTTGCCGCTGTTTACCTATTATTTACTTGTCTATGCGACTTAATTATGTGATATGACTGTATTGCTCACAAGACAAAGCTTTTCACTGTGCCTCGGTACACATGACAATAAATTCAATTCAATTCAATGTTTTGTGTGGAACATCAATTATCACATGGTAATTCTGAATCATGGAGTATTGTTACTGTGAACGCTGAGGTGCAAGTGAATAGAATTCCACTGCTTGACATTGTCATGTATTTATGGCCATATTTTAATTTTTTTCAAATGCATAATTTCATTATTAAATTATTTAACAATTGTTCAACTGAAATACTGAGTGCATCTTTGGTCACCACAGGACGCGATGGATGTGGTTGTTCTGGAGAGGGTGCCGAAAGTCTTCACCAGGATGTTGCCTGGGCAGGAACGAGTCAGCTATGAAGACAGACTAGATAGGTTGGGATTGTTTTCTTTAGAACAGAGAAGACTGAGGGTGATCTAAAAAAATTATCAAGGGATAGGAGTAAATGTTTCCTATTTGCAGGTGGCTCAATTACTGGGAAAAATCAGTAAAATTGGCAAATGAGACATTGTGTCCAACTCAAATGTACATTTCAAAATGGTCTAGCAATTATTTTTACTCTGTCACAGTAGGTAGGCATCGCAAGCATTTATTAACTGTCTCTAATTGCTTTTGAGAAGTTGTCAGCAAAAGGGATTTAAGGATAAATTGCTTCATCCAGAGAGTGGTGGCTATCTCAAACTCACTGCCAGAAAAGGGTGATAGAGGCTGGAGCCATTACAAAATCTAAGAGACATTTATATGAGCACATGAAAATCCCCATAACATAAAAATCACAGTGGACCAAGTGGTGGGAAATAGGATTAAAGTGGATAGGTATTTGATGACCAGTGCAGATTTGATAGACCGAAGGGCCTCTTTTCATGCTGAAATACTCTATGACTCTTTTTAACTTTTGGTTTATAAGATATTATTGTGGTTTGGGAAACTGCTTTTAAATTTATCATACATGAAAGCAATCTCGGTTTGTATATTTTGTCAGATAGGCCTTGATTTACAGACTGAAGGGGAAATATTCTTATCTCAATGAGTTAATGGCAAGAAGTTTTCATACCTGGAATTATGGTGCTCTGTCTACTTATCTCTTGAAGAGATGGACATAGAATCCCTACAGTGTGAAAGCAGGCCATTCAGCCCATCAAGTCCACACTGAACTTCCAAAGAGCATCTCACCCAGACTCACCCAATCCCTGCAACCTTGCATCTCCCATGACTAATCCACCTAACCTGCTCATCTTTGGACTGTGGGAAGAAAGCAGAGCACTGGGAGGAAATCCACGCAGACACGGGGAGAACATGCAAGTTCCACACAGACAGTCACCCAAATGGTTGAATTGAATCCAGGCCCCTAGCACTGTGAGACAGCAATTCTAACTATTGAGCCACCGCACTGACTATCCATAGTCATCTCATAAAAGGGTTTAAAGTTAAACTGTGAACCGGGGTGGGCATAGGTGCAGTTTCAAGTTGACCTATTCATGAAACTTCCCCAGATCAAAGAAGCATTTTAAGGTAAACAGCAGAGCATTTTGAAGTATCTATGTGGCTTTCAGACCAAAGGGAAAGTTTGCTGTTTGAGATAATTAACTTGATTTTTTATCTGACAACAGGTTAGGTGTGTCATATCACCCTGGAGATGATCTGCGGGGTTCAAAGGTGTTTTTTCACTACATCAAATGAGTCATCTATACCTAGCTTGGAGAAGGCAGAGAGATAATCTTTGAGCAGACAGAACAAAGAACAGAGGGAGATCATGAACCAAGGCTGTTTCTGACTTTGAGTCACTCTACAAGCATGTGAATAGGGTCTATGTTCAGATTGGGGATTTTCAAACTTTTAAGGTTTTGAAATAGGGCCAAAGGATTCTACTGCAGGAATGCCCAAAGAAGCTTTCAAGTTGGAACATAATTGGGAAAGGAAAGCAAACATACTAAGTGCTATGGAGCTGAGGAATACATCGGTTTGGTTCAAGAGATTTGAATGGACATCGAGTAACTAATGTAAAAAAGGAGCTCTCCATTTTAAGTAAGAGTCGAACGGGCAGAGTATTGTTTGAGAATGTGGTTTAATGAATAAATGCTCGATCATTTTAACTTTTCAACAAAAAAATTGCATTCTCTTTAAAATGTGTGATCTTGGTTTATAATTGTGAAGGAAAAGTTCTTTTTGAACGTTACTAGTCTTGACCAAGATCCTAGCAAAATGATTAGCAGAAGGTTTATAAATCAGCTTTTCACATACAAACAATTTGCATTGCTGATAAATTGTTTATTTTTTAATATGATAAACAACAGAAATACTTGCAACACCGCATAAATAAATTTGAATAAATATTAAATTAAAGAGACCAACAAAGTGTTTTCTGTTACACACTATCAGACAGTAGGTTCCTTTGAATACAGCCTTCATAAAGCATTTAACCATAAATAAATTAATAAATACTATTGATAATTTTCATAAACTTTATATCCAATCTTTCGGCATTTCCACTGCCTCAGATATCAGTGTTTTCTTATGTAGCTCAATGAGACCATGGCTTGACTCCCTGCCAAAGAAATTGTGTTTAACTGTGTTAAATATTGATGCAAAGATACCAGCATCAGCTGTTCCCACCCAAATGTTTACAAGTCCTTATTTTGCTCATTATATCGCTCTGATGAGCTTATGAGAAATAAAGGTTCCTTGGAAGCTAGTGTTACAACCAATTACACACAAAAAATCTGATACAAATGCATTAATTGATGACAGAAAAAATGTTTTCAAGTACATATCTCCTTTGCTTAACAGAATCAATCAATATTTATGCCTCTCCATTTTGTTCATCTGAAGCATTTCAGTAAATCCTAACAGCAATCTTGCTTTATGTAGTAATGTATTTTAGCATTATCCACCTTTTTAAGTTTTAATGTAATTTAAGTATATTGATCTATCATAAAATTCCTCAGGAAGATAGTTACATAATTTGTAATTTAAACATTGGCATTCAAAAACTGAGCTTTGATTCTGAATCCAGCTCTCTCTCATTTTTAAATCAGAGTGTTTGTACATTACGGGCAAAAATGCGATCAATGTCTTAGTGAATGAGGTGCCATCTCAACGCTGAATCATTAAGCAACTGTGTTGTATCAGCATTAATTCTGGTAACAGAGTCATTACGGTCCTTAAAAAATAATGAAATCCCTGCCCAGTCTGTCAATGTGCTGCATAGCAGATTTCCCATTTGCTACAGACCCTGTTTCAAAGTTCCTGGGGAAGGTTTGTCCTGACAGGCTACTTCAAAGGCCGGGATGTCAAGGGAAGTCAGAACCAGATTGCTCCAGATGGAAGACCTCAAGTCTGGAAATAAAACAGTCAAGGAGGAGAAGCAATATGAATTGCCAAACGTCCATGATGTTCAATTATTTAACAAAGTATTAACAAAACTCACTCCATTCCTTCTTCTCTAGATTTCTCTCGGAGTCTGTAGTTTTGGCTGAGTGGTTAAGGCAATGGAGTAAAAAATCCCTCAGGATTTCCCATGCAGGTTGGTAATCCTGGAGACTACGTTTCCCCAACTTGCAGAATTTGTGGTCAGCTTAGGCCGAAGGGCCTGTCTCCATGCTGTGGGACGCTATGACTCTAGTTTTGGGGCTGTGAAGACTAGTATTTCATTTAGCCAGAGTGTGGTGGATAATTCTAAAATGCTGCCTTATCAGCAATGCTGAGTGTTTGAATCTAACATTTTACAATTAATGTAGAAAAATTCATTTATGGATCATACATCATGCATGTTAAAATGTCTACACAAACAACTGTTCATCGGACTTCATTCATAATTTAGAAAAATGATAGAAATTTGTAAAATATTAAATTAACCTTTGCACTGGTGATTATGAAACTGTTGCCAAGAAAGTTTCGGGAGGGTATTAGGCAAATTCAGTAGCTTGCTTCTCCTCAGACATCTGTTTGCACTTGACACTGATTAACCACGATACAAAATTCTTAAATCTTTGTATGAATTTCTTGAATTCTAAATCCTTAGTTGAAACTGATGGACAATCAGAGTGATGATTCTGTAAATGGATTCAGAAGAAGGATATCGATTCAACATTTTATTCATTCGATGACGCAACTATTTATTTCTACATTCTTCTATTGACACATTGAGATGGCAAATTATGCACAAGTTACCATTAGACAAATAGCTCTCCGCTATTTTGCACAAATGACTATTCATTATGAGTAAACTCAGGCTGCCTGCTAAGCTGTTTAACATTAAAAGGCAGCAAAGTCAAAATCCATCCTGTTCTCAAATCTCATGTATACATTTGCACATTCCAGCTATGATCTTGGGACAGTGGACTAGAATGGAGACTCAGGCACGTTTTCCACTTTGTCTCTCCTTCAGCCATTGTCCCAATACAACTGCTGCACTGAATAGCATCAAATAACTCTGAAATGCACCAGGATAGAACCTGAGCTTTTGTTTTACATGGGTGTCAAGTAATGTTTCACTACTTTTGGATCAATAATAAGCATGGTGGCTAAAACATTACTCAATGCATTAAATTTAACCTAAAGATAAATGAACTACGCAGAATTACCTTGAATATTTTCCTCAGAATGTTTAAATTTGAAGTTATTTTTATTAGAGCTTCATTTTCACTGTCCAATGAGTTTAGTCCTTTACGGAATATCTCAGTTGATTTCTTAATGCAGTTTGCATCCTTAAAGGAAAAAAAAATCAGAAATTAGTACTTAAGTATTGAAACCTAACATTCCATTGAAAATGAGACATACAATGGACGAAATTAGCTGCTAGTTTAAAATTGCCATTGTCTTTTTTATTTGATTCAAGCCACATTTTCCATTCATAAGAATTGGATGCCAATGCTTAAGTCAACACTTATTTCCCTACCCCAAATTTTCCAAGGCCAGGTAAGAGCCAACAGCATTGTGAGTCTGGACTGACCAGCAGATCAGACCAAGGAAGAATGGCAGATTTCCTTAACAAAGAAAATTGCTAAACCAGATTAGCCATTTTTAGTTCAGATCTTTTTTTAATTAAATTCAAATTTCACCAAGTTCCATATCCTGAGAACATTAGCCTGGAGCTTTGGATATTTGGGTGCATATTTCCACACTTCTTTAGATTGCTCATTATTTTATTTCTATCTTGTTCTTATTAAGAGGAGGGATGTTAATCCTCAAGCATACATTTTAGAAATTGGCTGTGCTCCCTGACTCACGTCTCATATACAGTACACTACAGAGATCCTTGAGAGACCTAAATTTCAATTGAAATTGGATCCTTGGTCTTTTGTTCAATAATTTGGATAAGCAATTGGTTTTCTTCTTGTGACACCAGAGACAGTTTGCTTACTGCATTTGGTTCAAGTTGTGAACTTTGATTCACCAGGTAAACCCTAACAGTAGAAAATACAAAGCTGGGGCACGGACATTGCAATTTCAGGTTGGCAATGCCACAGTTGAGTGCCTAGAAATTGTAAGCAGCATCTTTATAACCAGCCTGACGTGCAGATTGAATAAAGAAGATGATATGGCCCACTATTTGATATCACTTTGAAATCAAGAGCTGCAGTGGAATAGAGCAAACACTATCAATAGTGGTTTCGACATGAACGAAACATTTTAGCAAATAGATACCTTATCTATCAAAAGAGACATTATTATTTTGCAGTCATTTTGCAAAATAAAAATTCAGAGTTAAATGCCTGAGCAGTTTGAAAACTGCAAGAGTATCTCAAAATAAATGTTAAATTCAGACTTATGAAGAAGACATAAAGAATAAATTTGCATACCCCAAACACGATCGGAGTTGACAGCTTTGTTGAATACTGCAAAAGTAAAACATAAGTCCAGTTAGAATTCATTAACAAAGTACAGACAAGGAATTATACATTAAACAAATCCTGGCAGTTTCGATAAAATTCTATATACAATGCCTAAAGAAGTTAAATACTAAATGTCACTGGACATATTTGAAAACTTCATGCAATTTACAGAATACAGACGTCAAACTCACTGTTAAATTCTTTAGTGCGTAAATACTGTTCTTAATTTCATGAAGTATTTGTTCAGGGCACATTTCAAGTGCAGTCACAGAGGAACTGAGTAGAAGTAGGTAGATGGCAAGCATTTTGCTTTGAAGCTCTGGAGAAGTTCTGGTTGCTATTCCTTGCTCCAATTGTTGTGCTGGTTTTGCATGTTGTCTATTCCTTTTATACAATGGTGCAGACCCCAGAAGTGAATTCAGTCACTGGGAGGAAATGGGAAATACCAACCAATGACACATTGGGACGAATTATGTTGACCACAAATTTTCAAACATTCTAAACATTCATATGAAAAGCATTGCTTCACATATCTATAATCTAGATATTGTCTAACATTGACCAATAGTTTCCAGTATCTACCCCAAGATATTATCTTCCTTGCGTCATTTCCTTAATGTAGTTGGTGTTCACACAGTTAATAGTAATTCCATTGCTCATAACTGGGATTTTCTACATGCAACAATTTAATTGTCTTTTTATTTCCTTACCTTTTTTGACTTCTTGATAGGCTGTGGAAAAGTGGAAAAAAACTATTCATGTTGCATAATTCACTACCGCAACACTCAATGATCATTTGCAAGCTAATATTTATTCCTCAATTAGATAAATTCCAATAGGGGTGGGGTGACATTTTCAAGTGAGAATTAATTGGCTACTTAATGGCTTCAATTAATCTGCCAGTAGTGGCCCACTCAACATACAGCCCTGCTAATGGTAAAACTGTAGGGTAGAATGTTGGGCAGTTAGGATATAAATATATAGTAAAAGAAATCATATTAGGATGGTTTCACAGATTAATGCATTATTTACCATTATTGAAGATTAGAGGCTGAAGTGAAATCAGAAAAAATATTCTGAAGCCTTAATATTTTTCATCAAAATGGTCAGTGATGTTATGATATACCTCTGGAGCAGGTGAAAGCCTGAACCCAGGCCTCCTGGCTCAGAGATAAGAACATTGCCACTGCACCACAAATGCCCAAATTCTGAATCCTATTATTGTCCAAGCATTTCTTGTGAACTTTACTTGGCTTGGTTAAAAGCATTCTTCCAAATAAAGGTCAAAACCAGTAAAAGAAATCTCCCACTAAATGGTAGCCTTGACTAAAGGTCAACACTATGTTGATGGGCTGCTGATAATTCTCAAGGCAAAAGTGAGGACTGCAGATGCTGGAAACCAGAGTTTGGATCAGAGTGGTGCTGGAAAAGCACAGCAGGTCAGGCAACATCCGAGGAGCAGGAAGCTCAACATTTTGGGCAAAAGCCCTGATTCCTGATGAAGGGCTTTTGCCCGAAACTCGATTTTCCTGCTCCTTGGATGCTGCCTGACCTGCTGTGCTTTTCCAGAACCACTCTGATCTAAAAACTGCTGATACTTCTCACTCTACTTAATGCCCCCACATCAATAACTTTTTCATCCTCTTTGTCACAATCTATTCTCAGTAAATAGAGCTGGAACAACTTACACATATCTGTGTGGATGTTATCTAGCTTAGTAGAACAATCTGCCCTTTATGTGAACTGTAGATTATAGACTTCCTTCACCAGGCATCCGAAAGCTTTCAAAGTATACTTTGATGCAAAACAGAACTTTGTAACTGAATAAACTTGATTAAACTTGAGATCCTGTAAGAATCTAGTCGGTTAACTAGCCAAAGCTGATGCTTGGAATAACAAATTCAGTCTTGACCAAATTTTCATTGGAGTATGCAAAGAAAAGATATCTAATTATTTGCTGACAAAAGCAGCTAACTCTTTTAGAACTTGCTAGAACCAAAGATTTCTGTCAGACTCAAACCATTAACTCTGTTTTTCTCTCCACATTTGCTCCCAGAACTTCTGAGTTTCTCCATCTTCTTCATTGCTTGCATAACACTTGAGCAAGTGGATCTATATGTTAGAAAGCCTGAACTGAGAGGAGTTGTATTGGTTCATGATCCTTGGAAATATCAAAACTTTGGATGAGTTGGGTAGACCAAAAGCAGCCACTTAAAAAGCCACCAAAATGGAGCAAAAACTGGGAAACTTTGCAGCTGTCATTTCAAAGAGCTCACATTGTGACTTCAGAAAGCAGCAGAGAAAATAATATTGACCAGCAGGGGGATACCAAGTGTCTCAAATGCAGGATGACAGGACAATTCAAACTGTTCTGTGAACATTAATGTATAAGTAAGGAAGAAAGCAAGGACATGTATTTGGTAAATTCTGGGAATTAAAAATGAAGAAAGAAATAACAATGTAGATTCCTTCAATTAAGTCAAAGATCAGAATTAATCATTTTTGCCAGTTACTTCAGAAATTAAAGGCAATAAGTGACATTTCAGTCTACACACTGGTGCAGTTATTTATGGTCCTCGCTGACCTTTTGAAATTGCTGAAAACTACAAGAATCCAGCCATCAAGATTTATGTTGCAAGGTCCAGGTGACACGGATCATCTTTATGTAGGTCATCTCTATCATCTTCACATATACCACAATTCACCACAAGGGACAAGAGATCAATGAGTGTCTCTATATCTTATCCAATCAATTAACAGCTTCATTGAGCAGGAATATATATACTCAGCTGGTCTCCTGAAGCAACTAGACAAAGTCATGCAGCAATATAATGGAGAAGGCTTCCATGAAGCAATCCTGCAGCTCTGTCATGAATTGGTAAGCCCAAAAATGAATGTCATATTGTATTGCTTCAAGATACTGAGCCAATATGTCACTCCCAACAGTGTACCACACATATTGCTGGAGAATATCAAGGAAGAGCTCAATGTTATAGTACTCAGAGCTGCCATAATATCTGTCACACAGACCTATTAGGTGGTGCCTGGGACTCTCAACCATTCTCAAGCAGAATGCATGATGCGCAAAATAAAACAGGAAGACCCATTGGTTGATCCTCAAACAACAAAAACCATCAGTGACTTTCCAAAGCTGGAATGTGTCAATGATATCAGAGATTCTTCAGAAGTTAGTGAAATTAGGGAACAAATTGCAGTGCCACTAGCATAAATATTTGTATATTTATACATCGAAATATTTGTATATCCAACAAGGGTGAAGTGCCAGAGGACTGGAAGGTGACTAATGTTGTCCTTTTATTTAAGACATGCTCTAAGGAGAAGTATAGGAACTAAAGACCTGTGATCCTGATATCAGTGGTGGACAAGTTGAAATGATTACAAAAGATAGGATTTACATGCATTTGGAGAGGCAAGGACTGATTAGGGATAGTCAGTATGGTTTTGTGCAAGGGAAATCATGTCTCAAAAATTTAATTCAGTTTTTGAGGACATAATCAAAAGGATTGATGATGGCAGAGTGGTAGACATTGTTTACATGGAATTCAGTACAGCCTTTGTCAAGGTTCCGCATGGTAGACTAATTAGTAATGTTATGGGATTTAGGAAGAGCTTGCCAATTGGATACAAAATTGGCTTGATAGTAGGAGGCAGAGGGTGATAATGAAGGACTGTTTTTCCAGCTAGATGCCTACGACCAGCAGTGTTCCACAGGGATTAGTACAGGGTCTCTATTGTTATTTATATAAACAACCTAAATGAAAATGCAGGAGGCACAGTTAGTAAGCTTGTAGATAATCTCTTCGCGGAGAAAGTGAAGACTGCAGATGCTGGAGATCAGAGCTGAAAATGTGTTGCTGGAAAAGCGCAGCAGGTCAGGCAGCATCCAAGGAGCAGGAGAATCAACGTTTCGGGCATAAGCCTGAGGTTCCTGAAGAAGGGCTTATGCCCGAAATGTTGATTCTCCTGTTCTTTGGATGCTGCCTGACCTGCTGCGCTTTTCCAGCAACACATTTTCAGCTTGTAGATAATGCCAATATTGATGGTATAATCATATTGAAGATTATTAAGACTACAAAGAGATCTTGACCATCTAGATCAATAGGCTAAGGAATGCCAGACAGAGCTTAGTTCAGATAAATATGAGGTATTGCATTTTGATCAAACAAATGGGAGCAGGACGCATACAAATAATAGTAGGGTTCTGAGTAGTGTGATAGAAGAGAGAGACCTGGGGGTTCAGTTACATAATTCTTATAAATCTTCATCACAAGTAGGCTGATTAAGAAGACATTAATCACACTTGTCTTCATTGCTCAGACCTTTAAATATTGGAATTGGGATGTCATGTTGAGATTGTACAGAACATTGGTGAGCCTCTTCTGGAGTACTGTGTGCAGTTCTGGTCACCCTGTTATAGGACGGATACTATTAAATTGAAGAGGGTTCAGAAAAGATTTATCAGGATTTTTCTGGGAACGGAAGATTTGAGTCATAAAAGTAGGCTGGATAGACTTTTTCACTGGATGTTAAGGGGGATTTTATAGAGGTTCACTGAATCATGAGGGACATAGATAAGGTGAAGAGGAAGGGTCTTGGGGGAGTTCAACATTAAGAGGCATATTTTTAAGGTGAGAGGAGAACATTCTAAAAAGGATGTGACAGGTAACTTTTTTTACACAGAGAGTAGTTCATCTGTGGAATGTTCTGCCAGAGAAAGTGGTGGCTGTAGGTGCAGTTACAATACTTAAAAGAAATTTAGATAAGTGCAGGAAGAGGAATGATTTGAGGGGTATGGACCAAATGCAGTCACATGGGGGTAGTTTAGTTTTGGGAACATGGTCGGTGTGGGCTAGTTGGACCAAAGGTCTGTTTCCATGCTGTATGACTCCATGAATTTCTGGTCAATCAGGTTGGGAAATTCATCATGAACTTAGCTACAATTGCTTTGAAAGACCTTTGAAAAGTGTTATAAATTTGGGGTACTGAGCAGAGCAATGCATTGCAGGAGATAAAGATGTGCTAAACTCTAAGAGCAGCTGCCGTATTATCCAGAGCTATAGTTGACTTAGCAGAAACTCAAGACTTAGGGAGATCCAGATTTTACCATGACAGAGATCTTCTCTATAGCACCAAGAATCCAGGAAGCAGCCTTGAAGACAGCACCTCTCATTTTGACATGGTCAGATTTGTGGGACTAGTTGTGGTTCACACATACGTGGCTCTGAGAGGCAACTAACCATTGAAGTGATCAGCTTTCTTCAATGAAATCAGATTTCAGAGACCCTAGAGTGTGGAGGTTAGACCAGGTCTGTTTCTCAGTGCATTTCTCTTGGATAGCCCATGTAATCTTTAAGAGGGATAAGGTACTCCTTTTAGATTTGGTGTCAGTACACCTTTAGACAAGATGAGGCACCATTTGTGAAATCTCACCCTGCTATTTTCAAAGTCATCACAAAATGTAAAACTACGATGAAAGTCATAAAAACATCACATTACCTGACTGATTGACTCAAGTTATCAGAAAACACTAACTAGATGTTTTCTACTTATTATAGATAAGTTCTAACCACAGGTAAACAATTATGGACTCGATAGTGTTCTCCTTTTGTTTGCCAAGTCTTTCCATTCTTTGATCTTTTCCTTCATGCTTTTATGTTCTTTACAAGCACAGAGTGACCGGTTCACAAATTATAAAGTCGCTGACTTCTAGGTTAAAAGTAATAGTAATATGAATTGTAAACTGTGAGGAAGATAGTGTGGAATTCCAAAAAGACAGGGACAAGTTAGTGAAGCGGACAGATAGGTGGAAGATTAGGTAGAATGCAGAGAAATGGGAAGTGGTGCACTTTGGTCAGAAGAACATTGAAAGACAATATAAAATTGTGGCTACAAGACCATCAGAAATAGGATCAAGAGCAGACCAATTGGGCCCTTAAGCCTGTTCCAGAATTCAATACTAATCCAACATTTCTCATTTTCACTTTTCTCTGCCCCTTCACCATAACCCTCAATTCCCCAACTGATCAAGAATCTATCTGCCTTAAACACAAGGAACTCTACCCTAATGGTTCTCTTTGGCAAGGACTTCCAAAAACTCACAACCCTCTGAAAGAAAAAAAAATCCTCCTCATCTCAATCTTAAATTGGTGCCTATTAATTTTGAGACTGTGCCCTCTGGTCTTCAGCTCTCCCATATGCAAAATTATCCACTTAACATTTGCCCAGTCAAACCCATTAATAATCTATATGTTTTAATGAGATCTTCTCTTATTCTTCTAAACTCCAATGAGTCGAATCCCAACTTGCGTAATCTTTGCTCATTAGACAATCCCTCTATGCCAGAAATCATCCTGCTGAACCTCCTCAAAACTGCCTCCAATTTCATAACGCATTTTCTAAAATAAGGGGACCAAAATTGATCACAGTACTCCAGATGTGGTTTCACCAGCATCTTGTACACTTGCAGTAAGACATCCCTACTCCAACTCCCTTGAAATAAGACCTAGCATTTGATTAGCCTTCATGATTACCTGCTGTGTCTGTGTGATAGCTTTCTATGGTTTTGTGCACAAGTAGGCCCACACTCCTTTGTGTTGCAGCTCTCTGCAGTTTTTCATTGAAATAATAATACACTGTTCTTTTGTACAGCCTTCATAACTTCACATTCTCCCACATTATGCTTCATTTGCCAGCTTTTTGTTCAAATATGTAACCTATCACTATCTCTCTGTAAACTTTTGTATCCCTCTCAAGCGCAGCCTTTCCATCTAATTTTGTAAAGGGAGCAGGAACAGAGGCTCCTCAGTGTACATATGTACAAATCATTGAAGATGGCAGGAGGCAGATGAATCAAGCATACATTATCCTTGTTTTTTTTAATGGGGCATAGAGCATAGAGTAGAACAATAAGGAGGTGATGTTGGACTTGTACAAGGCACTTGTTAGACCTTAGCTGGAGTATTGAGTTGAGGTGGGGGTGCCACATTATAGGCAAGATGTGAATATATCAAGTAGGATGTAGAAATGATATACAAGAATCAGAACCTTTAGTTATGAGGACACATTAGAGACATTGCGGTTGTTCTCCTTGGAGAGAAGAAGATTTAAGGATGATTTGATAGATTTTCCAAAATCACGGATGGGCTGCAAAGAGAAAATAGGGAGAAGCTGCTCCCACTTTGAAAAGAAAAATGAATGAGAGGGCACAAATCTAAAGTGATGTGTAAAAGAAACAAGAGAGATGTGCGAAACTTTGGGTGAGGAAAGCACCACCTGGAATTTTTGCGGGAGCAGGTTCAGTTAATTCAAAAAGACACAAAATGATTATTGGATAGAAATGGTGTGCAAGATACAAGGAAAAGACAGAAGCTCGGTACCATGTGATAGAAATAAATCAGATAAAATGGGTTGAATGGCTTCCTTCTGCACCATAACAATTTTGCTATCCTGTAACTATCGCATCAGAATGAGTGAATAAAACAAATGGCTTCCTTTAACTTCAAATATGTTACATCTTCCTCTCTCATTCACAACCACAAGCTGATCAGTTGCCCAGGAACCAATCAGATCATTTTTCTTAGCCTTTGGTGAATGACCTTTGGCATTCATGACTCGTCATAATTCCATAAACCATTCAGCAACCTGGTGTTGCCCAAACCTCATGTTCTGTGCGCACTCAGTGCCATTTACTGATACTTTCTATTTACATGTCTATTTACTGCTTCTCACAACCCTTGCAAAGAAAAGTGTAAGAACAAATTACAATGAGTTTCAGAAACTTGTTTTGCAAAAGTACAGTCAATACTTCTTCCGTCCACAATTAAAAATAAAGCAAAATATAAAGATGCGGTTTTGCACTTGCTTAAGATAATCATTATGTGGAACATGTGTGGTGAGAATGCTATTTGTCACTTAACAGCCCAAGTCTATTTCAGTATCTGAGGAGCTATGAATAGTGCTAAATGTTATACAATCATCAGTGAATGCATCCATTTCTGTCTTTAAGCTGGAAGGAAGGTCATTGATAAAGCAGTTGAAGATGATTGCGCTGAGGACACCACACTGAGGAGCTCCTGCATTGTTGTGCTGGAGTTGGAATGATGCAGCTTGGAATTACTTTAAAGGAAAAGCACATTTAATCTCGGTGGATTAGTGATTGAAACCTACCAGGCTACGACAGTTGAAACAATGATAAAAGTGTTAAAGAACATCTTTCGACTCATGGTTTTTCCAGATACAGTTATCTCGGACAATGATCCACAGTTCATAATTGAATTTCAAGAAATATACAGAAGACTATGGGATCGATAACATTATTTAGCAGTGAAAGCAGTGAAAACTATTGAAGTGTTAATAACTGAGGAGAGTGACTGGGATTCATATTCGCTGAATTACAGACTGAGCTCCTTTGGATTTATATGGGCTGAATTGTAATCAATTCAGCAATCAATTCACATTAACAGAGTTTCTTATGAGCCAAAGCTTAAAACAGAAATTCTATTGTTGAGCCTAACGCCAAATATTACCTCAGGTGATCATGAGCGAGCAAGACATGTGGAAAAGTTCAATGAGGTAAAGCGAAAAATGAGTATAACTTGAGACATAAAGTTAATATTTGACCAATATTAATACTAGGCCAAAACGTATGGATCAGAGGAAGAGCGTTTGAATGTATTGTCTTTACCTAGGTGAAGCAACCATATCTTCTCTGTTCAGGTAGGTCCCCAAGCCTAACCCTGACACAGGTTGGAAAGATGAGGAAAGCCAAGAATTCTAATATTACTCGTAGTTGCAAGAGCAAATGACTTTGATTATCAAAAGTTCTGGGATAATGACAGAAAGATTACATCAATTCATTCACAGAAGGGTGATCCAGTCAGCAAACAGAGTTATGACCATCTCCGTCAAATAATGGTGACAAGAGAAAGTTTGGAGTTAGCTGAAAAAGCACTGCAAAGGCTTGACCTGTGAGTGTTAGAAAATGGGCGGGAGAGTGGAAATGTGAATAATTCAAGAAATAATTAAACAAAATGGCTCAATAAGATGATTGAAAGAGAATTGAGCTTATACATAGGGTCAGATATCAGATAATCAAAGTGTGCCATCATGACATCAGCAGTCACATACTAGAGTTTGAGAAGAGAGAAGGAGTGATCAGTGCCAGAGAAAGACATCTTACCTGACAGTATGGTATATATTACAGTGTAAAGGAAAGGCATCCTGCAGAAACCTATCAGAGTCAGATAGGCATCACTGGCAAGGCCAGAACTTGTTGCCCAGAGGTCAGTTCAGAGTCAATCATGTTGCTGTAGGTGTGTAGGGCAGACCAGGTGATGCTGGCACATTTCTTTCTGAAAAGGAAATTAGTGCACTAGATACATTTTACCCCAATTGAACATGGTCACCACTACACTCACATTTTCTTCCAGAATTTTAATTGAATTTAACTTTCACCATGTGTCATTGTGAGATTACAAAGCCATATCCTCAGAACATTAGGTTGGGGCCCTTGATTGCTAGCCTAGTGAGATCACCACGACATCACCATCCTGTTCATTTGTTCTAATCTTCACTACATCTTTACCAGCATAGTTTTCACCTTCTTTCTCAGGTCTATTCTCTGAAACTCTCTCCTGAAAATTTGATATCTATTAACCTCTTTCAAAAAGCTTCAAGCCTATGTCTTCCATGTATTCTTTATCAACCTACAATATCTGCTTAGTATTCCTTACATGAGACATTCCTTGTGGAAGGAGCAATGCAAATTGCGTGGGGCATCACGGTGGCTCAGTGGTTAGCACTGCTGCCTCACAGCGCCAGGGACCTGGGTTCAATTCCTGCCTCAGGCAACTGTCTTTGTGGAGTTTGCACGTTTTCCCATGTCTGTGCGGGTTTCCTCCAGGTGCTCCGGTTTCCTCCCATAGTCAAAAGATGTGCAGGTTAGGTGAATTAGCTATGCTAAATTGCCAGTAGTGTTAGGTGCATTGGTCAGAGGTAAATGTAGGGTTGCTCTTCGGAGGGTCAGTGTGGACTTGTTGGGCTGAAGGGCCTGTTTCCACACTGTAGGTAATCTAATCGAATCTAATCAAGTGAACTCATTGTGACACAGTTGGGTGTTAAAGATGGCCAGAGATAAAGAGCCAGAATTCCAGAGCTTAAGCCCCATTGTGCAGAAGGCATTGCTGCAAATAGAGTCATAGAGATGTATAGCATGGAAACAGACCCTTCGGTCCAACCTGTCCACGCCAACCAGATATCCCAACCCAATCTAGTCCCACCTGCCAACACCCAGCCCATATTCCTCCAAACCCTTCCTATTCATATACCCATCCAAATGCCTCTTTGATGTTGCAATTGTACCAGCCTCCACCACATCGTCTGGCAGCTCATTCCATACACGTACCACCCTCTGCGTGAAAACGTTGCCCCTTTGGTCTATTTTATACCTTTCCCCGCTCACCCTAAACCTATGCCCTCTAGTTCTGGACTCCCCGACCCCAGGGAAAAGACTTTGTCTATTTATCCTATCCATGCCCCTTATAATTTTGTAAACCTCTATAAGGTCACCCCTCAGCCTCCGGCGCTCCAAGGAAAACAGCCCCAGCCTGTTCAGCCTCTCCCTATAGCTCAAATCCTCCAACCCTGGCAACATCCTTGTAGATCTTTTCTGAACTCTTTCAAGTTTCACAACATCTTTCCGATAGGAAGGAGACTAGAATTACACGCAATATTTCAACAGTGGCCTAACCAATGTCCTGTATAGCCGCAGCATGACCTCCCAACTCCTGTACTCAATACTCTGACCAATAAAGGAAAGCATACCAAACGCCTTCTTCACTATCCTACCTACCTGCAACTCCACTTTCAATGAGCTATGAACCTGCACTCCAAGGTCTCTTTTTTCAGCAACACTCCCTAGGATTTTACCATTAAGTGTATAAGTCCTGCTAAGATTTGCTTTCCCAAAATGAAGCACCTCACATTTATCTGAATTAAACTCCATCTACCACTTCTCAGCTCATTGGCCCATCTGGTCAAAATCCTGTTGTAATCTGAGATAACCCTCTTTGCTGTCCACTACACCTCCAATTTTGGTGTCATCTACAAACTTACTAACTGTACCTCTTATGCTCGCATCCAAATCATTTATGTAAATGACAAAAAGTAGAGGACCCAGCACCGATCATTGTGGCACTCCACTGGTCACAGACCTCCAGTCTGAAAAACAACCCTCCACCACCACCCTCTGTCTTCTACCTTTGAGCCAGTTCTGTAACCAAATGGCTAGTTCTCCCTTTATTCCATGAGATCTAACTTTGCTAATCTGTCTCTCATGGGGAACCTTGTCGAACGCCTTACTGAAGTCCATATAGATCACATCTACTGCTCTGCCCTCGTCAATCTTCTTCGTTGCTTCTTCAAAAAACTCAATCAAGTTTGTGAGATATGATGTTTTTGTCTCGTCATTGAAACACCTCAAATCAGCTATGAGTAGAATGGAACAATTGTTGCTCTTATAGGATGCCACATAACGATTTAATTGTTCCCTGTTGATGTTAAAGACAAAAAAACTGCAGATGATGTAATCCAAAGTAGACAGGCAAGATGCTGGAAGAACACAGCAAGTCGATGTTTTGGGTATAACCCTTCTTAGTCCTGAAGAATGGTTACTCCCAAAATGTGGACTTCTACACCTCCTGATGCTGCCTGGTTTGCTGTGTTCTTCCAGCCTCCTGCCTGTTTACCCTACTTATGTTAACCGAATTTTATAAAAATAGCATGAGATATATTTCACTAAGGTGCTATTTCAAAATGGAAACCTCAAGCTAGATCATATCTATCAGCTTACAAGAATTGTGAAATAGCAAGATCACAACTTTTGTCATGATTATAGATGTATCTGCGAACTGGTTTCATTCTTCTTCAAGTTCATTTGTGTCTGGGGTCTCAGTTATCATAATGATTACAATAATGTAATAGTTCTGAAATATGTACTGCTGTAACTGGAAACAGGGATGTTCAAATTTGCTGAATTTAATTGTCTGAAGATTTCTTGTATTGATGACCAGATTTTAAATTGTTATGTATGCAAAATTTAGCCTTATTACATCTCCAGATTGTAACTTGCAGTCTACAGTTACTATTTTGATCTGGGAGAGCATGGTTTTAAATGTGGGATGTATCAAAGCAAACTTGGCCTGTATAGTAATGAGGGAGGAGAAAGTGAGGACTGCAGATGCTGGAGATCAGAGCTGAAAAATGTGTTGCTGAAAAAGTGCAGCAGGTCAGACAGCATCCAAGGAGCAGGAGAATCGACGTTTCGGGCATAAGCCCTTCATCCTGAAGAAGGGCTTATGCCCGAAACATCGATTCTCCTGTTCCTTGGATGCTGCCTGACCTGCTGTGCTTTTCCAGCAACACAGTTTCAGTAGTAATGAGGGAGGCCTGGATCTATAGACCAAAGTGCAAATCTTGGTATTCGTGGGATTATGCATGGAAAATTCAGAGCTGGGATTACAGTGGCCTCTCTGAATAACCTTTGAGCAAGTGGACTATCTATATAAATGTCAGGAAGATGTATACGGCTAAACATTTTGATGTCATTTTCCCACATCAAAGAAAGAGTTGAAAGTAAACAAAGAAGATGTTAGTGTATACTTTTTCTTCAGACCAAAGGACAGATTTAATGTTAAAGGTAATAAATTTGCATTTCCAGGTAGTAACAGGCTAAATAGATCATTTTGCCCTGAAGAAAGCTGAGACAGAGAGAGAGAAAGAGAGAGAGAGAGAGAGAGAGGATCTGACAACAGCAGGAATGGAGATTCATCAGGGTCTAGGGATGATTAGGAATTGGAATTGTTGTACAAGCATGCTTATCATGGAGAATTCCAAATTCAGCAGTTGTGAAGTATAGCTGAGTACTGGTGGAAGAATCTTCAAGAAACCCCTACTCCAAGAAGGTACTTTTTTAAATTAATTCAGGAGATATGGGCTTCATTGACCAACATCCATTGTTCAGCCCTAATTGCATTTGAGAAGCTAGTGCTGAGTTGACTTCTTGAAGCATTATTGTCCATTTACTGTAGGTACACATAGGTGTATTGAAGAGGCAGTTTCAGGATTTCATTCAATGATAGCGAAGGATCAAAGTTAAAAATCACACAACACCAGGTTATAGTCCAACAGGTTTAATTGGAAGCACTAGCTTTCGGAGCAACGCTCCTTCGTCAGGTGGTTGTGGAGGACACAATTGTAAGACACAGAATTTATAGCAAAAGTTTACAATGTGATGTAACTAAAATTATACATTGAAAAATACCTTGATTGTTTTTTGAGTCTTTCATCTGTTAGAATGACCATGATATCTTCACTTCTTTCATATGTAAATCACAAAACTTTTTTTAGAAGTTATATTCTGTCACAAAGATGTTACTACAGTTGTTATGGGGGATTTCAACATGCAGGTAGACTGGGAGAATCAGGATGGTATTGGAACTCAAGAAAGAGACTTTATGGAGTGGATTCTTAGAACAGCTGGTGCTGGAGCCTACCAGGGAGAAGGCAATTCTGGATCTGGTATTCTGCAATGAACCAGAATTGATCAGGGACCTCGAAGTGAAGGAGCCATTGAGAAGTAGTGACCATAATACAATAAGCTTCAATCTGCAATTTTAGAGGGAGAGGGTACAATTGGAAGTGACAATATTTCTGTTGAATAAAGGGAAATATGGAGCTATGAGGGAGGAGCTGGCCAAAGTTCAATGGTGCAATACCCTAGCAGGGATGACAGTGGAGGAACAATGGCAGATATTTCTGTGTATAATGCAGAAGATGCAAGATCAGTTCATTCTAAAAAGGAAGAAAGATCCTAGGAGGAGGCATGGGTGGCCGTGGCTGACGAGGGAAATTAAGAAACATATAAAGTTAAAAGAGAAAAAGTATGATATAGCAAAGATAAATGGGAACTCAGAGGACTGGGAAGCTTTTAAAGAACAACAGAGGATTACTAAGAAGGAAATACGCAGAGAAAAAAATGAAGTACAAAGGTAAACTGGCCAAAAATATAAAGAAGGATAGTAAAATCTTTATTAGGTATGTGAAAGGGAAAAAAAATGGTTAAGACTAAAATTGGGCCTTTGAAGACAGAAACAGGGGAATATATTACAGGGAACAAAGAAATGGCAGAAGAATTGAATTTGTACTTCAGATTTGTGTTCACTGGGGAAGACACAAACAATCTCCCTGAGGTAACAGTGGCTGAAGGACCTGAATTTAAGGGAATTTATATTTGCCAGGAATTGGTGTTGGAGAGACTGTTAGGTCTGAAGGTTGATAAGTCCCCTGGGCCTGATGGTCTACGCCCCAGGAGGTGGCTCGAGAAATCGTGGATGCGTTCGTGATTATATTCCAGAGTTCGATAGATTCGGGATCAGTTCCTGCAGATTGGAGGGTGGCTAATGTTGTACCATTTTCTAAGAAAGATGGGAGAGAGAAAGCAGGAAATTATAGGCAAGTTAGTCTGACCTCAGTGGTGGGAAAGATGCTGGAGTCTATTATAAAGGATGAAATTACAACACATCTGGATAGTAGTAACAGGATAGGTCAGAATCAGCATGGGTTTATGAAGAGGAAATCATGCTTGACTAATCTTCTGGAATTTTTTTGAGGATGTAACTCTGAAGATGGATGAGGGAGATCCAATAGATGTAGTATAAATGGACTTTCAGAAAGCTTTTGATAAAGTCCCACATAGGAGGTTAGTGAGCAAAATTAGGGCGCATGGTATTGGGGGCAAAGTACTAACTTGGATTGAAAGTTGGTTGGCTGATAGGAAACAAAGAGTGGTGATAAACGGCTCCATTTCGGAATGGCAGGCAGTGACCAGTGGGGTGCCGCAGGGATCAGTGCTGGAACCACAACTTTTTACAATTTATGTTAATGATATAGAAGATGGTATTAGTAATAACATTAGCAAATTTGCTGATGATACTAAGCTGGGTGGCAGGGTGAAATGTGAGGAGGATGTTAGGAGATTACAGGGTGGCCTGGACAGGTTAGGTGAGTGAAGGTAAAAACAATGACTGCAGATGCTGAAAACCAAATACTGGATTAGTGGTGCTGGAAGAGCACAGCAGTTCAGGCAGCATCCAACGAGCAGCAAAATCGACGTTTCAGGCAAAAGCCCTTCATCAGGTTAGGTGAGTGGTCAGATGCATGGCAGATGCAGGTTAATGTGGATAAACGTATGGTTATCCACTTTGGTGGCAAGAACAGAAAGGCAGATTACTATCTAAATGGAATAAATTTAGGTAAAGGGGCAGTACAAAGAGATCTGGGTGTTCTTGTACACCAGTCAATGAAGGTAAGCATGCAGGTACAGCAGGTAGTGAAGAAGGCTAAATAGCATGCTGGCCTTCATAACAAGAGAGATTGAGTATAGAAGCGAAGAAGCTCTTCTGCAGCTGTACAGGGCCCTGGTGAGACTACAGCTGGAGTACTGTGTGCAGTTCTGGTCTCTAAATTTGAGGAAAGACATTCTGGCTATTGAGGGAGTGCAGCGTAGGTTCACGAGGTCAATTCCTGGAATGGCGGGACTACCTTATGCTGAAAGACTGGAGCAACTGGGCTTGTATACCCTTGAGTTTAGAAGACTGAGAGGGGATATGATTGAGACATATAAGATTATTAAAGGATTGGACACTCTGGAGGCAGGAAACATATTTCCACTGATGGGTGAGTGCCGAACCAGAGGACACAGCTTAAAAATACAGGGTAGACCATTTAGGACAGCGATGAGGAGAAACTTCTTCACCCAGAGAGTGGTGGCTGTGTGGAATGCTCTGCCCCAGAGGGCAGTGGAGGCCCAGTCTCTGGATTCATTTAAGAAAGAGTTGGATAGAGCTCTCAAGGATAGTAGAATCAAGGGTTATGGAGATAAGGCAGGAACAGGATACTGATTAAGGATGATCTGCCATGATCATGTTGAATGGTGGTGCAGGCTCGAAGGGCAGAATGGCCTACTCCTGCACCTATTGTCTATTGTCTATTCTCAGGTTAACTAACAATTGGTGTCAGCCAGATAATATGTTGAAGGTGTTAGCCCCCCTGTGTTTCCTGTCTGTGCCATAATGTTTAGACTGATTCTAATCTAAAAAGTGAATTAACAGAGTCTTACATGGATTCAAGCAGTTTTTGAGCAAAGTACAATGTAACACTGCAAGTACAACTTCACCCCACAAATGTATATGTATATGTGTGCATGTGGGTTTTGTGTGTGTGTGTCTGTCTGTCTGTCTCTCTGTCTGGGATGGGGGGGTTGTGAGTGTGAGGAAGAGTGCATATGTGTATGTATGTGAGTCCGTGTCTAAGTCTGTGAGAGGGTGCATGTGTGAGTGTGGGAGTGTGTGTGTCTGTAGGAGTGTGTGTGTCTGGTGTGGGGGGTTGTAAGTGTCTATAAGAGAGTGTATGTGTGTGTGTGAGTATAAAGTGGTCTAAGTCTATGAGAGGGTGCATGTGTGAGTGTGGGAGTGTGTGTGTCTGTAGGACTGTGTGTGTGTGTGTATAGTGCAATGGTGGTCACCTGTAGTATGACATGAATCCAAGGTCCCAGTTGAGGCCTTCCTTATAGGTACGGAACTTAGCTATCAGCCTCTGCTTGGCCACGTTTCGCTGCTGCCTGTCCCGAAGTCCGCCTTGGAGCATGGTCACCCGAAGGTCCGAAGTCGAATGTCCTGGACCGCTGAAGTGTTCCCCAACTGGGAGGGAACATTCCTGATCAATGAAGGAACAGTGAAACACCTCAAGTCAGCATGGTGTGTGGCTTGGTGGGGAACCTGAAGGTTCTTACATATCTACTGACCTTGTCACTTTGGATAGCAGTGACCATCAATTTGACAGATGCTATCTAAGGAGTGCTTTTGAATTCCAGAGTGCATCTCATATATGGCATACTCTGCTGATACTGTCAGTTGAAGAGCAGGCGAATGTTTGTGGATATGTTATAAAACAAGTGGGCCAATTGTTCTGAAGGCTGTCAAGTTTCTTGAATGCTGTTGGAGCTGCAGTCATCCAGATAAGTGTGGACTATTCCCTCACATTCCTGACTTGTGCCCTGCAGATACTGGGCAGGCCTTTAGAAGTCAGAAGTTGAGTTACTAACTACACAATTCCTAGCTTCTGGCCTAAAATTATAACCATGATATTTTTAAGGCCGACTCAGTTCAATTTTCGAGTGATAATAACCCTCAGGATGTTGGTAGTGGGTGAATCATAGTTATTGATGCCATTGAATGCCAAGGGTGGTAGTTAGATTCTCATTTGCTCAACATGGTATTTGCCTGACACTTGCATCACAAAATGATACTTGCCATCTACCAGCCCATGTTTGGATATTATCCAGTTCTTGTTGCATTTGAACATGAACTGCTTCCATATGTGAGGAATCTTGAATGGTGCTGAATATTATGCAATCATCGGTGAACATCCCCATTTCTGGGAATCCATTGGATTAGTACCAAATGATTAGAGAGTCACAAATTCCCTTGTTCAAGGGAAGGGATATGGATAACCTTGGGAATTATAGACCACTCAGTCTTACGTCACGCTGGGCAAATTATTGGACAGGATTCTGAGAGACAGGATTTATGATTATTTGGAAAAGCATAGTTTGATTAGAGATAGTCAGCATGACTTCGTGAGGGGCACACACAAGCCTTACTTAATTCATTGGGGATGTGATAAAACACATTGATGAAGGTAGGTGTGTTGTGTATGGATTTTAGCAAGGCTTTTGATAAGGTTCCCCATGGAAGGCTCATTCAGAAAGTAAGGAGGCATGGGATACAGAGAAATTTAGTTGTCTAGATACAGAATTGGCTGGCCCATAGAAGAAACAGCATGTTCGTAGGTAGAAAGTATTCAGCCTGAAACTCAAGCAGGAATCTGCTCTGGGACCTCTGCTCTTTGTGATTTTTATAAATGATTTGGATGAGGAAGTGAAAGGGCGAGTTAGTAAGTTTGCTAATGGCACAAAGGTTGGCACAGTGGTGTGAAGGATTGTTGTGGATTGCAAAAGGACACTGGCAGGAAGCAAAGCTGGGCTGAGAAGTAGCAGATGGAGTTAAACCTGGATAAGTGTGAAGTGATTCATTTCAGAAGGTAGAATTTGAATGCTGATTGCAGAGTTAAAGGCAAATTTCTTGGCAGTGTGGAGAAACGGAGGGATGTTGGGGTCTACATCCATAGATCCCTCAACGTTGCCACCAAAATTGAAAGGGTTGTTAAGAAGGCATATAGTGTATTGGCTTTCATTAGCAGGGGGATTGAGTTCAAGAGCCGTGAAGTTATGCTGCAACTCTATAAAGCCCTGGTTAGAGCACTCTTGAAATATTGTGTTCGGTTCTGGTCGCCTCATTATAGGAAGTATGTGGAAGCTTTAGAGAGGGTGCAAAGGAGATTTACCAGGATGCTACCTGGACTGGCGGGCATGTCTTATGAAGTAAAGTTGAGGGAGCTAGGGTTTTTTTCAATGGAGTGAAGATGGATGAGGGGTGACTTGATAGAGATGCACACGATGATGAGAGGCATAGATAGCATGGATACCCAGAAACTATTTTCCAGGGTCAAAATGGCTATCACTAGGGAGGCACAATTTTAAGGTGACTGGATGGAGGTTTAAGGGAGATGTCAGAGTTAGGTTCTTTACATAGAGAGTAATGGGTGCTTGGAGTGCACTGCCAGCAGTGGTAGTTGAATAGGATATATTAGGGACATTTAAGCGACTCTTGAATAGGCACATGGATGATAGTAAGATGTAAGTAAAAGATCGGCACAATATCAGGGGCCAACTGTTGTTCTATCTTCTATATTCTATGTTCTGACCTTACATTGGAAGGAAAATCATTGCCGAAGCCACCAAAACTGTTCGGGTCTTGGACACTACCCTGAAGAATTCCTGCAGAAATGAAGCTGAGATGACTGACTTCCAATAACATGTGTTCGGTATGATTCCAACTAACAGAGGTCTTCTCCTGATTGCCATTGACTCCAATTTTGCTAGTGATCCTTGATATCACACTCAGTCAAACATTGCCTTGATGTCTAGATGCTGTCAATCTCACCTCACTTCTGGATTTCATTACTGTTGTCGTTATCTAAAGTAAGGCATGAGGTCATGAGGTCAGGAAATGTGTGACCCAAGTGGATCAAAGTTTAACACTGAGTATCAGTGAGCAGATTGTTGCTGAGCAAGAATCACTTCATAACACTGCTGATGACACCTTCCAGCACTTCACTGATGTTTGAGAGTAGACTGATAGGGCTGTAATGGTCTGGGTCAGATTTGTTCAGCTTTTTGTGTACAGGACATACCTGCCAATTTTCCACATTGTTGGGTAGATGCCAGTGTTGTAACCACACTGCCACAGCTTGGCTGGCAAGTTTTGATGCTCTGGTCTTCAGTACTATTGCAGGAATATTGACTTGGACAATGGCCTTTGCAGTATCCAGTGTTTTCATCCATTTTTTGTATCACTTGGAGTGAATTGAATTGGCCGAAAGTTGGTATCTGCAATACCCAGGACCCCATGAAGAGGCTCAGGTGAATCATCCACTTAGCATTTCTGGCTAGAGATTTTTCCAAATGCCTTATTTTTTGTATTGATTTTCTATGCTCTCCCATTTTTGAAGATAGGGGCATCCGTGGTACTACTTCTTTATAACTGTCCACTGTCATTCATGACTGGATGTGGCGGGACTGTGGAGCTTAGATCACCTGATGAAGGAGCATCGCTCCGAAAGCTAGTATACTTCCAATTAAACCTGTTGGACTATAACCTGGTGTTGTGTGATTTTTAACTTTGTACACCCCAGTCCAACACCGGCATCTCCAAATCGAGCTTAGATCTGATACTTTGGCTGTGGGATTGCTTAGGCCTCCCTATCACTTGTTGCTTACACTTTGATTAGGCAAGTAATCCAGTGTCATCATCTCACCAGGCAGCCATTTTCCATAAAATAAAAGCAAATTATGCTGGAATCTGAAAGCAAAAAAGAAAATGCTGGAAAATCTCAGCAGGTCTGGCAGCATCTGTAAGGAGAGAAAAGAGTTGACATTTCGAGTCTAACTGACCCTTTGTCAAAGCTAAAAAAAAAGGGAGAAATAGGGAGGTATTTATACTCGGCTGAGAGATGAGTCATGGCTCCAGAAGCAAAGGTAGCAATAAAGAGGTGATAATGACAGTGTATGGAGAGATTATAGGGAGATTAAGAACTGTCTTAATTGTGGAGAGAGGAATATGCCATGACATATAGTTGCAGGTTGTGTTTGAGTACAATTGTCATGCAGTTGATAGTACAATGTGCCTCATGTATGTTAGTGGAAGGAGAGCCCTAGCTTCCCCCCCCCCCCCCCTCCCTCCCCAACCGCCATTTATCTCTCCACCCTGGAGGCTTCCTGCCTCTATTCCTGATGAAGGGCTTTTGCCAGAAACATCGATTTTCCTGCTCCTCGGATGCTGCCTGACCTGCTGTGCTTTTCCAGCACCACTCTGATCTAAACTCATGTATGTCAGTGTTGCGTTATGTGATCTGTTCAAGATCTATACAACTTAACATTGTGATATCGCTACACAACATGATGGAGGTTTCCTCAATGTGCAGGAAAAGTAAAAAGCTGTAGTGAGTCCTTGAGAGCTAAAATGCAATCTGGTCTGAATGGACACTCAAGGAACTGTAACATGGAAAAGAGTTCCTGATTCGACTTAAGTATAGAATGGATCAATTCTGTTCAGAAAGATGTTTTGAAAATACAAATACTTTGAGATGGTGTTGATAGTTCTTGCTCTCTTTAGTCAGTAAAAGCTTTTCTCCATTTAAACTTGAAATCTTGTTGTGTGACCTCTTCAGTTAATCACTGGGAATTCTAATTTTCTTGTAAATGTTAAACATTTCGACCACAATCATCTCAAAATGATCAATTCTAGATTTGCTGCAACTATGAGGAAGCCTGGTGGTGCAATGGTAACATCATAGGCTTAAACCCCATAAGGGATACAAGCAATTCTCTGAGGTCTTAGGTTCAAGTTCCATCACAGCAACTTGTGTCATTTACAAATATTTAAAGATTAAGCAGCAACTTCCAAATTTACTGTTTTATTTGTTATTTTCCCAGACAGGAACGGCATCAAGTTGAAGCTTTTTAGATTTTAAAAATTATGACTTATAAAATGCAAGATTTTGTATGATTTGCATTGTCATAATTCACACCTGTATGTATTGATATAAATGCATTTCAAGATTCAGTGTGCCACTCAGAATTTGTTTATATAGTGATAAAAATATCAATATTCTTATCGAACTAATTATGAACACATTGTGAAGGATGTATATTGCATTGTACAAAACAAATTGTACAATTATCAACTGATTATAATAATTGGTCTACAAATAGTCTTGCTTGTGATAATGTTTCAATCTGATACTTGTTTGAAAATGTATGTTTTATATAAAAATAGTTAAGTCTCAGTAATGGTGACCATGAAACTATAATTGATTGATGTTAAGAATATTTTGATTCGGTTAATATCCTTTAGGGAAGGAAACCTACTGCCCTTCGCTGGTCAGATCTACATGTGATTCCAGGCTCATAATAGTGAGGTTAGCCTTTAACTGCCCTTAGAAAATAGCAAGTTCTCTCAGTTCAAAGGCAATTCAGCATGGTCAATAATGCCTTTTCAGCCATGTTCACATCAGATGAAATAGTTTATATTTCTATCATAATAAACATCAGAAACAATTGCAATACATTATAAATAAATACTAATAATTTATATTAATCACACCAGTAGCATGTTTCCTTTCATTTTCCACAATATCAATCAGTAGCTTCCTGGTATAGTCTTAATACAGCATTTATCATAAATAAATCAACAATCTTCATAATTTTCACATCCTTTATATCTTGTATATCTGCATTTCTGCAAGGTCAGATATCAATATATTTATTTCTGTAAATCAATGAGATCCCATGGCTGTATTCATACAGTCAACATGTTAAATTTTGATCTGTTATTTCTATCCAAATGCTTTTAGACTAGGTGTTGCTCATCTTATTGTTGTAAAACCATTTTAAAAATGTAATCTTTTCTTCAAAGCTGGCATCTCCTTCAATTACCGACAAATATATTGATCTCTAATAGAAATATTTTCATAGATGATAGAAAATACGAGCATTGTATTTCCCTTGTTTGATATACAATCAGCCAATAAAAATGTTTTTTAATCTGAAGCATTTCATTAAAATTCTACCCAAACAGTTCTGCTGAATCATTAATCTATCATTTGAGAAATAATAGAGATAAGCAAAATTCAATGCAATGCTTTCATATTTATGGATTATTCACCATTTATACCATAATGTCTTTCGACTTCGTTCATAAATTTAGCAATATAATAAAAAACTGTGAAATATTAATTTAACCTTGTATGAAACTGCTGTTATAAAAACTTCAGGAGGGGATTAGGCAAAGTCACTCAGTAGCTTGTTTCTCCTCAGGCTCCTCAGGCTCCTTTTCTTTGAGCATTTATCAACAAGTAGCCATGCAATAAAATTTTTAAATTTTGTCAGGAATCCTTCTAGTTCCAAATTCTTTGTTGATACAGATGAACAGTCAGATTCATTAACCTGAAAGTGCATTCAGAAAAATGGATATTGATTCAATAATTAACTCATAAGGTATCAAAACTCTTTTATATTACAATTTTATCCTGTGCAAATGTTAAGGTGCCAAATGTTGCTGAAGTATCATTGAGCCATTAACGCCAAAGTATATTTATCAAATAGTCATTTTCAATGTATAAGTCAAGCAATGGCAAGCCATATGTTTACCCATGGATCATAGTGACGTATAAGATTGCAATAAGGCATGGAGTCACTTCTCACCAGTTATTAATTGGAATGTACAAACTCAAATGCAATTACCATGAATATGCTCCTTAATTTTTTTAGGTTTGAAGTTATTCTTGTGTGGCTGCCATTTGGAGTCTCCAGTAAGTTTAGAGATTCATGGAATATCTCAATTGTTTTCTGAATACAGCTTGCATTCTAAATGGAAGAAAAGTATATATAAATGTATATTGTTGTGAGTATCTAATATTTCTTTGCAATAAGACTATGCAATAGTGGCAATAAGATAATGAGGCATTAGTTTACAGCTAACAAAAATACAAAAGAACTGTGGGTGCTGGAAATCAAAACCAAAAACCGGAATAGCTCAGCAGGTCTGGCAGCATCTGTGGAGAGAAATCAGAGTTAACGTTTTGGGTCCAGTCCTGAAGAAGTGTCAACGGATCTGAAATGTTGACTCTGATTTCTTTGCACAGATACTGCCAGACCTGATGAGTTTTTCTAGCAATTTCTTATTGGTTAGTAACTTTTTTTATCTTCTATTCTGATTGCGGCCTGACAGATCTGGTATTTCCGCATTTCTTTAGATTATTATCTGTTTGCTTTTCATTTTGCTGTTGCTAAAATGACAGATGTTTATTCTGCTTTAAAGTACACTTTAGAACAGAAATTTGTTGTGTTACTCAATCAATGTATTGCACACAGTGAATGTCCTAAAATTTGAGAACTAAGGCTGGATTGGAATTGGAAACAATAACTGGGATGTGTTGCTGATCTCATAGAATTCCTACAGTGTGGAAACAGGCCATTTGGCCCAACAAATCCACACCAAACCTCTAAAGAGTATCCCACCCAAATGCGTTCCCCATAATTAACCCTGACTAATGCACCTAACCTACACATCCTGAACACTATGGGCAATTTTCCTTGGCCAATTCATCGAGCCTACACATCGTTGGATTATGGGAGAAAACCGGAGCACCTACAGGAAACCCACACAGACACAGGGAGAATGTGCATACTCCATACATACAGTTGACTAAGGCTGGAATTGAACCCAGTCCTTGGCCCAGTGAGGCAACAGTGCTAACCACTGAGCCACCATACCACCCTAATGGCATTTTCTTATGACTCCAAAGACAGTTTGTCTTCACTGTGGCTGGATCGACTTAAATACTTTGTCTCCCCAGGTAAATCCCCAACTGGGAAAGAACATGTGATATTGGAGTTGTGGTGTTGCTTTTGTGAGCTGGCAGTGTCCCAATGAAGTCTCTAGAAGCAAAGCAATACATCTCTACAATCAGCTTAACATGCAGACTGTATAGACAATGCCAGAATATCAATACTGCTTTGAAATCAAGAGTTACAGTGGAATGATGGCAACGCATGTTTAACATTGTCAACTAAATTATAAACCTGAATGATACATTTTGACAATCGAGCTCTTATTCATAAAAATAATCAATTTACGTTTACTTTGCAAAATATAAATTCACACGGAATTGCCTGAACATATTGAAACATTTGAACATATCTAAAATTAATTCTTATATTCAGATCAGTGATAAAGAAATAAATAGTGGAATTGCATACCCCAACAGTGTTTGGTGTTGATAAGTTTCCCAAATGCTACAAAATAAAATAATAGTCCAATTAGACTTCATAAATGGAAAATTATACTTATAACAAATCCTGGTACTTTAATATAAAGCTTATCAGCATGACTTTATCTATATCTATAAAGAAACTAAGAATCACAGGGCATAATTGAATCATATATATGCAGATATCTAATATTCATAATATTTGCAATTGCAGACAACAGAAATTAAACTCACTGTTAAACTATTCAGCTCACCAATGCCCTGCTGAATTTCATGAAGTATTTCTAAAGGGCATGTATCAAGGGTAGTCACACAGCAGCTGAACAGAAATAGATAGATGGTGAGCATTTTGCTTTGAAGTACGTGCAAAGCTGTGGTTTCTGTTCCTTGCTACAGTTGCTCTGCCTTTTTGCTTGTTGTCCATCTGTTTTATACAATATTGTTGACCCCCAAAAATGAATTAACTCAATGGAAGGAAATGGGAAATATCAAGTGATGATCGGAATGATTCACTAAGAGGAATTCTTTTACCTCAGATCTCAAAACTGCTGATTCATACATCTATAATCAAGATATTGTTTAGCAAAACCAACATTTCCAGAAAGTATATCAAAATGTTATCTTGTTTTGACATTTCTTTAATACAGTCACAATAATGCTTACCCTCCTGATGAACTTCTCATCGCTCATAAGTTGGGTTGAATAACAATCATCCATTTGTTACATTGATTTTCAAGACATTATTGCAAACCTAAACCTCAGCAGTTTAAGGATGAATCCACTGTGTGGGTATTAATTGGCTACTTAAGGGCCTCATTTGGCTTACAGGCTGGTGGGATATCCAATATATCATAAAACCATAAAACCATAGACATAGGAGCAGAAATTAGGCCATGCAGCCCATCAAGTCTGATCTGCCATTCAGTCATGGCGATACATTTCTCAACCTGCTTTCTCCCCATAACCCTTGATCACCTTGACAATCAATAACCTATCTATCTCAGTGTTAAATATACTCAATGACCTGGCCTCCAGAGCCTTCTGTGGCAATGAATTCCATAGATTCACTTCTTCCTGGCTGAAGACGTTTCTCCTTATCTCCATTCTAAATGGTTTACCCTTTACTCTATAGCTGTGCCTTTGGGTCCTAGTCTCTCGTATTAGTACAATTTAGTCTATTAGTTTATCCAATTGTACAACTGAGGCCAAGAACAGTCATTGAATAAATCATGGGCTTGGGACCCACTGGATTTTATGTTCTTTCCCAGCCTTCAGATCTGTCCCCAGGGAGCATTGAATCCAGCCCGGTGCAAGTATAGAGGCAACAAAAGGAGAAGGGGATGGAAAGAACAAAAAGGAAAAGTCTATGCTAGGATAGGATCTGGAGAGATAACATGGCAAAAATAAGTGCAAGACAAAAGTTCGGTAGCAAAACAGGAAAGCCACTTTTCGCAGAGATATTTATGGGTAAATGCATAACTTTTGGCAACAGTTGCCATTCAGTTTTCTTTTTAAGGAACAGGAGCAAAGGCTGATGTTTTTGAATTTAAATCTGAGCCCAAAAGACTACAAACAATTCAAAAATGAGACATTGTTCCTCATACTTGCAGAGTGTCTCATCAATCGAGTATAGGAAGCTCCAGACAAAGCAGTCAACATGAGAGCAATTTCAAGAATTCAAATCACAAGAAACCACAAACTTAGGGACAGGCTTGCAGATTAAATAGAACTGTTCCAGAAAATGCTCACTCAATCTCTGCTCAGTCTCCCTGATGTACTGGAAGCTAAATATGAGCAGGAAGTACAGTATATCAAATTGAAAGTAGTCTAGGTAAATTGCAGTTTCAAGTGGAAGAACTTTTAGGCACTGGGCTGTTTCAGGGCAGGTGGTTATTGGACTGGTGCAGCATTCCCTGTGTTTGCATTTTAAGATACTTTAGAAAGAGGGAGCAGGGTGTCACTGAGGGAACAAGCCCTTTGGAATGCGGAGAAGAGGGTCAATGTATTTGGTGGAGGATGAACGTAGAGGCTGTTGGGTTAGACAAGGGAGCTCCTATCCTTGTTCAATGGAAGGATGACAGCAGAGATGTAGAAAATAGAACAGACATGATCAATAATATGATCGATAGGAGCATGGTAGGGATCTCTAATCTGACGAAAATGGAAAATGTTACAAAAGGGCTAGAATGGAAGGCAACACCTCAGAACAAAAAGAAATGAAATGCACAAACTAGGAAAATGAAGAGTCTTTGCTAGAACCAATTTGTGAGCAACTGCCCTTGAGGTAGTTGTGGGGGCCAGTGAGCTTAAGGGTGGCACGGTGGTTAGCACTGCTGCCTCACAGCGTCAGAGACCCGGGTTCAATTCCTGCCTCAGACGACTGACTGTGTGGAGTTTGCACATTCTCCCTGTGTCAGCGTGGATTTCCTCTGGGTGCTCCGGTTTCCTCCCAACATCCAAAAATGTGCAGGTTAGGTGAATTGGCCATGCTAAATTGCCTGTAGTGTTAGTAGAAGGGGTAAATGAAGGGGAATGGGTCTGTGTGGGTTGCGCTTCGGCGGGTCGGTGTGGAATTGTTGGGCCGCAGGACCTGTTTCCGCACTAAGTAATCCAACCTCAAAAGGTGGAGAGTGGCTGAAATTTATCCCCAGAAGTGGAAACAGTAAAGTCAAGGAAGGGAAAGGGAGAGTTAGAAATATGTCATGTGAAGTTCGAGAGAGGATGAAAATTGGAACTAAAGTTAATGAAATTTTCTCCATTAAGGCAAGAGAAGAAATCAAATATAGTCATCAATGTATTGGAAAGAGAAGTGAAAGCAGTAATCTGCATAGCACTGGGAGAAAGGAACAACAAAGGGATAAGAGCATCAAATAGTCAGAGGGAGATAGAAGAACAACTATGTAATTAAATCTCCAAAAATGCAAAACAGTACATTTGCTTTAGCAAGGTACTTTAACGACCTCAACATTATCTTTAATAGTTTTAAGATGAAATAAATAGAAGGAACAGGATTCTTTTTATGCACTCAAGAGAACTGTTATGACTTATATGTGGCAAGCCCAACAAGAGAAGATGGGAACTAAGCTTTGCTTTTGAAAATGAAGTTGGGTAGATAGAAAGAGTGGCTGGAGGAGGCAGCATTTTTGTGGTAGGGGTCATGTAGTTTTAAAGTAATTATTGAAAAGGTAAAGACAGATCGGGTGTTACATTTCTAAATTGGGTAAGGCCAATTTTACTAAGCCGGGGAGTTATTCAACAAAAGTGGACTGAGAAAAGCAACATGAAGACAAGACAAATCAATGTCAGTGGGAGGCAGTCAAGGGAAGATTCAAGTGGCTTACCACTTGAATATGTAAATATGTACCATAAAGGAAAAAGGTGGGACAGCCAAATCTTGATCACCAAGATTACAATGAATAAATAGGGTAAGATAAAGCAGTAAAGGAAACCATACATCAGACATCAAGACCTGGATATTGAAGAAAATTGAAAAAGGCTGGTTGGGGATGTGATCCTTATAGAGGTTTATAAAATCATGGTGATAGCTAAGGTGAATACCGAAGATCTTTTCCCTAAAGTAAGGAAGTTCAAAATAAGGGGACATACTTTTAAAGTGAAAGGATAAAAAGTTAAAAAGGACATGAAGGGAAACTTTTTTACACAGACAGCGGTTAATGTCTAGAATGAACTGTCAGGGGAAGTGGTGGAGGCAGTTAAAGTTACAACATTTCAAAGATATTCAGACAAGTACATGAATTGGTTTGGAGGGATTTAAGACAAATGTAGGCAGGTTGGACTAGTTTAGTTCGGAACATGGTTGGTGTGGACTAGTGACACCAAATGGTCATTTCCAGGCTGTATGACCCTATGACTTTTAATAAAATAAGTGAAGTGGTGAAATCGAGAAAGAAATTTGGAATGCAAAGAGAGGTGTTGAGTCGTAGAGTCATTGAGATGTACAGCAGGGAAACAGACCCTTTAGTCCAACTCGTCCATGTCAACTAGATATCCCAAACTAATCTAGTCCCATTTGCCAGTACTTGGTCCATATTCCTCTAAACACTTCCTATTCATATATCCATCCAGATGCCTTTAAATGTTGTGAATGTACCAGCCTCTATCACTTCCTCTGGCAGCTCATTCCATACCCGCAACCCTCTGCATGAAAATGTTGCCCCTTAGGTCCCTTTTATATCTTTCCCTCTCACCCTAAACCTATACCCTCTAGTTCTGGACTCCCTCATGACAGAGAAAATACTTTGTCTATTTTTCCTCTCCATGCCCCTCATGATTTTATAAACCTCTTTGAGGTCACTCCTCAGTCTTCAATGCTCCAGGGAAAACAGCCCAGCTTATTCAGCCTCTCTCTATAATCCTCCAACCCTGGCAACATCCTTGTAAATCTTTTCTGAACCCTTTCAAATTTCACAACATCCTTCCGATAGGAAGGAGATCAAAATTGCACACAATATTCCAAAAATGGTCTAACCAACATCCTGTACAGCTGCAACAGGATCTCCCAACTCCTATACTCAAAGCTCTGACCAATAAAGGAAAGCATATCAAATGTCTTCTTCACTATTCTATCTACCTGCGACTCTACTTTCAAGAAGATATGAACCTATAATCCAAGGTCTTGTTGTTCAGCAACACTCCCTAGCAACTTACCATTAAGTGTATAAGTCTGGCTAAGATTTGCTTCCCAAAATTCAGCCCCTTGCATTTGTTTAAATTAAACTCCATCTGCCACTTCTCAACCCACTGGTCCATCTGATCAAGATCCCATTGTAATCTGAAGTAACCTTCTTCGCTGTCCACTACACCTCCAATTTTGGTGTCATCTGCAACCTTACTAACTGTACCTCCTATGTTTATATTCCAATCATTTATATAAATGACAAAAGTAGAGTGTTGAAAAATATTCACAAATAAAATCATGGGAATCCATGTACGTTTACCAATATAAGAGGAGGAAGATAACTTAGGAAAGTTTAAGACCAATAAAAGACAAAAAAAGACAAATTTATGTATCAAGGTAGAATGTGTTGCTGTGGTTCTTAGTGAACCGTTTTCACAAAAGAGGGGGACAATGCAGCCAATTTTGGTAAGTAAGAGATGTTAAATATTGGGTGCACTAAACATAGGAAAACAGGAAATATTAAAGGAATTAGCATCCTTGAAAATGGTTAACTGACCAGGGCCAGATGAAATGTATCCTAGGCTGTTAAAAGAAGCTAGGGGAAATAGTGAGTGTTCTGAACATCATTTCCCAATCCTCACTGGATCCAGTTGGTGGTGATGGAGGCTTGGAGGACTGAAAACATTGTGACATTATTTCAAAATTAAGCAAATTACTTGTCAGCAAATTAATTGAATCAATTCTGAGGGATATAATACACTGTCACTTAGACAGGCATGAATTGTTCAAGAGTAGTCGGCTTTGATTTGCTCACCATATTAAATGTTTTTTTTGAGGTGGTAAAAAGGAACATCACTGATAGTGCAATTCATGTGAGTGACATGGAATTTATCAAGGCTTTTAATAAAATTCTGCATGTCAGGTTGGTTGAAAAATAAAATTAAAAAGAATAAAATTGAGAGAAATGTAGCAAGCAGCATATAAAATTGGCCCAGTGCAAGAAGCAAAGGTCATAATCTATGCAAGTTTTTGTGACTGGAATGCTGTTTCCAGTGGGATCTCTGTTTTCTGTGGTATTTAATAATGAATTGAGTTAGATTTAGGACCATGATCAGGACGCTTGCAGATGATACAAAGAATTGCTGTGTGGTTAGAACGGAGAACATAGAACATTACAACGCAGTACAAGCCCATCAGCCTTTGATGTTGTGTCAACCTGTGAAACCAATCTGAAGCCCATCTATCCTGCTCTATTCCAATTTCATCCACATGTTTATTCAGTGACCATTTAAATGCCCTTAAAGTTGGTGAGTCTACTACTGTTGCAGGCAGTGTGTTCCACTCCCCTACAACTCTCTGAGGAAAGAAACTACCTCTGACATCTGCCCTCAATTTAAAGCTATCTTCCACTGCTCTAGCCATCACCATCTGAGGAAAAAGGCTCTCACTGTACACCGTATCAAACCTTCTGATTATCTTACATGTCTCAATTAAGTCACCTCTCAATCTTCTTCTCTCTAACGAAAACAGCCTCAAGTCCCTCAGCTTTTCCTCATAAGACATTTCCTCCATACCAGGCAACATCCTAGTAAATCTCCTCTGAACAGTTTCCAAAGCTTCCATATCCTTCCTATAACCGGGTGACCACAACTTTACACAATACTTCAAGTGCAGCCGCACCGGAGCTTTGTACAGCTGCAGCATGACCTTGTGGCTCCAAAACTCAATCCCTCTGCCAATAAAAGCTAACACACTGTATGCCTTCTTAACAACCCTATCAACATGGGTGGCACCTTTCAGGGATCTCTGTACATGGACACCGAAGTCTCTCTGCTCAACTACACTACTGAGAATCTTACCATTAGCCCAGTATTCTGCACTCCTGTTACTCCTTCCAAAGTGAATCACCTCATACTTTTCCACATTAAACTCAACTTGCCACCTGTCAGCCCAGCTCTGCAGCTTATCTATGTCCCTCTGTAACCTGCAACATCCTTCAGCACTATCCAGAACTCCACCGAACTTTGTGTCATCAGCAAATTTACTATCCCATCCTTCTACACCCTCATCTAGGTCATTTATAAAAATAACAAACAGCAGTGACCCCAAAACAGATCCTTATGGTACACCACTAGTAACTGAACTCCATTAGATTAGATTACTTACAGTGTGGAAACAGGCCCTTCGGCCCAACAAGTCCACACCGCCCCACCGAAGCGCAACCCACCCATACCCCTACATCTACCCCTTACCTAACACTACGGGCAATTTAGCATGGCCAATTCACCTGACCTGCACATCTTTGGAGTGTGGGAGGAAACCGGAGCACCCGGAGGAAACCCACGCAGACACGGGGAGAATGTGCAAACTCCACACAGTCAGTCGCCTGAGGCAGGAATTGAACCCAGGTCTCTGGCGCTGTGAGGCAGCAGTGCTAACCACTGTGCCACCGTGCCGTTCCAGATTGAACACTTCCCATCAACCACCACCCTCTGTCTTCTTTCAGCTAGCCAATTTCTGATCCAAACAGCAAAACCACCCTCAATTCCATGCCTCCGTATTTTGTGCAATAGCCTGGTGTGGGGATACTTATCAAATGCCTTACTGCAATCCATACACACCACATCAACTGCTTTACCCTCATCCACCTGTTTGTCACCATCTCAAGGGACTCAATAAGTTTCGTGAGGCATGACCAACCCTTCACAAAACTGTGTTGACTATCCCTAATCAATGTATTCCTCTCTAGATGATTATATATCCTATCTCTTTTAACCTTTTCCAACATTTACCCACAACAAAAGTATAGCTCGCTGGCCTATAATTACCAGGGTTATCTCTAGTCCCCTTCTTGAACAAGGGGACAACATTTGCTATCCTCCAGTCTTCTGACAGTATTCCTGTAGACAATGATGATATAAAGATCAAAGTCAAAGGCTCTGCAATTTCCTCCCTGGCTTTCTAGAGAATCCTCAGATAAATCCCATCCAGCCCAGGGGACCAATCTATTTTCACTCTTTCCAGAATTGCTAACACCTCCTCCTTGTGAACCCCATCTAGTCTAGTAACCTGTATCTCAGTATTCTCCTCGACAACAATGTCTTTTTCCAGTATGAATACTGATGAAAAATATTGACTTAGCTATCTCCTCTGACTCCACACACAACTTCCCACTACTGTCCTTGATTGGCCTTAACCTTTCTCTAGTAATTTTTTTTCCTGATATACCTAAAGAAAGATTTAGGTATATCCTTGATCTTACCTGCCAATGACTTCTCATGTCCCCTCCTTTCTCTTCTTAGCTCTCACTTTAAGTCTTTCCTGGCTAACCTGTAACTCTCAAGCGCCCTAACTGAGCCTTCACCTCTTCTTTCATAAGCCTTCTTCTTTCTCTTGACAAGAGGTTCAACGTCTTCAGTAAGCCACGGCTCCCTTGCTTGACCACGTCCTCCCTGCCTAACCGGTACATACTTATCAAGGAGAGGCAGTGGCTGTTCCTTGAATAAACTCCACAATTCAATTGTGCCCAGGCCCTGCAGTTTCCTTCCCCATCCTACGCATCCTAAATCTTGCCTAATCGCATCATAATTGGATCTCTTGCCCTGTAATATATACCTAACTCTTTCCATTGCTAAAGTAAACATAACCGAATTGTGGTCATTATCACCAAAGTGCTCACCCACCTCCAAGTTTAAATCTGACCAGGTTCATTACCCAGTACCGAACCCAATGTGGCCTTGCCCCTTGTTGGCCTGCTTAAATACTGTGTCAGGAAACCATCCTGCACAGATTGGACAAAAATTGACCCATCTAATGTACTTGAACTATAGTATTTCCAGTCAATATTTGGAAAGTTAAAGACCCCATAACAACTACATGTACTCTGTTACTTTCACTCCTATCCAGAATTGACTTTGCTACCTTTTCTTCTACATCTCTGGAACAATTCAGAGGCCTACAGAAAACTCCAAACAGGGTGACCTGTCCTTTCCTTTTTTAACCTCAGCCCATTCTACCTCAGTAACTGCGTCCTCAAACATCCTTTCTGCCACTGTAATACTGTCCTTGACTAACAATGGCGCACCTCCCCCTCTTTTACCATCATCTCAGTTCTTACTGAAACATCTAAACATCTGAAACATCTGAATCCCTCTGGTTCAGGCACATGCCATCCTGTTTGTAAAGGTCCTACCTACACCAGAATGACCCCGAATTATCTAGGTATCCAAAACCCTCCTTCCTACATCATCCCTGTAGCCACGTGTTCAACTCCTCTCTCCCCATTCCTCGCCTCACTAGCATGTGGCACGGGCAATAACCAGAGATAATAACTCTGTTTGTTCTTGCACTAAGCTTCCACCCTAGCTCCTTGAATTTCTGCCTTAAATTCCCATTCCTTTTCCTACATATGTTGTTAACACCTACATGGACATGACTTGGGGCTGCTCCCCCTCACCCTCAAGTTTCCTGAAAACACAATCTGAGACATCATTGGCCCCAGCACCTGGAAGGCAACACACCAACCACAAGTCTCTCTCGTTCCCACAGAACCTCCTATCTTTCCCCCTAACTATGGAGTCCCCAATGACTAATGCTCTACTCCTCTTGCCCCTTCCTTTATGAGCAACAGGGACAGACTCTGTGCCAGAGACTGATCCCCATGACTTACCCCTGGGAGAGTTGTTGAACAGAGAGAGCTAAGAGTACAAGTACATAGTTCCTTGACAATGGCATCACAGGTAGTCAGGATGGTGAAGAAGGCATTTGGCACTCTTGCCTTCATCGATCGAAGCATTGTGTACAGGAATTGCGAATTCATGTTACAAGAGATTGGTCAGGCAGTATTTGGAGCACTGCATACAAGTCTGGTCAATCAGCTATAGGAAGGATGTTATTAAACTGGAAAGGGTGCAAAAAGGATTTACAAAGATGAGAGTTTGTGCTATACAGAGAGGCTGGGAAATTTTTCCAAAAGCACAGGAGACTAAGGGGTGACTTTATAGAGGTTTATGAAACCATAAGGGGCATAGATCAGGTGAACAGTCAAAGTCCAAACGAGAGTTTAATACGAGCAGGGAAAGATTTAAAAGGGACCCAAGGAGCAACGTTCCAACACAGAGGGTGCTACGTACATGGAATGAGCTGCCAAAGGAGGTTGACGGGAGAATTGGCTGAGGTGTACAAGGTTGTGTGGGGCTGAGATACAGTATCTGGAAAGGCAGCATTTGTGGGGCGTAGAGTTAAAATGGTTGGTAGAAGTATGAGAAGGGAGATGAGGAAAAATGAGGGGGATTGGTGTCTGGAACTCACTATCGAACAGAATATTAGAAATAGAATCTGCCATTAAAAAGTGCCTGGACATGTGTCATAGTTCCAGGGATATTGTCCTGTCGCTGTAAAATAGGTTTAGGCTAGGTTCAGTCATGTCAGTGAATGGCCTTCTTCTCTGCTGTGACAATTTCATGAAGCATCAAAGAATATTCAGCACATCCCACAGACATAGCTAGAACACGTATTAGTCTTTGAAATAATTGCACAGAGGCCAGTATCCTGTCACCAAGTCACCTTTTATTTACATGTGCACAATACATGGGCTCTGACCAGTCAGCTTAGAGCCAGTCCCTAGAAGCTCCCTGAATCTCCTGTTTATGCCTGTCAGTGAAGGCTCCTGATTGGCCTAGGTTAACAACTCCAATCAAGGATTGCATTGTCAATAAGATCCACCTGGATCATTATAGTCTTTTTAGCAGCATATTTTTTTTGGAAGAAGTGAGTTGCGTTAAAGGAGAAGCTGTTCATTGCAAAAAGAAGCTCAGTCAGGCCAAGGTGTCCGTTAGTGAGTTGTGACTGGTTCGGTATTTGTTCAAGAAAACAGTAGAGGGCCCTCAGACCTAACTAGGGTTGGGAAAGGATGTGGAATGATTGCAATGCCCATGTTGTAAAGAAGATAGATATTGCCAGCAAAGTGGCATTGGACAAGTAGATGTGGGGAGAATGGACAACGGGAGAACTAATAGACAACAAACAGGGAGAAATTAGTTCAGATGTGCAGGAATAAGCTGACACAACCCAGGGTAGTGGAAAAATACCTGGGAGTGGCATCAGGACAGCTCCCAATGAGACAAAAAAGGGGCAAGAGTTAAGGATGACACAAACTGTTGACAGAGGCAATAGATAGACAAATAGAACATAGAACATAGAACATTAGAGCGCAGTATAGGCCCTTTGACCCTTGAGGTTATGCCAACCTCTGGAACCAATCTGAAGCCCATTTAACCTACACTATTCCATTCTCATCCATATGCCTATCCAATGGCCATTTAAATGCCCTTAAAGTTGGCAAATCTACTACTGTTGCAGGCAGTGCGATTCATGCCCCTATTACTCTCTGAGTAAATAATTCAACCAAATTCCTCTAAACAAGAACTAGGACTGCTTCTAGCTGGGATAGAGATCATTTTATATAAGACAGAAGTTCTCAGTAATGAGGGACAATGTAATCCATGATACCTTTGTTGTTTATTTAAGAGGATTAATGAGGAATATTCCAGGTTGTGTTCTCCTATCTGTTTTTCTTGCCTGTCTTTTGTGTCAGGAATGTTAGTATTATGCTGAATAAAGTATCACAATTGTGTGGGACAGACTGGATAGACCAAAAGAAGTAGACTGGGCAAAAACTTAGCACATGAAATATAATGTCGGGAAATGTGAAGTTACAAGCAATAGAGGAGCTAAATATTATTTAAATAGAGAAAGACTGAAGAAAGTTACAGAACAGTGGGATTTGGGAGTCGTCATCCATGTGTCTATTAATGCTACCATCCAAGTTCAGCAGTAATAGGGAAGGCAAATGGAATTTAACCATTATTTCAAAAGGAATGTAATATAAAGGCAGGGGGGCAAAATACTGCAGATACTGGAAATCTAATCTAAGCAAAGATGTACTGCTACTGGAGGTAGTCCCCGAGAATGTTCACTTGGCTGATATCAGATATGGAGGGTCTCTCTTTTGAGGAAAAGTTGAGTATGTTGGGCTTGTACTCTTTGGAATTCAGAACAATGAGAGGCGACCTTATTGAAACATGCAAGATTCTTAGGGGGCTTAATAGGATAAGTGCGGAAAAGATGTCACCCTTTATGGGAGAGCCTGGGACCAGAGAGAAAATCTCTGAGTCAGGGGTAACAGAAAAGATAAAGATGAGGAGGAATTTCTTCTCTCAGAGGGTAGCGAATCTGTGGAAATCTTCACCACAGAAGGCTGGAGAAGTTGGGTTATTATATGCATTCAGGCCCAAGGCAGGCAGATTTGTTTTAATCACTAAGGAAATTAAGACTTATGAGGTAAATGCAGGAAAGTAACATTGAGGTTATCAAAGTAGCCATGACCTCATTGAATGAGCAAACTTGATGGGCTGAATGGCTGACTTTTACTCCAATGTTTTCTGGTCTTATTTCCATATGGGAGAGTACTGGGAAATTACATTTACTTTAAGACATTTTACTCAGAATTTTGCAAATGGGAAATTGCCCATCGTGTTCAAGATATGTATGTTGAGCTTTTAAAAGCAGTTATTTTTCAGCCCACAATCAAAGGGCCATGAAGTTTGATAAAATCAGTTGCATTTCTAACCTCACAATGTAATCATTTAAGAAGTAAGCTGATGAGTCAAACAACAAATATAGTATTACAGCAATGTAGTTTTAGATGCTTGAGTAAGATTGTTAATTCCATGTACCTGAGGGTTAATATTCTCTGAAAAGAAAGGCTTGAGCAGCCTGTAGGCTTTTTACAGCAATGAAAAATGCCCCACAAATTTACTGGAGACTTTTTGAATTTTTGAACATGGATGTTAGATGATTGCTATCTAGCCATCTAATTTGTTTGAATTTTACATCAAACAATTCTGACCTAGTGATCTCAGTGTACCCTTCACAGAATGAAACCTGCAATTGTCAAGCAGTTTCCTCTATGTGTGACTCCAGTATCCATGATTAATTCTTCCCGTATCTGAGTGGGTTTCCTCCAGGTGCTCCAGTTTCCTCCCACAATCCAAAGATATGCAGGTTAGGTGAATCGGCCATGGGAAATTGCCCATCATGCTCAAGATATGTATGTTAGGTGCATTAGTCAGGGGTAAATATAGAGTAGTAGGGTAGGGGAATGCGTCAGAGTGGGATACTCTTCGGAGGGTCGATGTGGACTCGTTGGGCCAAAGGGCCTGTTTCCACATTGTAGGGATTCTATGATTCTATAATGCTGGGATTCTATGATCAATTAATGTTTAATGTCATCAGGTTAACTAAAGTTAGGCAAGAAATATTCACTTAACAATATCTTCCCGTCCGCTGTGATGGGAAAAAAAAACCCTCATTCCAGCAATTATTGGAGACTAGTGGGAGCTGCTCTAAGGATGTACCAGAGCAAGATTTTGGTACAAGATAAATATTCATAAAATTAATGGTAAATGATCTTTTTTTTTATTTGCTTGACAGTAAAAAACATTGATGAATCTGAGTCCATGAAAATGTGAACAATGTTGTGGATGACATTTAGTTATCTTGGTGTCAGCACATTAGTCATAGAACACAGTTCCTTCGAATATTGACCTGTATTATTAACACATTTGGTTAACAAAAATCTATTCATGTCATACGTTGAAGAGAATTCCAACTTTTACCACCTTTTGTGTATGGGGATATTTTCTAATTTCACTCCTAATCTGTGTGCTTCCATTATTTAAAATATGCCCCTAATCTTAGACTTCCTAGTCATCAGTATTCATTCCTCACTATTTACCCTATCTCTTTCCAATAATGTACAGAGCAAGGAAAGCGTGCTTCTAAGCTTAGTAAAGCTACAGTAGTAGACAGTTGTTTGGAGTGGTTATGGGGAAAACAGTCAGAAAATGCATGAAAGATTACATGAAGAAAATGAGCAGTTACATGGAGAGATGAAAAGTTATGGGGAAAGGTGACAGAACAGGAGCGAAGGATTTAGATAAATGCCTTGCATGTGGGCAGTTTGTGACCGACTGTGAGAAAGTTTACCAGGAAGTACAGCGTGCAAACAGTGAATGAAACGGGGCCAAACAGGCTGTGAAAGAACCAAATGATAAATGTATGAGTTTGCTGGCTGCTGTTAACGTTCTGTAGAGAAGAAGTGGGCAGAGAGAGTAGAATCTCAGAGGCTGATCACTTAAAGTGCCAGTGTGTTAAAATCTCAGCTATCGATAGAAAAAGGGTTTTTTGTGTGTGTGTGTGTGTGTGCGTGTCTGTGTGTGTGAGTGTGTGTGTATGTGTGTTCAGAACAATTGAGTCCAAGGAAGATGGTGATTACAGAGTGGATTTGGGAGAGCTAACAAAGAATGCCCAGTAGTAGGTTGAATGTGGCGATGACTAGGGACCCCCACCTTCCTTTACAGAAGTATTGAATCCCTCAGCATCTGCCAATCTGCTCCCACCCCAATAAATCCTATGATTACTCTCACACAGAAAGTGAAGACTGGCAATCAGTCACCTACACAACCATGCTAACAATAGTGCAGTTTAGGGAAATTGCTAAAACAAATCTCCATTTTTGAACTGACTGCAAATCTTTTTGTTTATGTTTGAAAGAATTCGTCAGCAAAGACGTCTACATGGGCTGGATGATAGAGAAGAAGGGAAATTAATACTAATGTTTGTGAGTCCTGTGATTCAATCTGCTTACCCACTCCTCAGCACGAAGGGGGAGGAGAATTGGAAGACGTGAAGGAAGTTATATTAACTGTGATAGTTTATAACAGAGGGGATCCAGAAAATGGTTTAAGTAGGTGTACTCAAACAAAGAAATGAGCATCCCACTGCAAATGCAGGTCGGTTATGAATTCATTTTACTCAAGCTTTTGGGGTTACGGATCACACTAGATTAACTGGACTTGATTGTTCTGATTGGTTAAGAACTTTAGTAACACATGCTTCAAAAGGGGAAAAGAAGGTGTGTGAGAATTGTAACTCCACAGATGATACATATGATGAGGTTTGAATAGTAAGGTGAAAGTTTCAAGCTTAGGAGAAGGAAATTCAAGAGGTTAACAGGGGCAAAGGAAGTAAAAGTGGGAAAATGTTTTCTGTAAAAGTTCGTAATTCTGGTCCAGTATGGAGAAAGGAAGGAGGCAGTGGATGAGTAGGTGGTGCTAATCCTCGAGTTTTCTTGCCTCTCCCTACAGTGCCAATGAGAAAAGGTAGAGGTCAAACACAAGGGGAAACGAAACCTCCAGTACAGTGTTATAATTGCATTGGTTGGGTCACTTTGCTCAGGATTGTACAGCACCTCGCCATTGCCAATAGAGGTGAGGATAGGAAGCAGGACAGGGATACAGAGCTCTTGTGCTGGAGGGATCCGTGCAGCAGGCTCCTGTAAGGGAAGTGGAGAAGATCGCTTCTGTTTATTCATTGTGTTCGAATGTGAATCCAAGGGCATGACAGTGCCAGGCCTGTCAAGTATGTGTGTGTAATGCCAGGTGTAATAGAGTAGGAAGACCTTTTGTAAGAGGCGATAGGAGGCTGCATTACCCTTGACACATCCAGAGATATTCATTTATCTTGGAAAAAGAGAAGAACAATTATTTCGAGTAGGTTTAGTGGACATTTACAAGAAGGATTTCAAATGGAATAGATTGAGGTGAACTTGGGCAATGTGGTTTGCTATCACTCAGCCATATTAGCATAACTTCCCCGAACAGCAGACCATATCTTGAAATCCACTTTTATACGTAGATGTATTGACTTTTGATCTAGTGAACTGATATAAATGAGGTGCCCATAGTGTGTGCCTGGGAACCAATGCAGACAGAATCCGTACACAGGGGGGTAGTCAGGTAATTCTGGCGAAAACCTACAGATATGCCCAATGATTTAATCATACGAGAGCTTACTGTTAGAAATACAAATGCATTTGCAAAGCAGAAACATGACTGTGGTCAAATTCAAGGGAAGTAATTGTAGAAGGCTCTGACACAAAACCTCAAAAGCAATATGGTTACCCTAAACAAGCTGCTACAACAGGGAGTTTTACGACCTGGTGCTTCAACAAATATTTCTCCCAATGAACCAATGAAGGTGGTTCTTTGGGACTGACAATTGATCACAGAAGGTTAAATAAAAGGACTCTGTTAACAGCGCCAATAGTATTTTGACGGTATTAGGCAAGAACTCGCAAAAGCTGATTGGGTGCAGATGTTCACAGGTAAAGGGACGGCTGGAAAATGGGAAGCCTTCAAAAATGAGATAACGAGAGTCCAAAGACAGTATATTGACTTTTTTGAAAAAGTATCAAAGAGGATTGATGAGCGCTGAGGGGCAGATGTGATCTATAAGGACTTAAGTAAGGCGTTTGACAAAGTTCCCCTTGTGCGACTGGTTAGCAAGGTTAGATCTCATGGAATACAGGGAGAACGAGCCATTTGGACACAGAACTAGCTCAAAGGTAGAAGTCAGAGGGTGGGGTGGAGGGTTGTTTTTCAGACTGGAGACCTGTGCTCAGTGGAGTACCACAAGGACCAGTGCTGGGTCCACTACTTTTTATCATTTATATAAATGATTTAGATATGAACATAGGAGGAATAGTTAGTAAGTTTGCGGATGACACTGAAATTGACTATGTAGTGGACAGTGAAGAAGGTTACCTCGGATTACAATGGAATCTTGATCAGATGAGGGTCTGGAGTAGAGTGGTGCTGGAAAAGCACAGCAGTTCAGGCAGCATCCGAGGAGCAGTAAAATCGACGTTTCGGACAAAAGTCCTTCATCAGGAACACAGGCAGAGAGCCTGAAGGGTGGAGAGATAAATGAGAGGAGGGTGGGGGTGGGGAGAAGGTAGCATAGAGTCAGTGGGAGAGGGACTCCCTGAGATTCTTGTAGAGAGAGGAGGAAAACGTCTTCAAGGCAGGCATCCTTGCAAGAGAATTCGCAGTAGGGTTAAAATCAACGAGGTAAAAACAATGACTGCAGATGCTGGAAACCAGATTCTGGAGTAGAGTGGTGCTGGACAGATGAGCCAATGGGCTGAGAAGTGACAGATGGAGTTTAATTTAGATAAATGCGAGGGGCTGCATTTTGGGAAAGCAAATCTTCGCAGAACATATACACTTAACGGTAAGGTCCTAGGGAGTGTTGCTGAACACTGAGATCTTGGGAGTGCAGGTTCATAGCTCCTTGAAAGTGGAGTTTCAGGTAGATAGGATAGTGAAGAAGGCATTTGGTACGCTTTCCATTATTGGCCAGAGCATTGAGTACAGGAGTTGGGAGGTCATGTTGCAGATGTACAGAATGCTGGCTAGGCCATTTTTGGAGTATTGCATGCAATTCTGGTCTCCTTCCTATTGGAAGGATGTTGTGAAAATAGAAAGTGCTCAGAAAAGATTTACAAGGATGTTGCCAGAGTTGGAGGATTTGAGCTATAGGGAGAGGCTTAACAGCCTGGAGCTGTTTGCCCTGGAGCATCGAAGGCTGAGGAGTGACCTTATAGAGGTTTATAAAATCATGAGGGACAAGGAAAGATAAATAGACAAAGTCTTTTCCTGAGGTGGGAGAGTCCAGAACTAGAGGGCATGGGTTTAAGTTGAGAGCAGAAAGCTATAAAAGAGACCTAAGGAGCAATGTTTTCATGCAGAAAGTGGTGTGTGTATGGAATGAGCTGCCAGAGGAAGTGGTGGAGGCTGGTACAATTGCACATTTAAAAGATATCTGGATAGATACGTAAATACAGAGGGTTGAGAGGGATATGGACCAAATGCCGGCAAATGGGATTAGATTAGGTTGGGATATCTGGTCGGCATGGACGAGTTGGATCGAAGGGTCTGTAACCCTGCTGTATATCTCTATGAGTCTATGACTCTAGCAGCAACCAATCCTAGGACAAAGATAAACAGGTTCAACAAGAAAAACATTTTACCACTCTTAACTTTTATCATAGGTTTTGAATTATTGACCAGCAATGTCAATATAAATTTGCCTTTACGTTTCAAGATCAACAATGTACATGGGCTTGTTTATCCGAAGGGTTCCATAACTCTCCATCCATCTTCCATCGAAGATTGGCTAAAAGGTTGGAGATATTTTTCATGACCTGATAGTTTAATCCAGTAGGTAGATAATCTTCTTCTACAGACTGAAACTGGAGAGCAACAGCTCCAATTATTGGATGAACTATTAAATCTTCTCACTTTGTTCGGACTGAAAATAAATCCTAAGAAGTTGTAAATTATAAAGTCTCAGGTGGTTTAGATTAGATTACATTAGATTACATTACAGTGTGGAAACAGGCCCTTCGGCCCAACAAGTCCACACCGACCCGCTGAAGTGCAACCCGCCCATACCCCTACATTTACCCCTTACCTAACACTGCAGGCAATTAAGCATGGCCAATTCACCTGACCTGCACATCTTTGGTTTATTGTGGTAATCTATAGGAATCACAAAATGGATAAGAAACTCATTGAATATACATGTCTAGTTGTAGAAATCATCTTGATAGTTTTGTTACCAAAACATCTGCATTATCACACCTTTTGAGGAAGCATGTTCCATGGCAATGAATCTAGCAGCACACACAGCCTGTTTCAGAATTAAAACAGGCCTGAACTGCAGCTCTAGTGCTGAAAGTGACAGACCCTGGACTCCTTTTTGCATTCGAGATTGCAGCGTTAACTTTAACACTTGCTGCAGTACTTCTGGAGGAACACCTCAGGAGAATGGGGCCAGTTGCTTCTGCCTCTAGGCTTTTAACCCCAGTATAGCAATGGTTTACAATGCGTGAAAGGCATCCCCTTGCAATTTTTGAGTAGTGCAACATTTTCTGACATAATTGGGCTTAATCCCTTGACTATCCTTATGGAACATATCCTTATTTAGTTGTTGTTAAATGGACGCAGTAAAGATGGTACAAGTATTCAAAACCATATCCTGTATTGGACTTTAAGGTTGTGATATTACAGTTAAATGGACCAAGTTGCCAACCTACTTAGCTGACAATTTAAATTACAGTGATGAAACACATGAGTGTTAAATTGGAGCAACAAGTGATCCCAAGAGACCATTTGTTCCAATAAAAAAGGGGTAGGACTTGTGACTCTGAAAGATCTGGATATATGTCTGACATACCTGGACAGAGAGAAGCCATAAAACGGATTTTGAACATTTTTGTTGATGGATCCTCAATGATGAAGAATAGCATTAGGAGGGCAGGATGTGGAATACATGTGTAGGATCACCAACACACATCTCTTGGTGAGTTAGCTCCTAAATTGCCTTGTGGGATGATTGCTCAAGCAGCCGCATTGGCAGCTATGGCTTATGTAGTTAGCCATTCTGATAAGTTCCCAACACCAGCAGATATATATCCTGATCACGTACATGCCTGCTATAGTTTAATGAACTTCCTGCCATTGTGGGAACTGAGAGGTTTTGTTTTGGCAGATTGGAAACCTCTACCATCTACACCCTTCTAGGAGTATGGTTTTTAAACTGCCCAAGGAAGGGAATATAGGATTTTTAATGTTAAGTAACATCTTCTACCTTCTGACTTGCTCCTGTGTCTCTCAATATCTTGATTTGATATAAGGAAATGCATTTCTATTTGAAGTAAGATATTCAGAAAACCCAATGGACTGGTTCTATTTGTCAATATCATGGAAGAATTTTCTTGACTATCCATTGTCCTCTGTTCCTTCTTTGTTCACATTAAGAAAACAAGTTCTCTTTGTACTCCGACTGCAATTTTAATACCTATTTCCTTTTCTGATTCCACTTTATCTCATAATTCCTTAAACATTCCTACTCCTGCAATCTGTCTCACATTTAATTTCTAGAAATTGAGGTTAGTATGTCCAGTCTTATTACAATGGAAATATGTTATTTTGTTTGCACCAATTTTTGGTCCTAAATTTTCTCCTTTATTACCTTAGAAACATTCTAGTTTGGTCTGTCAAACTGATATCTTGTAGTCACCTGGAGATTTTCTATTACTCCCATTTCCTTGCATATTCCCACATGACCATTTGCCCACATGTAACTCAGTGAGTAAGATACTACAGGTGTCAACCAAAATGGTGCTTCTTGTATTTTTAATACTTGATGCTCATCTAAATAAGACATTAAGTTTGCAGATTTTATTTTTAATTGTTCCGTGATCAAACATTTTCAAAGTTTTTCTATAACTTTAGTAATCAGAACTAGTGATTGCACAATGTTTTGCTTTCTCTCACAAATCCTACATATGTCTGAATCATAGAATCCTTATAGTTTCAAAGGAGGCCCATCAGGTCCACACTGACCCTCTGAATAGCATCCCACCAGACCCAGCCCCCCCCCCCCCCACCACACCCTATCCCTGCATTTCTCATGGCTAAACCACCTCGGCTGTACATCCCTGGTCATGATGGGCAGTTTAGCATGGCCAAGCCACCTAACCTGCGCATCTTTGGACTATGGGAGGAAACCGGAGAACACAGAGGAAACTCATGTAGACATGGGAAGAAAATGCAAACTCCTCACAGACAGTCAGTCAAGGCTGGATTGAACCCAGATCCCTGGCACTGTGAGGTAGCCCTGCCAATCACTGAGCCACCATAGCCATCTTGAATTGGTGTCATTTTTGTAGTTCTGCATTTTGGTTGATAAGATTCAGATACAGTCTCAAAAGCGGTGAGTGTTGCTAATTTAATAGCTCCATGATGTGTAGCTTGTTCTTCTGAAAAATCTGCATACACAGTCTTAGCTAAACCTGAATGGAATTTTCCCAGACCTCCTCTAAACCTTTCCCAACCTTAAAGGTATGACCTCTGGTTGTTGGTCCCTTCATCAGGGGAAATATTTTGACATATCTACCCAATCTGTGCTCCTCATAAAGTTACAGACCTCAATCAGGCACTTCTCTACCTTCTCTTCTCTAAGGAAAACAACCTTAGGCTAACTTGTCTCTCTTCATAGCTGAATTGTTCCAGTCCAGGCAATATTCTATATTCTGTTTGTGCAAACACATCCTCCCCATAGTACGGCAATCAGAACTGCATCCAGTATTCCACCTATAGCTATCTAACCTCAATCATAACCTCCCTGCTCTTGTATTCAATGCCTTGACTAATGGAAGCAAGTCACCCATATACCTTCTTAGCCACCCTAACAACCTGCCTTGTTCAATGTACATGCTCATCAGCACAGCACCCTGGGATCCATCTCATTCATGCTGGAGGACTTATCTCATGTTAATTCCACTAAAACCATTAGTACCTCCAGTCCCTTCAAGGGATAATTGCATTGATCAGACACTAACACAGGGCAGGTTGCATTTCCTGTGTCAAAAAGAGTGACACTGAGAAAGCCCAGCCAGTCAGGCAGCATCTGAGGAGCAGGAGAGTCAATGTTTCAAGCATAAGCTCATCATCAGGAAGTACTTCTACTCGAAATGTCAACTCTGTGACTGACTGCCACACTTTTTGACTCTGATCTCCAGACCTCAATCAGTACTTCTCTACCTTCTCTCCTCTAAGGAAAACAACCTTAGGCTAACTTGTCTCTCTTCATAGCTGAATTGTTCCAGTCCAGGCAACGTTCTATATTCTGTTTGTGCAGTCTTCACTTTCTCCTACATTTTCTGTGTGTAATTCTTTTTACTTTATTGTTAAAACCATTAAAAGCAAAAAAAAATCTATTGAGGCAGATTTCAGTGTGGGATCAGTCTGGTTCTATAATAACAGCTGCTGGAGTCATAACATTATAACATACAGATTTCTAAACAATCTCACCCAGCTTGGACATTTGACAAGCTAAACATGGCTAAGATGGCTTGTTCCCTGCACTGCCCTGAATCCTTCTTCCAGGTGAGAAAATCTAAATCTCAACTAATCTCAGTAATGGCATCTTCAAAGCTTGCTCAATCCTAAATTCTAGGAACCGAAAACAAAGCAACTGACCTCATATATTTACTCTACCTGTCATAAACCTAACTTTGTAAGTATATGTCCAATAACTCCAGAGGGGTTTGGCATCACAAAATGTTAGATTTAAACCACTGTTTAAAGTCATAAAGCACAGAAACAGACCCTTTTGTGCAACCAGTTCATGCTGAACACAACCCAAAATTAACCTATTCCTCCTGCCTAATCCTGGCCCATATCCCTCCAATCCTTTCCAATTCTTGTACTTATCCAAGTATCTTTGAAACAGTCTAACTGTGCCCTCATCCATCACTTCCTCAGGAAGTTCATTCCACATACAAATCACCCACTGTAAAAAATTTGCTCCTCATGTCTTTTCAAAATCTCTCTCCTCTCACCTTAAAAATGTGCTCCCTAGTCTTGAAAAGGGAAAAAAACACCTAACATTAATCCTCTCTATATCCCTCATGATTTTATAAATCTCTGTAATATCATTCCTCAGCCTCCTCTGCTCCAGCGAAAAAAGTCCCAGCCTATTTTTATAACTCAACCACTCCATTCCCAGCAACATCCTGTTAAATTTCTTCTAAACCCTCTCCAGCTTGATAATATCCTTAATAATAACAGGGTGACAAGAACTGTCCTTCAGAAGAGGTCTCAATTTCTGAAGGATTTCCAGCTTTTGTTTTATTTTTTACCGAAAACTAACACCCACCTGCATCTATTTTGAAAGGCAACCTCCCAAAATATTAGGAATAGTTCCTGGACACAAATCAGTTGTACAACTACAACTCTCAGAGGGTTGTTAACCTGTTGAATTCTTTATCACAAGAGGGTTACCGAGGCTAGAGCATTGAGTATTTTCAAGGCTGAGATTTTTATTTAGGGCGGCACGATGGTTCAGTAGTTAGCACTGCTGCCTCACAGCACCAGAATCCCAGGTTCGATTCCAGCCTCAGGTGACTGTCTGTGTGGAGTTTGCACATTCTCCCCATGTCTGCGTGAGTTTCCTCCGGGTGCTCTGGTTTCCTCCCACAATCCAAAAAATGTGCAGGTCAGGTGAATTGGCCATGCTAAATTGCTCATAGTGTTAGGCACATTAGTCAGAGGAAAATAGGTCTGGGTGGATTGCTCTTCGGAGGATTGGTGTGGACTGGTTTGGCCAAAGGGCCTGTTTGTGCACTGTAGGGAATCTAATCTAAAAAAAAGAGAATCAAACGTTGTGTAGAAGAGGCAGGGAAATAGAGGTGTTAGGCAGAATTGTCTGAAGATGTGAAAAGATTTTGTCATACATGTCAGGTAATGTGGAATTCCCAATCATCAATTAAATCAAATATTAATTTCTAAGGAAGGCAAGGAATGTAGTTTTTTGAGGAAGTAAGGAAGTTGCTTGATAGAACAATGGATGTTGTCTACTGGATTTTACAAAAACATGTGACAAGGTCCTTCATGGTAGGCTGGTCCAGAAGATTAAGTCACATGGAATCCACAAGAGTTGGGAAGTTAGATACAAAATTAGCTTGGTCATAGAAAACAGAGGGTACTTATGGGGGGATTTCTTCTGTGGTGGTCTGTACCCAGTAGTGTTCCACAAGGATCATTGCTGCAACCTCTGTACTTATGAAAATAATTTGAATGAAAATCCAAGTGGTCTGATTCCTAAGTTTGCAGATGACAAAAATCATTGGAGTTGTGGATAATAAGAAAAGTTGTCAAAGGAGAAGGGTCCATTGGAAATTTGAGTGGAGAAATAGCAGGGTGGAGTTTAGTCCCAACAAGTGTAAGGTGATGTATTTTGGGAGGTCAAATGCAAGAAGAAAGTATACAGTAAATGGCAGGGCCGTTAGAAACAGCGATATAAAAAGCGAGCTCTTGGGGTCCAAACCTATAACTCCCTGAAAATGATAGCACAAATGCTTTAAGGTGGTAAAGAAGGTATATTTGTATTCATCTGTCAGGACATTGAGTATAAAAATTAACATGACATGTCGCAGCTGTATAAAACTTTCGTTCGGCTACATTTGAAATATGACAGTTCTGGCTGCCACACTACAGGAAGGAATGTGACGGTTTTGGAGAGGGTTCAAAAGAGGGTTACCAGGATGTTGCCTGGATTGGAGTGTGCTAGGTGTAAGGAGAGTTTAGACAAACTTGGATTCTTTTTGCAAGAACGTCGGAGGCTGAAGGACAATCTGATTGATTTGTATAAAATTATAAGAGGCGTGGATAAGGCGGATAATCAGTCTCTTTCTCAGGGTGGAAATGTCAGATACAAGAGGGCTTAAGTTTAAGGTAACAGGAGGAAAATTCAAAGGGGATATGCTAAGCAGTGTTTTTTACACAGAGGGTAGTAGGTGCCAGAAACTCGCTGTTGAGGGAGGTGGTAGAAACAGATATGATAACAGTGGTTAGCACTGCTGCCTCACAGCGCCAGAGACCCGGGTTCAATTCCCGGCTCAGGCAATTGTCTGTGTGGAGTTTGCACAATCTCCCTGTGTCTGCGTGGGTTTCCTCCAGGTACTCTGGTTTTCTCTCACAGTCCAAGGATGTGCAGGTCAGGTGAATTAGCCATGCTAAATTGCCCATAGTGTTAGTTGAAAGGGTAAATGTAGGGGAATGGGTCTGGGTGGGTTGCTCTTCGAAGGGTCTGTGTGGACTTGTTGGGCCGAAGGGCCTGCCTCCACACTGTAAGTAATCTAATCAATCAACGTTTATGAGGCATTTGGACAGACAAATAAACTGACAGGGAATAGAGGGATACGGACCATGTGCAGGCAAATGGCAGTAGTTTAGAATAGTAATTTGGTGGATCCAGATGTCATGGACCAAAGGGCCTGTTCCTGTGCTATACTGTTTAAGTTCTATGTTCTACCATCAGCTTCTGGGTGGGAATGTTTGGGCAAGAGCCATCAGACCTCTGGAAAAGAAAGAAACATATCCTAAGCTTGATGAAAACTAGCTTATTTCCCCTCATTATTTGCTGTAAGCTGCTGTTCTTAAGCAATAAGTCATCGACATTGTAAGTGTGAATCAGAAGCTCCGTGCCTCCTGCAACCAAGTGAAAGTACCCAGAGAAGAAATATCGAGGAATAGTAAGTCCTGACAAGTCAAAGGATCCATTAAGCTGCCTTCTTCATCTTCCCTCCACCCACTACACCGTTTTTTGTGTTTTTTTAGTATATCTGGGTATACGTGTGATTGGGGAGAGTTTTATAAGTGAGTTAGAGTTTGAATTAAAAGAGTTGTATGTGGATGGCTCATAACTGTTCATCTCTAGCTAGAATCTATTTATTTACAATTGCAAAAATAGGACAGAAATATGGTCCAATCTTTCTGCCAATCTCGATTGAAAAGACCAGTAAATTGGGATGTTTTATGTATTTAAAAATGTTTTTGCGATGACTACAGGAATAGCAGGGCTTGATATCCAGTTTGCTGTGGTGTAACACAACAAAGAATGAAATCCAAAACAAATTAATAAGGCCAAACATCAAACTTTTATTGCTGGAGACAAAGCTGCTAGAAATTTTAACTATCTCATTAAAATCAAGGTTCACAGGACTTTATTAAGTCAGCAAAATACTCAATTACGTAGTGAGTACTCCAGGCAGGTATACAAGTCAGTGAACGTACCATGTTAATATGTCAAAAGAGATATTACGACCATGAGAACAGTCAGGAGAAATGTTTGTTTATGGGAGTGAAAAAAAATAGGGTGTGAAATAAGAAGAATAATTGAAACATTCATAAGAAACCAAAAATTCAAAAGTTGATCCGGCATCAAACAATATGGGTCATTCAGTCATGCTTGAAACTTCAGATAACATATTATTTTATCTTCCAGAAGGCCATGGAAGTGACCTACAAGTGCTGTTGCAGACTCAGACCTTTACATGGGTGAACTGGTGAAGTAAAGTATTTTTGGCTATTCAATATTTGGTTGCATTACCAATGAAACAAGTTCCTCAAGTGACAAGATCAAATTCAAGATGGATAATAACATTGTGGACCTGAGCCAGAGTATCTGAGGCAATCATGTTGATGCTGAAAGCTGTTGGATCACAAAGGTTCTGCATTGATCTACACAAAGTCAACACAGTGACAGAAGCAGACTTAACAACCTATTCCAAGACTGGAGGACTACAGCAAAAGAATTGGATGTGTCCAATTCATTTCCAAAATTGACTTACTAGAAGGGTATTTACAAGTTCTATTGATTGATATGGTCTAAGAAATTTCAACTTTTGTAATACTGAATGGACTTGCAATGCAAAGTCATGCCATTTGGAATCGAGAATGTTTCTGCCAATTTCTATTAATTAACTAACAAAATAATTAAAGAACGAAAGAATTGTGCTGTCTACTTCAATTACTTGGCTGTGTTCTTCCAAACATGGAAAGAACAATTACACAACTTGACCAAATGTGGGGCAGCATGGTGGCTCAGTGGTGCGCACTGCTGCCTCACAATACCAAGGATCCAGGTTCAATTCTAGCCTTGGGTACTTTGCACATTCTTCGTGTCTGTGTGTGTGTGTGTGTGTTTCCTCTGGGGGCTCTGGATTCCTCCCATAGTGTAAAGGGATGTATAGGTAAGGTGAATTAGACATGGGCATTGTGGATAATCTGGGTGGGAGGCTCTTCAGAGAGCCAATGCGGACTTGTTAGGCTAAGTGGCCTGTTTCCCCACTGTTAGAATTCTATAAACTGTTTGATCAACTGCAAGAAGCCAATTTAGTTTTCAGCCTTGCCAAAAAGTGAATTTGCCAACTTATACTGTGGCACAATAGCACCCAGAGAAACAAAATAAGCACTGTTTTGGAGTTTCCCATGTCTAAAGTGAAATGTACATTTCTGCAATATATTGGCATGTGTAGATTTTATTGGAATGGTTCTTTTACCTCCACTGTTTCTGGCTTTTCACATTTCAGAAAGTATTTTGTTTGGTCATTTTTTTTATTTCCAAACAGATGCTTTCACATTTGGCTGCAATAAATTTATCAGAATTTTGTCCATTCACTTAATTTATCAATTGCTCTTCTTAATTTTATGCATCCAGCTACTTAATACCACTTGTCTTTATGAAATGCATTGAGTTATCATAATCACGTTTATCTTAGAAACAATTTGCTCAAGGGCATCAAGACCGAACCCATAAAATAACTGCTGTTGATACCAGCTAGATTCAATATAACTGTCATCATCTTTTAAAATGTTAATCTTTGTATAAGCTTATATATGCCTAAAACCACAATATTCAAAAAAACAACTTCTCATAGTGATTTCAAGCATTCAACCTAAATTCAGGTTAATATTAAACAACATCCTGCGTTCCCACCAAAAAGTGAGAGGTGAACCTTATTTAGTCACCCAAACTTGTCTCTCAGTGTCAATGGCTCAAAATCTGGCACTGTTTTATTAAGCCATCTAGTGGAACATTATTAAAAATGCCATTGTGTTTCAATAATAACTTACTTAATAACAGGGGTTGGCACAGTGGCTCTGGTTAGCACTGCTGCCTCACAGCGCCAGGGACACAAGTTCAATTCCAGCCTTAGGCGACTGTCTATGTAGAGTTCGCACATTTTCCCCGTGTCTGCATGGGTTTCCTCTGGGTGCTCTGGTTTCCTCCCACAGTCCAAAGATGTGCAGGTTAGATGAATTGGCCATATTAAATTGCCCATGGGTTTTAGATGCATTAGTCAGAGGGAAATAGGTCTGGGTGGGTTACTCTCCAGAGGTTCAGTATGGACTTGTTGGGCAGAAGGGCCTGTTTCCACACTGTAGGAGAATCTAATCTAATCTAATATTGAATGACAATGAATAGTAGAATGAGATGGTAGAGCACTTGCCTCTGAGCGAGGTGCTCTTGGTTCAAGATCCACTCCAAGAATACTTAGTCACAGCAGAAGAATTCAAGGCATGGTTCAGAATATTGATAATCAGTTTATCAATCATTCAAACATTTAGCCACCTAAAAGCTAAAATTATGTATGTGAAGTTGCAAGTCAAAAGCAACAACTTGCTTTGACACGATGGCCAAACGTTCAGTACAATAGGCAGGTGGGTGGAGATGCAAATACAGTTAGAAAGAGAATTCCAGAGCTCAAGGCTGATGCAGCTGAAGCCTTGCCTGGGAATCATAGAATTTGTTTTCATTCGCTAATGAGATATTGACTTGGTGAGCAGGCCAGCCTTTCTTGCTTATAGTGGTGGTGAGCTGTTCTATGAACCACTGCAGTAGTGTACACCCATAATGCTGTTAAGGAGAGAGTTCCAATCATTTGCCCCAGTAACAGTGAAATCTTTCCAAGACAGATGATGAGTGGCTTGGAGGGGAACTTGCAGGTCATGGTATTCCCATGTAACTGCTACCCTCATCATTATAGATGAAAGTGGTCACGGGTTTGGAAGTTGCAATCTGAGGTTCTTTGGTGAATTTCAATCAAGCAGGCTGCTTTGTCCTTATGCTGTCATGTTCCTTGAGTGTCATTGAAGTCGCACTCATCCACGCAAGTAGGAAGCATTACCTCATAATCCTGACTTGTGCCTTGTAGACTTGTAGATTGTATACAGAGTCAGGAAGTGAGTTAATTAAGACCATAAGACATAGGAGTGGAACTAAGGCCATTCGGCCCATCGAGTCCACTCCGCCATTCAATCATGGCTGCTGGGCACTTCAACTCCACTTACCCGCATTCTCCCCGTAGCCCTTAATTCCCCGAGACAACAAGAATCTATCATTCTCTGCCTTGAAGACATTTAGCGTCCCGGCCTCCACTGCACTCTGCGGCAATGAATTCCACAGGCCCACCACTCTCTGGCTGAAGAAATGTCTCCGCATTTCTGTTCTGAATTTACCCCCACTAATTCTAAGGCTGTGTCCACGGGTCCTAGTCTCTTCACCTAATGGAAACAGTTTCCTAGCATCCACCCTTTCCAAGCCATGTATTATCTTGTACGTCTCTATTAAGTCTCCCCTTAATCTTCTAAACTCCAATGAATACAATCCCAAGATCCTCAGCCATTCCTCATATGTTAGACCTACCATTCCAGGGATCATCCGTGTGAATCTCCGCTGGACACGTTCCACTGCCAGTATGTCCTTCCTGAGGTGTGGGGACTAAAACTGGACACAGTACTCCAAATGGGGTCTAACCAGAGCTTTATAAAGTCTCAGTAGCACAATGGTGTTTTTATATTCCAACCCTCTTGAGATAAGTGACAACATCGCATTTGCTTTCTTAATCACAGACTCAACCTGCATGTTGACCTTTAGGGAATCCTCGACTAGCACTCCCAGATCCCTTTGTACTTTGGCTTTACAAATTTTCTCACCATTTAGAAAGTAGTCTGTGCTTTTATTCTTTTTGCCAAAGTGCAAGACCTCGCATTTGTTCACATTGAATTCCATCAGCCATTTCCTGGACCACTCTCCCAAATTGTCTAGATCCTTCTGCAGCCTCCCCACTTCCTCAGTACTACCTGCCTGTCCACCTATCTTCGTATCATCGGCAAACTTCGCTAGAATGTCCCCAATCCCTTCATCCAGATCATTAATATATAATGCGAACAGCTGTGGCCCCAACACTGAATCCTGCGGGACACCGCTCATCACCGGCTGCCATTCTGAAAAAGAACCTTTTATCCCAACTCTCTGTCTTCTGTCAGACAGCCAATCCTCAATCCATCCCAGTAGCTCACCTCGAACACCATGGGCCCTCACCTTGCTCAGCAGCCTCCCGTGTGGCACCTTATCAAAGGCCTTTTGGAAGTCTAGATAGACCACATCCACTGGGTTTCCCTGGTCTAACCTGCTTGTCACCTCTTCAAAAAATACCAACAGATTTGTCAGGCATGACTTCCCCTTAGTAAATCCATGTTGACTTGTTCTAATCAGACTCTACTCTTCTAAGAATTTAGAAACCTCATCCTTAATGATGGATTCTAGAAATTTACCAACAACCGAGGTTAGGCTAATTGGCCTATAATTTTCCATCTTTTGTCTTGATCCTTTCTCGAACAATGGGGTTACAACCGCGATCTTCCAATCATCCGGGACTTTCCATGACTCCAGTGACTCTTGAAAGATCTCAACCAATGCCTCCACTATTTCCTCAGCCACCTCTCTCAGAACTCTAGGATGTATCCCATCGGGGCCAGGAGATTTATCAATTTTAAGACTTTTTAGCTTTTCTAGCACTATCTCTTTTGTAATGACAACCATACTCAACTCAGCCTCCTGACTCCCTTTAATTGTTGGGATATTACTCCTGTCTTCCACTGTGAAAACTGATGCAAAGTACTTGTTAAGTTCTCCTGCTATTTCCTTATCTCCCATCACTAGGCTTCCAGCATCAGTTTGAAGTGGCCCAATGTCTACTTTTGTCTACTTTTGTTTGTTTCTTATGTATTGAAAGAAACTTTTACTATCGTTTCTAATATTACTGGCTAATTGCTGCAAGATTCCTGGTCTCTGATTTGTTCTTGTAGCCTCTGTATTCATATAGCAAGCCCAATATGGTTTCTGGTTGACAGTAACTCCCTGGATGTTGATAGTGGAGAAGTCAACAATAATAATGTCATTGAATGTCTTGTGGCAATGGATTTCTCTCTTATTGGAAACAGTAATTGCCTGGCACTTGTGTGTTGCAAATGATACTTGCCCTTTGTCAGCCCAAACCTAGATATTTGTCTAAGGAGTCATGAATGGTGTTGAACATTGTGTAATCATCAGTGAATGTCCCCATTTCTGACTTTATGATGGAGGGAAGGTCTTTGATGAAGTTTGGTAAAGATGGTGATTAGAGGGATGAAAATCAAAAATGTGCAAGAGTTCAGATATGGGGAAAAGTTATACGTCTGGTAAAAATTACCAAACTACTTCAGTCGAATGGTGACAAATTTATAAATAAGTGTTTCAGTGTAAAATGATTTGCAAAGGCCTTGGTACACGCAGTTATACAAAAGTGGAAGATGCTTATCTTGTTGATGGAAGGAATGCAGTGTCCAATTACTCAGGGGTAAACTTTATAACACTTCTGTGACTGCTTTAACACATTCTCTGATGTGGAATTGCTCGATAATTGTTAATGCCAAGATTGTCAAGTTTGCAATCAATTTGAGGCAGACTCAGTGGTTAGGAAATGGAAGTACCGGTGAGAAGGGGACATAGTTTGCAGCAGGGAACAAACATATAGCTGTCGAACATTTCTGTTTATCCAGAACTGAATGGCAGACAAGCAACAATTAGCTGGTTGGTTGGTTGGTTGTGAGGTGGGACCATTAATGGTAATGCAGAACTTAAAGATTGTGTTTGTGAATGAAGTCATCAAGGTCAGTCTGCAGCCTGTGGATTAGAAACAGGAGGGAGTTAAGTTGGTGTCCAGTGGCCTCTGACTCTGCCTGACTAAAATAAAGGAAACCAGATGAAATGAGTCATGAACAGTCAACCGAAGGTGTGGAGGTGTGGAAGAAGGATGCTGAAGTCAACTGTTTCAAAGGTTGCAGGCAGATCAAGATGGATAAAGATGAATAAGTTAACATGAGCACAGCTCCCTAGGATGTTACTTGCGACATTTAGAGTGACATTTCAATGCTCTGGCAGTTACTGACACCTCATTCAAACCTGAAATCATGCGAAATATAAGGATGGATTTGGAACTGCACAACAAATTTAAGCAGGTTCAATAAACATAATTTGCTCTTGAACAAACCATGCTGGCTTTCCTTAATTAACCTGCAATTTCCCAAGGGTATACCAATTTTATCCCCAGTTACTTAGCTTTATAGCCTTATTTACACCCTTTGGGATGTAGACTTTACAATTCTCCAGTCCTCTGACACTACCTTTATATCTGAGAAGGATTGGAAAATTATCATGAATGCCTCCACAATCTTTATGTTTATTTCCCTCTGTATTCTTGGCTTTATTGCATGCTACAAACAAAGCAGAGTAGAATATTGGACGAAAATACATCCCTCCCTGATGTGCTCAATGCATTTTATGCTTGCTTCAAACAGAAGGTCAGTGAAACGGCATCACCTGCCCCAAATACATCTGTTCCCTCAGTCACCACTGCAGATGTCAGATTGGTCTTTCTGAGAGTGAACCCATGGAAAGTGACTGGCCCAGATGGAGTCCCGGCCATGAACTCAGATCTTGCATGGACCAGCTGGCGGGAGTACTCATTGATATCTTTAACCTCCGCTTACAACAATCTGAAGGCCCCACTTGCTTCAAGAAGACCACCATCATCCCAGTACCAAAGAAAACTTGTGACTCAATGACTACTGTCCAATGGCTATGAACCCCATAGTTACGAAAGAGATTAATCATGGTTCACATCAGCTCTAGCCTCCCAGAATGCCTTGATCACTTGCAATTCACCTACCATCGCAACACGTCAATGGCAAACATCAGCTCCCTGGCCCTACACTCATATCTGGAACAACGGGATAACAAGAATACCAATGTCAGGCTCCTCCTCATTGACTGCAGCCCTGCCTTCAACACTATAATCCTCACCAAGCCAATGTCCAAACTCTGAGACCGAGGTCTCTAGCCCACCCTCTGCAACTAGATCCTTGACTTCCTGACCCATAGACAGCAATAAGTAAGAATAGACAATAATGCCTCATCCACAAAATCCTCAACATCAGCCCCTTGCAAGGCTGCCTACTCAGTGTGGCCAAATTTCACCCTAACTCCATGTACAAGTTCACTGATGACACCAGTCTTGTAGACCTGATATCAAACAATGATGAGACAAAATACGAGAAAAAGGTTGAGTGCTTAATGGTGTTGTGTTAGGATAACAATCTCTCCCTCAACATTAACAAAACAAAAGAGCTGGCCATTGACTTCAGAAAGCAAGATGGAGGGCTCACCCCTATCTGTATCACTTGAGCTGAGGTGGAAATAGACAAAGAGCATCAAGTTCCTAGAAGTGACAATGACCAACAATCTGTCCTTGTCCATCCACATTGATGTGATGGTCAAGAAAGCACAACAATGTCTCTGCTTCCTCAAGAGGCTAAGGAAATTCGGCATGTCCATACTGATTCTTACCAATTTTTATAGATGCACCATAGAAAGCATCTTATCCAGATACATCACAGCTTGGCAAGGCAATTGCTCTGCCCTAGACTGCAAGGAACTACAGAGAGTCGTAAACACAACCCAGTCCATCATGAAGTCCATCCATTGACTCCATCGAAACCTCTCACTGCCTCGGAAAGGCAGCCAACATAATCAAAGGCCCCTCCCATCCTGGTTATAATCTCTTCCAGCCTCTTCTGTTGGACAGAAGATACAAAAGCTTAAATATACAGATTCAAGAACAGTATTATTCAACTTCTGAATGGACCTCTCAAATTTCAAATTTAATGTTGATCTCACTCTTTGTGCATCTTCTCTGCAGCAGTAACATTATATTTCCTGCTGTGTTCAATTACCCAAATGCACTTTGTATGGCATGATCTGCCTGTACTACATGCAAAACAAACCGAGGTAGATGTGACAATAATTAATTAAATCTAATCAAAAATCTTATCTGGTCAGCTTCAACTATTCTTCCTAAAAACTTCTTGTTTATCAATTTTTAACCCTTCAAGTATTTCAACTACTTTCCCTTCACTATGTTTTGGCAGCATCTTCATTCTTGGTAAGATCATTTATGAAGTTCTCATTTAGTGCCTCAGCCAAACCCCTGCCTTGATTAAATCCCTAATTAATTAATCTCCTATTTTTGTCACCCTTTTACTATTTTGAAATATCTGGAGAAGATGTTTGGATTCACTTTCATGTGAGCTGCCAATCTCTTATATTTTCCCTTTGCTTCCCTAGTTAACATTTTGTCAATTCCCCTCTGAACCTTGGATGTGGAATTAGTCCTAATCATTTTATTCCCCTGCTCCATTTCCCCCTTCCATGGAAATTTATCTAATTCACAACTTTCCTTGAATCTGTGAAAATCACCCTTTCGGGAAGTACAGTCCAAATCTTAACAATATTTTGCATAATTAAAATCAAATGGCAGCTCTGCTATTATTAGATAATTGTCTTTTTGTTTCCAAAGGGTGGACGACCACCATCTAGTGGTGAATTGTTCTAACTGTTGTTGCTAATTCAGTGTTTTCTGTCTACCATCTAGTGGTTTATGTCAGCAACTTCTGTCTTCTGTCTGAACGAAAGAGGACTGCATCACCATCACTCAAACCTTATATCTGCTTAGCCTTTTGTGAAAAGGAAAACCTGCAGTCTGTCTCCACGTTTCACAGCTGTCCATTATTCAGTTATCAACTTCAATAAACTTGTTCTATATTCTGTTGAGCTGAGAAAGTTGCAGATTGAAATGACTGAGGAATTTGATAGCACATAAACTCTTAGAGTCATAGGGATGTACAGCACGGAAACAGACCATTCGGTCCAACTCGTCCATGCTGACCAGATATCTTAAATTAATATTGTCTCACTTGTCAGTATGGCACTTATCCTTCTAAACCTTTCCTATTCATGTATCCATCCAGATGCCTTTTAAACATTGTTATTGTAACGGCCTCTATCTCTGGCAGCTCATTCCATACATGCACCACCCTCTGCATGAAAAAGTTGCTTCTTTAGTTCCCTTTTAAATCTTTCCCCTTTTACCAAACATAAGGACAGAAGAATTAGGTGTAAGAGTAGACAATAGATCTGTGCAACCTGCTAAGCTATTTGATCAGATCACGGCTAAATTTCTATATCAGCTGTATATTCCTGCACTACTCCTGTAGTGCTTGATTATTCAACACTCAAAAATCTCAGAATCACGATCTTGAAACTGCTCCTTAAACTAGAATTAATGCCCCTCTGAGGGTAGAGAAATCTAAAGATTTAAAAAGCATCGATTCTCCTCATCTGAATGGCTGATCCCTGACCCTGAGATCCTGAGATCCAGTTCGAGGCTCACCAGCTTGGGATGAACCCCCTCAACATCCACCTTGTCAAACATGAGAAAAATATTACAGGTTTGAACACCATCACCTCCCATTTTTCCAAACACCACAAAATTTGGGCTCATTTCACTCAATCCCCTTCATGGGACCACAAGTAGAAATAGCTGGAAAACTCAGCAGGTGCAGCAGCATCTGTGGACAGAAAGCAGAGTTAATGTTTCGGGTCCAGTGACCCTACTTCAGAACTGATGGTAGATAAGTAAAGGTTGGTAAATATGCTGAAGATGCGCATGTGGAGTGGGGAGTGAGAGAGAACAGCAAATAGGCAGACAAAGGAATGGGTATGGTCAACCAAGGAGAATCATAGCTGCTAATGAGGACTATTTGTGGCTAACAATGGGTTGGTTATGGTAGCAGCCCATGTGATGACAACGCCTGGTATGTGGGGGTTGGAGTACATAGGAGAAGGTGCTCGGGCCCTAAAATTATTGAACTCAACATTGTGGCCTGAAGACTGCAATGTCCCCAGTTGAAAATGAGGTGCTATTCTTCAAGCTTGCACTCAGTTTGCTGGAGCACTGCAGGAAGCCTGAGACAGAGATGTTGACCAGAGAACACGGTAGTTGGTTGAAGTGGCAGGCACTTGGAAGTCTCAGGTCATTTTTGTAGGTAGAATATAGGCATTCTGCAAAGCAGTCTCCCAATCTGCGCTTCTTTTTCCCAATGTAGAGGGAACATATTGTGTGAGTAGCAAATACAGTTAACAAGATTGGGTAAAGTGAGTTAAATCACTGCTTCACCAGAAAGATATGTCTGGAGCCTTGGATAATGAGGAGGAACGAAGCAACGAGGCAGGTGTTAGATCTTCCGTGACTGTGCAGGAAAGTGCCACAGGGATTGGAGAGGTATTAAAAATGGAGGAGGAGTGGGCCTGGGTGCCCAAGAAGCAACAGCCCCTGTGAAAGGCTGACAAGGGAGGAAAGGGGAATATGTCTGGTCTTGGTTTCCGGCTAGAGGTGACATAAATGGTGGCTAACAATCCTTTGAGTGTGGATGCTGGTGGGATGGTAGGTGATCCTATGGTGCTGAGCGAGTGAAGAGATGGGGTGAGGGCAGAAGTGTGGAAGATTTGTCGACCAATTGTCAAGCATGGTGGTGGGGAATCCTCAGTTGAGGAAGAAGGTGAACATTTCGGAGACCTCCTGTCAAATTTGGCATCATCAGAACTGATGAGACAGAGACAAAGAAATTGAGAGAATGGAATAGAGGCTTTCCAGTAGTAAATCAAGGTAACTGTGGGAGTTGGTAGGTTTGTAGACGATATTAGTGGCCAGCCTATCCCCAGAATTGGAAACAGAGATGTCAAGGAAGGGAAAGGAGAAGTCAGAGATGAACCAGGTGAAGGTGACAGCAGGGTAGAAATTGGAAACAAAGTTGATAAACTTTTCCAGTTCTAAGCAAGAGAGGGAAGTAGCACCGATGCTGTCATCGAAGTACTGGAGAAAGAGTTGGGGGTTTGAGAAATATTGGAACAAGGAACTTCCCAGATAACCCACAAAGGGATAGGCATAATTATTGGTCCATACAGGTCTAGAAAAAACACCCCTAGTAGTGGAGGAAGAAGGAATAAACTTGCTTTTCCACAGCACATACATCTCCTTGGACTCGAACCATCAGTATTCCATGTCCATTCACTGGCTCCCTCCCAAACTACTAACTCTTCCTGTTCTCTGCACTCCTTACTCCATCACTGGGGCCATCTCTGTCAAGGTTGTAACAAGGTCAGCCAGGCGGACTTCATAGAATAAGAGTTCCATGATTGGGGTTGCTAATTTAGTCTGATCAGGAAGACCTGGCTGACAGATAATGACAGGACTGTCAAAGGCATCCTTTTCACTCTGAGAGCTGGCTCTGAGGGAAATGGACCATTGTCAAGGGCTCTCCATATGGAAATAAAGAGTGACTTGGTGATGGGATATTGGCCTCTGTGAAGTTAGTTCACCTCATCATGTTCGCAGATCCGCATTGATTACTCTTCCATCCACTTCATTCTCGATCCTCCTTTTGTCCCACAGTAGGAGAAAATGTCTCAACTGGGCTGAGCAGGGGGAGGGGGCAGACCTAAGACTTCACCTCCATAGGAAGTGATGATAATAGAGAAGTATTCAGAAGAGCATAGTGTTTGTGTGGGGATGCAAAGATCTCCACAGGCAACGAATACAACAGGATTCATTGTGCTCTGCTGCACAGTTCTCCCAATGCCACCAACGCTAACTGATCCTTACGCTGCACAAGTTTCCAAAGCTTTTGTACACCAATTCTCTCGTCTTTTAAACAGGCCCTGACAATGCCCAGCAAACTTCCGCCAAGAATAGGCCAGCACCAGTTCCACTTCCACCTCTGAGGAAGAAGCCACTCAGCATTCAGAGGATGTGCTGATGAGGCTTTCGGCTGTACCCTCAACCAGCTCAGAGACTTCCACTTCATCACATTCCCAACTGAGAAAACTACCACCTCCTCAGCTGGCCAAGGAAGTAATGCCCCCATGTCACTGGCAATCAGAGAACTGCCAGAGACTGGGCACCATCTCAGAACCAGACAGAAGACGAGCTCATGGTCTCTGTCATTAATGATTCTGTCAGAATGCATGCCCAGACACAAGCACAATGGGCAGGATTGTCTGAGATATGTGGTGAGAGAAATCAAAGGAAAGTGCTGTGCTCGCTCTGTCATTGCCTGTGGCTGGCTGCTTCCATAAGAGTCTGACTATTTGGCATGGAGTGAGTCCACATTCCATCCCTATAACCATAGATACTTGGTATCAATAGCAAGGCAAGAGAGGCCAGTGGATTTCATAGGACTTAGAACATTATAGCGCAGTACAGACCTTTCAATCCTCGATCTTGCGTTGACATGTGAAACCAATCTAAATGCCCATCTAACCTACACTATTCCATTATCAACCATATATTTATCCAATGACCATTTAAATGCCCTTAGTGTTGGCAAGTCCACTGCTGTTGCAAGCAGGGCATTCCACACCCTTACTACTCTCTGAGTAAAGAAACTACCTCTGACATCTGCCCTATATCTATCACCCCTCGATTTAAAGCTATGTTCATTCGTGCTAGTGACAACCACCTGAGGAAAAAGACTCTCACTGTTTATCTAATCTTCTAATCATCTTGTATGCCTCTACTAAGTCATCTCTTAACCTTCTTCTTTCTAACAAAAACAATCTCAAGTCCCTCAGCCTTTCCTGATAAGACCTTCTCTCCACACCAGGCGACATCCTAGTAGGTCTCCTCTGAACCATTTCCTAGGCTTCCTCATCCTTCCTATAATGCGGTGACCAGATTGTATGCAATACTCCAAGTGTGACCGCAAGAGAGTTTTGTACAGCTGCAACATGACTTCATGGCTCCGAAACTCAATCCCTCTACCAATAAAAGCTAACACACCGTACACCTTCTCAATAACACTATCAACCAGGGTGGCAATCTTCAGGGATCTATGCACATGGACACCACGATCTTTCTTTTCATTCACACTACCAAGAATTGTATCATTAGCCCAGTATTCTGTATTCCTGTTATTCCTTCCAAACTAAATCACCTCACACCTTTCCGCATTAAACTCCATTTGCCACCTACCAATCCAGCTCTGCAGCTTATCAATGTCTCTCTGTAACCTGCAACATCCTTCCACACTGTCCACAATTCCACCGACTTTAGTGTCACCCACAAATTTACTAACCTATCCTTCTACGCCCTAACCCAGGCCATTTATAAAAATGACAAATACCAGTGGCCCCCAAACAGATCCTTGCAGTACACCACGAGTAACTGATCTCCAAGATGAACATTTCATATCAACCACCTTCTTTCAGCTAGCCAATTTATGATCCAAACCATTAAATCACACTCAATCCCATGCTTCCATATTTTCTTCAATAGCCTACCATAGGGAACCATATCAAAAGCTTTACCCAAATCTCTGTGCACCACCTCAACTGCTTTACCCTCATCCACCTGTTTGGTCACCATCTCAAAGAACTTAATAAGGTTTGTGGGGCACGATCTACCCTTCACAAAATTGTGTGTACTACCCTTAATCACATTATTCCTTTTTAGATGATTGTAAATCCTATCTCTCATAAACTTTTCCAAAACTTTGTCTACAACCAAAGTAAGGTGAACTGGTCTATAATGTCCAGGGTTGTGTCTACTCCTCTTCTTCAAGGGGACAACATTTCTATCCTCCAGTCTTCTGGCACTATTCCTGTAGACAATGATAACATAAAGAACAAATCCAAAGGCTCTGCAATCCCCTCCCTAACTTCCCAGAGAATCCTCGACACCAATGTATTTTTCTTGTGTGAGTAGTGACAAAAAATATTCATTTAGCACTTGACCTATCTCTTCAGACTCCACACACAACTTCCCACTACTGTCCTTGACTGGCCCTAATCTTACCTTAGTCATACTTTTATTCCTGACGCACCTAAAGAAGGTTTTAGGGTTTTCCTTGATCCTACCTGCCAAAGACTTTTCATGTCCCCTCCTGGGTCATCTTAGTTCTCTCTTTAGGTCTTTCTTGGCTAACTTGTAACTCTCAAGCACCCTAACTGAGCATTCATGTCTCAAACCTCCTTCTTCCTCTGGACAAGAGATTCAACTTCTTTAGTAAACCACGGTACCCTCGCTCCACTTCCCTTCCTCCCTGCCTGTTAGGTACATACTTATCAAGGACACACAGTAGCTGTTTCTTGAATAAGCTCCCTGTTTCAATTGTACACATTCTCTGAAGTTTCCTTCCCCATCCAATGTATCCCAAATGTTGCCTACTTGCATCATCATTGGCTTTGTCCCAGCAATAACTCTTATTCTCTGGTATGTGCCTACCCTTTTCTATTGCTAAAGTAAACGTAACCGAATTGTGGTCACTATCATCAAAGTGTTCACCTACCTCCAAATCTAACAGTAGCCTGGTTCATTAACCAAAACCGAATCCAATGTGGACTTGCCTCTTGTTGGTCTATCTACATACTGTGTCAGGAAACCTTCCTGCACACATTTCAATCTCACTCCAGATGCCCGTCCTCTCAGGGTGGTGCCATCTGGGGCCCCTCCACCTTCTATCCGAGGCCAACAAGGCCAAATGCAGAGCAGGCTTCCCTCACCCGCTAGGTGCTGAAGCCAGGATTGTACTTCGATGTCAACAGAGGGGAAAGAGGAAGCAAATCGACTGAGTGCACATTGGCAGCATGGTGACACTTCATTATAAATAACCTTGCACTTTAGTAAAGACATGTTCATTGTGCTCTTAGCATGTCTTTGTAACTGTTGGCCCTGGTGAAGTTATGCACCCATTTAAGAAATGATCAACCTCTTCAGATATCCCATGAATGAGAAAGTTTATAACAACAAAGTATTGCTCTCCTTTCACAAGCAACTGAATCCCTGGTTGCAGATAGCTTTGGACATCATGGATTCCTAAACTGTGACAATAGTGGCTTCAGCCAAGGCATTATACTGTAATGTGGACAACAAAGAGGCTAAGAATAATGTGCAGGGACTGTCATAGAATCATAGACTCCCTACAGTGTGGAAATAGGTCCTTTGGCCCAGCAATTCTATATCAAACCTCCACAGAGTACCCCACCCAGACCCATTCCCCTATTACTCTAAATTTACCCCTGACTAATGCACCTAATCAACACTATGGGCAATTTAGTGTGGTCAGTTCAGCTAACCTGCATATCTTTTTACTGTGAGAGGAAACCGGAGCACCCAGAGAAAACCCAGAGGAAGTCCTGGGGCTTACCCTGCACAAATCATCCATACTTACACCCAGCTAGAGAGTGAGACTATGGCATTACTGACAATTCCACACAATTCTAGAGACAAAGGTTCATTCCATTCATCAGCTTTTCAGGGGAGTGCACTGACATTCAAGACTGGGAGTTGTACAATGGAAGGTTTACAAGGTATTGATTAGCTAATAGAAACTGTACAATGCCTCTGTCCTTTTAACATATGGGATGTTCAAGCACTTATATGTTAACTGAAGCTGTAAAAGGAGTGTAACATTAGCACTGTGCAATGTTAGTGCCCTATCTTACTGACTGCTGCTTTCTCACTAAGAGAAAGTAGGACTTGCTAAGTATTGACATTTAAAAGTGGAATAACCTGAAGATACAAAGCGTAATCAGATGAAGAGGAAACAGTCAGTCATCAACAGTAAAATCCAAGGAATGCAAAAAGAAACAGCTCCACGTGTGATTTCAACTGACCAGGGTCTGCTTTCCATTTAATCAATAAAAAAGTTACACAATGAAAGGAAGTTCAAATCCAACTCATTCACCCTGGAAATGGGTTTCAATGAGGTTCTGTCTTGTTTCTCCTGCTTGAATATGCACTGCTTTATCATACTTTCTTGGATAACCCTGTCAGTCAACGGTCTGGCCTGTGTCCTCAACTTCATCCTCAGGCCATCCGGTATTTATCAGCTCTGGTTTCAAAAGGCACAGTATGTCACAATAATGTAACGCACCATTTCCAAATTCTGTTGTAAGACTCTGCCAGAAATCGAAGACTAATCTTAAAGGAGCCAACAGAAATTGTTGGAAATTGGGGTCCCTTTCAGTCTATTTTTTTCTGATATTTCCTGTTAGCATGAGATCTCATTTAACTGCTGCCACTAACCTTGTCTAAATTCAAACAAATTACTCATAAGTAAAGACAAAGGACAAGAAAGGGCATAATAATCATCTGGATAACAGAAGTTATGAGGTTCCATTGAGTTGACTTCAATAATTCATGGCATCATGTATTTTCTGTTATCAATGGAATATTTAAGAAAGTAAATAATTTTAGACTGATGACACTGATTTACAGGTGAAGGTGGGCAAAGGAGACAAGAGTTCTTCTGGCACCGGTTGTCCTGTGCTCATTGGCTGAAAGACTTCAGACAAGAGATTGACACAGTATGGGTTACTTCCCAAAAATAAAGTATATTAATGGGTTAGGTGGGAAATGAGGGAGAGAGGATCCAGGGATACAAGTTGTCACCTTCTTAGGAAAAGACCGAGAGCGCCCCTCCCATTGGTCTGAGTAAAGAGCAACCACTGTTGCTATCAAAAAATGTTATAACCAAAAAACTCTGAATCATTGGAACGCTGAATCATTAATAAATTAACTAAAAATTCCTTAAGAATGGTTGACCACCTATTTTATGTTAACATAATCACATAGCCCCCAAAATTTAACACAGTTCTACAATGATGCTGTTGGAATCACAGACATTGTTGCGTTGTGTTCTGCATCGGTCTGACTATAAGATGTAGGAACAGAAGTAGATCATTCTGCTCATCAAGACTGTAGCACCATTCAATGAGATCATGATTGGTCTGATAATCCTCAACTCCAACTTCCTACCTTTTCCCCATTATGCATGATTTCCTCACTGATGAAAACTACCTGTCTCAGACTTGAACATACTTAATAACTAAATCTTTACTGTCCTCTGTGCAGGAAAATTCCACAGATTCACCACCCTCTATGAGGAGAAATTCCTCTTCATCAATTTACACGGGTGACTCCTAATTCCAAGGTTATTTCTCTGGTCATGAAGGCTTGACAAAATAAATGTTGAGAGGACATTTCCCCTTGTGGGCAAGCCTTGGACAGAGAACATAGTCTCAGAATAAAGGGGTGCTAATTTAAGAGTGAAATGAGAAGAAATTTCTTCTCTCAGAGTGTTGCGAGTCTTTGTAACTCGTTGCCAGAGAAAGCTGAGGGGACAGAAACCTTTAGTATATTTAATACTGAGATAGATACATTCTTGATCAGTAGGGGATTGAAAGATTATGGGGAAAGGGCAAGAAAGTAAATGCAAAGAATGTCAGATCAACCATGGTCCCGTTGAATGGAGGAGCAGGCTTGAGAGGCTGAATAGCCTGATGCTGTCCCTTCTTCTTGCATTGTTATGGTCTTATGGTCTTGGATTCACCGCAAGGTGAAATAACTTCACTCTACCTACCCTGCTAGGTATCTTAAGGGTCTTTTATGTTTCAATAAGGATGCCTTTTATTCTTCTAAACTCCAGTGAGTGCAAGCCCAACCCTCTCAGCTTCTCACAATAAGACAATCCCTCCATATCTGGTAGCAGCCTTGTGAACCTTCTCTGGAATGCCTCCAGCGCTAACATATCTTTCCTTAGGGGAGGGAATCAAAATTGTTCAGAGTACTCCAGCTGTGGTCTATCTACTGCTTTGTACAGCTTTAGCAAGGCTGACATGGAAATAATGGTCAATGTTCTTTTGGCCTTCTCAGTTAGCCTCTGTTAGTGAATCCTCTGTTCTGTTTGTTTGCAAATCCTCTCTCTATGCTAATACATTACCTCCAATATCATGTGCTCTTATTTATTGAGGAGGAGGAAGTGAGTACTGTAGGTGCTGGAGATCAGAGTTGAGAGTGTGTTGCTGGGTAAGCACAGCAGGTAAAAACAATGACTGCAGATGCTGGAAACCAGATTCTGGATTAGTGGTGCTGGAAGAGCACAGCAGTTCAGGCAGCATCCAAGGAGCTTTGAAATCAACATTTCAGGCAAAAGCCCTTTGAGGAACAGAAGAATCGACATTTCAAGCATATGCTCTTCATCAGGAATAAGGCTTGTGGACCAAGGAGGATGAGAGATAAATGGGGTGCAGTGGGGAGCATGGGTATGGTCACTGAAATGCAGTAGGTAGATGAAGGTAGGATTGAAGATGATAGGTTGGAGAGGAGGGTGGAGCAGATAGATGGGAATAAAGATGAACAGGTAGGTAAGGTCAAGAGGGCAAAGCTGAGTTGGAAGGTTGGATCTGGGATAAGATGGGGTGGGGGAATGAACAAACTGGTAAAATCCACATTGATCTCATATGGTTGGAGGGTCCAGAGACAGAAGATGAGGTGCTCCTCCTCCAGGGGTTGGGTGGTAAGGGTTTGGCGATGGAGGATGCCCAGGACTTGCATGTCCTTGGGGGAGTGAGAGGGGAAATTGAAGTGTTCAGCTACGGGCCAGTAGGGTTGTTTCATGCGTGTGTCCCGGAGATGATCTCTAAAGCGTTCTGCATGTAGGCATCCAGTCTCCCCAGTGTAGAGGAGACCACATTGGGAGGAACGATACAGGAAATGACATATGAAATGAAATGCAGGTATATTTCTGATGGATTTGGAAAGCTCCTTTGGGGCCTTGGATGGAGGTGAGGGGGAGGTGTGGGCGCAGGTTTTGCAATTCTTGCAATGGCAAGGAAGGGTAACTGGGTGGGGGTGGGTTTGTGGGGGGTGTAGACCTGACAAGAGAGTCATGGAGGGAATTGTCTTTACGGAATGCAGATAGGGATGGGGAGGGAAGTATGCTGTATATCCCTGGGGATGAGGTGTGTTTGTAGGTGACAGAAATGGAGGAGGATGATGCGATATGTCTGGAGATTGGTGGGGTAGAAGGTGAGGACCAGGGGGGTTCTGTCCTTGTTGTAATTGGAGGGGTGTGGTTCAAAGGCGGAGGTGCTGGAAGTGTATGAGATGCACTGGAGAGCATCATTGACCACTGGGAGGAGGAATTACGGTCTTTAAAGAAGGAGACCATCTGCTATGCTCAATGGTGGAATTGGTCCTCCTGGGAGCAGATGCTGCCGAGGTGGAGGAATTGGGAAGAAGGGATAGCATTTTTGCAGGAGGCAGGGTGGGAATAGATGTATTCCGGGTAGCTGTGGGAGTCGGTGGGGTTGCAGTAGATATCCATGTTGAGGCTATGCTAATGGAGATGGAGAGGCCCAGGAAGGGGAGATAGAGGTGTCAAGATGGTTCAGGTGAACTTAAGTCAGGGTGGAACGTGTTAGTGAAGTTGATGAACTGTTCAATACAGTTATCAATGTAACGGGGAAAAAGGTGGGTAATGGTGCTGGTGTAGCTGCAAAAGCGGAACTGTTTTACATACCCGACAAAGAGACAGGCAAAGCTGGGGCCCAAATGTGTGCCCATGGCTACCCCTTTGATCTGGAGGAAGTGGAGGATTCAAAGAAGAAATTATTGAGGATGAGGACCAGTTCAGCCAATCAAATGAGAGTGTCAGTGGAAGGGTACAGGTGGGATCAGTGGGAGAGGAAAAAACAGAAGGCTTGGAGGCCTTCATCATGGCAGATAGATGTGTACAGGGTCTGGATGTCAATGGTGAATATGAGACGTTGAGGGCCAGGGAAATGGATGTCATTGAGGAGGTGGAGGGTGTTGGTGGTATCCCGAATGTAGGTGGGGATTTCCTAGAACAGGGTAGAAAGGACAGTACCAAGGTATGTAGAGATAAGTTCGATGGGGCATAAGCTGGCTGAGATGATGGGTCAACCAGGGCAGTCAGGTTTGTGAATTTTGGATAGGAGGTAGAATCAGATGGTGCGGGGTTCTCAGATTATGAGGTTGGAAGCTGTGGGTGGGAGATCCCCTGAGGTGATGAAGTTGTGGATGATCTGGGAGATGATGGTTTGGTGATGGGAGGTGAGGTTATGGTCATGGAAGCAGTGGGAAGAAGTGTCCGCGAGTTAGTACCTGGCTTCAACGGTGTAGAGGTCAGTGCGCCAAACTGACATGCAACCATGTCAGTGTGGGACTACGTTTACATTTGGTGAATGTGGCTCTATATGGGTGTATGAATGAGAAGGGTTTAGAGGGACATAGGCCAAATGTTGGCAAGTGGGACTAGATTTATTTAGGATATCTGGTCAGCATGGACAAGTTGGACTGAAGATTCTGTTTCTCTATGACTCTGTGACTCTATGAATGATTCTGTTTGGAAGTAACCAATTCTGAGCTGTGTTTGATGCAGTCAGTGTGAGAATGTTTCAGTAACTATAATGTGTACTTTTCTTAAAGTGAGCCTAATGTCTCACAATAGGCAATGTTGTATGTAAAATGTAATGTAACTATCTACTAAACAATATATATTAGACCTACTTGTTGTTCATCTGTCTACCTTCTGACAAAGAATGTGTATGGACATCCATCCCCACATGGTGGCCTAGATTAATACCAGTAAGAAGCAATAGTGTCAGTGAGTTTAACCCAAGCTTAAAAATCACACAACACCAGGTTATAGTCCAACAGGTTTGTTTGAAAGCACTAGCTTTCAGAACACTGCTCCTTCATCAGGTGGTTGTGGAGTATAAGATTTGCTATAAATTCTTTGTCTTACAATCTAGTGCTACCAAATAAACCTGTTGGACTATAACCTGGCATTGTGTGATTTTTAACTTTGTACACCCCAGTCCAACACCAGCACCTCCAAATCATAACCCAAGCTTCTCAGCTTAAAAATATAAGAGTAGAGAACGAAAATAAAAAGCCATCTGGCAAGAGAGAAAGGATGGGACAAAGTGGAGAAAAAGTTACTTGATGGCTCAGTTCATGTCCTTATAACTTCCTATTATAATGTATGCTTGTGGTAACATTGAACAAAGATTGCAAATGGATGAGTTCTGATGGTCAATAAACAATTCAAATTTACCAATGAGTCTGAGATCAATGTAAATCATTTAACTTGTCAGAAGTACACATTCTATTTAGGATTTTCATACAAAATTTAAAACAAAAATACATTCTTCATTCATATTCAATGAAAGTAAATATTCTTGTTATGTGCTACTAGCTATAAATATTCAGCAAATACTTTGTTCCATTAAAAACAGTGAATAAATGATGAACATTTTCTTGAGCCATGTGTCGGTCGGTTGCACACCAGGGTCATAGGTTTTGCGTTCAAGCCCCGCACAAGAGATTAAATAAAAAAATGTAATTTAATGTTCAAGTGAGGCACTAAAACTGTGCTTCACTCTGAGCAATGCTGTTTCTCAGATTAAATGAAAATCAAACATGGGTATAAAAGATTCCACAGCACTTATTTGAAGAAGATAAGAGAAGAATAGCCTAGTGTTGTAGCCAATATTTATTCGTCAATCATTCACACGAAAGGAGTTGATTATTTGAGATTATCATATTGTAGGTGTAGGGCCTTTGTTGTGCACATATCAACCATTACATTTATATTCCAATAGGTTGCAGACTTCCAAAAGTATTGAATTGGTTACGAAGTGTGTTTCCATATCCTATCATCATTACAGGCACTATATTTTTTCTTTATAAATTTAAACAGTTTGAAAAAAACAACTTACAATTTTACAGTTTCCTAATCCTATTAGAAGATAAAATTTATCATAAACTAGGTTAAATAACTGAAGCAGAGACAATAATGGATTGTAACATTATTAAACAATCCTACATTCTTGGCCTCACATTCAAGTAGCAGCTATTAACTCTGTCCATAAATGCTTTTAATGCTTTCAAGAAGGCATTCCTGGTCTTTTCATGCTTCAGTGATCTGCATTTCTTCTTCTGTCAATGCAATTGGAAAACAGAGTTAGTGTTGCACACTTTCTAGATACACATGTTTTGAACAAACACAACTTAAAGTTAAAACTGCGCTTCAAAATGTAGTATTGCATCATGGAGGACATTAGACATTCCTGGATCATGGTACAAGTCATTCACAATCTGTAATTCCTGTGTATGATTTCTCAATATCTTTAGTTACATTCTCAGAGGAGACCTTTACACTGATATTTATGGATATAGGTTTGCTCATTGAGCTGGAACGTTCAGATTCAGACGTTTCATCACCACACTAGGTAATATAATCAGTGAGCCTCTGGATGAAGCACTGGTGGTATTGCCTACTTTTTATTTATGTGCTTAGATTTCCTTGAGTTGGTGATGTCATTTCCTGTGATGAGGTCATTTCTTGCTCTTTTTACAAGGAGTAATAAATGGGATCCAAGTCACTGTGTTTGTTGATAGAGTTCCAGTTGGAATACCATGCTGCTAGGAATTCTTATGCACGTCTCAGGAAATGACATCACCAACCCACAGAAACCTAAATAAAAAGTGGGCCATACCGTCTGTTGCTTCATCCGGAGGCTCACTGGTGATGTTATCAAGTATGGTGACGAAACATCTGAAATCAAACCTCCCAGCTCTGCGAGCAAACCTATATACAGAACCTCAACCTAAGCTACAAATCTTCTTAAAACTTGCTAACTGATTATTATATTTACATTGTAGAAGTGTGTCACAATCTATGTTCATTAAAGTTTCATTTCTGGACATGTAGATGCCAAAATAAAGTAATTAATCAAAAGTCAGTAGTGGAACCACAATCTATCCAGGGAAACAATCCTGGGATGAATAATTTTCTACAGTTACCATAAACAGAGCAGGTAACTAACACTCTCCAGGAAAAACATCATGATTTCATCAGACAAGGTACGTTCAGAAGGCCACCAATGGCACCTTTGAGAGCACCCTTTACAGGGGATATTGAGTTGAGGGAGGTGTGAAATAGTTGACTTGCTGTAGCTTCCCTCCTTGTCTCCACATGAGCAAAATTTATTAGTCCAGTCAAAAAAAGGTGGGTGGTTACTCACCACACAGATAAATTCAAATTTAAGGCTCCCCAAAAGAGCTGCTTTTAAAGTTTATTTTTCATGGGAATTATCCTTGATAGTGTCATCACCAGACTTCCGTGGGGCTTCTACTGAATATGCATTAAAAATCAACAGGAATCCCATAAATACTACTTTGGAGTGAAAAATGGGAGAAGATTCACCATCCCACACACCACAGATATCCATCATCTTAAATATTAATTTGTTATTCACAGTCAAGACAAAACACACTCGAAATGTTTAGAGTCATAGAGCTTTGCAGTCATGTGGCACAGAAGCAGACTTTCATTCCAACCAATCCATGCCAACCATAATTTGAAATTAATCTAATCCCATCTACCTGCACTTAGCCCATATCCTTCCAAACAGTTTTTCTACTAGCATACTTATCCAAATGCTTTTTGAACAATATAACTGTACCCACATCCACCATTTCCTCTAGAAATTAATTCCACACACAAACCACTCCCTAAGTAAAAATAATTGCCCCCATGTCTTTTTTCAAATCATTTTCCTCTCACCTTAAATATTTGTCCCCTGGTCTTGAAATCCCCCACTCAAGGAAAAAAAGTACCTGCCTTTCACTTTATCTGTGCACCTCATGATTTTATAGACCTCCATAAGTTCACCTCTCAACCTCCTACCTTCCAGTGAAAAAATTCCCAGCCTATCTTGCTGCCTGAACTGCTGTGCTCTTCCAGCACCACTAATCCAGAATCCCCTTAATAAGTCAAACCCTCTATAACAGGGGTACTAGAAATGGAATTAATACTCCAGAAGGGGCCTCACCAATGTCCTATCCAACCTCAACATAATGACCCATCTCCTATACTCAAAATTTTGAACAATGAAGGAAAGCATGTTAACTGCTTTCTTAACCACCCTATCGATATGTGATGCAAACTTCAAAGAATTATGTACCTGAGCCCCTAGGTCTATTTATTTTCTACTTATTGTTTTATTTTTATTTATTAAACAGAAGGACTTACTGGACAATTGGAAACATTTGTCTTTATTCTCTCCATGTTACTGATGGAAAGCTCAATGAACTTTGATAGTTCAGGTATCGTTTCAAATTTCTTCAGTTCATTGGTGAAGATCGAATAAGCTTTCATTGGGCAGCGTGATATCTAATACAAGGAATCAAACCAAACTGGATTAGTAACTGGGGTTAGACCAAATCTTTGTAAATGCAATCTTAGACTTGCTAGCCAGCACTAATCGTGTTTCTCTTTCTTCACAGTTTTCAATGGTATTTATTGGTCACATTGGCAACATTGGATCTATGGCCTCCTACTTCATCAGCCAAACAGTTGTTAAATTCAGCGAATAGAAGAGATGCAACACAAATTCTTTTTAGGACACAACTCTATGTGATTCAACATTTTTGGTTGTAAAACCATGTTTCGGGAAAAAAAAGACAGGGTGGTTTTAATCCAAAATGGTAACTAACCCATCTGTACAGAAATTGCCACGCAATACTTGGTCAAGGCATTCAAACTGCCCAACCAAAATAGAAACCTGCATTTTATATACGTTCATTTATAACATAGGCATAAACATTGTGTAAAATCACTGAATCCAACTTCCAACTGGAGACAGGGTTTCCCATTCCCATTGAGCAAAACAATGTTGGAAAAACACTCTGAAGATCACAACTGAACCACAACCATTTAACGTTTGCAGAAAGCAGACTGGCTGCTAAGTCTAGAAGCGGGGCAGTGATGGAAGTTAACACTTCCCATTTCTATCCACACCTTTTCCACCCTGAAACATGAGCCGTGTAATCTGTAGGCTTCACCCCCACCCTTGACAACCTCCTGTTGGCCTCAAAGCCCTCCAGGTGGGCGGGAAGTGACAATTCATTGTTCTGTAATTCGTGGGCTTCCCTATCCATGGACACCTCTGTAAAATTTAAGTTGGGTCAGGGTAGTACAGGGACAGTGAAGAGTAAGCCTCCCAGTAATTTTAAATCACACCTCCATTTGTGGGGCCTGCAACATTTTTCTATTAGAGCTAGCATTAAAAGTAATAGTTTTGAAAAACAAGAAGAGGTTACATTTGATGATTTATTGATCAGTTCCACACCAAAGTAAATAACAAACTTGATGAAGGTTTTATTTCAAATGAACAAATCAAGAAATCAAATGAAGGTCCTTACCATCAAGAAACTTGGTGTATGGATCCACATCGGGAGAACCTAAAAGAGAAAAGATACATTGATGTTATATGTAATTCAACTAACCCATTCAAAAACAAAACAGTGCCATATTTATGTGATAATTTCATGTACTTTCTTCTTGATCTTCAATGGTTTCAGTATCATTTTCTGGTGAGAAGAATCTCCTATTTTTTGTCAATATCATTCTACAGTCAGATTATAACTCAACTCTTTCATTTCATCTGAAATGTCTGCTTTCAATAGCTCCATAACTAATGGATAGCTAGCAGACTATTGTGTGGAGAATCTTGAATGCAAACATATTACCACCATACCTTTTCTCAGCAAAATTGCATATCATAATTAAATAAAAATATGTGGAAGCAAAGTGCATTAATCCAATTAACAACATCAATTAAATGGTGTAATTTCATGTTACTGGCTTTCCACCCCATCTAACGACCATTGATTACAATTTTTATTATCTACTGTTTCGATAGATAATTCAGTAGAAAATAAAGATTATAAACTTATGACCAACTTCTGAAAAAGTGTTGAGGAATTCCTCTTAGGCAACATAGAAAACTCCAAGTTACCAATGATACATGACGAGTCTGATTTAATGATATCGGACTGCTTAAGATGAGATATATGTTTCCAACTCACAGGCAAATCACAGACTCCATATCTCTTGTTTTCATTCACACCCCTCAAATCGCTTTGTCATAAATTAATAGACTTAACACATCTGATCCACATCTGCACTATCTTGATTTGCCAGCACATAAAGAAGTTATATTTTAACTGCGTACTTTCCCTTTCTTGTCTGGTCTGAAACTAGAGTTGTTTGGATTAAAGTTTTTTCCGTGTTTAATGTCCTTCAGCCATTCCTGATGATGGGCTTATGCCTGAAACATCAACTGTCTGCTCCTCAGATGCTGCCTGACCGCTGTGCTTTTCCAGCACCACACTCTTCAACTCTGATCTCCAGCACCTGCGGTCCTCACTTTCTCCATATTTAATTGTACTTTTTCATTCAGTTCATCTTTTGGCTTTATAGTCTAATATTCTTCAGGCATATAACTCTAAGCTATATGTTGTTTTCCAAAGCAAAAATCAGTTAGAGTAAAACTTTGTTCACAAACTGGTACTTCTAACATTGATGTCAATGATGAATGCCATGCGGGCTATACAGCATGCCTTCCATACAGAATCACTGCACATTTGTGTATTTCATTTGAAGGTGAGAAATATCTACTTGAACGCATTTCTCCCTGCCATCTTATCTTGACAGGAGAAAGTGAGGACTGCAGTTGCTGGAGATTAGAGCTGAAAGATGTGTTGCTGGAAAAGCACAGCAGGTCAGGCAGCATCCAAGGAGCAGGAGAATCGACGTTTCGAGCATAAGCCCTTCTTATGCCCAAAATGTCGATTCTCCTATTCCTTGGATGCTGCCTGACCTCCTTCAGTCTGATATATGTATCCAAGTCCTTTTTAAGGCTACTGTTGAGTCTGTATCTATTTAGTAAGGAGCAATGGAGTTGGTTTTATATTGTTTTCCTTGTCATTCTTATTTTCGAAACAATTTCTCCTAAGTATGCTGCATTCAGGACAAATGAGTCTATTCTTCAGTGTCATGTGACAAGATATCCTTTCAATGTCTGTACCTATTTTGGTTTTCAACCCAGTATTCTGAGCTGGGGTGTAGACCTCCACTTGCTGTCAGTTGTACAACTCAATCCTACTCTCTGACTCATGCAGACCGCTAGATATCAAACCAGTAATTCATTTGTCACAATTACATGCACAAAGCATTATATACCATTGGGCTTTATTTGCAAAGCAATATGTTAAAAGAGTTATGACACTATATTGTTACATCTTGCTAGTAGCAATGAATAAATCTTTCCACAAACTTGCCCTGAATCTCACCATTGGAATCAGTGTCAACAGATTGATCAGCAAAAGTGCAAATTGAAGTGAATCTCCACTATTCTTAGTTCAAATTCTGATTGGTTTTTCTAGAGATTAATCAGATGCACCACATAATATAGATTTTTCAGAAGATTTTCAAATATTTGCTGAAGTGATATTAAGTAATTCATTTTATATGAGACAAATGAACCTGGTTTTCAAAAGGAAATCTCCATCTTTCAACACGTGATGCATATTGGCATGAGATTTAACTTGGTTTATGATAAATTCACACCATCAATGTTCACTGATAGGTTATCACCAAAATAATCTCAGGTGATCAAAAAGAAAGGTTTATCATTTTCACGAAGCAATGATTTCAAATGAGCATGACTAGTCATTCCCAGACCATTTTTCAATGAAACTATTTAGCTATAAAATATAATAAGATGAATACATGTAGAGATTCATCATAGAGTCATGAAGCCATCCAGCACAGAAACAGACTCTTCTGTCCAACTAGTCCATGCTGACCGCAATTCCAAACTAAACTAATCCCAACTGTCTGCACTTGGCTCATATCCCTCCAAACATTTCTCATTCATGAAATTTTCTAAACACATTTTAAATGCTGTAACTGTACCTGCATCCACCACTTCCTCTAGAAGTTCATTCCCCGCACAAACCACTCTGTATAAAAAAGAGTTGCCCCTTTTTAAACCATTCTCTTCTAACCTTAAAAAAATGTCCCCAGGTCTTGAAATCCCCATCACAGGGAAAAGTCACCTGCCAATCGCCTTATTTACCCCTCATTATTTAAAAAAAACCTTTCCCCTCCACCTCCTATGCTCCAGTGAAAAATGTTCCAGCTTATCTAGCCTCATCCTATAACTCAAACTTTCCATTCTTGGCAACATCCTATCAAATCACTTTTAAACCCTCTTTAATTTAATAATGCTCTTCCGATAATAGGGCAACCAGTGCTGTATACAGCATTCCAGAGGAAGCCTTACCAACGTCCTGTACGACCTTAACATGGCTTCCCAATTTCTATACTCAAAAGACTGAGCAATGAAGGCAAGTGTGCTAAACACCTTCTTTACCATCCTGTCTATATGTGGTGCAAACCTCATATGCACCTCAACCAAAAAGAAACTGTGCCCCAGCAGTGGGCAAGAACAGATAATGTACAAATTAGTCAGGCTGTCATTAAGGATTGGATTTATAGAGGAGGGAACTTGCCTGACTAGAGAGATTGTTTCTCTCTCATTGGGGTGAGCTCCTGATGCAGTCGCTCTCCAGCATGTTTTTGCAGCAAGATCTGGTTCAAGCAACTGGAGGACTGCTTCTTCTGTTTCTCCTGGCTCCACAGAAAACAGTTTTAAAGGATTTTACTGAATTTCTTTTGTGTTCGTGGCTAGACAGCCCATTGAATCTGCTCCTACCCTACTTCTCCCATTGGGAACTCATTTTATAGAGGAGTTTCTTTGATAAATTACTGTACATCCCCTCGTTGCTATGAAAAAGGGAAGCCTATTTTAAGCCTAAGGTATTGTGCCAATCAATTTGGCTGTATTGATGAGGTATGGCTGACTCACGATCAAATTGGTACCTTATGTGCTGAACAAGATAGCACAAGGCATATCATTTTTTAACCTGTAAGATCCTAGAATTGCCTGATTTCTAAAAGCTAAGAATTTATATTATCTTCTGTGTTGAGTGTCATTGAGCCTCTTAGCCATCTCTCCAGAGCTGGATTGGATGTGTTATGGCCCCTTGATAGTCAGTATAACAGGATTATTGGGTATTCCACACTGAGATCTCACAATTGGATTATAATGTCTCATGAATGGTGGGAAGTATAGTCAATATATCAATTAGAATTACTGAATTTGCAAAACTCAGAAGAATATCTTATCTACACTGGAACATGAAGTATGGATAATTTCATTATTAGGTCTCCCAGTCTAGTTACATTATGTTGTACATAGTAGTGCACAGCATTTATAGTAAAAAAAAGGCCATTTGATCCAATTGCCCATGCTGCGATTTATTCTCCCTACCTCAAGCATTTATCCAACTATCCTTCTATTTCTTTCTCACTCTTGAGTTTATCTCATTTCCCTTTAAGTGAATTCACTGTATAGAACAGGTTCTCCATTATAACAACTCCCTGGGTAAAGAGCATTTCCCTGTTCGAATTATTAGCATTCATCTCATTTTTATGGCCCTGATTCTGCTTGGCTCCACAAGTGTAAAAAATTATTCCACATCTACCCTTGACGCATGTTTTTTCCATAGAAAAGAGCTGTAGCCTGCTTAATCCCTCCTAAAAGGCATAACCTCTCATTTCAGGCAGCATCCTGGTGAAAGTTTTTAGCACTTTCTTCACTACCTTTATACCATCTTTTATAAGATTGGAGGACTTTGCATAGCCCTCCAAGTGCTATACAGTTTTAACACAATTTCTCTGCTTTACAATTCTACTTCTCTGGAAATTAGAAGTTCCCTGACATGCAGCAGCATCCTTTCTGAGACATCCTAAAGCCATTATCCTGAGTTGTTGTTTCCTCAATGCCTTGTCACATAGGCTACCTCAATTTTTCATAAGACTGCTCAGTTTCTTACTACTGTCTGTTTTCCTTTTCCTTTTTAGATTCACTGTTTTAGTACCTAGTTCTCAATCGCTCTGAGAAGAGGTTTCATAACTATGCTGGTTATGAAGATCTGTCTTGATATCCAACTACAAAGATTAATAATCCTTGGAATTTCAGTACACCTCCCAGTTTGACAGCTTGAGACTTTGAATTTGGTTTAAAAAAAATAGCAACCGTGAATCTATTAGATTGCTGTAAAAAGCTAATTCTCCAATATCCTTCAGCAAAGGACGTCTGTCACGTGTAACATAGCGTGATAGAGTCGTAGAGCTGTACAGCATGGACACTCACTCTTCAGTCCAACTCATCCATGCCGACCAGGTATCCTAAATTAATCTAGTCCCATTTGCCAGCATATCCCTCTAAACCCTTCAATTCATACACCCATATAGATCCACATTCACCAAATGTAAATGTAGTCCCACACTGACATGGTTGACTCTTAACCGATCTCTGAAAACATCAAGCAAGTCAAGCATCAAACCTGGGTAATAAATTCCAGCCTTGCCAACGTACTGAATAAATAAAAAAAACTTCCTGGTTTTTCTTAAGAAATCTTTTACTGCTTTCTCTATTAGCTGTGCTGTTATTACGGATAATGCAATTAATTTGGCAATTAAGTGAAATTCCACAAATTGTTACTGTGAATCATTAAATTGTTGCTACATAAACTTCCTCACTTTTGTCTTCAGAGGTAGATTTGTTCTGAATGCCAGCCAATCATACACATATCTAAGCCTTCATTTTGCATCAACTGTTCAGGAAAAATATGCATTGGGATCACAGGAATGCGCATTTGTAAATAAGCACGGAACTGATTAAGTCATTTTCTCTTTCAGTTTTTAAAATGGTGCCAAACTGCACTACCTTCCTGAGCTATCATTATATATATTCTACTAATATATCTATAACGATGATGTCCAACACTTAAATAGAGACAGAAAGTGTTGGAGAAACTCAACAGATCTGTAGGGAGAGAGACAGAGTTAATGCTTCGAGTCCAGTCTGAAAGCTTCTTCAGAAACATTTGGCTAATGTTAGCTGTTCAGTTTCTGTAGTCTGTTCAATTACTGTTAACACGACAGAACTATACATTACAAATTAGGCAACTAAGAATTAATTACATTTCAGAAGGAAGTCATAGCTTGATGTGTGCACTTACCTGGACAATTTCAGTAAAATTTTCATTGATGTGACTCCAAATCTCTGCACTTGGGATGAGACTAGCAAGTTGCCCAGTAACACAGCAGAAGAAGAGGCAGAGGCGAATGCTTACCATTTTAAACTTCAAACTCACAGCAGCTTTCTCAAGCTATGAATCACTGTACGTTAGGAGCTCATGTAAGATTTTAGGCCATTGAATTCTCTTTATATATTATCCAGAAGTGCCGAGTAATCTAATGAAATGCAACTGAGCTTCTAGAAACACCCCCTTAATATCATACTTCGTCAGAGGACAAACACCTGTTGTAAGAAGCTCTCACCTTTGAAATATTTAATCACTTATCACAAAGTAATCTCCAGGTGAAAGGTGAAAAGTATAATTCTTCACAAGTGTTAAAATTTACGATTTCCTGTCAAAAGGTTTTTGAGATGATTCAACATTTTAAATTATATAATGCAGATTTCAAGTGGAAACATTGAAAAAATGTGTGTCACATTCAAGAACTTGTCTTTATAGGGACAAATATGCTGCTTCATGGAACTGCGTAATTCCCAATATCATTCTCCATGCAATATGTTTCCTGAGTCAAATGTAGAATAGTATTATATGTTCTCTTCCATGATCACCAAATATAATTCTGTATACTCTGTTCATACAGTATGATTCATGGGACTTATGAATTGAGACACAAATTATCATATTCATTACTAGGATGGTTAGGTCTTTGATAGATTCTAGTAGAATTCTCGTAACAGAAAAATGCACATTTGCATTTTCAGAATTAAATATGGTGCAACTCCAAAAAAAGAGATAATAGAGCAAGCATCTCACACTCTTCGGGATCTCAGTACTGAAAACCACAAATGTTTAAGCTGTAAGTTAAGAGCAACCCAAATGTTGCAATTGACTACACGTCTCCAAATAAACGGCTGAACTACACTTACATAGAACATAGAAAATAGAACATAAAACATGACAACGTAGTACAGGCCCTTCTGCCCTCAATGTTGCACCGACCTGTGAAACCTATCTGAAGCCCATTTAACCTATGCTATTAGATAATCATCCATACGTCTATCCAATCACCATTTAAATGACAGATACAAAATTTTTTTTGTTAAACACTCTTATGAGGAAAGATGAGCTTTTTCTCCTCCTTTAATCACCTTCCCCCTTGGTTGGTCATGATACAGTTTGCTTAAAAACATATTCCTTTCCATGTGGCTACATTCCTCTCAGGCCCAAGTGAACTTATATTTTAAAAAGTGCCAATTGAACCAGGCTTGCTTTAGTTAACACAGTGTGAGTTAAAAAAATTACTAGATGTGAGAAGAATTAGTAAAACAGTACATGTGCACACAAGTTCAAATTAAAAAGTGAACCCAAGAGATAGAATTTTTTTAAAAATCACTGATTTGTATGAGAATTGCATTTTATTATGGCATGTATCTCAAGACCTTCATGACCATTTCAAATATGCTTCCTGTCTCTCTGGTTAGCCAGGGCTTTACAACTCAGGCTTCCTTGATGCTACCTTGGCAAGGGTGAGTGTATTTCAACAGTCTGCTTGGAGATATGGAGCCAATTGCAACCACTGGGTTGCTCTCAATTTATAGCTTAAATATTTATGGTTCTCGATAATGGGGTCCCAAAGACTGTGAGATGCTTGCTCTATTACCCTTATGTTTTGGAGATACCCTCATGGTATGAACGTTGTGGTTTGCGGTGGGAGTTATTAGTTGCATTGAGATTTGTTGTTGAATGGATGGATGTGAAGATTTGCAACTTTACAAGTTGAATGAGATTCTGTTGTTCTAATTCCTTTTAACTGTAATTGAATTCCAGCATTTAGGGTGGGAAAGAGTCATTTCGTTGTCCTGATTCCTTTTGACTTGATAATTAGGTGATTACCAGGTCTCAGAGTAAGAGAATCCCTCTATCTACCACACAGGAGTGATTAGGGAAGAGTTTTTTTTGATGATTACAATCATGGCATACCAACACTTAAACCAGCTGGCACATTCGTGAGTACCTCAGTTCCACTAACCCACGCAAGAATGATCAGTCCCACTAGCACACTCCAGTAGAGTTGAAAATGGTTTATTAAGTCTTATCCTTCTGCATTGCTCAAAGTAGAGAACACACAAGTCTACAGTTTCAGAGATAATCTGTGGGGAATGCTTACTGTTGAGTAGGGGTCATCAGCTATTGTAGCATTCTGTATTGTCAGGTTCTGGTTTGTAATCAGTTATTTTCCTGATCTTTAAGTGGTTAAAATTTCTCCCAGGCCCCTGTTTCCGGACACTGGACATTTATGGGAACGTGAATGAAGAGACAGTAGGCAGGCGTTTAAGGTCAAAAGTCTCTGTTATTCATTTAAATAACAGAAAGGTAATTATAATACAAGAAATTGATAACTCAGTAAATTCTAATAAATTAATACAATGAATATACAAGACTACACTTATACTTAAAAATACACTATGGAAAGAGATTACTACTATTAGACACTATTTACTGTCACATCAAAAACAAACAGTGTTTAAACTTGCACTCTTAACCTGAATTCCTACCCTTGGAGTCCCAATGCATTAGTACAACTCGCCTTCCCCTCCCTGCTAGCTGTGTCAGAATTTTAGAATTTCAGGAGATCTCACCATTTGGAACGCAGTTTTGAAGTCCCAAAGGTCATTCTGGCTTGCCGTACCCAGACCCTGTATGAAGGCTTCAGATTGCATAGGTGTTTTTCTCCCGGTTTGAGTTGAGTCCACTGATAAGGTAAGGCGCATTTTGAACTTACCTGGTGAGTGTCTTATTTTCTTCACCTTTATTGGGTTTTGTGAGTGGGTTTTCACCTCAGGTTGTGACTGAGGACTTGTGGCTTCAGTGGAGTTGGTGATTGATTGGATTTGTCAATGTATGGCTTGAATGGCTGTGACCGGTGGTTGAAGTTCTTGTCATTGCTGCTCTCAAGTAGGAATAGAAACCTGTTTGGCCTGCTCAGTTTGGGATCTCTTATTTGCCCCCACCCCACCACCATCAGATGTCTTTAGTTCCAACAAGTCCCTTGGTCTGGCTTCCCTGCTCTCAATTCTCGATTTGACTTCTTTTCAGTCTTGGTTCGGAAGCTGCTTGTGGAGGAGATGCCTGCGAGAAAGCTGTTCATGCAGAAGCTTGTTGTCGAAAAGGCTCTTCAGGTGAGATCAAGGCTGACAGATAAAGGCCTCGCTATGTCCACACCAAATCTGAAGCTTTCATTGCGGTCTCGATGTCCTCCTCTGCGGTCAATTGGCTTTCCAATGGTTAGAGTATGTGTGAATGGGTTTTGATCGAGGTTGAATGTCAAGTATCCCTGTGGGCCCCCTACTGTCTCAGTCATGCAGCCCGAGGTATAAAAGCTGTCTCAAGCTGGGGTGTGTTGTTTCTGTCGGTTGTCCTTTTAGAGATGAGATGTAAATTGGGATTCCAAGCTGAACCAATAAACTCAAACAGCAATCCCTATTCCCAGGTTGCTGGTTGTGTTATGAATTTCCCACTGACTCAATTTGGCTGTCATTTTTTTTGAAAAGTTTTCAAATTCCAGGCCTCAGCCCAAAATCCAGGATTTTGTCCATATGTTTTAATAGTGGGGATCTTTGCTCAATTTGACTGTAACTCTGCAGTCATAAATGCTCACATTCCAAACTGTTTTGATTTCCTCTTCTCCCATTGAAGGGTCCTTGTTTGATGTTTCTTTTGCACATTTAGGTGTGAAATTCCATGGGTTTCTATCATCATGATGTGGAGTTGCCAGTGTTGGACTGAGGTGGGCAAAGTTAAAAATCACGCAACACCAGGTTACAGTCCAAAAGGCTTGTTTAGAAGTGTTAGCTTTCAGAGATTGTACTTCCAAATAAACCTGTTCGACTATAACCTGGCGTTGTGTGATTTTTAATTTTCTATCTTCAGACTGCTACTTAATTTGCATCCACAGCTACATTTGACTGCATCATCCGTCTTTTAAAAATATGGAACAGTAATTTATGGTTCTGACTAATGATCATGACAGGCTTCATTTAAAAATGATGCAAGTATCAAACCATCAGGTAGGTAGAATGAAGGTTTGCCTAATATGGAACAGAGGAGAAAGTGAGGACTGCAGATGCTGGAGACCAGAGCTGAAAATGTGTTGCTGGAAAAGCGCAGCAGGTCAGGCATCATCCAAGGAGCAGGAGAATCGATGTTTTGGACATGAGCCCTTCTTCAGGCATATTCTACTTTGTATCATTTTGATCAGATACATTGCGTTGAGTCTTTATCTGTTCAGTGATGGTGCATCAGGTTCCAGTGCAAAGTCTATCCTCAATTTTGCCAAGAATCAACTCAACACTTTACATGTGCTCTTCCTTCTTCTTAGGCAATCCCTTCAGACCAAGAATAATTTTCTTTCACTCCAGAGTTGTGGATCTTGAGGTAACCAATTATCCAATACTAGATCCACAAACAGGTGATGTTCAAAGAGGCCATCTTGAGGTTTTTGTATGTTCCTTCCACTATTTATGCTTGGCCTCCTACTGTGCCTCTTGAAAGTGCTCAAGTTGTTTGGCACCTTCACTGATGCTTCTTCTCCAGTTGGGAGAGTCTTGTCTGGGGTTTACTACAAACTGGTGGCACTGTTGCATTTTTTCACAGAAGATTTAAAGATGTCCTCGAAGCATTCTCTTTTGCCTTCTGGCAACTGCTTGTTGTAACAAAGCTCAAGTGAGAGAGCTTGCTTGGTAAGGCTTGTGTGAGACATGCAGACAATGTGACCAACCATTGCAGTTAGTGGGCAGTTACTAGGGTATCCAAGCTGTGTGGTGTCAGCCTATCTAGCCACTGAATTTGCAAGACTTTGTGGAGACATCACTGGTGATACTTCTCTGAGAATTTGAGATGTCCACTGTACGTTATCCATGACTCTGATACTTACAAAATCAGAGGCTGCTCTATGAACCATGAGCCTGGTGTCAGGTTTGAAGTCTTTGCTGTCAAATACTTTCTTCCTCAGGTAGCAAAAGCTTACATTGACACACTGAAGGCAGCTCTCTTTAATCTGCTGTTTAGTCCTAAGAGTTGGCTGGAATTGGACGTTGAATTTAAACTCGTCAAGAAAATTAGGGCTGACAGCGGTAATTATATCAACCAGTGCTCCCCAAATTTTTTCCCGTTGTAACCCCACTTTAAGTCTTGAACATCATTGTGACCCCTCACTTTAAACTGAGACTTGGAGGGCACTGAGTGGAGGAAAGGACCAGAGAGAATGGGGAAAGGGACTGCAGAGCACCATGGAAACCATTGCTGGGCTCAGAGTTCGCAACCCCAAATGTGGAATTTGTGACTCCATTTGAAGTCAGGAGAATCCCTGATACAGATGTCATTCTTGAAGAGAGGCACAGAGACAGTGAGGACACAGCAAAGGGATGGGTGGACAGTGGAGTGGGGATAAAAGCAGCATAGAAGTTGCGAAAGTAAGTTGATGTATACTTTATTAACAACAGTTGAAGATTTTTGCCAAAGTATTAAATTTATTGACAGTTGCTGTATCAATTCCACACTGGACTAATTTGGATCATTTACCTGAACAGACCACTTAACCAAGTAAAGCCCAGGTCATTAATGGGTTGCCTGTTCATCAGGGAGACTAATGGTTAGATTCCAGCAATTGGGTCCTCTTATATAGTAACTGACAGAAAGGAGGTCATGAACCAAGTTTAGAAGATGTTTCCTTCATCTTTGAATAGCTACCCACCAGTTCATCTTGGAGGCTTGAGGACAGGGAATACGATTGCCTTAGGTTGAAGACATCACGGTAAACATTTAATAATACTAATTCAATGGGGTTGACGTGGTTTAACACCAACCACACATTGATGGTATTGTTGTTGTTGGACTCCATGTTCCTGTCCACATTGACAGCTGGGAGCCCACAAGGCCATTTGTTAATTGCTTTCCTCCACCAGCAGGATTCCTGCAAGCCCAGTGAGGCCACATGTCCTCTTACCCTCTTTCTTCCTGCTTCGAGAACACACAATGTGTTCACCTCTCCACATGCATGGCCTCTGTCACTCATATTGTGATCAGTGGCTTACAGGGAGGTTTGATAAAAAATGTGGTCCCACTATGATTGACCTAGTTGTGGAGACGTTTAATATGGCTGGGATTGTTATGACCACTAGTAAGTTGCCAGGCCGCCTTCTTGATGCAGTCCCCTCCTGCTAATGGATATAGCCTGGTAAGAGCAGGATGTAGCCCTTAAATGGCTATATTTGCCCGGTTAAAGGCCTTACTTGACTCACAGGGTGAATGAGCCACCCTGCCTCATGCCCTCTGGTGGTAAAAATGCAATGGGGCAGAAGGAACAGGTGGGTAAGCGGCAAGCAAGTGATTGCTGTAATTAACTGACCATCCCCACCTCTGACTCTCCCCACTTTCGACCCTCCCCGCCTCTGAACCTCCCCACCTCTGACCCTCCTCACTTCCGACCCTCCTCACCTCTAACTCTCCCTACATCCATTTCCTTCAATCCCTCTAGCAGGAAAGCCTAAACCTCTGGACATGGATTCCATGGACTCTAGGCCATGATAACTAGTGTGGATGGATAGTTTGGTCAACATGGACTAGTTTAGGCCAAATGGCCTGTTTGCATGCTGTAGGACTCTAGGACTCTCTGTAATTCTATAACTGTCATGGCCATAAAGGGCTGGAGAGTCCAAATGATAAATAAGAAGCCTATTTGTCATAACAGCAGAAAGTGTTGGGGAAAACCAGTAGGCTGAAAGCATCTATGGAGAGAGAAAGAAAATTCATCTTTCACTCCAACTTGACTATTCCTCAGGATACGTTTTTAGTTTCAAAGGCGAGTCATATTGAACTCAAAATGTTAACTCTGTTTTGTCTACACAAATGCTGCCAGAATTGTTGAGTTTGTCCAACACTTTCCTGTTTATTTCAGTTCTCCACCCTCTGCAATACCTGTCTCCTATCGGACATTGTTCTTTCGTGTCAAGGGCATTGAAGCAGAGTCATTATGCTTATTGGGCTAGCAAGTCAGATGCCTGGACTAATAACATAAGTTTAAATCTGTCTGTAACAACTAGAAAATGTAAATAAAGATGGAACCTCCAAACAGGAGATGGTGAACAGCAATAATGTCATTAGAATAGTAATCCAGGTTAATTTCCAGGAGGTAAAAATTCAAATCCCACCAGGGCAGCAGGAGAAATTGACATTTAAATCCTAAAATCTGAAATTGAGGGTTAGTGTCGGTGATGGAAACGATCAATGATTGTCCTGCAAACCCGTTGGGTTCTTTAAGTCTTCATGGACACAGAGAGGAAAAGCTGCCTACACAGGTAGTACCTCTATAACGAGATGGTTGTGTTCTTGTGCATCTCCACTTTAGAAACTGCCTTAAACAGCCGGCGATGTGATCGTGTTACATCCAAACACATTCGAAAAGTTTGCGCTTCACAAATAACGTCTCCAATTCGTCAATCTCATGGCAGAGAATTCGCGTTGAGGAAAAGCATGTTACAGCAGAACGACTTGCATGTGACTCTAGCCTAACTGCATTGTGGTTGATCCTTTTCAAGATATTTTCACTCAAAAGGAAAAGCTTAGACAAACAAATCCCAAACTGTCTGGGTGAAAAAGATAATAGAAATTAAGACAAAGAACAGAATGTGTGCTTATGACAAGCATCAAATTGGAAACACAATTGTGAAGCAAGGTGGTTGTAGAGGATTCAGAGGGAAAATGAAATAGAGAAGTAAGGAGAAGTTACAAGAAAAGACTATTCGTCAACATAAAGGGGAAATACCAAAGTCTTCTATAGGTGTGTAAAAGAGTGATAAAATGAAGACTAAGGTCGATTAGGCTCAAAATAATGGAATATGCAAATATGAAGGCAGGAAGCATGGCTGAAATATTAAATTAATCATTTGCATTTTTCATTAGCAAGGAGATAGACCATGGTGACAGAGGAGATAAGTGTCACCACTAGATTTCAATATTGATAAGGAAGATGTGTTGCATAGATTATGGACAACCAAAGTTGACAATGCATGAGATCTAGATGAGATGCATCCAAAGATACTGAAGGAGTTGAAAATGGAAATTGTAGGAGTACTGGCCATAATCTTTTCATCTTCCCTAGAGTCAGGGCAGGTTCTAAAGAGGTTGTGAACATAAGCCCATCAATTACTATACAGACCAGTCAATTTAACTTCAGTGCTGGTAAAGCCTCTAGAAGCAATTATTTGGGATAGAATTAGTGGGCACATGGAAAAAGATAGGTTAATATGAGAAAGCCAGCATGAATTTTGAAAGGGGAAATTGTGTTTAAACAATTTGTTGGAGCTTTTTGAAGAGGGGAACCAAACGTGTCAATGAGGATGATGCTGTTGGTGTAGTTTACCGGAGATGTTTTATATGGTGTCACACAATAGACTTGTGAGAAATGTTGTAGCTCCTGGTATGTAAGGGACTGTGGCAACATGGATACGACATTAGCTTAGTGATAGGAAATAGAGAATAATGGTCAATGGATATTTTTCAGTCTGAAGGAAGGTTTGCTGTGGAGTTCCCTAGAGGTCAGCGTTGGAACCGTTGCTTTTCTGGATATCTATTAATGATCTGGATCTTGGTGGATGGGGGACAATTTCAAGGTTTGTGCTTTATACGAAACTTGGAAGCCTTGTAAACTCTAAGTAGCATAGTGTAGAGTTTCAAATGGATAGTGACAATTAGGTGGGGTGGGTGGCAGATGTAATTCAATAGAGAGAAGTGTGAACTAGGAGGAACATGGACAGACAATGTAAAGGAAAAGGTAAAATTCTAAAGTGGTTGCAAGAGCAGAGGATCCTGGAGGCATATGTGTACAGACCATTGAACAGTGCAGGAGAGAGCTGTTAATGAAGTGTTCTTGGTTTTATTAAATGGGGCTCAGACTATAAAAACAATGAGATTATGCTCAACTTATCTAAGATACTTAACTTAAGATGAAGCTGCAGTATTGTTTACAGTTCCGTGCACCACATTATAGAAATTAAGGGAACTCATTGGAGAGCACACAGGAGAAATTTGCAAGAATGGCTCTAGAGATGAAATACTTCAGTTATGAGGATAAATTGGAGAAATTGAGACTGTCCTCTTTCGAGAGAAGAAGGCTAAAAGAAGATCTGATCGAAGTTTTCAAAATTATGAGAAGGCTGGATAGAGAAGATAGGGAGGAAATATTCCTGTTTGTAAAAGGATCAACTGCAAGACTGAAAGTGATTGGTAAGTGAAGCAAGCATGATTTGAGAAAAAAACATTTTCACGCAAGTAGTTTGGATATGGAATACTTTCCCTGGAAGTGTGATAGAGGCAGGTTCAATTGAAGAATTCAAGAGTACATTGGACAATTATTTAAATCAAAACCATATGCGAGAGTATGGGGAAAAGGCAGGAGAATTGCACTGAGTCATGATGCTGATGTGGAGAGTTGGTCAAGCTGCCTCCTTCTGTCAGTAACATTTGCTTTGCGATAAGATCAATAAGGGTGATCCTCAAACAGTTGGTGCATTCTAGACATCCATCTAGTGCATTGATATCTTTGAGGGAAGTAAATCTACTATTCTTTATCTGTCCACATGTGACTCCACAGCACCTAATGTTTTGGCTGCTCTTTGAAATGGTTAAGCAAACCATTCAGTTAGATTTAAGAAGCTGGCTCACCACCATCTTCCGAAAAGCAATTTGGAGTGAGCAATAATTTGCCAACCTTGTCAGTAATGCGCACGTTCTGTGAATTAAAAAAAAGCCCTATGTTCAATTTGCATACAAAACTTAATGTTTCCATTTTTATTTCATGATCTAACTTTTAAGTTTCCATCTGCTTGTCACCTTGTAGAATTTAGCATATTATAAACAGAAGAGCATTTGAAGAGTTGCCTTTAACTTCAGCACTGTGTTTACACATAGATACAGAGTGCTTTAGAACATAGAGCATTACAGCGCAGTACAGGTCCTTTCGACCTCGATATTGCGTCAAACTGTGGAACCAATCTGAAGCCCATCTAACCTACACTATTCTATTCTTGTCCACATATCTATGCAATGATCATTTAAATGCCCTTAAAGTTGGCAAGTCTACTATTGTTGCAGGCAATAAGTCACGTCTCAACCTTCTTCTCTTTAACAAAAGCAGCCTCAATCCCTCAGCCTTTCCACATATGACCTTCTCTCCATACCAGGAAACATCCTAGTAAATGTCCTCTGAACCCTTTCTGAAGTTTCCACATCCATCCTATAATGTGTTGACCAGAGTTGTACGCAATACTCCAAATGTGGCCGCACCAGAGTTTTGTACAGCTGCAGCATGATCTCATGGTTTCAAAACTCAATCCCTCTACCAATGAAAGCTAACACACCGTATGCCTTCTTAACAACCTTATTAACCTGTGTGGCAACTTTCAAGGATCTGTGTCCCTGGACACCGAGATCTCTCTGCTCATCTACACTACCAAGAATCTTACCAAGCATCATCTACACTGCATTCCTGTTAGTCCTTCCAAAGTGAATCACCTCACACTTTTTCACATTAAAATCCATTTGCCACCTCTCAACCCAGCTCTTCAGCTTATCTATCTCTCTACGTAACCTACAACATTCCTTGTCACTATTCACAACTCTACCGACCTTTGTGTCACCTACAAATTTACTAACGCATCGTACTATGCCCTCATCTAGCTAATTTATATAAATGACAAACAACAGTGGACCTAAAACAGATCCTTTCACTATCCCTCTTATAACTGAAATCCAGGATTAATATTTCCCATCAACCACCACCCTCTGTCTTCTTTCAGCTAGTCAAAAATCACCCTCAATCCCATACCTCTGTATTTTGTGAAATAGCATACCGTAGGGAACCTTATTAAATGCCTTACTGCAATCCATATACACCACAGCAACCACTTTACCCTCATCCATCTGTTTGATCACCTTCTCAAAGAATTCAATAAGGTTTGTGAGGCGCAATCCAGTCTTCAGAAAACCATGTTGACTATCCCTAATCAACTTATTCCTCTCTTGATGATTATAAATTCTATCTCTTATAACCCTTTCCAACACTTTACCCACAGCCAGAGCAAGGCTTACAGATCTATAATTTCCAGCTTTTTCTCTACTCCCCTGCTTGAACAAGGGGACAACATTTACTATCCTCTAGTCTTCTGGCACTATTCCGGTAGACAATGACAACATAACGATCAACGCCAAATGTTCAGCATTCTCCTCCCTGGCTTCCCAGAGAATCCTAGGATAAATCCCATCTGGCACAGGGTACTTATCTATTTTTACACTTTCCAGAATTCCTAACACCTCCTCCTTATGCACCTCAATCCCATCTAGTCTAGTAGCCTGTTTCACAGTATTGTTCTCGACCACATTGTCTTTTCCTAGTGTGAATACTGACAAAAGGCATTCATTTAGTGCTTCGATATCTCCTCTGACTCCATGCACTATCATGTTTGATTGGTCCTAATCTTACTCTTTGTAGTACTCCTTTTACCGTAACACACCCGGAAACTTGTGTTTCGCACAACAATAAAAAATCAAGATATTGTTGATGTTAACTGTCTGACGTAAAAACCGAAAGTCCTGGGAAATTCTCAGCCTGGCCATTGTAGAATCATTAGATATTCAAATTGTATCATACGGCAAACTCTGTTTTTCTGTCCCTCCACAGATGCTGCCATAGCTACTGAGTTTCTCCAGTACTTTCTGTTCTTGGGATGAGTATTCCAAGCCAGCATGTCTCACCTGAGAGCCACTTTAACATACGTCCCTGACTTCTTCACGCTCATTGCTTCTACTTCTCAATGTACACCCTCTTAGCAGTTACGTGTAACTCTTTCTAAGAACTATCCATCAAAGCAGATCCATTCTGCACAAACATCTGGTCTACAACAAAAACAGAAATTGCTGACTAAACTCAGCAGGTCTGGCAACATCAGTGGAGAGAAAGCAGAGTTATCATTTCGAGTCCAGTTGCCCTGCTTCAGGATTGATTGTAGTTCAGAAAAGGTGGTATACATGACAGAGAGAGTGGTTGGAGGTGGGGGAAGGAGTAAGCGGATGGCTAGCGGCAGAGCCCAAACAGAGATAATGATAGCTGACAGACAGCAGGATGGATAATACTATGGTAGATAGGAAGAAAAGCTGACAATAGGGAGGTGAAAATGGGTTGGCTGGGCTGATAGCTACACATGTCATGACAGGGACAAAGAAGGTGCTCAAGTTTTTAAATTATTGACCACGATGTTGAGTCCTAAAGGCTGCCGGGCCACCTAGCGATAAATGAGCTGCTGTATTTTGAACTTGCACTGAACTTCGCTGGAACATTGCAGCAAGGCTGAGACAGAGATGTTGGTCAAAGAATATAGTAGTGTGTTGAAATGGCAGGCAACTGGAAGCTAGGAGTCATTATTACAGACAGAACATGGGTGTTCTGCAAAGTGGTTGCTCAGCCTGTGTGTTGTCTCCCTAATGTAGAGGAGATCACATTGTGAGCAGCGAATACAGTAGACCAGATTGACTGAAATGCTGGTAAGTTGTTGCTTCACCTGGAGGGTGTGTCTGGAGCCTTGGATGTTGAGGAGGTAAATAGACAGGTGTTGCACTTTCTGCAATTGCTCAGGAAGCTGCCATGGGGGTGTGGGGAGATGTTGGGAATAGAGGATGAGTGAACCTGGGTGTCCCAGAGCAAAACCTGCCTGCACAACGGAGATTGAGGTGGGGGCGGCATGTGTCTGGTGTTGACATCCTGCAAGAGGTAGCACAAATGGCATCCTTTGGATGTGGATGCTGGTGGGTAGAAAGTGAATACCGGGGAATCCTATCATTGTTGTGAGATGGAACAGCAAGGATGAGGTCAGAGGTGTCAAATGTGTTGGACAAGGCTAAGAGCCCTGCCAAACAAAGTGGTGAGTAATCCTCAGTTGAGGAAAGAGGGAGACATCTCTGAGGCCCCCCGCAGAAAGTGGCAGCATCAAAACATGATTCACAATTCATACACTGGAGGCCGTCGCGGGGAGGCAAGTCAAACTTCTTTGATGTATTGCTTTTTTGAAATTAAATGATATTTTAAAATTGCAGGACCAGAGGAATAATGATCAATTTAGATCTTTCAGGACTGGTGAAAATCTAATTTGTATACCAATGGCACGTTCCTTTCAAAATGCATAACTGTAATTTCCCTCAGCTGGTTCTCAAGTGTCAAGGATAATCTCAAATAAAGTTGTCAGTAGTTCAGCTTTTCCATACTGACCAGCTCTAGGAATGGTCTTAAAATGAGCTCATTGACTATCTCAGGTCAGCCGTTATCAGAATTCATTGGATTAGCTCTCAAACATAATTTCTTATCTTCCTTACTAGTAAAACCTTGTCACTCAAAATTGGCAAATCATTAGGAATAGGGAAGGAGTGAATCACAATACCAAGTCTCAAACTCACAGTGAACAAATTAAGAAAATAATGGTTTACAAGTGCCCACCTCACTTGACACCATGATGGATATATCCTTAATTCAAACTTCAAAAGCGAAGGCAATTTTTAGATATATCTAGAAAATGTCAGTTATAACCAAACTGGTTGCTTTTCATTGATCTCCTCACAGCATTGAAGTTAGCTGCCTGGCCTTCTTCCTTCACATATTAGATAGAGTTTTAGTAGTTATCTTCTGGATTCATCTGAAATAAACCAATGTAATTATTCTCAAATTAATTTTTGCATCACTGATCCCCCTAAAGCTGAGTGTGGTATCACCTTGTCACTTTGATAAAATAAAAAGATATCCCGGATTGTAAAACTGGCCTTTTGTTAAAGACATTGTAGGGAAATATTTTAAATAAACTGTCAGAGGAAATGGTAGGTGCAAGTACAGTGACAATATTTAAAAGACATTTGGATAGGTACATATATGGGAAAGGTTTACAGGAATTTCAGCAAATGCAGACAAGTGAGTCTAGTTTAGTTTGAGAAACTTGATTGACATGGATGAGTTGGACTAAATAGTCTATTTCCAAGTTGTATGACTCTATGACCCTTAGAATAAATCAATCCAAGTTAAGCGTCACAGGCTGAGGAGTGAACTTATAGAGGTTTATAAAATCATGAAGATCTTCTCCCTGGGATAGGGGAGTCCAGCATGAGAGGGCATAGGTTTAGGGTGAGAGGGAAAATATTTAAAAGGGACCTAATGGGCAACTTTTTCATGCAGAGGGTGGTGAATGTATGGAATGAGCTGCCAGAGGAAGTGGTGGAGGCTGGTACAATTACAACATTTAAAAGGCATCTGGATGGATAAATGAATAGGAAGGGTTTAGAGGGACATGGGGCTGAAGGGCTCCTGCCTGAAACGTCGATTTTCCTGATCCTCAGATGCCGCCTGACCCGCTGTGCATTTCCAGACCACTCTAATCTTGATTCTAATGCCCAGCACCTGCAGTCCTCACTTTTGCCTTTAGAGGGTTATGAGCCAAGTGCTAGCAAATGGGACTAGATTAGGTTAGGATGTCTGGCTGGCATGGATGAGTTGGACCAAAGGGTCTGTTTCCGTGCTTTACATCTTCATGACTTTATGATGTAATGAGTGGAAGAGGTCAGCTGTTATGAGAATAAGAGTTTCCTGATTGGGGCTGTTAATTTGGTCCAATCAGGGACCCCTGGTTTACATATGAGAAAGGAGTGTCAGAGATACTGACACTCTGCATGAGGCAGTACTATAAGCCAAGGACTGTTCATGTGTAAATAAAGTGTGACTTGGTAATGAGATACTGGTCTCTGTGGAGTTATTTCAACTGCAACTTGAAGTTGAAATAACTCCAATCATAGGTACCGGTCAAGTCCCTAATCATTTAAGTAAAGGACAGTTTTACAATCCAGGATAACTCATTATTTTATCAAAGTGAAAAGATTGATACCACAGTCACCTCTAGGGGCATCAGAGATGCAAAATTTTATTTGTGAATAATTACATTGGTTTCTTTCAGATGAATCCAGAAGATAACTAGTAAAACTCTTCTCTAATATGTGAAAGAGCAAAACCATGCAGCAAACTTCCATGTTGTGAGGAGGACAATAAAAAGTAACCAGCTTGGTTGTAACTGACATTTATATTCTAATGGAATTAAATGGAAAATGCATAAGAAATTGAAAATCAGTTTGAGAAAAAAGGATAAATTAGTCAATGGTGGAATTGAGTAATAGGGATAAATTCTACCCCTTTGTTGTTTCAGCTGCAAACTCGTGAGGAATATAAAACCTGACCAAAAGTGATCACAATCCCCTTAGAAAATGAATCTGGGGCAAAAGTTCTGGGGGCCAAGGAAATGGCAGAGGAGTTAAACAGATGTTTTGCGTTAATCTTTGCAGTAAAAGATACTTTGAACATCCCATTCATGTTAAAGAATATGGTGGCAGAATTAAGTACCATCACCTTCACTGAACAAGTACATTTGACACAAAAACAGAAGTTGCTGGAAAAGATCAGCTGGTCTCAAAGCACAGATGGCAGATATCCCTCCTGACCCTGACAGTTTGCTTCCTAGAATGCCAAAACCAGTCGTTACAGAAGTAATCTGTAAAATTCTTGGATTTTGGGGAAGTATCAGAGGATTGAAAAATTGCCAATGTGACACTCCGATTCCAAAATGGAGAAAGGCAAAAAGTAGGTAACTGTAGGCAGATTAGCCTAACATCTATTGTTGGAAAAATGTTGGAATCAATTACTAAGGAAGTAAAAGCAGAATGTTTCAAAAATCATAACATATTCAAGCAGAAACAGCATGGCATCATGAAATAAAATCATGTTCTAGTTAATTTATTAAAGATTTTTGAGGAAGTCAACCATAGTGGATAGAGTGGAACCAAAAGATGTATTGCATTTGGGTTCCCAGAAGGCATTTGACCAGGTAGTTAAGTCTATAGAATAGAATAGAATCCCTACAGTGTGGAAACAGGACATTCAACCCAAGATCACACCAACCCTCCAAAGAGTAAAACACCCAGACACATTCCCCTACCCTATATTCACCCCGACTAATGTACCTAACTTACAGCTCTCTGAACACTATAGGCAATTTAGCATGGCCAATTCACCTAACCTGCACATCTTTAGACTGTAGGAGGAAACCCATACAGACACGAGGAGAATGTGCAAAATCCATACAGACAGTCATCCAAGGGCTAGGATCGAATTTGGGTCCCTGGTGCTGTGATGTAGGAGTGTTAACCATTGAGTCACCGTGCTGCCCCAAAGTCAGACCGTAAGAGCCCACAGTATTGGAGATAGTATATTTACGTGGATAGAGAATTGGTTCATGAACAGAAAACAGCAAGTTGTGACTAACAGAAACATTCAGCTTAGTGACCCATGACCATTGGGACTCCACAGTGATGCCCCTTTATTTCCACAGGGATCAGTTCTGGGACAACAACTGTTACAACAAATACTAATAACCCAGTGAATGGAAGCGAATGTACTGTATTCAAATTTGCAGGCAGGCAACACTAAAATAGGTGGAAAGGCAAGTTGCATGAGGGATACAGTTTGCAGGGAGATATTGATAGACTATGTAAGTCAACAATAAGTTAACAAATGGAGCATAATGCAGGAAAATGTGTTTATTTTGGAAAGGACAACAAAAGAACAGAATATTATTTAAATGGAGAAAAACTGCAGAAAGCTGTAACGCAAAGGGACTTGGGGCTACTTGTGCAAGAAACAGAGAAAGCTACCACATAGGGGTAGCAGGTAATCAGTAAGGCTAACAGAATGTTAGCTCTTATTTCAGTTGGGTTGGAGTATAAGAATAGTGAAGTCTTTCTGCAATTGTGCAAAGTGTTGATGATACCACATTCGAGCACTATAAGCACTTTTAGTCCCCTTATTGAAGGAAAGATGTTATTTCATTGGACATTGTTAAGGGAAGTTTCACTTGGTTGATCCCTGATAATGGAGGGATTGTCTATAAGCCAAGGATAAACATATTGGAAGTCTTCTTCCTGGAATGTATAAGGATGAGAGGTGATCTCATTGAAACTTATTGGATTGTTAAAGGACTTGGCAGGGTAAATGCTGAGAGGATGTTTCCCCTCATGTCTAGGAGTCTAGGACTAGAGGGTACAGGCTGCAGATGAAGGGGAATCAGTTTAAGACTGAGATGAGGAGGGTACTCCCAGAGGCAAATCTTTGGTGTTCCTTGTTAGAGAGCTGTGGGAGTGGAGACCTTCTGTAATCTTTAAGGCTGAGATTGATAGATTCTTCATCAGTCAGGGAATCGAGGGTTACAGGGAAAGGCAGGGAAGTTAACGTGAGGAACAGTGGATCAGCTCTGATTCTATTGAATGGTGGACTAGGCTCAAGGACCAAATGGTTTTCTCCTGTTCCCTATAGTCTTAAAGATCCCAGCATTGGCCGCTGTTCCCAATCCTAATTTCCTGCCAAAGGATCCTATCCTCCTGGCTCCATTGCCAGACCTGTTCCAAACAAACCCCAACACAGGACCTGGTCCTAAGCAAGCCATCACCTACCCATTCCCCCCTACCCACATTGTACCCTGATACACTAATCACCTGAACTCTACGTCCTTACCTGCCTGTCATCCTATCCTGCCAGCAGCCTAGCCTCACACTTACCTCATGTACTGACTCATTTACAGGAGCTGTCAAAGTGACTGTCTAAGCTGCTGGAGCTTTAAATCACGGAACTCAGCAGCTGACTGCTGTGAAAAAGGGGACACGGCTTTCCTTCCCCTAGTTGTTCTACACCGTGTGACACCTGTCCGAATTGAAGTATAGTTCCATATTTCTGAAGAAGCCTTGACCAGAATCACCTGCAGATCTCTTTCATATTATTAAAAAGGAAGGGCATGTCAGTCATTGCCCATCCTTAGGAAATCCAACTCAAGTCTTTTTTTTGAGTAAAAAAGACATAGTGGCAAGAATCATGCATACACAAGTTTCAAAGGGATAGTATCCAAAAGGAAGCTGAAAGGAATACACAGTTTACAGTTCTGAGAACAGTTAATCAGTTTTTTTTTTAATCCTCAGTAACAGCAAATCTTTTCAGTCTGTTTTCTTCATTTGTGGGATGTGAGCAGCTCTGGTGGGTCAATATTTATTGCCCATTCCTAATTGCACTTGAGAAGATGATGTTGAGCTGCCTTCTTGAATATACTGCAGGTGGACCTAAATTGCCATTAGGAAGGGAATTCCAGGATTCTGACCCAGTGACAGTGAAGGAACGGTGATATATTTTCAAGTTAAGACAGTGAGTGGCTTGGAGGGCAACTTGCAGATGGTGGTGTTCCCATGTATCTGCTTAACTTATCCTTCTAGATGGAAGTGGTTGTGGATTTGAAAGGTGTTGTCTGAGGATCTTTGGTGAATTTCTGCAGTACATCTTGTAGATAGCATATACTGCTGCTATTGAACATCGGTGGTGGAGGAAGTATAATTTTGTGGATGTAGTGCCAATCAGGCAGGCATAACCATCTCATTATACCACAATGATAGGCCTCCCCAACAAAAGCGCACCCTTCCACATCACAGGTATCCTTCCATACTTACCTTTCAGTGTGAGAATCTGGCAGCTGTAATGCACTGCCTTCCAGGACTTGTTATGGAATATGTACAAGATGACCTGACAGAAACGTGTAACTCATATGTGTCTCTGTTATAGCAAAGGAAGTGTTGAAGATATGAAGATGAAATTGACAGATGCAATTCATACATTATACAATTACCCTTTTGGGTATAGAGGCAATTTTGACTGGTGTCTTTGCCTTTCAAACCCATTCAAGGTTTATTATCTTCAGAGACAGAGTGCCACAGCATGGAGAGAGAGAGAAAGAGAGAAGAGAGAGAGAAGAATACAAAGGAGTTCAGTCTAATAGATCCAGTTCAATGGTGAGCATTGATAAACAAAATTGACCATTAATAACAGGTTAATCTAATTCTACTGTTTTTGGGTTTTCAATAATTTGGAACTGGTAAAATTGAAGCCAGAGTAACACAGCATTGTTAATAAAAGATTGTTACGTAAAGTATACAAAAAATGTATGAACAATTTGAGGAACATTTAATTGATATATTACTGATGCTAAAATAGTCTGGTGTTGGAGTAAAATTCCTTCAAAGTTCATGTTGATGATGCATGATAGAAACTGCTAATTTGTATTTGTCTGCAGCAGGTTGTTTTACCTGATGTAGCAATGCTTGTATTATCCCCCATAATATATGAAACTGAGCAGAGATATTGCTGTGTGATGAACCGAACAGACAATTATTTCAACTGACTATTATGGACATTGCATTCACTTGAGCTAACATGAAGCTATTGTATTTCGGAAAAGTACAGCATGCTTCTATTTGTGTGTCATATTTCCAGTATTGAGTGTACGACAGAGACTAAGATCTTTGTATTCTCAGGTAACATGCTATAATACATAGCTTAAAGGTATACTGGCCATGAGCACAAACAATAGCTGTAGTGTATAAAGTTGATATGCGTGGAAGATATTGAGACAAAACAGGTAAGTTGGAGCATCAAAATAAATTATTTCTGAAAGCATTTAAATAAATTGTTAGATTCCATACATTGTGGAAATAGGCCTTTCGGCCCAACAATCCACACTAACCCTCCAAAGAGTAACCCACCCAGACCCATTTCCCTCTGACTAATGTACCTAATACATTATGGGCAATTTAGCATGGCCAATTCACCTGACCAACATAACTTTGGACTGTGGGTAGAAACCAACACAGACATGGGGAGAATGCACAAACTCCACACAGACAGTCATCCAAGGCTGGAATCCTGTGAGGCAGCAGTGCTAACCACTGAGCTAACCAGTGCAACCCTAATGTGCAATGCTAATGTGTGCCACCCCAATGATAACGGGTGACTTGGAATATGTCCAAATAGGTTAGGGAGAGGTCTGCGAATACACTCATAATTAGAATAAATCATCTTGCATATGCAAGGTAGTAACAATGTTTTCAACCAAAATAAGTTCAGAGATGAAGAGAGCAGTAGTTTTCAAGGATTTGAGTGGAGGATGCATAGAGTCATAGAGATGTACAGCACGGAAACAGACCCTTTGGTCCAACTCTCCCATGCTGACTAGAAATCCTAAATTAATCTAATCCCATTTTTCAGCATATGGCCCATAACCCTCTAAATCATTCCTTCATCATATACCCATCCAGATGCCATTTGCATGCTGTAATTGTACCAGCCTCCACCACTTCCTCTGGCAGGTCATTCCGAACATGCACCACCATCTGTGTGAAAAAATTATCCCTTAGGTCCCTTTTATATCGTTTTTCTCTCTCATCTTAAACCAATGCCCTCTAGATTTGGACTCCCCTACCTTGGGAAAAATTCCTTGGTTATTCACGATTTGGAGATGCCGTATTGGACTAGGGTGTACAAAGTTAAAAATCACACAACACCAGGCTATAGTACTAGCTTTTGGACCGTTGCTCCTTCATCAGGTGTTTGTGTGATATGGTACAGAACCCTAGATGTCCACAACCACCTGATGAAGGAGCAGCACTCTGAAAGCTATTGCTTCCAATTAAACCTGTTGGACTATAACCTGGTGTTGTGTGATTTTTAACTTTGGTTAATCACCATATCCATGCTCCTCAAAATTTTATAAATCTTTATAAGGTCACCCCTCAGCCTCCAGTGCTCATGTTTTGAGGAGCAATGTGATGATACTGATACTTAAATGAAAGGGATCAGTACTTAACACATGGGATTCATAATGTCAGCTCACCTCAGGGGTTGAAGGGAAGATGGGCAATCAGCAGTTTAGGGGAATGGTTTAACTGAGCCAGAAATATATAACAGATATGTTCCTGAATTGGAATGGCATGGAAATAAAGAGAGAAATTATGTGCCTATAGAGTATGAATAGGAGTGAATCTTGGGGGATGCTTGTCTCAGTGAATAAGGGGAAGAGGGGCAATGGTGTAGAGATTTAAACCATCATGACAATGAAGTCTTTACAATTTCCTCTCTCTTTGAGAAATGTTAGTGTTCCAATCTGATGTCTTTCCACAGTTTAAAAACAAATTTTAAAAAAAATACAGTCCTCAGAATTAAGTGAAACTGATGTTTTCATCTTTTTGATTTAGAAGATGTCAACTGATATGTCTGACTATGGGTGGACGATGGTTTCATATTTTGTACAATGTACTGTGGTCAGTCTGGATTTTTTAACTAGTGAAAGACAGAATCATTTTCAAAGCAAGATTCATAACAGCTGAAAATGCTTTCGAAATGCATTGGATGGCATTTTGAACTCTCATGACAGCTTTATCAGCTGATGTTTTATGTAAGTTTGAAAAAACACATGGTAAATCATTGTTCATTGGAACAGGAAGTGGAAGAAAAATTTGCTCCATATTAAAAAAAAATTGAGCGGTTTGCAATGAGACCTAGTTCTTGAAAAGAGCTCACCACAACATACCCAAGAATAATTAGACAGAAAAATGAATGCCAGCTTTACCAACATGCCCCACATTCTATGACCAAATAAATTTGAAAAACACACATAGGTAGCATGGCCAGCTGACAGAGTGTCCCACTGCCATTTATCTCTAAATGCATCACCCAGTCATTGTTTCATTATTCTTGTCCATCTCTTTCTTTCTTTCTTTAGGACCTTCCTTGTCCCTTGAGTACCAGGACACAAGAACCGGAGTGGAAGATCTTTCATAAAAGTGGACTGTCCTTCCCGACATCAACATGGATAATCAGAATCTGGGAGGCTGGGTCATGACAGGGTGAGTCTTTCAATACTAATGAACAAGACCAGATGGCATTGAAAATGTTGACAAGCAGAAGTATGGTCAGTTCCCAATTCTGCCAGAGATAACCAAGAAAAGGACTTTGGTCCTTGAAAGAAAGCTTTTCCTTCTGCACCAACAATTGTTGAAAGCATTGGAATAAGTGCTGGCCTGATCGTTTGTAGCGGAGTTCATTTCCAGTTTGTGAATGATGCCAATGTAAGATGCATACAGTATGTGGTCACTCCTATCCAGGAATCATTGCAACCAACACCAGTGTCCTTATATTCAAGGGGAGGTGATGGCCTTCTGGTAATAGCACTAGACTACTAATCCAGAGACACAGAGATCTGGAATAAATATATCTCCGTAATGCTGTCTTTGAACCATAGTTGATTGTTGGGGGGAAAAAAACCATCTGGTTAATTTAAGTCCATTAGGGAAAAAAATTGCCATCTTGAACTGCTCTTGTCTACATTTGACTCCAGATCCACAGAAAAGTGGCTGTCCTTTAACTGCCTTCTAGGCAATTATAGATGGGCAATAAATGGGCATAAATTAGAGTGGTAAAAACAATAACTGCAGATGCTGGAAACCAAATACTGGATTAGTGGTGCTGGAAGAGCACAGCAGTTCAGGCAGCATCCAATGAGCAGCGAAATCGACGTTTCGGGCAAAAGCCCTTCATCAGGAAGCTTCAGGCTCACTGCCTTTATTCCTGATGAAAGGCTTTTGCCCGAAACGTCGATTTCGCTGCTCGTTGGATGCTGCCTGAACTGCTGTGCTCTTCCAGCACCACTAATCCATAAATTAGAGTGGTGCTGGAAAAGCACAGCAAGTCAGGCAACATCTGAGGAGCAGGAAAATTGATGTTTCGAGCAAAAGCCCTTCATCAGAATTCCAGCACCACTCTAATCTTGACTCTGACCTCCAGCATCTGCAGTCCTCACTTTTGCCTAATAAATGGGCATATACTATGAATGGATTTTTTTTAAATTCCAAATTTGAAGGCACAATTCAGTCTATGGGCTTCATCATTGCCAGAAGGGAGAAAGAGTTCCTCTATAGGAGCTTGAAACAAATCACAGACCTCAGTTATCCCAAAGTTTTGTGAGAGTGATGAGGCTCCAAGGGAGTATCTCCATACGAATAATGCACGGTGCATGCCCTCATAATGACAGCCTATCTGTTTCCTCACCGCTCATTCAATCAATGCATACCATGGCATCAGGAGGGACCAGAGAGCATCTGCACCTCACTAGAACAGGAATTTAGTGCCAAGATTAGAGTGGCGCTCAAAAAGCGCAGCAGATCAGGCAGCATCTGAGGAGTAGGAAAATCAATGTTTTGGGCAAAAGCCTTTCATCAGGAAATGCCCTTCATCAGCCCTTCATTCCTGATGAGAGGCTTTTACCCAAAACGTCAATTTTCCTGCTCCTCAGATGCTGCCTGACCTGCTGTGCTTTTCCAGCACCACTCTCATTTTGACTCTGATCTCCAGCATCAAGTGTACTCACTTTCACCTAGGAATTTGGTGCCGCTGATATAATTGTTGCTCACCTGTTGCTGCTGCCTCTCCCTGGCCACCCTATTCTCCACTTCTCTTGCGCTATAATGTCTCAGTATTTATTTGCTTAAATGGTTATGGCAGTCTGTACCAATAAATCAGTTGTTCTACTGATCTGTAGCTTTATCTGAATGTATCCCACTGTTCCCCACTTGTTGACCTCAGGAACCAGGGCATGGAGTGGGGTATTGAGAATGCCCTCTGCACATGCACTAGTAATGAATGGAGCCTATGTGAAAAAATGAAGTTATCCACTTTGATAGGAATGATAGAAAAACTAAATACAATTTATGAAACAAGACTGCATAATGTCGCAGTGCAGAGATACATTGTGTACTTGTACACTAATCGTTAGAAGTTAACAAGCAAGTACAACAAGAAATTCAGAAGGTAAATGGAATATTAGCCATTATTGCAAGAAGGATGGAGCATAACATTAGGAGCATTGCCTACAACCCTTCAGGGAATTGGTGGGAGACCACACCTAGGGTAATGCATATAGGTTTGATCTCCTTCCTAAAGAGGCACTGGAGGCAGTTTGAATAAGATTCACTAGGTTGATTTTGTGGTCGGACTATGAGAGAAGTTGAGTAGGTTAGGCCTACATTCATTGGCGTTTAGATGAATGAGAGATCACCTTATTGAAACATATATGATTCTAAGACGTTCTCGCACATTAGATGCTGGGAGAATGTTTTTCATTATGAGGGAATTCAGGAGGCACAAACTTTGAACAGGAGGTCACCCATTTAAAATAAAGATGAGTAGCAACTTCTTCTCTCAGAAGGTCAGGAATCTTTTGAATTCTCGATGCCAGAAAGCAGTGGTAGCTCAGTTACTGAATATATTCGAGACTGGGGTACTCTGATTTTTAATCTACACAGATTATTGGCAATTTGGGAATGGGCAAGCAGGAACGTTAAGTTGAGGCCGCAATCAGATCAGCCATGGTCTTAATGAATGGCTCAAGGGATTAGACAGTCTACTCCTGGCCCTAGTTCTTATGTCCTTGTTTAGGTCAGTTACCACAGTGTCAAAAATCTTATGGAAAAGCCCAGCAAGAGTATGGTGGAAAGGAAGGTCAGGGAGAGGTCATAATTGTAAGATTTAGATGTCAAGCAGAAAATTCATAATACTCCTGGCTCTACAGGTTCTGTTCTCACAAGGAGGTCACTTAAGCATTTATCTTCCCAAAGTACTTTCTGAAAAAATGACCTAGAAGAAGCATTAAGCCACATATTTACATAATTAAGAAATTACTCATTGGTCTGCTGCCTAAAAACACTAATCCAACATTGGCCCTGAAGCCAGCCATGTTGTTTTTACCTAAATAACAGGCACAATGAAGTTCAATTTGTCCACTAATGTATATTGTTGTGATACAACAGAAGACATCGTAACATTCCTTAACTAGATTGTAGTTGATAAAACATAGCCAAAGAGTCCAGTTTCTTTTGTTTAAGGGAGATTGCAACTCTGCCTTAAGAATGTGGGTTTCCTCCGGGTGCTCCGGTTTCCTCCCACAGTCCAAAGATGTGCAGGGTCAGGTGAATTGGTCATGCTAAATTGCCCGTAGTGTTAGGTAAGGGGTAAATGTAGGGGAATGGGTGGGCTGCGCTTCGGCGGGTCGGTGTGGACTTGTTGGGCCGAAGGGCCTGTTTCCACACTGTAAATCTAATCTAATCTAATCTAATCTAATAGGAAAATACTGAGGATTTGCAGATTTAGGTTTTGTGTAACCATTGTTCGGGTAATGAAAAGGAGGCACTTACTCTACTTTTCAATGAAGTTGCATTAAGAAACACCGAACGGTTACTGCATATGACAAAAGGCCATTCAGCCAATCACACCTACAGCTTTCCAAATTAGCAGCTCACCTAACACCATTCTCTCTGATATACCTAATACCACCTGAATGCCTCAGTTGAACCTGCATCCTCCATACTCTCAGGCAATGCATTCCAGATTTTAACGAATCAATGAGTGAAAATGTTGCTTCCTCATACCATTTTTGCTTCTTTTACTCATTACTTTAAATCATTTCTATCTCCTTCCTGACCCTTTCATGAATGGAAACCTTTTCTTCCTATTTCTTTTGTCCAAACTGCTCATGATTTCTAATGCATTGATCAGATCTTGTTGTCAGGCTTGTCTTAGTCATAGAGTCATAGAGTCATATACAGCAAGGAAACAGAACCTTTAATCCAATTTGTCCACGTCCACCAGATATCCCTTTAAACCCTTCCTATTCGTATACCCATCCAGATGCTTTTTTAATGCTGTAATAGTAATATTCTCCACCACTTCCGATGGCAGCTCACGCACCACCCGTGAAAAAGTTGCCCCTTAAGGTCCCTTTTATATCTTTCTCCTCTCACCCTAAACCTATGTCCTCTAGTTCTGGACTCCCCCACCCAAGGGAAAAAAACTTTATCCATCTACCCTATCCATGCCCCTCATGATTTTATAAACCTCTATAAAGTCACCCCTCAGCCTCTGATGCTCCAGGGAAAACATTCCCAGCCTATTCATCCTCTCCGTATAGCTCATACCTTCCAACCCTGGCAATATTTTTGTAAATCATTTCTGAACCCTTTCAGGTTTCACAAAATCTTTCCCATAGGAGGGAGACCAGAATTGTACACAGTATTCCAAGTGTGGCCTAACCAATGTCCTGTACAGCCACAACTTGACCTCCCAAATCCTACACTGCTCTGACCAATAAAGGAAAGCATGCCAAATGCCTTCTTCACTATCCTATCTTCCTGCAACTGCACTTTCAAGGAACTATGAACTTGCCCTCCAAGGTCTTTTGGTTCTGTAACATTCCCCTGGACCTTACCATTTTCCTCATCCGAGTCCTTCTGATCTCTCATCATCTTCTTTCCAAGTTCTTTCAGTCCTTGTCTGTAGACAGGGGGCTGAGCTGATTCACTAATTGTTCAGTTTCTCAGTCACTAGTTAAAGGCAGTAGCTCAGTGTCAAATGGTGAATGAGAGTAGTTAGCAAGCTATCTACTCTTTGTGAGTTCACTGTGAGGAGAGAGCCCGACGCTGTCGCTTCTCAAAGGGAAAGTCCCAACATCTCTAATCTATCTTCATAACTGAAACTTCTCAACCCTGGAATCATGAATGGTGGTAAGCATTGACTCAAAAGGTTTGATCATTTTAAATGACTTTTGCATATGCTGACTGGAATATTCAAGAATAAGAACCATTCTTTTGAAGCAAATATACTTAATGAAGTCATTTTATTTTTAAAATTACCATAAATAGTATAAATACATCCAATTGACATAAATATTTCAAGTTTTACATAACTTAAAAACATGAATTGTTACATTAAACATTCATTCATCTGTCATTAGTAATGTAAATAAATATGACATGGGTCAATTAGACTACCATGGCCAAGATGCAATAAATACACAATTTTAAAAAAAACTTTGCGAGTAAGTTGTTTCTAAAAAGTCTTTTGTTGTACCTCTATATTGTTGCAATATACCTACATGACATAGCCATCACTCAAACATAGTTTGAAACTAATTTACCATTTATCCTCACTTCTACTCATCATTTCAACAGTAATTTTAAAGTATAGTCTCACCCTGAAAGCTATCAATAAGATTAAAAAAGAGGATAAATTGGTAAATATGAATTTGTCAGCATCTCCTTTTCAAAACCCTGAAGGCATTTTTTTAAAGGGAAGTACTCCACAGTCTTGAGGCATTGATTCACCAAGATTGACTACAATGACTTTGGTTTTTTAATATAGCAGCCACGAGCTGCACATAAGTATCATTGGCGTTTGGAAAGAAGAAGAAAAATGTTTAGAAGAGGACCAACTATTTTAATTTTGATGAGATAGAAAGGTGCTATTAACCTTACTATGGTTTCTTGGATTATTGGAGACTAGATAGGGGCAAAAATTAGCTGAGCACTTGCTCTTGTATTTGAGAGAAGTGGAAGATGAAACAGAATCACAGAATAGTGCAAAAGGCTATTCAGCCTATCATGTCCACACTAACTCTCCGAATGAGAATTATGATTTTGTGCCACCCTCCTGCCCGTTCTCCCTAACTGCACATTATTTCTATTTAAGTAATCAACTAATATTCAGGAATTGAAAGAGCAAGCATCTTAGGAGAGTTTCCTGTACTGAAGGGACACTATAAGACAAGCTCTTGTGCTTGTCAGGGAGCAGTATTCACAACTTAGAAAACACAGAGCTGAATTCAACATAATTCAGTTAAGGTCAGGTACCAATGGTTTGTAAGTGCTCTTTAAATTTTAGGTAACTCCAGTAATTCTGCCACTTTAACCTTGACAGAGTGGGCTACACCCAGAGAAAGTGTAGGTTAGGATAGGGTTATGACTGTCTAACCCAATCTCCAACATTCACCGCCAGTGAGTAGAGATCTAACATTTTCCCATCCATTCACCATAGGCGTGAGCTATATGGTTTAGGCATCTTTTGAATATCATTTTAATGGGAAGAGTTAATCACTAGTTGGAATATTAGCATCAGGACATTTTGTTGTTTGCATTGTATTAATTCCCAACACTAAACTGAATTTGACACTAAATAATGTTCGTGGGGTTGCATTATCAAATTACAGAGATTCAATTGAAAAGTCCTCTTCAAATCATTGAAATATTTTAGCGGTGATGAAGGTATTCTGGAGTCTACCTTCTTTGGATTAACACTGAAAAGAAACTGTGGAGAGCTGACAAATTGCAAGAGGAAAAAGAAAACATTCTTCATTTTGAAAAGTTCTGCACATTTTTCTTTATCAGAGGGTTAACAAGATCCATCGATTATTCTCTTTTCTTTATCATTGACGAGGAGGAAGGTCCGTTGCCCCATCCATCCGTAACCATGGCTGCATTTAGCACAACCTGCGGTTTCGGTGGTTTAAAAACAAATTGAATTGTTTCAGGAACCATGCCAATTTTACCTCCTTAACTGCTGGGGGTGTGCACGGCTGAGTCTTTAAAAACAAAGAAGCACAAGAAATGTTAGGTCTGATATTTTCAAAACCCAGAGAAGTTCTGCAAGGTTTCAAACCAATCAATGACTTTGCACATATTCCGTCTTAATAGTAAACAAAGGAAATACTTACCACACAGCTGTCTAGGCGTCTTTGCACAATGCTGAGATTCCCCACGACTTTGCTGAGAAGTTTTTTAAACTCAATTTCCACTTTGCTGCAAATCTCATCCTGATTAAAAACAAAAGACGAAGGAGTAATCTTTAGACACATCGTGGACATGAGGAGCAGACACTCAGTGATATAGTTGCACACAGACAGCAAGACCACAGTGACCACACACTACCACTTACTCAGATCCAAGTTCACTGTCTCCTCCTTCAGGCCAATTTGAAATTACACTATTTCCTGACTTGGCAAATTTCACTCTCATAAACACATTAACACCATATTTTTCTCAATTTTTTGGGCACTAAGAAATGCAATGATGCAGATTTGATGTCTCTTCGCAAAACTTAATAAGCCAGCTTTTTCAAGTTCTGACCGACATTAAAAACTGATCATAAACATGATACAGACAAGTTCTCCCTTTTCTTTATTCATCTATGGGATCCGGATGAGGGAGGCCACTGGCTGGGCCAACTGTTCATCTCTAATTGTCCACTTAGGAAGCAGCCATATTGCTATGGGTATGATGTCACATGTAGGCCAGAACAGTTAAGGATGACTGATTTCTTTCCCTAAAGGACATCAGTGAACCAGATGTGGTTCTAATCTATTAAGTTTTTACTTCAAGTGTTAAGCAAATTCAAATTTCACCCTCTGCCAGAGTGGGATTTGAACTCATATCCCAGAATACTGGCTTGGGTCCTAGGTTACTAATCCAGTGATAACACGATGCCTACATTCACAGAAAAGCTTTTGCAAGTTCAACATTGTCAATATTCAACTATAACTTGAAGGGCTAGGGAGCTTTGATCTCCCTCCATTATTGTTCCTGAAGACTATTCCAAGTATGATTGAAACTCACTTTGCAAGAGCCCTACAGTTGCATTTATTCCCATCACAACTGGCTCCGCTCCAACAACTGCTTGCCACTTTATAAAGGGCCACAGACAAAAAGCAAGAAACAGCCACAAATGCTAGCTGAAACAGAAATATGGAAAGTCATCAGTGTAGGGTGCCCTCTTCAAGAACCAATAGGGGTAGGAATGAAACTAAAGCAAGTGTTTTTAAAAGGAAGAGTGAAAAATAGAGGGACAGGAAGTTCTATGTTTGGCTCAGGTGCACAGGAGAAATAGCTGCAGCTGGATGTGGGGAATGATTGCTAAAGTGTTTCAAACAATGAGAAGAATTTGTGAAAAGATTTCTTTAAAACAAACCACTAAAATGAGCAAACTGAAAAGACAGAAATAAGCCAGGTCTAACCAGGAGCTGCTTGTAACAGTCTTTCCTTTTAAAAGCTCAATGCAGATGAAGAGTAACAGGCTAACACAAAGCCCAAACTACCACCACTGGCATTGTAATTTAACAAGGAGTCTCTCCCCCTAATCTTAACCACACTCCCCCTCCACAACTTGGCAACAACAACATCTATAAATACATTGTCATGGCATTAGCATTGTCTGCAACAAAGGAAGTGGAAGATATAAAGTCACAGAATTACAGAACTGTTATGGTGCAGAGGATGTGCATTCGCCCACCACCAGCTCTCAGAGCATTTTGACTGACTGTTAATGTTCTGAATTTTCCCTGTAGCTCTTCACGTTGCTTCTGTCAAATAATCATTCCACGCAATCTTGGATAACTCAATTGAACCTGCCTGCACTAAAGCAATACACACCATGTCCTAATTACTCACTGTATGAGAAAGTATTTTTTCAACTCACATTTGTTTCATTTACAAATCATTTCAAATCTGTGTCCTCAATTCCCTTGCAATCAGTCTTTGGCCATGCTCTTCACTGTCTTTAAAACTTGCATCACATTTCCTCTGAGTCATCTCTGCTCCAAGAAAAATAATCCCAATTTCTCAAATCTATGCTTCTAATTGATTCTTCTCATCTTTGGAATCATTCTCATAAACCTTGTCTGCACTTTCCAATGTGTTCACATTCTTTCTATAGTGTCCTAGAAATGTGCACAATACTGCAGCTGAGGTTAACTATGATCCTGTATAAATTCAGTATAATGTTATTGCACTTGTAATTTAAAATCCAATAAATGAAGCCAAAGATGGTATGGCATGCTTTAGTAACTGCTCTCTCTAGCTGTCTGGCCATTTTAAATGAGTTATGCAGAGACACATTCAGATGTTTCCACTCTTGAACTCTCTTTAAAAAAGTATAATTTATTTTATACTGCTTGTCTTTTTCCTTTATTCCAAAATATATCACCTTTCACTTCTCTGCATTGAATTTCAGTTGCCACCTATCTACCTACTCCACTAATTTGTCAGGATCTTCTTTACGTTCTATACTGTTCTACAATTTATAGTGCTCTCGAGTTTTCCATCAGCCATAAAATTTTAATTCCACAACCACATCAAAATCAATTTAATTTCTATACCTTATATGAAAATGTACCTGACTCCTCGGAAATCCACTGCATGCATTCCTCCAGCCTGAGAAATATGCACTAACCATTACCAGCCAAACTTGTATCCATATTGCTACTGAACTTTTTTCCATGAGCTATAACCTTCTTCAAGTCTATTGTGTGCTATTATATAAAATGTCTTTTGGAAGTCCAGGTAAACCACATCAACAGCATTGCCCTCATTAACCCTCTCTGTTACTTCTTCAAAAAATTCCAGCAAGACACTTGGACATGATTTTCCCTTAGCAAATCTGTGCTTCTGAATTAACTCATTGCATTTGTTCAGAGTCAAGGGTTGCTGACTGAGAAGGGAGATAGCAGCTTATTTTCCATCAGCACACTGTACACTCATGCTTCAAATTAACTATATCTTACTTTGCCAGCATTTTATTCTTATAAATAAATGTGTACACTGGATGCCCTAAAGACCAAACACCGTTTATTCAGCAACAAAAACAGAAATTGCTGGAAATCTCAGAAGATTTTATTTTTGTTTCTGATTTCCAGCATATGCAGTTCTTTCAGTTTTATTCAGCACCTAAATTCATGTCTAGAATTTATTATGCTTTTATGATCCTCTCTGAAATGCTTTCATACTGAGTGACTAAAATTTCCAGTGCTTTTTCTATTCATTACCCTTTCCCATATCCACAAATTTGCAGAATTTCCAGAAGGCACCAAAATGCCTTGTGCTTGGTCAAGTTATCTAGCCTGGCTTTACAACAGCTACTCTGAACTGTATCTTCACTATTTCAAGGAGAAAGTGAGGACTGCAGATGCTGGAGATCAGAGCTAAAAATGTGTTGCTGGAAAAGCGCAGCAGGTCAGGCAGCATCCAAGGAGCAGGAGAATCGACGTTTCGGACATGAGCCCTTCTTTGGGCTCTTGCCTGAAACATCGAGTCTCCTGCTCCTTGGATGCTGCCTGACCTGCTGTGCTTTTCCAGCAATGCATTTTCAGCTTCACTATTTCAAGTTTGTTACAAATGGCAAACATGGTTTATTTTAAAACTTACATTTTCACAGTCGGTTTGTAGGGTCTTCAAGGATTTAGCATATATTTTGAGATATTCAGCATGACATGTTTTCTGTAATTATAAAGAAAGAACTGTGTAAGAATGAGAAAATAGGTTTGCCTGGAATAACCTAAAAATAATTGACAAAAGGCTAGATTTTAAAAGATGCTGCTTAAAGTCAACTGGATGTAAAACTGACAATGAAATTAGTTGAAATGAAGGTTGGGAAGTTTCCTTAACAGGTTGTTAATCTGAAATGCCAGTTTTATACCTAATTGACAAGATGGTAGCTCCTCAAGATTTTGCACTCTTTAGTATTTTCCACCTCAGTTACATTCTGTCCCATTTTGTGGGCGTCACAGTGGCACAGTGGTTAGCACTACTGCCTCACAGCGCCAGAGACCCGGGTTCAATTCCTGCCTCAGGCGACTGACTGTGTAGAGTTTGCACATTCGCCCTGTGTCTGCGTGGGTTTCCTCCGGGTGCTCCGGTTTCCTCCCACAGTCCAAAGATGCGCAGGTCAGGTGAATTGGTCATGCTAAATTGCCCGTAGTGTTAGGTAAGGGGTAGATGTAGGGGTATGGGTGGGTTGCGCTTCGGCGGGGCGGTGTGGACTTGTTGGGCCGAAGGGCCTGTTTCCACACTGTAAGTAATCTAATCTAAAAAACTTTAAAATTCATCGCAAAATCTCTTGATATTAAATTGCAAAAAGAAACTTCACGACATTAGTGCAACATAACCTACCAAACTGACGGGATTTTTGACATGAATTTTATTTTCAAATTTTCCCCTCCCCCTCATTATATAGTTCTTACCACTATCGCCAACAGTTTAGTGTATTCCTGGAGGTGGGGAATTATCACAAGCAGCTTCAGGAGAAGACAACTTCCAGATTTCCATCCAGCATATTCTACTTTGCACACTTCCAGCAGCTAACATCTTTCAAAATGAAATCAACCTTCCTTTGGATCAATTGGAGAGTTGATAAAACTCACCCCATGCCAGCATCAGCTCGGTTGACTACTTGGCAATTATCAGACTCTATCACACAGACTGCCGATTTGACATGGAGTGCTCTAGAAGCCAGCCCCGCATTTTAAAAAGTTGTTCACAGAATGTGGGTGTCTCCAAACAAATCAGCATTTACTGCCCATCCCTAATTATCCCTCACAAAGTGGTGGTGAGCCACCTTTCTGACTACTCTGTGGTTTGTTCAGCCAGTTCAGACATTATGAGTCAATCACATTGCTCTGAATTTGGAATCATATGCAGTCCAAAGCCACTGAAAACAGTATCTTTGCTATACCTTTCCATTTTAGAAATGTATATAAAAATACATATTCAGTGATTGCAAGTTTCAATAAATTTGTAAGCTATTAATCTGATGCCAGGTTTATATTATAAGTGAAATATGGATGCGTCCCTTCCAGCACAATGTTGGCTTTTGAATTATAAGTTTGATTGTATTCATCACTTTTCAAAAAAATACACAATTTATATTGAAGACACATTACTGCAGCTCTCAGATAATCAGGCAGATGCAGTTTCAAAATGACCAAATATCTGTATGAATGATCAGTGATCAATTCACTAACTATGGCACCCATAGATTTTATCAGTCTGATGTCTCACATGGTATGATATACCTGTCTTCTCCTAAATGTCTACATGAAATGGCAGTCAATACTCAAGTGAGACTGTATAAACAGGATATAGATGAAAAATGACTAATAACATAATAACATTTTGATGTTGCCTTGTTACAGTACAACAGTCCAACAAACCATTTTTCAAGTGATTGTCATTCCAGATATTGTTATTGTGCTTTATTTTTCTTTTTTATAACCTAAAGAAAAAATGCACAGCATTTTGAAGTCATGCCACTAATTCTGCTTCTGGCCTATGAGATCATGCTTTTACCACTTGATCTGAGGCCTGGGACTCTTGCATGTTAAGAGTTTTCTTGGTTTGTCTCTGTGGTTGAATCTTTCTGTTCACTACAGACTAGTGTGTGAGAAAGTATTGACAACCACATCTTTAGAAAAAAGTAGTCTTGAAATAGTGATGAATGCGTAGCAGCACCGAACTGAATTAGGAAACTAAATAGTGCATCAGTAATAAACCATCTGAAGAAATAACTGAATTATTGCATTTGATCAAAAGAAACAAATTCTAGACTCCTCTCTAATTTGCTTTTCTCTGATTCCTTCTCAAAACTGGATTTGATCCCTGAATTATGAACTCAAATTAATTCTTTTCTGGTTATGTTTAACAAAGTTTGGAAACATAGTAATTGTAAACAATATCAAAAATCAATGCTCACCGACATATACTTTGGAATTTCAAGATAGGTGCCATGCCATTCCTATTAAAGAAAATAATTCTTAGTATTATAGATCAGGCATCACTCACACATATATTTTCACATATTATGTACAAATATGTATACAAATATTTTATGCTGTGCTAAAATAGATTTCATTATCTTACCGATGATAGGTTTAGCCTATTAATCTCCTCGAAAGCTTGAAGAATTTCATCAATCTCAGTTTCTTCAAAACTGCCAAAAACACAGCAACTGAATAAAAGTAGGCACAGGCGCAACATCTTTCTGTAAAGCTTTTCTTTCAGCTACTTAGTATTGTTTATGGATGAACAGATTGTAATTTGTTCAAACATTACAGACTCTTTATATCCTTCACTGCCACAGAGGAAATGAGGTAAACAGGTGGAAAATAAAGGTGGGAAATGCCACCTCCAGAGACTAGCATGGAATCCACTTCAAGATTCATTGTCAGATTCTGACTCACTACATATTAGTGAATACATGCCACTAATAAAATAGAAGTAGTTAAAAGAATATAACAAAATTTACTAGCGTTTTATGACTTACAAATCGTGAAACCCTTAAAGATCCATATATGGGTCAGTAAGTACTATAATCTCCAAAATCAGTATCTTGAAGGGGAAAAAACTTGCCACAATCACCTTGCACTCAAGAAAACCCAAGTCGAGATGTGCAGAATATTCAAAGACCACATTTCTCACTTCGTCATTTGTAACAGTGATACTAAATGGCATTATTTCCCTATATCAGTTTTAGACACGTAATTTTCAGTGACGCATAGAACCCGCAGTAAACCCATCCAGGAAGAAAAAATGCAACTCATACAAATTTTTTTTTCTGTGAATCATGAGATCAACAGAGCCCTTGGGGGATCATCTCTGTTTCTGATTACCACCGTTCATTGTTGTTGAAGATCTCCAGTAATTTTTTTATCAACAAATCAGGTTATCTGGTCATTAAGTTGTCTGTGGGGCCTTACTGTGTGCAAAGTACTAATATTGTTTGTTACAGAGACATTCAACATACATGAAGGAGCTAAGGCATTTCTTGCAGAGTAATATAGATGCATTATCGAGTCTTTTCAGAATTTCTTTATACAATCTTGGATTATGTAGTGAGACGAATAAAGCATAAGCCCAAACAAGGTCCACTCAGATTTTGATTTCACTCCATCTGCTGCAACACATACTGGACATTATAATGTAATCGGGCATTCAAGTTTGGAGCAAGTACAGAGTAGAGATTTTTAAAATTGATACTGAAAACTAAATGCTGAACTTCCAAGTTAAGATTGCACAAAATGAAAATGTTAGCATCACTTCAAAGAAGACTCAGGTCAAACTTTACCAATGTTTTCTGGATCCATGCATGCTAAATGTTGTTATTTATTTACCTAGTTCACACAAAGGATGGTAAATGTGGATACTGACCACCCAGGAAGATAATGCAAGTTACTAATATCATCAAATTCACGAAGAAGCTGAATATTTCTCTCTCGGCTTCAATTGAAGAATATAGAACTAGACTAAGTGAAGAACCCAAAATCCTTCTGTTATTTTGGCACTTCCCTTTCAACAAACATCATTAAATATTCACTATGGCATTGAAAACCTAAAAAAAAACACTCCTGACATTCTGCCAGTCTTCAAAGTAATTCATTTCAGGACCCATGGAACCCCAGACAGACTGCATAAGGAGACACTTTCAGTCAATTACGTTTATTAGCAGAAGACCAGGCAGCCCTTCAAATCTGCGCCACAATTCAGTGAGATTATGAGAGACCTCAACTCTATTTTCCTGCTTTTTCCAAATAACTTTTGATTCCCTTCTGATTTAAAATTTGTCCATCTCAGCCTTGAATATACTTAATAACTCAGCCTCAGCAGCCATCTGCGGTAACGAATTCCACCGATTCACTACCCTCTGAAAGAAATAATTCATAGAGTCATACAACATGGAAACAGACCCTTTGGTTCAATCAGTCTGTGCTTGATCATGTTCCCAAACTAAACTAATCCCACCTGCCTGATTTTGACCCATATCCCTCCAAATCTTTCCTATTCATGAATTTATCCAAATGATTTTTAAATGCTGTAACTGTACCTGCATCCACCACTTTCTCTGGCAGTTTATTCCACACATAAACCATGCACTGTGCAGAAAAATTGCCCCTCATTGTCTTTTTAAAATCTTTCTCCTCTCACTTTAAAAATTTGCCCCCTTTGTTTTGAATTCCCCCACCCAAGGGAAAAGACCGTTTTCATTCACCTCCTCTATGTCGCTCATGATTGTATAAACCTCAATAAGATATCACCCCTCAACCTCTTATGCTTCAGTGAAAAATGTCCCAGTTTTTCCAGTCTGTTTTTATACTTCCCATTCCCAGCAAATTCTGGTAAGTCTTTTCTGAACCCTCTCCAATTTAATAATATCCTTCCTATAGCAGGGCGACTAGAACTGCATACAGTACTCTAGAAGAGGTCTCACCAACGTCCTGTACAACCTCAGCGTGACATCACAACTCCTATACTCAAAGGTCTGAGCAATGAAGGTAAGCATGTTAAATGCCTTGCTAATGACCCTGTCTACCTGCAATGCAAATTTCAAATCTGAACCCCTTGGTGTCTCTATTCTACAAATCTCTTCTCATCTCCACCTTAAATGGGTGACTCCTTATTCTGAGATTATGTCCTCTGGTCCGAGGCTCTCCCACACAAGGGGAAAGAACCATTCCATGTCTACTCTGTCAAGTCACTTTAGAATCCTGTATGTTTTAATAAGGTTCCCTCTCATTTTTCTATGTTCAAAAAGTATAGACCCCTTCTACTCAATCTCTCCTCATAACACAGTCCCTCATTACTTGGTATCTGTTAAACAAACTTTCTCTGTGGCAGAATCCTTACTGAATTTCAGTGTCCTGGTGTATAGATGTGCCAAACTTCCAAGAGTTCTGTGCCTCAGTCTAGTGAAACATGTGTTTCTCCAGTGGACAAAGGGGAGCTCTGGCATAAGAGCTAACTTTATTCTCCAAGCAATCTATTCAAGATGGCATTAGCCTTACTCAATTCCCTTACTACTGACTTGCATATCTGAGCTCAGCCATCAGAGAAATGTGCCAAGTGAGGACAGAATGCTTTCTCCACAGAAAAGAAAAGGCAGATGGAATTAAATCTTGGAGTGATTTTGCTCAACATCTAGGAGGTAACTAAGAAGATGAAGAAAGCAGCCTAAAAAAATTATGGGCACGATGTGCAGAACAAAAGATACCAGGCTATTTACCTTTGGCCACAGGAAGTACTGAAATATTTTGTGGGTTTAATAGGAATTTCCAAAATAATCTATCAAGGCAATCTTTAAAAGTTAAATTTGCAGTTTTACATAAACCCATGGAACACAAATAAACCATTCAGTCTCTCTCGCCTAGTCTGCCATTCAATTTGATCATATCTGACCTGTAATCTTCGCTCCATCTATCTGCCTTTAATTGTGCAATTCTTAAAACACATGCCGAACAAAACTCTATCAATCTTATTGGTTTTGAAGGCTTCCATTGACAGCCCATCTCAAACAGCTTTTCAGGTGTAGAGACTTCATTTATGCTTAATGTAAAGCTGTGCATCTTGAAATCACTCCTTCATGATTGAGTTCTAACTTTAAAGTTGCGCACACCTGTTTGGATTCTCCATCAAAAGAAACAGTTTCTGTTTATCTATCCCAGCAATTCATCATCTTAAATGCTCAACTCTGCACCACTGCAAAGTGACCTTTTGCAGAACGTCTTTGTTTGCAAATTTTGTTCAAGGTATTTCTCAGACTTTGGTCTGTACAATATGCACAATGGTATTCTAAAGAGTCATAGAGTCATAGAGACATAGAGATGTACAGTACGGAAACAGACCCTTCAGTCCAACTCATCCATGCTGACCAGATATCCCAAACCAATCTTGTCCCACTTGTCAGCACCCAGCCCATATCTCTCTAAACCCTTCCTATTCATATCCCCATCCAGACGCCTTTAAAGTGTTGCAATTGTACTAGCCTCCACCACTTCGTCTCACAGCTCATTCCATACACGCACAACCCTCAAAAAGATTGCCCCTCAAGTCTCTTTTATATCTTTCCCCTCTCACCCTAAACCTATGCCCTCTAGTTCTGGACTCCCCCACCGCAGGGAAGAGACTTTATCTATTTAACCTATCCATACCACTCATGATTTTATAAACCTATGTAATGTCACCCAGTGAAAACAGCCCCAAACTATTCAGTCTCTCCTTAAAGCTCAAATCCTCCAACCCTGGCAACATCCTTGTAAATCTTTTCTGAACCCTTTCAAGTTTCACTACATGCTTCCGATAAGAAGGAGACTAGATTTGCACACAATATTCAAAAAGTGGCCTAACTAATGTCTTGTAGGTAACATGACCTCACAACTCCTGTACTCAGTACTCTGACCAATAAAGGAAAACATACCAAATGCCTTCTTCACTATCCTATCTACCTGCGTCTCCACTTTCAAGGAGCTATGAACCTGCACTCCAAGGTCTCTTTGTTCAGCAACACTCCCCAGGACCTTACCATTAAGTGTATAAGTCCTGCTAAAATTTGCTTTCCCAAAATACAGCACCTCTCATTTATCTAAATTAAACTCCATCTGCCACTCCTCAGTCCATTGGTTCATCTGATCAAGATCCCATTGTAATCTGAGGTTCTCCATGGTAGGCTACTGCAAAAAATGCAGAGGTATGGCATTGAGGGTGAGTTGGAGGTTTGGATTAGGAATTGGCTGGCTGGAAGAAGACAGAGGGTAGTAGTTGATGGTAAAGGTTCATCTTGAGTGCCGTTACTAGCGGTGTTCCGCAAGGATCTGTTTTGGGACCATTGCTGTTTGTCATTTTTATAAATGACCTGGAAGAGGGGTTAGAAGGTTGGGTGAGCAGGTTTGCAGATGATACGAAAGTTGGAGGAGTTGTTGACAGTGAGGAAGGATGTGTCAGGTTACAGCGGGATATAGATAAGCTGCAGAGCTGGGCAGAAAGGTGGCAAATGGAGTTCAATGTAGCTAAGTGTGAGGTAATGCACTTTGGTAAGAGTAACAAAAAGATGGGGTACTGGGCTAATGGTCGGATACTTGGTAGTGTGGATGAACAGAGGGATCTTGGTGTCCTTGTACACAGATCTTTGAAAGTTGCCACCCAGGTAAATAGTGCAGTGAAGAAGGCATATGGCGTACTGGCTTTTATTGGTAGAGGAATTGAGTTCCAGAGTCCTGAGGTCATGTTGCAGTTGTATAAGACTCTGGTGCAGCCGCATCTGGAGTATTGTGTGCAGTTTTGGTCGCCATACTATAGGAAGGATGTGGAGGCACTGGAACGGGTGCAGAGGAGGTTTACCAGGATGTTGCCTGGTATGGTAGGAAGATCGTTTGAGGAAAGGCTGAGGCACTTGGGGCTGTTTTCATTGGAGAAAAGAAGGTTTAGGGGTGACTTGATAGAGGTGTACAAGATGATTAGGGGTTTAGATAGGGTTGACCGTGAGAACCTTTTTCCAAGTATGGAGTCAGCTATTACGAGGGGGCATAGCTTTAAATTAAGGGGTGGTAGGTATAGGACAGATTTTAGGGGTAGATTCTTTACTCAGCGAGTCGTGAGTTCATGGAATGCCCTGCCAGTAGCAGTGGTGGACTCTCCCTTTTTATGGGCATTTAAGCGGGCATTGGATAGGCATATGGAGGATAGTGGGCTAGTGTAGGTTAGGTGGGCTTGGATCGGCGCAACATCGAGGGCCAAAGGGCCTGTACTGTGCTGTATTCTTCTATGTTCTATGTAACCTTCTTTGCTGTCCACTACACCTCCAATTTTGGTGTCATCTGCAAACTTACTAACTGTACCTCTTATGTTCACATCCAAATCGTTTATATAAATGATGAAAAGTAGTGGACCCAGCACCGATCCTTGTGGCACTCCACTGGTCACAGGCCTCCAGTCTGAAAAGCAATCCTCCACCACCACCCTCTGTCTTCTATCTTTGAGCCAGTTCTGTATCCAAATGGCTAGTTCTCCCTGTATTCCATGAGATCTAACCTTGTTAACAAGTCTCCCATGGGGAACATTGTCGAACACCTTACTGAAATCCATACAGACCATGTCCACCACTCTGCCCTCATCAATCCTCTTTGTTACTTCTTCAAAAAATTCAATCAACTTTGTGAGACATGATTTCCCACACATAAAGCCATGTTGACTATCCCTAATCAATCTTTGCCTTTCCAAATACATGTACATCCTGTCCCTCAGGATTCCCTCCAACAACTTACCCACCACCAACATCAGGCTCACTGGTCTATAGTTCCCTGGCTTGTCCTTACTTGGCAAGGCTTGGCACCACGTTAGCCAACCTTCAGGTTTCCAGCACCTCACCTGTGACTATCAACGATACAAATATTCAGCAAGAGGCCCAGCAATCACTTCTCTAGCTTCCCACAGAGTTCTAGGGTGCACCTGATCAGGTCCTGGGGATTTATCCACTTTTATGCATTTCAAGACACCCAGCACATGCTCCTCTGTAATATGGATATTTTGCAAGATATCATCATCTATTTCCCGACATTCTATACCTTCCATGTACTTTTCCACAGTAAACACCTCTGCAAAATACTCGTTTAATATCTCCCCATCTCCTGTGGCTCCACACAAAGGCCGCCTTGCTGATCCTTGAGGGGCACTATTCTCTCCCTCGTTACTTTTTTGTCCTTAATGTATTTGTAAAAAGCCTTTGGATTCTCTTTCACTCTATTTGCCAAAGCTATCATCTCTGATCATGTCCATTGTTTTAAACTCTTTATTTAAAATGATGAGAAATTTTGAACATAAATTTCATGAAAGCTTATAGTTAGAATACTGCTGGTTTGTTATGTTGTACGATCATTACTTTTGCTGCAAACACCTTTTGGGTCAAAAATGTTCATACCAATCATACTCAAATTGTTCCTTTGTATGCAGTATTGAGCTATAACACAAATTAAAATACGCAAAAATAGAAGTTACTTTTGATGAGGTTCATACGTTCTTTCTGTACCTCTCCATCTTGATAGACTATTTTAATTGATATGTTAGTCATTGAAAAATGACATTAACCCATATGTTAACTAACATTATCAGCAATAATTTTAGCAACGCATGAAGGGAATTTCATTGTGACTAAGTGCAATTGTTTGCTTTATGAAATATAGGTTAGATTCACCTAATTGAGGTAAGAATAAGTTGTTGACTTTAGAAACTTGAGAGCTGATAGGAAAATGTTCTCCCACACACTTCACTATTATTCTGAATTTTTGCACAATACTTTATTTTTATCTGCCCTACCAAATCTCTATATCATTTTAAACACATCAATTAGAACACCCCTTGACTTTATGAACTCAAGAGAATTCAAAAGCAAGTTTATACATCGTATGCTGTGTTGAACTGAAACCCTTGTCTGCCTGTTCAGGGCAATGTAAAACATCCTGTAATCCACATTGATCTCACTGCTCAGATCAGCTACTTTGTTTACCTGTATAACAGCAGTGACCTAACTTTTATAGCCCTTGCGTTTGTTAATTCTTCCTGCAATAGTATTTTAACTGCTAAATTTTTGAATATTAAATAAATGAGTTGGTTGTTCATGCAATTCTTAGCACAATCGGGATTGTTTAGTAAGTGTTATCCAATTACAGAATCAGCATGTCATGTTAGACTTATGTTCTAAAATCTGCAAGCTGAAATTTTTTGAGTTTATTTTAATTGTTCATGGGATGTGAGAATTGTTGGCTAGGCCAGCATTTATTCCTCATGCCTAATTGCTTTGACATGACAAAGGTGGGCTCCCTGCTTGAAACACAATTCCTTTGGGTGTCAGTACAACCATGACTCAAACACAGCAAGAATAAAGGGTTCATAATACAGCTCCAACTCAGGGTGGTATGTAGCTGAGAAGGAAGCTGACACCTAAAGGTGTGCATATATGTCTATTTCCCTTGTCATAGCTCTGAAGATGCTAATCCAAAGGAGACTTGGTGAGTTGCTGCAGTGCATACTGCACATGGGACATACCATTGCCACTGTACATGGTGGTGAAAGTAGTGGATGGGGTAGTCAATCAAGAGGGCTGCTTTGTCCTGGATAGTGCAGAGTTTCTTGAATTGGTAGAGCTTTTATTTTTATCCAGGCAAGTAAGAGAGTGTTTCATTACATCAATGATTTGTACCTTGTACAAGATGGACAGCCACTGGGGAGACAAAAAGTAAGTTGTGCATTGCATAGTGCTCCGAGCTTCTGACCTGGGCTTGTAGTCACAGTAGTTATATCATTTGTCCAGTTTATTTCCTGGTCAATGGTAACCCCAACAACATGGATAGTGGGAGAGTTTACCATGGCAATGTCATTAAACATTGCAGGCTGACAGTCGGATTCTCACTGAAAATGGCTATTGCCAGACACGTGTTGCATGAATGCTACTTTTCCCTCACCAATTCTTGTCCCACTCAAATTCATCCTCCTCTAATTTAATATTTTTATTTCAGATTGCTAGCTATTCTTTTCCACAGCTAACCTAAAACATGTTATATTATGATCACTCCTCTTGAAAAGTTCCCTGTCTGTTTAATCCATTTATCCCACCTCATTCCCAAGAACCAGATCCGGGGCTTTATCCTTCCTTATTGGATGGAGACATACTGATCCAGAAAATCATTTGAACACACTTCAGGAACTCCAACACCCCCTTCTCCACTAACCATTACACTGTTACTATTATATCCCATACAAGAATGATTAATGTCATCCATTAAACTGTATAGGTTTTGCGTCTTTGTGTAATTTACTCCTCCTACAGTTCCCACTGGTTGAATAGTGTAGAACATAGAATACACCCAAATGTGTGTTAGTAATTGTTCTTTAAGCCTAATTAACTAGATTCCATCATGCTCCCTTTAAGAAATCTCCTCTGACATGGTAATGTTCGTCTTAACCCTTACAGACAGCACCCCCTCCTTTTGTTCTTCCCTTGTCTTAATAATAATAATATTGAGCAAATAATATCACTGTATTGTCTGTATCCATTCCTGCTCTTTTTAAAGCCGGGTTTCCATCATTGCCACTACATCACATTCCCATATGGCTGTTAACAGCTGCAGCTTAGTATTATTATTTACTAAGCTTCATGTGTTTACATGTGTACACCTATATACATACAAATCTTGTACATACCTACAAATCTTGCAGAAACATTGCTGTATTATCACTTATTCTGGCTTCGAGACATCGAGTAATAGAGATTTACAGCATGGAAACAAACACTTTGGTCCAACTTGTTCATGCAGATCAGATACCCTAAATTAAACAAGACCTATTTGCCAGCATTTGGCCCATATCCCTCCAAACCCTTCCTATTCGTATATATCCAGATGCCTTTTAATTGTTGCAATTATACTAGCCTACATCACATCCTCCAACAGCCCATTCCACACACATACCTCCCTCTGGGTGAACAAGTTGAATCTTAGGTCCCTTTTAAATCTTTCCCCTCTCACCTTAAACATATGCCCTCTAGTTTAGGATTCCCCTACCCTATCCACGAGACTCATGATTTTATAAACTTCCATAAGGTCATTTCTGAGCCTCCGATGCTCCTGGGAAATAGCTCCAGGATACTCCACCTCACCCTATAGCTCAAACCCTCCACCCCTGCCAACATCCTTGTAAATCTTTCCTGAACCCTTTCAAGTTTAACAACTTGCACAAAACGTAACTATTTCTTGGTCTTGTGCAATCCACTTTTCTCAATGTTTGGGCACCATCCTGATGTTTATTCCTTTCACTGTTATATTCTGGTCTCATCCCCCAAGTTAGTTTAATTCCTCACAAACAGCAATAACACAGTATTGTGAGAGGATGCCAGTTATGGGATGTCTTGGTGCATGCCAACTGGTCTGGCTGTATTGCACTTCCCCCATAACTAGTCCCAGATTCCAGAATTCAAAAACCCTCCCTTCTCCATCATCTCTCCAGGCGCTCACGTATATGCCAGGAGAAAGGGAGGATTGCGAGGCTGGAGTTCAGTGTCGAAAAGGGTGGCATTGGAAAAGCCTACAGCAGGTCAGGCAGCATCCAAGGAGCAGGAGAATCAACATTTCGGGCATAAGCCCTTCACCAGGAATACTTATGTGTATACTGTTAAATCACCTTTCTGTATTCAACAATGGGTGAGATATTAATAGCAATACAACATTTCCTACTTTTGAGGTCCTGTTTGCTACCTTTCGTAGCTCCCTAAACATTGCTTGTAGAACTTCGTTCCTCTTTCTACCTATGCTATTCATACTATGCCATGACAATTGTACGTAATAGAATCATAAAATTTTACAGTACAGAAGGAGGCCATTTGACCCATTGTGTCTGTACTGGCTCCTGAAAGAGTTATCCACTCATCTCATTTTCCAGCATTATCTCCGTAGCCCTCTAAGTTCATAATCTCAAATCACCTACAGATATAATGACATTTTAATTAAAAATGCTTTTTTTTTGATAACAACAAGAGGAGACACAGCCAAGAAATGAAGGAGAATATAAATTCTGAGCAATGAAATTCAGTGACTATCTCGAAGGTCTGTGTGATTAACCTCAGCTTTGAATGTCACAGCTGATGAGTCAAAAGGAATCTTTAAAGAGAAGAACTCCAAAGGGAGAAATGCATTGCAAACTGAAATGTAACCTCCTGTGAGTAATCTCAAACTGCAAGCATGATTGGAGTAAAGAGAGCAATCTGGGTAAGAGATATGCTTGCATTTACCCCTTTCAAGAATACACAGGAATGGGGCTAAATACCAGTTTCAACCATGATTTTTGTCTGTGCAAGTGGGTGAAGATGTGTGCTGTCAAGCTCACAACTGAAAAAAAACTGTATTCTTACCTGCACTGCGTGTAAAAAGGAAGGCGTCACTCTCACTCTCTCCCCTTTGTTGACAAGACAAAGATCTTTCAGTTGACATGAAATGTCAAGCATCTCAAAGTCAACTGTTTAATGACAAATATCTGTTCTGCCAATATCTCCCAATGTAATGCCCACAACCTCCCATCAAGGAATTCAGAGACTAATTTCTTTAAAAAACAATGTTTTATTCATTCATGGAAACAGGGTGTCATTGGCTGGGCATACATTTATTGCCACTCCTCGTTGCCATTGAGAAGGTGGTGGTGAGCTGCCCAGTTGAACCGCTGTAGTTCATTTGGTGTATAGCAACCCATAATGATGTGAGGGAGGTTATCCCAATCACACCAAAGGATTTGTGATATATTTCTAGTCAGCACTAACTTCACCTTTCAAATCTGTGTGTTCATGTTGCTTTAATTTTTCTCTTACATTTAGTAAAAATATCTCACTCACATTAACTCACTCTTTTGTTAACTCAGGAAAGTCTGGTCTGGGAGAAAGATATCCAGAATGAAGGAATCCTTTTCAATTAACCTTGCTGAGGCCAACTAAGAAGGTTCAAATGGCTTGAATAAAGAAAGGAAGCCATTTCATATTTCCTAACTTAGAGCTTGACAATTTGCACATCTGCAAAGAATTGGGGAACCTCGTGACTGACATGGACCATGACCCCCGACTCCTCAATGTGCAAAGTCAGCCTCATACCAACTTCAAACATTGGTTTGTAACTCTGGCGTCTTGACCTCAAATATAATGTTGTATTCACTTATGTTCTGGTCACCTTTAGCTCCTTGTTCTCATTAGGTTGTTAACTAATTTGGTTACTCAACAGTCTTGTTGGTTCAAAATACACTGAAATCAGAAATGTGTCGTCACAGAATTTTGGGCTTTTGCCCGAAACATCGATTTTCCTGCTGCTCGGATGCTGCCTGACCTGCTATGCTTTTCCAGTACCACTCTAATCTTGAGTCTAATCTCCAGCATCTGCAGTACCCACTTCCACCTTATCTAGCCATTATAACCATCTTGACTCTGCAAAAGATTTCTCAGGTCACTATATTGATGCATCTCACTACTTTATCACTGCTATCAAGTTTTTTGAAGTCGTTTCTGACTAAAGTGTTGCAACTTTCCATTCTCTAATTTTATCCAGTGATTTTTCATGGACAACTCAATCTTAATTTGATCACCTCTTCCTAATCCAAATTGGATTATTTCTTTAACATTGTTACTCCTCCTGCTTTCTAATTTCCATGCACATTCTAATATATCTGAGATAAATAGGTCCCAGCCAGCTTACAGCCAGACCATGCTCTTGTCATGCCTTACTGGAGTAGCGAGCTGAAAATCACACCATGCTATTCCTGGAGTCATCACAAAAGTTAAAAATTAATTCAACCCGGATGAGATTTCTAAACTTATCAAAAACTACTAATTCATACAAACCCAATAGATTTTAACTACAGGTAAGTAACTATGATATGTAGATATATAGCTGTACAAGTTAAAGTTTTATCCCCCTTTGAACACACGCCCCACAGCCCAAGACACACGTACGGAGAGATACTCCAAAAAAAAGGCTTGTGTTATGGATGGAGGGATAAAACAAAATTGGGAAACTGTTAAATGGCACATTCCTCAGGATTCATTGAAAGGGTCCCTTTTGTTTTCATTGACCTTTATTCCTTTGAGCTTTTCCTTTAGGTTTTTTTTTCATTTTCATCACAGGAGGAACAAAGTGACTGCTTTACAATTATACAGTTTCTAACTCGTCGGTTAAATTCAACAGCTTAGAGAAAAGAAAATGGCTTTCTTCAGGCTTTAGGTATTTGACTGGAGAGAGACACACCATCTGCCCTTTCTGCAGTATGAAGGCTTCTGCCAGTATCATGCACACCACAAGCTGTTCAGCCAGATATTTGTTGTCAGGCTAGTTACCTTTCGCATCAACAATTGGTCACAACTCCATAAATCAGCCAGCAACCTACAGCTCGCCAAATTACACTTTGTACACAGACCAGTCCTTCTACAAATATCTTCTTATGCTGCTTGAATAAAGCAACAGTGTGAATATCAGCTACAATGAGCTTTGGTAACTTGCTTTTTTGAAAATAAACCATTCCTTCCTCAGTCCTTCATGATGAAAAAGTCTTTTCTCCAGTTCAGTCCCCAATCCAAAATACAGAAAATAAAATGAAGTAGCCTGTACACCCTTAAAGCTGATTCTACATTTCCAATCTGCTTTTGTTTCTTTACACTTTGTGAATTAATGGATGTTCATGATGTTGCAGACATTGCCACAGGCAGCAGCTTCTATCAATCTCTGGAGGTTCCTCCTCCTAAATTTCTTAAGTATATTTAAGAACATTCAAAGAAGCATCAGGAGTCTGGGGCAGCTCTTCAACTCATCTCTGATACTGTTATTCATCTCAGCGATTTTGTATCAAAGCTAAGATCAATACACCTAAAATGGTTTTGGGTCAGAATTTAGATTTGACCTCCTCTTCCAAATTGCAAAGAAATGCGGTTAATGCAGCAGGCAATCATCTTAGATATTTGGGTTACGGTAACAGAACGTAAAGTGTCTCTGATCCACCCAGATATCTATAACGCTGATTCAAAACAACAACATTACACCCAACAACTGTTGGGTTGGTTGCAAGGCTTTGCAGTTTCTGCATCTGACAAAATAACTTATATTGTTGAATTGCTATCTGTTTCTTCATAGGCAGCACATAAGAGTGCTTCCAAAAACAAGTCCTCATTCCTTACAAAATGCAATTTATGTTCAACATCTTTACTACAAATTGTGAAGTCATGCATCTAACAGTGACCTTTCCGCTGCATTCCACCTTAATAGAAATGTCATCAACTAAGATATACTTTCCTTAGGCTTGGAAGTGGTAAAATGAACCATGGGCTAAAGCTCTAAGCAATCACATATTGTATCATTAACAAATAGCAATGATACACATAGCAGCCCAAGAATAACATACAATTAAAAATATAATAGCATAGTAGTTCTGTAACTAGCTTAATTTCGAGTGATCAACAAAGATAACTGAGAAACATGATTGCACAATTTTATGGTTTTTATTGTAACAAATAATCCTAAATCAACATAGACCAAACAATACTTAACATATAACTAACATCCCAAGTTGAAGAGAATTGCTTTATTTCAAAGAGTCAATAGTTTTCTTCCCTATGACATAATGTCGGCTGGATCATTGAATTTATTCAAGGCTGAATTAGATATATTTTTGAAAGACAAGTAACCCTAGGGTTCCGATGGACAGATGGGAGAGTAGAGTTGAGATCACAATTTAATCAGTCATGATTTTATCAAATGTCAGAGTAGGCTTAAAGGACTAAATAGTTTAATTCTACTCCAAAAAACTATGTTCTTGAACTAACGTTTCCTTCTGTCTTAAATCTTCAAAAGTTTTCTCAGTCCTGCTCCTTCCTTTTGAATAGACAACAAGCATTTTAAAACATAGCTGTTAATACAAAAAAACAGTTCACCCTGCTCTTTGCAGCAATAAACTACTTCTCCACACGGCAGTAATTTCTTTGTATCTCTCCTCATCTTCCTCCGTCTCTAACAAAAGAAATAGCAGTCCTACTTTGTGTCTCAAAATGTGAAAAATGTATCTTTCCAACAGATTTCTATTGGTGTTTCTTACCCGATTCAACCAAATAATCTCAGGGCAAACATTCATTCTAATCACCAACTCCTCCATCTTGATAATTTGTTTCACTAAAATTATAAGAGACATTTTAAAGCATAGTCACCTTTTAAAATTCAAAGTTCAGAACATATAATCAAATTATAACTTATAACAAAAGTTCCAGACCCTTCCCCTATCATTTCTGAATACAACCTTTCCTCCTGGCAGAACAAACCCCCAAATGACAGTGGTGTACAATGAAGAGGGTGTAACCCTAAGACCCCTAAACATTGACTCCAAACCCCATAGAGTTGCACAGTATAAAGTCAAACCTCAGTCCAAAAGGACTAAATTCCACAGGAAAGGTGTGAGTGTTTGGTTTTGACCTGAGGGCAGCACTAGACCAAGAATGGCATCAAGCAGTTTGTTAGACTGTAGCCCAGTGTCGTGGGATTTCCGACTTGGTATAATCAAAGGCAATGGTGATCAAGGGAACAGCTCTCCACTGCTTAGGAGCATACCCAAAAACTTGTGAGAGGTTAATCATTGCAATGCCAGGACATAATAACAAATGTTTTTTCAGGTAATGTCCCTGGCCCAACTGTATGCAACTACTCCATCAATCATCTTTTTTTCCATCATAAGGCTTTACTGATGATAGTGTCTTATTCAGTAAGTCGCCACTTCCATATTTGTTTGGACTCTCCCTCAGCTATATATGCTCTTTTAAAACTAAGATACAGAAAATTTCATACCATATCCAAATCTGATTTCTTGATTGAGACACAGAGAACTAAATTTAACAAGTTCAGAAAAGATTTACAAGGATGTTGCCAGTGCTGGAGGGTTTGAGCTAAAGAGAGAGGCTGAATAGGCTGGGACTAATTTCCCATGAATAGCAGAAGCTGTGGGGTGAACTTACAGATGTCTATAAAATCATGATGGGCTGAATAGGGTGAATAGGTTAGAGTGGTGCTGGAAAAGCACAGCAGTTCAGGCAGCATCCGAGGAGCAGGAAAATAGACGTTTCAGGCAAAAACCCTTCATCAGGGATAGAGCTGCCTGAAATGCTGTGCTTTTCCAGCACCACTCTAATCTAGAATCTGGTTTCCAGCATCTGCAGCCCTTGTTTTTACCTAGTTGATTTCAACCCTACTGTGAATCCTCTTAAAAGGATGCCTGCCTTGGAGAAGTTTTCCTCCTCTAAAAAGATGCTGCCTGAACTGCTGTGCTTTTCCAGCACCACTCTAATCTAGAATCTGGTTTCCAGCATCTGCAGTCCTAGTTTTTAACTGAATAGGGTGAATAGTCAAGGTCTTTTTTTCTCAGGGTAGGGGAGTCCCAAACTAGAGAGCATAGATTTAAGATGAGAGGGGAAAGATCTAAAAGGGATCTAAAGAGCAACTTCTTCACGCAGAGGGTGGTTGTGTCTGGAATGAGCTGCCAGAGGAAGTGGTGGAGGCTGGTACAATCACAATATTTGTATATGAATAGGAAGGGTTTAGAAAGATGTGGGCCAAATGCTGACAAATGGGACTACATTAAATTAGGATATCTAGATGACATGGACAACTTGGATCAAAGGGTCTGTTTCCATGCTGTACATCTCTGTGACTCGAATTTGATTTTAAATCCAAATATTTGTGAGAAATATTCCAGCAGTTCATTAAAAAGTGCCTTCACAATCCAATAGATTCCTAGGATGTTTTAAAGTGCAGATTGCTTTTTATACTTGATCTACTCTCTGTGTAGTTTTCAGAATAGATGCTATCCAGAGAGTCACCATGGTCCCAGCAGACCGTAAGGCTCTTCTCTTGTTAGAGACAACTGATAGAGCATTTGACCTGGGTGTCACCACGTCTCAGGCAAGGGAAAAGGTTGAGAAGTAGAGTCCTTATAGGGGTTGATAAGGTTGTTAAGAAGGCGTATGGCGTGTTAGCTTTTATTGGTAGAGGGATTGAGTTTTGGAGCCATGAGGTAATGCTGTACAAAACTCTGGTGCGGCCGCACTTGAAGTATTGCACACAGTTCTGGTCGCCGCATCATAGGAAGGATATTGAAAAGGGTGAAGAGGAGATTTACCAGGATGTTGCCTGGTATAGAGGAAAGGTCTTTTGAGGAAAGGCTGAGGGTCTTGAGGCTGTTTTCATTAGAGAGAAGGAGATTGAGAGGTGACTTAATTGAGACATACAAGATGATCAGGAGATTAGATACGGTGGACAGTGAGTGCCTTTTTCCTTGGATGGTGATGGCTAGCACATGGGAACATAGCTTTAAATTGAGGGGTGATAGATATAGGACAGATGTGCAGAGGTAGGTTCTTTACTCCTGCAACAGTAGTGGACTTGCCAACTTTATGGACTTTAGATAGTCATTGGATAAACATATGGATAGTAAAGGAGTACTGTCGATTAGATGAGTTTCAGATTGGTTTCACAGGTCAGCGTAATATTGAAAGCTATAATGTTCTATGTTCTACTTTCTATGTAACCTCAGCCAGTAAAGGAACTGAGGGCACACAGTTGTTGTTGTTACCAGAACCAGCGATCTAGTTAAATGAACTAATCAAACCCCTACATTTGAACACTATCAGTTGCAACCTTGGATTTAAATTCTGGCAATTTGAAGAGAGTGCATCAATTTATTTGATGAGGGTTGCTGTAATCTTATTATGACAGTAGTTTCCTGTTCAATATTATTAATCATCTAGATGATTATGATTATCAATTAAATTTTCATCTGTCTTGTTGATTTAATCAGCTCAGCCAGCTTTCCCTTATTTGTAGTGTGCACAACGTTCCTGAGACCCACTTGAAACCATTTAGAAAAGCAACAAGTCTAACAACCAGCTCCAGGTCTCCAGGGCCGACCATCAGAGTAGACAATTATTTCCCCAGCATAGCTAATTATTAATAACTAATTTCCCTTTCTCAATCAAATAAGAGGAAAATTATTATGATCTATAAGTTCGCTTAGCTTGTCACACCATGATGACGGAAACCAAGTGCTGAAAGTAACTGCAGAACAGTAGCTGAACTTGGGGAGGATGTGTGGTAACCTGGAACCCACAAGTGGAGGAGGAACATTTCACCAGATTTGAGTTAGCTTTTCTCCATGATGCACAACATTGAATCTAAAAACTGGTTTCAGACCTGTATATTGTCATGAATTTAGAGCTGCAGCATCACAGAATCACAGATTTGTTACGGACACGTGTCTCTACCAGCATTCAGAATGAGCAACATTTCTTAACATCATTTTCATACCCTTTCCCCATAAGGCTGCATCTAACTTCCATTTAAATACTAATCTAATGCCCTCTTGAACGTTTCAATTGAAGCTGCCTCCTCCACCCTTCCAAACAATACGTTCTAGTCGAAACCACTCACTGTAGATACCTCTTTTTTCACACATCACTTAAATTGCAAATCATTTTAGATCTGCACCCTCCAGTTTTTGTAAAAATTGCTAAGAGAAATGTAAAAGGAACTATTCCGTCCAGAACTTGATAAGTAACTTAAAATATAAAAGGCCATTTTTTAAAAAATGACTACAGGCTTACTTAGCTATCATGTGGTAAAATAACCCAACATGTTTCTCAGGAGTATTATCAAATGCTGAGCCACGCCAATGAGATATTCAGATAGATAAAGAAACCTTGGTCAAAGAGCTACATTTTAAGAATCATTTTATAGAGACAGAAGGAGGCAAAGAAGTTTAGTGGAGAGAATTCCAGAGCCTAATGTCTGAACAGTTCGAGATATCATTATATTATGTTGACTTCCTTAAAACAAAATGCCCATTCTCATAAGTAAGTAAAGTGACCATAGTCCCAGAGGATCATCAGGCTGCTTTCTCAATACAGAGAAACAACTAGTGGTGGTTTAACCTGAGGGTCAACATGCCTCAGGCAAGGGGAGAGGCTAGATTGGCAAATAGCATAGGCTCAATTTTTGAAAATCTCAAAAGGTCTATTTCACTGACAAATTGATAACTTACAGTGACAGAGCAGCTGATATACATGTCTTTATTCTAGCATGCTGCTGCTTGTATTCCTCATGATGGCAGGACACATGACAGTCATTCTGGTTAATACTTAAAGCAGTAACATAATTTGTTAAACAGCTATTGAGACCATAAGACCGTGAAACATAGGACCAGTAGTAGGCTATTCAGCCCATCGAGTGTGCTCTCCCATTCAATGGGATTGCGGCTGATGTGATAATCCTCAACTCTATTTTTCTGCTATTTCCCTATAACCCTTGATTCCCTCACTGATGAAAAATTTGTTAATCCCAGTCTTGAATATGCTTAATGACTGAGCCTTGAAAGCACTCTGCATTAAATAATTCCACAGGTCTTATGAGGAAGGGCTGAGGGACTTGAGGCTGTTTTTGTTCCAGTAAAGAAGGTTGGGAGGTGACTTAATTGTGACATATAAGATAAGCAGAGGGTTAGATAGGGTGATCAGTGAGAGCGTTATTCCTCAGATGATGATGGCTAGCACAAGGGGACATGGCTTTAAATTGAGGGGTGATGGATATAGGACAAATGTCAGAGGTAGGATCTTTACTCAGAGTAGTAGAGGCATGGAACACACTGTCTGCAACAGTAGTAGACTCTCCAACTTTAAGGGCATTTAAAAGGTCACTGGATAAACATATGGATGAAAATGGAATAGTGTAGGATAGATTGGTTTCAGATTAGTTCCACAGTTCGGCACAACATTGAGGGCTGAAGGACCTGTACTGCGCTGTAATGTTCAATGATCTCTGTTCTACTCGCAACCTTCTGAGAGAAGAAATTCCTCCACAACTCTATTTAAATTTACGATGTCTTAATCTAAGATTACACCCTCTGATCCTAGACTTTCTAACAAGGGAAAGCAAGCCTTTTCTCATCTACCTTGTCAAGTTTTCTGTGAGTTTTGTCTGTTTCAATAAGGCCATCTCTCATTCTTCTAAATAGCTCCTCAAACAGTAACACAACTTCGATGATGATATAGACTTCCAGAGATCTAGACTTGACACTTGGTTGTTCAAAACTTCTTAATGTATTGGTGTCTTGTTTGTTGTCATGATGGTTTTCCATGCCTTCACTATCTGAACATATCTCCCCCCCACTTACTTAACCCCCAATTCAGATCCGACATCTCCCCAGCTTGATATTTCCCAGCACCTGACCATCCGCAGCACACCGACATCCAAACACCACATCCCCCAACGTAGTCCCTTTGGAGGACTGACACTGCACCCCACCCCAACAAATGGCAATGAGGCATCCTGTGATAGCTCCCTCTCTGGCAGAGTGAATTCCTTCATGCTTATCCAGAACCAATGCTGCTGAATGCCCCTGGACAGGACACACCCTTGTCACAGGCCCTAGACCCAACAGCCCCAAGCCTTCCCTAAATCTGGCCTGATTACCTCAGACATGGAATGACTTAGCGTCCTCAGACATAGCCCTGAGACCCCCATCATCTAACCCTGCTGACCCCTCTGGACATGTCACCAGCATGAAGTACCTCCTCCCACCAAGGCCCTGCACTAACCCTCCCACCTTCCAAACCAACACTGTTGACCATCTATCCCCTCTTACTCCTCCCAGCAACCCTCACCCTGCACTACAGCCAGTCACCAGATGATGAATGGGTTCCATTCTTGAGTCTGTTTGCAAGTCAGTTTGGACATAAATCAGGACACAATGAAGGACAATAAAAGATAACTATTCGTAAGTATAGGAAACATTTGGAAGTGGGATCTTTACATTCCTGTATGAGGTTACATTCATACATATGTGTATTTGTAAGTCAGCCATTCATAAACTGAGTAAAAACTGAAAGGACTGTGGATGTTGTAAATCAAAGACAAAAACGGAAATTGCTAGAAAAGCTTTGCAGGCCTGGCAGCATCTGTGGACAGAAATTAACATTTTGGGTTGAGCAACCCTTTCTCAGAATTTCCATTGTGCTTTTCCAGTCTGATTTCTCTCCACAGATGCTGCCAGACCTGCTGAGCTTTTCCAGAAATTTGTGCTTTGTCTATTCATAAACTGAGCACTCCCTGTATGCATCCAGTATCCTACCCACTTGGTGTCCTACTCATCTAGCACATGATTATCTTGCATCCAAACCTCTTGCACATCTGCACTATCTTCTCAATGTCATTGCTGATCCATGGCCAATACACAATATCCAAAGCCAGGCATTTTGTTCACTTAATGCTCACATGTTCCTGATCTAGCTGTGACAATACATCCTGGTACAGAGCTTTGGATCCAAGCAGTTATTTCTCTTTACAAATTACAACTCTTCAGATACATAGTCCATCTCTGTACAGCCAAATGTTATCTGAGAGTTTCTAGTTATCAGATCAGCCAGGACCTCATTGAATAGCAAAACAAACCCAATGGACTACTTCTGCTCCTGTCGCTTATGGTACCTCTTCTATTGTGTCAGACCATCCTCTAAGAAAACTTTCTTATGCGGATTGTGGATCATTAGCTGGTTCTCCCTGAACTTGGTTGCATTTTTGCCAATCAACATTCTTCAAATCAGTCTAAAGGACATCTTCACTTCAACATTCAAACTATCTATTTTTAAGATTATGGAAATTTCTGCACTCTTATTCAGCTTTAGTAATCTTCTCACTGCATCTGAAGTGATCATTTTGACAGCACTTTTATAATAGACATTGAGATCAACCATTGCACTTTTATTACAAGTGGTTTGTGCCAAGCCATTTCCAGTGGTCTATGATTGGTTTCCACAGCAAATTGCTTATGCAACAGAAACATATCGAAACTTGTGATAACAAATACCACAGCAAACGATTCAGGATCTCTTTTGAAATAAGCTGGTAGCATTTTAGATAGACTTCTGGAACCAAATGCAATTGGTTTACATACTGTGAATTTATAATTCTTTCTGAGATTAAATAGATTCATCGAGTCATTGAGTCATACAGCATGGAAATAGATCCTTTGGTCCACCTCGTCCTCACCGACTAGGCATCCAATCTGATCTAGATCCATTTGCCAGCATTTGCCCCAAATCCCTCTAAACCCTTCGTATTCATACCCCCATCGAGATTCTTCTAAAATGTTATAATTTTGCCCACCTCCACCACTTCCTCTGGCAGCTCGTTCTATACACTCACCACTCTCTGCAGGAGAAAGGGACCTTTTTAAACCTTTCCCCTCTCATCTGAAACCTACACCCTCTGGTTTTGGACTCCCCACCCGAGGAAAAATACCTTGGCCATTCACCCTATCCATGCCCCTCATGATTTTATAAACCTTTATAAGATCACCCCCTCAGCCTCCAACGCCCCAGGGAAAAAAAACCTCAGCTTTTTTACCCTTTTGACTTCCAACATTGTCTTCTTCCTGGATCATAGTATTTTATGGTACAAATTTCTACTGTCAGTGTTTGTTTAAGTGATTTGACCACCCTTCTATCGTATATACAAGTTGTCTTTCCTTCAAAGTTCTAGTAATGATGATGCTTTGTCAGGAAAGTTTTGTATATATGGTTCCAGGAAGTTAAAAGGTTAAGACATCTCTGCAGATCTGGGTAGTTAACATGTATGGTTTATCTCCAACTTTCTCTGGCTCAGGACAGATCCCATAACCTGAATAGACAGAGCCAAAAATGTTGATTTGACCCACACTCACCTGATATTTCTTGCAGTTAAAGACATATCCTTCCTGCTGACCCCTCAAGACTATAAATTTTAGTTGTGCCCTTTTTGTGTTTTTGCTGATCACCACAATATGATTAGCATTGCATATGAATTCAGAAATATTTTCTGTAATTCTGTTCACACACTGCTGGAATAGATGCTTATTGGCAGATAGAACAAAAGAAATCACCTAGAAACAATATCTTCTAAATGGTGTTCTGAAAGTTGTGATTTTTTTGAGATTCCTTCGCCAACTAAGTCAATAAACAAGGTCAATTTCAATAAAAGCAAAATAATATAGAGGCTGAGGATTGGATAAATAAAAGCAGAAAGTGCTGGAGAAATTCAGCAGATTTAGTGTCACCTGTAGAGAGAGAAACAGTGATAACATTTCATGTGGAATGTTATCACTGTTTCTCTCTCTACAGGTGACACTAAATCTGCTGAATTTCTCCAGCACTTTCAAGTGAAATGTTAGTGTTTTGCAGAATGCTTGACATTGGAAATAAAAACTCCTGTGAATGTGGGATTAAGGTTCTCTAATGTTGGAATTTGAAGTGGACATCACTTTCAAGACAGGTTTCGGTGTCTTGTGTCCAAATGAGCTTTTATGTGCATGTAGTAGAACTGCACCAGTGTGTGTGCGGACATATATGACAGATGATTCCGTCACATTCCATATCACCCAGCTTACCCTTACAAGGGCGCTCCATTCTCTGGAAAGGATGATTGGTGGAATTGTCTCTTCTCTGAGGAGCAATATGTAACCTTTGAATATTCTTGCAGTGTTGACTCTGTCAAGGTATATTCTTTGCAATTTTCACGGACTCGAAGTGAGTACTCTTAACATTTTCTGCTGTGACTGGTATCTTGGTAATGTTGTGAATGATCACACGTATAGAGGTTTATAAACTCATGAGGGGCATGGATAAGGTAAATGGCAAAGTTTTTTTCCCTCAGGTAGGGGAATTCAAAACTAAGGAGAATTTTTTAAGTTGAGAGGAGAAAGATTTAAAAGGCCCTGAGTTTTTTCACGCAGAGGAAGTGGTAGATGCAGATACAGCTACAACATTTAAATGACATTTGGACAGGTACATGAATAGGACAGGTTAAGAGTGATATGGGCCAAATGCAGGCAAGTGGGTTTAGTTTAGTTTGGGAAACTTGGTCAGCATAGATAAGTTGGACCGCAGGGTCTGTTTCCATGCTGAATGACTCGATGACTCTATCACAATGCTGAATTCCATAAATGGAACTGGTAGTTTTGCTTGCATTGTCCATTCAGTGGGTTTCAGAATCACTGACTGTGTCAGCAATCATTGCCCATCCCTAAATGCCCGAGAAGAGTTGGTGAGCTGCATCTTGAACTGCTACAGTTCGTTTGGTGAGGGTACACCCACAGAACTGTTGGGGAAGGAATTCCAGGATTTTAACCCAGCGTCAGTGAAAGAACAGCAATAGATTTCCAAGTCTGGAATGAACCAGCTGAAAGAGGAACTTGCAGATGGTGATAATTTCATGTACCTGTTGCCTTTGACCTATGAGATCATAGTGGTAGTAGGTTTGAAAGGTGCTTTCAAAGGAACTTTCATGAATTTCTTCGTAAAGTGTTGCCCCATTTATTTCCATCAGGTAATCTTTATGTTTTCCATGTGTTTACGATTTCCATGCAGAACAGCCATAGTTTGCATTATGTTGGCAATGTAACATTGCAAGGAATGGGTGCCAACTTACATCTATACTTCTGTAAGTTGTATCACTGACTTCCAACTGTCCCAGGTGCATACCCTTCAGAATTCCGACAGGTCTAGCAAACATGGTTCCGAGCAGATGCTATTGAAGGAGCCTTGAGTTGTTGTCGTGCATATTTTTAATGGTAGATACTGATGCTAGTGTATGTTGATGCTAAAGGCTATGAATGCTCAGAATGTAGGTGGCACAGTGGCTTAGTGGTTAGCACTGCTGCCTCACAGTGCTAGGCATTCAGGTTTGATTCCAGCTTTGGGTTACTACTTGCATGGAGTTTGCATGTTCACTCTGTGTCTGCATGGGTTTTCTATGGGTGCTCTAGTTTCCTCCCACAGTCCAAAAATGTGCAGATCAGCTGGCCTGGCTATGCTAAATCAGTTGATGGCATTTTGAGATTTACAAGCCTTATGTTTTCCATGTGTTTACAAGTAGGTTAATCATGGTTAATCATGGGGTTATGGGTTTAGCTAAGAGGCCTGGGTCTGAGTGGGATGCTCCTCAGAGACTCGGTGTAGACTCAACAGATCAAATAACCTCTTTCTGTACTGTAGGGATTCTATGAGTATATTGTACAGAATGAACAAAGCATTATATGAAGCAAAATATAATATATTAACACATAATACAGGTGCTGCACATGAAAATCAAATCTAAATTCTGTCTTTTCCCGTGACTACCTTTTGACTTGCCTCCTACTGTATTCATCTTGACCTCATTTATTTGCAATTTTCTATCTCTCTTGCGCTCCCAGTAATTGTGTAATTCTCATGTTTCCTTTGAAATGACTCTCTGAAAGCTTGTAAATCTCAAAATGCCATCCACTGTTTTTACTTTCCTTTCTGCATATCTGTAAATCTTTTGCTTTGTTTGAGCACTTCTGGTGTTCAGTGTGTTAACTTTATTACAACAGTGACTACATGACAGAGCTACATTACTGGCTCAAGAAGCTCTTAGAAAGCCCTGAGGTTCTAAATCAGGAATAAAAGAATGACTAGGGTAGGAATAGGTCCAGTCAAGGATAGTAGTGGGAAGTTGTGTGTGGAGGCTGAAGAGATTGGGGAGACACTGAATGAATACTTTTCGTCAGTATTCACTCAGGAACAGGACATTGTTGCCAATGTGAATACTGAGTCACAATTAATTAGATTGGACGGCTTTGAGGTATATAGGGAAGAGGTATTGGAAATTCTGGAAAGGGTGAAAATAGATAAGTCCCCTGGGCCTGATGGCATTTATCCTAGGATTCTCTGGGAAGCAAGGGAGGAGATTGCAGAGCCATTGGCCTTGATTTTTATGTCCTCGTTGTCTACAGGAATAGTGCCAGAAGACTGGAGAATAGCAAATGTGGTTCCCTTGTTCAAGAAGGGGAGTAGAGATAACCCTAGTAACTATAGGCCGGTGAGTCTCACTTCTGTTGTGGGCAAAGTCTTAGAGAGAATTGTAAGGGATAGGATTTATGAACATCTGGATAGGAATAATGTGATCAAGGATAGTCAGCATGTTTTTGTGAAGGGCAGATCGTGCCTCACAAACCTAATTGAATTCTTTGAGAAGGTGACTAAGGAGGTGGATGAGGGTAAAGCGGTAGATGTGGTGCATATGGATTTTAGTAAGGCGTTCGATAAGGTTCCCAATGGTAGGCTACTGCAGAAAATACGGAGGTATGGGATTGAGGGTGAGTTGGATGTTTGGATTAGGAATTGGCTGGCTGGAAGAAGACAGAGGGTAGTAGTTGATGGTAAAGGTTCATCTTGGAGTGCAGTTACTAGCGGTGTTCCGCAAGGATCTGTTTTGGGACCATTGCTGTTTGTCATTTTTATAAATGACCTGGAGGAGGGGTTAGAAGGTTAGGTGAGCAAGTTTGCAGATGATACGAAAGTCGGTGGAGTTGTTGACAGTGAGGAAGGATGTGTCAGGTTACAGCGGGATATAGATAAGCTGCAGAGCTGGGCAGAAAGGTGGCAAATGGAGTTCAATGTGGGTAAGTGTGAGGTGATTCACTTTGGTATGAGTAACAAAAAGATGGGGTACTGGGCTAATGGTCAGATACTTGGTAGTGTGGATGAGCAGAGGAATCTTGGTGTCCATGTACACAGATCTCTGAAAGTTGCCACCCAGGTAAATAGTGCGGTGAAGAAAGCATATGGCGTACTGGCTTTTATTGGTAGAGGAATTGAGTTCCGGAGTCCTGAGGCCATGTTGCAGTTGTATAAGACTCTGGTGTGGCCGCATCTGGAGTATTGTGTGCAGTTTTGGTCGCCATACTATAGGAAGGAGGTGGAGGCACTGGAACGGGTGCAAAAGAGGTTTACCAGGATGTTGCCAGGTATGGTAGGAAGATCGTATGAGGAAAGGCTGAGGCACTTGGGGCTGTTTTCATTGGAGAAAAGAAGGTTTAGGGGTGACTTGATAGAGGTGTACAAGATGATTAGGGGTTTAGATAGGGTTGACTATGAGAACCTTTTTCCACATATGGAGTCAGCTATTACGAGGGGGCATAGCTTTAAATTAAGGGGTGGTAGGTATAGGACAGATGTTAGGGGTAGATTCTTTACTCAGCGAGCGTGAGTTCATGGAATGCCCTGCCAGTAGCAGTGGTGGACTCTCCCTTTATGGGCACTTAAATGGGCATTGGATAGGCATATGGAGGATTGTGGGCTAGTGTAGGTTAGGTGGGCTTGGATCGGCGCAACATCGAGGGCCAAAGGGCCTGTACTGCGCTGTATTGTTCTATGTTCTATGTTCTATGTTCTGAAAGGAACAGTTACAATGTAGTTCATCTTCCTATCTTTACATATCTGCAATTTAATTGTACTCTTATCTTTGCTTTCCCACTTCCTATGTTGTGTTTTATCTTTTGCTTCAAGCCAAAGGTTTCAACCTGCACAATAAGGTACTAGTCTGGTGTGTTCTGATGTATCTCTGGGCTATAGATGCCGACACATGCGTAGCCCCTCAAGCTGCTTTCTCATTATCTCCAATAAGGTTCTGACCCTGACACAATGCCTACTCAAGGTCTATGCTGAACCTGCCTGAGCTTTTTAGACCTGACTTGACCTGACCTGAGTAATCCCATCACCCCAACTTATGACCCAAACCTCTAAGACCTGACACACAGCTCAACCCATTCTAAGTGCTACATCACTTACTTTGTCACCTTATACCCAGTCATCCTAACTATTTGGCACCCTATCCCCTTTCCACTTGGCATCCTTCCCGTGTGGCACACCACTCATCAGACCCCTTCCATCTTCATCTGACATCCTTTCCATGGTACCCTATCCCATATCCAACTGGAATCCTATCCCTGGTATGCTACTCTTTCCCCAGCTGGCAATCTGCCTATCCGGCATTCTGCCAGATAGCCTACTTAGCATCCTATTCTGCTTACCTGATCTTCCCAGCACCCTAACATCATGCTGACCACATGTACTTACGATCTGACAGCAGCTGACAATGTTTCCAATTCAGAATACAGCAGCTAACTGCTGTGGATAGGGGCACAGCTTTCCTTCCTGATAGTTCTCTGCAGTGAAGAAACTATTATAATGGAAGTACGGCTCCACATTCCTGAGGCACCCCTGATTGGAATCTCCTCTCAGAAATTCCAGATGTTTTTCAATCAATTGCCACACCTCAGAAAATCTGGCCTTAGAGTCATAGAGATGTACAGCACAGAAACAGACCCTTCAGTCCAACTGGGCCATGCCGACCAGATATCCCAACCCATTCTAGTCCCACCTGCCAGCACCCAGCCCATATCCCTCCAAACCCTTCCTATTCGTATACCCATCCAGATGCCTTTTAAATGTTACAACTGTACTAGCCTCCACAACGTCCTCTGGCAACTCATTCCATACACGTACCACCCTCCGCGTGAAAATGTTGCTGCTGCGGTCTCTTTTATATCTTTCCCCTCTCACCCTAAACCTATGCCCTCTAGATCTAGACTCCCCAACCCCTTGTCTATTTATCCTAGCCACGCCTCTCATGATTTTGTAAACCTCTATAAGGTCACCCTTCAGCCTCCGATGCTCCAGGAAAAACAGCCCCAGCCTGTTCAACCTCTCCCTACAGCTCAAATCCTCCGACCCTGGCAACATCCTTGTAAATCTTTTCTGAACCCTTTCAAGTTTCACAACATCTTTCCGATAGGAAGGAGACCAGAATTGCACGCAATATTCAAACAGTGGCCTAACCAATGTCCTGTACAGCCACAACATGACCTCCCAACTTCTGTACTCAATACTCTGACCAATAAAGGAAAGCATACCAACTGTCTTCTTCACCATCATATCCACCTGCAACTCTATTTTCAAGGAGCTAAGGACCTGTACTCCAAGGTCTCTTTGTCCAGCAACGCTCCCTAGGAACTTATCATTCAGTGTATAAGTCCTGTCCTGATTTGCCTTTCCACAATGCAGCATCTTCCATTTATCTGAATTAAGCTCCATCTGCCACTCCTCAGCCCACTGTTGTAATCTTAGATAACCTTCTTCGCTGTCCACTATACCTCCAATTTTGGTATCATCCACAAACTTACTAACTGTACCTTTTATGCTCACACCCAAATGATTTATGTAAATAATGAAAAGTAGAGGACCCAGCACCAATCCTTGTGGCACTCCACTGGTCACAGGCCTCAGTCTGAAAAGCAACCCTCCACTTCCACCCTCTGTCTTTTACCTTTGAGCCAGTTCTGTATCCAAATAACTAGTTCTGCCTGTATTCCTGAGTTCTCCCTGAGATCTGATCTTGTTAACCAGTCTCCCATGGAAGATTTTGTCAAACACCTTACTGAAAGTGCATATAGATCATATCTACTGCTCTGCCCTCATCAGTCCTATTTGTTACTTCTTCAAAAAAAGTCAATCAAGTTTGTGAGACATAATTTCCTATGCACAATGCCATGTTGACTATCCCTAATCATTCCTTGCCTTTCCAAATACATGTACAATCCTGTCCTTCAGGATTCCTTCCAACAACTTGCCCATCACCAATGTCAGGCTCACTGCTCTATAGTTCCCTGGCTTGTCTTTACCACCTTTCTTAAATAGTGCACCACGTTAGCCAACCTCCAGTCTTACAGCACCTCACCTGTGACTATAAATGATATAAATGTCTCAGCAAGAGGCTCAGCAATCATTTCCTAGCTTCCCATAGAGATCTAGGGTACATCTGATCAGGTCCTAGGGAATTATCCACTTTTATGCATTTCAAGACATCTAACACTTCCTCCTCTGTAACGTGGACGTTTTTCAAGATGTCACCATCTATTTCCCTACATTTAATATATTCCATGTTCTTTTCCACAGTAAACACTGATGCAAAATACTCATTTAATACCCCCTCAAATCTCCTGCGACTTCACACAAAGGCCGCCTTGCTGATCCTTTAGGGCCTCTATTCTCTCCCTAGTGACTCTTTTGTCCTTAATGTATGAGTAAAAACCCTTCAGATTCTCCTTAACCCTATTCTCATGTCCCCTTTTTGCCCTCCTGCTTTCCCTCTTGCGTATACTCCGACTGCCTTTATACTCTTCTAGGGTTTCACTCAATCTATCTTGTCTATACGTGACATATGCTTCCTTCTTTTTCTTAACAAAACCCTCAGTTTCACTCATCCTCCAGCATTCCTTATACCTAACAGCCTTTCCTTTCATCCTAACTGGAATAAACTTTCTCTAGACTCTTGTCATCTCATTTCTGTAGGCTTCCCATTTTCCAGCCATCCCTTTACCTGTGAACATCTGCCCCCAATCATTTTTTAAAAGTTCATGCTTAATACTGTCAATTTCTGGATTAGTGGTGCTGGAAGAGCACAGCAGTTCAGGTAGCATCCAAGTAGCTTCGAAATCGACATTTCGGGCAAAAGCCCTTCATCAGGAATAAAGGCAGTGAGCCTGAAGCGTGGAGACTGTCAACATTAGTCTTCCTCCAATTTAGAATTTCAACTTTTAGATCTGGTCTATCCTTTTCCATCACTATTTTAAAACTTATAGAATTATGGTTGCTGACGCCAAAGTACTCCCCCAGTGACATCTCAGTCACCTGCCATGCCTTATTTCCCAAGAGTGGGACAAGTTTTACCCTCCACTAGTAATTGGTCCATTCACATACTGAGTCAGAAAATTTTCTTGTAAACTCTTAACAAATCCCTCTCCATCTCAATCCTTAACTCTATGGCAGTCCCAGTCTATGTTTAGAAAGTTAACATCCCCTGCAATAACCACCCTATTGTTCTTACAGATATTTGAAAACTCTTTACAAATTTGTTTCTCAATTTCCCACTGACTATCAGATGATCTATAATACAATCCCAATAAGGTGATCATCTCTTTCTTATTTCTCAGTTCCACCCAAATAACTTATCTGGATGTATTTCCAGAAATATCTCCATCAGTACAGTTGTAATGCTACCCCTTAGCAAAAGCGCCACTCTCCCTCCTCTCCTGCATCCCTTTCTGTCCTTCCTTTAGAATTTGTATCCTGGAACATTAAGCTGCCAGTCCTGTCCATTCCTGAGCCATGTTTGTGTAATTGCTATGATATCCCAGTCCCATGTTCCTAACCATGCCCTGAGTTCATCTGCTGCCAGACCTGCTGAGATTTTCCAGCATTTTCTCAATTGGTTTCAGATTCCAGCATCCACAGTAATTTGCTTTTATCTACCTTGCTGTCTGCTTTGTCCCTGCCTGTTTGACTCACTTCTTTTCTCAACTGTACCAGTCTCAGATTGATTTCTTTCCTCACTACCTCGTGGGTCCCACCACCCACCTGACTGGTTTATATCCTTCTGAGCAGCTCCAGCAAATCTCCCTGCCAGTACATTAGTCCCATTCCAATTCAGGTGCAATCCGTCCTTCTTATACAGGTCCCTTCTGCCCTAGAAGTGATTCCAATGATCCAAAAATTTGAATTCTTCTCCCATACACCAGCTCCTCAGCCATGCATTCAACTGCACTATCCTCCTATTCCTACCCTCACTACCTCACAGCACTGGGAGTAATTCAGATACTACTACTCTCAAGGACCTCCTTTTTAAATTCCTGCCTAACTCTCTATACTGTCCCTTCAGAATCTCATCCTTTTCCATTCCTACGTCATTGGTTCCAATGTGTACAATGGCCTCTTGCTCGTCCCTCTTCCCATTCTGTACCTACTCTGAGACATTCTTGATTCTGGCACCGGGGAGGCAACACACCATTCTGATTTTTCACTGCTAGACACAGGAACGTCTGTCTGTGCCTCGGACTAGAGAGTCCCCTAACACAATCGATCTTTTGGAACCTGACATAGCCCTCATTGTATGACAGCCAGTCTCAATATCAGAAACTTGGCTGTCTGTGCTACATTCCCCTGAGAATCCATCACCCCCTTTATTTTTCAAATGGTTATATTCACATTATCCATATTATTTCTCATATGGATCCATGTGACTTAATATTCTGGACTAGCCTGCCAGCCTACCTTGTCAAACTACTTTGTAAAGTCCATATAGAAACCACTTATCAATCATCTTCATTACTTCCTCAAAAGTCTTAAACAAATTTTTTGAGACAATTTCTCCCCCATAAAATTCCATATTATTTCTAATAAGTCCATTATTTTCCAAATGTGAATAAATCCTGTCCCTAAGAATCTTCTCCAATAATTTCCCTGCCACTAATGTAAGGCTCATTGGTGTATAATTTCCAGGATTATCCCTATTGGTCTTCTTAAACAAAGGAACAACATTGTTTATTCTCCATTAGACCTCACCTGTGTTAAAGGGGACATAAAGATCGCGCAGAAATTTCCTCTGTTACCTCCCTCAGTATTCCAGAGTAGAATATTATCAGGCCCTGGGGGCTTATCCTCATTAATGTTTATCAAGACACTCAACACTTCATTCTTCTTATAATAATATACCATCATTCACTTTCATCATCCCATGAATACTGATGCAAAGTACTCATTAAAAACCTCACCCTCTGCCTCCATACATAAATTCTTCCTTTGCCCTTGAATGGATCTTCCCTTTCTTGAGGGACCCTTTTCTCTGAATATTTATATGAAATGCCTTGGGATTCTTCTTTTCCCCACTTGCCAAGAACATTTCATGGCCTCTTTGAGTCCTCCTACCTACTTGGTTAAATGCTTTCCTGCTTCCTTTATATTCTTCAAGGGCCTTACCTGATTTCAATTTCCTAAACCTTACATATGCCTCCTTTTTCTTTGTGACTAAACTTTCAATACCTTCTGTCATCCAGGGTTCCTGAATCTTGCCAAATTTATCTTGCATCCTCACAGGAATATATTGGTCCTGAAATCTGATCAATTGGCTTTTAAAAGACTCCCAGATGTCAGATGTGGATTTACTCTTAAACAGCTGCCCCCAGTCAAATTTCTCCTGTTCCTGCCAAATACTGTTATATTTAGCCTTGCTACAGTGTAGCACTTACACCCAAAGACCAGTCTGATCTTCATCCTTAACTCTATTAAAACTTACAGAAAGGATACTTAAAAACCCATGGCTCTTTGACACCAGGTCCTCTGTGTTCCCTTTCTCGGTCATGCTGAGCGAGCTGACATCTCCCAGAATCTTTCTCAGTTGCTTCTCACACTGTCCTCTGTCTTAGGAGAAAATGTTGAGCAGATTGGGCTATACTTGATAGTGTAGAAAAATAAGGGGTTGATCGTGTTGAAACATATTGGAAAGATTCTGAAGTGTCCTGAAGGGACTTGAGAGAGATTTGTTAGATTGAACTAGTCAATTAATTCACTGCACAAGTGAAAATCCAAGTCTCTTAGTTTCTGTAGCTCTCTTTTCTGTATTCTGAAATCTTTGCATTGGTAATTACTCAGTATATTTTCAAATCTAACACTTTAGTTGTTATTCTTAGTCAATAAAGTGCATGCCTAATTTGGACAATTATTTGCTGATGCTGAAAAGAGAATATCTCTTTCTCTAAAATGTATTTTTTTAAATTCAAGGCACTATATAAATGTAAGGTCTTGTCATACACTGTTGCCCCAGGGATCTATTCTTGGTCCCCTTCTGTTTCTCACCTGCATGCTATCCCATGGTAATATCATCCAAAATCAAAATATTATCTTTCACACCGACGGCTCTATCTCACGACCAACTTGTTGGACCCTTCCCTCGTCACTGTGTTGTAACACAGCTATATCCAACCTATCACGTTGGTTAAAAAAATTCTTTCAACTAAAAAGAAAGATCTGAAGAAGCATCTCTGGAGCTGAAATGTTAACTCTGTTTCTCTCTCCACCAAGGCTGCCAGACCTGCTGATTTTCTCCAGCAATTTCTGTTTTTGTTTCAGATTTCTAGCGTTCTCAGTTCTTTCTCTATTTTTGTGTGTATTACAAACAGGTGCTAGTGGCAGAAGAACAAAGATGGACTCTTTTACTGTCAAACTGAATGAGCTGGAGAAAACTCTGTCTTTTAAAGAACAAAGAAAATTTACAGCCCAGGAACAGGCCCTTCGGCCCTCCAAGCCTAAGCCGATCCAAATGTCTAAACCTGTCGGTCAATTCCTAAGCATTTGTTCCCTTTGCTCCCCACCTACTCATGCATCTATTCAGATGCATCTTAAATGAATTTACCGTGCCTGCCTCTACCACCTCTGCTGGTAACGTGTTCCAAACGCCCACCACTCTCTGTACTTGCCGCGTGTATCCCCCTTAAACTTTCCACCTCTCACCTTGAAAGCATGACCTCTTGTTATTGAATCCTTCACCCTGGGAAAAAGCTTGTCTCTATCCACCCTGTCTATACCCTTCATGATTTTGTAAACCTCAATCAGGTCCCCCCCTCAATCTCCTTTTTTCTAGTGAAAATAAACCTAACCTATTCAACCTCTCTTCATAGCTAGCACCTTCCATACCAGGCAACATCCTCGTAAACCTTCTCTGCACCCTCTCCAAAGCGTCCACATCCTTTTTATAATGTGGCGATCAGAACTGTACACAGTATTCTAAATGCGGCCGAACAATGTCTTGTACAATTTTAACATGACTTGCCAGCTCTTATACTCAATACCCTGTCCAATGCAGGCAAGCATACTATATGCCTTCTTGACTACTCTATCCACCTGTGCAGCAACCTTCAGGGTACAATGGACCTGCACTCCCAAAACCTCTCTGCCCATCAACTTTTCCCAAGGCTTTTCCATTCATTATATAATTCGCTCTAGAATTAGACTTGCCTAAATGCATCACCTCACATTTGTCTGGATTGAAAGCCATCTGCCACTTTTCTGCCCAACTCTCCAGTCTATCTATATCCTCCTGTATTCTCTGACAGTCCCTTATGCTTTCTGCTACTCCACCAATCTTTGTTTGATCTGCAAACTTGCTGATCATACCAACAGTGCCCTCTTCTAGTTCATTTATGTATATCACAAACAACAGTGGCCCCGCTACTGATCCCTGTGGAACACCACTGGTCACCTTTCTCCATTTCGAGAAACTCCCTTCAACTACTAAGAATGACAATACTGATTAAAAAGAAGCATCTGAACATCAAGAACTCAAAGGAGAACTACAAATGTTCTCTCCTGCTAATAATCCAAGATGTCAAAGAGACAATCTGGACACCCTTGGGTCTTTAAGCTGCACTTTCCTTTATTCATGCTTTTTACTGGCCACTGTTTATTTGGGCATGAGGTATTCAGGAAAACTGAGGAACAAAATAATGAAGGAAAGATCATGTTTTTAGTTGGGAAAATATTAGACTGGATTTGTTCTCCTTAGAGCAGACCTGGCATAGAAGAGATTCAATAGATGTTAAGTATGTCAGCTAGCTCGCTGAGCTAGAAGATTTGTTTTCAGACGTTTTGTGACCATGACTAGGTAACATCATCAGTGAGAGTCTCCAGTGAAACGTTGGTGGTATGTCCCATCTCTCTATTTATAGAACTTGGTTGCTTAAGGTGGGTGATCTTATTTCCAGTTCTTCTTTTCAAGGGAGGGAAAAGGGATCTAAGTGGATGTGTTTATTGATGGAGTTCTGGTTAGAATGCTATGCCTCTAAGAATTCTTGTGTGTGTCTTTGCTTCACATGTCCCAGGATGTGTGTGTTGGCCCAGTCAAAGTGGTGCCCTTCTTTGTCTGTATGTATGGAAACTAGCGATAGCGAGTTGTGTCTTTTGGTGGTCAGTTGGTGTTCATGTATCCTGGTAGTAAGTTCCCATCAACAATATCCTGGCAGGCATAAAATTCACAAAACAGAAGGAGAACGACAACAGACTCCCATTCCTCGATGTGAGAGTTGAACATACAGTTAACGGAGAGCTTCAAACCAGCTTTGACAGCAGAACACCAAAAGCAGGCCAACAGAAAAACAGAAGGAATCATTCCAACACCCACAAATGGAGCTGCATCAAGACATTATTTCAATCACACTGCAGCACCCAAGAGCTACAAACAGTAGAAAAAATATGTTTATACCATGCTTTCGAGAAAAACGGGTACCCAATAAACACAATCTGCTGATTCCTCAGAAACAAGCCCAAATAAGCAGGCATAACACAACCAAAAACTATAGCCACATTACCTTACATCAAAGACATATCAGAAATGACTTCCAGACTACACAGACCCCTTGGTATCATGGTAGCCCACAAACCTACCAACACACTAAAACAGCGACTACTGAACCTGAAGGATCCATTGGAAACTACCAGCAAAACTATCATTTGCAAGATACCATGCAAGAACTGTAAAAAAAATTCATCAGACAAACAAGTAGGAAACTTGCCACCAGGATACACAAACACCAACTTGCCTCCAAAAGACACAACCCTCTATCACTCGTTCCCATATATACAGACAAAGAAGGACATCATTTTGACTGGGACAACACACACATCCTAGGACAGGCGAAACAAAGACATGCACAAGAGTTCTTAGAGGCATAGCATTCTAATCAGAACTCCATCAATAAACACATTGACCTAGATCTCATCTATCTTCTCATGAGAAAACGAACTGGAAATGCGTCACCCACCTTAAGAAACCAAGACCTACAAATAGAGAGGTGGGACATACACCAGCGCTTCACTGGAGACTCTCACTGATGATGTTACCTAGTCATGGTGATGAAACATCTGAAAACAAACCTTCCAACTCAGCGAGCTAACTTACATACTTTTTTATATTAGATTCCCTACAGTGTGGAAACAGGCCCTTCAGCCCAACAAATCCACATCGACCCTCTGAAGAGTAATCCACCCAGACCCATTTCTCTCTGATTAATGCACGTAGCACTATGGGCAATTTAGCATGGCCAATTCACCTAACCTGCACAGCTTTGGACTGTAGGAGGAAACAAAACACCTGGAGGAAATCCATGCAGACACAGGAAGAACATGCAAACTCCACATAGACAGTCGCCCGAGGCTGGAATCAAACCTGGCTCCCCGGTGCAGTGAGGCAGCAGTGCTAACCACTGAGCCACTATGCTGCCTTATCATCAACCTGAACTACAAATCTTCTCAAAAATCACTAATTCAATGGATGCATTTACATTCATGTAGATTTAGACTGTGTGAATAAAGAGAAACTGTTTCTGTTCGCTGAAATGCCAATGATCAGAGGACACAGATTTAAGGTGGTTGACAAACAAAGCTGGGACCACATGAAGAAAATCGTTTTTTATATAACAGACAAGTTGTTAGGGTCCAGAATGTACTGCCTAATTACGTGATGAGCACAAATTTAATCATATCTTTCAAAAGGGAATTGAATAAATTCTTGATGGTGGAAAATATTACAATGTTATGGGGCAAAAGAGTAGGAGCAGGAATATGTGTATTATATTTTGAAAGCACCAATGCAGACGCAGTCTGTCCATTAAGTCCCTCTGGTGGTGTATGCATGGCCACAAAATCATCCAAGATAATACCGGTGGCTTCAGCACTATAGGAGTCAGTTGAGGGTATATATGTTGCTTAGTGCTGAATGCTGTCTCAACATTGAACAACTATTGCTGAAAATGTGTTGCTGGAAAAGCGCAGCAGGTCAGGCAGCATACAAGGAGCAGGAGAATCGACGTTTCGGACATGAGCCCTTCTTTGGGCTCTTGCCTGAAACATCGAGTCTCCTGCTCCTTGGATGCTGCCTGACCTGCTGCGCTTTTCCAGCAATGCATTTTCAGCTTCACTATTTCAAGTTTGTTACAAATGGCAAACATGGTTTATTTTAAAACTTACATTTTCACAGTCGGTTTGTAGGGTCTTCAAGGATTTAGCATATATTTTGAGATATTCAGCATGACATGTTTTCTGTAATTATAAAGAAAGAACTGTGTAAGAATGAGAAAATAGGTTTGCCTGGAATAACCTAAAAATAATTGACAAAAGGCTAGATTTTAAAAGATGCTGCTTAAAGTCAACTGGATGTAAAACTGACAATGAAATTAGTTGAAATGAAGGTTGGGAAGTTTCCTTAACAGGTTGTTAATCTGAAATGCCAGGGGAAGGTGCAGGGAGTGGAGATTGGGTTGGGGGGGGTGTGGACCTGACGAGGGAGTCACGGAGGGAGTGGTCTTTTCGGAACGCTGAAAGGGAAGGAGAGGGAAATATATCCCTGGTGGTGGGGTCCGTTTGGAGGTGACGGAAATGACAACAGATGATACAATGTTGGTGGAGTGGTAGGTGAGGACCAGTGGGGGTCTGTCCTGGTGGTGATTGGAGGGGTGGGACTCAAGGGCGGAGGAGCGGGAAGTGGAGGAGATGCGGTGGAAAGCATCATCAACCACATCGATCGTCGATACTATTTCAAACCTCACCATCTCCAGTCAGCACCCTGTCTGATACATGTACAGTGGAACATAGGGTTTCAAATCTCCACAACTGGCACTGTATAAAGGCATCATCATCCAACATCCAGATGAGTTTGTTTTGACTATCCACTTGATGTGGTAGAGCTAGCAGTTTCACTGGGTCATTGGAGAAATTGTGAAAAGTTGATTAAGTCCAAAGGATGTGATGCTGGACGCTTGGTAGGAGTTGTATGCTTCTGAAAGGTCTCTGAGCATACCACTTGCTCCCAGTCACTGGGGTTATGGTCACGATTTATACTGGACTTTAGGGCAATGGAGCAGAGGCAGCATCCTCTGCATCCTGACTGCAGCAGTTTGAACTGCAAACATATCATAAATGACTGCTTATTGTTATCTCCAGAAGTGATGGAAACGCTGTATATCAGGAATCACTTCTCTCTAAGCAAAGGGAAGGTTTACACTAAGAATCCAGAAAAACTGGGAGTGCATTTTGGTTTGCTAATGACTGCAACCTCATTGCACACAGCTGGGAGAACATCCAATTTACCGCTGACCACCTTCGCCCAAACTTCAGAGTACTTTGGTATGACAGTTCTGAAATAAACAGAGACTTTGCACTCTACTAACAAACTCTAAAACTCTTCAAATTACAGTCAACATTATGCAGATCGGTAGAATCTTGCTTCAGGACTCTTGCCTAAAGACTGGAGAGCCAGTGAGAGGTCTAGGCAAGGCTCATTGAACTACAGGCCAATCAGACAATGGCAAGGTCACTTTTTTTTATTCACTTGTGAGATATGGGTATCGCTGGCTATGCAATTGCCTTTGAGAAAGTGGTGAACTGCTTTCTTGAACTGTTGGAGTCCATGTACTATGGGTTGACACACAATTACCTTAGGGGTAGATTGTCAGGATTTTTACCCAGTGACAATGAAAGAATGGTGATGTATTTCCAGTCAGGATGGTGAGTGACTCAGAGGGAAACTTGTAGGTGGTTGTGTTCCCATGTATCTGCTGCCTTCTAGATGGAAGTGGTTGTGGGTTTGGAGGTTGCTATCTCCATCTTTGGTGAATTTCTGCAGTGCATCTTGTCACTAGTACACACTGCTGCTACTGAGGGTCAGTGGTGGAGGGAGTGGATGTTTGTGGATGTGATGCCAAGCAAGCAGTTGCTATGTCCTGGATAGTGTCAAGCCTTTGAGTGTTGTTGGAGCTGCACCTATCCAAGAAAGTGAGGAGCATTCCACCACACTGACTTGTGTCCTGTAGATGGTGGGCAGCATTTTGGGGAGTTAGTCACGGCAGTATTCCAAGATCTGACGTGATCTTGTGGCCATGTGCTTATGCGGTAACTCCAATTGAGTTTCTGGTCAACGTTAATGCAAGGGATATTGATAGTGGAAGATTCAGTGATTTTAACACTGTTGAATGTTAACAGATGGTGATTAGATGGTCTCTGATTGAAAATGGTCATTGCCTGGCATTTGTGTAGCATGAATGTTACTTGTCAGATATCAACCTAAGTCTGGACATTATCCAGATCTTGTTGAATTTGAGCATGGATTGTCTCAGTATCTGAGAAGTCATGAATTGTACTGAACACTGTGCAATCATCAGCAAACATCCCCACTTCTGACATTATAATGAAGTGAAGGTCATTGAGGAAGCAACTGAAGATGACTTGGCCCAGGACACTACACTGAGGAATTCCTGCAGAGATGTCCTGGAGCTGAGATGACTGACCTTCAAAAACCGCAACCATCTTCCAGTGAGCCGGATATGAATCCAGCCATCAGAGAGCTTGCCCTAATGCTCATTGATTTCAATTTTTGCTAGGACTCATTGATGCCACACTCAGTCAAATGCAGTCTTGATGTCAAGAGCTATCACTCTTATCTCACTGGTGGGCCTTTGGTTGCAATCAAAACCCTGGAGGTGGAGGTCCCAACCAGAAAGAGGCTATGGATCTTTGGTGTAAGTGCCCCCAGGAAAAAGCAGTGGTTGTTGCTGGGACTGCACTCCCAAGAATCCAGAATCATGGACAACTCTAGACCAAGGGTGGGGGAATGGGGATGGGCTGAATGTATTCTAAGGTTGTGGATTAAGAGGAGAAGTTTGCAGGAGGCTCAGCAGAAAGGATAGGAGGGATGGTTCCCAATGGCCACTGCTCTACCCTGTATGGTCAGCCAATAAAGATCTTACTATTTGACCTATAGTTGGTTATTTAAGATCAGAGCATTCTGTCTCCTTAAAAGGTTACTATAAAACTGACAAGTTCCACTTACTCGAAGCCACCAGGTCTCGAGATGCCAGGCACTCCCTAACATACTTCACACATAGTTGTCAACAGGGCTGGGTATGTGAAGCTGAAGAACAGCAGTTTGATTCGGAGCAGCTATGTGAGGCACTAGCTGGATGTGATTGTTTTCTGGATGGAGTGCACCTGAACTCCCTTCACTGGCTTGGCTTATCATAACCTTTTGACCTCTTTTGCTTGTAGAGGAGGCACCCACATTAACCACTACAAAAAAAAGAAATATCAAAAACAAATCACTTCGCATCTATCAATGTAGCAATTCTGCTTTTACAAAATATAGCCATGTTTGCAAATTTAAACGTTTCAAGGAGGTTATTCCATTCAATTTATCTATGCTGTTTCTCGTGTATCCTTTAGTCCTGACTCTTTTCCACATTGTTTGACAAAAATTCCATTAGTTATCAACCTGCTGTTTAAAAGCAATCGCAAATTCTGCTTCTCTCAATGTTCTGAAAGACCCTACCATATAAGAACATTTGTCTAACCTAATTTAAACTTTTTTTTGGTTACAATCTCAAACTTGTTATATCTCACTCTTGAGCTACCACCCCCCCCCCCCCCCCCAACACACCCCCCCCCCCCCCACCCCACCCACACCCCCAAACTGACGTAGAAATTGAGAAGGAATTTCCCAGCCTCACAGAGGTGACTTTTGATGAAAGTGAGCGATGACGTCACAGAAATTGCTGTTGGATTAAGATCTTAAAGTCATTCCTGCCTCTTCTGACTTCCCCTGGGGTGGGATTGAAAGTGAGCAGGGAATACCCTAGCATCTGTTTGACAAGTAACAAAGGAGTGACTAAGGTTGTTAGAAGACAATTTGAGACTTTTAATCCTGAATCCTAAATTTCCCCATGAGGGGGTCTTTTAAAAACACATTAAATTCTAACAGGGCTGGACTGACTGGAGGAAAGGGAGGATGTTTTCCCTTGCTGGAGAGTCTAGAACCAAATAACACAGTCTCAGCATATGGAGTTGACGACTTAAGACTCCAAGATTGATGGTAATGGTAAAGTGAGGGATATGCTGGGCCATGAGGTTACAGATTATGCTGAATTGTTCTGCTCCCACAAGCCCACAGTGACTCATGAATACCCAGAATTGACTTCCTAGATACATTCAAACTCTATCCAGTTTAGTATGATGTTAGTGTACACAGCATGATGGTGTGTACCTCCATCTGAAAACAGGACTGTGTTTCCACAAGAACTGTGCATTGGTCCAGAACTAGGGGTCCCAGTCTATGGGTACTCGGGGACTGAGATGAGGAGAACTTTCTTCACCTAGAGAGTGGTGAGCCTGTGGAATTTGTTACCATGGAAAGCAGTCAAGGTCAAAATGACTTCAAGAAGGGGTTGGATATTACACTTGGCACTAAAGGATATGGAGAAAAGATGGATTATTGTGTTGGATGGTCAACCAGGATCATAATGAATGACATAGCAGGGTTGAATGGCCTATTCTTGCAACTATTTTCTGCATAACTATGCAGAATTGCTTGCATTTACTTCTGGGATGTGGGCATTGCTGGCTGACCAGTATTTAGAATCTGTTCCAAGTTACTTTGGACAGGGTGGTGGTGAGCTGCCTTCTTGAACTGCTATCATCCACATGCTGAAAGTGGACCCATAATACACTTAGGGAGGGAATTCCAGGATTTTTAGATCACAACAGTGAAGGAAGGGTGATACATTTCTAAGTCAGGATTGTGGAAGGGGAACTTGCAAGTGATGGTGTTCCCATGTATCTGCTGCCCTTGACCTTCAGATGGAAGTGGCCGTACATTTAGACGGTGCTATCTAAGACTAAGTTATGCAGTGCATCCTCTAGCCAGTACACACTGCTGCTACTGAGCATCAGTGGTGAAGGTCATGGATGCTTGTGGATATGGTGCTAATCAAATGTGCTGCTTTGTCCTGGATGGTGTCAATCTTCTTGAATGTTGTTGGAGCTGCATCCATCTAGGAAAGTGGGGAATATTCCATCACACTCCAAGACTTGTGCCTTGTAGATTAGGGATAGTCTTTGGGGAGTCAGGAGGTGAGTTACTCGCTGCAGTATTCCTGGCCTCTGACCTGCTTTCGTAGCTACTATATTTACACAGTGAGTCCAATTGAGTTTCTGGTCATGGAGAGATGCATCTGCAACATGTAGATTGGTGAAAACAAGATCAAACAGCTTTTCCCCTCTTGTTTCCCTCACCACCTGAAGAGTCTAACAGGTAATTCCCTGAGTAATTGGATAGCTCACTCACAAGAAATTGTATCAAGCCATATTTGGTAATGGACACTGAAGTATCCCACCTTGGCTATATTCTGTACTCTTTTCACCCTCAGTGCATTCTGCAGGTATTATGCTGTACATCTCTATGACTCTACGACTCTATGATGCATAAGCTGAGAAGCTTCAGAAGTTTACTTTGCCCATGTTTGATCTGATCACACAAGATAATCCAAAGAGATTCTACAAATACGTTAAGAGCAAAAGGGTAACTGGAGAGAGGGTAGGGCCTCTTAAAGATCAAGGAGGTCACCTTTGTGTTCAACCCAGGAGATAAGAGAGTTTTTACTATGGAGAGAGAAATGGAATCTGGAGAATGCAGAGAAATAAACTATGATCTTTTAAGAACAGTTCACATTATAGAAGAGGAAGTTTGCTATGTCTTAGAGAATATAAAGGTGGATAAATCTCCAGGACCTGATCTAATGTATCCCAGAACATTGTGGGAAGTAAGGGAAGAAATTGCAAGGCCGCCTACAGAAATATTTGCATCATCCACAACTACAGATGAGATGCCTGATGAGTGGAGGGTGGCTAATGTTGTACTTTTGTTCAAGAAACGTTGTAAGGAAAAGCCTGGAAACTACATATCTGTGAGTCTGACTTTGGTTGTAGGTCAATTGTTGGAGGTGATTAAAAAACATAGGATTTATGGACATTTAGAGAGGCAAAAAACTGATTAGAGAGAGTCAACATGGTTTTGCGCAAGGCAAATCATATCTCACAAACTTGATTGAGTTATTAAGGAAGTTACCAAAAAGGTGGATGTTGGCAGAGCATTAGACGTTATTTATATGGATTTTAATAAAATCTTTGACAAGGTACCATGTGGTAGACTAATTAGTAAAGTTAAGTTACATGGGATTCAGGGTAAGCTTGCCATTTGGATACATAATTAGCTTAATGGCAAGAGACAGAGAGTAATGGTGGAGGGTTGCGTTTCAAACTGGAGGTCTATGACCAGCAATGTTCTGCAGGGATTGGTTCTGCCTCCTCTTTTGCTTGTCATTTATATAAATGGTTTGGATGAGAATATAGAAGGTATGTTTAGTAATTTTGCAGATGACACCAAATTTGATGGCATAGTAGACAGTGAAGAAGGTTTTCTAAGATTACAAGGAATCTTGATCAAATGGGCTGAAAAATGGCAAATGAAATTCAATCTGGATAAATGTGAAGTATTGCACTTTGCTAAAAGAAACAAGGGTATGGCTTATAAAATTAACGGTAGGGCCTTAGGTTGTGTTGTAGAACAGAGGGACCTGGGAGTGCAGGTACATAATTCTTTGAAGTTTGTGTTACATATAGACAGGGTGGTTAAAAAGACATTTGGCACACTTGCCTCCATTGTTCAGTCCTTTGAATATCAGCGTTGGAAAGTAATGTTGAGGTTGTACGGGACTGGTGATGCTTCTCTCCCAGATGAGTTGAACAACTTTTAAGCATGGTTTGAGGCACAAAATGACATGGCAGTGAGGAAGTACAGCCCCTCTCCCCAATGACCAGGCGATGTGTCTTACCATGAGGTAAAAACAATGACTGCAGATGCTGGACAGCAAATACTGGATTAGTGGTGCTGGAAGAGCACAGCAGTTCAGGCAGCATCCAACGAGCAGCGAAATCGACGTTTCGGGCAAAAGCCCTTCATCAGGAATAAAGGCATTGAGCCCGAAGCATGGCGAGATAAGCTAGAGGAGGGTGGGGGTGGGGAGAGAGTAGCGTAGAGTACAATGGGTGAGTGGGGGAGGAGATGAAGGTGATAGGTTAAGGAGGAGAGGGTGGAGTGGATAGGTGGAAAGGGAGATAGGCAGGTTGGACAAGTCCGGACAAGTCAAGGAGACAGTGCTGAGCTGGAAGTTTGAAACTAGGATGAGGTGGGGGAAGGGGAAATGAGGAAGCTGTTGAAGTCCACATTGATGCCCTGGGGTTGAAGTGTTCCAAGGCGGAAGATGAGGCATTCTTCCTCCAGGCGTCTGGTGGTGAGGGAGCGGCGGTGAAGGAGGCCCAGGACCTCCATGTCCTCGGCAGAGTGGGAGGGGGAGTTGAAATGTTGGGCCACGGGGCGGGTTGGTTGATTGGTGCGGGTGTCTCGGAGATGTTCCCTAAAGCGCTCTGCTAGGAGGCGCCCAGTCTCCCCAATGTAGAGGAGACCACTTCGGGAGCAACAGATACAATAAATGATATTAGTGGATGTGCAGGTGAAACTTTGATGGATGTGGAAGGCTCCTTTAGGGCCTTGGATAGAGGTGAGGGAGGAGGTGTGGGCACAGGTTTTACAGTTCCTGCGGTGGCAGGGGAAAGTGCCAGAATGGGAGGGTATGTCGTAGGGGGGTGTGGACCTGACCAGATAGTCACGGAGGGAACGGTCTTTGCGGAAGGCGGAAAGGGGTGGGGAGGGAAATATAGCCCTGGTGGTGGGGTCTTTTTGGAGGTGGCGGAAATGTCAGCGGATGATTTGGTTTATGCGAAGGTTTGTAGGGTGGAAGGTGAGCACCAGGGGTGTTCTGTCCTTGTTACGGTTGGAGGGGTGGGGTTTGAGGGCAGAGGTGCGGGATGTGGACGAGATGCGTTGGAGGGCATCTTTAACCACGTGGGAAGGGAAATTGCGGTCTCCAAAGAAGGAGGCCATCTGGTGTGTTCTATGGTGGAACTGGCCCTCCTGGGAGCAGATACGGCGGAGGCGGAGAAATTGGGAATACGGGATGGCATTTTTGCAAGAGATAGGGTGGGAAGAGGTGTAATCCAGGTAGCTGTGGGAATCGGTGGGTTTGTAAAAAATGCCAGTGTCAAGTCGGTCGTCACTAATGGAGATGGAGAGGTCCAGGAAGGGGAGCGAGGTGTCAGAGATGGTTCAGGTAAATTTAAGGTCAGGGTGGAATGTGTTGGTGAAGTTGATGAATTGCTCAACCTCCTCGCGGGAGCACGAGGTGGCGCCAATGCAGTCATCAATGTAGCGGAGGAAGAGGTGGGGAGTGGTGCCGGTGTAATTACGGAAGATCAACTGTTCTACATAGCCAACAAAGAGACAGGCATAGCTGGGGCCCATACGTGTGCCCATGGCTACGCCTTTGGTCTGGAGGAAGTGGGAGGATTCAATGGTGAAATTGTTAATGGTGAGGACCAGTTCGGCCAAACGAATGAGAGTGTCAGTGGAAGGGCACTGTTGGGGACGTCTGGAGAGGAAAAAACGGAGGGCTTGGAGGCCCTGGTCATGGCAGATGGAGGTGTAGAGGGATTGGATATCCATGGTGAAGATGAGGCATTGGGGGCCGGGGAAACGGACGTCTTGGAGGAGGTGGAGGGTGTGGGTGGTGTCTCGAACGTATGTGGGGAGTTTCTGGACTAGGGGGAATAGGACAGTGTTGAGGTAGGTAGAGATGAGTTCAGTGGGGCAGGAGCATGCTGAGACAATGGGTCGGCCAAGGTGGTCAGGCTTGTGGATCTTGGGAAGAAGGTAGAACCGGGCAGTGCGGGGTTCCCGGACTATGAGGTTGGAAGCTGTGGGTGGGAGATCTCCTGAGGTGATGAGGTTCTGTATGGTCTGGGAGATGATGGTTTGGTAATGGGGGGTGGGGTCATGGTTGAGGGGGCAGTAGGAAGAGGTGTCCTCGAGTTGGCGCTTGGCTTCAGCGGTGTAGAGGTCAGTGCGCCAGACTACCACTGCGCCCCTTTTATCCGCTGGCTTAATGGTGAGGTTGGGATTGGAGCAGAGGGATTGGAGGGCTGCGCGTTGTGAGGGTGAGAGGTTGGAGTAGGGGACGGGGGTCGACAGGTTGAGGCGGTTAATGTCCCGGCGGCAGTTGGAAATGAGGAGGTCGAGGGCAGGTAATTGGCCAGCGCGGGATGTCCAGGTGGATGCAGTGTGTTGGAGGTGGGCGAAGGGGTCCTCGGAAGGTGGGCGGGAGTCCTGATTGTGAAAGTAAGCTCGGAGGCGGAGGCGACGGAAGAATTGTTCGATGTCACGTCGTGTATTAAATTCATTGATGCGTGGACGGAGGGGGATGAAGGTGAGTCCTTTGCTGAGGACTGATCGTTCGTCCTCAGTGAGTGGGAGGTCTGGGGGGATGGTGTCTCCTTGACTTGTCCGGACTTGTCGAACCAGCCTATCTCCTTTTCCACCTATCCACTCCACCCTCTCCTCCTTGACCTATCACCTTCATCTCCTCCCCCACTCACCCATTGTACTCTATGCTACTCTCTCCCCACCCCCACCCTCCTCTAGCTTATCTCTCCATGCTTCAGGCTCACAGCCTTTATTCCTGATGAAGGGCTTTTGCCCGAAACGTCGATTTCGCTGCTCGTTGGATGCTGCCTGAACTGCTGTGCTCTTCCGGCACCACTAATCCAGTAGATGTGTCTTACCATGGCTGGTGTGAGGAAAACCTTATGCAGAGTCAACCCAGATAAGGCTGCTGGACCAGATAACACCTCTGTCAGTGTGCTCAGAGGTTGTTCTGATGTATAGGCGGATGTTTTTTATGGATATCTTCACCATAGGTGCTCCATAGTTCTGATGTGCCTCCAGGCTGCTACCATCGTCCCCCATGCCGAAGAAGTCTTCAGCATCCTGTCTCAATGACTACCGCTCCATTGGGCTAACACCCATCATCATGAAGCATTTCAAGCAGATCATGATGAGGCATTTTAAGACCCTGCTGTCGCCCACCCCTCACTGGACACCCTGCAGTTCATACATCATCCCAACCGCTCAACAGATGATGCCATTTCCACCACCCTCCATCTGGCCCTCACCCACCTGGGGAAGGAGATCACCTATATCAGATTACTGTTCATAGACCTCATTTCTTCATTTAACACTGTCATTCCGCAGCACCTGGTTGGAAAGCTGAGACTGCTGGGCCTAAATACCTCCCTTTGTAACTGGATCCTCGACTTCTTGACTGGGACACCTCAGTCAGTCTGAATTGGGAACAGCATCTCCAACACCTTCACACTGAGCACGGGTGCTCCCCCCGGGCTATATGCTCAGTCCACTGCTGTTCACCCTGCTGACACATGACTGTGCAGTGATGCACAGGTGGAATCACATCACCAAATTCGCTGATGATACGACTGTAGTGAGTCTCATTAGCTGGAACAACATGTCAGCATACAGCAAGGAGGTACAGTGGCTAACGGGTTAGTGCAGAGCCAATAACCTGTCTCTGAATGTGGACAAGATGAAAGAGATGGTTGTTGACTTCAGGAGGGCATGGAACGACCTCGCTCCACTGAACTTTGAGGGCTCCCCTGTGGACATGGTGAAAAGCACCAAATTTCTCAGCTTCCACCTGGCAAAGAATTTCACCTGGTTTCTCAACACCAGCTCCGTCGTCAAGAATACCCAGCTGCTGCATCCCCATCTGGTTCAGGAATTGCACTGTCTTGGATCGTAAGACCCTACAACAGATAGTGAGAACAGCTGAGAAGATCATTGGGTCTCTCTTCCCTCCATTACAGACATTTACTTCACACGTTGCTTCCAAAAGACTAAGAACATTGTGGAAGATCCCACACACCCCTCACTCAAACTCTTCTCCCTCCAGCCATCTGACAGAAGATAACGGAGCATGCGGTCTCTCATGGCCAGACTGAGAAACAGTTTCTTTCCTCAAGCCATTTGCCTCCTTAACACAGTATGATCGGACACTTTTCCATCTGAAATTCTTTGCACGACTTTGAATTGCTGCTAGAACAATGTCTATTAATTAGCGTTCTTCTATTACACTGTAATTTGCGTGTGTTGCACTCCTTTACATGATGGTGTAGTTGGTGCTGTCCATGTAGCATTCTCGGTCCTAGAGAAACGCTGTCTTGTCTTTAACTGTATCAGTTGTATATGGTAGAAATGACAAATAAAAGCTACTCTACTCTATATTGGTGAGACCTCTTTCCTGGAATACTGTGTCCAGTTCTGGTCGCCCAGTTATAGGAAGGATATTATTAAGCTGGAGAGGGTTCAGAAGAGATTTACCAGGATGCTGCCGTGTATAGGAAGTTTGAATTATAAAGAAAGGCTGGATAGGTTTGGACTTTTTTTATCGGAGCGTAGGAGGTTGAGAAGCGACGTGGTAAAAGTTTATAAAATAATGAGAGCTATAGATAGAGTTAATGATAGTTGTATTTTGCCTAGGATGGGGGATTTCAAAACAAGGCGGCTCATTTTTAACATGAGAGGACCGAGATTTAAAAAAGACATGAGAGGTAAATTTTGTTACACAGAGAGTGGTTTGCTTGTGGAATGAACTTTCTGAGGAAGTGGTGGATGCTGATACAATTACAAAGTTTAAAAGACATTTGAATAGACACATGAATAGGAAAGGTTTGGAAGGATATGGGTCAGGAGCAGGCAAGTGTGACTAGTTTAATTTGGGATTGTGTTCGGCATGCACTGTTTGGACCGAAGGATCTGTTTCTGTGCTGTATGGCTCTATAACTCTATAAATGTACTTCACGAAGTTGAGATCAGCATTGAAGCCTCGTTCCCAACTATGTACCAATTGGTTACTATTTCTGGTGTGTCTGTCTTGCTGGTGTGACAGGGCATGCCAGACAGCATTTCAATGATGAGAACAGTGTTTCCGACTTTCTTTGTGGGCATGACATTGTCTGGTTGCTGTGTTCTGAGGGACGGTTATCCCAATTTTGCTACAAGCTCCCAAATATTGTTAAAGAGAATTTTGCAGGATTAAGAGTGCTTTGTTTTCCATTGTCATTTCTGGTTCTTAGGTTCATGATGGGTGATCTGTCCAGCTTAAATCCTTTCTTTAGACTTTGTTACAGGTCAAGTGGTGAAGAAGCAACGTATCAGACTCGAAACATTAACTGTGTTTCTCTCTCCACAGATGCTACCAGACCTATTGAGTTTCTCCACCTATTGAGCTTTTATTATGCCTTGCCAGCATTTTCAGTATCTTGATTTTATCCAGACAGCATTAGAATCATAGAATAGAATCCCTATAGTGGGGAAGCAGGAATTTCAGCCCATCAAGTCCACTGAGCCTCCGAAGATCATCCCACCCAGATCCATCCCCCTGCCTCATTCCGGTACCCTGCATTTCCCATGGCTAACCCACATAGCCCGCATATCTTTGGACTGAGGGAGGAAACTGGAGAACCCAGAGGAAACCTATAAAGATACGAGGAGAACATACAAACTCCACACAGACAGTCACCCAAAGCTGGAATCAAACCCAAGTCCTTGATACTGTAAGGCAGCACTGCTAACTATTGAGCCATTATATCACCCCACCATTAGCCTGGGGTGGAACTGGATCAATTGTCCAGTGACATTGCCATGACGACACTTCCTCCTCAAAATGAAAAAGCCAATTATGAGGTTTTCCTGAGTAAAGGATTCCCTACTAATGTGACAGAAGCAATTAAAACAACATTTAATACATAAATCACAGGTCATAAGTTGAAAAAAGAGAATTTTTAGTACAGAAAGAAAGAATACAGGTCTCACAGTCTTTATAATCCTTGTGTTTTACCCTCAGACTGCCAATTCTTTAATTGGTAACTGATATTTTCAGCTGTAATGAAGTAGCTATCTTTCAGTTCCCGGGAAATGCTTGAGAGAAGCAAGAGCAAGAGAGGACGAGAGCGAGAGAGAGTCATTTCTCTGAATTCTTGAAGGAAACTAGACAAAGTGAGAGACAGACCAATCCACGTTCCTTCTGTTCTGTTGCTTTTGATTTTCCCATGCAGGTCAGCCTTTAATGTTCCAATGTCTTAAATTATCAGACAATTATGAATTAAAATAGAAGGTGCACATCTCTTGACACTGACATGGTTACTTGATTTTAATTTAATCAATTAAATGATGATTCAAGTGCAGACAGTTTAAATTATTCCATACAGATTGACTTAGTTCAATGCATCGTTAGAGCATCATGACCGCCATTTTAGGTCAATACTTGGACTCCTGTTTAAAATCATTGTAGACCATGGAAGGTCACAGACATAACAGTCAGATGCTTGAAGTTAAGATTTTACATGCCATGTTTACTACTAAGGCGGCATGGTGGCACAGTGGTTAGTACTGCTGCCTCACAGTGGCAGAGACCTGGGTTCAATTCCCGCCTCAGGCGACTGTGTGGAGGTTGCACATTCTCCCTGTGTCTGCGTGGGTTTCCTCTGGGTGCTCCGGTTTCCTCCTACATCCAAAGATGTGCAGGTTAGGTGAATTGGCCATGCTAAATTGCCCGTAGTGTTAGGTGAAAGGGTAAATATAGGGCATGGGTCTGGGTGGGTTGCGCTTTGGCGGGTGGACTTGTTGGGCCAAAGGGCCTGTTTCCACGCTGTAAGTAATCTAATCTAATTATCGTAGACCTTGCCTATTTCAAAATGAGCCTAAGTGTCTATCCCTCTTCTCCATGTATTCATGAAGGTAGTGCTGTTGATGACAGTAGTGATGCTTCTGTATTTGGCCTCATCAGAAGGTAAAGCAGCATAAATTCCTTCCCTGCCACAGACTGGCAGCGGGGAGGTATAGCATCAGGTGAAGGCAGTGCTGTACGGGCAGACGGCCCTCTAAACATGGGGAAGTAATGGCCTTGCTGGGCTGTTAATCTAAAGACCCAGGTAATGTCCTAGGAACCCAGGCTCAAATCTTGCCACTGCAGATGGTGGAATTTAAATTCAAGAAAATCTGAAATAAAAAGTCTAATGATAGCCATGAATGCATTGCCGAATCCATCTGGTTCATGAATGCCCTTTAGGGAAGGAATCTGCCATTCTTACCTGGCCTACATGTGACTCCAGGCCCACAGCAATGCGGTTGGCTCTAAATTGCTCTCTGGGGCAATTAGGATGGGCGATAATTGCTGGCCTAGATAGTGACACCCACATTCCTTGTAGAAATAAAAAAGATGGTGATCCCCTTACAAGCAGTGAAGTGCTCTCTGAGAGAAGTGCTTTGCATGGAAGTCTGTCAACAGATATGGCTGGAACACTTCAGTGTAAGTGATCAAATTGGAAACAACATCTAGATGCAGGTTTCAGTCAACAGAAGAAAGGGGAATCGTAACAAGAAGAAATGACAACAGACATACAATTGATAATTATGAGAAGCAAAAAAAGTTTGGGATTTACCCATAAGCAAATGATTCCTAGAAATATTTAGAATGTAGTCAATGCTTCAGTTGTGATTCAAAGTACCGTTGTGCTGTCAAAAATGGTATAATGCAGTATTCAAAACTAAACATGACATGGAAGATTTAAAGAAAGAAAATGGATGTTAGAGATTAAAGAGAACCCATTGTATTGGTCACAGGAGGTTTCAGTATATTGATGAATGTGCTGATGGTGGTAATGATTAAGCACGTCAATACTGTGTGCAATGGTGTAGCTAAAATGTTAACTAAACTCTCTGGGTAATGAGAATCATTTATTACTTTTGAGAAAGTTAAGGAATATGAGAGTTCCACCAATTCTTGACTTAAGGGATAATTAAAATTTTTGACCAGAGTCATCATTTTTTGTAAAATACCTGGAATTAATAATTTTATTGGCATAAATGTAGTGTCCAGTGAAGAATTATCATTATTAAGTGGGTCATCAATAAAGAAATCATAGATTAAGCTGAATGTGGAAAAAACTATTGTGTCTGAAAACTAAGTAAATATGCAATTTACACAATCAGTTCACAATTATGTTCCTTTTGTGCCACATAATCTCTTCACTAAATAAAGAAATGTTATTGACATAAAGTAGTAGAAGTTTAAGAAACAAAATGTCAGTTGGGTTAAAATTACATGGGCAATTTACCCATTCGTCTTTCCAGCATTTAAAATTTACTGTTAATGATGCAGGAATAAATGATGGGGAGAACATTAAGCTCATAAAAGAGGTCAGTGATAGATGTGAGATTTGTAAGAAAAAAAGATACAGGAGGAAGAAAAAACTTGTCAAATCTACAAAATGTGAAATGAAAATTTGATCAGTCAACAACAATACACAATAAAGACAAGGAAATAGTTGCAGATTAGGCAAAACAAAAGTGGATAGGGATCAGGCTCAGACCACCAGTAAACTTTCTCATTGGCAATAGGTAGTCTTTGTTAATGATTAATTTAGAGATGAGTGAATATGAACATAATATGGCAGCAGAAAACCCTGTTAACAATGGGGTGCGTGAAAGGAACCAAGCAGTAATAGACAGCATTATTCATAAAATGTTATCAGAGCAACCAAATTATAAATTATCATCTATGCTAACAAGGGCTATATGTGCTAAGAATTAGTTGCAGATGGTTGGAGAATATAGTCTATATCAGTTAGTTGGTAGGATTCCACAAGTTTCATTAGTAATAAATGTTCAGCCCCAGGCTTGAAAAGGGGCTACAATTAGCTCTACCTTTTCAGAGCATCTGGATGCACTGTACTGAGGCAGAAAGTCAAAGTATCCAAAGGACTTTGGCAAACCTTAGATATAAGATAAGGCCATTGGAAACCTGTTTCAATCTGGAAGATACTGTTTATTCAAAGAGAGAGCGTTAAAGAATGGAGAGGCCCAGGGAAGATTATTGATAAAGACAGAATTGTACAACATGGAAATCAGTCTGTTCAGATACACTTTTCAAATGCTTCCTATCAATTACAAATTTGCAGGTTCTGAAGGAGTTATAGAAAATAACAAGGAGCCAGGAACCTCTCAAACTCGAATGTCGCACAGTTCTGAGGATGAAACTGCTGTAGTTAATCATTTGTCTGATGATGGACAGATCAGTTCTAATGGACAGAGAACAAATCCAACAGTAGGAACTAAAGTCAAATATTTGCCAGAAGAGGCGTATCAGTGGAGAAATGTAACCAATATGTGTTGAAAAGAAACGGCCACCAGAGAATATAAAAGCAGCATGAACGTACAGGATAAGAAGCAGAAGGTTAGGCCCACAGATTAGAAAAATTACATACAGAGATGAAAGGCAAGAAAATGCAAATGAAAAGGCAAACAAAGGCTCTGGAAGTGAATGTGCCTCTAAAGAGATTGCAAACAATTGAAGAAATTCTAATAATGGGAGTGCAAAGTTAAACAGAAGCAGTAAAAGATCAAAGATGTAGTTTAACAAGGTCAAGAGATATATCCCAGACAACACGAGCTACAAAGCTAGAGAGAGTTGGGTTTTACACAGAGATGTCAGACAGGGGCCAACCGCACCATTCACACAGGTGGATATACAGTGAAAAGGAATCTCCAGATGGAACTGTAAGGCTAGTGAGACAAGGTTTTGGAGAAAAGCTCAAGGCACAAAGACAAAAAATAGATTCAGTGATCAGAGGAAAAGCAATTTAGAAAATTGTCTTACCTTTGCTAACCATACTTGCTGGGTGATATAGACCAATTGGACATCAAAGCTACATTTCTTCAGGAAGAACAGCTCAAGAGGGAAGTGTTTTCTCATTATCCAAAGGAAACACCAAATGAAGTGGGACACTGAAGTTAAAATCATACATTTATGGTTTAAATTATGCCTCTAGAGTTTTGTACTTCTCACTAATGTGTGTCTTAATAAAATTGGCTGTCTTCAATTAAAAAAAACAGATCCTACCATATTTTGCTAACACAATAAGAGGCAAATATACCATTTTTATGATGCAAGTGGATTTTTTTTGTGAGTAGTGAATTTGAAAGCATTCTAATAACAGGACTTTAAGAATTCAACATTGAAATAAAACAAAAACTGGGAATGCTGGAGATCTGAAACAATCAAAAACAGAATTTGCTGGAGAATCTCAACAGGTCTGGCAGCATAGAGTCATAGAGATGTACAGCATGGAAACAGACCCTTCGGTCCAACCCATCCATGCCAACCAGATATCCCAACCCAATCTAGTCCCACCTGCCATTGCCTGTCCCATATCCCTCCAAACCCTTCCTATTCATATACCCATCCAAATGCCTCTTAAATGTTGCCATTGTACCAGCCTCCACCACATCCTCTAGCAGCTCATTCCATACACGTACTACCCTCTGACTGAAAAAGTTGCCCCTTAGGTCTCTTTTATATCTTTCCCCTCTCACCCTAAACCTATGCCCTCTAGTTCTGGACTCCCCGACCCCAGGGAAAAGACTTTGCCTATTTATCCTATCCATGCCCCTCATAATTTTGTAAACCTCTATAAGGTCACCCCTCAGCCTCCGACGCTCCAGGGAAAACAGCCCCAGCCTGTTCAGCCTCTCCCTGTAGCTCAGATCTTCCAACGCTAGCAACATCCTTGTAAATCTTTTCTGAACCCTTTCAAGTTTCACAACATCTTTCCGATAGGAAGGAGACCAGAATTGCACGCAATATTCCAACAGTGGCCTGACCAATGTCCTGTACAGCCGCAACATGACCTCCCAACTCCTGTACTCAATACTCTGACCAGTAAAGGAAAGCAAACGCCTTCTTCACTATCCTACCTGCAACTCCACTTTCAAGGAGCTATGAACCTGCACTCCAAGGTCTTTTTGTTCAGCAACACTCCCTAGGACCTTACCATTAAGTGTATAAGTCCTGCTAAGATTTGCTTTCCCAAAATGCAGCACCTCGCATTTATCTGAATTAAACTTCATCTGCCACTTCTCAGCCCATTGGCCCATCTGGTCCAGATCCTTTTGTAATCTGAGATAACCCTCTTTGCTGTCCACTACACCTCCAATTCTGGTGTCTTCTGCAAACTTACTAACTGTACCTCTTATGCTCGCATCCAAATCATTTATGCAAATAAAAAAAAGTTGAGGGCCTAGCACCAATCCTTGTGGCACTCCACTGGTCATAGGCCTCCAGTCTGAAAAACAACATTCCACCACCACCTTCTCTCTTCTACCTTTGAGCCAGTTCTGTACTCAAATGGCTGGTTCTCCCTGTATTCCAAGAGATCTAACCTTGCTAATCAGTCTCCCATGGGGAATCTTGTCGAACGCCTTACTGAAGTTCATATAGATCACATCTACTGCTCTGCCGTCATCAATCTTCTTTGTTACTTCTTCAAAAAACTCAATCAAGTATTTGAGACATGAGTTCCCAGGCACAAAACCATGTTGACAATCCTGAATTAGTCCTTGCCTTTCCAAATACATGTACATCCTGTCCCTCAGGATTCCCTCCAACAACTTGCCCACCACCGAGGTCAGGCTCACCGGTCTATAGTTCCCTGGCTTGTCCTTACTGCCCTTCTTAAACAGTGGCACCACGTTTGCCAACCTCCAGTCTTCTGGCACCTCACCTGTGACTATCGATAATACAAATATCTCAGCAAGAGGCCCAGCAATCACTTCTCTAGCTTCCCATAAAGTTCTCGGGTACACCCGATCAGGTCCTGGGGATTTATCCACCTTTAACCGTTTCAAGACATCCAGCACTTCCTCCTCTGTAATCTAGACATTTTGCAAGGAAACATCACTTTTCGAGCCTTCAGCACTGAAGAAGGGTTATTTGACATGAAACATTATCCCTGATTTCTCTCCACAGATGCTGCCAAACCCACTGAATTTCTTCAGCAATTTCTGTTTTGGTTTGATTGTACATTGGAAGTCAGACTTCTAGGGCTTTCAAGCAGAATGATCAAATGCCACATTTTATCAGCAAACATATTTGAAAAATGCTAGCCCCAATAATATTTTGTTCATGAAGGGGAGTAGAGACAACCTGGTAATCATAGACCAGTGAGCCTCACTTTGGCTGTGGGGAAAGTATTGGAAAAGGTTATAAGAGGTGGGATTTATAATCAACTAGAAAGGAATAAGTTGATTAGGGATAGTCAACATGGTTTTGTGAAGGGTAGGTTGTGCCTCACAAACCTTGTTGAGTTCTTTGACAAGGTGACAAACAGGTGGATGAGGGTCAAGCGGTTGATGTGATGTATATGGATTTTAGTAAGGTGTTTGATAATGCTCCCTATGGTCGGCAATTACACAAAATACAAAGGCATGGGATTGAGGGTGATTTAGTGGCTTGGATCAGAAATTGGTTAGCTGAAAGAAGACAGAGGGTGTTGGTTGATGGGAAATGTTCATCCTGGAGTTCAGTTACTACTGGTACACCACAAGGATCTGTTTCAGGGTCACTGCTGCTTGTCATTTATATAAATTACCTGGATGAGGGCACAGAAGGATGGGTTAGTAAATTTGCTGATGACACTAAGGTTGGTGGAGTTGTGGATAGTGCAGAAGAATGTTGCAGGTTACAGAGAGACATAGATAAGTTGCAGAGCTGTGTTGAGGTGTGGCAAATAGATTTTAATGCAGAAAAGTTTGAGGTGATTCACTTTGGAAGGAGCAACAGGAATGCAGAATACTGGGCTGAAGGTAAGATCCTTGGTAGTGTAGGTGAGCAGAGAGATCTCAGCATCCATGTAAATTGATCCCTGAAAGTTACCACTCAGGTTGATAGCATTGTTAAGAAGGCAATCAGTGTGTTAGCTTTTACTGGTAGAGGGATTGAGTTTCGGAGCCATGACGTCATGTTGCAGCTGTACAAAACTCTGGTACGCCGCGCTTGGAATATTGCATACAGGCCTGGTCATTGCATTATAGGAAGGATGTGGAAGCTTTGGAAAGGGCTCAGAGGAGATATACTAGGATGTTGCCTGGTATAAAGGGAAGGTCTTATGAGGAAAGGCTGAGGGGCTTGAGGCTGTTTTTGTTCGAGTAAAGAAGGTTGAGAGGTGACTTAATTGAGACATATAAGACAATCAGAGGGTTAGATAGCTTGGACATTGAGAGCCTTTTTCCTCAGATGGTGATGGCTAGCATGAGTGGACATAGCTTTAAATTGAGGGGTGATAGATATAGGACAGATGTCAGAGGTAGATTCTTTACTCAGAGAGTAGTAGGGCTGTGGAACACCCTGCATACAACAATAGTAGACTCGGCAACTTTAAGGGCATTTAAGTTGATAAACATATGGATGAAAATGGAATAGTGTAGGTTAGATGGGCTTCAGATTGGTTCCGCAGATCGGCACAACATCGAGGGCTGAAGGGTCTGTGCTGCGCTGTAATGTTCTATGTTCTATGACCTATATTAGGCATAGTAAGGCTTCACAAAAAGATGCAATGGCTTCCAAAACTGAAACAGGAATTGGATTCTCTAATAGGAAGGCTGAATTGGCTGACTCCACAAAAACATTCCAGTAGCCAGTTTTGGTATTTTAGAGTAGAGTACAATTATGAAAAATTTCAAGATGAAAGATACTATTTGATTGAAGAAAACATTTTTTTAAAAATTAAATGGAGCATTGTGTTTTGAAGTTTTCAGTATTGGGTGATGCCAAGAATATGATTTTATTTTGTAATACTTCTTACTCTGATATCTGTGATGGGTTCTCAAGTGCAGGAGTGTTCATACTTTTTCTTGTCAGACAGGGGGTTAATTGTTGCCCTTTAGCTTTGGAAGCTAAAACAGTAGTAGAAGCACAGTACTGTTCACCGTTGATGAGGCAGTTGCTCTTAGCAAAAATCTCGGAAGAAATTCTATAAAGGGATTCAGCAGCAATACCCAATGAGTGCTGCATTGATGTAAGTCACTAAGGGATAATGTGCATTCAATGAAATGTGTGAATGAAAAATGATTGAGAGTTTATATTGCTGGTTTAGAACAGATGCTGGAAATTGGAGTAATCTCCAAATTGCAATAGCTGGATAGCAACGGTCAGTTATCTGATTATTTAATGCAGAAAGGACCAAACTGTTGGGCAAAGTCAAGAAAGAGTGCTGGAACTTGAATGTGCAAAGAGAGATAAAGGAATACAATATATTGTCATTTTATTTTTTTATCATATGTAGATTTATTTAGAAAGAAGGAGGAAACTTTTATCACTTAATAAGGTCCGAAGGACGTTCTGATACACAATGCAATGAGGGAACAAGTAATGGATGTGTTAATTGGTTGACAATTGGCTGTGTAAATTTGGGGAGCTAGTAATCAGTGAGTTGTAAATGTTATGGAACATGGTGAACTGAAATGAAGCTCTCACTAAAAGTCACAGACCCGGACCCTTCTCTTTTCGTATCTAACAGGATATGTATTGCCAGTGACTGTCTGGGTATTGTCACTGAAGGGGCACCATCTCCAGGTCATTTTCACTGAGCAAATTGTACACTGCCTTCTTGTGCAAGGAAAGAAAGAGAGCTGTTTTGTAATAGGTTCTGCAAAGAAGAGGGAAAGACACCACTAGTGATGGATCACCAAGAGACATGGGTGTTAGAAGTCAAAAGGCTAGGAGTCAGTGTGAAGCTTGGTCTGTTCAAATGAGGACTTATTGTATCTGCAGGTATAAACTGTGAGACTTAAAGCATCCTGTAATAGAGAAGGCTGGACAAATCACACTGGGGCACCTGAAAATATTAAACCATTTCCAATCGTTACCTCCTAAGTCCCAGGATCCTTTGGTGCACTGCATCCAGGTTAGTATCACATTTCAGTCGCTGATACGCTTGGCCAGATCTCTCTGTACTTTGGTTTCTAAAGCCTCAAATATCTATGTTCAAGTGAACATATAACCCAGTCTATGGTTCCTTTTAAAAATATTGTTTCTTTGACTGAATGGTCATCCTGCATGTCTTCCCTATTTACTTGGAGCCTGGAGGCAGAATGATAATTAATTTTTTGGGGGGAAAAGCAAGAGCGCAAATCCACGAGTAGGATTGTCGACCACCAAAAGGCTCTGTTCTTCCAGCAGGGTGTAAGGTGAGAAGATCCTGTCCAGTGTTGTTTGCTTCACTTTGACAAAACTGTTCATAATTTGAACACCTCTGTCATAATCCTGGAATTTCCTCCCTTCATGGCATTGTGGGTCTACCTATAGCAGATAGACTGCAGCAGTTCAAAGAGGCATCGCGCCACCTCTTTCTCAAGGGTAGCTGAGGACAGTAAATGCTGACCCAACCCACAAAGCTGACATCCCAGGAGTGAATGAAAGAAAAAAGAAAAAAAGTCTTCTCTTTTCATAGAAGCATAGAAAATAGGTGCAGGAGTAGGCCAGTCAATCTATCAAGTCCACTCTGTCTTTCAATATGATTATGGCTAATTATCTATCTCAGTGCAGTCTCCTCATACCCCTTCAAGTCCCTATTTCTGTTACCATTTAAAATAAAGTTTTATGCTAACCAAGGATAAAACTGACCAAATGTTGGTGGTTTTTGATAACTGTTTTGTGCAGTTTGTGCTGCAAAAGCATCATTTATAATTCTTGTCTGGGTTTCATCATTTTCCAGTCATGGTAAGTAAGATGAAAAGGTGAATGTGACTAAAGCTGGGAGAGAATCGTGGGAAATGCATTGAGGTCAGACTTGTTCGCTGGATCATCAAGAAATATAACCTCAATGTTCCTGTTCTGATGTGGCAAAGTTGGGTATTTTCAAATGGTTTACAAATGTTTCAGAATGGTTTAGAAAGGGTAATTATATTCAGTAAGCAAATATCATTAAATCCAAATTTCTTTAAAACTTGTAAAGGAAGATACTTCTCCAGAATGTTCTTTAACACAGAACAATTAATCCTTGATTTTCATGGTGGAATGCCTTCTAAATTGATAATTTATTCACCTAAATGACTTTAAGCCATCAAGAACATGCCTGAAAAGTGCTTTGTGATCTTAAAAATGCAATTGAGATTCTATAACAGTTGTAGGACATAAAATGTGAAATTTAACTTGTACTGCTTCAGCTCCTTCTATGCGGATCAGTTCTTGAACACCCTATTCAATAGTCCTTACCAAGACTGTTAAGAATTCTTTACAAAAGGTCTGAAAAGAAAATTGTCTAGAAATCCAATTGCAGCCAGAATTGGATGTGCAAGGAGCTGAACGTGCAATGATATTGTAAGTGTATTGCGTCAGTCAACATACAATATCCATGTTGCTTTTTCACTTTAATGATAATGTCGATCTACCAGCTCGAAGCTCGTAATGTTCATTGGTTGCACACTTTTCTGGGACTTACAACATTTATTGCCTCGTACCAGGGAAGTGGACTCTGGCTGCAAACACATGGGAGAGACTTGAAAGCATAGATTTAGCTGTAGCAAGCAATGAGAGTGCACCAAAGTTCTTAGATGTTATCTGACAGGCTCTGGTGCAGGGACTGGACAGGAAGATCGGGATCCTCCTAACTACATGAGGCAGGAGCCCTTTCTAGAATCAATTGCATCAACAATGGGAAGAAGTCAGACTATATTAATATCAACAGTTGACCACCTAGGACATGGTTGGCAATGTTGGAAATGATTTAATAGCATCACTACAATTATCAAGGTGTCTCTCTATTCACATCTCCACAAGTGACAGCTTCAGTAATTAGTAGGCTTATACTGCTGTTCTGGGAGCCAATGTAGAGAGGTCTTTCAAGACATCAGAGGAGCCCTACTCCTGTCTGGAGTCTTTTGAACTCCTAAGGTATAGTCCCATCTATGATTTCTCACAAGATGATGGCCCCACTGCCAGCATGGTACATAGTCTACTGACCCAGATGGTTCCGGACATGTTAGGTACATCAAACTACAACCAAACTCTTAATCTTCAAGAGCTGTTTTAATTCATCTTCCAGGAATATTTGACATGTCCTGAATGGAAGCTCAAAAGTTGCATTTTTCTAAACGTTAGTTCATTTTTGATTAAAGAAATTCAACTTACAGGGGATAATGTTTCAATGTTGTTTCTTCTGAAATAGAATGCTTTCAGAAACTTACTACAGATTTTACATTGTGGGAGTGGGAAACCTGATTGTCTTGAGGTTGTTTCATTTAAAGTTGTATTTTTCAGAAATGCAACTATAGTGTTAAGTGTGTAGTTTCTAAGTTCAAATAATAATTCAGTGGCTGCCCTGTCATGCCCTAAGTCCATTAATAATGATATGTAAATATGATTTCTGTCTTAGAGTCATAGAAATGTACAACATGGAAAAAGACCCTTCAGTCCAATTTGTCCATGCCGACCAGATACCCTAAATTAATCTACTCCCATTTGCCAATGCTTGGCCCATATCCCTCTGAAGCCTTCATACTCATATACCCATCCAGATGCCTTTTAAATGTTGTTAGTGTACCAGCCTTCACCACTTCCTCTGCACCACATTTTGCATGAAAAAGTTGCCCCTTAGGACTCTTTTAAACCTTTCCCCTCTCACCCTAAACTATGCCCTCTAGTTCTGGATTCCCCCAACCCAGGGAAGAGACTTTGTCTATTTAACCTATCCATGCCCTTCATGATTTCATAAATCTCTGTAAGGTCGCCCCTCAGCCTCTGACGCTTCAGGTAAAACAGCCCCAGCCTATTCAACCTCTCCCTATAGCTCAAACCCTCTGGCACCATCCTTGTAAATCTTTTCTGAACCCGTCCACGTTTCCCAACATCTTTCCAGTAGAAGGGAGACCAGAACTGCACACAATATTCCAAAAGTGGCTTAACCAATGTGCTGTAGGGAAGTCTAATTCTAGAGCAAATTATACAATGAACAGAAGAGCCTTGGGAAAAGTTGATGATCTGGGAGTGCAGGTCCATTGTACCCTGAAGGTTGCTGCACAGGTGGATAGAGTGGTCAAGAAGGCATATAGTATGCTTGCCTTCATCGGATGGAGTATTGAGTATAAGAGCTGGCAGGTCATGTTAAGATTGTACAAGACATTGGTTCAGCAGCACTTAGAATACTGTGTACAGTTCTGGTCACCACATTACAAAAAGGATGTGGACACTTTGCAGAGGGTTCAGAGAAGATTTACGAGGATGTTAACTGGTATGGAAGGTGCTAGCTATGAAGAAAGGTTGAGTAGGTTAGGTTTGTTTTCATTAGAAAAAAAGGCGATTTAGGGCGGACCTGATTGAGGTTTACAAAATCATGAAGGATATGGACAGGGTAGATAGAGATAAGCTTTTTCCCAGGGTGAAGGATTCAATAACAAGAGGTCACGCTTTCAAGGTGAGAGGTGAAAAGTTTAAGGGGGATACACGTGCAAGTACTTTACACAGAGGGTGGTGGGTGTCTGGAAAGCATTGCCAGCAAAGGTGGTAGAGGCAGGCACGGTAGATTCATTTAAGATGCATCTGGACAGGTGCATGAGTAGGTGGGGAACAGAGGGATAAAGATGCTTAGGAATTGGGCGACAGGTTTAGACAGTAGATTTGGATCGGCTCAGGCTTGGAGGGCCGAAGGGCCTGTTCCTGGGCTGTAAATTTTCTTTGTTCTTTGTTCTTCTTTATTCTCTACAGCCACAACATTATCTCCAATGGAGACTCAAACAAACAAGTTTAAATAGAGGTGCTAATGCATTATGCAATATTGAAAACAGCTGGATTTGAAACTCCTTGTGTATACCTTTTGAATTAAAGGAATGATCTCCAAATTAAAACTGGAGAATAGTGCTCTATATATTTCTATTATAAAGTTCTTATGTCATCCTACCCTTTCTCTAGGTTCCTCTTCAATCAAAACACCTCTCCCAAGACATTGGGAATGATATAAACAGAAGAAAGTAAGAACTAGGAGCAGGAACAGGCCGTCTGGCCCTTCGAGCCTGCTCCACCATTCATTAACGTCATGGCTGATCTTTTTTGTGGCCTCAGCTCCACTTACCCACCCTCCCACCATAACCCTTAATTCCTTCATTGTTCAAAGAAATCTATCTTAGCTTTATAAACATTTAGTGAATTAGCGTCAACTACTTCACTGGGCAGGGTATTCCACAGATTCACAACCCTCTGGGTAAAGAAGCATTTTCTCATTTCGATCCTAAAACTGGTCCCCCTAATTTTGAGGCTATTCCTTCTTGTCCTAGTTTCACCTGCATGTGGAAACATCCTCTCCACGTCTATCTTATCTATTCCCTTCATAATTGTATAAGTTTCTATAAGATTCCCTCTCATTCATCTAAATTCCAATGATTATAATCCCAGTGTATTCAATTTTTCCTCATAAGCCAACCCTCTCAACTCCAGAATCAATGTACTGATCTGCCTCTAGTGCCAGTACATCCTTTCTCATGTAAGGAGACCAAAGCTGCATGCAGTACTCTCGGTGTGGCTTCACCAGCATCCTTTACTGCCTTAACATAACCTCCCTGCTTTTAAACTCAATCCCTTTAGCAATGAAGGGCAAGATTCCATTTGCCTTCCTGATTACCTGCAGACCAACCTTCTGTGACCCGTGCACATGGACACCCAGGTACCTCTGCATAAAAGCATGCTGCAACCTTTTACCATTCAAGTAATAGTCATTTTTACCATTACTCCCACCAAAATGGATGACTTCACATTATGCAGCAAGAATATGATAACCTGTTATAAATTCCACAGAGGGTTTTATATTAGTCATATTGTCATATACTGTAGTGTGTAACATAATTTCAGGAGCCCAGTGCATGAGTTTACAGAGATATGAATTAGGAGCAAAAGTCAACCATTTGTCCCCTTGCGACCACCCTACCATTTGAGAAGATCCTTGCTGATTTGATTGTGGGCTTGACTTTAATTTCCTGTCCATCCCTTTATTTTCTGCAAGTCAATTTTCAGTGAAGAGTCAAACTAACTTAACCTTAAAAGCATTGAATTCCTTTGCCTCTATTATTCTTCGGGGAAGAGAAGTCCATTAACAAACAACCTCTGACAGAAAATATTCTCCTCACCTGTAATGCAAATGAGACCCCTTATTTATAGACTGTATCCCTACTAGCAGTCTCTCCCACAATGGGAAACATCCTTCCAGTATCCACTCTGCCAAGTCCTTCATGATCGACTGTTCTTCAATAAGATCTCCATTCATTTTTTCTAAACTCCAATAGATACAGGTTCAACCTGTCCAATCTTTCTTCACAAGACAAATCCTTCAAACAAGGAATCAATTGCGTGAAAATTCTCTGCACTGCTTCCAGTTCTGTTATATTATTTCGTAAATAAGGAGACCCAAATTGTTCACAGTGCATCAGATATGGTCTCACCAATGTCCTGTCAATGTTTATAAACAGCTTGCTCAGATGACACATCCCTGGAGTTCGTGAACCCAGGCCTTCTGACCCAGACATAGGGACACTGTCACTATGCCAAAAGAACCCCAACCAATGCCATGTGTAGATATCACAAGTTGTGTTCGGTTCTTATATTACACAATATACATAGTTAAAAATCACATAACACCAGGTTATATTTCGACGTACTAGTTTTCGGAACTCTGCTCCTTCACCAGGTAGCTGTGGAGCAGGATCATAAGACACAGAATGTATAGCAAAAGACCACAGTGTCATGCAACTGATACGATATATTGAACAAAACTAGATTGTTGTTAAGTCTTTCATCTTTTGGAATGTTATCTTGAGAATGTGACTTGAAAGAACTTCTGGGATTTAAATATTAATAATTGGCCAGCACGGTGGCTCAGTGGTTAGCACTGTTGCCACACAGCACCAGCGTCCCAGGTTCGATTCCAGCCTCAGCGACTGTCGGTGTGGAGTTTGCACATTCTCCCCGTGTCTGCGTGGGTTTCCTCCGGGTGCTCCGGTTTCCTCCCACAATCCAAAGATGTGCAGGTCAGGTAAATTGGGCATGCTAAATTGCCCATAGTGTTAGGTGCATTAGTCAGATGGGAATGGGTGGGTTACTATTCTGAGGTTCGGTTTGGACTTGTTGGGCCAAAGGGCCTTGTTCCACACTGTAGGGAATGTAATCTAATCTAAAACCTTTGAACCAAAACCTACAACCCATTCTGAAAGACTTAACAGCAATCTAAGTTTGTTCAACATGTATCAGTTGCGTGACACTGTGATGTTTTGCTTAAAATTCTGTGTCTTATGATGCTTCTCCACAACTACGTGATGAAGGAGCGGTGCTCCGAAACCTAATGCTTCCAAATAAACCTGTTGGACTATAACCTGGTATTGTGTGATTTTTAACTTTGTCCACCCCAGTCCAACATTGGCACCTCCACAACATACATAACTAGTGGATGACGTCATCCTTTCAAAAGCTAAACTGCCCTCTTCTGCTTCCATAATATCACCCACTGTGGCCCATTCTTCACCATATCTAATGCTGATTCCATCAGTAGAAGAGCCATGGTGAGGGTGGGTTAGGTGTAAGGCTTGGCATGTGTTCATAAGGGGTCATGGCTGGTTGTTGGGGAGCACACCTAGCATAGGGGGCATGAGATGATTGCGATGATAGTGAGTTAGGCAGGCCGTGAGGAGGACTTATTGAAGTTACATTTCTGACATAACAATGGATCTGAACCCCCAAATGCTATGTTTGTTTTTTTAACTGATAATTTCGAACTGTATTTTTTAAAAGAAGATTGCTACAGACAAAAAAAAATTGAATCTATGTATTCAATGTCTCTTTCACAAAGTCCTGCGTTGGACTCATTGAATGGTGCACCTGTAGAGTGTCAAGAAAACTTCAAAGAGATAATGACACAACATGAAGAGTTATTAAGGGGAGTTGACTATTGCCTCCCACTCAACTGAAAGTCCTCTTCTACAGGCATATATGTGTTTTGCTCTTCCAGAAGTATAAAAATTGTGTTAAAAAAAATTGAAATCTTGGTCTGTGCATTACTAAGTGGAGGTCTGCAAGTGGAAGGAAGTTTGTGAGTGAATGAAAGTTTACGTATATTAGCCTGGATTCAAGCACTTGTACGCTGTGAAGGTTACAGTTGAAGAATGACCTGCTATTCATTGCAGGTAAAGGAAATGGCTTGCTCTGATTGTTGCCAGCTAACTACCATCAAAAGGAAATAAGCTGGAAGGATTTCAGTCAAATTGTAAAAGCCATGAACGTGACTGTCCAATGGACTCATGAACGACAAATATAACCAATCCATATATTTTTAACTTTTATCTATTTTTGAATTCACTTATTCCTAATGTGGGAATGTGAGTTGCTTTTTATTATTTATGTATTTAGTAACTAATAAGCCCACTCTGTCATTCTGTCAACATATGGTTAATTTGGTTCCTTTTGCAATAAATTCATTTGGTCTGTCAGAAAGGTGTCCACACAGGCCTTTGTAAATTAATCTTGCGTAACCAACCGAGGGCATGGGTGAATAAAGACAGCCCAGTTCCCTCCTCCGCCCACATCCAGGAGCATCCCATCTGGAACCATAATAATTTGATGAACCTGTGTTCAGGATCCAATCATAACTTCCACCATTCAGACTTTAAATCATTAAACCGCTGAGGAACTGTGAACAATGAGTCATAGATTCATACAGCATGGAAGCAGACCCTTCAGTCCAACCAGTCCATGCCAACCATAATCTCAAACTAAACTAGTGCCACCTGCCTGCGCCTGGCCCATATCCCTCCAAATATTTCTTGTTCATTGAATTATCCAAATGTCTTTTAAACATTGTAACTCTACCCGCTTCTATCACTTTCTCTGGAAGTTCATTCCACACCTAAACCACTCTGTGTGTAAAAAAGTTGTCCCTCATGTCTTTTTTAAGCCTGTCTCGTCTCACCTTAAAAATATGCCCGCTAGCCTTGAAATCCCCTACCATAGGGAAAAGACACCTACTGTACACCTTATCTAAACCCCTTGTGATTTTATAAACCTCTATAAGGTCACCTCCCAACCTCCTATGCTCCAGTGAAGAGTTTCAGCCCTTCCAGTATCTCCTCATAACTCAAACCCTCCATTCCCAGCAAACATCCTGGGAAATCTTTTCTGAACCCGCCCCAGCTTAATAATTTCCTTCCTCAAAAATAGAGTCCTTTTAAAAAACTGGCCTGTTCCTTGAAAATTGCAGAGGTCAGTGCAGGTTTGTAACCAGACCACCTTATACAGTGGAATGGCCCTGCTGAAAATCAGAAACCTCAGGAATGGGGTTAGTGTTCACTAAATCAAGACCTCGCCATTATTTCTTAAAGGGCTTCCAAATCATCTCAACTCAGTAACTATCGAGGCCTCTTCATGTGTGAAAATCTGGGAATGTCCATGAAATGTGTAGGGAATTTTGCTGTGTTTACAATTGCTGAGAACATCAGTTTCAGCCTGATCTTGGTGTGAGTGCAACCACAACATTGAAGTGACCATTTTTCAGTGTGTCACTAACTGGCATCTGTCAAGTATACTTTGCACTCTGGATGTATAGTTAAAATGCATCTAGAGTGTGGTTTTAACCACCATTCTAAAAATAGAGTGGGCTGTAGAGAACACATTCAAAGGCAGCTAATGACTGTCTTGTAGTCCTGTGTAGAGTGGCTATCTTGAAAGCAAATATAGAAGCTGAAGTATTCCTAGTTTTCAAACATGTTTCCTTGGAAGTTGAATATATTTGTCTGATGTTGAAGGTTCTGTTCAGCCTGAGAATGTTCATTTATTTCTTTGCTGAATTGTATTTTAATTCAATTGGTTACCATAAAGCACAACGATAAGAAAAAAATAACTTTCTCACCCTGCACCATATCTGATTTCCATTAGCAATTGAATGTACCAGCAACTAATGCTTCTAGAAGTCTGAGTAATAAGTTGTTTCTCTCCCCTCACAATGTCACTTTCTGTATGTTTCACATTTTAATTAACAGCACATCAGGAATATAGTTTGTAGTATTAATTCCAGCAATATAATTTGATGAGGAAATTTGGCCAAATGTAGGATAGGTTAATATGAGAAGAAATTATAATCTGCAAAATATCTGGAGGTATGCAATGTTTGAGTGTTTAGTTGTTTAGTTAATGTGGGTGGTTTTTTGTTGCGTTATGAGTTTTTCAGTATAGAATATGTGTTGCTTGTGAGACTGTTAGTGATTCACTATTTCATGTTTTATGTCAATAGTACTTGAGGATTGAACTACAAATAGTTGCAACACCTGAACACAAATTTCATCTTCATTTCAACCTAGAAGAGAGAAACATCAGACCTTGGATGGGCAATTTTAACCAAACTGGCCTGACAGAAAGCTCATGGGATTGGCTACAGCACTGGTTTTACTTTCCATGTGATTTTCAGTCTGTGGATGATAATATTAGGCTGGGTATGATACTGGAATTCCACCTTTACTATTGGTTTCTATCCAGCCAAAGTTGGTTATAATTATCCGAAAGTTATCAGATTTACCAGCAACTGTAAAGAAAACTTCTGGTTGTGAACAATTTGTCAGGACTTAAAAGTGGCAATTTGAGGTATTTGGTTATTTTTAATCACAGATTTCCAAGGTATTTCCTTCATTTTTCTTTTCATGCACCTACCCACGTTTTAAAAATAAATTGCTGGAGCTTAGTTGCTGGTAGAAATAATTCCTCCTTTTGCATAAACACAGATTTCAAGAAATCATAGAAACACAGAATGATAGGACAGAGAAACAGAATCATTAATGTTTTTTTCACTGTCATTCGGTCAAAGTCCTGGCTATTCCTCCACACAAAAAAAAGGATGGACCTATTGTTCCTTAATTCCAACCAAATATATTATGTTTTCAGAAATCATTGGAAAAACTCAGCAGGGATCTGACAGTATCTGTGGAGATACAACAGAATCAACACTTCAGAAATGTTCCAAAATGCTTTCTTTTCACAGATGCTGCCAGGCCTGCTGAGTTTTGCCAGCAATATCGGATTTTGTTTCTGATTTACGGCACTCATAGTTCTTTGGGTTTAAATCCTATTTGCAATTGTCCAGCAGCATTATCCATTCCTTATGCTACAATAGTATTTTTGATTAATCCTGTCATCCTGCCTCGGTTTTTTTTCCCCTACCTTTCCTGAGTGCCTGGCAGCCAGCAATATTCATGTCCTAATCCTCCTTTTGTTGAGCAATTTGCTGTTTCTGCTAAATAATAGTTCCATGTGGCAAATGGTGCCACAGTTTACCAACTTTATTCACCATGCCCCATGTATTTGAATGCGTGCACTCCAAACGCAGTTTTGACTGCACCACATTTACCCTTGCTTGATATCTCATATTGCTGTGGTTTTCTTTATTCTTGTGCCTCTTGTTTCTCCCAATTTTCCATGTACTTAATTTCTCCTCTCTAATTGTTTCTTGTTGATGTCCATCCCCTGTCAAATTGGCTTCTAGCACTGACTGAGAGAGTCCTTGACCTGCAAACAAGGGTGTCTATTGGCTGGTTCTTTAACTCTGAGCTTCACATACACAAGCACTTAAACCCAGGCTAGCGTACTTGAATTCATCTTTATCTACGGCACACAGACCAGAGTTATATTGGCTTTTAGCCCTTGTTCTTTTGAATTCTTCCTTGAAGTATTATGGCATGTTGTCAACCAGTCCTAGGGTTGGCTAGGCTGTACATAATTGATAATATTATTTCCACAAATTCAACAGTGTGCTTGCTGAAGCAATAGATCTGTAAACTACAGGCTTGGATCTTCCAAAGCAAATTAAAATAAACCAGAGAGAATAAAATCACCTCCAATATTTCACCCCAAAAGCTATCACTAATAAAATACATCAAGAACAAATTAAAAAAAACAGCTATCCACATATTAGAGTGTGTGAGAAACCAGAAAGTTGCTAAAACTTTCTAGAAACTGTATTGAAACAGTTGCCAGACATGGAAAGATACTCACTGACAAATACTCATATCAATCCTCAAATATTCTGAGAATTCGCCCACTCTAAATTGACACCCAAACATTTAAGTATGAAAACCTGAAAACTACTTCTAGCTCTTCCTATAAACCTATCCAGATCTCAGAAGTGGGACAAATGATTTTTCTTATTATACGTCCTCACTCAGAAACTGTTATTTTCTTTTTGTGCAAAGTCTGGAATCAGATAAGCAGCATACCATTTGTATACAAATTCACAGAAATGCTTGTAGATGATACATCATGACAAATCATTTTACCTGAACAGTCTATATAGACAAAATAATACTACTGAAATTAACCTGAAGTGAATAAATGTATTTATTTTTGTTATCTGAGGGGTGACTTTATAGAGGTTTACAAAATTATGAGGGGCATGGATAAGGTAAATAGGCAAAGTCTTTTCCCTGGTGTCGGGGAGTCCAGAATTAGAGGGTATAGGTTTAGAGTGAGAGGGGAAAGATATAAAAGAGGCCTAAGGGGCAACTTTTTCATGCAGAGGGTGGTACGGGTATGGAATGAGCTGCCACAGGAAGTGGTGGAGGCTGGTACAATTGCAACATTTAAGAGGCATTTGGATGGGTATATGAATAGGACGGTTTTGGAGGGATATGGGCCGGGCGCTGGCAGGTGGGACTAGATTGGGTTGGGATATCTGGTCAGCATGGACGGGTTGGACCGAAGGCTCTGTTTCCATGCTGTACATCTCTATGACTCATGACTCATGACTCTAAGTATGTTATTTTAAGAGAGGGTTGCTTTTCAGACTGGATGCACGTGACCAGCGGTGTGCCACAGTATCGGTGCTGGGTCCACTGCTTTTCATCATTTATATATATGATTTGGATGTGAACACAGGAGATATTGTTAGTAAGTTTGCAGATCACACCAAAATTGGAAGTGTAGTGCAGAGTGAAGAACATTACCATAGAGTAAAACGGGATCTTGATCAGATGGGCCAATGGGCTGAAGAATGACAGATGGAATTTAATTTAGTTAAATGTGAGGTGCTGCATTTTGGAAAGGAAAATCAGAGCAGGACTTATACACTTAATGGTAAGGTCCTGGAGAGTGTTGCTGAACAAAGAAACCTTGGAATGCAGATTCCTTGAAAACAGAGTCGCAGGTAGATAGGATGTGAAGGCAGCATTTGGTATGCTTTCCATTATTGAGCAGAGCATTGAGTTTAGGAGGTGGGAGGTCATATTGCAGCTTTACAGGACATTGGTTAGGCCACTTTTGGAATATTGTGTGCAATGCTCGTCTCTCTCCTATTGGAAGGATGCTGTGAAATTTGAAAGGATTCAGAAATGATTTCTAAGGATGTTGCCAAGGTTGGAAGATTTGACATAAAGGGAGAGCTTGAATAGGCTGGGGCTGTTTTCCCTGGAGTGTCAAAGGTTGAGGGGTGAGCTCATAGAGGTTTATAAAATGATGAGGGGCATGGATAGGATAAATAGACAAAGTCTTTTCCCGGGGGTGGGGGAGTACAGAATTAGAGGGCATAGATTTAGGGTGTGAGGGAAAAGATATGAAAGGGACCTAAGGGGCAACTTTTTCACAGAGCATAGGGCATGTATGGAATGAGTTGGTGGTGGCTGGTATAATTGCAGCCTTTAAAGGGCATCTGGATGGGTATATGAATAAGAAGAGTTTAGAGGGATATGAGCCAAATGCTGGCAAATGGGACTTGATTGGGTTAGGATATCTAGTCAGGTTGGATGAGTTAGACCATAGGGTCTGTTTCCATGCTGTGGATATCTTTAACTCAATGACTCCATCACAAACTAATGGCTGAGGAGCAAGCTAATTTTGTCCATCTTCTCTTTTCCATGTAGAATGATCCTCAAAAGCCCATCTGCAACATTCCATTTGTTCTTAAATGAATCCAACTTCTATGTACTCAATCTATTTGTGCAAATTGCAAGAAGAACAAAAGAGTATTTTTCATTTTGAAAAGTTCAGTACATTTTCCCTTTGCAGAGGGTCTACAATTGATTTTTTCTTCTGTGAGAAGGAAGGTTCATTGCCCCATCCATAACTAAGTGTCAATTTAGCACAATCTGCAATTCTATCAAATTAAAAGCTCTCTCCTCAGTTGGTCAAAAGAAGGTTCATTCACAGACAATCTCCTTCCTTTTGGATACCTCTCTCTTGGTGCAAAATGAAGTGAGGCTTTAAGAGGAGCAATTTAACCAGGCTTTCTTGAGTTGATAAGAGTGAGTTTGTAAGTTACAAAATGCAAGAAGAAAAATAACCAATTTACATATACATAGATTGGAAAAGAGAAGTGAGTCCCAAAAATAGCTAAAAGATAAAATGATGTACAGGTCAGTCTCTGAGATGTTCGTGAAGAGTATACAGCAGACTTTGAAAGGAAACAGCTGATTTTGAAATTCTTGCCTTACAGGTTGATTGAATTTCTTTCACCTGTTCCATTTTGTCTGGCTTGCTGGCTAATTGGCTTCTAGCACTGAGTGAGAGTCCTTTACCTGCAAACAATGGTGTCCAGTGGCAGGTTCTTTAACTCTGACCTTCACAGTACATAAGCACTTAAACCCAGGCTAGCATACTTGAATTCATCTTTATCTACTGGCACACAGACCAGAATTAAATTGGCTATTAACCCCGATTCTTTTATATTCATGAATTAGAGGAGACACAAAATATGCCTCTTACCCTGACTACTGTCATCAGTTTAACAGTCTGCAATAATTTCTAGGAGATTACAGTTCAGTTTGCAATGCATTTCCCCCCATTTTAATTCCATGTCTTTGAAGCATCCTTGACACCTCATCACATGTAACATTCCAGTGTCTATCTCTTTCTCTCCCCCCACTCGGACACCGAAATTACATCCACAGTCACATTTTGGCTATGTATGATATTTGTAAAACAAAAACACATTTCACAATTAAAACTTCAGTATGTTGTAAGTGATCCGATGCTATAAATTGTTCATGACAGATGTGCAGCATACAGCAATCTTTACAAATCTTGACCAATTGTTGATTTCTCCAGGGCTCTCCTGAAGTGGTGCAAGCAGCTAAACATTGTTGAAGTGGCCTTAGTGTTGTGCCCAGCCCCATTTCATGTGTATGAAATTATACATGCATGCTGTCAAAGTGTCTTTTGCTTTCTGCAGTGGGGTCTAAGCCTTATGAACAAAAAAAAGCTCTTCCCTTCTGGTAGATACACTCTGCTTATCGGTGGTGCAAATAGCACAGTAAACTGGAATGAAGTGAAGACAGGATAGAGCACTGGACCTGCATGATAGTCTATGATCACACACCAGGTAGACACTGAGGGAGTGACATCTGCTTTGATTGTATCTCAGCTTGTATAGTCAAAGGCATGTTGCACCATGAGGAATCCATTGCAAATCCATGTGCTTACTCAACCTGCCTCTCTGTAGGAAAAGTAAAGGTGCTGCATTTTGCTGTCGTGGAATACAGAACTTCCTGAAGGGTTGCACTCGAAATGTTGACTTCTCCACCTTCTGATGCTGTCTGGCTTGCTGTGTTCTTCCAGCCTCCTGCCTGTGTACTGTACAACAAATTACAAGGAGTGGCAAATTATACCTGCTCCCACCCATAAGGAACAGAACATATTAACAGTCATGACAGTGATTATTTTCATTGCCATGCTAACCATTTACCTCAATCTTATGTTACAACTCTGACTACAACAGATTTCCTTGAAGTTTTTCTGGAAGCAGAGATGCTTGACAAATGGTTCCATGCTGTGGTTGAGGTAGGAAAGCTTCCCCTAAATGGATATATGTTTCTGTTCAGAACTTTTCTCATCCTCCTCTTCCAGCATTAGTTTGTGTTACCTCTGCTCATTCTCCCTCCCATATTTTTATCCAATTGGAATGCACACCACTGTCTGGTAGCAAGAATTCTTGAAGACATGATAAATTCCTTAAGCACAAACCATACGCTCCCTGTAGACTTCAATTACTTAAAGATAACTCTGGAAAGCAAAAGCTCTTTTAAAATTGAAACAACATACATTGGGACTTGATCAGATATAAGCCTAGAAGTTATGTATCCTTTCCATAGAACTGCTCATGGTGGTGTTGGTGGTGATTGGGAGGGGTATTGTGTAGGGGTGATAATGCTGACTGCACATTTATGTCCTTTGCAGCCAGGTTGAGAAGTGGTATCAGCTGGAACTGAACTCCTAATTGGCAGCATGGCATCCAATGAGGACTGTACATTCAGAGTTAAAAATGACACAACACCAGGTAATCGTCTAAAAGGTTTATTTGGAAGTACTAGCTTTCAGAGTGCTACTACCTGACGAAGGAGCAGCTCTCCGAAAGCTAATACTTCCAAATAAACCTGTTGGACTATAACCTGGTGTTGTGTGATTTTTAACGTTGTCCACCCCAATCCAAAACTTGCACGTCCTCATCATAGCTACACATTTATCGATATCACAATGTATTGCCTACTCTGTATACCTTCAGCAGGCACTTCCTGCACCTGCACTAATCTTTTCACCTTGGAACATAGGACAATGTGTCCACCATCTCTGCTTCAGCCAGGATTTTTTCTCTAAAATCAGCCAAGTACTGAGGCCACAACTGCAACCACAGAACAGAGGAAGAAGGTTTGCTGTAGTCATGAATGTCAATATGTCTCACTTTGTACAGACAGGAACAGGCTTTATTTCGCAACTTCACAGTTTGATTTGCTCAGCTCATACCAGAATTGTACAACGTAGCATTCGTACCATAGAAAAAAGTGGAAAAGGTTGTTTGAGAAACATCTTTGTTCATGAATTCATCAGGGAGTGGTCCATACTTTAGTGCTGTAGAGATCTGTACTCAGGATTTGCTCAGGTGTCTTCAGAAACTCTTGATGCAATAATGTCAAAGGATTGAACACAATTCTTTCACAGTGTTATTTCCACAAAGCATTTGCTTGAATTGGTCAAAAAAGATCTTCTTCTGAATTCATGCTCTTTTAACTAAATTACTTTTTAAACCTATTCTCTTGCTGTTCTGTAATTTTCTTACAAATAGCTGAGGAAACACTGACTATACTATTAGAAGACCCAAAGACGCACACACCGAACACCACTAACTTCACCAGCAAGGACAGTATCATCAAGCTACTGGACCTATGCCTTACCACACACTCCACCTTCAACAACAAAACCTATAGACAAACCAACGGAACACCCATGGGATTTCCAGTAACAGGGTTCTTAGCAGAGGCAGTAATGCAGAGACTTGAATAAACATTCAACCATTCAACCCAAACTTTGGGTCCACTACGTGGATGACACCTTTGTCATCACTAAACAAAACAAATTAGACGAAACCTTCAAGACCATCAATAAAACCCTTACTGGCATAAAATTCACTAAAGAGGAGGAAGACAACAACAAACTGCTGTTCGTAGATGTCACAGTAGAGCAAATAGTCAATGAGCAACTTCAAACTAGCGTCTACAGGAAAACAATGCATACGGACCAAATATTGTACTAGAGAAGCAATCATCTCAACATCCACAAAGGAAGCTTCATCAGAACATTATTTTAATGAGCCAACACACATTGCAGCACAGAGGAACTATGCAGAGCAGAGAAAATCAGAGCAGAGGAATGGGTACCCAATGAACACAGTCCACCGATTTCTCAGCAACAAACCCAAACAAGCAAGCAAAACATGTCCAGAAATCCTAGTCACTCTCCCCTACATCAAAGACATCTCAGAAATGACTGACAGACTATTCAGACCCCTTGGCATCATGGTACCCCACAAATCCATCAACACACTAAAACAGCAGCTAATGAACTTGAAAGACCCTATACAGACAACAAGCAAAACTAATGTCATTTACAAAATACTGTGCAAGAACTATAACAAACACTACATTGGACAAACAGGCAGAAAACTAACCACCAGGATACATGAACACCAACCTGCCTCAAAACAACATAACTCTCTCTCACTCGTATCCTTACATACTGATAAGGAAGAACACCACTTCGACTGGGACAACACATCCATCTTAGGATAAGCCAAACAGAGACACATACGAGAATTCCTAGAAGTATAGCATTCCAACTGGAACTCTATCAACAAACACACTGAGTTAGACCCCATCTACCACCCCCTGAGAAAAAGAACAGGAAATGACATCACCACAGGAAATAACAACACCAACCCAAAGAAACCCAAACATATAAGTAGAAAGCAGGAATCATGTACAGTGCTTCACCTGAGGCCCACTGAAGATGTTACCTAGTAGGGTGATGAAACATCTGGAAATGAACCTTCCAGCTCAGTGAGTAAACCTATATCCAGCTTATGGACTAAAATATCAATGTGCCGCACACAGATTATACCTGCATGTAACATAAATTTGAACACATATAGCCCAAAGATAATGAACAAAGATTCTTTGCTCCACTGGCATCATGGCAACATAAACAGGAAGGGAAATTAAGGATAAACAAGCATTATACCAGAAGAACCTGAGGGATGAGTTACCTCAGGTTAGTGCATTGTGGAGTTTAACAAGTAATTTACCTTCTAGTGAGAGAATGAGGAAGTTCCTGTTTCACACTCAGCATTCACGCTTGGCTCAATCTGCATTTCAATGCACTGAAGGTCTGACTGAGGGAAGTTCTTGGTGATGGCACTGCAGAAAGTCAGGATTAACATCAAGGCATGAAACATCTGCAGACAGCTCTGGTTCAGAAACTGACAAACACTAACTATTGTAATTCTCACAGAAAAACCTCAATCAAAATTTACAAAAAAACAGCCAGCTGTCGAATCTTCTCTTTGTATCTTCTTCTCCAGATTTTCCTCTGATGACTTTTCCTCAGTATTCTGCTTCACAGGTCTTTCATGTGGTCAGGTACCTTTCAGAGAGCTATTTGGCTAGCAGTCTATACTTGTTGATTTTCTTGGCAGTTTTCCCCCAACTGTTCAAAATGTCTGGTCTTATACCCCAAAACTTTGGATCATTTCAGTGGTTTGATGTCATCCAAAAAAATAAAATTCAATTTCGATTGGATTTTGTTATCTGGGGCACAATTTAAACTGATCGGCTGAATTTGAATTTATTTTTGTTCCATGGCAGCACAGCACCAGCAATCTGTGTTAACCAAATGTTACATTTTCACAATATTCAGGACACTCTGCACTTTCAATCAGTCCCTTCTAGCTTCCTGTCTCTACTCCTCCTTCATGACATAATGATGATGAGGATGTGCCAGTGTTGAACTGGGGTGGACAAAAGTTAAAATTCACACAACACCAGGTTATAGTCCAACAGGTTTATTTGGAAGTATTAGCTTTTGAGTGTTGCTCCTTCATCAGGTACAGCTACTTGATGAAGGAGCAGCACTCCGAAAGCTAGTACTTCCAAATAAACCTTTTGGACTACAACCTGTTGTTGAGTACTCTTAATAAATATCAATATAAATACACAAAGCACATGGAAGCATCATGTAGGTGACATTGGGCTGAGGAATTCCATTATGTGCGTACCCTGCCTTCTCATTAACCTTCTTCCCAATAAAAAAACACTCTTTTATTTCCAGTTATCACATAACTGGTTCCTTTTCTCTAAAAGCTGTTCCCTTTCTCAAGGTTACTATGTCCTTGGTTTTTGTTTCAGAAGGGTCATAAACCACTCCCTGTGCTGATTAGACTGTTTTGGTACAGAAATTAAAGGGTTTTTAGAGGCCTTTTTGATTTATATGTAAAAAAAGACACTTCAGGCCAAAGTGTTCATGTTTTAGAAGTGACCTGTATAATGAACGGGGAGTGGTTAGCTCTCTAGCTGAGCTGTTCAGTTCACTCCAGAACTAGTTGAAAGTTCAACAGTGAGCTGTGTAGAAATTCTCTCTCTCCTTCTGCTCTTCTGACTCAACCTGTAACATCTGTTCCTTTTTTTTACTGTGTTTTAAGGGGTTTGCTTATTTGAACTGTTATATATATTCAGAACAGCATAATTAGTTTGGATAGACTGAGTTCTGTAGGGGTTCTTTATTCTGTTCTTTGTGTTTCATTGTGTAATTTTGTGAATAAATTTTGTGTCTTGTAAAACCTGGTAGTCAACCTAGCTACCTCACTCCAGTTAATTTTCACTGTACACTTACTGAAACAAATTGCAAAGTTATGGCCTGGGCTGCCTGCTTAAGAATGTTTTGAGTGGCCTGGCCTAGTCCATAACAGATTGGGGGCTCCTTTGTGGGATTTTAAACAGTGAGTTGTAGGTGCTAATGTCTTTATTTTGGTTTTGGTTTGGTTGGGTAGACAAAGCTTGGGATAGTAATGGCTCTTTCAGTCGCCAAATGTTTTCTGGATGTGGATGCGGTGACTTTGGATGTTTTGCAAAAAGGTGAATAAGGCCAAGCTGCAGGAATTTGCAGACCAACTGGGATTGGATCTGCCTGATTCTGTGAGGAAAGGATAGATAATTACAGCAGTAACTCAGCACTTAAACTTGCTGGAGAAATCATCAGAATCTATAGAAATGGCAAGAAATCAATTGCAAATAAAGCAGCCTGAGTTGGAGGTGAGAGATAAGGAAATGGCAGTAGAAATGAGACAGTTTGAGTTCTGATTAAATGTAGAAGAGAGGGAAAAAGAGAGAGCAGAGAAAGAAAAAGAGAGAGCTTTTGAACTTCAGAAACTGACACTTAAAGAGGAAAGTCAGCTTAAAAGGCTGCAGATAAAAGGTGAAGGTAACCTTAGCGAAGAAGTAATGCAAAGTCATGTGAAAGAGCAGAGAGTTAAAATGACAAGGTTAGCAGCTGAAGTGACTGATAATTATGAGCTTGTCCATAAAACAGTATTTGGCTTCCAGAATGAATTTCAGTCATGAGGGATAGAAATTGGGGGCAAAGAGAAATCCTCATATGGAAAAGGAAAGGTAGATCTCAATGAAGATCGTAAGGATAACTTACCACAGGGTGAAAAAAGAAACCATTGAGGGGGGACAAAGAAATTAAAAAGCGTCGGTGTTTTATTTGTAATAAAGTGGGTTATACGAAATCGGAGAAAGCCAGATGTAGGAAAACCAGGCAAGTCTGGTAGTTTTGTTCGAATGGTAACAAAAGGCACAAGGGAAGTTAGACAACTGCCTCAGAGTTTACAAGATGATCAGAGGTTGGTTAAGGAGAAAGTGCCAGATCTGCTTAAGAAATATACATGCAATGTCAACTTTATTCACATAGGCCAGGAGTTGTAGGTAAGGAAGTTATAATATTAAGGGACACAGGATCCTCTCAGTCTCTAAAGCTGAAAGCTGAGGACATATGTACTCCTGAGGGACTATTGCCAGAAAAGGTATCGGTAACAGAATTCATGGTGAGACAAAAAGTGCTCAATTATGTAAAGTGAAGCTAGAGAGTCCAGACAAAAGTGGAGAATTTGTGGTAGGAGTACTGGACAAACTCTCAGCTCCATGAATACCAATTTGTCCTTGCAAATGATATAGCTTATTCACCAGTAGGCGTGCTGCCTACTCTAGTTGAGAAGCCAGTAGAGACGCAGGCAACTGAAGACATGGAGAGTGTTTATCCAGGAATTTTCCCTGACTGTGTGATCACAAGATCACAGAGGCACAAGGTGAAGCAGGAGGGATCAATAGGTACAGATAAGGAAGCTGACATAGTGTTACCCAAATCTTTTTTGATCAGAGAAGTGGCACAGAACAGGAGCAAATAGGTAAACATGCCAGTATCTTTAGCTCTACTAAGCTTGTCGAATTACAGCAGAAAGATGAGATCTTAAAACACTCATATCAAAAGACATTTACAGAGAAGGAGAGTGAATGCATTCCTGTGCATTATTACTTAACAAATGATGTCTTAATGAGGAAATGGAGGCCATCACACATTCAAGTAGATGAGAAATGGGCAGAAATTCATCAAATTGTTTTGTCAGTAGGGTATAGAAAAGAGATGCTGCGAGTGGTGCATGAGATACCACTTGGAGGTTAGAGGTGAGGAAAACACAGGCAAAAATACAAAGGCATTTGTACTGGCCTGGACTGCATAAGGATGTGGTTGAATTTTTCCAGATGTGTCATACATGTCAGCTAATTGGAAGACCACAGGCAGTAATAAAACCTGCACCTTCAATACTTATTCCAGCATTTGAGGAACCTTTTACAAATGTCTTGACTGATTGCTTAGGTCCCCTATTTCAAACAAAAAGTGGGAATAAGTATTTATTAACAATAATGGATGTGTCGACTAGATTTCCAGAGGCACATCACAGTTAAAAGGATTGTAGAAGAATTACTTAATTTGTTTTTACTAGATACGGACTACTAACAGAGATCTAGTCAGATCAGGGATCAAACTTCACATCCAAACTATTCACGGAGGTTATGGATAACTTGGGAATAAAGCAATTCAAATCTACTGCATACCATCCGGAATCACAGGGAGCACCAGAGAGATGGCACCAAACACCAAGGACTAGGTTGATGGCTTATGGTCAGGATTATTAAAATGATTGGGATAAGGGAGTTCCATTTGTACTTTTAGCGATCAGAAATGAATCAACAAAATTCACTCCATTTGAATTAATTTTTGGGCATGAAGTAAGAGGACCATTAAAATTTATTAAGGAGACCACCTATTTGGACTATGTGTAAAATTTTAGAGAACAATTAAATAGAGCTGGAGAGTTGGCTAGACAGCATTTAAAAGTATCACAATGAAACAGGAAGCAGAGAAGAAATCACAAATTTGCAATTTTGCAATTGGGGATAAGGTATTTGTGTAAGGTCCAGTATCAGTGAGCCTTTAAAAGCCAGGTTTAGTGTCAAATCGAGAGGAAATTGAGTGAAATGAACTACTTGATAAGGACTCCAGACAGGAAGCAATCTCACAGAGTGTGTCATGAGAATATGCTCATAGGTATTTTGACAGGGAAGGAAAGCAAGAAGAGAAGATGTTACTGATTACAACACAGAAGGAAGAACCAAGTTCAGAGGACATTCCTCAAATCAAATTGGACAATGAGAAAGTTGTCAAAAATTGGGATAAATTATTGAGTTACTTTTCACAAGAAAATCAAAATGACCTGAAAGAGTTATTACTATCACATGGGGGGATATGCGGAAATAAACTGGGAAGTACTTATGTAATTATGCATGAAGTAGAGATAGGAGATGCTGTTCTGATGAAGCAACATCCTGATAGGCACAACCCTCTAAAGTTGGCACAGGTTCAGAAGGAGATAGAGCTCATGCTCCAAGATGGAATGAAGTAAGTTACAGAGACTGGAGCTCACCCATAGTCATGGTGCCAAAGCCAGATGGTCCTCAACAGCTATGTGTGAACTATCGCAAAGTCAACGCTGTTACAAAGGCTGATGCATATCCAATTCCACGGTTGGAGGACTGTGTCAAAAAAATGAGACAAGCAACTTACATTTCAAAGTTGGACTTGCTCAGAGGCTTGCGGCAAGTACCTCTGTCAGAGAGAGCAGAGGCAGTTTAGGCTTTCATGACGCCAGATGGACTATATCAGTTCGTAATGATACCATTTGGTATGAAAAATGCTCCAGCTACATTTCAGAGACTGACTAATAAGTTCATTGCTAGATTACCCAACTATGTGGTGCATATTGATGAGCTGGTGATTCGTAGTCACTCATGGAAGGAACATTTGCAGCATTTATCGGACTTGTTTGATTGACTTCGGAAGGCAGGCTTGGTGGGTAAACCTAGCTAAAAGTGAATTTGCCAAAGCACCAGTCACCTTCCTGGGCCATGTTATTGGACCTGGACAAATGGCCTCATGGGATGTGACAACGAAAGTAATTGGGGAATTTCCCACACCATTGATGAAAAAAACAGTACTATGGTTCCTGGGGTTGAGTGGATTTTACTGAAAGTTTGTGCCAAACCTTAGCAATGTGGCTGCATCGCTCACCAAATTGTTAAAAAAGGACAAGAAGTTTCAGTGGACTGGCATTTGACAGCCTAAAACCAGTGTTAACCCCTGCCCCAGTATTAGCCACACCGGACTACACAAAGCCTTTCAACGTGGCTATCGTTGCCAGTGATATGGGTGTCAGTGTTGGTGCTCCTGCATAAGGATGATGAGGGAACAGAAAGACCCATCAGTTAATTTTCCAGGAAGTTGAACATCATAAACAGAAATATCCAATAGATGAGAAAGAGACTTTAAGCTTTACATCATTTCAGTGTTTATATTACCAGCAATGATTCTGAGACAATTGTATAAACTGATCATAGCCCATTGACATTTGTGGAAAAATTTAAGGACAAAAATGCCAGACTGTTTTAATGGAGCTTGTTGCTGCAATCATTCAAGTTGGCAATTGTGCATGGAGCAGATCGCGAAAATGTGATTGCCAATGTGTTATCAAGATTCAAATGGTTTCCAGAGTTGTGCAGTGGTGGGTGTGCCACAGTCTGAATTTCCATGTGGTTATACATATTTGCATGTTTATAGTTAGTATAGTGTACATGTGTTTAAAGTACTAACCGGGATTTTGAAGGGTTTTAAAAATGAGGCCATCTTTTGGTATTGATAGTTCATTTTTTTAATGGAGCAATGTCACAAAGCTGGTCTCTTTTTTAGCTGTTCCTTTTCTCAAGGATATTATGTCCTTGGTTTTTTTTTCAGAGGGGTCGTATTAGACTGGTGCCAATTAGACTGATTTGGTACAGAGATTAAAGGGTATTGAGAGGCCTATTTGTTAATCTGCAAACAGATGAGATTCCAGGCCAAAGTGGTCATGTTTTAGAAGTAATGAAAGGGGAGTGGTCAGCTCTGTAGCTGGACAGTTAATGTCAGTTCAGAACTAGTTGGGAGTTCAACAGTGAGCTGTTTAAAAACTCTCTCTCTCCTTCTGCCCTTCTAAATTTAACCTGTAAGCATCTTTTCCTTTTTTCTTAACTGTGTTTTAAGGGAGTTTGCTTATTGAGACTTTTGTATATTTGGAACAGCATAATTAAGTTTAGTTTGGATAGATAGACTGAGTTCTGTAGGGGTTCTTTATTCTGTTCTTTGTGTTTCATTGTGTAATTTTGTGAATAAATTATTTATCTGTTTTAAAACCTGGTCATCAACCTCACTAATTTACTCCGGGTACTTTCACTGAACACTTACTGAAACAAATTATGGTCTGGGCTGCCTGCTGAAGAACGTTTTGAGTGGTCCGGCCTAGTCCATAACACAGTCCATTCAATTGCTCCAGCTGCCCTCCCTCGCCATTGCCAGGTGCTAATAGAAGTCCCACAAAACTGCTCAGATCCCTGCTCAGTGCCCTCCATCACTGTCACCATCTGGAGGTCCCATTACAGTAGAAAGGATGCATCAATGAGACAAAGCATGAATTTTTATGAGCCAAATAGCATGCTCTTATTATTATCTTGAACAATTAATAGCATTTAACAAGGCATTTCCGTGAGTTTAACCAAACAAATAAAAAGTTTACTGTGTGTGAACCTCTTCATGAGATAGTTGCTGAGAATGTATGCAAGTGTTTAATTGGTTTGGTTAATTGGACTGTCAGCAAATTTCTGAATGAGAATGGAGCTAGAAATCTATCTTCCATTTCCCATTAATACTTATAGCCCAGAAGTGAACAGAGACACATCAATGTTTTAAAGACCACCTTTTTTAATCCATAATTGTGGACTAAAAGAGAAAAAAGACTGTTTTGAAACCAATGACCGTGAAATAATTTGTTACACTTTTAAAAGCAATTTACTGGAAATTATTGTGAGTAGTGTTTACATGACTGTCTTGCAGGAGAGATAAGACGTCATGGTGCCATGAAATGTATGCAGACTGAGATTTATCCAGCAACAGATTGTTGATTGGTTTGTGCAATTGTAACCATTTGTTAATGTTAAAGATCATCATTCTTGATAACAACTCTCTATATGGTTCCTGGGCAAGTGAGCAGATTGGAATTGTTTTACAATCGAGTGGGGATGAACCTCCTGACTTCTGTGGTACCAGTTCTGTGGCTCTACTCCTGCATCAGACTAACTAAAGCCTAAAAAAAGCCCATTAACTGCTGCAGGCTATTGCCATTCCCCACTAGCTCATAGACTTCACAATTAGCGTACCAGTCACCCCCTGCCTCCTGCAAGCTACTGAAAGAATTGAGAAAGGAGGTCAGACAACAGAAAGCCTTGGAAAACACAAGGAATATCGCAACAAATGCCGTAACACCAATATTTTTTGTTTGTGTCTGTGTGTAGCAGTTTTAAAAATGGTTTTCTTTTGGTTTTCTTCTACTGTTTCTCATTGCGTATCCTTTATCATTCTTACAGAAGGCACAGGCAATACGAAATGCCAGGAAAACTTGTGAATGCTGCACACTGGTCTCCCTTATTTTGTATATCTCAAAACAGATCTGCAGTATGGCCAGTGCAAGTATGATTTTATCTTTGTCGTTGTATGTCCCCCGACCCCGAGACATCAATTAAAATTGGAGATTCATCAGAGAGCAGAATTAGAGAAGCACGGCCAAAAATACAAGTCTCCACGTATCAGAGCTATTCTGGTTCATTGGTAATGCTGTTAGGCTTGGGTTCTAAACCCATCTGCTCCGGAGGTGTGTTACATCTGAAAAAGTTGAGTAGAAATTTCTCAGTGCAGATGTTGCAGCATTTTATTACAAGATTTTGCAATATCAATATTTGTAAAGAAGACGCTGCAAAAAGGTAGCCAATATGAATAGATAGGAAATTCTGCAACATTAACCTGAGAAATGGTAAGCGGGTTCGCTGTATTTGGGAGGTAAAAGTAGGTTGATTGACAGGGAGAGCCAGAACTGGAAGCGCCGCCCTCTTTCTCGGGTGGCACGCCTGCGCAGTGTGGCTGAATGTAGCAGTTTGAGCGGAATCAGCTGGACTTAGGGTTCCATTGGAGTGGGTGTAGCGGGTTTCGGACTGGTACTAACCTCTATGATTGGTGTAAGTTCTGGACTTTGGCTTTTTCTCTTCCTCTATAGCCCCTTTTCCCGCAGCCTGCTCTTCGCTCCCATCCCTGATGTTTTATCTTGTTGCCTGATATCAAGGATTCCATTTCCAATGTTGAACAACAGTGTCACTTTCACTTTACATTGCGCGTCTGAGCGGGAGTCGTTATCTCGCACATGGGTCACAGCTCCCTGCTAAAACATTTACTGTACAGGTAACGCTGACTTCCTGAAAACAGGTCAACTGAAATTCTGAGTAATTTTATACTTTAGCCGAGGGTTTGAGGGGAGATTTACAGCATCGCAGTTTGTTTTTTAGAAGAAGGCCTCCCGATGTGTATGCCGGGTTTGTTTTGAACGGGAATGTTTTTGAAAGAGAATTTATGAAAATGAATGGATTTGACACGATGCATCGATTTTAACGTCCTTAAAAATGCCACAGTACATCATGACCAATTCATCACTTGTGGTTTGTCGTAACTTTTTTTTTGCAAAGTGTGATTTAACAGATTACATTCAGAAAGCATGTAGTAACGAGGGGTAGTTTTTTGTTCAGCTTGTTTCCCGGAAGTGACCATTTATGATAAGGCTGGCAATTATTGCCCACCCATACTTACCCTAATTGGTGATCCGTTGTGCCTTTCAGTGCTGCACTGTTGAACGTCTGCAGCAGTAGTGGCTGATAAACAGGATGTTTAAGAAGGGCATCTCTTGGCTTTGGAGGGAGTACAATGTAGGTTTACAAGAATGCTGCCTAGACTTCAAGGGTTAAGATATAAAAAGAGATTATACAAGTTAAGCCTGTTTTCTAGAATTTAGAATTTTAAAGGGTGATCTGATCGAAGACTTCAAGACGTTAATAGGAAAACAGGGAGTAGATAAATACACTATTTCCACTGGTTGGGGATTTTAGAACAAGGTGATTCATAGAGTCATAGAGATGTACAGCATGGAAACAGACCCTTCGGTCCAACTCATCCACGCTGACCAGATATCCCAACCCAATCTAGTCCGACCTGCCAGCACCTGGCCCATATCCCTCCAAACCCTTCCTACTCATATACCTATCCAAATTTTCTTAAATGTTGCAATTGTACCAGCCTCCACCACATCCTCTGGCAGCTCATTCCATACACTTACCACCCTCTGCGTGAAAAGGTTGCCCCTTACATCTCTTTTATAGCTTTCCCCTCTCACTTTAAACCTATGCCCTCTAGTTCTGGACTCCCCGACCCCAGGGAAAAGACTTTGCCTATTTATCCTATCCATGCCCCTCATAATTTTGTAAACCTCTATAAGGTCACCCCTCAGCCTCCGATGCTCCAGGGAAAACAGCCCCAGCCTGTTCAGCCTCTCCCTATAGCTCAATTCCTCCAACCCTGGCAACATCCTTGTAAATCTTTTCTGAACCCTTTCAAGTTTCACAACATCTTTCCGATAGGAAGGAGACCAGAATTGCACACAATATTCCAACAGTGGCCTGACCAATGTCCTGTACAGCCGCAACATGACCTCCCAACTCCTGTACTCAATACTCTGACCAATAAAGGAAAGCATACCAAACGCCTTCTTCACTATCCTATCTACCTGCAACTCCACTTTCAATGAGCTATGAACCTGCACTCCAAGGTCTCTTTGTTCAGCAACACTCCCTCAGACCTTACCATTAAGTGTATAAGTCCTGCTAAGATTTGCTTTCCCAAAATGCAGCACCTCGCATTTATCTGAATTAAATTCCATCTGTCACTTCTCAGCCCATTGGCCCATCTGGTCCAGATCCTGTTGTAATCTGAGGTAACCCTCTTTGCTGTCCACTGCACTTCCAATTTTGGTGTCATCTGCAAACTTACAAACTGTACCTCTTATGCTCACATCCAAATCATTTATTTAAATGACAAAAAGTAGAGGACCCAACACCGATCCTTGTGGCACTCCACTGGTCACAGGCCTCCAGGCTGAAAAACAACCCTCCACCACCACCCTCTGTCTTCTACCTTTGAGCCAGTTCTGTATCCAAATGGCTAGTTCTCCCTGTATTCCATGAGATCTAACCTTGCTAATCAGTCTCCCATGAGGAACCTTGTCGAACGCCTTACTGAAGTCCATATAGATCACATCTACCGCTCTGTCCTCATCAATCCTCTTTGTTACTTCATCAAAAAACTCAATAAAGAGTTTGTGAGACATGATTTCCCAGGCACAAAGCCATGTTGACTATCCCGAATCAGTCCTTGCCTTTCCAAATACATGTACATCCTGTCCCTCAGGATTCCCTCCAACAACTTGCCCACCACCGAGGTCAGGCTCACTGGTCTATAGTTCCCTGGCTTGTCCTTACCGCCCTCCTTAAACAGTGGCACCACGTTTGCCACCCTCCAGTCTTCCGGCACTTCACCTGTGACTATCGATGATACAAATATCTCCGCAAAAGGCCCAGCAATCACTTCTCTAGCTTCCCACAGAGTTCTCTGGTACACCTGATCAGGTCCTGGGGATTTATCCACCTTTAACCGTTTCAAGACATCCAGCACTTCCTCCTCTGTAATCTGGACATTTTGCAAGATGTCACCATCTATTTACCAACAGTCTATATCTTCCATATCCTTTTCCACAGTAAATACTGATGCAAAATATTCATTTAGTTTTCTCCCCCATTTTCTGTGGCTCCACACAAAAGCTGCCTTGCTGATCTTTGAGGGGCCCTATTCTCTCCCCAGTTCCCCTTTTGTCCTTAATATATTTGTAAAAACCCTTTGGCTTCTCCTTAATTCTATTTACCATGCTATCTCATGTCCCCGTTTTGCCCTCCTGATTTCCCTCTTAAGTATACTCCTACTTTCTTTATACTCTTCTAAGGATTCACTCGATCTATCCTGTCGTTACCTGACATATGCTTCCTTCAATTTCTTAAGTCATCCAGCATTCCCTATACCTACCAGCCTTCCCTTTCACCCTGACAGGAATATACTTTTTCTGGATTCTTGCTACCTCATTTCTGAAGGCTTCCCATTTTCCAGCCGTCCCTTTACCTGCGAACATCTGCCTCCAATCAGCTTTTGAACGTTCTTGCCTAATACCATCAAAATTGGCCTTTCTCCAATTTAGAACGTCAACTTTTAGATCTGGTCTATCTTTTTACATCACTATTTTAAAATGAATAGAATTATGGTCGCTGGCCCTAAAGTGCTCCCCCACTGACACCTCAGTCACCTGCCCTGCCTTATTTCCCAAGAGTAGGTCAAGTTTTGCACCTTCTCTCGTCAGTACATCCACATACTGAATCAGAAAATTGTCTTGTACACACTTAAGAAATTCCTCTCCATCTAAACCTTTAACACTATGGCAGTCCCAATCCGTGTTTGGAAAGTTAAAATCCCCTACCATAACTACCGTATTATTCTTACAGATAGCTGAGATCTCCTTACAAGTTTGTTTCTCAATTTACCTCTGACTATTGGGGGGTCTGTAATACACTCCCAATAAGGTGATCATCCCTTTCTTATTTCTCAGTTCCACCCAAATAACTTCCCTGTATGTATTTCCAGGAATATCCTCCCTTAGCACAGCTGTAATGCTATGCCTTATCAAAAATGCCACTCCCCCTCCTCTTTTGCCTCCCTTTCTATCCTTCCTGTAGCATTTGTATCCTGGAACATTCCGCTGCCAGTCCTGAGCCATGTTTCCGTAATTGCTGTGATATCCCAGTCCCGTGTTCCTAAGCATGCCCTGAGTTCATCTGCCTTCCCTGTTAGGCCCCTTGCATTGAAATAAATGCAGTTTAATTTATTAGTCATACCTTGTCCCTGCCTGCCTTGACTGTTTGACTCATGTCAGTTCTCAGCTGTACCCGTCTCAGATCGATCTCTTTCCTCACTATCTCCCTGGATCTTACTAGTTTAAATCCTCCTAAGCAGTTCTAGCAAATTTCCCTGCCAGTATATTTGTCCACTTCCAACTTAGATGCAATCCGTCCATCTTGTACAGGTTGCTTCTACCCCAAAACAGATTCCAATGATCCAAAAACGTGAATCCTTCTCCCATACACCAGCTCCTCAGCCATGCATTCATCTGCTCTACCCTCCTATTCCTGTCCTCACTAGCTCGTAGCACTGGGAGTAATCCAGATATTACTACCCTTGAGGACCTCCTTTTTAAATTTCTACCTAACTCTCTGTAATCTCCCTTCAGAGTCTCAACCTTTTCCCTTTCAATGTCGTTGGTTCCAATGTGGACAATGACCTCCTGCTCGCCCCTCTCCCCGTGAGAACATTCTGTACCCTCTCTGAGACAATCTTGATCCTGGCACCAGGGAAACAACACACCATTCTGCTTTTTCTCTGCTGGCAACAGAAACGTCTGTCTGTACCTCTGACTACAGAATCCCCTAACACAATTGATCTCTTGGAAGCCGACATACCCCTTGTTGCATTAGAGCCAGTCTCAATACCAGAAACCTGGCTGTTCATGCTACGTTCTCCTGAGAATCCATCACTCCCTTCATTTTCCAAAGCAGCATTGCTGTGTAAAGTGAGTATATCCACAAAAGACTCCTGCTGTAGTTGCCTACCTCTCTTACCCTTCCTGGAGTTAACCCGTCTATGTGACTGTATCTGAGACTTCCCCCCCTTTCTATAACTGCCATCCATCACATACTGTTGCTGTTGCAAATTCCTCATTGCTTCTATCTGTCTCTCCAACTGATCCACTTGATCTGATAAGATTCGCATCCAACAGCATTTATGGCAGATATAATCCGCAGTAACCCTTAAACTCTCTTTAAATTCCCACATCTGACAAGAAGTACATATCACTGCAAAGGCCATTTTTGCTCCTTCACAATCTACAGACCCAGAAAATTACACTGTCTTATTCCTCTACAAACACTGCCCCAAGTTAAATTAATAGCTATGGCTTATATTTTAAGTTTAATCAAGAGACTTATCTCCAAAAACATATAATCAAGAAAGAATCCACTGTACCCACTACTGCAGCCTTTCTCTTGGACAGACTTAAAACAACAATTAACTTATCTGATTCTGTGCTGTGAACTTCGCCCAACAGTTCCTCCAAGATAAGTTGTGAATTTCACTGTTAATTTTCCCAGATGCACTCCGATATCCAGCGATACACGAATTCAAACAGCAAAGGCAGTAACTGTGCAGGTTTTCTCTCTCTCCCCTGCACTGTCCTCACCATGTGCTTCCTTTGCCTGCTCTTCTCCATTTTAAACTGCTGTTGTTTTGACTTTTTTTTTCCAAAGTTCCAAAACAATGCAACAGCATATAAACAGTAATTGCTGCTCCTGGAATTCGAGGAAATCACTTCCAAAACCTAAAATACCTCAAAAAAAGGAGCAGCTCTGACAGCCAGAAATTTTTCCTGTCCTCCTGTACTTGAAGAATTAGGGTCAGCCATTCAGGAGGGATGTTAGGAAGCACTTCTACGCAAAGCAAAGGGTGGTAGATGTTGAGAACCCTCTTCCATAAATGGCAGTGGATGCTGGATCATTCACTAATTTTAAATCCAACATAGACAAATTTTTGATAAGCAAAGGTATATGATAATGCATTATCTGGGCCGACATAACACTAATTGTTAAAGTTCACTTGAGGATATAACTTTAAGAATGTTCTGCGATTTACGTATGAAAGAACTGAAACCAACATGGTCATTCTAAAAGATGAGAGACTTAACAAACAATCCAGGTATTTTTCGATATATAACTTCAGTTACATCACACTGTAAACTTTGCTATAAATTCTGCATCTTATGACCTTATACTCCACAACCACCTGATGAACGAGCAGCGCTCCGAAAGCTAGTGTTTCCAAATAACTATAACCTGGTGTTATGTGATTTTTAATCAGGTTTGTGAAGTTAGGCCACAGGTCAGCCATGATCTCATTGAATGGTGGAACAGGTTCAAGGACCTGAATGGTCTACTTCTGTTCCAGTTTTGCTGCTCGTTGAGTATCGTCATTTTCAATCACATGAAGATCCCTGGCAGGAACAATCAACCCTGAGTAGATGTCTTTGTTGAATTGGTGGCAAGCAAACAGAGACTCCATTAATGGCAGGTGTAGTTAGTACCACTGATCAGTCATTTTTACAGCACTGTTCCACCTAACACAGCTATTTTTGCATTCTGTTACCTCATCTGTTGTTTCTGATATCTGTCTCCAATTGTTGAGCCTGGAGCTTGACTGGATACACTCCCTGACAAGTTGTATTGCAGATAAACTTTGAGGTTTAAAATTTCAATGGGATTTGTGCAGCAAAAAGCAAAATGTTTTGTGCTACTGTATAAAGTCAATAAGAGGAAACTGTTGGAAGTATCAGAAGGGTCCAGTACCAAAAAAAACAAATATTTAGGGTAAAGAAAAAGTGATAACATGAAGAATTTTCAGTGCAGCCAGTTGCTGAGATCTGCAATGTGCTGCCTAAAAGATTACTCGATGGAAACTGGACATTAACTTTCAGAAAGAGATTAGATAAGTACTTGAAAGGAATTTACTTAACACTGCTATTGAGACAGAGCAGAGGAGTATGATTAGTTGGATAAATCTGTCAAGGAGATTACACAGGCACATTGACCTTCAGTGGTATAATGATGCAAGTGACTCACAATGTGGAATAAGTTGATTATATTAAAAGGCAATAATGGAATTCTCAGAAGTCTGAGTTACAGGAGGAAACCTTAGAAGACTTTTCTAAAATAGTTGGAATAGTGAGGTTCAGTAATTCCTAACATATTTATGTTCTTTGTTTTGGGTTTAACAGATTTTGCAGTAATGATGCCAATTGTTGCTACTTGTCTTATCTACTTGTGACCATGGCTGTACCTTTGTGCCTTTGTGATTTGCCATTGCAGCACTTATGCTGGTTCGTTCACAACAAGCTGGTGAGGTGGGAGGTACAGAGAGCCAGGAGCCCATCTGTGGGGAAAGGAAACCAGATGAAAAAGAGGGGATAACAAATGTAGAGGAGAGAAATTGGTCTAGAGCAGGACTTTGAATTCACCTTTAATTAATAATAGTTTTCTATCAGTCTAGTTTTACATTATTTTGCTAAAAGACAAAAGCTATACCTTGGAAATGTACCAATGGTATTATCACTAGAGTGGAGTTAAGACCATCATCAAATGTGTTGTGATCTTTTTGAATGATGGGGCACATCCAAAGGGTGGAATTGCCTAACTGTCCCTGTGTCCTATGCATCTACGTTCCAGTGTGAAAATATTTGCTAATTTTCAGCTTGGAAGTGGAGGTGGCCAGTGGAAATCTATGATATACCACTCCATCTGTCTGTATGATGATGTATATCCAACTCCTAAGTCAGCACTAGGCCAACCAAAGCAGAAAATGCTTTAGGTAAGTCAGTCAGTAAGGTGCAGAGAAAAGACCTGGGCAGAACGGTGGCTCAGTGGTTAGCACTGCTGCCTCACAGCGCCAGGGAACCGGGTTCAATTCCAACCTCAGGTGACTGTCTGTGTGGAGTTTGCACATTCTCCCTGTGTCTGCATGGATTTCCTCCGGGTGCTCTGATTGCCTCCCACAGTCCAAAGATGTGCAGTTTAGGTGAATTGGCCATGCTAAATTGCCCATAGTGTACAGGGATGTGTAGGTTAGGTGTATTAGTCAGGGGTAAATATAGGGTGGGGGGGGGGGAATGGGCCTGGGTGGGTTACTTTTTGGAGTGCAGAATTGGGCTGAAGGGCCTGTTTCCACACTGTAGGGACTCTATGAAGACAAGTTTGAAATGTCAGAAATGAAAGGAAAAAGGATCTGGGGAAGGAAATGTAACAAGAAACATTGATGTCTTCTATTTTTGCATCAAAAGTTTTAAATGTGAAGAACGCCAAAGTCTATCTTGTTCATCTATTTCCTTGGTAACGCACACACAGAATGATAATAGCAAACAACTCTTCCGTTAATCTGCAACCAAACTAGAAATGACTTGAGAAACCCCAAAATGCACAGAACTTAGTGACCCACAGCTCCAAAGCCGCATGCCCTAAGTTACTCATATGTTGCATCCACAAATGTTATTTTCTGGAAAAGATGTGTCTACTTTGTATTTGAATGAATCAACACTAACTGCTCCTATTGTCTCTCTTAGGAAGGAGTCTGTCTCATTGATTGAATATTTGATTACTGAAATGTTGCTTTACACCAGGGTATTTCTGTGATATTTCCTCTTCTGGGCAAGTTGGAATAATCTTTCATTGTCAACACTATCTCTGTAATGTAATCCCTTTTAGAATCTGAAATACAAGCATTGCTTTACTTTATGCAGTGCTATTGAACAGTAGTGAGATCAATTTGTTATTGATTGGAATCTCCAAATCACATTCTTTCACTAGTTACACCTCACCCCACCACCATTTTCCTAAAGTACTAATTTGATTATCTGTTGAGGATTCTGAAGTGTTTTGATGAAACATTAACCAGACCTGTCAGGTGCGCACCTATTGTATGATCTTATCCAGTAAGGAAATCATACCATCGCTTCTCTCCTACTTATGAAAACATTTCCACATCCACTTTATCCAGGCCTCTTAGTATTCTGTTAGATGACGGTGATCTGATTGAAACTATCTAGACTTTGCATACAGACCCAAAGTCCTCAATCGCTCCTCATATGACAAGCCTTTCATCCCTGGGATCATTTTTGTAAACCTCCTCTGAACCCATTCCTGATGCTAGCATATCCTTCCTTAGAAACCCAAAATATAGGGGTCCAAATTACTCACAATATTCCAAATGTGTTCTGACCAGAACTTTATACAGTTTCAGTAGTACATCCCTGCTGTTGTATTCTAAACCTCTTGAAACCAGTTGTAACATTGAATTTGCCTACCTCACTGCCAGCTGAATCTACATGTTAACCTTAAGAGAATCCTGAATTAGGACTCCTAAGTCTTTTGTGCTTCACATTTCCAAAGCCTTTCCTGAATTACAAAATAGTCTTTTTTTTTCTATGAAAGTGCAAAACCTCTCACTTTCCCATATTTTATTCCATGTGCTTTCTTTGTCCACTTTCTTAGCCTGTACCAGTCTTTCTGAAGCCTCCCATTCCCTCAACACTACCTGTCTCTCCCTTTGGATACATATCAGATCTCCTTTGAGAAGATCAATTTGATATTGATCAAGCAGTTTTCTTTAACCATGTACACCTCACCTTACCTCCAATTGACTAAAATGCTCGTTTGATTATCTATTTAGGATTCTGAAGTGTTTTACTGAAACATCTGCCTATCTCATCAGATGCTCATTTATCGTGCATTCTGCTGGTAATTTTATTCTTCTCTATTACTGTTTGCATAAAAGTGGGCGGCACGGTGGCACAGTGGTTAGCACTGCTGCCTCACAGCGCCAGAGACCTGGGTTCAATTCCTGCCTCAGGCAACTGTCTGTGTGGAGTTTGCACATTTTCCCCGTGTCTGCGTGGGTTTCCTCCCACAGTCCAAAGATGTGCAAGTTAGGTGAATTGGCCATGCTAAATTGCCAATAATGTTAGGTGAAGGGTCAATAGGTCTGGGTGGGTTGCGCTTCGGCAGGTTGATGTGGACTTGTTGGGACGAAGGGCCTGTTTCCACACTAAGTAATCTAATCCAATCTAAAAAATTCAACATAAGCAGACCATTTCTCCCATCCAAGTCAGACCAGTGTTAATGCACCTGTTCGGACATCTTTGGAGATGGCCTTGAATCCAGATCTTATGGCCGAAAGATAGAAACAAGATTGCTGTGCTACAGCCAAGCTTCCCCGTAAATCCTATGGAATTAAAGGATTGAGTAGTAGCCACTCTGTTCACCTCAAACAATTACTATGGTAGCACACTCCACATTCTTGCTGCTCTCTGGGCTAAGCTATTCCTTCTGTGTACACTGACTATTTTTTGATGACACTGACATTGACAGTCTGCTCTTTTTCACTTCTGGAAATGTCCTCTCTGCTGTATCAAGATGTTTCCTAGTTTTTAAAAGCTCTCGTGGAAGAGGAAACCAAAAGATCCCGCTTGATCATTTTCAAACATTTTTTTGTTTTCCTCTGTGGCAAATGGCTGTGATGGGTTTCTTCAGTGCTTTCCACCAAAGATTCTTTATCAGTGGAAAATCAGCACCTTTAGTATGGACTTTAAGAAAATTGTTCCAAGTCTAGATACTTCCCATGTTAGCACTAGTTACATCACAGGATTATTACAGCAATTTCTATCCAAATAATAATCCAATGCTGTTTTGAATGTCTCAGCTGAACCTGGCTCCACCACATTTACTGGGCAGCGCTTTGCACCCCCTAACTGTTCACTGTGTGAAAGTGTTATTCTTACAGTACCCTTGCTTCGTTTCCGCATAACTTCAAGTCTTTGCTCTCCTGCCCGTGTTCTTATACATGCGGGGACTGCTTCTCCCATTCCACCCATGATTTTGAAGACCTCTATTATATCTCCTTTCAGCCTTTCAAAATTATGAGGGGCATGGATAGGATAAATAGACAAAGTCTTTTCCCTGGGGTCGGGAAGTCCAGAACTAGAGGGCATAGGTTTAGGGTGAGAGGGGAAAGATATAAAAGAGACCAAAGGGGCAACTTTTTCACGCAGAGGGTGGTACGTGTATGGAATGAGCTGCCAGAAGATGTGGTGGAGGCTGGTACAATTGCAACATTTAAGAGGCATTTGGATGGGTATATGAATAGGAAGGGTTTGGAGGGAAATGGGCCGGGTGCTGGCAGGTGGGACTAGATTGGGTTGGGATATCTGGTCGGCGTGGACGGGTTGGACTGAAGGGTCTGTTTCCATGCTGTACATCTCTATGACTCTCTCCAAGGAGTGTAGTCCTAATTTCTTCAGTCTATTCTCATATCTGGAATTGTTCATGTCAATTGCTTCTGCAATCTCTCCAATGCATTTTGAGTGGGAGCAGCGGCCGAGGAAAAACGAACCCGGGAGACTACAGCTAAGTGTACAGTCATGGCAGCGCAGGCGGTGGAATGTTCCTCCTGCAGGATGTTTGAGGTAGGGGTGACCACCGATACTCCTGCCGACTTCGTGTGCAGGAAATGCAGTCAGATCCTGATCCTCACCGAACGAGTTAGGGAACTGGAACTGGAGCTGGATGAGCTGAGGATTATTCGAGAGGCTGAGAGGGTGATCGATAGAAGCTACAGGGACATAGTTACACCGGAGAACAGAGGTAGCTGGGTAACAGTTAGAGGTGGGAAGGGGAAGAAGCAGGCAGTGCAGGGTTCCCCTGTGGTCGTACCCCTAAAAAATAAGTATGCAGCTTTGGAAACTGTTGGGGGGGACAGCCTTGCAGGTGTAAGCTGCAGTGAAGGGGTCTGTGGCTCTGAGATTCAGAAGGGAAAGGGGGAGAAGAGGAGAGCGCTAGTTATAGGGGACTCTCTAGTTAGAGGGACGGACAGGCGGTTCTGTGGACATGGGCGAGACTCTCGGATGGTTTGTTGCCTCCCGGGTGCTAGGGTCCGAGACGTCTCGGACCGTGTCTTCAGAATCCTTAAGGGGGAGGGTGTGCAGCCAGAAGTCGTGGTACACATTGGCACCAACGACATAGGTAGGAAGAGGGGTGGGGAGGTCATTCAAGAGCTCAAGGAGTTAGGCTGGAAGCTAAAAGCTAGGACAGACAGAGTCGTCATCTCTGGGTTGTTGCCGGTGCCACGTGACAGAGAGGCAAAGAATAGGGAGAGAGTGCAGTTGAACACGTGGCTGCAAGGATGGTGTAGGAGGGAGGGCTTCAGATATTTGGACAATTGGACTGCATTCTGGGGAAGGTGGGACCTGTATAAACAGGACGGGTTGCACCTGAACCAGAAGGGCACCAATATCCTGGGGGGTAGGTTTGCTAGCACTCTTCGGGGGGGTTTAAACTAATTTGGCAGGGGGATGGGATCCGGACTTGTAGTCCAGCAAGTAAGCTAGCTGTGTGTCAGGATGCCCAAGACTGTAGGGAGGCTGTGGAGAAGGTAGCACTGACAGGGACTACTTGCGGACACAGAGATGGGCTCAAGTGCGTATACTTCAATGCAAGGAGTATCAGAAATAAGGTGGGTGAACTTAAGGCGTGGATCGGTACCTGGGACTACGATGTTGTGGCCATCACGGAAACATGGATAGATGAGGGACAGGAATGGCTGTTGGAGGTTCCTGGTTACAGATGTTTCAGTAAGATTAGGGAGGGTGGTAAAAAAGGAGGGGGGGGGGGTGGCATTGCTAATTAGAAATGGTATAACGGCTGCAGAAAGGAAGTTTGAGGGGGATCTGCCTCTGGAGGTAGTATGGGCTGAAGTCAGAAATAGGAAAGGTGCAGTCACCTTGTTGGGTGTTTATTATAGGCCCCCCAATAGCAGCAGAGATGTGGAGAAACAGATTGGGAAACAGATTTTGGAAAGGTGCAGAAGTCACAGGGTCGTAGTCATGGGCGACTTCAACTTCCCAAATATTGATTGGAAGCTCTTTAGATCAAATAGATTGGATGGGGCGGTGTTTGTGCAGTGTGTCCAGGAAGCTTTTCTAACGCAGTATGTAGATTGTCCAACCAGAGGGGAGGCCATATTGGATTTGGTACTCGGTAATGAACCGGGACAAGTGGTGGGCTTGTTAGTGGGTGAACATTTTGGTGATGGTGACCACAATTCTGTGACTTTCACCTTGGTTATGGAGAGAGATAGGTGCGCACAACAAGGAAGTTTTTACAATTGGGGGAAGGGAAATTACGATGCTGTAAGACAGGATTTGAGGAGCATACGTTGGGAGCATAGGCTGTCAGGGAAGGATGTGGTGGAAATGTGGAACTTTTTCAAGGAGCAGATACGACGTGTCCTTGATATGTATGTACCGATCAGGCAGGAAAGAAATGGTCGTGTGAGGGAGCCTTGGTTGACGAGGGAGGTTGAATGTCTAGTAAAGAGGAAGAAGGAGGCTTACATAAGGTTGAGGAAACAAGGTTCAGACAGAGCAGTGGAGGGATACAGGATAGCCAGAAGGGACCTGAAGAAAGGGATTAGGAGAGCTAAGAGAGGGCATGAAAAATCCCTGGCGGATAGGATCAAGGATAACCCCAAGGCATTCTATGTGTATGTGAGAAACCTGAGAATGACGAGAACGAGGGTAGGTCCGATCAAGGACAGTGGTGGGAGACTGTGTATTGAGTCGGAAGAGATAGGAGAGGTCTTGAACAAGTACTTCTCTTCAGTATTTACGAACGAGAGGGACCGTATTGTTGAAGAGGAGAGTGTGAAACGGACTGATAAGCTAGAAGAGATACCTGTTAGGAAGGAAGATGTGTTGGACATTTTGAACAACTTGAGGATAGACAAGTCCCCCGGGCCTGACGGGATATATCCTAGGATTATGTGGGAAGCAAGAGAGGAAATTGCAGTACCGTTGGCAATGATCTTCTCGTCTTCACTGGCAACTGGGGTGGTACCAGGGGACTGGAGAGTAGCGAATGTTGTGCCCCTGTTCAAAAAAGGGAATAGGGATAACCCCGGGAATTACAGGCCAGTTAGTCTTACTTCTGTGGTAGGCAAAGTAATGGAAGGGGTACTGAGGGATAGGATTTACGAGTATCTGGAAAGACACTGCTTGATTAGGGACAGCCAGCACGGATTTGTGAAGGGTCGGTCTTGCCTTACAAGTCTTATTGAATTCTTCGAGGAGGTGACCACGCATGTGGATGAGGGTAGAGCAGTGGATGTAGTGTACATGGATTTTAGTAAGGCATTTGATAAGGTTCCCCATGGTAGGCTTATGCGGAAAGTCAGGAGGCATGGGATAGAGGGAAATTTGGCCAATTGGATAGAAAACTGGCTAACCGGTCGAAGTCAGAGAGTGGTGGTAGATGGTAAATATTCAGCATGGAGTCCAGTTACAAGTGGAGTTCCGCAGGGATCAGTTCTGGGTCCTCTGCTGTTTGTAATTTTTATTAATGACTTAGATGAGGGAGTCGAAGGGTGGGTCAGTAAATTTGCAGACGATACGAAGATTGGTGGAGTTGTGGACAGTGAGGAGGGCTGTTGTCGGCTGCAGAGGGACTTAGATATGATGCAGAGCTGGGCTGAGGAGTGGCAGATGGAGTTCAACCCTGCCAAGTGTGAGGTTGTCCATTTTGGAAGAACAAATAAGAATGCGGAATACAGGGTTAATGGTAGGGTACTTGGTCAGGTGGAGGAACAGAGGGATCTTGGGGTCTATGTACATAGATCTTTGAAGGTTGCCACTCAGGTGGATAGAGTTTGTAAGAAGGCCTATGGAGTATTATCGTTCATTAGCAGAGGGATTGAATTCAAGAGTCGTGAGGTGATGTTGCAGCTGTACAGGACTTTGGTTAGGCCACATTTGGAGTACTGTGTGCAGTTCTGGTCGCCTCACTTTAGGAAAGATGTGGAAGCTTTGGAGAGGGTGCAGAGAAGATTTACCAGGATGTTGCCTGGAATGGAGAGTAGGTCGTACGAGGATAGGTTGAGAGTTCTCGGCCTTTTCTCGTTGGAACGGCGAAGGATGAGGGGTGACTTGATAGAGGTTTATAAGATGATCAGAGGAATAGATAGAGTAGACAGTCAGAAACTTTTTCCCCGGGTACAACAGAGTGTTACAAGGGGACATAAATTTAAGGTGAAGGGTGGAAGGTATAGGGGAGATGTCAGGGGTGGGTTCTTTAACCAGAGAGTGGTGGGGGCATGGAATGCGCTGCCCGTGGGAGTGGTAGAGTCAGATTCATTGGCGACCTTTAAGCGGCATTTGGATAGGTACATGGATGGGTGCTTAATCTAGGATAGAAGTTCGGCACAACATCGTGGGCCGAAGGGCCTGTTCTGTGCTGTATTGTTCTATGTTCTATGTTCTAATGCATTTGCAGCCTTCCTATAAAATGGCACCCACAACTGAACACAGTACTCCGGCTGAGGACGAACAAGTTGCTTGTACAAATTCAACAACACCTTTTTGCTCTTATATTCTATGTCCTTCTTAATAAATCTGAGAACACTGCTTTATTAACTTTTCTCTCAAACAGTCCTGTTACGTTCAATGATCTGTGCACATATACACCCAGGACTCTCACTTCCTGCACTCCTTGTAGAATTAAACTCCCTATTTTATATTGTCTTTCAGTGTTCTTCCAAACAAAGTGCGTCACCTCACACTTCTCTGCTTTGACCATCATCTGCCACCTATCCACCCACTCTACCAGTTTCAGTGACCTTTTTAGCGATTCACTCTGTCCTCCTCGGTTTACGTTCATCCAAATTTAATGTTATCAGTAGACTTTGAAATTATCTCTTGTACACTAAGATCCAGTTAACGAAAACCAGGAGTCCCAATACCAACCTCTTGGGAACTCCACTACGAAATGCCATCCAGTCTGAAAAATATCTTTTGACTATTGCTCTCTCTTTCCTAGTTCTCAGCCAGTTTGTGTCCACTTTGCTACTGATCTTCTATATTATGACCTACAACTTTCCCCACAAGTCTGTTGTGTGACAATATGTCAAACATCTTCTGGAAATCTATGGATACCACTTCAGCAGTGGTTCTCGTGGAACTTTGCTGTTACCTCTTCAAAAAAAAGCTCCAGCAAGTTAGTTAAATATAATTCTCCTAATAAAAGTCCAAGCTGACTCTTGCTAATTAATCTACCTTTATCCATGTGACAATTAATTCTATCTTGAATAGTTGTTCATAGAAGTTTCTCCTACCAGCAAAGTTAGACTAACTGCTCTGTAACTGTTGGGGTTATCCTTGCAATCTTTCTTGAACAGTGTCATAATGTTTGCAATCTTTCAGTCTTCTGGCACCTCCCTCAGTCCAGGAAAGATGAAATGATTATGGCCCTACAATGTCTAATGTAACTTCCTTCAGAATGTTTGATTGCACCTCATCAGGTGTTTTTGACTTGCGGTGTCATCAATCTACCCAAGACTTGTTCCTTATTCATTTATCTCTTCCTCTATCACTGTGCTCTGGGCAGTATTATCTTCCTTTGTAAAGATAGAGCAAGGTATGCATTTAACACCTCACCATGCCCACTGCCTCCACGTGTAAATCCCCTTCTCTATCAATCTTACTCCTTCCTTTAACTACTTTTTCTTATATGCTTATAGCTTGACTTTGGGATTTCCCTTTATTAGTTGCTAGTCTTTTACAGTTCTTTGTTTCTCTTGTATGCTTTTTCATGTACTCCAAATGTTCGGTATTCCTGTTCGTTCTGCCTTGCATTGACATCAGCACACTTTATCTTTCTAATACTAACTTCTACCTCCTCCATCATCCAGGGAACGTTGGATTTGTTTGTCCTACCTTTTCCATGAGAGGGAATGTCCCTTGACTGTACCTAAACAAAGGTGGCCAATTGACCAGAAACACACTCTTCTCCCAACCTCTTCCTTCAATCAATTCTGCTCAGCTATACTTTTACCTCATTAATCAGCATTAGCATTTCGGATCCAGTGACCCTTCCTCAGAACTGAAGAAGTTCAGAAGAAGAGTCACTGGACCTGAAACGTTAACTCTGATTTCTCTTCACAGATGCTGCCAGACCTGCTGAGCTTTTCTAGCAATTTCTGTTTTTGTCCTCATTATAAATACTTTGGTCAGAATGACCCAGTTGAATTGTTGATTTAAGGTTATTTATTTGATTTAAAAAAAAATAAATACAAGGTAAAGGTTATCAGACTATTCAACCTGTATTCTCATTGTGACAATTGTTATTCTCACTCCTATTTTTCAGTAGTAATTGGTGCTTTCTGAATGCCTTTGCCGAGACTCCGATGTAGTTATGGATCTTTGTGGTCACAAAAGCATCAGTCCTCTCATCAGAACGTGGGCAGTGTTGTGAGGTGGGGCTAATCAGTAACTGGCATCATTGATATGCCGGCATCATTGATATGCCAACATCATTACATAAAAATTCCCTTTTCCTTGCCAAAACTATTCAGTATGCCCCTGTTATAACCATCAGATGGTGGGTGGGGGGTGGCACGGGGAAGGGGTGGGGGGAGGGAAAGAACAGCCAAATGACAGTTTATAATATCCTAGGACAAGCCAAACAGAGACATGCATGAGAATTCCTAGAAGCATGGCATTCCAACTGGAACTCTATCAACAAACGCATTAACTTGGACCCCATTTGTCACCCTTTGATATATAAAAAAGAAAATGACATCACCAATACAGGAAATGACACCGCCAACCCAAGGACACCTAAACACATAAATAGAAAGCGGACTATAATACCAGTGCTTCACTGGACGCTCACTGATGATGTTACCTGGTATGGTGGTGAAATGTCTGAAAACTACCTTCAGCTCAGTGAGCAAACTTATATCCACAAATCCAACAACTTACTGATTTTTAAAAAATAACTCTTTGTTCCTCTCGATTTTTCAAGCCCTCGGTTACCGAGTGTCCTGCAACTGGAAACAGTTTCTCCCTATGTAATCTGTGAAAACGCCTCAATTTTGAGCACCTCTATGAAATCTTCCTCTAATCCTCTTTATCCTCCCACAGATAATCTGATTTTTGCTAGTCTCTTCAACTAACAGGAAAATGTCATTGCTGGTGCCATCTGATTAATCGTCTCTGCACGCTTCCCAAGGCCTTAATGTTCTTTCTAAAGTTTAGAAGCCTAGACTCAGACTCCAATCCCAGCAAAACTACTATCAGTGTCTTGAAAATTCAACATAACGTTCTCAAAGGATATTTTTAAAAATAAAACATTATCAGCCTGTCCTTCCACCATCAAAGATGTAGCTTAAGCTGTTCCAGGTCTTTGTTAGTGTATCCATTTAAAATGTTTTTGTATTTAGTTTTTTTTAAATTCACTCATGGAATACTGACATGCCTGGCTGGGCCTGTATTTTCTTGCCTGTCTTGGGTTGCCCTTGAGAAGATGGGCGGTGAGCTACTGCCTTGAACTACTACAGTCCACGTGCTCATAAACAAAAACAAAGAGCTGGAAAAACCCAGCAGGTTTGTCAGCGTCTGTGGAGAGAAATCAGAGTTTTCGTTTCAGATCCAATATCCCTTTTTTAGAACACGTGATAGCTGGGGTAAGGTTGATATTCATGCACAAGGTGAGGTGGGGTGGGAGGGTAAATAATAGGTGGAAATAGAGTACTAAGAGAGAGAACAACAGATGGACAGGCGATTAGTAGCTGACAATGGGTATAAAGTCAGGGTTGGATCGGAGAGCACAGTGCAGTCAATTCAGAGTGATAGTCCTGATGAGGAATTATACCTGAAACGTCGACTCTCCTGCTCCTTGAATGCTGCTTGACTTACTATGCTTTTCCAGCGCCACACTTTTTGACTCTGAGGAGGAGAAAGTGAGGAGATCAGAGGGAAATATGTTTGAATGGGTAAAGTGAGGGACCGTGCAGAGAAATTGAGGCTACCAATGACATGTTGACAGTTTTCAATGGACAGGTCAAGTGCAAGTAAAAGGGGCTGGATGGAAGGATCTAATTGGAGGGAGAAGTTTGGAGGAAGCTGTAGGTGTCTATGGGATAGGAAGAGGACTCTTGCCCAAAGAAATGGATTCAGAGGCAAAGGTGACAGAAGGGGAGTTCAATGTCATGTTGTGTCTGAAATTCACTAAGGTGGGTGCTCTGAGATACAACTGAGACTTTCACTGAATACAGAGCCTTCTGCATCAGAATGGAAGGTCAGAAGTGGAAAAGAGTGGATGCTTATATTGCCACTTGACATTTTTTTCTTCCAGAGTACGCTATTTGACTTATGCCCATGTAAGATTTCATATATTCTCATTTCACTAGTTGCTGCTGCCCTGAAGATTATTACCCTTACCATGTCAACTCTTAACCAAGAGCATGAGCATCTCCTCCCAGTCAGAGAGAGATGGTTTTATGATATGGTGCTCCTCAACCTTCCATAAGCATGAGGTACAAGAGGAAGCGGACCTCCATGAGTTACCAATGTCACTATAGGATTGAACCAGCATCACCCTTATCACTTTGCCCCACAACGTTAGCTACCGAGCAAACTGAGCTAATCGATGCCCACCTTTGTGTCATTCAGCTTTGTGTCATTTGAAAGCTGAAATTCTTTGATCCATATCCAAATCAAGTTCCTCGTGTACATGATCAAACCCCTTCCTCAGTGCCTGCCTATGGAACCGACTGATCCCGCACGGACTACAGACTACATTCAGACCATCCTTCACCACAAAACTCTAGCCACCCGACACCTGGAGGAAGAGCGCCTCATCTTCCGCCTTGGGACCCTCCAACCACAAGGGATCAATGTTGATTTCATCAGTTTCCTCATTACTCCTCCACCCACCTTATCCCAGATCCAACTTTTTCAACTCGGCACCACCCTCTTGAACAGTCATACTTATCCATCTTCCTCCCCACTTATTCGCTCCACCCTCCTCTCCGACCTGTCACCATCATCCCCCCCACCTTCATCTACCTATACATTCTCAGCTACATCCCACCCCACTTCCAAGCCCCCCACTTCCCCCATCTATCTCTAAGCCCCCTTGGGCCAACCCCTCATTCCTAATGAAGAGCTCATGCTCAAAACGTCGACTGTCCTGCTCCTTGGATGTTGGCTGACGGTAAATGGAAAAGCCCTGGGGAAAATTGGTGTACAGAGAGATCTGGTTGTTCAGGTCCATTGTACCCTCAAGATGGCAACGCAGGTCAAAAGTGTGTTCAAGAAGGCATCTGGCACACTTTCCTTCATCAGACAGGGTATTGAGTACAAGAGTTGGCAGCACACATTACAGTTGTAAAGGACTTTGGTTCATCCACGTTTGGAATACTGTACTGCATACAGTTCTGGTCGCCACATTACCAAAAGGATGTGGATGCTTTGGAGAGGGTGCAGAGGAAGTTCGCCAGGATGTTGCCTGGTATCGAGGGTGCTAACTATGAAGAGAGGTTGAGTAGTTTAGGATTATTTTCATTAGAAAGGCGGAGGTTGAGGGGGGACCTGATCGAGGTCGACAAAATCATGAGAGGTATAGGCAGAGTGGATAGCAAGAAGATTTTTTTCCCAGAATGGGGGACTCAATTACCAGGGCTCATGAGTTCAAGGTGTGAAGGCAAAAGTTTTAGGGAGATATGGAAAGTTCTTTACGCAGAGGGTGGTGGGTGCCTGGAATGCATTGCCAGCAGAGGTGATAGAAGTGGGCACTATAGCATCATTTAAGATACTTCTAGACAGATACAGAAATGAGCAGGGAGCAGAGGGGTACAGATCCTTAGAAAATAGATGACAGGTTTAGATAGAGAATATGGATTGGTGTAGGCTTGGAAGGCTGAAGGGCCTGTTCCTGTGTTGTAATTTTCTTTGTTCTTTGTAGGCAAGATATAGCATAAAGGGGCATCACTTTGTTTGGTGTCCTGTCAGTAGTTGTAAGTACATCCTATCCTTCTAGTTATGTGCTTTCTGCTCTTTTAAACAAACCTGTAATCAGGTTAAGATTCTGAGTTTGCCTTTCATCTACAGTGTTAAAGATCTTCTGCAATTAAGTTCCCCAATTAATGAAAATAGCTTCACTTTTAAAGAATGAGATGTCAGTGAGTTTTAAACTCTTAACCTCATTTGGGTTTGGAGTGTCTCCTCAATGTTTTGAGGTGCAACAGTTTCTGAGGGTCACATGCTCTCCAGTAAATTGAATGACAAAGGTGTGAGATGAGAAATTCCTCCTTTTACACCCTACTGCATGTTTTAACACTGACTTTCACAGCTATGAATCAACTTAAGCCTTTTTTGACACATTTTGCCAAAGTTTTCACACATCAAGTATAGAGTATTGTGTGACCTGCAGTACAACTGAGAGTTCCTGGAGCTAAAAGGAAGGAAATGCACCTTTTCAATAAGAGAACTTTCTTTGAGTCCACCCACAAAGTTGTTTCCTCATAGCGAAGAAAGGCTGATGTTTCATTGTAAGGTCTTAGTTGGTCTAGTTGCTGGCTATGGGAAGACGATGGGAAATTTTCCCTCTGGTCAAGTATCAGTACTCTGCTGAGGTAAAAACAATGACTGCAGATGCTGGAAAGCAAATACTGGATTAGTGGTGCTGGAAGAGCACAGCAGTTCAGGCAGCATCCAACGAGCAGCGAAATCGACGTTTCGGACAAAAGCCCTGATGAAGGGCTTTTGTCCGAAACGTCGATTTCGCTGCTCGTTGGATGCTGCCTGAACTGCTGTGCTCTTCCAGCACCACTAATCCAGTATCAGTACTCTCCTGTCCACTGTCAGTGTAAATTTAAGTGTGTACTGTATATAGTGACTTTCCCCTTTCATGTGACATTTGGGGGGACGAAAACTAGTGACTGATGCAAATAGGTATTGGTTACAATGATGCTGTTAGATTCACATTGATGATGAATAGTGACTAAATGGACTTCCTAGCATTGAATGAGAAGACAGTCTGATGAGCCACAGAGGGGAATTATAATAGTTGTACATTTCCCAATAAGGTTTGTGTAAAACGTAATTAGCTAAATCTTTACTGTTGCGTGCACATGTTCTAGTTTCAGATCTGGGAATCCCTGGGAAATGTTTCCTTTGATCTAGGAGCTCCCTCTTTGTTTTCCCCAGCCGATATCAGCTAATGGATCATGTAGGACAGACTCCCTGGGCTTCCACTTACTCCAGTCAGTCAGTCAGTCGAATCATGCTTGATCTTTTGTAGCACCATCTACCAATGTGGTTGGACATTCCTTTAAAGTGCTTGCCAATTAATCTTATGTTTTTAAAAACTTGCAAATGACTGGTGTCCATCTCCCCTACCGTAGGGAAAAGTTGACTGCTGTTTACCTTATCAATGCCTCTCACAACTTAAATCCATCTATAAGGCCACTGTTCGGTCTCCTACGCACCAGGGAAAGGAGTCCCAGCCTAGCCAACTTCTCCTTCTAACACAAACCTCCCAGTCCTGGTAGCATCCTTTGTAAATCTTTTCTGCACTCTTTTTCTAGTTTAATAGTATCATTTTTTAATAGTAGGGCTATCAAAAAAATTAGAACTCTATGCACTACTCTGAATGTGGCTTTGCCAACGTCTTGTACAGCTGCAACAAGATTTTCCATCTTCTATACTTAGTGCTCTGATCAATGAAAGCTCGCATATTGAAAGCTGTCTTCACTGGTCTGTCTATCTGTGACTCCATTTTCAAGAAGCTATGAACCTGTAGCCCTAGATCTCTTTCTTCTGTAACACTGTCGAAAGCCTGACCATTGACTGTGTAAGTCCTAATGCAGTTTGCTTCACCAAAATGAAACACTTTGCATTTATCTAAATTAAACTCCATCTGCCATTCCTCAGCACATTGGGCCAGTTGATTAAGACCTCGAGCATTCCCAGATAACCTCCTTTATTTTTCACTATACCACACAAACTTACTAACCACACCCTAAATTCGCATCCAATGACATTCATTGCTGTTCAGGAGGGAGTTCGAAGATTTTGAGCAAGTGACGGTGAAGGAACAACAATCTTTTATGCAATCAGTGCCTGTTGAATCCTTCAATCATTTAACCATATGAATTCAATCCCTCCCTGAATCTGCATCCTCAAGGGGTTGCAAACCTGGAATGTGGAACCTGTCTTTTTTCAGCCCTTTCTTCCAAGATGGGGATGGATTCTATGACTTTTTGTGTTCTCTTTGTCTTTTGGTATCCTGACAATTTACTGGTGAATTGTTGTGGGAGGAGCTGGAGTTTTCTTTCCTTCTGAATACTGTCACTGATTTGCTCTCAAGGAAATGTTTTGACACCTTTTATAAAGTAGCATTTGGCCCAGTGTCTCTGAATATTGCTAAAGCCTTTTGCCCAAATTGAAAAAATGGTGCTTTAGTCAATTGTATTCAGTCCATTTTTCCCATCTATTTCATGGCTAGAATAATGGGCTAGATCAAAAGATTTAAAAGTAAGGGGTGTTCCATTTGAGATGGGAAAGAAAGGAAAACATTTCCCTTTGTGGATTGCTGGTCCTTGGAATTTCTTTCCCCAGTACATCTTCCAGTGGAGGCATAGCCATTGAATAATTTTAAGGCTCTGTTGCTTGGCAAAGGCATGGAAGGGTATAGGGACTTGGAGAATTGAGCTGAGGCCACATCAGATCAACTATTGGAAAAGGCTCTTGCGATCAATTGGACTGCCCCTAATTTGTATGTTCCCAATGTGAGGGAGCTTTGTGACATGTAGTATGCCTCAATTAACTGCACTACAGACCATATTGATACTCTCATCAAGAGAGGTCTCTTGGTGCTCATTTGAATGAAAATTGGCAACAAATTGTGGTTCTTTTTTTTCTGTCAAGTGAATTACCCCTCATTTTAGGTGCTGCATCATTTATTTACGAGATCAGAAGTGATAGAAAATTGAAGACCGCCAAGATGTCTAAAATTGAGAAGATGAGTATTCAAGGTGTGAGGAGCTTTGGGATAGATGACAAGAGCAAGCAGGTTATCGCCTTCTACACTCCATTAACTGTTCTGGTGGGACCAAATGGCGCTGGCAAAACGGTAAGTTCTACAGCAGGAATATAACAAATTGAATTTGGGCCACGCAACAAATGCAGGAATTTAATCCAATGTGAGTTATTCAAGCTGAAACAGGGTAGCCTAAACTGATGAAATAAGTGATCTCCTGGAGGGTAAACTAAAATCCAGCCTAGATTGGTAGATAACTGAATCCATGTCACATACCTTTCTTTTCCAGGGGTGAGAATGACCCTGCTTGCACTGAATTTACATTGTCACATTATGGTGCCAGCTACCAGTGAGTTGGGAATCCCCTCTTCAACCCGCAACAATAGTTGATGTGAGAAAAGAAAAATAGTGTAGTGCAGTCTATTCTTCATCTTCTGTACGACTTAGTTTACTGAAATTGGATAACGTGGAAATAAATAACTGAATTCTTTTGCATTTTGGACAGAGTTTCATGTTTTGAGCTGTTCCATTTTGTAACAAGCGTGCAGAATATGATTTGTTTGCTGTTCTGTGAGCTTGTTTAAAGTAATAGTCGAATGCCAAATTGAGATTTCCAGCATAAGGAATGTTGAATAGGAGTAGGCCATTCAGCCTCTCTAGCCTGTACTGCCATTCAGCCTCTCTAGCCTGTACTGCCATTCAGCCCCTCTAGCCTGTACTGTCATTCAATGGGATCATGGCTGATCTGTGGCTCAATTCCATATACCTGCCTTTTGGTTCGTATCCTTTAATACCCTTGCTTAATAGAAAAATTACCTATCTCAAATATAAAATTAACAATTGATCCAGCATCCACTTCAGTTTTTGGAAGTGTGTTCAAGCATCTACCACCCTTTGTATATAGAAGTGCTTTTCAACTTCGCTCTTGAAGAGTCTACCCCTAACTTTTAACTATGTCCCCTAGTTCTGGAATCCCTAACCAGTGAAAATAGGTTATCTTTATCTATCCTGTCTTTTCCTGTTAATATCTTGCAGATCTCAATCAGGTCACCCCTTAATCTTCTGAATTCCAGAGAAAATAGATTTAATTTGTGTAAGTTCTCCTCATTACTTAACTCTTGACATTCTTGCAAATGTACATTCTACCACCACCATGGTCCCTTTATTCTTCCCAAGGTCTGACACCCAGATCTGCTCTCAGTACTCTAAATGGACTCCAGTCAGGGTCTTCTGCAACTGCGGTATAATGTCAGGATCCTTGTACTCCAATTCTCTCCATATAAAGGCCAGTGTTCCATTTGATCTCTTGATTATTTTCCACACCTGCTCGTGACATTTTAAAGATCTATGTACCTGCACATTGTCTCCTGTAAGTGATGTTCTTAACTACTTACCAAAATACTTACTTTTTATCACTTGTTAGTACACCATTTCAGTGTTGCTGAGGAAAGGGACATCCTGTCAAAGCAGTCATTAGGGAGTTGTAGATTCATAGATAAGCCATGATCACATTGAATGGCAGAGCCAACCTGATGGGCAGAATGGGAGAAAGTGAGGACCGCAGATGCTCGAGATCAGAGCTGAAAATGCGTTGCTGGAAAAGCGCAGCAGGTCAGGCAGCATCCAAAGAGCAGGAGAATAGACGTTTCGGGCATGAGCCCGAAGAAGGGCTTATGCCTGAAACGTCGATTCTCCTGCTCCTTGGATGCTGCCTGACCTGCTGCGCTTTTCCAGCAACACATTTTCAGCTCTGATGGGCAGGATGGCCTACTTCTGCTCCTACCTCACAATATTACTACTTTAATTTTGCTTTCAGCAGGACCGATGCAAGAATGCCAAATTTCAAAGGCAGCCAGAATTTATATTGCATGAGAAAAGGACACTGATTGGTTGAGATGTTGGGAACTATTGCTAGGGAACTATTGCCCCCACAATTGTTTAATACAAAATGGTTCCTTTCTTTTCCACCAGACAGGTTCCTGAATATGAATGTCTGTAGCTTTTACTAAGAGGAAGTGAACTACGTTCTGGGAGTTCCTGGATTGAAGGCGTGCAGCAAATGGGAGCCATGTTGAGTGTAATAAGAGGATACGGTTGCAGAAGTTACTGAGAGGAAAATGAAGGCTGTAGATTTTGAGTGTTGGCAATGAACGAAAGAAGAAGTGATTGCAATTCAGTGGAAGCAGAGGAACTGAGGGGAGAGAGGAGAGCATTGGGGTCACTTAATCACTTTGACCATTGTTAAAGTAGGGGCTTCAGGATTGGATCAGTGTCAAGCCAGCAATTAAACACCCTTGGAAACCAATTTGTCCACAGAGCATGCAACCAAACCATTGTGGATTACAATAGTGATGTAATCAGTTAATTTCAACATAATTGAAGAGTTTCTGATGGAGAAACAAACCTGTAGACTTTCCTCTAAATAGCAGCACTTGTTTGACTCTTTTTGTCTTGAATGCTAATTTATCAGAAAAATACTTTGAAGAATTGTCTTAAAATGACTTCGTCTTATAGAATAAGACATTCATTTTATATTGTTTTACCCTTTTCAAATGTTGCAGACAATAATCGAGTGCCTGAAGTATATTTGTACAGGTGACTTCCCTCCTGGAACTAAAGGACAAACGTTTGTGCATGACCCAAAGGTAGGGTGGATTTATTAAGATGCATATAATATCTTTAATTGATTAGTTTATTTGAAGTATTCCTTTTTCATTTAATTATTTTTTCAGTTCAGACATTTAAGTAGAAATCGTATATTTCCACCTAATTCCAGACACACTCATTTCGAATCACAAACTACACTTCACAGCTGTAGTTAACCTTGTGGCAAATTACTTCCCTTCAATGTATTCATTTTGAAAAAAAAACTTAACCTGGATTATCGCATTGTTTTAAATGCTCTCTTGTTGTGGTTTTGAAATTCTCTGAAATTACCTGGTTATCAGCTGTGTTTGCTTTGATTTCGTTGGTGTTTAAGTAAGGCCGATATTAGGCTTGCTCTGTTTGATAGAGAGTGCAATTTGGGAATCCTGATGATGAAAGCTTTGATTCAAGACTGCTTTCCTTCTTATCATCAACCACAGCCCAACAGTTTGCTGATAACAGCGGAGACAAAAAATATATTGTTATTTTTAATCAGTTGTAGCTTGAGTGCTCGTTGTTGTGGTTCTGTTCGCCGAGCTGGAAATTTGTGTTGCAGACGTTTCGTCCCCTGTCTAGGTGACATCCTCAGTGCTTGGGAGCCTTCTGTGAAGTGCTAATCATGCCCTAATTCTCATCTCTCTGTAAAAATCATCCTGCAATTCGAAGAGCTACATTGTTTTTATGGAGGATCATAAGACGATTGTTTTTCTGATATACATTAAAATAACAATCATTGTACTAGCGTCATAAATTGATTTAAATCTACAGTATTCAGAGTATGTAGTATTCAAGTTTTACTGGAGTATTTTAAGCAATCCGATTTCAATTAAAATTGGATTGGTTCAGTTGTGAACAGCCTGTGCTAGAATTTTGCCAGTGACTTTACTTTCCATATTCAGCTTGAGCTAGTCTCTGACAGCTGAAGGTACACTGATCTTGCTATTGCATGTAACTGCAGTGATGAGGAGATTCCCTCCACGAGGGAATTGATTTGCGAAAGCATGAAGTGTGAAAGAAGGAAATAACCTGTATGATATCCTAAAATGCCCGCTGCAGATGTATTAGTTTTGAAGAGTCATGTGTGTGAACATGGCGTATTTCAGAAATGGCAAGCTCCCACGTGTAGCAAAGGTGATGAGTTAATATATTCTAATGTTGGTTCAGCCAAAATTGTGGAGGCATTATCTGCTCTGCTCAAAAGACAAGAACTTGGTTTAGTACCATAGCTCAAAGGTCAACAATGAGTCAGTCTATTCATATTGCACTGATGTAGCATCAGATTATACACTTTTGTGTTTGAATCGTAATCCAGGCCATGATCTTTTTTTGACTAGGTTCAGAGTACTTGCATTGATCAAACTGATGATAGAAGAAATTTTACTTAAGTTTTGGTATTCATTTTACTTCATTTGATGTCAAAGTCTTTTGTGCACATTAAAGATGTGATCTGTTTGCCAATAGTGTTATAGAACATAGAACATAGAACAACACAGCACAGAACAGGCCCTTCGGCCCACGATGTTGTGCCGAACTTCTAACCTAGATTAAGCACCCATCCAAATGCCGCATAAAGGTTGCCAATGATTCTGACTCTACCACTCCCACGGGCAGCGCATTCCATGCCCCCACCACTCTCTGGGTAAAGAACCCACCCCTGACATCTCCCCTATACCTTCCACCCTTCACCTTAAATTTATGTCCCCTTGTAACACTCTTTTGTACCCGGGGAAAAAGTTTCTGACTGTCTACTCTATCTATTCCTCTGATCATCTTATAAACCTCTATCAAGTCACCCCTCATCCTTCGCCGTTCCAACGAGAAAAGGCCGAGAACTCTCAACCTATTCTCGTACGACCTATTCTCCATTCCAGGAAACATCCTGGTAAATCTCCTCTGCACCCTCTCCAAAGCTTCCACATCTTTCCTAAAGTGAGGCGACCAGAACTGCACACAGTACTCCAACTGTGGCCTAACCAAAGTCCTGTACAGCTGCAACATCACCTCACGACTCTTGAATTCAATCCCTCTGCTAATGAACGATAATACTCCATAGGCCTTCTTACAAACTCTATCCACCTGAGTGGCAACTTTCAAAGATCTATGTACATAGACCCCAAGATCCCTCTGTTCCTCCACCTGACTAAGAACCCTACCATTAACCCTATATTCCGCATTCTTATTTGTTCTTCCAAAATGGACAACCTCACACTTGGCAGGGTTGAACTCCATCTGCCACTCCTCAGCCCAGCTCTGCAACATATCTAAGTCCCTTTGCAAACGACAAATGCTCTTATCACTGTCCACAACTCCACCTATCTTCGTATCATCTGCAAATTTACCCTTCGACTCCCTCATCTAAGTCATTAATAAAAATTACAAACAGCAGAGGACCCAGAACTGATCCCTGCGGAACTCCACTTGTAACCGGGCTCCAGGCTGAATATTTACCATCTACCACCACTCTCTGACTTCGACTGGTTAGCCAGTTTTCTATCCAATTGGCCAAATTTCCCTCTATCCCATGCCTCCTGACTTTCCGCATAAGCCTACCATGGGGAACCTTATCAAATGCCTTACTAAAATCCATGTACACTACATCCACTGCTCTACCTTCATCCACATGCTTGGTCACCTCCTCGAAGAATTCAATAAGACTTGTAAGGCAAGACCAACCCTTCACAATTCCGTGCTGGCTGTCCCTAATCAAGCAGTGTCTTTCCAGATACTCGTAAATCCTATCCCTCAGTACCCTTTCCATTACTTTGCCTACCACAGAAGTTAGACTAACTAGCCTGTAATTCCCGGGGTTATCCCTATTCCCTTTTTTGAACAGGGGCACAACATTCACTACTCTCCAGTCCCCTGGTACCAACCCCGTTGTCAGTGAAGACGAGAAGATCATTGCCAACGGTACTGCAATTTCCTCTCTTGCTTCCCACATAATCCTAGGATATATCCCGTCAGGCCCGGGGGACTTGTCTATCCTCAAGTTGTTCAAAATGTCCAACACATCTTCCTTCCTAACAAGTATCTCTTCTAGCTTACCAGTCCGTTTCACACTCTCCTCTTCAACAATATGGTCCCTCTCGTTCGTAAATACTGAAGAGAAGTATTTGTTCAAGACCTCTCCTATCTCTTCCGACTCAATACACAGTCTCCCACTACTGTCCTTGATCGGACCTACCCTCGTTCTCGTCATTCTCAGGTTTCTCACATACGCATAAAATGCCTTGGGGTTATCCTTGATCCTATCCGCCAAGGATTTTTCATGCCCTCTCTTAGCTCTCCTAATCCCTTTCTTCAGGTCCCTTCTGGCTATCCTGTATCCCTCCACTGCTCTGTCTGAACCCTGTTTCCTCAACCTTATGTAAGCATCCTTCTTCCTCTTTACTAGACATTCAACTTCGCTCGTCAACCAAGGCTCCCTCACACGACCATTTCTTTCCTGCCTGATAGGTACGTACATATCAAGGACACGTCGTATCTGCTTCTTGAAAAAGTTCCACATTTCCACCACATCCTTCCCTGACAGCCTATGCTCCCAACGTATGCTCCTCAAATCCTGTCTTACAGCATCGTAATTTCCCTTCCCCCAATTGTAAAATCTACCTTGTTGTGTGCACCTATCTCTCTCCGTAACCAAGGTGAAAGTCACAGAATTGTGGTCACCATCACCAAAATGTTCACCCACTAACAAGCCCACCACTTGTCCCGGTTCATTATCGAGTACCAAATCCAATATGGCCTCCCCTCTGGTTGGACAATCTACATACTGCGTTAGAAAAGCTTCCTGGACACACTGCACAAACACCGCCCCATCCAATCTACTTGATCTAAAGAGCTTCCAATCAATATTTGGGAAGTTGAAGTCGCCCATGACTACGACCCTGTGACATCTGCACCTTTCCAAAATCTGTTTCCCAATCTGTTTCTCCACATCTCTGCTGCTATTGGGGGGCCTATAGTAAACACCCAACAAGGTGACTGCACCTTTCCTATTTCTGACTTCAGCCCATACTACCTCCAGAGGCAGATCCCCCTCAAACTTCCTTTCTGCAGCCGTTATACCATTTCTAATTAGCAATGCCACCCCCCCTCCTTTTTTACCACCCTCCCTAATCTTACTGAAAGATCTGTAACCAGGAACCTCCAACAGCCATTCCTGTCCCTCATCTATCCACGTTTCCGTGATGGCCACAACATTGTAGTCCCAGGTACCGATCCACGCCTTAAGTTCACCCACCTTATTTCTGATACTCCTTGCGTTGAAGTATACGCACTTGATCCCATCTCCGTGTCCGCAAGTAGACCCTGTCAGTGCTACCTTCTCCACAGCCTCCCTACAGTCTTGGGCATCCTGACACACAGCTAGCTTACTTGCTGGACTACAAGTCCGGATCCCATCCCCCTGCCAAATTAGTTTAAACCCCCCCGAAGAGTGCTAGCAAACCTACCCCCCAGGATATTGGTGCCCTTCTGGTTCAGGTGCAACCCGTCCTGTTTGTACAGGTCCCACCTTCCCCAGAATGCAGTCCAATTGTCCAAATATCTGAAGCCCTCCCTCCTACACCATCTTCATAGCAGAATGGTGGTATCCAAAGCAGCTTGGGTCTCCATTCTTGGAAGCCTTTGTCCTTCCAGCTAATGTTTTATTTAACTTCATCAGGTTTCTGCATTCCTGGCCAGACTACCATTTATTGCCCATCCTTGATTCACCGCTAGGAGGCGGTGGTGAGCTGTTGCCTTGAATTGTTGTGGTTTGTGTGTGGATACATCACAGTGCTGTTGGAAGTGCATTCCAGGATTTTGACCCAGTAAAAATTACCATTTACAATCATGGCGGCCTAATCTTGATCAATAAAATGATGGAATGGTTGTCGAGAGTAATATCAAGTGGCTTTTCCAAAGCAAGTAACCTGCTCACTGAAACTTACTTTGAGCTTCTCCAGGACAACTCAATGTCTGACCTTTTTACTACAGCTTTGGTCCAAATGTGGACAAAATGTTGAGTTCCAAAAGTGAGATAAGAGTGACTGCCCTTGACTTCGCTGCCATATTAGGTCAAATGCTGCTTCAAGGAGTCAGTGGGATTCAGCAATACTGTCTGTTCATTGCAGTTATACTGAGCACAAAATAGTACTGGTTGCTGGAGGTCAATCATCTCAGCTCCAGCACAGCTCTGTAGGAATTCCTCAGGGCAGTGTCCTAGGCCCAACCATCTTCAGCTGGGGTGGCATGGTGGCACAGTGAGCTGCTGCCTCACAGCGCCAGGGACCCAGGTTCAATTCCCACCACTTTCTGGATTAGTGGTGCACAGCAGTTCAGGCAGCATCCAAGGAGCTTCGAAATCAGCGTTTCGGGCAAAGAAGGGCTTTTGCCCGAAACGTCGATTTCGAAGCTCCTTGGATGCTGCCTGAACTGCTGTGCTCTTCAAGCACCACTAATCCAGAATCTGGTTTCCAGCATCTGCAGTCATTGTTTTTACCTCAATTCCCACCACTGGTGACTGTCTTTGTGGAGTTTGCACATTCTCCCCATGTCTGCATGGATTTCCTCTGGGTTTCCTCCCACAATCCAAAGATGTGCAGGTTAGGTAAATTGGCCATGCTAAACTGCCCATAGTGTTCAGGCATGTGTAGGTTAGGTATATGAGTCAGGGGTAAATATAAGATAATAGGATAGGGTAGTAGGTCTGGATGGGTTGCTCTTTGGTGGGTCGGTGTGGACTTGTTGGGCTGAATGGGCCTGTTTCCACACTGTAGGGATTCTGTATTTCCAGCACCTTCATCAATGATCTTTCCACTATCCTAAGGTGAGTGGTGGGAATGTTTGACGATGGTTTCACTAAGTTCAACAACGTTCGCAACATCTTAGACATTGAAGCAGTCAATGTTGAATTGCAGCAAGAAATTGACAGCATCTGAGAGAAGAAATTGCTAATCATCTCTGTCTTAAATAGGCAATACCTCATTATGCGATTGTGTCCTCTGATCCTAGCCTCTCCCACAAGGGGAAATAACCCCTTTGTACCTACCTTGTCACACCCTCTAAATCTTTTATGTTTCATTAAGGTCTTCTTGCATTCTTCTAAATGCCAGTGAGTACAAATAAACCTCTCCTCATAAGAACAAAACCCTTCATGCCTCAAAACAACCCAGTGAACTGTCTCCCAATGCCAGTATATCTTTTCTTTGATGAAGCAATCAAAATTGTTCACTTTTGGGAAGAGTTTATACCCAAAGGGGTCTGAGTATCCTTGTTCTTAGATTACTGAATGCTAATGTGGAAGTGCAGCAAGAAATTAGAAAGGCAAAAGGTATGTTGGCCTTAATTGCAAATGTATTTGAGAACAAGTGCAAAGATGTCTTGCTTCAGTTATATACAACCTATGGAGACCCAACCTGAAATATTGTGTCCTTACCCAAAGGAAAAGATACTCTTTAAGATGGGGGGTAATGAAGGTTCACAGGCTGATCCCTAGGATGGTTGGGTTGACCTACAAGGAGAAACTAAGGAGATTGTGCTTATATTCTGTAGAATTAAGAATGAGGAAGAATCTAAGGTGATCACGCTGAAGTGTACAAAATCATTACAAAGTCTAAGAGGGCAGCTATCATGAAAGACATTTCTCCCGGATGCGGGTGGTTATAGAACTAAGGAATGCAATTTCAGAATAAAAATTGAATTGAGAGGTGGAGGAATCTCTTCACTCAGAATTGTCAAGCTTTGGAATCAACAACCCCAGAGGAAATTGCGGAGGCTTAGTCATTGAGTCACATGAAGACAGAGGTTGACAGATGTCTAGGTATTAAAGATATCAAGGGATTATGAGAATAAAACGAGAAATGGTATTGAAGTTGATCAGCTGTGATCTAGTTGAAGGAAGCCTGAGAGCCCAAATGGTTTACTCCTATTTCCATTTGTTCTAAAACTACTTTTGGTATTTAACCATGAATAGCTGTTAGTTGATCATGTAACCAGTTGCCTGGATCGTATTTTGCTTGCCCCTTTTAATTTTTGCTGGCTTCTGAATTTTCTAAACTGTAGAGCTGAAGTTCAGTATCTTTTGTGACAGTTGTGACTCATTTGGTAGCGCACTCATGTCTGGTTCCAAAAGTTCTTGGTTCAAATCTGATGTCAGGCGTTGTGTAGCGCAGTCCAGTTTGACACTTCTCTGCAACTCTGCATCATTGAAGATGTTGCTTTTCAAGTAAAATATTAAACCTGAGGCTGTGTGTGGACATAACAGCACTGACAGCATTGCTTTGAAGAAGAGTCAGGAAAGTTATCTCCAGTAACTTGGCTAATATTTATCAAAAACACAAAAACATTATTTCATCATGATGACGTTGCTGTTTTGGGGATTTGTTGTCTGCAATTCACTGCAGCAATTCTTACAGTAACAAGATTGACTTTATTTCTAAAGTAACTAAATTGTCTGCAGAGCACTTTGGGGCATCTAATTGTTTGTGAGGCACTACGTAATTTCAAGCCTTATTTAAAAGTTTTTGAATGAGAACCAAACGCCCCTCCTTCCCTTCAGTCCGGGGTCCCTGCTTTTGTTTGCAAGTCTATGAAATGGTAATGAACCTCATACAGATTTCAATTTTATGCATGTAACAATTATTAACAGACTTTATGCGTGTTGTGGTTCTGTTCGCCGAGCTGGGAATTTGTGTTGCAGACGTTTTGTCCCCTGTCTAGGTGACATCCTCAGTGCTTGGGAGCCTCCTGTGAAGCACTTCTGTGTTGTTTCCTCCGGCATTTATAGTGATTTGTATCTGCCGCTTGCGGTTGTC